>NC_136414.1:173771312-176171312 GCF_051521515.1 Lactuca serriola
GGTATGTACAAATTGATTATTGTTCTTGAGCTAATTTTCTTCAACTAAACATGCATTCCACCTGTTTGATAAAATTCCTGAATGAATAAAGAGTCTGATATATCACCCCTCATTCCTACGAATAATGTCCTCTTTAAGAATATGAATATACTTCAATATGAGTTGGAATTACTGTAACATAATTCCATGTTGATTACTCTTATTAAATTTACCTTAGTTTTATTAAAATATGTCTTTTTCTTCAAATACATATTGTCGGATATGTCTTTTAGCACAATTTTGTTTTAATATGCTCCCGTTACCTTATAGAAAAGAGGTTATACTAAAGAAAAGGTTAGATGCTCTTAAATCAATTATTGTTCTTTTAAAACTAGTATATGTTAAAAATAGGGTATTTTATGATTAGTTTCATAAGAATGTATATTATTCTTATTAGATTTATTGGATTATCATCAGTATATGTTAATTTCATTAAGTTAGGGTTCATGTTAATGGTGAAATAAGAATTATTTTAGAAGAGTAGTTCTTTCAAGTACCTAAGATAGGGCTTATCTTAATAAGATTTGAAGGGTTCATATAATATGATTATGATGTTTTGAATTATGGCTTGTTTCAATTTACTTAGTCAAATATACTAAATAGAATGTAATTAGTAATATCAAATTCCATTCGATTGCAGTTTTTTATTCCAAAATTTCTAACTTTATACATAATATAGTATTAGATGTAACTGTTAACCGTCAATCTAACAATATTTGTAAATTAGAATATTATTCTATTATTTTATATTCATAATAACAAACATTGTTATATATCAAGACTAAAAAAATATAATTCTAATATGCTAACGTATTTACCTAGAACATTACTCTATTAGAATATTTTACATATAATTTATTTTGATTTCTTGTATTTTATTCTATATATTCTTGTAACACTATAAATTGTAAATTCATAATAGTATATAATAATATCTATACATGCATATTATTCTGATTATAGTTATTAGATACCATCACTCATATTTCATTACATGGTGTTATTATCTTGCAGTTATTCATCACAAAGAAGAAAATCCACATATAATGATGAATAAAGGTTGTGGAGCCAGAAGATACAAATTATCTTCGAGAAGACTACCATTCAAGGTCAACAAAAATCAAGATCATACAAAATATGTGGCGTGCAAGGTTATGATAGAAGGAAATCTTTAACAATGAACAATATTTTCAAGGAATAGTTTGCACAATGTTCTCTCTATATATATTTTCATCTTTTCATACTAGAATATGTTGAACAATGTTGTGTACATCTAATTACATTATGTATTTATCCTTTCGACATCTAATTAGAATTTGACAAAAAAATTATGCTCCAAAGTAAGTTTCCCATTTAATTTGACAAATGTGTCCATATATGTTGATCATTATCCTCCATTTCACTATCTTCGGTTTCAAACCTTTCCTCTATCCCTTGCTTTTGGGTTTCTTCAACTCCAACCCGCGCTTATTAGATTTCTGGCTTATTGGTACTTCAAAAATTAGTACCAAAAAAAAAGTTATTGAACTTCTTTGCCAGTTCCATGTTCTATTTTTATTTGGAAACATCGATATACAATTAGAAACACTTTCTTTCATATTCTCTTTTTCTACAAAAACTTTCTTGAAGACCTTTTTAAATATTTCTTCATGTTCCTGAAAAAACAATGAGACACTAGAATTATAAGTATAACTTATTAAATGAAATCATAATATTCAGTTGAATAATAAGTTATGAAGTACCATACGATATATCATATCAGAATAGTAGAACATCAATTATGAACCAAAAGCATGTCATATCAGAATATCTAGAATTACAGAAAATAACAACATACTTTAATCTTTCTTCTACTATAAACAGTGTATTTTACTTACTTATTATAGCAACATAGTTTCATTTCTTAACCAATATAAGCAATATGTACCTTGAACCTTGTAATGTGATAATAAGTGTTAGATTACATCTTGATATTATCACTTAAAAAATGAGTTCTCCATATGAGGTTTAACAAATTTAATTAGATACTTACATTCAACCTACGACAGTTAAATGATAACAAAATAAAGGATTTGACAATTTCTTAGAATATTTAACTTAAAACAAATATATATCTTTAGAATATTTAGAATAATTAACCTAATTAGAGAGATAACTAGTTTCAAGGTATTTTGTAACCTTATATCAGAACATCGATTTTCAGTAATTTACCATCAAAATTTTTTGCTATTACTAAAGGATTAAAAACAATGATCGATTTTCAGCTATTTATCATAAATTTGCTATTACATAAGGATTATCAACAACTCATAATTAATTGATTTCATCAATTCATCATAAAAATGACAATGACTACCATACTAACTCTAATATACAAAATCAAAAGGACTAGAATATTATACTAGAAGCTAATACACAAATCAAAATGATTAGAATAATATATTATACAAAATAAAAATGACTAGAATATTTTACTAAACATCAATGTTTAACAATTCATGATCATTTTCTCTATTACATACACCGATAAGGAATTTCTAAATTTCAACATTTATTTTCAACAATTCATCATCAATTCTATATTATCAAAGGATTATCGTACATGATCGATTTTCAGCAATTATTCATCTATTTTGCTATTATAAAATAAATATCAGCAAGAATAATCAATGAAAAACTCATCAATAATTTCAATTTTTAGCAATTCATCATTAAAATTAGAATGGATAGAATACTAACTCTAGCATACAAAACTCAGAATTACTATAAAAGCATACTAGAAGCTCATATACAAAACAAAACATGATGATTAGATATTGTACTATACGAAATCAGAACTAGTAGAATATTGTTTTGAAAGCTAATAATTGAGTTTTTGTTGGAAAATAGCTTTATGTCCTTTCTTTTTGAATCAGTTATTTCTCTTTGGTTCTTTAGACTAGACTTCAGTACATGTTATTTTAATCATTCTATCTACTTCATATAATGACATTGGTGATTCATCTTTTATATTGAGAAGAGGAATTGGAATCTGATTCTCTCGAACAAGGCATAGTTGAAAGATGAAATCAAAGCCTTTGATGGGTATGAGTTCTAAAGTCGATTCTAAAAACTATAATGAAACAATCTTAATAACATAATTAAGGTTTATGATTTTGAATGGTCGTCGATTCCTTCTATTTATAAGGATAGGGTTTATGTGAATTTAAAGGATGATAGATTAAGGAAAGCAAGAACCTGTATATATGATTTAGATTCCTTAGCGATCTTCTAGATTTGATCTTCGGTTTTTTTAAACAAGAAAACGAAATTAACTCTCTTTGCTTCACTTTGCTTCAATTGGGAGAATGGTTAACAACGAGGATATGATCTATGGTTTTGATTTGATTTACTAGGGTTCTTCAACTTAGAATTTGTACAACCTGAATTATTCATCGGTTCAATTACACAATCTGAAATTTGAATAACTTGAATTAATACCTGTTTTGTGAAGGAATGGTTGATAATCCAGATTGAATAAGAAGGTTGAAGTTATGAATTTGAAGGAATACGAATTTGTTGATAATCGAGATTAATCGGGGGTTTTCTGATCGTTTTTGGCTACATAAATCAGTTAGGATTTGTTTTCGAGTATGAACCAGAGGATGAATTCGAGCTAGAATCAGAATAAAGAGCTCGACTTTTCAATCGATTTAGGGTTAATTCGAAACAAATTTGTGATTGAAGGGTTTTCGATCGATGAAAGGGTTTTGGGAAATGAAAAGCATATGAATGCGTTTGTGAATGTGCCAGGTTACGTTTCTACCCATCTGTGTTTTCTAGTTAATTACAAAGTTTGTGTTATTTACACAAACTGCCACCGCCAGTTTTTTATTTTATTTTTTTCTTTTTGATTAAATTTGAACCACATATTAATTTTGATCGAGGGCTAAGATTTGGTCCTCATGTCTCACAAAATATAGGTGGTCTCAAATGAACCCAACCATATATATATATATATATATATATATATATATATATATATATATATATATATATATATATATATATATCCGAAATCAGAAATAACTTTATTTCATAATTAGTCATTTCCGTAAATAAAAATAAAATCGAGTTAAATAAATGTACTCTTTAGTAACATGTGGTCAATGAATATCTCCATATTCTAATTATTCTTGTGCTTACGCATAATTAATTTGTTTGAATTATATAACTTAACTAATCTGTTTTCTGAAATTTAATTTAATTTTGTTTCAATGAGAGAGAAAAGGAACTAAGGTGTTGTCATATCAGACACTCTGGAAAAGAAGACAAGAATGAAAGTTGAAGATGTTTCTGTGTATGGGAGATGTACATATATAGATTTGGGTGTATATATAGACATATAGATACATTTATGTATATAGATATAGGTGGCTGAAGCAAGTACAACCTTCCTCTCATACTGTTTGCTACTTACCATGACTGTACTGCCCCCCCTGGCCCCTCCATTTAATGATGCAAGCTGGACCCTGCACATCATTTTCTTATCATTCCTCTATACCTTTCAATTATTCTTATATTTTATTTATTTTATTTTATGCCTGAGAGATGTTTATCTAAAACTTTATAAATAAAAGGATTTATTTTTGTATTTTTCCATATTTGTGTAATTCTTAAAGTTATTTTCGTCGACGTAAATTGCCAAATTCTTATTAAAATATATGAAATAATCAAATAATAAATATATAATGTAATTTAATTTATTAATTATTTAAAAAATTTAGACATTTCAAATCCTAAATCATAAAAGCAAAAATTACGTTAAATAATTGTCCTCTTCGTCTCCAAATCCGTTCTTAATCCTTTCAACCGATTTTGTTTTATAGTTGATTATTTATGGGTTTGTTATGTTCTTTGCATAATTGTCGAATTTGTTTCATAGTTGATTATTGGATTAATATCAGTGCTGCTTTTAACTTTTGTGTTTTGATTTAAAAGGTCATTTTATTTTTTAGTTTTTTTATTTTTTTATTTTTTTTCTTCGTTGGCATTGTGATTATGAAAATCAATGTCATTAGTTCAAATGTTCAAATGTGAAAGGGTTAATCGGTTATCATTCTTAACTGACATCTAGTTGGCAGTCCACGTGGCGTTAAGATGACTTCCAAATGGACTTCGACCATAAAATGTCCAATTGCCTTGCCTTTATATCATTTTTTTTGAAAATTTCTGTTTTTGGATAAATTTTCAGTTTAACAGAATTCATCGATTAATATCATCATCTTATCTATAATAAAGTTTATGCATCTAAAATCTTACTTGGGTTTTGAATTTACAAAGTTTCATCGTTCGGGGTTTCACTTGATTTCTTTAATGGTGGCGACAGTCGTCGCCTCCCCACTCTATACATCATTACTGGCTGCTTGCATGTCTATTTCCGGCGAGAAAGCCAAACACTGTCCCAATGCCTCGCCAACGTTGTTTTTTCCTAAAAAAGACTCGGTCGGTCGACCAAAGGAAAGTTGTTGACGGTGACAGAATGCAAGAATTTATCCGACGGTGATGGATTGATGTCATCGGTATGTGGGTCTAGTATTATGAACATAATGACTTCATTGGAGCCCTATAAATCCAAACCGTTGTCTTCTTTCTCTTTATATGAATCAAAACCCTATCACATTAAGTAAGTAATTAACAGTAAAGCTTCCATAAACTTGGGAAATTAAACGAGCAACAATTATTTAAATCTAAACTTAACCCACTACCAAGCACTAAAGAGTAAATCCCAATTTTGGTAACAGGAGACAATCTTCTATTGACAATAATCAGGTTCATCTTCCCATGCTCCACATCCTCACTTCTTCTTAGTCCCTACAACTAAGAGCAAATGTGAAAATCACATCCTGTATCAAGGACCCTAATCGAGTTGTATTCATCTGTGAGAGAGAGAAATGCTAAGATTGTATGTTCTAGTGCATTTTTGGAAGGAGATTGGAGAGCAAAAGGCTTGGAATGAGAAGAAGCCCTTGGATCCGGTGTTCTTTCAGTGCTAGATGCTATTTAGAGGTAAAAAGCTATCACCTTGATCATTGTTTGGTTAGATCTCCTCACTAGGAATTTTATGGCCATTTCCATCTTTTCTTTGGGTCCTTAAGTTGTTGAGCTTGCCATGGAGTTGAGACTTCAGATCTGGATAGTATGAGTTCCCTTGGGCCTAAAGATTCAAGCTTTATCAAGCTATTGGCCAACTTTCATGCATTAAACCTTATATAGTGCTTGTTTTGGCATTTTGAGCCTTAGATACCATGCATGGACGTAAAGCTTGCAGCTTTTCCTGATACTTCAGCCTTAGAAGGCTAGATCTAGAGTATGAGGCCTTATTTTTGTTTAACAACGTCTGAATGAGAGAATGGACTGAAGGGACTCGACGAGTTGATGAGCCAACTTGACGGGTTGGCTAGGGTTTTCCTCGATAGTCTGGACGCGTTACAACTCGGAGAGTTGGTGAGACAACTCGACGAGTTGGGTTGGATTTCCCTGATACTTCAGGAAAACGAAGGAACCCGACGAGTCGCATGGATGCACTCGACAAGTTGGGTCAACACGGACTGGTGACTTGAATGTTGACTTCCGTTGACTTTTAGGGTTTGGTCAATACATGGATTCTGGAGACCATGGAGGGGTAAAATGGTAGTTCACCCTTTCCGAGAGTTAAAAAAGGGGTAACCTAACATTTTAGAGTTATTGTTATAAAGTGTTAATTAGATATGATTATGATGAAGGGTTTTGAGCATTCTAACACTCCTATGGTGTACATGCAACCCTAGAAACCTTGGATCTATGTTTTCTCTAATATACATGCAAATTTGATTTTCCAAAGATCTCATCCTAACTAGCATGCTATGGGGTACTTGTAACATTAAAATCTAGTAGAATGACATACCTTTTCTTGTGGTTGATTGCTTGGATTTTGAGAGCCTAGCACCAATGATGTGAATGCCTCAAGTGGAATCACAAATCACCACACAACTTGGAAAACTTGGGATAATAGTAATGCACACTAGAAACTGGCCCACCTTCTCAAAATATTATAACTTATAATATATTAATAAATCATAAATATACTATTCTCAAAATATTATCCATACAAATTGTTTCGGTGAAGTGCAACCCAAATGGACCATGCTGGGTCCGGTCAAGTACACACCAAATATAGTTACAGACTTAAACACCTTATCCAACAATCTCCCACTTGGATAAGTCTGATAACTATAGTTGCAAGTATGACTTTAGGAACCGACCAGCAATCGTAGCTCTTAAAACTCTGCTGAACTATGAAGTGCCATTTTAGATAAGTGATCATATAATCCTCTGTTCTCAAGATATCAGCCAGGAAAATACATGGAACAACGTTGTACTTATTGTCCAACAGTTTGTTTCCCGATTTCCGATTTGTTTGACATAGAACTAAACTGAACACATCAATTTGGTTCTGACCGGGCCCGACACATAGGTCAAAACAAATCATCGAGGGGCCCAAATATTGCTTCTAATCCTTCAAGGATTAAAAGGAACAGATAAACTTTGACTCATATGCTTGTACTACTACTTGTTGAATCATATACAAAGGCACGTTTTATAACATCAAGTTACTGATGTGTTTTCGTACAATCAATACACAGCCAAATCATAGTCAACAACTCATATCTCTAGGTTTGAAGACTTATATGATATTACCGTCTCACGATCACTCGAGATAAATTCCATGAAGTGATACAAGTGAGCGTGGGTTTAATCCAATACTCAGAACTTATGAGCACTCATGAATGTTGTAGTAACTTTTGTTATGTCTAACACCTTAGACATCTACAAGCCCAATTCATGACAGTATTGATTCATACCTACTTCCAAAGTATGATTGACCATGGAGAGTTTGAATAAAGTAGTTATTCTGGAAGTCAAAACATGAAAAGTTGAAACAATAGTAAACGATTGACACAAGATAGCAACACCTTACTTATAAAAAAACAACTTTTATTTAATCATAAAATGTCAATTACATTTTACAAGTTTCAAATATAGCTATCTAATATGTGAAACTAATATTGTCCTTCAGCCTGATGCGCCTCGCATGCTGCAAATGCCTAACCCTAGTCAGTCCCTTGGTGAGGGGATCTATTGGGTTCTCTTCTGACGATACCCTCTTTGCCATGAGGAGTCCTTATTCTATCTTGTGTCTTATGAAGTGGTATTTTCTGTCAATGTGTCTAGATCTGCCATGATCTCCTGGTTCCTTGGCTAAAGGCAACCGCACTATTGCTGTCACTGAAAATCTCCATAGGCTCCTTTATAGCTGGTACAATTCCAAGGTCTCCGATGAATTTCTTCAGCCATATCGCCTCTTTTTCCGCTTCACTCACTGCTATGTACTCTGATTCATACATCGAATCAGCTACCGTCTCCTACTTGGAACTTTTCCAAGTAATCGCTCCTCCATTCAGAGTAAACACCCAGCCCGACTCAGAGCGGAAGCTATCCCTATCGGTCTGAAAGCTGGCGTCGCTATACCCTACTACTCTCAAGTCATCACTCCCACGAAGGGTAAGAATCCTATCCTTAGTCCTTCGCAGGTACTTGAGAATGTTCTTTACCGCAGTCCAGTGAGCCTTGCCAGGGTTCCTCTGATATTTGTTGAACATGCTCAAAGCAAAGGCCACATCAGGGCGGGTACAATTCATAGCATACATGATCGAGCCAACAACGGAAGCATATGGTAATCGACTCATCTCAGCTATCTCAACCTCTATACTCGGGATCTGAGCCTTACTCAGTTTGTCATTGCTTTGGATCGGTAAATCACCTTTCTTGGAATTCTGCATGTTGAACCTCTTTAACACCTTGTCCAAGTAGGTGCTCTAACTAAGTCCAATTAGTCTTTCACTCCTATCTCTCAATATCCTTATCCCTAGGATATAGGCAGCTTCCCCAAGGTCCTTCATAGCGAAACACTTCCCAAGCTAGGATTCAATCTCGTGTAAAGTTGGGATGTCATTTCCTATGATTAGTATGTCATCCATATACAATACCAAAAAGCTAACTATACTCCTACTAGCTCTGACATATACACAGGACTCATCCTCGCTTCTTGAAAAACCAAACTCTTTGACTTTCTCATAAAAAAAGATTTCAGCTGCGAGATGCTTGTTTAAATCCATAAATGGATTTCTTGAGCTTACACACTCTATCAGAGTACTCTGCATTGACAAAACCCTCTGGCTGACTCATGTAAAGATCCTCGGTTTTGACATCCATTTGCCATATTTCGTAATCATGAAATGCAGCAATGGCTAGCATAACCCTAATAGACTTAATTTTCGCTACTGGTGAAAAGGTTTCATCATAGTCAACTCCCTGAGTTTGAGTGAATCCCTTCGTAACCAGTCGCGCCTTATAAGTATGCACTTTCCCATCCATGTCGGTCTTCTTCTTGAAGATCCATTTGCACTCGACTGTCTTACGACTCGGTACATTATCAACCAAGTTCCAAACTTGATTGTCATACATGTACTGAATCTCGTTGTCCATAGCCTCTTTCCATTTAGCAGACTCAGGGCCTGCCATGGCTTCCTTATAGTTATTAGGTTCATCTAAATTTACCAGTGTAATATCACTGATAAATTTATCACCTTCCGCAGTAATATGGAAACCATAGTAATGCTCAGGTGGATTCCTAACTCTAGTGGAACGCCTCGGAGGTAAAGACGTGTCAATTGATTCAACAGGAGTTTCCTCCTTAGGTTGATTGCTAGGGTTTGAGGTTCCTTCACCAGTTGACTCTTGAAGCTCTTTGATGTGCACAAAAGTACCCACTAATTTTAATATTTATAACCTAACAAACTTAGACTATCTATGCACTTATAGGCAGTGTACCTAGTCAGATTACAGTATAGCTTAGGTAAGTCGGGTGTCGATCACAGGGAACGGTGGATTAATTTATTATATTTGATTATAGGTTACAGGTTACATGAAAATAATAAAATGGTTTAATAAATCAATTAACAACTCTCGATAAACTAACAGGAAAGCAAATCTCTTCAGGTACTTTGGTTTAGATAAATTACACCTTAAAACATAGACAATTGCATACACAAATTCATTTATTCAATGTTCACCGATTCCTAAAATGATTAGATTCGCGTTCACTATAACTAATCCTTTAGCAAACAAGTCAATTCAAACAGTGATCAGTTGATTAAACTAACATGCTTCCTAGTGTTCAGTTCGTATCAAGCAAGACTTGTAAATATAGTTAATCAATGTAGACATTTAATCAACCTCTTGTTGATGGTCATCAAACAAGGCTCACACATTAACTTACTTATTCTCAAATTAATCCTAGTTTCACATTCGTTATTTCTAGTCTTATAATCTCGATGGTCATCAAAAATCATAAGAGACAAGCAAATCAAGCAGATGTTCAAGCAACTCAATTCACTTAACAATTAACAGAAAATAATCATCATTAACACATGAGGATCTTTTAACAAGCTTGGCAAGATAAATTAAACACAAATAAACTATTTAATATAGCAATTAGTCTAATAATCAAAGCTTCATTCAATCATAAACACAAAGTAAAAGGTTTTTACACCTAAATCAGAAACTAAATACAGAAAAGTACCACCATAGAATGCTAAACATGGTCACGTCAGCAAACCATATGATAATCAACATGTATCCGCTCTCCAATCCTTTCGATCTCCGCTTCCGTTAGCTTAACGGCCTTCCGGCCGCCTTCTAGACCCTCAAAACGGCTTAACAGAAGTTAATTGTCGACTAAATTAGGTTAGAAGTCGAATCCTCCTCTCTGGTTAGCTATAAATCGACATTTATAATCTTTGTGGCCGACCTAAGTACGCTGGGCGTACTTAGGATTACGCAGCGCGTACTCAAGATAATCACGCGATCAAGTTTATCCGGTGCAAAGGTGTACGCGACGCGTACTATTTCCTTACGCGGGGCGTACTCACCTTTTCAGCAATTTTGATTTCTTTTAGCTTCTAAGCCCGGTTCCGATTAAGTCTTTTCTTTTGTGGTTCATCGGCAACGAATAGCTGCAAAACATAATTCAAAGCATTATGAGTACTTTTTAGTTCTAAAATAGAATAAATAAGGCCAAAATATTAAGATAAAGTGTATAAAAATGTATATGAAAATACACATATCAAAATACCCCACACTTAGCCTTTGCTTGCCCCCAAGCAAATTTACTTTTATTTTACCAATATCGCACTAAACAATCCTTTTAAAACTCAGCCATTATGCCAAGACCTCAACGCGTACATTTGTGTCTAATATTTTCCTAAAGTACCCCCCCATATTTTAAATACTCACAATCATCATAAACACTCGCCCACTTTTTCCGAACAATGCTCATTTTATGCAACCCTCCGAATCCATCCGCAGAAAACCTCCTAACCTCAAGGTATTTTTAGTTGAGCAACCTAAGCATACATATTCTAGAAAATTACAACTTTCCGATACCACTATGGAGCTTTATTTGAATTCTTCATTTCTTTGGCATTTTGATCTTTGATTTCTTTGAATTCAACACCTTATTTGAATTGATTTCTGGTATCTTCAACTTTTTGAATTTCTTCAGAATCTTGATCTTTTGATCTTTACTTTATTTGCTCCAAAATTCTTCAAACTTTTTTCGTAATTCTCTCTTTTTTTTTTCACTCAAAACCCTACATGCTTAAGCAGAGGCGCTCAACCTCAACCTTTATTGGTTAATGATAATAATTTTCCTGGATACATTTCAGGTTTAGGCTGCTAAACATATTGCATCCCTCAAACCAAGCGGGGTTATGTTTTTGTTCCATGATTTCACTAAAATAAGGGAGGCCACAAATGCACTATAACGTATATTGGCTCAACTAAACATTTGAGTTCTCATCGGATCATTTCATACAATATTAGCAACATTTTAAATTATCACTAGATTTTTCTAAATTAAACTATTATTTCAAGTTTTAAAATTTTTAAATTTCCTAAATTCTAGCAATTTCATTTTTTTCTCTTAATTTTAATTTACTTTTACCGATCCCCTACCCCACACTTATTTCATACAATGCCCTCATTGTATGCTAAAACAAATTAAGAATATAAAAAAGGAGAAAAAGGAACAGACTCCCCTGGGTAGTTGTGGCGAGATCGAATGGGGCTGCTACAAGTTGCTTCAAATTTTGCCGAAAGACTGAAAACTGGAACTGCTGCCTCTGAATTTGCCGAAAAATAAAATCAAGACCACCATCTTCAAAAATGTGGTGCAAAATATTGCAAATAAATGCAAAGTATAGTAACCATGACATGGGAAAGTGTCAACCACGTCGTCTCGTCAAGAATGACATCCTCTACTCGCGATGAAAAATCCCCCATGACATAGGAAAGCGTCTACCATGTCGTGGCAACCGGGACGATACTTCTTCCGCGCGTCGAAATAAAACTCTATAGTATGGGAACTGCTCATCCATATCATAAGAGTCAAAACATCGTAACAATGCCAATCTTCAAAACGATCGCTCACGAAATAAATATGCACCCCACACTTATGACAAATCGTGGGTCTCGACTATAATCTTCAACTCTCATACCGCTCTCTCTAGAAACAGTCGGACCTAGCTGCTGAACTTACTGCCAGCTTCCTAAGGGCGAAAATTCTGCAGAAATCTAAACAACCAAAGAGCATCAACATGGAAAACAAACTAAATCAAACTAAATCAAAGTTTAATTACATACCAAATACTAAAAACTAAACTAAACTAAAAATAACACAAAACAAATAAAACAAAATAAAAAGGATCACTCGTCATCTCCATCATCATGTGGCTGTGTCCCAGAAGTACCGGCCCCATCAAATCGTGACTGGAATGGTGGTGGAAAGGGAACCGAATACTGAAACCCCTGATGGGCAAAGAATGCGTTCAACGCATTCCCATACCACCGCTGTTGCATGTCCACATGTGCAACATACTCGCTAAGACGATCAATGCCTTGAGCCAGATAGCGCATATCAATCTCCTGCTCAGGTCCCTGCTGCGCTCCCCGAGGAGCAGGTCGACGTTGCTGGACCCGTCTCGGCTGTGGCTCGGCAGCACCCTCCTCATCTGCCTCATCATCTGCTCGAACCCTCAAAACACCATCACCACCCCGCTCTAATACGCGCATCGACTCCAATAGCTGATGGCTCATCGACCTCATGTCGTGAAACACCATCGATCTCGTGATCTCACGTGCCATCAATTGGTATGATCGAGCTAACCGTGTGATAAAATGCCCTCCGCATATCGGGCTATCTCCCTGAAGTCCCCTGGCCCTCCGTCCCAAGTATGCAGCTAAAACAACTGGAAGGTTCAGGTGCCTCCCTGGAGTAACTAGTGCCCATAGGAAATACAGGTCTGTCGAAGGCACTCTCTCACTATTCTTGTGATGCGTGAGAGACATAGAAATCAACCGGTGCAACATTCGGTATGTAGTGGACCGAATCATCCCCCTCGAGCGGTAGATGGTGTATACACTCCTCCTGTAATCTCGGCCCAAAAGGTGTTCTCGTTATAGTCCGCTGGCCGTTCCGTAAGACAGTCAGCAAGGAATGCCAGGAAGTGGACACTCCTCGTCTCGTCGGCTGTGTAAATACCCACCCGAGTAGCAAGCTCTATCACGCTGCATTCCCGGCTCACTCCTCCCAGTCTGAAAGCAAAGGCTATCCTGTCATCGAGTGCCTTCCTAGGATCATAGGAAACTGTAGCGTAGAACTCCAGCAAAAACTCCCGATACACAGGCTCCTGGATCCTGAACAAACGCGCCCATCCCTGACACACAAACAATTCCACACCACTCGCGTCCGAGTGTGTATATTGCAAAAACTCCTGGATCAATGCAGCAAGTCCAGTCCTGGTAGCCAACTCCCAATCAAATGAGGGTGCAATGTCAATCTCCTTTGTGAGAAGCAAGCTCAAGTTGGTGACATAACGCGCCCGGGTAGCATCGTTCAGCGTTTGCGGAAATTGTAAAAAGCGATGATCGGTCACATCCTCGGGAGGGTTGGTTCTTTGCGCCCTTCGAGCCATAATCTGCACACATTAACACAAAACACAAAACCAAACCAAATATCACAGCATTAATAGATTTTTAAACCAAAAAAAATGGAGCTGGATAAGGGCAGTACGCTGGGCGTACGTCCAGCGTACGCTGGGCGTACGTCCAGATGCACGAATCTGTGTTGGTTCCTTTTACTTGTGCAAAAATCATAACCCACATTCAAACAAACACAGCAGGGCATGCAAACTGTTAACATTTCGTGGTCCAAATGTAGTATGAACAAAAATCGGGACCTCCCTAACAATATGAATCATTCCCAGGAAACATGTATAGCGGTCAATAATCGAAGCCAGAGTCAAGAACTCGAAGTCACAGGGGTACGCTAGGCGTACGACCCCAAGCTCAAATCGATGGTGTGGGACGGAATTAAGACAAAATTAGGTTCGAGGGTTTAGTGTATTAACCGAAATCGGTCCATTCAAGCCCTAATCAACACATACAATTTCGAAATCGGCCCTAATTCGAGAAATATGTAAACCCTAGATTTCAAGCAAAAGCTAAATGCAGCTTATTTTATCGATTTAACCACAAATCAAAGCCATTGAGTAACCGAAAAACTTACCCGTGTGTCGAATTTTACAAGAAAGGAAGCACAATCGAAAATGTTTAGGAGCTCTTGGCCGTCAAAGTTCGTGTGCGAGAGAGGAGATGTGAAAAGAATAAAGAAGAAGTCAACGGGTCAAGAGATATACCTGGTCGCTGATGTACGCGGGGCGTAACACAAGGGTACGTGGGGCGTAACCCCATCCCCCTGAAATGTTCATTCGCGATTCGGGGCTCATTACGCATGGCGTAATATAACTTACGCGGGGCGTAGTTTAATTGAAAATTTCCTTTTTCTTTAATTTAACTTCCTTTTCTTTTTAATTATTTAATCTAGGAGACTTAAAACTTATTTATTTTTTCCTTTTTAATTTCTTAAGCTAATGATGACTTCACGATGAGTGATAAAAAAAACGGAGATGTCATAATCACTTATCTTTGTCAAGATCAAACAACAATGGTTGATCAAAAACCTTTGCATGCAAGAATTGGTTTGCGAAAACACCCACTTTCGGGACCCGTTAGAATATTTCCTTTGTTTTCCTTGCACCTTTAACTAAAAGCGGAACAAGAAGTGACCTAACTAGTCAAGAACAGCAAGAGCTCGGTCTTCCACTTAACCACCACAATACGCCTTGCTATACTACGCCTCATGGATTGAGTTGGGCAAATCAACAAAGTAGTAGGCTAAGCAGGTCAAGAATTCCCTAGTCGCTTTCATTCCCGAAACCCATGCAAAAAGTAAAGTCAAGCAATGTGTACAATCCCAAATTCCTGCAAAATAAAAACAAGAACCTTCCCGACAAGTGAAATGATATCATCGAAAATCAAACTAAAAATAAAAACTAACTAAAAACTAACTAAAAACAAATAACGAATAATCAAATAAAATAAATTAATGACAAGCCGTTCCCCGGCAACGGCGCCAAAAACTTGATGTGCACAAAAGTACCCACTAATTTTAATATTTATAACCTAACAAACTTAGACTATCTATGCACTTATAGGCAGTGTACCTAGTCAGATTACAGTATAACTTAGGTAAGTCGGGTGTCGATCACAGGGAACGGTGGATTAATTTATTATATTTGATTATAGGTTACAGGTTACACGAAAATAATAAAATGGTTTAATAAATCAATTAACAACTCTCGATAAACTAACAGGAAAGCAAATCTCTTCAGGTACTTTGGTTTAGATAAATTACACCTTAAAACATAGACAATTGCATACACAAATTCATTTATTCAATGTTCACCGATTCCTAAAATGATTAGATTCGCGTTCACTATAACTAATCCTTTAGCAAACAAGTCAATTCAAACAGTGATCAGTTGATTAAACTAACATGCTTCCTAGTGTTCAGTTCGTATCAAGCAAGACTTGTAAATATAGTTAATCAATGTAGACATTTAATCAACCTCTTGTTGATGGTCATCAAACAAGGCTCACACATTAACTTACTTATTCTCAAATTAATCCTAGTTTCACATTCGTTATTTCTAGTCTTATAATCTCGATGGTCATCAAAAATCATAAGAGACAAGCAAATCAAGCAGATGTTCAAGCAACTCAATTCACTTAACAATTAACAGAAAATAATCATCATTAACACATGAGGATCTTTTAACAAGCTTGGCAAGATAAATTAAACACAAATAAACTATTTAATATAGCAATTAGTCTAATAATCAAAGCTTCATTCAATCATAAACACAAAGTAAAAGGTTTTTACACCTAAATCAGAAACTAAATACAGAAAAGTACCACCATAGAATGCTAAACATGGTCACGTCAGCAAACCATATGATAATCAACATGTATCCGCTCTCCAATCCTTCCGATCTCCGCTTCCGTTAGCTTAACGGCCTTCCGGCCGCCTTCTAGACCCTCAAAACGGCTTAACAGAAGTTAATTGTCGACTAAATTAGGTTAGAAGTCGAATCCTCCTCTCTGGTTAGCTATAAATCGACATTTATAATCTTTGTGGCCGACCTAAGTACGCTGGGCGTACTTAGGATTACGCAGCGCGTACTCAAGATAATCACGCGATCAAGTTTATCCGGTGCAAAGGTGTACGTGGTGCGTACTATTTCCTTACGCGGGGCGTACTCACCTTTTCAGCAATTTTGATTTCTTTTAGCTTCTAAGCCCGGTTCCGATTCAGTCTTTTCTTTTGTGGTTCATCGGCAACGAATAGCTGCAAAACATAATTCAAAGCATTATGAGTACTTTTTAGTTCTAAAATAGAATAAATAAGGCCAAAATATTAAGATAAAGTGTATAAAAATGTATATGAAAATACACATATCACTCTTCAAGGTCAATTTGCCTCCCATTGTTTCCTTGGCTTATAAATTCTCTCTCGTGAAAGACCCCTCTCCTTACCACAACGACCACATTCTCTCTGGGTCTGTAGAAGAGGTAACCAAAGGATTTTTGTGGGTAGCCAATGAAAATACACCGCTTACTACGAGGTTCGAGCTTTTCGTGAGTCTCACATCTCACAAAAGCCTCGCAACCCCAAATCTTGATGTGGTCTAAAGTGGGAACTTTCCCAGTCCACATCTCGTGAGGTGTTTTGGAAACCTTCTTGGTAGGGACTAGATTAAGGATATGGGTGGCAGTCTTTAAGGAGTACCCCCAAAATGAGATTAGTAACGAAGCTTGACTCATCATGGAACGAAGCATGTCCAACAAGGTTCGATTGCGCCTCTCAGCCAGACCATTAAGCTGTGATGTCCTGGGAGATGTCAATTGTGAAACAATTCCACATTTTTTAAGATAGTCAAGGAACTCTATACTAAGATACTCTCCACCTTGATCGGATCGAAACATCTTAACGTTCCGGCCCAGCTGTTTCTCCACTTCCTGTTTAAACTCTTTGAACTTTTTGAAGGTTTCTCGCTTATGCTTGATTAAGTAAACATAACCATATATACTTTAATCATCAGTAAAAGTCACATAGAAGCGGCTAGCATCCCTTTTGGCGGTTCTGAAGGGTCTACAAACATCTGTGTGTATGAGCTCCAACAAACCTTCACCTCTAGCACAAGTACCAGTGAATGGTGACTTTGTCATTTTTCCAAGAAAACAAGACTCGCAACTATTATCCGACTTTAAGTCAAATGACTCCAAGACTCCAGCCTTTTGGAGTTGGCTTATGCGCTTCTTTTTAACATGTCCAAGACGACAATGCCACAAGGATGCTTTGTCCAAACTAGTGGAAGAATCAATATGCAATACATTATTTCCTAAGTTGTTTACAACCGAAACAGTTTCATATACACTATCACAAGGTAATGCTTTAAAATAAAGAACATTATTATAAAAAGCATTAAGACCACCACATTCATTATCAAATGAAAAAGTAAATCCTTGTTTGTACAAACTGTGAAAAGAAATAATATTTCTCGCCATTTCAGACGAGTAACAACATTTATTCAAATCTAATATTAACCCACTACTCAACAATAAAGAATAAACTCCAATCTTGGTGACAGGTGAAGCTTTCCTGTTCCCCATGATCAAGTTTATCTTCCCATGCTCCACACCCTCACTTCTTCTTAGGCCCTGCAAATAAGAACATATGTGAATACCACAACCTGTATCAAGGACCCAAGAATTAGTATGCGGTGAGTTATTAGAAAATATAGTGTAAATACATGCATGGGTAGGTTTAACCTTCCCATCCTTAACATCTTGTAGGTACTTGGGGTAGTTTCATTTCCAGTGCCCCTTATCATGATAATAGAATAATTTAGCTTCTTTTGGGTTGGAAGAGGGAGTGACAGAACCACCTTTGGTTCCATTCGAAGAGGAGCCATCAAGAGATTTTCCCTTGGTACCCTTTGAAGGGGTCTTCCTCTTTTTCCCTTTACCTTGCCCGATTGCCAGAAAAGGGGCAATGTTAGGAGTAGGAGTGGAAACAACCGATTTACCTTTGAGACCACTTTCGGCGGTCTTCAAAAGTACTTGGAGCTTGTTTAGTGTGACCTCCTACTTATTCATCTTATAGGTAATTCGGAACTGATCATAACAAGTAGGTAAGGAGTACAGTATGATGTCAATAGTCAACTCCTCAGGGAAATTCACATTCAACTTCAGCAAACGGTCCACAAACCTTTGCATTTTCTGCATGTGGCCCGTGATGGGTTCACCATCCTTCATTCAGGTAGTTATCATGGAAGAGATGATTTCATACTTCTCTTGATGAGCACTCTGATGGTATATGTCCATCAGGTCCATGTGCATCTCAAAAGGGTAAAAGTCCTCATAGGACTTTTGGAGTTGAGCTGTCATTTTGGCCAACATGATACATGCCACCTTGGTGGCATCTCTCTCATGAGTCCTAAAGTCAGCAATCTCCTGTGGAGTAGCAGTAGACTCATCGATCTCCTTCAGCTCCTTGTCGAGAACATATTCCTTGTTGTTAGGTCAATATTTTGGTTTATACTTTGCTTTTCTAGGAAATTGTATTTTTATGTAATATCATATGTGTTTACGGCCAGGGAGGTGCGTAAACCCTGTTTACGGCCCATGTTTACCCGACCCATTTCTCATGTATATATAGGGGTGAGGGGTGTGAGGAGAAGAGTGATGAACTAAATAGAGAGAAACGGGAGCTTATGTGTGTGTATGTGAATCTCATGTAAAGGAGCATCATTCCAATCTATTCAATACATTGAAGATTCATATTATTCTTCTTCTCCTTCTCTTCTACTTAATCTGACATCATCCATTTGATTGGGATTCCGCACCAGCAAATGGATCTGATTGATACACGGGCAGATTAGGGACTTACAATTGGTATCAGAGCTTGGTTGTATCAATCATTTTTTCAGATCTAGAGCTTATTTTATCTTATTTTGAAGAGATTTTTGCGTTTTTGGATAGATCTCGCAAAAATAAGGGGGGTTTGTTCTTCGCGTTTTTCGTAAAAACGAGTTTTTGATCGAGTTTTGGAGCAAAAATGGTGAAAAAACGTTGTTTTTCGTCAAGAACAAAGATTTCTGAAGAGTTTACGGTCTTTGAAAGGTTTATGGAGTTTACGGCTGGAAACGTGTTCACGGTCTGGAGTTTGCGGCCTCGTCCTCGCATCAGCAACTCTTTAGTATAAAAAGACAGGGGATTTAGAGGTGCCGAGGTTCGAAGTTGAGACCTCCAACTCTTCAAACCACGCGCCTTATCCAGTTGAGCTACAAGGGATTTTGTTAAACCATTTGATTGTTTAAACTTTATACACTTCTAAGCAGCAGCAAGCCTCGCATCGCATCAGTAGCTTCGCACGCCTTCTCGATCAGCAGCCTCGCACGTCCTCACACCTCGCATCGCAACAACCTCGCCTCACATCACAGAAGCCTCGCCTCGCATAAAAAAAAATTAATAAGACCCGCTTTGGGGGAGCCGAGGATCGAACCCGCGACCTTCGGATCAGCAACCCAAGCGCCTAACCATCTCGGCTAGCCAACCCCTTGTGCATTCACTTTGAAATTTTAAACTTAACCATTCACTACCGCTTCCAACTTTCGCATTTTTGTCATTTTCAGCCCAAAATTGATTTCCTTTAATTTTAAAATTCCTTTTTCAACCCAAAAATTTTAGTTTTTATTTTTTTTGATTTTATTTTTAAACTTTTGACTTTTATTTTTGACTCTTTACTTCAATTTTTTGTTTTGATTTTAAAATTTGACCTTTGACCTTAAGCTTTGACTTTTTTTGTTTAACTTTTAAATTTTCAAATTTAGATTTTGAGTTTGACTTTTTAAATTTGACTTTTAAGGTTGACTTTTGAGGTTCATAGTCAAAGGGCATTTTTAAATTTAAGTTAGATTTTTTTTTAGTTGTGCTTTTTAATTGATTTTAAGGTTTACGAGGGAGTTGAAAACATGAAAGAGAGTCGTCAGGAGATGTTAAGACAAAACTTCAACATGTTCGATTATATCCTTGGAGAACCCTCGAAACTCAGTTGCAGCGATTTATTACACTAACTACTGAGATGAATATAACTGGGATCTTCTTGTCCAAATCTGAGATAAACAAAAAGCTATTGAATTCACTTCCGAAATCGTGGGATATGGACATGGCTGACATCAAGAAGACAAAAGATCTCAATCGTCTTAGTCTGGCTGATATAATTGAAGAACTTAACGCTTTGAATTGTCGAAAAACAATGAGTTCCACAAACCTCCCGGTCAATGAAGTTTCATGTTCTCAATCATGTGAAGATTCATGTACGCTATCTAGTGAAGATACGATTAAATTTCTTCGGGAACAAATTGATTTATTAAAAAGGGAAGTTGAGGACCTGAGATATAAAGGATATCAACTAAGGAAAGGACAAAAACCCCTGAAGGCTGAATTAGAAGCAAAAACCAAGGACTTTAGGAAGCTTCAGGAAGAGTATAGCAACAAGTGTGAAATTTATAACTATATTAAGAGAGAACTTGCTGCTGTAACTGAAGAACTTGACGCTTTAAAAATTAAGTGTGGAAAAACAGACGTTAGTTTTAAAAATTATACTGCGTCAAGTCAGACAATCGAGTCCTTATATGAAACCCAATTAAAATTCAAATAAAATCAAAATAAGGGTCTAGGGTATGATAGTGTACCTCCTCCTTATAATCATAACTACACAGCCATCCCTATGACACAGGACGAAACTGACAGGGAGCCACATCTTCGATATGGCAAACGAGCTGGATTTGTGTCAGGAGGAGTTATTAATGTTGAAAATACTAATGTTTCTGCTTCATGTGCAGGTAAAGTAGCAGAAGATGAGAACAAGGAGAAAACCATTGAACAAAACAACATCTCCTTGAACTCTGAATCTGTTGCTTCAAACTCAGCCGTTTCTGATCAACCTGCCGTTGAGAAGTACAGGCCACCAATTCCAACGCAACAGAGTTCTTGTGGCAAGTGTGCATGTGGGAACAACAAGAGACAATGCAAGGATATGCCACCAGGGGCAGGAAGAAACAACTTCACAGTGAAGAAAAAGACATGTTTTCACTATGGAACACCTAGACACATTGCCAGAAATTGTCCAAATCGCGCATACGTTCCCTACTATGCACAAGGCTGGCAGAACGCACCAAGAGGGAGATACTTCAAAAGAAACCCCTCGAGATCAAAACCAAACATTGACGACTGGAATGCCAAGAAGGCCAATAATTCAACTCCCAAGGCCAAGAATCAAACTCCAAAGGCCAAGAATCCGAATCCCAAGGGCAAGAAGGGAATGTCGGCCAAGAAGTCCAATCCAAGAGATGCTCCCGTGAAGCCAAAATCAAAGTCATCTCAACGGCCAACATCAAGTTCAAAAGTAAGTACTAAGCCACCCATCGAATCGAAAAAGAAATGGGTTAAACCCAACTACAAATGGGTTCCGAAGGCTCAATCTCCCAAATCAACTAACGATTCTAATATTTCTATGTCTTCTGTTTGTGATAAACAGGACATGTCATGAGAGAGAGTAATGTGCAAGGATGACAAAGGTTGACCCGGTTTTAAAATGGAATGGGTTCCAAAGACCAACTAATCCCGCTCTGTGTCGGAGCAGATATGGAGGCATATCATCAAACTTCGGTTTGTTGGTAGTGGCTGTTCCAGGCACATGATAGGGGACATCTCTCAATTGTACAACATTCAGACCTCTGTTTGAGAGTATGTGTCCTTTTGCGGGAAAGAAAGAAAGGAAGAGATCACTCACGGGGTTTGTGCTTAATGACATGAAGAATTTTTGGATCTGTTCTGAGTTTACGCGTGCTGTTCTCGAACCTTCTGGATGCAAATTCAATCGGTGACTTACGGTTTGAGTTTTCTTCTCTATACTCCTGAGTTTTTCTTAAGTTGATTCACTTTAAAGACTAATTTTTGTTTTAGGATAGTTTAAATTTGCGCATTTACTTTCGTTTCTCTCCTATGCACAAATTTAGGGGGAGAAATAAAAACAAAACAAAAATTAGAAAATTTTCAAAAATCCAAAAACATCAGAAAATCAGAAAATAAAAAATATATTGGTTATGAAATGTGCTGCTTGAGGGAGATGTTCTGGGAAGTGATATTATCAAGTGATAACAGGCAACCTGAGTCTGCGTAACGTACCCAAAGTTGAAGGGTCTATGCTCTGGTCTGATGCGTCGGTAGGCACGGAAATTTTTAAATGGACTTGACTAGGCAGAGTTGAACTTAGGAAATTTATAGACTTGACAAATCTTGACCTAGTTAGATACGTTTAGCCTGACAATACGATGCTCGGATAGGTTGAGCATGGAGATATATATGGGAATCTACTCGTCACATTAATTGAACCCGTACTTGGAACCGTGGTTTAACTTTTCCTCGATGCGCGGATTCTGTCCTTAATTCCGGTTGGATGGGGCGACTGGTAAATTCTGATAAATTAGGTCTGTAGAATATCATTTTCTTTCTTTCCGTCTGTTAATCATATGTTGTCTCCTTTGCGTGACTTCCAATCCGACCTGGTACACAACATATGCAACTCTATTTCTCTGCATGTTATATATGTGAAATACTTCTTATCTGTTAGCCATATGCTGTCTCCTTTGCGTGACTTCTAATCCGACCTGGTACACAGCATATGAAACCTTCTACTTCTCAACCCCTCTGAAGTAATAAGTAATAGAATTCTGAATCTATCCTCTCTCTGAATGGTTGTCTGCTCACCCGGTGTAAGGAGTACTCTGGAAGTTCTTGATGGCTGGGGCATATCAGGAAGCGGGAAACACGTTCTAGTACACTTAAAATTGAACACATACAGATTGTCTATAGATCTCGCTGCTCAATTTAGGTGGATAACAATATCCCTGGTCGTCGTCAGATGAATGGTCCTTAAGATATAGTATCTAAGAAATTAGGATCATATATAATTTTTAGGAACTTAAGTTCACTTTGTCTTGTAACAAGTAGTGTGTCCTAAATCTGTCACAATTTTTCGTGTTTAAGTGGACAACAATACCGACGATCGACCAAACAAAGATGTGAATATGAAAGGTACCGACAAGTGGATAAAGGCTGTCTAAAAACTTTGATCCCAAATCACTCTTAAAGTTAGATATCATTTTTATTTTTATTAAATTTGTCACAGTTTCTTCTAATTTAAATATTAGGGGAGAACTAAAAAAAAATTAAAAATAATGAAAAAAAATTAAAAAAATCAAAATCAAAGAAAAATCAGAAAAATTAAAAATCCAAAAATTGTGTTATTTCTGTTTTATTTCTTGTTCAGAAAAATAAAAAAAAAATCCAAAAATATTTTTGTTTCTGTTTTAATTTGTGTGCTAAGTTTTCTTTTAGTTTTGTTTTGTCTTGAAAAGTGATTTCAGGTATAGATAAGACTCATGGAGTTTGTGTTGAAGATTTCTGAGCCAAAGCCTCGTCCGTGAGCATTGAAGAATTCGCATTCGAAGGAGCAAGAAATGAAGATTATTCTTTCAACATTTAATCCTTCAACCCCAAAAGCAAGGTGAAGCTGCAATTGAAGATTATGTGATGGATTCCATTGAAGCCTCCTCAATCAGTCTGTTGCTATCTTTGTACCTGCTGAAGTGATCCAGAAGATTTGTTCTCTCTGATGTTCTCTCTGAAGATTCTCAAGCTGAAAGCACTATCTTTCAAGAATCAGTATGTCAAGCCTCCTCACCCAACATGCGTTCAATGCCAAATTCTGAAGAAATGCCCAACCGCTCAAGATGAAGTCATTCATTGAAGATTCATCAAGTTCATCTTGAATTCGTGAAGAATTTGAAGATTAATGTTGAAGCCAAGTTCCCAATGAAGATTATCAAGAAAGCCAGCTACTTTTTAGGGGGAGCTTGTTGGGTCATTTAAGAAAAGAAAAGAAAGCTATAAACCAAGGGGGAGATTGTTGGGTCAATATTTTGGTTTATACTTTGCTTTTCTAGGAAATTGTATTTTTATGTAATATCTTATGTGTTTACGGTTAAGTTTACGGCCAAGGAGGTGTTTACGGCCGTAAACCCTGTTTACGGCCCATGTTTACCCGACCGATATTCTCATGTATATATATAGGGGTGAGGGGTGTGAGGAGAAGAGTGATGAACTAAATAGAGAGAAACGAGAGCTTATGTGTGTGTGTGTGTGTGTGAATCTCATGTAAAGGAGCATCATTCCAATCTATTCAATACATTGAAGATTCATATTATTCTTCTTCTCCTTCTCTTCTACTTAATCTGACATCATCCGTTTGATTGGGATTCCGCACCATCAAACGGATCTGATTGATACATGGGCAGATTAGGTACTTACACTTGTCCTCGTAGCGTGTGACCATCCTGATGTTCCTGATCCAATCATTAAAGTTGGAACCATCAAAGATGACTCTCCCACAAAGGTTCATGAGAGAGGAGTCGGTAGGGTTTTAGCCATAAGCATTGTTGGAAGACATCTGAAAAGAAGAATGACAAGTTTAGATTAGATAAAGAGTCCTTAATAAGGCACCCAAATGTAATATTAAGGATAGGACCCAACACAATACTTTATAACTTGGAAGAGGGATGCCATAATCCAAGCTATAAAATATTTGAAGGTAGGCGAATGACGATTCACCAATTTCCACCATGAAAAACGAAATAGGTGTTGGGTTTTAATTTAATTGAAACTCCTAGATCTTTTAAGATTCATTGAACTTTTTCAATGGCATATTTAAATCTCGATTGTGCCCTCTCAAGTTTGTGACTGAGATGCCAAGGATCAGAAACAAGGTGTGAATAACCATGCAAATTAACTTGGTACCCTTAATTTTTATCACCTAATCAATGTGCCGGTTAACCACACGCGCTCCACCAATCTATGATAAACATTAAGTTACCCTTTTCCACTCTTACTAGTCCATGTTAGTGTGTCGGTTAACCACACACGCTCCACTAACGACTTGGTAAGGTACAAAGTGTAATTTCATGGGTTAGCACCAAATTCACATTTTCCTAAAGTAACTAAGATTGAAAATTTATAAAAGGTTTAGTTACTTTATATTTATCATTATACTTTTAATGAGAATTATAGTCATTGTCCTACCCGTTCGTCTAACGTCCCTCCACCAGTCAAGGAAGCGGTGGGTTAGAGTGGGCATCCATTAAGCTACCATTTTATAGGAAACAACCTTATACCCCCCTTATAGACTGACTTCGTGAATGAGGCCTACTAACGGTAAGACTGACTTTATCTTATACATATATATATATATATATATATATATATATATACATGCATATGTATGTATATATATATATATATATATATATATATATATATAATCAACTTATAGTATTATAAAGTATAAGGGTTGAATTTTAAACTTTTATAATTCAAGGGATTGGAATTAAAGTGTGTGTGAGACTTTACAAATTCCAAAACGCGAGGGCAAGTTTTGAAACTATTCAAAACTTTTCATTTCTATAACTTATGAGTTTTAATGGTTTTAAAGAAAAGACTTTTGGAATTCCATAAATTGAGGACAAGTTATGGAGTCCATTAATTGGCATTTAGATCATGAATTACACTAACAAACAATTTGCAAATAATTCCTATGATCTACTAAAACTCATAAGCATGAACATTCATATCAACAAATTTCAAGAATCATATAAAAATATATAAAACTTGAAACTTTGATAATAATATTTGAAAATGGATTAGCATAATCATTACCATATTAAAAACAGATTTTATAAGTCCAAAATAGTTTAGGGTAATGATTCTAGTCCAATTCCAGCATTAAAACTTGAAATTTTGCACTCTGGGCCTCCTACTCGTCGAGTGTATGAACCTACTTGACAAGTAGGATGAACTTTCCCATGGACTCGTTGAGTCCCCCCATGGACTCGGTGAGTTCACTGAACAATAAGCACAATTTCGAATTTTTCTAGCAATTTGCATCAAGTATAATGAAAACAAGCCTAGGTTTTGGAACCACTGGAGGGTTTTGAGCATTCTAACACTCCTATGGTGTACATGCAACCCTAGAAACCTTGGATCTATGTTTTCTCTAATTTACATGCAAAATTGATTTTCCAAGGATCTTATCCTAACTAGCATGTTATGGGGTACTTGTAACATAAAAATCTACTAGAATGACATACCTTTTATCGTGGTTGATTGCTTTGAGTTTTGAGAGCCTAGCACCAATGATGTGAATGCCTCAAGTGGAATCACAAATCACCACACAACTTGGAAAACTTGGGAGAATAGTAATGCACACTAGAAATCGGCCCACCTTCTCTATCACACACACACACACACTAGTGTCATTTCATGTGCCAAAGACCCCTTTATATAGTATGGTGGATTAGGGTTACATCCATGTAAGCCCTAATACCCACGACCTTTCATTTCCATTGGATCCATGGGTTAAAACTCCTTGGAGTATCCATGCAAGCTAAGCCCATCCTAAATGAACTTTGGCCCATTATATATATATATATATATATATATATATAAGAGTCCATATTTAATTAGTTTCTTTTGATCACTAAATTAATTCCAAATTAATTCTTGATCAATACTAATTAAATAATATGATTTCATATTAATATATTATAACTTATAATATATTAATAAATCATAAATATACTATTCTCAAAAGATTATCCATACAAATTGTTTCGGTGAAGTGCAACCCAAATGGACCATGTCGGGTAGGGTCAAGTACATACCAAATATAGTTACGGACTTAGACACCTTATCCAACATTTGATATGTAGGCGGAGTCTAGACCAATCGTTGAGTACGAGTCCTATTTGCTTACTTACGAGGTGAGTCTTCTCACTATACTTATCCGAGTGGTAATACTATGTGACTGGAAAGTCATAATTGAGTTATTGACTAGAGGTTCTTATGTGCTTATACTAAGTTATGTGATATTATGCATTTTGTATTTGTGATTTATGCTATATATTATTCCGTGCCTTACTAAGTTAGGACCGGAGAGTCCAAATCGAGCTGTGAGACCGGAGGGTCTTCACTGAGATACAGGACTGGAGGGTCGAACCCGAGCTGTGAGACCGGAGGGTCTGCACTGAGTCACATGATCGGAGGTTCCATACAAAGTCGTGAGACTGGAGGGTCCTCAGCGAGACGCACGACCTCGAGCTATAGCCATGATAGGCTTATTATTTATGTATGTGGTATTTTGAGGAACTCACTAAGCTTCGTGCTTATCGTGTTATGTGATATGTGTTTTAGGTACCTCTATGGATCGTAGGAAGGCGTCGGCTTGATTGTACACACCAGTTAGAGATTATATTTTTGAGGATTCTGGGATATTATCAAACATTTTGTGGCTGTGTATTTTGACAACTGATACATTGGTGGTTTTGAGAAATGATGCCTTAGCCTATGGGATGCTATTGATTGATATTATCTGCTATTTTCTCTGTGTATGTGCTGAGTAGGAGTACCTATCAGGAATCTCATAGAGAGAGTCTTGAGTCTAGAAGTAATCTAAGAGAGATACCTAGATGAGCATTTTAGTAGTCTACTGAGATAGTAGTTTGATATTCGTGAGCGATAGGGGAGGACTTGGGGCGACTACAAGTTGGTGTGGAAGGTAGTATTGGGACCATACTACTGAAAGCACCGGATCTGTATGCAACCCAAGTAAGAAGCTTAGGATGCTAAGGAGCATGTAGAGGTGGGTAATCGAGTGTGTGTGTGTGTTGAGCTAGTCTCTAATGATTTTTGTTTGCGTTTTAGAGACACTGTGGTGATTACCCGCAACAACCCCGGGGTCAGTGGTACTAGTGACGAAGAGATCCACAGGATCATTGCAGAGGAGGTGGCCACAACTATCAGAGAGTCCATACTAGAGATGTTTGGGTCTATTAAGACCATGTTGATTGAGATGTTTGATGAGCGATATGATGCTGTCACGGAGGCTGCTGCTGCCACAGCCACCGTGGCCATAGCTGCTACTAGGCCACACGAAGGTGACTCGTTGTCCTGGGAGTTCAGCAACACGAAGCCACTAGAGTTTGATGGGAAACATGACCCGATTTCTTCCATGAGATGGATCTCCGACATTGAGGGGTGTTTCTATACGTCTTCATGCTCAGAGCATTTGAGAGTTCGGTTTGCGCTGAACCAGCTTCGCTTGGGAGCGAAGGACTGGTGGAAGTTCGTGACGACCGACTTTACTCTTGCAGATCATGCTGCAGTGACTTGGGAGAGGTTTACCCAAATGTTCAGAGATGAGTATGTTCCCCTGGTGGAGAGTGAATGTTTGGCCCATGAGTTTCTGTCTCTCAAGCAGAAGACATAAACTGTGACAGAGATTACGAGGATGTTTCATGAGAGGGCGTTGTTCTGCCCTCAACATGTGTCTACTGAGCAGGCACGTGTGAGCCGGTATTTGAGCATCTTGAGGAGAGATATTTGGGAGTTCATAGAAAACTCTTCTTTTCGGAAATTGGCTAAGTTGCAGACCAATGCCAGGAGGAGAGAGATTGAGTTGGAGATTCAGACCACAAAGGAGGGAGAGCAGCAGGGGAGGGATAGGAGACCAGTGCAGTCGCAGCCGAAGACGAAGTAGGCTAAGCCGTTGATTCAAGAGCTGGAGGCTAGAAGGGTTGCACTTGTGGCAAGTGCGGAAAGAGTCATGAGGGGTCTTTCCAAGCGGGGATTTGCTACAAATGTGGAAAGAAGGGGCATTTGGCGAGGGACTTCCCTAAGGGATTTTCGGTTTGCTTTCACTACAACCAGATGGGCCACCAGAAGGCCGGGTGTCCTCATCTCACTCAGGGATCAGCCTAGGATACAGCTCCTGCTGCTTTACGTGTTACTGATGGTCGGCCGGGGAAGGCTGAGCCTCCGAGGGCTCATGGGAGAGCATTCTAGTTGACTGCAGAGGAGGTTCGCGCAGGGCTTGATTTTGTCGCTGGTACTTTTTCTTATGAGTTATGTGCCTCCTTTGGTGTCATTTGACTCGGGTGTGAGTCGATCTTTCATGTCTTTATCCTTTAGTCATCACATTAGTGGCAGACGCGAGGCGTTGATTCGACTACTGAGGGTTTCTATAGCAAACAAGCATGCGGTTTTTGCCACTGATGTATTTCGGGGATGTGTATTAGAGATATTCAGTGCTAAGTTTCCGATAGATCTGGTGTCGATAACGATGGGTGATGTATGTATCATAGTGGGAATGGATTGGTTTAGCCGGTTTGGAGCTGTGATTGATTGTGAGCGTAATATGGTGACCATACGAGACCCTAGTGGGGGAGTACTTACTGTGTATGGCGAGGGGACCAGATCTGGATTAGATTTCCGCTCTTCCTCTAGGGAGAGGAAGATTCTACAACAGGGGTGCATGGGCTTTTTAGCATATGTGATGGATACGAGAGTTGCCACCGAGTGGCTGAGTTCTATCTCCGATGTTCCGGTAGTGTGTAGGTTCCCAGATGTTTTCCCCAACAAATTTCCGGGTGTGTCTACTGAGAGGCAGGAGGAGTTCCGGATTGGTTAGATTCTGGGTGCGGCGCCTATTGCCAAGGCACTTTATCGCCTTGTGCCGCCCAAGATGTAGGAGTTATCCTTTAGCTCCAGGAGCTGCTGGGGAAGGGTTTTGTTAGATTGAGTAGCTCACCATGGGGAGCACCGATCCTTTTTGTCATGACAAAGGATGGTTCACATTAGATGTGCATCGACTAGTAGGAGTTGAACAAGCTGACGGTCAAGAACCGTTATCCACTACCGAGGATCGACGGTTTATTCGATTGATTGCTGGGGGTGTCTTGGCTTTCCAAGATTGATTTGAGATCTGGGTATCATCATCTGAGAGTTTCAGAGGAGGATATCCTGAAGACGGCCTTTAGGACTCGTTATAGGAACTACGAGTTTGTGGTGATGCCTTTCGGACTCACCAACGCGCCGGCAACATTCATGGACCTCATGAACCGGGTGTTCAGGCCTATGTTGTACATGTCGGTGATTGTGTTCATCGACGTCATTTTGGTGTACTCGAGATCTAGGGAACAACACGAGGAGCATCTTCAGGAGATTCTTGGAGTATTGAGGATGGAGAGGCTTTATGCTAAATTCTCCAAGTGTGATTTCTGGTTATGAGAGGTCCAGTTCTTGGGACACCTCGTTAACCAGTACGCGGGAAGCTTGCCGAAGTGCAACAAATGCAACTTCCACCACACGGGAGCCTGTCGGGAAGTGAAGTGTTCTAACTGCAATAGGAAGGGGCACACTGCCCGTTTCTGGAAATCTCCGGCAAGGCCAATTAACCATGTCCTCGACGCTGGTGTGGGCCAGGCTTGCTGCGGTTGTGGCAAGGTGGGCCACTACAAAAGGAATTGCCCGAAGGCAGGGAATGCTGGTGGAGTGGGAAGAGTTTTTGCTATAGGCCATGGGGAAGCAGTTTCCGGCCCCACAGTGGTCATTGGTACGTTTCTCCTCGATAACTCTTATGCATGCATACTGTTTGATAGTGGAGTGGAGAGGAGTTTCGTGAACCAAAAATTTGCTCACTTACTTAAGAAAAAATCACGAACACTTAAAGAGCCGTTCACTATAGAAATGGCTAATGGAAAGACTGAGAGCACTAGTAGTATATACATAGGATGTACTCTAACTCTAGATTGCCATTCATTTTCAATCGACCTCATGCTGGTATCAATTAAAATTTTTTACGTCATTATCGGCATGGATTGGTTGAGCCTGCATCGTGCCGACATCATGTGTTATGAAAAGGTTGTTCGTCTTAATCTGCCATCTGGCGAAACTCTAGTAGCCTATGGCGAAAAACCCGACACGAACCTTCGTATCATCTCGAGTATTCAAGCCCATAAATACTTGCGAAAGGGATGTTGCGCATTCCTTGCTCATGTTGTCGATGTGAGCCAAGAGATGAAGGACATTAAGAACATCCAAGTAGTATGCGATTTTCCCGACATCTTTCCAGAAGAACTACCAGGAGTACCTCCACAATGTCAAGTCGAGTTCAGAATCGACTTAGTTCCAAGGGCTACCCCAGTAGCCAAATCGCCCTATCGTCTGGCACCTGTAGAGATACAAGAACTGTCTAGTCAACTTAACGAACTGCTCAGCAAGGGCTTTATAAGACCAAGCTTCTCACCCCGAGGAGCTCCGATCTTGTTCGTCAAGAAGAAAGACGGATCGTTTCGCATATGCATCGACTACAGAGAACTAAACAAACCTACCGTTAAGAATCGTTACCCTCTTCCTCGCATAGATGATTTGTTCGACCAACTTCAAGGGGCGAATTGTTTTTCGAATATAGATCTGAGATCCGGGTATCACCAGTTATGAGTGTTAGAGGAGGATGTCCTGAAGATAGCCTTCTAAACTCGTTATGGACATTACGAGTTCGTAGTGATGCCATTCGGATTAACTAATGCGCCCGCAGTATTCATGGACTTAATGAATAGGGTATGCCATCCTTACTTGGATCAGTTCATCATTGTCTTCATAGATGACATACTTATCTACTCTCGTAGTAAGGAAGAGCATAGTAAGCATCTACGTCATATCTTGGAAAAATTACGATCAGAGAAGCTCTACAAGAAGTTCTCTAAATGCGAGTTTTGGATTCGAAGAGTCGAATTTCTGGGTCAAGTTGTTAGTGAAGAAGGAATTCATGTGGACCCTACCAAAATCAAAGCCATTGAGAATCGGTCAACACCGAAGACGCCTAAAGAAATTCGCCAATTTCTAGGCCTCGCTGGCTACTATCGTAGGTTCATTCAAAACTTCTCTCGAATTGCAAAACCTCTTACAACTTTGAACCAGAAGGGCGTGGCCTTTGACTGGGAAGAGAAGCAAGAGAAAGCGTTCCAAACGCTGAAGCGAGCCTTATGCACTGCACCGATACTATCCCTCCCAGAAGGAATAGAACACTGTGTGGTCTATTGCGATGCATCCAATCAAGGCTCGGCTGTGTTCTAATGCAACGAGGTAAGGCCATTGCCTATGCCTCGAGACAGTTGAAGACACACGAGGTCAATTACACCACACATGATCTTGAGTTAGGAGCAGTTGTGTTTGCTCTGAAGATCTGGAGACACTACCTATACGGTACAAAAAGCACTATATTTACTGACAACAAAAGCCTACAACATATATTCGACCAGAAGGAGCTCAACATGAGACAACGACGGTGGGTCGAGCTACTCAGTGATTACGAATGCGAAATTCGTTATCATCCCGGCAAGGCCAACGTAGTAGCTGACATCCTAAGTCGGAAAGAATACTCTGGTCGTAGAGTCAAATCATTGACTATGAATATCCATCCACACTTTTCCACACAAATTAAGGAGGATCAGCTCGATGCTTTGAAATCTGAAAATGTGGCGAGTGAATCCCTAAGAGGGATGGATAAGAACTTGGAATTCAAGGGTGGCGGAGCCTTATATTTCATGGATCGGATCTGGACACCGAAACACAGTGGCTTCAGAGACTTGATCATGACCAAAGCGCACAACACTCGGTATTCCGTCCACCCAGGTTCAAATAAGATGTATCTGGATCTAAAACAGTTATACTTGTGGCCTAACATGAAAGCAGAGATTGCTATCTTCGTGAGTAAATGCCTTACTTGCGCAAAGGTCAAGGTCGAATACCAGAAACCCTCCAGTTTACTACAACAACCGGAAATACCAGAATGGAAGTGGGAGCGGATCACGATGAATTTCATAACTAAGTTGCCCAAGACAACGGGTGGTCTCGATACTATATGGGTTATCGTTGACAGGTTAACAAAGTCCGCACACTTCCTGCCTATCAAAGAGACTGACAAGATGGAGAAACTAAAAAAAACATACATTAGAGAGATAGTACGACTGCACGGTGTGCCCATATCCATTATCTCTGATAGAGATAGCAGATTCACTTCGAGGTTCTGGCAGTCGCTACAAAGTTCACTTGGAACGAGGTTGGACATGAGTACAGCCTACCATCCGCAAACCGACGGAAAAAGTGAGAGGACTATTCAAACCTTGGAGGTTATGTTGAGAGCCTGTGTGATAGACTATGGGAAGGCATGGGATACTCATTTACCCCTTGTCGATTTTTCCTACAACAACAATTATCATACGAGCATAAAGGCTGCTCCATTTGAAGCCCTCTATGGCAGAAAGTGCAGATCCCCTATATGCTGGGCTGAGGTGGGTGACACGTAGTTAGCTAAAGGACGAGTTCCTGACAGCACTCTCACAGGTCTGAAGATTATTCGGGAAACGACAGAGAAGATCGTTCAGATTCGTGAACGATTGAAAGCCTCTAGAGACCGACAGAAAAGCTACGCAGAAAAGAGAAGGAAACCTTTGGAATTCCAGGTTGGTGACTGTGTTTTATTGAAGGTCTCACCCTGGAAAGGCTTGATATGCTTCAGAAAGCGTGGAAAGCTAAATCCAAGATACGTAGGGACTTTCGAGATTCTCGCTAGAATCGGCCCTGTAGCTTACAGACTCAATCTACCTCGTGAACTCAGTAACGTACATTCTACTTTCCATGTCTCGAACTTGAAAAAGTGACTGTCCGACAAGACTCTTGTAATCCCACTCGACGAGATCGAAATCAACGAGAGCCCCCACTTTGTAGAAGAACCTGTAGAGATCAAGGACCAAGAAGTCAAGCGAACGAAGCAAAGCCGTATCCCGATAGTGAAGGTTCGCTGGAACGCCAAGCGAGGACCTGAATTCACTTAGGAGCGCGAGGATCAAATGAAATTGAAATATCCTCACCTTTTCGCTTAGTTATTTGTAACTATTTAATTGCTTAAACTCTAATTTCGGGACTAAATTCTCTGTAACCGGGGGGGGGGGGGGGGGGAATGTGACAACCCGAAATTTCTATCTTGTGCAACCATTCAATTCAATCAAAGTCAAACTTGTTTCTGCTAACTTTTAGCACTGTTTAGAGTCTGTTGGAGTGTTCTAAAGCCTAGTACCTTCAAGAGGTAATTATAGGAAGTATACTCTAGAGTTCAATGTGCAACATTCAAGCCTCAAAACTCCAAGAATTGGAGTTTATGGCCATAAAATAGAGTTTACGGCCGTAAACTCTATGGTATATGTAACATCCAAAAATACGACCCAAAATTTTTTATTTTAATAATACTAAAAATCACATCATCAATAACATACCAACAAAAATTATGGAACAAGCATCCCAAAAGATCATAACAAATGTAACATAACAACTGTATCAAAACATATCGTAGTTTCTAATGAAAACTCTCAGGATAAGAAAAACTGAAGTTGTGGTGTGTGCGATGCTATCATCCCAAGCTCTTCCCCTTACTAGCGGAAGTACCTGAAACCAAAAACTGAAACTTTAAGCACGAAGCTTAGTGAGCTCCCCCAAACTACCACATATCATACCATAATACATATAACACATGCTGGGCCCCACCCACTACGTTGGGCCCCGCCCGGCATCAGACCGAAGTCCGGAATAACTTGGGCCCCGCCCAACATCGGACCGAAGTATAGAATAAACTGGATATAACATATCATGAACATATAGCATAATCACATTATGTATCGGGCTTGCCCGACATACTACACATAACAAAAAATGCATGAATCAAGACGACATCAAGCATACATAGTACTGCATCGGACCAAGGTCCGGAACTACTGCTAACAAAACGGTCCGACATTGTGGCCGTAGACCCGTTCCTACTGGAAGGAAACTCACCTCGTAACTCTAACTGCTGAGATGCTAAATCCGAAGCTGGATGACTGCTGCTCCGGAATTCTCCGGCTACAATTTCCATAAACACTAAATCAGATACCGGTAACTGAACTGAGGGTATAATGACCATTTTACCCCTGATCAAAGTCAAAGTCCTTAGTCAAGGTCAACAGTCCATGTTGACCTTAACTCACCGAGTACACGAGGCTACTCACTGAGTTCCTTGAAACTCCTTCCCACTCGTCGAGTCACCGGGGTGACTTGCCGAGTTCTTACGATTTCCGATCGAAACCTTAAGCATACTAGTCGAGTTTCCTTGTAGCAACACGGCGGATACACACACATTCATAACTTGGGGAAAACTCATCCGACTCGCCGAGTTGTTCATACAACTCGTCGAGTCTATAGCAATCTACATCGGACTCGCCGAGTTGCTCATCCTACTCATCGAGTCCACCACTATCTTCATATGACTCGTCGAGTCAACCCTGCGACTCGCCGAGTCCATTCAGTCCTTTTTCTATACAAACTTGTTTTGAGCCATGCAACAGCTCCAAATCACAGATCCAAGCTTCTAGGGCATGCTTTTCACGTAAAGTTGCAAACTTTACGTGCATGCATAGCTATAAAGGCTCTAAATGCCTATTTTAGGTTCTTCATGGAGCTTCATGCTCAAGAGGGACCTCAATCATGACCAAGACTGCAACTTTATGCTTCTAGAATCCAAGGAGGGTCCAGATCTGAAGCTATAACTTCAGATCTAGCCCATAGCTCATCTTATCAACTTAACATTTCATAAAAGAAACCTTAGAACTCAACCAATTGAAGAGATCTACAAGGAAATGGCGATTTGGGTACCTCTAGAAGATAATAACTAAGATAAGTGTTGATTCCCACACTCTACTTGCTCTAATCTCCTTCTCCTCCAAGCCTTCTCCCTCCAAAGATCCTCTTTCAAGCTTCAACACACAAAGGGGCACACACACATGGATTAGGGTCTCACAAAACTCTTTAGAACTGCAAGGAGGCCCAAAGGAGGCTGAGGTTCCTTTAAATAGGGTGTAAAACTCTGAGATTTAGGGTTTCATCGGCCAGCTCCTACTTGGCGAGTCCCAATATAGACTCGTCGAGTAGGTCATTTATCATGCGATCCCATCCCGATGCTACTCGACGAGTATGGCAACCAACTCGTCGAGTCGGCCCTAACCCAAGAATTCTTATTTAAACCATACCTGAGGATCGGGGCGTTACACCTCTCCCCCACTTATCTTATACTTCGTCCTCGAAGTCTGCTGCTGCTGAAACTAAAAACAACCCTAGATAATGCTCCCTCATCTCTTCTTCGGTCTCCCACGTCCACTCGGAACCCTTCCGGTGCTGCCACTGCACTTTCACTAACCGAACCACCTTGTTTCTCAAGGTCTTCGTCTTCCGATCTAAGATCGCAACTGGTCTCTCAATATAATTTAGGCCACTATCAACCTGAATATCCTCCAAGGGCACAACTGTTGACTCGTCCACCAAGCACTTCCTCAACTGAGAAACATGTAAGGTGATGTGGATCTGGCTAAGCTCTGCTGGAAGATCTAACCGATAAGCAACCCGACCCACCCAGGCCAAAACCCTAAAAGGACGAATGAACCTGGGGCCCAACTTTGCCCTCTTCCGGAACCTGATAACACCCTTCCAGGGTGATACCTTCAGGAGGACCATATCGCCCACCTGAAACTCTAAGTCCAAACGTCTCTTGTTGACGTAACTCTTCTGCCTACTCTATGCAGTCTGCAGTCTACCGCATACCTGTTTGATCAACTCTGTGGTCTTGAGCACCACTTTGGTGCTCCCGATGACTCGCTGACCGACCTCGCCCTAACAAATCGGGGTCCTACACTTCCTCCCGTAGAGCATCTCGAAGGGAGGGCGGTAAATGCTGGCGTGGTAACTGTTGTTATACGAAAATTCCGCTAAAGGAAGATACGTATCCCAACTGCCACTGAAATCTAAAACAAATGCCTGAAGCATGTCCTCGAGAGTCTGAATCGTCCGCTCGCTCTGCCCGTCCGTCTGAGGGTGGAACGCGGTATTGAAATGGAGACGAGTCCCATCTCGTCGTGGAACCGCTTCCAAAATCTGGAAGTAAAACGGACGTCTCGGTCTGACACTACCGAAACAGGCACTCCATGCTGTGCCACCACCTCGCGCATATAAATATCGGCTAGATTCTCAACCGATATGATCTCCTGGATCGGTATAAAATGAGCACTCTTCGTCAACTGATCCACAATAACCCAAATCGAATCCACCCCACGTGCAGTCCTGGGAAGCTTAGTGATAAAATCCATGGTGATGTCCTCCCATTTCCATACGGGAATGTCTAACAGCTTCATCTTGCCGTGGGTCTCTGGTGCTCTGCTTTGACCTTCCTGCAGGTCAGGCATCTCTCCACATACCAGGCGACATCCCGCTTCATGCAGGTCCACCAATAGTCAGGTCGAAGATCTCTATACATCTTCGTCGCCTTTGGTTGGATGGAAAATCGAGACTTATGGGCCTCGTCCATCAACATCTTCCATACTCCTCCCCAGTACGGTACCCACACTCTCCCATGAAGAGTCAACAATCCCCGACTGTCATAATCAAAGGAAGCTACTCGGCCCACGATCCTCTCACACTTTTGTCTCTCCTCCTTGAGGCCCTCGACCTGTGCCTCCCTGATCTACTCCAACAATAGAGTAATCACTGCCATTCTTAGACATATATCCCTGGCCGGGGCCGCTTCCGCCTTGCAGCTCAGAGCGTAGGCCACTACGTTGGACTTCCCCGGGTGATAAAGGATCTCACACTCATAGTCCTTCACAACGTCTAACCACCGCCGCTGCCTTATGTTCAGATTCGGCTGGTCCATGAGGTACCTCAGACTCTTATGATCCGTGTAAATGGTACAACGGACCCCATAGAGGTAATGTATCCAAATCTTGAGAGCAAACACCACTGCCCCCAGCTCTAAATCGTGCGTCGGATAGTTAGCCTAGTGAGGCTTCAACTGTCTAGAGGCATAAGCTATCACATGCCCTCGCTGCATCAACACTGCTCCCATCCCTGTGATCGAAGCATCATAATAGACTACAAATTCATCCACTTCTTCAGGCAGGGTAAGACTCGGTGCCTCGCACAATCGTTGTTTGAAGGTCTCAAATGCTGCCTATTGCTCAAGCCCTCAACGAAACACCACTGACTTCCTAGTCAGTTGGGTAAGTGGAACTGCTATCTTGGAGAAGTCCTAGATGAATCTCCTATAGTACCCTGCCAACCCTAGGAAGCTCCGAATCTTAGATGGACACCTCGGGACCTCCCACTGATGGGTTTTGAGCATTCTAACACTCCTATGGTGTACATGCAACCCTAGAAACCTTGGATCTATGTTTGACTAAGATACATGCAAATAATTATTTTTCCAAGGTTCTTATCCTATGTAGCATGACATGGGGAACTTGAATCAAATAAAGCTAGTAGAATTACTTACCTTGTAGTTGTAGTTGATTACTTGGAGTTTTAGAGCCTAGCACCAATAGTGTGGATGCCTCAAATGGAAATCACAAATCACCAAAAACTTGGAACTTTGAGAGAATAGTAATCACCTTTCTTGAAATCGGTCCTCTTGCTTTACCCACCATAACTAGTGTGATTTCAAGAACCAAAGCCTCCTTTATATAGTGTGGTGGATTAGGGTTACATCCATGTAAACCCTAATACCGATGTCTTTTCATTTCCATGAGATCCATGGGTTAAAGCTCCATGGAGTATCCATGGGCTTTCCATGCAAGCCTAGCCCATTCAAAATAAGCATTAGCCCACACTATATAAATACAAGAGCCCATATTTAAATAGTCATACTTTTGATCTCTAAATTAATCCTAGATTAATTATAGATCAACACTAATTAAATAATATGATTTTATATTAATATATTAGAACTTATAATATATTAATAAATCATAACTTATACTATTCTCAAAAGATGATCCATAATTGTTCGGGTGAAGTGCAACCAAAATGGACCATGCCGGGTCGGGTCAAGTACATACCAAATATAGTTATGGACTTAGACACTATATCCAACAGTATCCCACTTGGATAAGTCTAATAACTATAGCTGCAAGTATGACTTCAGGAACCGATCAACAATCGTAGCTCTTTAAACTCTGTTGAACTATGAAACGCCATTTTAGATAAGTGATCATATAATCCTCTGTTCTAGATATCAGTCGGACAAATACATGGAACATGGTCTTGCTTATTGTCCAACATATGTTTCCCGATTTCCGATTTGTTTGACATAGAACTTAACTGAACACATCAATTTAGTTCTGACCGGGCCCGATACATAGGTCAAAACAAAATCATCGAGGGGCCCATATGTCGCTTCTAATCCTAGAAGGAACATATAAACTTTGACTCATATGTTTGCTCTACTACTTGTTGAATTACACATAAAGGTACGTTTTATAACATCGAGTTACCAATGCGTTTTCGTACAATCAATGCATAACCAACTCATAGGCAACAAATCATATCTCTAGGTTTGAAAACTTATATGATATTACCGTCTCACAATCACTCGAGATAAATTCCATGAAGTGATACAAGTGAGCGTTGGTTGAATCCAATACTCAGAACTTATGAGCACTCATGAGTGTTGTAGCCCCGCTTTGTCTAACATCTTAGACCTCTACAAGCCAACCCATGACAGTCTTGATTCATATCTACTTCCAACATATGACCAACTGTGGAGAGTTTGAATAATATGATAGAAACCATAACATAATTATTCTGGAAGTCAAAACATGCAAAAAGAAATAATAGTAAATGATTGACAAGAGATAGCAACACTTTACTCATAAATAATAACTTTTATTTATCATCAAATGTCAATTACATTTTACAAATTTCAGGATTATCTGACTACTAAAACTAATATCATCCTTCAGCCCTATGCTCCGAGCATGCTGTAGATGCTTAGCCCGAGTCAGTCCCTTCGTGAGGGGATCTGCTGGGTTCTCATCTGATGATACCCTCTTTGCCACGAGGATTCCTTCTTCTATTCGATGTCTTATGAAGTGATATTTTCTGTCAATGTGTCTAGATCTCCCATGATCTCCTGGTTCCTTGGCTAAGGCAACCGCACTATTGTTGTCACAGTAAATCTCCATTGGCTCCTTTATAGCTGGTACAACTCCAAGGTCTCCGATGAAGTTCTTAAGCCATATAGCCTCCTTTGCTGCCTCGCTTGCTGCTATATACTCTGATTCACAAGTGGAATCAGCCACTGTCTCATGCTTGTAACTTTTCCAAGTAATTGCCCCTCCGTTTAGGGTTAGGGTACATCCGATGTAGATTTCCCTAGTGGATTCGGTTTTCCCATTGGCCATTTCCACCGTATAGGTTTCATTTAGCTGCTGGGGTTGTTGTTTTAATAAATGTTTAAACTTCTCTCTTACGAAACTTCGCTCCGCTCCGGTATCAAATAAGATGCATGCATAAGTGTGGTTTAGGGGAAACGTACCGGTCACAACTGCGGGGTCCTGAACTGCATCACTCTGACCCATAGTCAACATTCTTCCTGCTCCCCTGTTTCCTGAGTTGTTGTTAGGGCAATCCCGGCGGAAATGCCCCGTCCTTCCGCACCCGAAACAGGTGTGGCTAGGCCCTGCATTGTTGCCGCCGGCATTGGTGTTGTTGTTATTGCGGTGGTTGTTGTTGTTGTTGTTCTGATTGTTTCCCTGACTCTGATTTTTGGAAGGATAAGTCCTGCAGAACCTTGCAGTGTGTCCCCTTCGGTTGCAACTGGTGCAATGGAACTCCCTACATTCTCCATGGTGATGGAAACCGCACTTGTTGCACTTGGGAAAATTACCGAAATAAGGTCTTGAAGCATTTGAAGCAGCTGAGGCTGGAGCATGTGGTGTGGCTGGAACCGGTGCGGTGACAGCGTTAACTGCCACTGTCTGCTGCTTTTTAGAGGCCTCGGGGCCCTGACGCCCCTTTCTCTTGTTGTTCCATCCTTTCTTACCATCACCCTCCTTCTTCTTCTCAGTCTCCACTGGTTTCTCGCCCTTCTTGTTGTTATGATCATATAGCCTCTTTGCCAATCTCTTCGCACTGTCAAACGTTTCAGGGTTTGCAGCTATCACATTCCCCTGAATGGGAGGTGTCAGTCCCCAGATGAATCGTTCGATCTTCTTTCCTTCTGATGTAATCATACCCGGGCACAACAGAGATAGTTCGCTAAATCTCGATATGTAGGCATCGATGTTCGCATTCTGCACAGTGAGGTTCCATAGTTCCTGCTCCATCTTTTGTATTTCGCCTCGAGGGCAGTACTCAGCCATTAACATTTCTTTCATTTCTGCCCAGGGGATAGAGTTGGCGACAGGGAGCGTCATAGCTTCCACGTGTCCGTTCCACCAAGTGAGTGCTTGGTCCACGAAAGTGCAGGCCGCGAACTTCACTTTCATCTGCTCGGGGCAATCGCATATCTCGAATACCGACTCTACCTTCTCGATCCATCGCTTCAGAGTGATCACTCCTCCAGTGCCGTTGAAAGTTCGTGGTTTGGCGTTTGTGAAGTCCTTGTAGGTACATGTTTTGGTAGGTCCTTGATTCATCCCGTTGTTCGAACTTCCTGCCCCTTGCCCGTTGCCTCCTCCATTATTCCCCTGATGGAGTTGTGCCATAGCTGCGGTGACCGCAGCAGACACGGCTGCCTGGAATGCTATGGAGTCAACTTCGGGTGGAGTTGGTCCTGGGTTTCCGCGAGTAGGTCGGAGAGGCATCTTTTTGTCACGAAACGGAAAGATGTTGAGTGTACGTGGTTTTTATGAGGTTGTGATCCTACTAACTAGGTGTATGGTACGAACCTAAACATTACTACCATCGGGCATACAATCATAACGTCTCAACACATAACAACTGGTAGTATCATAGCAAGACACACAAAAGTTCATTAATATTATTCACATTTAATACAAGAAAATTTGCTCGTAAGAGCATACATAAGTGACACTAATCCGACAGCATAACGGCTCCATGAGTAGTGTAGTCACTTAAACATAGAGCCGGAGTACATAATATAGTTCCTAATGTCCTACCATGATAAGTCCATCCCTAATCGCGATGTGCTGCGTCTGGAGGTGGTGCCGAAGTCATATGCCGAAATGTTGCGCCAGTAGCTGCGCCATCTCTGCCATGTCTCCAATAACCTCATCCCTCTCATGCTCGGCTCGCACTGCCCGAGCTTCCATAGCATACAGCTGTTGTCGCAGTGCGGCGATCTCAGCTTCGAGGGAACAGTTCTCTCTTGGGGCGTTCACTGGTGGAGCGGGATGATCTGGTTGTGTCTCGTTCTCGCATGACAGGACGGGGTCCTGGTCCCCGACTTGACCTTCCTCGTCGTCGTCGTCGATCTCTCCAAATTCGTAGTCAGTGTCTACATATTCGTCGGGTCCGACGTGGTGTGCTTCCTCCGGATTCTCTCCCGGTTCGTCCTCAAAAATCCCGTGAGCTGCTAGAGCCTGATGAAACTGGATACCCTGCTGCTCTTCCTCAGGCTCCTCCTCCTCCTCTAGCCACCCGTTGTTTCCCTGATTAGGGAAATAGGGGTCTCCAGGGTGATGAAAACCAGCCATGCTGTCTGCGCGAGTACGTAAATATGCTAACATTATTCCTAGTTGCTATGACTATTGTACAGACCAAGCAAACGTTCTCTTTTTGGTGATAAAGGGTATAGTTTTAGGTTCCCTAGCTATCCCGATCTCATCAAGACGTGTGTTAGTTTTACTTTGGGGAGAATGTAGTTGATCAGGCTACATTCACTCCTTGGTATCACTAAGAACAGTCCCGAATTAACCGAGATACCAGCGTTATTGTGTTTGATTCAGCGTTAGGTTCTTATCCCTAATGCAAGCAAGCGTGTTTTATTTACTTGTTTTGTTCAGAGTTCTGTTAGTCCCTCTTTTTGGTTTATAGTTGCATATCAATGTGTGGCTCGACATGCTAGTTCACTATAAACAAAGCTCTGATACCAACCTGTCACACCCCCGAACCAGACGGCGGAAACGTCCGGGGGCTGTCGTGACTCAATTGAATACCATAACATTGAATATATGAAACATAACAACATTCGTCACCATGCATTAATATAGTACAACCAGTAGAATTTACATGAAGTATATTGTTTAAACATTACATTCCCAAAAATAAATTGTTCGATTCGTACATCAATACACTGCAAGCCATCACTGAATATGATTTCCTTTGGTTCACTGGTTCCCTGAGAATACAAGTATTTTGAAAAACGTCAACATATGAAATGTTGGTGAGTTCATAAGTAGTGTTTGAAATCCAATGTTTGTATTGTTTGAAAACCACCAGAAAATCCGATATTTTCTAAAAAGAAAAAAGCTTTTGAAAACGTTTATGAAGATCCATAGGTATGCTTGTTTGTTTCTATACTTGTAAAAAAAATTGTTCATTGAAGTTGTATGCATTTCAAATCTGTATGTATTGAAAACCCTAGGAAAACCCGATGTTTTCCTAATTCCTTGAATTACATGAAGTTACATTGAAACCATTGCATAGCGTATAGTGTCAGTCCCAGGTGATGTTGGATTATTTTGAGCATGATTAGTTGCTACAAACACGCATTACACAAACGACCAGTTTATAGCTATACTAACGATCCCGTAGGCGTCGTCCGTACTAATCACTTTATCCAACCGCCCTGACTATGTGTAGTCCCTCATCCGAAGAGAAAGAGGACACGAAGACCTCTATGACTCTATTAACCGGTTGGGGATAAAATGTGTACGAGGGGTCCCCGACCCGCCTCGCAAAAAATGTAGACTTTACTAGCAATACCAAAGGACCCTTGGAGACCAGTAGTATACAAGCCATTGAAAGTCCCTCTACGTTGTGCCAAGTCGGTGAAACCCAACACTTCGTAGAAAAAAAAATGTCTTCGGGCCTTAAGATCAGGTCGTTGGGCTAGCTAGGCCCTACAAACAAGATTTTACACTTTTGGGGCCCAAAGATGGTGCGTAGACGTCTGTGCACACTCGCATGTAAATTGAGTTCCCAAACGTTATTTGTATGTATCGTAGTGTCACCATGTTAGTAGTTTCGGATTTTCATTGGTTCGAGACCAAACCAATTCGTTTTACAACGATTTTGGTATTGTAGTGTATTGTATTTCGTCGATAGTCGCGGTACCATTGTTTGATCAAATTGCATGTATTGAATTAGCCTTGAAACTGTTTTGGCACACCTCATCCATCAGAATTTGTGATATGTCAATTTGGGCCCTTAATTTTGTATTTTTCACATTTTAGGCCCAAAATTTGTGTTTTTAGCCCAAAGAAAATTGTTACTAACTACTTAGCTATTTTTCTTGAAACACTTTGTATGTAGAAATATATTTGATGCTAAAATCATTTAACATAAGATATATCTCGGTTTTGAGGGGTTTTATGGCTAGATCCAACATTATAACACACAAAAGCATACATGTAAGCATGGAAATCATACAAGGCATACAAAACACATATAGATCTACACTTTCACTTGTATTCCCCCCCCCACAAAACTCATAAAAACAGAAAATAGGGGGTATGAAGCTCACCTTAGGGTGTGATTTTCGGTTTTTGGAAGAAAACTTGGTGATTTTTGGCCTTAGCACCTTTCCTTGGTAGATCTCGAGTTTGAGATGGTTCTAGGATGCAAGATCACGATTTTTGCATAGATTAGGAAGGGATTTTGATAACAAAAAGAATATAAATCATAGATCCATGCATAATCTTACCTTAGATGAAGAATTTGTGGAAATTTCCTCTTGAATGCTTCCTAAAACTCGAGATTTTTGAGTGGAGAGGGGGGGATGTTCTTGAGAGAGTGTGAGAGATTTTTGTGAGTGTGTGTGGGTGTATGGCCGAGAGTGAGAGAGATAGGAAGAAGAGATGTGATCTTTGAAGTGATATGCTCCTAGAAGTATGAGTTGTGCATGGAAACATGTTGGATATTAATGAGGTGGCAAGCAAATAGTCAACTCTTCCATTTCTTCTTGGACTTGGGCCTTGGGCCGAGAATTTGAAAGGGAAAAAGGAAGAATTTGGGCCTTTGCCCCTAAGCCCAATATTAGAGTTAATTTGGGTGAATTTTCTCATAAAAGAATATAGTATGATTTTTCCATTTTTGTTGAACTAGTTTAGGGTATTCATGGATCAAAGCTTTCAATTCATTTCATTCTAGGCCCAATATGGCCCAAAATGTTGATATAAATTAGTGTGGGTCCAATTAGAGCCCAATTAGGGTTCTAAGCCCATGATAGTCTAATTGGAAGCTTATTGGTCCATTTGGATCCAATAAGGGAGTCCTAGTCCAAAGTGGACTTAAACAAGGACTTCTAGGGTTTCCAATTGTTTGGTGACTATTTGTAGTACTTGTATAATGTATTTGATTGAAGTTTTTGAAGTCATAATCATAGGTGTTACACATGTTCTTAAGTTTTTGATTCACATTAGCTTGAATGTATAGATTACATAACACAAAATTTCCAGTTGTGACAATCAAGGACCCAAGACTTAGAATGAGGTGAGTTATTAGACAATATAGTGTATATACCTGCATCGTTGGGTTTTACTTTCCCATCCTTCAAATCTTGCTGGTACTTTGGGCAGTTTCTCTTCCAGTGAGACTTTTCATGGCAATAGAAGCATTCAGCCTCATTAGGGTTAGCAGAAGAAGTGACAAAACCTTTATTGGTTTTGCTTGCAGAGGAGCCTTCAAGGGTCTTACCCTTGGTACCCTTATAAGGGTTCTTTCAATTCTTCCCTTTGCCATGCCCGATTGCCAATACATTGGCTGCAGTTGGAGTAGGAGTAGGAGTAGTAACAACCGACTTACCCTTTAGACCACTTTCGGCGGTCTTCAAGAGTCCTTGAAGTTTGCTGAGGGTAACTTCTTCCTTGTTCATGTGATATGTCATGCGGAATTGATCATAACACGATGGCGAGGAGTGCAAAATGATGTCTATTGCTAACTCCTCAGGGAAGTTCACATTCAGCTTCAGTAAACGGTCCACATACCTTTGCATTTTCTGCATGTGGCCCGTGATGGGTTCACCATCCTTCATTCGGGTTTTTATCATGGAAGAGATTATTTCATATCGCTCTTGATGAGCACTTTGATGGTAGCGGTCCATCAAGTCCTGGTGCATCTCAAAAGGATAATAGTCCTCATAGGACTTTTGGAGCTCGGCTGTCATGGTGGCCATCTTGATGCATGCCACTTTTGTAACATCTCTTTCATGTACCTCATATTCAGCAAGCTCTTCAGGTGTAGCAGTTGGCTCGGGTATCTTCAGCTCCTTGTCAAGAACATATTCTTTGTTCTCATACCGAGTGACCATCCTGATGTTTCTGATCCAATCTGTAAAGTTGGACCCATCAAAGATGACTCTCCCACAAAGATTCATGAGAGAGAAGGAGCTAGTAGGGTTTGAGCCAGAAGCATTGTTATTGGAAGACATTTGAAAAGAAGAGGGAATAGATTAGATTAGATTTAGAGATAGTCCTTAATAAAACACCCAAATGTAGTATTAAGGCTAGGACCCAACACAATATTTTATAACTTATAAGTGGGATGCCGTAATCTAAGCTATAAGATATTTGAAGGTAGGTGAATGACGATTCACCAATTTCCACCATGAAAAACGAAATATTTAATTAGGTTTTAATTGGTTTAGAAACTCCTAGATTCTTTGAGATCATTGAATTTTCTTCAATGACATGTTTCAATCTCGAGTGTGCCCTTCAAGTTTTGTGACTGGGATGCCGAGGATCACAAAACGAGGTGTGAAGTAACCATGCAAATTACTTGGTACCCTTAATGTATTACCCCTCAATCGATGTGTCGGTTAACCACACACGCTCCATCGATACTATGATAAACATTAAGTCACCCTTTACCTACCTTGTTAAGTTCAAGTTAGTGTGCCGGTTAACCACACACGCTCCACTAACGACTTAAATAAAGTGTAAAGTGTAATTTCATGGATTAGCACCTTATTCACATTTTCCTAAAATAACTAAGATTGGGAATTTAATAAGGTTTAGTTACTTTAGTATTATCATTATACTTTTAATGAGAATTTATAAGTCCTTGTCCTACCTGTTCGGCTAACGACCCTCCAACGATCAAGGAAGCGGTGGGTGAGAGTGGACACCCATTAAGTTGCCATTTTATAGGCAACAACCTTATACCCCCCTTATAGACCGACTTCGTGAATGAGGCGTACTAGTGGTAAGACGACTTGATCTTATACATATACATATATATATATATATATATATATATATATATATTAACTTATAATATTATAAAGTATAAGGGTTGAATTTTAACTTTTAAAATTCTAAGGGTTGGAACTAAAGTTTTAATCATGACATTACTCGTTCCAAAACTTGAGGGCAAGTTTTGTAAACTTTCAAAACTTTTCATTTCTTATAACTTATGAATTTAATTGAGTATTAAAAATGAAGACTCTTCATTTTTATAACCCTTGTGTTCTTTTAATGGTTTCTATTAAAGTGTGACCTTTGGATTTCCATAACTTGAGGACAAGTTATGGACTCCATTAAAACACATAATGATCAAGAATTAAACTACCAAGTAGGTTACAAACAATTCCTATGATCATCTAATCTTCATAAGTTCAAGAACATGAATATGATCACCAAAGTTTCAAGGATTGTATGAACACATACAAAGCATGAAATTTTGATATAAGCTATTATAAATGGATTAGAACACCCATTACACCGACTAAAACAAGTTTTAAAACACCAAAACAATTTAGGGTAATGTTTCTAGTCCATTTCCAGCAGCAAAAGTCAAAAATCTGCATTCTGAGGCTTCTACTCGTCGAGTGCACGAACCTACTCGACGAGTAGGATGAATTTGGTCATGGACTCGGCGAGTTCATCATGTAGACAGCAAAAAAAATTGACTTTTTTTCACTATTTTGCATCAAGTATCAAACAAACAAGCCTAGGCTCTGATACCACTGATGGGTTTTGAGCATTCTAACGCTCCTATGGTGTACATGCAAATAATTATTTTTCCAAGGTTCTTATCCTATCTAGCATGGCATGGGGAACTTGAATCAAATAAAGCTAGTAGAATTACTTACCTTGTAGTTGTAGTTGATTACTTGGAGTTTTAGAGCCACACTTTGTTTGGATGCCTCAAATGGAAATCATAAATCACCACAAACTTGGAACTTTGAGAGAATAGTAATCATCTTTCTTAAAATCGGCCCTCTTGCTTTACTCACCACAACTAGTGTGATTTCAAGAACCAAAGCCTCCTTTATATAGTGTGGTGGATTAGGGTTACACCCATGTAAACCCTAATACCCATGTCTTTTCATTTCCATGAGATCCATGGGTTAAAGCTCCATGGAGTATCCATGGACTTTCCATGCAAGTCTAGCTCATTCCAAATAAGCGTTAGCCAACACTATATAAATACAAGAGCCCATATTTAAATAGTCATACTTTTGATCTCTAAATTAATCCTAGATTAATTATAAATCAACACTAATTAAATAATATGATTTTATATTAATATATTAGAACTTATAATATATTAATAAATCATAACTTATACTATTCTCAAAAGATTATCCATAATTGCTCGGGTGAAGTGCAACCCAAATGGACCATGCCGGGTCGGGTTAAGTACATACCAAATATAGTTATGGACTTAGACACTATATGCAACACCTACTGCATCACGACCTCTATCTTGGCCGGATCCACCAGTATCCCCTTCTGGTTGACGACGTGTCCAAGGAACTGTACCTCGTGTAACTAGAACTCGCACTTGGAGAACTTCGCGAAAAGTCTCTCCCTCCTCAAAATCTCTAGCACCTCCCTCAGGTGCTCCTCATGCTGCTCCCGAGTCTTGGAATAAACCAAGATATCGTCAGTGAACACTATCACATACCGCTCCAGCATCAGCCTGTATACGCGGTTCATGAGATCCATGAATACGGATGGAGCATTGGTGAGCCCAAACAGCATCACCACAAACTCATAATGACCATAACGGGTCCTAAAAGCTGTCTTCTGAACATCCTTGCCTCTGACCCGCATCTGATGATAACCGTAGCGCTGATCAATCTTGGAAAATCAAGATGCTCCCTAAAGCTGATCGAACAAGTCATCTATCCTCGGGAGTGGTTAACGGTTCTCACTGTTACCTTGTTCCATTCCCGGTAATCTATAGACTTACGGTGCGACCCATCCTTCTTCTTCACAAAAAGGATCGGGGCTCCCCATGGTGAACTGCTCGGTCTGATGAAACCCTTGTCTAGCAGCTCCAGCAGCTGCGTAGACAACTCCTGCATCTCTGGAGGAGCCAACCGATTTGGCGCGTTGGATATCAGAGCCGCACTCGGAACCAGATCAATCCGAAACTCAACCTGTCTCTCCAGAGGTATCCCAGGCAAATCCTCCGGGAATACATCCGGGTCGTCTCGCACTACCGGTACATCGTCAACAGTCGCCTTGCCCTTCTCCTGGGGATCCAAAACATAGGCGACGTACCCCGCGGAACCCTGCTGGAAGTAGCATCGAGCTCTCGCTGCCGAACAAAGAATCGGTCCGCGTTGTGGCCTCTTGCCCTGAATCACTAACTCTCCCCCACCAGGGGTGCGAACCCTCACTAACTGTAGCTAACAATCAATCACTACCCCATTGGGGCTCAGCCAATCCATACCCACTATAACCTTATTCCCTCGTAGGGGAATAGGACCCAAATCCACTGAAAACTGCTAATCAAATAGCTGCAGCGAACAAGCCCTATGTACTCTCGCGACCCTGACGGTCCTGTCATCAGCTATCTCCACCTCGAGTGGGCAATCCAGCTCCCCCCAAGCTCTGCTAAAGCTCTTGCTGAGCGCAAGGAAAACAAATGATCAGGTAGCCCCCGAATCAAACAATATTGTAGCTGAGATGTCGTTCACTAAGAGAGACCACGTCACCACGTCAGGAGTCACTCGCGCCTCCTCTGCTGTCATCTGAAAAGCTCTACTCTTCGCCACTGGCGCCTCGGCCCGGCCCTGATGACCGTCCGTAATCCTCAAAGTAGCAGGGGCAGGTGCTGACACCTTCCCTACTACAGCTAAGCTTGGACACTGGGACTTTTTATGTCCCCTCTGATTGCAATGAAATAAAATCAGATCTAATGCTGTGGTGGTGGTAGAAGTAGTTGTACAGTCTCTGCTCATATGCCTAGTTCGGCCGCACTTAAAGCAGCTGGGACTCCCTGCCTTGCACACTCCATCGTGCACTCTCCCACACTTGCCACACCGACTGTGGCTCTGATGTCCCCTGGACCTATGATCTGACACCTTGTGCTTTTTGCCCGAACTCCGAGTGCCAGATACCGCCTATGGATTCCTCTTCTTCTCCATCTATAGATAAATCTCTCTCTCACGAGCCCTAGCAATCATGTCATCCAGTGTTTTACTGCTAGCCCGGCTCACAAACTAGCGGATATCACTCCACAACATCTCATGATAAAGGGCCTTCTTCATTTCCTCATCAGATGCGTACTGAGGAACGAGAAGAGCCCTCTCCCTGAACTTGGCGGTAATCTCCGCCACTGTCTCTGTAGTCTGGGTGAGATCTTGAAACTCCCTGGCTAACTGCTGCCCCTCGATAACCGGTGCAAACTCGGCCCTGAACTTGGTAGTAAAATCAGCTCAAGTCATCGCATCAAGTTCTATGTCATCTCCAATGAAATGTCCAATCTCCTCCCACCAATCTCGTGCCCTGTCCTTCAGAAGACAGGATGCTAGTCTGACCTTGTCCCCCTCGGGACATCTATTGGTGCGGAAGGCATTGGCGACATCCGCCAACCACCTGGTACTTGCTATGGGGTCCCGCACCCTATGATAGTTAGGAGCTCCACATGCTCTGAACTCCCTGAAAGTGAGCGTGTGCGACCCCATCATGGTCGCCACCTCAGCACGGAAGGTGCTCAACCTCTCATCTATCAGCTCCAAAGTACCCTCCTTGATCGAACCAAAGATCACAGGAGTCTGCTTGAGTATGATGCGAGTAATATCTGAAGAGAGAAACTCCCTAGTCTGATCATCCAAATGCTCGGCTCCCGAGCCTGGTCCTGATCCCTCACCGACACCTGAACTGCCGACTGTGTGCAAAACCACCATTCTGAAACACATAACGACAACGTCAGAAATACTGATATATCTCGAGGGATCACTATTACTACAAGTTTCCTGGTTTTTCCTTGGCCTTCCTTGACTCAAGTACAGATCCTCTACTTTCAGTAGTATGGGCCCCTACTACCTTCCACATCTGTCGGTACCTTCCTCAAGAACTACCTCGACTCCACCAAGTCCCTTCTACTACCACTGCTGATCTCATGCTAATCTCACCCTAGGCTTGCCCTAGGGAAATCACCAACCCACTCTCTGCCATCAGCTGCATAAGAAATCCCCATTTCCTTCCCTTAACTAGCTCGCGAATACTATTACATATCACTGAGACTAGATAATTCTTCGAATGAGAGATCCTATCCTATAACGGTTGGGCTCAAACGAGAGCTGCGAAATAGAGCTAGACCTAACCTTCTGAAATTATTTAGTCCTGGCAATATGTTGTTGGATATAGTGTCTAAGCCCATAACTATATTTGGTATATACTTGACCCGACCCGGCATGGTCCATTTGGGTTGCACTTCACCCGAACAATTTATGGATAATATTTGAGAATAGTACAAGTTATGATTTATTAATATACTATAAGTTCTAAAATATTAATATAAGATCATATTATTTAATTAGTAGTGATCTATAATTAATCTAGGATTAATTTAGTGATCAAAGATATTACTAATTAAATATGGGCTTCTATATTTATATAGTGTGGGCTTATGCTTATTTGGAATGGGCTAGGCTTGGATGGAGAAGTCCATGGATACTCCATGGAGCTTTAACCCATGGATCTCATGGAAATGAAGAGACATGGGTATTAGGGTTTACATGGATGTAACCCTAATCCACCACACTATATAAAGGAGGTTTTGGCTCTTGAAATCACACTAGTTGACACATGTTGAGGTGAGGGCCGATTTCAAGAGAAGTGTGACTATTCTCTCAAAGTTCCAAGTTTGTGGTGATTTGTGACTTTCATTTGAGGCATCCACATTATTGGTGCTAGGCTCTAAAACTCCAAGGAATCAACTACAACTACAAGGTAAGTGTTTCTACTAGCTTTATTTGATTCAAGTTCCCCATGCCATGCTAGTTAGGATATAAGCCTTGGAAAAATAATTATTTGCATGTATCTTAGACAAACATAGATCCAAGGTTTATTAGGGTTGCATGTACACTTAGGAAGTGTTAGAATGCTCAAAACCCATCATATGTAACTTAACATACTCGTTTACTAGTTAGTGAAAGACAACTAGAACTCCTAAAAGCACAAAGCAAGCAACATTCGGGCATCGAGTACATAGTCAAGCATATACCACATTGGCTATCATACTGACTAATCTGAGTAGCATACAATGCTAAGCTCATACTATCAGGCATAACCTAACCAAGCTATCCTACTGCTGTCTACTCAATACTAGCATGCAATTCTCATAAAGCTGAAACACATATAGCAGGCACATAAGGCATCCTCCTAGATCCTCAGTCCTATTCTAGCATGTTGTTGTAATGAAACTGAAATTGATAATCATAACATAAGCTTGTATGGGTAATTTGGGAGTACTTACTTGAGCTCGGCTGATCGCATGCACCACACCCTTTTTTAAGAAAACTCTTTTTCTCTCTAAGTTCTTTTCAAAATTTCTTTTCGAAAACGTTTCTCTTTTAAAAAATATTTCACCATTTCCTTAGTTTGAGTTCTGACACACTCGAAAGTATGCCTGAATCCCTCAAACCAAGGCTCTAATACAACCTTGTAACATCCAAAAATATGACCCAAATTTTTTTGTTTTAATAATACTAAAAATCACATCATCGATAACATACCAACAAAAACCGTGGAACAAGCATTGTGACATCCCCAAAATCTCGGCCAGAAAAGACCGATTTTCATTTATGCTTTTAAATATTTTAAGAGTAAATCCTTTTGATTTGAAAGAGTTGCGGAATTTGTTCCGAAAAACAAAACATGTTAAAACAATGTTTACTGAAGCATTTCATAAAAGAAATGTATTTTCATTATAATCAAAACTCGGGGTGTTATGTTCCGATACAGGCCAATAAGCATAAACGAATACATTACAAGTCATATAACAAATATAAACATATGCAGACTTGTAAACAAAACAACTTGATGGTTCATCCATCTCATGCCCTTCCACCACTTCCTGTAATACAATTTAAAACTGAGTGGGTCAGGCTTAGGAGCCTGGTGAGCATATAGGGTTTTCAACCCACAATAAATATCATATTTAATTTTCACCAACCAACAATAACCCAATTACCCATTCCCGTTATTCTCACTTTAATGTCCCTAAAACAACTAACATAAGGGACCTAGTCTAAGAATATTTCATCGGGGCGACAACACATGCTTCGGGGGTACCTCAGCAATATAAGTCAAATAAGGCAACCATGAGGGGGATGGAGTACAGCGAATGAACACCCAAGTTCATTAACACCTACAGGTGGCGAACCTGCTAATGTTTCCACAAGACTGTCTAGAATAGCCAGTGGTCGTCATCTAAACTCCGCTAGATGACTCAATCAAACAACAACGAGGCCTCTCATCTGTTTATTACACACCAACTGTCTACCCATGTTCTACCCACATATTAATAGATAAAAATATACATTTGTATACATAGTTTAAAAACCTGTATAGCATGCTTTAATCAACACATATAACACATAACAGATGAGGCACACACACATAACACATATCTCATAGAGAAATAATCAGATCTATAAGATAGAAGAGAGTGAATACACATTCACACATAACACAATCAAATATATACACATAGCACGTATTTTATATAAAATACTTCGTATTATTGTATTAGAAAGAAAATAACTACACACTCACTTGATCAGAAGATGATCCAACAGAACTACGGCTTATAGAAGTAGTAATCCTCAGCAGATTTGGAAGATCTCCTCGAAAATCGAACTTCTCGCGGGCAGAGCTTCGGCTCGGGAACTGCACTTCTCGGGATCTTCGGGATCTCGGGACTTGCCTCGGGGCTAGAGTATGATACCGGGGCTTCGGGATATTTCTGGCACGCAAAAAGATGCAAAAACGGGAGAGAGAAGAGAAGAAATGAACAAAACTCTCGGCTGCCTTCGGATCCCTTTTATAGAGGCTGGAGCCTCGGAGTACGCGGGGCGTACTGCAGTACGCAGCGCGTACTGCTTCCGAAATCGTCACTGCATGCGTCATCCGAAGTGTCGACACTATGCTGAGTACGCGGTAGCGTACCCTCGTACGCGGGGTGTACTCCGGATCACACCGGTGACTCGTCTTCGGATAAGGCTTCCGATTTTGATTTAAATTTAAATACAAAATGATTAATAAACTTCGGAAATTCATAACTTCTTCATACGAACTCCGTTTTCGACGTTCTTTATATCCACGGAAAGGTGAGACCACGCTCTACGACTTTCGTTTAGACTCCGTCGGCTAATTTTGACTTTATTTTTATTAATTATTTTTAATAGGCCGCGACAGAAACTTTCGTTATAAATTCATAACTTCTTCGTTTGACGTCCGTTCTCGCCTAACTTTTTATCGCTTCGATACCAACAATGAGATCTTCGATTCTCATTTAGATTGCTTCGGCTAAAAACCGCTCGATCTCAAATCGAGTATTTCAGGCTGCATACCGCTAAGCCGGAACTTCGATAAATCTTAACTTCCTCATACGAAGTCAGATTTGGGCGTTCTATCTATATTCGAAAACCTCGTTTCAATTACTACAACATTAACCAAAGATATTAAGTTTATTTTACACTTAAATTTTGACGCTTATTTTTATTCTTAATTAATCAAACCACATAATTAAGCAATTAAGCACAAAACACATAATACTCAAATAATACAATCTTATTATTTCAAACGGGTTACAAAGGTTAACCTAGACCATTACATTGCTAAAAATGGCAAGCCCGGAAACACAGGTGTTACAATTCTGTCCACCTTAGAATGATTCCGTCCCCGGAATCACACATCAACAAACAAATGTGGATAGCGACTCAACATGTCACTCTCCGTCTCCCAGGTGAGATTCGGCCCATTCGTGTGTTTCCATCGGACAAGCACTAACTCAACCATTCTGCGTCGCAACTTCTTAGTCTTTCGGTCAACAATTGCCTCTGGTTCTTCAATCAACCTTTTGTTCTCATCAATTCTCAATTCAGAAATTGGAATTATATCGGGAACTTCTCCCGTGAACTTCCTCAAATAACACACATGAAAGGTGTTGTGAATTCCATTCAGTTCTTCAGGTAATTCGAGCTTGTAAGCTTGGTTCCCAATCCTCTGAAGGACTTTAAACGGTCCAATAAACCTTGGACTCAACTTTCCCCTTTTACCAAATCTTATAAGTCCCTTCCACGGCGAGACTTTAAGCAAAACCGAATCGCCAACCTCAAAAGTCATCGGCCTTCGCTTCTTGTCAGCATAGCTCTTTTGACGATCTTGAGCTGCTAACATTCTTTCCCTAATTATTTTCAACTTTTCAGCAGTTTGATGAACCATCTCCGGTCCCATAAACTGCTTTTCCCCAGCCTCAAGCCAACAAGACGGCGTACGACACTTCTGTCCATACAAAGCTTGATAAGGTGCCATCTTAATGCTCGAGTGAAAACTATTATTATAGGAAAATTCTACCAACGGTAAATGTTCATCCCAATTACCTAGGAATTCCAAGGTTCATGCTCTCAGCATATCTTCAAGTGTTTGTATTGTTCTTTCACTCTGACCATCAGTCTGCGGATGGTAAGCTGTGCTTAAACATAACTTGGTACCCATTTCCTCTTGTAGACTTTTCCAAAACCTTGAGGTGAAACGGCTATCACGATCCGATACAATCGTTAACGGAACACCGTGAAGCCTCACAATTTCCTTCACGTAAGAATTCGCAAGCTTTTCAATAGACCATTTCTCCCTAGCCGCTATGAAATGCGTACTCTTAGTGAATCGATCAACGACCACCCAAATCATGTCGTGACCATTCTTTGTTCTGGGCAGTTTAGTGACAAAATCCATAGCAATGTCTTCCCACTTACCCATAGGCACAGGCAATGGTTCTAAACTCCCGTAAGGTTTCTGATGTTGTGTCTTGACTCTCGCACAAGTCACACACTCGGCCACATACTTTGCAACATCAAGCTTCATCGTCGGCCACCAGTAGTAGGGTTTCAGGTCCCTATACATTTTAGTGCTACCCGGATGAATTGAGTACATGGTTTTGTGAGCTTCTTCCATCAGAAGATCCTTAATTCCTCCTGACTTAGGTACCCAAATACGATCTTGGAATACCTTCAGTCCATGTCCGTTAGTACCAAACACCAACGTTTTACCCAAACGTTCCTCCTTTCGGTCATTTTTCTCAGAAGCTTCCTCTTGAGCTTTCTTTATACTTTCCACAATGGTCGAGACAACTTCAATTCTCAACGCTCTTGGCCTTTTCCTTTCAAGATTGACCTTCCGACTGAGAGCATCAGCAACAACATTAGCTTTACCGGGGTGGTAAAGTATCTCGCAGTCGTAGTATTTAAGTAATTCTAGCCAACGTCGTTGCCTCATATTCAATTCTTTCTGATTAAAGAGGTATTGGAGACTCTTATGATCAGTGAAAAGTTTGCACTTCGTGCCATAGAGGTAATGCCTCCATATTTTCAGAGCGAAAACTACCGCTGCCAACTCCAAATCATGAGTCGGGTAATTCTTTTCATGCTCTTTCAGCTGTCGAGACGCATATGCTATCACCTTTTCTCTTTGGGTCAAAACACAACCCAGTCCAACACCAGACGCATCGCTATAAACAGCGAAGTCTTCAACTCCATCGGGTAGAGAAAGTATCGGTGCTTCGCATAGCTTCTTCTTTAATTTCTCGAATGCTTCTTTATGCTTATCTCTCCAAGCATAAGTAGCTCCTTTGTGGGTCAAAGCTGTCAATGGAGTAGCAATTGAAGAAAAGCCTTGGATAAACCTGCGGTAATATCCGGCTAATCCCAAAAAGCTTCGAATCTCCGTGGGACTTTTCGGTTGTTCCCACTTCGTCACAGCTTCGATCTTCGCTGGATCAACCATTATCCCTTCTTGGTTGACCACGTGACCCAAGAATTGGACCTCACGAATCCAAAAATCACATTTGGAGAACTTCGCATAAAGCTTCTCCTTCTTCAAAACTTCTAACACTTCTCGCAAGTGCCTGCCATGCTCCTCCTGGCTTTTCGAGTAAATCAGAATGTCGTCTATGAACACTATCACAGATTTATCAAGGAACGGGTTACAAATCCTATTCATCAAATCCATGAACGCTGCTGGAGCATTGGTTAGTCCAAACGACATAACCAAGAACTCGTAGTGTTCATATCTAGTTCTGAATGCAGTCTTCTCGATATCTTGCTCTCTTACTTTCAGCTGATGATATCCTGACCTAAGATCGATCTTCGAGAAATAGCTCGAACCTTGCAATTGATCAAACAGGTCATCAATCCTCGGCAATAGATATCTATTCTTTATTGTTGCCTTGTTCAGCTCTCTGTAATCGATGCACATTCTCATACTTCCATCTTTCTTCTTTACAAATAACACCGGAGCTCCCCAGGGCGATGAACTAGGTATAATGAAACCTTTGTCCAATAACTCCTAAAGTTGCATCATCAGCTCCTTCATCTCCGTCGGTGCTAATCAATAAGGTGCTTTTGCTATTGGCGTGGTTCCAGGTAACAAGTCTATTCTGAACTCCACTTGTCTATCAGGTGGTAATCCACGAAGATCCTCGGGGAACACTTCTGGAAAATCACACACCACTGGAATGCTCTGCATCACCTTCTTTTCCTTCTTAGCATCAATCACAAATGCTAAATATGATGTACATCCCTTGGTCAAACACTTTCTGGCTTTCATTAGAGAAATGATCCCAGAATTCACTCGCCGTTTGTCCCCATACACCATAAACGAATCTTTTCCAGGCGGGTTTACTTTAACTATCTTTTTCTTGCATAAAATTTCGGCATCATTGGCGCTAAACCAATCCATTGCCAAGACGATGTCGAAACCATTAAGTTCGATAGGCAATAACGCCTCGTGAAACTTATTCCCATTAAGGTCGATCAAGACGTTTTTCATACGATGGCTAACAGGTACAAACTTGCCACTAGCTACTTCGACTAATAAAGCATTATCTAGTCTATCAATAGGCAAAGCTAGCTTTCTACCAAACCCATGCGAAATAAAGGAGTAGTTGGCTCCAGAATCAAACAATATATGAGCAGGTAATTCGTTTAGGAGAAAAGTACCTGAAGCGACATCAGCTTCATCTTTCGCAGCCTCAAGTGTCATCTGGAAGGCTCTCGCCTTCGGCTTTGGTGGAATGTTGGGCTTTGCTGCCTCCTTCTTCTTCGGACAATCCTTCAAAATGTGCCCCTCTTCATTACACCCAAAACACATCCTTTTGTTGTTCGGACATTCATTGGCAAAATGTCCAACCTTTCCACACTTGTAGTAGGTCACATCCTCGCTACATTTCCTAAAGTGCTTTTTCTTACACTTATCACACCACTTTGCTTCGCCTCCTTTTCCTCCAAACTTTTTCGAATCAGATTTCGAAAATTTTCCTTTCTTACCGGAACCAGATGTTCCCTCAAACTTTCTTTTCTCACCAACATCAGCCTTGTCGGTGGTTCTCCCCTTGATCATGTTCTCCACAGACTTGGCAGCCCAGATAGCTGCCTCTAGGGTAAGTGCCTGACGTACTGGCACCTCGTACTCCCATGGGAGTCCCTTCGCATACCGATCCACCTTTGTCAGCTCATCTGGAATGATGCGCAAAGCAAACTCCATCTTATCGGTGAAGTTATTGGTGTATTCATCAACTGACATGCTGCCTTTCGTCAATGTCAGGAACTTGTTCTCCAACTCCAACAAATTTTGAGCCGAATAGAACTTGCGCTTGAACTGCACCAAGAATTCTGCCCATGTCAATTGCAGTGGCTCATTAGGGCTTAACGTCTTCCTTAGAGTGTTCCACCAACGAACGGCTCCTCCTCGGAACTGACGCACTGCATAGATAGTCTGCAACTTACCTCTGCAGCCACAAGTCATGAAGGCTAGCTCCATTTCGGAGATCCAATCCATAACCCCAATCGGATCCTCCTTCACGATAGATATTCAAATCATCCTTATCGCTCCGAAACGTTTACATGCTAGTTCTAATATCGTAGACGTACGCTTAGAATCCTACACACATAAGGTTTCTAGATCCGGTCGGCAACAGACCATAGATCCGAACAAATAATATCATATATGGCAACATATAACATTTAGCACATAAAAGCATTTTAGGCAACTTTCCTAAAATAAACTAGTGCTCGTGTCTAAAACATAACAGACACACATCTCAAAATTCCACTTAGCATTCTAATTTTAAGTCTAGAAATCCTACAAATTCCTAGTTCGCTTAAACTAATGCTCTGATACCAACTGTGACATCCCCAAAATCTCAGCCAGAAAAGACCGATTTTCATTTATGCTTTTAAATATTTTAAGAGTAAATCCTTTTGATTTGAAAGAGTTGCGGAATTTGTTCCCAAAAACAAAACATGTTAAAACAATGTTTACTGAAGCATTTCATAAAAGAAATGTATTTTCATTATAATCAAAACTTGGGGTGTCATGTTCCGATACAGACCAATAAGCATAAACGAATACATTACAAGTCATATAACAAATATAAACAAAACAACTTGATGGTTCATCCATGTCATGCCCTTCCGCCACTTCCTGTAATACAATAAAACTGAGTGGGTCAGGCTTGGGAGCCTGGTGAGCATATTGGGTTTTCAACCCACAATAAATATCATATTTAATTTTCACCAACCAACAATAACCCAATTACCCATTCCCGTTATTCTCACTTTAATGTCCCTAAAACAACTAACATAAGGGACCTAGTCTAAGAATATTTCATCGGGGCGACAACACATGCTTCGGGGGTACCTCAGCAATATAAGTCAAATAAGGCAACCATGAGGGGGATGGAGTACAGCGAATGAACACCCAAGTTCATTAACACCTACAGGTGGCGAACCTGCTAATGTTTCCACAAGACTGTCTAGAATAGCCAGTGGTCGTCATCTAAACTCCGCTAGATGACTCAATCAAACAACAACGAGGCCTCTCATCTGTTTATTACACACCAACTGTCTACCCATGTTCTACCCACATATTAATAGATAAAAATATACATTTGTATACATAGTTTAAAAACCTGTATAGCATGCTTTAATCAACACATATAACACATAACAGATGAGGCACACACACATAACACATATCTCATAGAGAAATAATCAGATCTATAAGATAGAAGAGAGTGAATACACATTCACACATAACACAACCAAATATATACACATAGCACGTATTTTATATAAAATACTTCGTATTATTGTATTAGAAAGAAAATAACTACACACTCACTTGATCAGAAGATGATCCAACAGAACTACGGCTTATAGAAGTAGTAATCCTCAGCAGATTTGGAAGATCTCTTCGAAAATCGAACTTCTCGCGGGCAGAGCTTCGGCTCGGGAACTGCACTTCTCGGGATCTTCGGGATCTCGGGACTTGCCTCAGGGCTAGAGTATGATACCGGGGCTTCGGGATATTTCTGGCACGCAAAAAGATGCAAAAACGGGAGAGAGAAGAGAAGAAATGAACAAAACTCTCGGCTGCCTTCGGATCCCTTTTATAGAGGCTGGAGCCTCGGAGTACGCGGGGCGTACTGCAGTACGCAGCGCGTACTGCTTCCGAAATCGTCACTGCATGCGTCATCCGAAGTGTCGACACTATGCTGAGTACGCGGTAGCGTACCCTCGTACGCGGGGCGTACTCCGGGTCACACCGGTGACTCGTCTTCGGATAAGGCTTCCGATTTTGATTTAAATTTAAATACAAAATGATTAATAAACTTCGGAAATTCATAACTTCTTCATACGAACTCTGTTTTCGACGTTCTTTATATCCACGGAAAGGTGAGACCACGCTCTACGACTTTCGTTTAGACTCCATCGGCTAATTTTGACTTTATTTTTATTAATTATTTTTAATAGGCCGCGACAGAAACTTTCGTTATAAATTCATAACTTCTTAGTTTGACGTCCGTTCTCGCCTAACTTTTTATCGCTTCGATACCAACAATGAGATCTTCGATTCTCATTTAGATTGCTTCGGCTAAAAACCGCTCGATCTCAAATCGAGTATTTCAGGCTGCATACCGCTAAGCCGGAACTTCGATAAATCTTAACTTCCTCATACGAAGTCAGATTTGAGCGTTCTATATATATTCGAAAACCTCGTTTCAATTACTACAACATTAACCAAAGATATTAAGTTTATTTTACACTTAAATTTTGACGCTTATTTTTATTCTTAATTAATCAAACCACATAATTAAGCAATTAAGCACAAAACACATAATACTCAAATAATACAATCTTATTATTTCAAACGGGTTACAAAGGTTAACCTAGACCATTACATTGCTAAAAATGGCAAGCCCGGAAACACAGGCGTTACAAGCATCCCAAAAGATCATAACAAATGTAACATAACAAATGTATCAAAACATATCACAGTTTCTAATGAAAACTCCCAGGATAAGAAAAACTGAAGTTGTGGTGTGTACTAAATCCGAAGACCCGTTCCTACTGGAAGGAAACTCACCTCGTAACTCTAACTATTGAGATGCTAAATCCAAAGCTGGATGAATGCTGCTTTGGAATTCTCCTACTATAATTTCCATAAACACTAAATCAGACACGGATAACCGAACTGAAGGTATAATGACCATTTTACCCCTGATCAAAGTCAAAGTCCTTAGTCAAGGTCAAAAATTCATGTTGACCTTAACTTACCGAGTACTCGAGGCTACTCGCCGAGTTCCTTGAAACTCCTTCCCACTCGCCGAGTCACCAGGGTGACTCGCCGAGTTCTTACGATTTCCGATCGAAACCTTAAGGCTACTCGCCGGGTTTCCTTCTAGCAACACGACGGATATACATGCATTCATAACTTGGAGAAAACTCATCCGACTCACGAGTTGTTCATACAACTCGTCGAGTCTATGGAAATCTTCATCGGACTCGCCGAGTTGCTCATCCTACTCGTCGAGTCCACGGCTATCTTCATATGACTCGCCAAGTCAGCCCTGCGAATCGCTGAGTCCATTCAGTCCTTTTTCTATACAGACTTGTTTTGAGCCATGCAACGACTCTAAATCACATATCCAAGCTTCTAGGGCATGCTTTTCACGTAAAGTTGCAAACTTTACGTGCATGGATAGCTATAAAGGCTCTAAATGCCTATTTTAGGTTCTTCATGGAGCTTCATGCTCAAGAGGGACCTCAATCATGACTAAGACTGCAACTTTATGCTTCTAGAATCCATGGAGGGTCCAGATCTGAAGTTACAACTTCAGATCTAGCTCATAGCTCATCTTATCAACTTAACATTTCATAAAAGAAACCCTAGAACTCAACCAATAGAAGTGATATACAAGGAAATGGCGATTTAGGTCCCTATAGAAGATGATAACTAAGATAAGTGTTGATTCCCACACTCTACTTGCTCCAATCTCCTTCTCCTCCAAGCCTTCTCCCTCCAAAGATCCTCTTTCAAGCTTCAACACACAAAGGGGCACATACACATACACACACGGATTAGGGTCTCACAAAAATCTCAAGAACTGTAAGGATGCCCAATGGAGGCTGAGGTTCCTTTAAATAGGGTGTAAAACCCCGAGATTTAGGGTTTCATCTTCCAGCTCCTACTCGTCGAGTCCCAATATGGACTCGTCGAGTAGGTCACTTATCATGCGATCCCACCCCGAGCTACTCGATGAGTAGCGCAACCAACTCGTCGAGTAGGCCCTAACTCAAGAATTCTTATTTAAACCATACCTGAGGATCAGGACGTTACAGTATATATGACACTTAGTCATTTTTCAATCACTTTTACCATTTCAAGCCAAAGACCTCATTCTCTCTCAAGTACCATCCGACTTTTCTCTTAGATCTTCAAGATTGTAAGTGTTTCTTCCTTTAATTTGTTGATATCCTTCTATATCTAGTGATTGTACATCATTTTATCCATGAAATCTCTTCATTTGGATAGATCTTCAAGTGTTCTTCATTTCTTCAAGAACACCAAGAACACTTAGGTGTTTTGGGCCAAAAACACCCTCCTTTGCCTTCAAATTGTAAGTACCTACCTCCTATACATGTTAGTTAGTTTGGATGTTGAATTAAGGACTTGAAAACATCAAGAACTCAAGAACAAAAGGTGTTTACGACCAAGGCAATCTCCTTGGACCGTAAACCCTAATTAGTGGTGCAATGTTGCCACAACTCCTTCCTACGCCTTGGAACTAAGTCTAGAACACTTCAAGGAAGACCATAGGACCTTAACACACAAAATGGTACAAATTACCATGAGTTTACGGCCGTAAACTCATTGGGCCATAAACCCATGGGCCATAAACTCATGGGGGAATACCATTTGGACCGTAAACTCATTGGGCCGTAAACCCATGGGCCGTAAACTCATGGGGGATTACCATTTGGACCGTAAAATCCTATGTGAGGCCCTACAACCCTTAGATGCAACCCTTTGTACTTCTAGCACTTGAATCAAAGTGTTTTCCATGTCTTAGGGTGTCTTTATTTGCATAATTAGTTGTTTAAAACACTAATTAGATGCTTATATGTATCATTATATGATAAATAGGATCCGTGTGTATGCTCAAGTCTTCACTTGGCAGTTAGCATCCTATACCACTCCTTCATCCAAACCACTCACTACAGGTGAGTTCATACCCCTTAATCTACCTTTTAAATGATTTTAAATGCTTTTATAGGGGGATACAAGTTGAAACATTATAGTTATTATATCAATCAGATGTGATTAATAACTATCAAACAAATGGATTTGCTATACTTTTAGCTACTTTATCAAACAAACTACTTCAAAATGTTTATCAAACTCTTTTACATGTTAAACTCTTTATCAAACTTGTTATTACATGCCAAACCTTTTCGTTTAACTCTTTTAAACTTATATATTGTCAAAACCATGTCTAATGCATATATAGTTATATAAGTAAGGTTGGAAGGACTTAGGACTGATAACAGACTTTATTTCCTGTTCCTTATTTGGTTGTGGACTTAGGGTACCCTGTTGTTTGTCCGAGTGTCGTTTGATCCTTAGTTATATATTATGTATATATGTATAAGGCATAAAAGCTTTTATCTCAGTTCAACACACTCAGTTATACAAACAACTTTACTAGTAAACTATAATAAGTATAGTTTAAAAAGTCACTATCCACTATTTCTAGTACAATGAAACATACAAGGAGTCAGTTCATACATTAGTCAATACATACTATAACGAGAAACAAATAGAGAATACTATAACGAGAAACAGATAGAGAATATTATAACGAGAAACAGATAAAGAATACTATAACGAGAAACAATACATACTATACACTATATAAGAGAACATATTATGATGAGAAACAAAGAGAACATACTACATACTAGACAGAGAGAACATACATTATACTAGTACATACAATACATATACAAGAATACTATAACATAAATGTGAGCCACGGTTTCGGGGCATGGCATCACTGCCATGGCTCGTTTTGTATCCATAGTCTCCTGGAGGGAGAGCTTGAAATTGTGTATAGGTCTATATTGGATTGACTATCCTACACCTAGTTGTTTGCTACAGTGGGACTTGCAAGTCTATGGGTGCCAAATGTCATTCCTTTCGACGTCTTTCATCGTCGTGTTTTTAGTCGATAGTATGGTGCAATCATATCCCATTATACCTTAATTAACATCGGGTTTAAGGTAGTTAGTACAACAGTAGTTACCATAATACAACACTACAGTACTTTATTATTTTCGCATTGCATTCACATTGTGATCTTCTCACATAAACGGTAATGTAAAAACTATATTTTTGGTTAATGATAGTCACACTTGGGAAAATACACACTTTTACAAGAAACAAACATACAAACATTTGATGCCTTGGTAGAAGGATACATTTAGTAGAAAATATAGGATTTTCTAGGAGATACAAACATTTACTACAAACATTTACAAACTTATACATCAAACACTTACAAACATTTTCATACAAACAAAGACCCTAAAATGCTTATGAACTCACCAGCTTTAAAGTTGATCAACTCTTTCACAATAACTTGTATTCTCAGGTCATTAGTAGACAGGTACCGATGCCAGGTTTTGAGAGAAGATGGAGCTCGTTCAAGACTCATCTCTTATTTCGATGTACATTTTTGGTGTTTATAAACTTCACAGAACACACTTGTATTAAATTATATTATTAATGCAACAGATGATGTTGTTGCTTGTTTACTATTATGCTTTGTTGTGATACTATACATGATGTCCTCCGCCCCTGAACGTTTCCTCCGTTACGGTTTTGGGGTGTGACACCAATGTACCATATACACGTACCATAAGAGCCTGAAGTACCTCATGGATCAGCCCCACCTGAATATGAGATAGAGGAGGTGGTTGGATGTAGTGAAAGATTATAACTGTGAGATTTTGTATCACCTTGACAAGGCTAATGTGGTAGCCGATGCCTTGAGTCGTAGGGTAGTGAGTGCTTCAATCTGAGACGTGTGCATGAGGATGACGGTGATGAATCCAGTCTTAGATACCATCCGAGAGGCCCAAGTGGTGGCCATGATACCAGAGAACCGTAATAGGGAGCAGGTGATCGGGCATGTTTCTGAGTTTGAGACGGATAGTCGGGGGCTTTTGACCTTCTGTGGGCGGATATGGGTGCCATATACGGGTGGAGATCGACTTTTCTAATGGAGGAGGCCCATAGGTCGAGATTCTCGATCCATCCGGGGGCCACCAAGATGTATTTGGACTTGAAGAGGGATTATTGGTGGCCCTGTATGAAGAGAGATGTGGCATGGGTAGTAGAGAGATGCTTGACCTGTCGTCAAGTCAAGGTGGAGCACCAGCATCCTCATGGCCAGTTGCAGCCTTTAGAGATTCCCTGTGGAAGTGGGAACAAATTTCCATGGATTTTATTACCAAATTACCAAGGACCATGTGAGGTGTCAATGCAATATGGGTGATTGTAGATCGATTGACGAATAGTGCTCACTTTTCTGTCTATAAGTGAGAGCTCTTCTACAGAGAAATTGGTCGAGATCTACGTTCGAGAGGTGGTGGCATGACATGGGGTGCCAAGATCGATAGTGTCAGATCAGGATGTGTGTTTTACTTCCAGGTTCTGGAAGAAATTTCACGAGGAGTTGGGTACCCGGTTGCATTCCAATACCGCATATCACCCACAGACAGACGTGTAGAGCGAGCGGACGATTCAGACACTCGAGGACATGCTACGTGCATGTGTGTATGGACTTCGGTGGAAGTTGGGACACTTACTTGCCCTTGGCTAAGTTTTCATACAACAATATCCATCACTCCAGTATCGATATGCCTCCCTTTGAGCTTTTATACGGGAGGAGGTGTCGGACTCCCATCTGTTGGGGACAGGTGGGGGCAGAGAGTGATGGTGGGCACTGAGATAGTGCTCAAGACAATAGAGCAGATCCAGTAGGTCAGACAGAGGTTAGTGACGGCCCAGAGTGATCTGAAGAGTTACGCAAGCTGGAAACGTTCAAAACTAGAGTTTTAGGTTAGAGATTTTGTCCTCCTGAACATATCTCCGTGGAAAGAGGTGATCTGATTCAAGAAGCAGGGCAAGCTAGGCCCTAGATACATCGGTCCTTTCAGAGTGATCGCTCGAGTGGGTAAGGTAGCTTATCGGTTAGAGATGTCTGCAGAGTTGAGCTAGATTCATAACACCTTCCATGTGTCCCAGCTGAGGAAGTGTGTAGCCGATTCGATAGCAGTGGTCCCTTTAAAGGACATTCAGGTTGATGATCGCCTGAACTACATTGAGAAGCCGCTAGCGATCTTGGATAGGAAGGTGAAGGTATTGAGGAATAAAGAGGTACCCTTGGTTCAGGTTCAGTGGCAATATCGGAAGGGATCCGAGTGGAATTGGGATCCAGAGTCCGAGATATAGGAGCAGTACCCATAGTTGTTTTCCAGGGGATGACTTCGAGGGTGAAGTCTGAGTCTAGTGGGGGAGAATTGTAACATCCTGACTCCCACGTATAATATTTAATTAATTTATATTCATGCTGTCAGAGCAACTCGATGAGTTGGAGGCCCCAACTCATAGAGTAGAGAGTTAGAATGGCTGTGTGATTTTTAGAGTCTACTCGACGAGTTGGAGGAACCCAACTCGACGAGTAGGATTTGAGTGTGAAAACCCTAATTTTTAGAGTTTGTACCTTATTTAAAGGACCTTAAGCTTTAATTTTCTCCTCCTTTATCATCTTGACCCACTGAGAGAAACCCTAATCGAGCTGTATTCATCTGTGAGAGAAAGAAAGGCTAAGATTGTATGTTCTAGTGCATTTTTGGAAGGAGATTGGAGAGCAAAGGCTTAGAAGGAGAAGAAGCCCTTGGATCTGGTGTTCTTTCAGTGCTATCTGCTATTTAGAGGTAAAAACCTATCACCTTGATCATTGTTTGGTTAGATCTCCTCACTAGGAAGCTTACGGTCATTTCCATCTTTTCTTTAGGTCCTTAAGTTGTTGAGCTTTCCATGGAGTTAAGACTTCAGATCTGGACAGTATGAGGTCCCTTGGGCCTAAATATTCAAGCTTTATCAAGTCATTGGTCAGCTTTCATGCATTAAACCCTTTATATAACTTCTTTTGAAATTTTGAGCCCTAGATGCCATGCATGGACGTAGAGCTTCAAGCTTTACGTGATACTTCAGCCTTAGAAGGCTAGATCTAGAATATGAGGCCTTAGTTTTGCTTAAAAATGTATGAATGAGAGAATGGAATGAAGGGAATCTACGAGTTGATGAGCCAACTCGACGAATTGGCTAGGGTTTTCCTCGATAGTCTGGACACGTTACAACTCGGCGAGCTGGTGAGACAACTTGACGAGTTCAGTTGGATTTCCCCGATACTTCAGAGAATACAAAGGAAACCGATGAGTCGCATAGATGCACTTGATGATTTGGGTCAACATGTCCTGTTGACTCTAGTGTTGACTTTTAGGGTTTGGTCAAGACATGGATTATGGAGAACATGGAGGAGTAAAATGGTATTTCACCTTTTCTGATAGTTAGAAAAGGGGTAACCTAACTTTTTAGAGTTATTGTTATAAAGTTTTAATTAGAGATGATTATGACATGTAGGCAGAATTGAGACCGATCGTTGAGTACGATTCCTATTTGCTTACTTACGAGGTGAGTTTTCTCACTATAATTACTCTAGTGGTAATACTTTGTGACCGGAGGGTCTTAATTGACTTATTGACTGGAGGGTCTTATGTGCTTATACTGAGTTATGTGATATTATGCATTTTGTCTTTGTGATTTATGCTATATATTATTTTGTGCCTTAGTGAGTTAGGACTCAAGTGTCCAAACCGAGCTGTGAGACCGGAGGGTCTTCATGAGAAACAAGAGTCGAGGGTCCAATCCGAGCTGTGAGACCGAAGGGTCTTCACTGAGACACATGACCGGAGGGTCCATACCGAGCTGTAAAACTGGAGGATCCTCACCGAGACGCATGAATAGAGGGTCCATGCCGATCTATAGCCATGAGAGGCTTCTTATTTGTGTATGTGGTATTTTGGGAAACTCACTAAGCTTCATGCTTACTGTGTTGTGTGATATGTGTTTCAGGTACCTCTCAGGATCGTGGGAAGGCGCCGGCTTGATTGTACACACCTATTAGAGATTATGTTTTTGAGGGTTCTAGGATATTATTAAACATTTTATTGTCATGTGTTTTGACTACTGATACATTGGTGGTTTTGAGAAATGTGATATTGTGTTTTATGTGATTTAAAAATTAAAAATTTTATTTGAAAATTTAGAGTGTTGCATCTTCAGAACTAGACTTGCGTTTTGGGACATTACTTGATGACCCGGCTTGAGACTTTCACTTCCAGTTCTGTTTTGAGGGAGCTTTCCTCTTCTTCCCCTTCCCTTCCCCAATCGCCAAGACGGGAGTAGCAGCTGTAGGAGTGGAGTCAATACTCTTTGTTTTGAATCCTGACTCAACGTGACTTCCTCTTTGTTCAAATGATAAGTCATTTTGAACTGATCAAAACAAGGAGGTAAAGAGTGCAAGACTATGTCAATAGCCATCTCCTCATCAAAGTTCACATTAAGTTTCAGCAAACGATCCACATACCGCTGCATGCATTGCAGGTGGGTCGTGACGGACTCTCCGTCCTTCATCTTGGTGGTTATGAATGACTTGAATAAATCATACCTTTCTTGACGTGCTCTTTGATGGTACTTCTCCATCAAGTACTTGCACGTCTCATAAGTCATTTAGTCCTCATAAAACCGTTGTAGCTCATGAGTCAGTTTCCACCATGATACACACCACTTTGGTCGCGTCTTTGCAGTGGGCCCTATACATAACTATTTCTTTAGGAGTAGCTTTTGTTTCATCTATCTCGTTCAGATCTTTGTTGAGGACATATTCCTTGTCCTCAAATCGCAAGGCCATCCTAATGTTGCGCATCCTATCATTGAAATTGGATTCATCGAATGTGTCCTTGGCACAAATGCTCAAGAGCGATAAGGTGTTTGACGAGTTGTTGTTGGAGGAACCGGAAGCGTTGTTGGAAGTTCATATCTACAAAAGAAGAAAGACATAAAAATGATTAGATAATGGAATCCTTAATATAACACCCAAATGAAATATTAACGCTAGGACCCAACACAATAATCCACAATTCGGAAAAGGGATGTCGTAATCCAATTGTAAATTATTTGAAAGTAAGTAAATGATGATTTACCAATTTCACCACGAAAAACGAAATTTAAAAGAATCAGGGATTTCAATGAAATTCCTAGATATTTTAAGATTCATTGAACTATTTAATGTCATGTTTAATCTCGATTATGCACTTTCTATTTGTGATTGGGATACCGAGGATCACACACGATGTGTGAATAACCATGCAAATTAGCTTGGTACTCTCGACGTCATTTATCACCTTATCAATGTGTCTGTTAACCACACACGCTCCACTGATCTATGATAATTTGCGAGCCACCCATTGCCACCCTTTGTTAGTCCATATTAGTGTGTCGGTTAACAACACACACGCCACTAACAACTTTAATAAACTGCAATGTGCAATTTCATGGATTTGCATCAAATTCACATTTTCCTAAAGTAACTAAGATTGAGAATTTTTATAAAAAGTATTTAGTTACTTTATATTTTCATTGTACTTATTAATGAGAATGGATACCTAATTTCGTGAATGAGGCCTACTAACGGTAAGACTGACATTTTCATATATATATATATATATATATATATATATATATATATATAAACTTTTAATCTATATATATATATATATATATATATATATATATATATATATATATATATAAGGGTGCATTTTAAACTTTTAAAATACTAGGGTTCTAGAATTTCAGATTTTCAAAATTAAACTTTTAATTAAATTTTAAATTCCGAAACCAAAGGGGTATTTTAAAAAATACTAGGTTAAATCCTTTTTAATAATTAAATTAATATATTGGTTTTGTCTTTATCAAACATTTTAACCTGATTATGGAATCTTGATAAGGATATAAGATTACTGATTTAATTTACCAATATAAAACCATCAAAAAGAAATTAAGGTAATTATCCAATCAAATCCATGAAAGATATGTCAAAGTTGAAAATCTGGGATCTGACCGACTCATCGAGTCTGTCCAATGCACTCGTCGATTTGGGCCAACTCGTTGAGTTCCAAACATGAACTCGCCTAGTTCAATGAATAGAATGACGATTCTTATCCCTTCTCCTTTAAACAAATCACAATTTCATCAAGTTCAACTAAAAAACATCCTAGGCTCTGATACCACTGATAGGTTATAAGCATAAAAAAATTCATATGTGATCATGCAACCCTAATGCTTTGGATCTAGGTTTTCACTAGTTGAACATGCAAACTTGAATACCCAAAGCAAAACCCTAGAAGCTAGTATATAAATCAAAATTTACACATTAATAGGGTTTAGATGTTTACCTTGCTTGTTATGTAGTAATAACAAGAACACCTTGAAGATCTTTGACTCTTGAAAGCAAGTACCTCAAACGTGACACCTCTAATGGCTTACGAACACTCTTTGCAAGAGGATGAGAGGAGAGAGGAGGGAATGCACCAGAATTTTGGCTAGGGTTCTTGTGTATGTGTGTAGGCCGAAAATACTAATGGTGGGGCTACATATATATTAGTTGGTTGCTTAGTCCCAAAGCTAGGGTTTGCTGGAGGAAACCCGAATTCCCAACTTAAGGCCTAAGCAGCTCATAGACCCTGATTAAGGTTCCTTGGACAAAAAATTATAGGGCCACCCTATAATTTTCGTCCACTCCTTTCCATGGAGTCCCTTAGCCTAGTTTCACAACTATCAATGATTTGTGAAACAGCCCCTGCATTATTAATAATTTCTTTTAATCCCAAAATTAATTCCTAATTAATTTTTGATTAAATACTAATTAGTAATATGATTTCTAATTAACATATTATTCTTATAATATATTAATAAATCATTTTAAGCATCAATTTATTATTCCAAATAATGAATTCAACTCTCTCTCCAATAGTCATCTTGTCAAGTTGCATGAGTGAAGGCAACCCAAAAGGACTTATGCTTTTACCAATTCAAGTATATACCAATTATAGTTATGGCTTAGACACCTAACCCAACAGCATTTACAACCAATGGTAGTAAAATACGGAACAAAGTTAAACAAAAACATTGTTCATTTATGAAACACATTGGAGATATACCAAACTCTCAGCACTACAATGTTGTGCGATTTTGTGATACTTTGATGAATCAATCAGTACATATTGATAAAGAGATGCAAAAAAAGTTTGCTAATCGAATTGAAAAGAATAGGCTAAGGGTGAAAATATCAATAGATGTTGTTCATTTTCTTTCATTTTAGGGGATTTATTTTAGGGGGCATGATGAGAAAATTGATTCAAAAAATTGTGCTAACTTCATTGATTTAATCAAGCACACAACTTCTTACAATGAAGAGGTTGCAGGTGTTGTTTTAGAAAATGAACCTGCCAACGCGAAATACACTTCACCTGAGGTTCAAAAAGAAATTTTACATTATTTGCTGAGAATGTGAGAAAAAATATAGTTGAAGATAATTATGATTCTAAATATTGCATAATCGTGGATGAGGCAAGTGATGAAAGTAAGAAAGAACAAATGTCCATTGTTCTTAGATATGTTGACAAGAAAGTTACATACAAGAACGATTTTTTGATCTTGTCCATGTCAAAGATACATCATCTTCCACTTTGTATTCTTCTATACATGAAACTCTTACTTCTTACGAGCTTGTTATTGAGAATCTTCATGGACAGGGGTATGATGGAGCTAACAACATGCGTGGTGAATGATAGGGATTACAAGCATTATTCCTTAAGTATTATCCATGTGCTTATTATATACATTGTATGGCTCATCGGTTACAACTTACGTTGGTTGCAACAGCTGGAGAAGTAAGCTTTGTACATGAACATTTTCCAAAATTATCTTTCATTGTGAATGTTGTAGATGCTTCTTGTAAACGCCAATATGAGATACAAGCTGCTGTATCTGGTGAAATTAATACTGGTAAAGGTGCTAATCAAATTGGTACTTTAAAACGTGTGGGAGACACTCATTGGAGCTCACATTTTACTTTTATTAGCAGTCTTCTTCGGATGTATAATCCAACTTGTACGGTTTTGGAAAACATAAAAAATAGGCTCTAATTATAAAACAAAAGGTGATGCTAGTATCGCGTTGAAAAGAATGACATCTTTTGAATTTGTTTTCATTTTACATATGATGAAACAAATTTTGGGAATTACTGATACTCTTTGTCAAGCTTTACAAAAAATATCTCAATAAATTATAAAAGCAATCACAATGGTCTCCCATACAAAGAAACTAATTGAAGCCCTTAGAGATAATGAATGGGCAACTTTTCTTGACGATGTCGTTCAGTTTTGTAAGAAGTGTGATATTGATATTCCTGAATTCAAAGATCCTTATTGTGAACGGAGAAGCAACAAGAAGGGAGGTCATATTACTATTGAGCATTACTATCATTTTGATATATTTAATGAAACTACTGATTTTATGTTACAGGAAATTGGTACAGGGTTCAATGAAAGAGTTGTAGAGCTTTTACAACTTAGTCTTGCTTTGAATCCAAAGGAGGGATATAAACCCTTCAATTCTGATTCTATTTGCAAACTTGCAAAAAGAATATTATTATCTTGATTTCACAGAACAGGAAATAGATGTTCTAAATTTTCAATTGAAGCACTTTGAAGCTTATGTAAAGGACCATCCATTTTTAGGAAAGTTGTCATCTATTGTTGAAATATGTCAAGGCTTGGTAGACAGGAAAAGCAAGTTATTACTATCTTGTTGACAAATTTATTCGACTTGTGTTGACCCTTTCGGTGTCTACTACAACTACTGAGCGTGCATTTTCCGCCATGAAAATCATGAATAATAGAATAATTAACAAGATTGATGATGATTTTATTGTTGATAGTCTATTTCTTTAGATCGAGAAAGATATCACTAAGACTTTTAGTTTAGACTATATTTTAAATGATTTTAATGATGTAAAAGAGTGGCGTATGCAACTGAAATGAACAATTTACTTTAATAATCCATACATTGTTACATTAATTTACTTTAATAATCCATACATTGTTACATTTTATTATTGTTTGAATTATTTTGCTACTAGTTTATATTTTGTAAATTATTTGGCATATCCTAAAAGAAAATATTGGCTACGCCACTGTTCAAGACTCAGATTAAGTAGATTAAATAAAGGAGGAATTAGTTTATTAATCATTATGGCTTAATAATTAATTAGAAACTAACTGGTAAACAATTTGGGAATTAATTAACAGTTTAATTAACAAAAGGGTTGGATATCAATCAGCCAATAATTGATTAATCATGAATGTTTCAGAACCTTAGAAACAAGGGTAGTCGATGAAAATTCCCTGAGGATAAGGGAAATTTCATTCATAGGGTTATCCCATCCCACATGGGCTTAATGATAAAACCCTGGAAGGTATCCAAGGCGATAAATAGGGCCTTAGGGATTCATTCTTCCTTGGTCATTCTTTGGCTTGATTTTTTCACCGCTTCTTTCTCCCTCCTTGCGGAAGAACTCTCCTTATAGTTCATCCCCTCCTAGTTATTTTGATTCTACTCTTTTGAGTTTAATGGGTGTGAACCAAGAGAGGGATTCTGGTTTGGGTCCTGATCATCCAAATAAGGTGGCATGCACAAGAGCTTAAGCGCGAAGGCATTTGGCTACAAAAGAGGTATACATTCTTCCTTTGTGTTTTCATTTTCTAGGGTAGATGTAATTAGTATGAAACCATAGATCCATAGGTTTCGTATACTTAGGTATATCGTAGTTTTGATTTTTCATCTACCTAGTTTAGAGTGTATTTGATGCATAGAAAACCTAACATGAAATGACACCTCCACCAAGAAAAAACACCCAATCACTTGTAAAAGAGTGGCCCTCAACATTAGTAATCAAACTAACATCTGAATATCCTTCAATACCTAAAGGAAGCCCTACACAAGTCAAACCAAAGCCTATGGTTTTCTTAAGATACTTCAGCACCCATCTTATTACTTGCCAATGGTGAGTACTAGGATTGCTAGTAAACCTACTTAGTTTTCCTACATCAAATGCAATATCAGGCCTTCTGTTAGTCACAACATACATCAAACACCCAATAACCTTTGAATACTCAAGTTGTGAAACTGCTTCACCAGTATTTGGTATAAGTTTCATACTTGGATCAAAAGGTGCACTCACAGGAGGAAAATCAGAACAATTATACTTCTTAAGCACTTTCCCAATGTAATGAGACTGTGAAATTGAGATCCCTAGATGTTCATGTTTGATTGTTATTCCAAGAACTACTTCTGCCTCCCCCATATCCTTCATGGAGAACTAAGATGATAAAAACTCCTTGGTCATGTCAACTTGCCTTTGATCAGCACCAAAGATTAACATATCATCTATATACAAGCATAAGATCACTCCTTTGGCAGACTCATCAAACTTGATATATATATATATATATATATATATATATATATATATATATATATATATATATATATATATATACACTAGTCTGATTGATTCAACTTGAAACCATAAGACAAGACAAAATCATCAAATTTTTGATGCCACTGTTTTAGTGCTTGTTTTAGCACATACAATGATTTAACCAAATTACACATCTTATGCTCATTTCTAGGCATAATAAAATCCTCAGGATGTTTCATATACACCTCTTCCTCTAAATCACCAAACCCGTCAGGGGCTCTGCCCCCCTTGAACCCCGCTAAGGGAGCTGCCCCTAGACCCCGCCAGGGGCGCAACCCTTGGAACCCTACACCTATGGGCGCTGCCCCTGGACCCCCGTATTCCCGAGTTCACATTTATCACTCCGAGTGTGCACCCCATACCTCCTAACTGAGTTAGTAAATGGAGATTGGCCTATCTCATTATTAATAATAATTACACCAAAATATATTGCTAACACTAACATCACCAAGATTATGGTCATCAGTGGAGTTACTGAAGAGAGGAGAAGGTGGTTGAGTAGATCTGTGATGGTGTTGCTTTGTCGGATATGCAGCTCGTCAACTGGACTCACGAAGAAAACAAGTGTTAGCTGTAGTGGGTGGCGACCTGAAAAGAGAGAAAGAGAAAGGTTGGTATCGTTGGAGAAAGGAGGAGGAGCGCCAGAGAAAGGATTAGCGTCAGAGTTGGGTGGTTTTTGGTTGTGAGAGTAAATGAGAAAGAGGAAGAATGGAACTATGCAAAAGATGGGAAGAGGAACCGTGATATACATTTTTTAATCTAAAAACTGATAAATAAGTAACAGAAAAAAAGAAGTTATTAAGGGTAAAATAGTTATTTCATGTCAATAGGACTGAACATGCATTTTGGCACATGCACGTGGGACAAATGGTGTAATTTAGGGGTGTCACACCCCCGAACCAGACGACGGAAACGTCCGGGGGCTCGTGTGACTAACAATTGAATTATCATCACAATGAATATACATGAAACATAACACATTCATCACCAACATTACATATAACAACTAGCATTGTTCATATCAAGTACATTGTTATAAATGACATAAATTCAAAGTATTAATAGTACGATGAGTGATGTTACACAAAATAAATTCATACATACTTGAAAATCTTCCTGCTTAACGAACAACTAAGGCGTGGGTCGGGGGGGGGGGTCACCCCGTATAGATCTATACACAAACTCCCGCTCTCTATCCAGGAAACTCTGGTTATAAGTACAGGCTACGATTGTACACTCAGAGGTGCCAACCGACATGTCTCACTAGATTCTCAACTTTTCATACCATGTTAAATGTTTACGTACATGTGTATGTTTTCAAATCCAAAAGGAATGTATATAAGCACATGAAGTTAAGTAATTATGTAAAGGTATAGCCACACTCTACTAACATGTGAATTTCAGTCCTAGCGCAATTAGCATGTAAGTGACAAAGGCCCAATAACATGTAATAGGGTAATTTAGGCCCAATAGGCATGTAAGTGGACCACCAAGGCCCAACAAACATGTGACCCATAGCGCAGGCCCAAATTAACATGTAACTAGGTCGCAAGGCCCAATAAACATGTCATGGAAAATATTGGGCTCAATATACACTTGAATGGGCCCTTAAGGCCCATTGGCCATGTAATGTGAATAATAGGCCCAATAAAATTGTTATCGATGTATTTCGTCCATTTGTTATTATTTCGTTGTTCGTTTTAGTTCGAGTTTTACCGTATTGAATATAAAAAGTCCCTTTTTTTGTAAAAACAACGTTCTTGGCCAATAACCCTCAAATTTTCAATTAAGGCCCAAAGTTTTGTAAAAATAACACTTTAGTCCATAATTTATAAAAATTTGTAATTTCGTCCCAAATATTTAGAAATTCACCAAAAATTGATATTATGACATTTATGGCCCAGTTTTGCAGAAAATTACATTTTCAGCCCCTTGTTTGTAAAATTGACATTTTCGGCCCAATTCCACTAGCATAAAAGAGTTTATTCAACTCCTGAGAGATTCTAGAGTTCCTGAGCTACCCCAATTTGATGAGAATGAGGGAAGAAGTCTTTTTGATAAAAGTTACATTTTTGGTCCAATTTAGAAATAAATGTTATTTTTACCTCTAAACTTGGTTTATTTACATTTATGACTCAAAATTTGGTCAAATAACATTTTTAATCCCAAACTTTCATTTTTTTCCCAAACTTGGGCCCAAAACCGTGAGGCCCAAAAGTTTAGCCCATTAAGCTAAAAATTACATTTTTGCCCCTTTGGAAAGCATATTTATCATAAAAATCCATTTTTATATAAGTAGGAACCTTTTGATCCTTATAAAAACATAAATGTCACTTTTTGCCCTTATCTTTTGTTTTCTTGACAATTTTCACCCTTAACAAGGTTTTTGCTTTGAATTTTTATATCTTAACATATAAACACTTTTAACTTGATAATATGATGTATAAGGTGTCTTAGTTCATGGATCCTTACTCAAAGTTACTTAAGATATCGAGATTTGTTAAGATCTAACACATTTTTACAAAATAAACTAAGAAATCACACAAGACATGCATATAACACATAGATCTACACATTTTAATTGTATTCTCCCCCAAAAATCATGTAAAACCGAAAACAAGGGGGGCATGAACTCACTTTTTCTTTGATGTTTCGGTTTTGAAGAAGAAGTGGAAGAAGTTGATGTGATTTTTGGCCCTAACAAACTCTTTGAGGTAGTTTTCGAGCATATGAAGTTTCTAAGCTGTTAGATCACGAAATGAAGCTTCATAAGAGAGTGTTCTTAGCTTAAGGGTGAAAATCAAAGAATTAAATATGATAACAACTTACTAAAGAGTGACGATCTAGATGAGAACCTCTTGAAGTATACTCTAATTCTCGAAAATTTAGAGGAAAATGTAGGAGTGTTCTTCTGAGTGTTTGAGAGATTATTTGAGAGAAGTTTGCAAGTGAAGCCTGTGTATGTGTGTTTATCTTCGGCCGAGAATGAAAGAAGAGAGGAGAGAGACTAGTCTTAAAGCATGTTGGATCATACAAGTTTACATGGAAGTATGAGAAATAATTACCGTATTGTATGGTGAATAATATGGAGGTGGCACCACCAAAGTCAACCCCCGTTTCATTTCTTTTTTTTTTACTCTTGGTCCGAGATTTTTGGGCTAGGAGAAAGGGTGGAATAGTTTGGGCCATTACTTTTCTTTATTCGAAATTATGAGGCCTAAATGATTACTTTTTGGCCCAATGGGCTCATTAGATGGTTGATGGCCCAAAATGGCATAAAAGAATGGATTTTTGGCTTACTAGGGTTAATTGGATCAGTTATGACACAATAAGGTCCATTAGGGTTAGAATGAATCATTCTAGGCCCAAATGGTCCAAAATGTTATAGATTTGTGAATTGGGTCCATTTAGAATCCAAATAGGGTTTCCAAGCGCAAAATAGTTGAATTGAGTGCTTATTGGTCCATTAGGCCCACTAAGGAAATCCTAGTCCAATATGGACTTAAACCAGGATTCTTAGGGTTTTTAGACTCTTTGTTGAACATGAAAGGTGAATTTAAATTAGCACTAAGTGATATTTACTTAGAGTATATGTTTTACAATAGTTGAATGGTTACACAAGAATAGAATTTCCTAGCTAAAATGCTAGTTGTGACATCATCCCCTTGTTAGAGGGAATTTCGTCTTGAAATTCTTCTAAAGACTAGGTTTGTGATGGAAGGAATAAGTGAGGGTACTTTTGCTTCATTTGGTCTTTACGTTCCCACATGAATTCCGATCCACGTTTAGCGCTCCATTGAACCTTCACAATCGGAATGTGACTTTGATTTGTACGCTTCACTTCCCTATCTATAATCTCGATTGGTTCTTCGACGAACAAGAGATTCTCGTTTATCTCAATCTCTTCCAAAGGGACGACAAGGGTCTCATCTGATAGACACTTTTTTAGATTTGAGACGTGGAACACCGGGTATACGTTGCTGAGTTTGGCGGGTAGTTGCAGCTTGTAAGCCACTGGACCAATCCGGGCAAGAATCTTGAACGGTCCAATGTATTGCGGGTTCAATTTTCCTCGCTTCCCAAAGAGAATCATTCCATTCAAGGAGAGACCTTTAACAACATGCGATCCCCAACTTGAAATTCTAATGGCTTTCGCCGCTTGTCAGCATAGCGCTTTTGTCGGTCTCGCGATGCTTGAAGTCGAGCTTTGATTTGGACTATCTTTTCGTTCGTCTCACGGATGATTTCGGGTCCTGTAAGAGCATTGGCCGGCGATTGCCCTTTTTCTAGTTGAGTGTCACTCACCTCGGCCTAGCGTATGGGCGATCTGCATTTACAACCATAGAGAGCCTCGAAGGGAGCAACCTTGATGCCCGTGTGATAACTATTGTTATAGGAAAATTCAATCAGAGGCAAGTGGGTATCCCACGACTTGCCAAAGTCAATCACACAAGCTCGGAGCATATCCTCGAGTGTCTGGATTGCACTCACTCTGACCATCCGTCTGTGGGTGGTAGGCAGTGCTCATATCTAGCTGTGTTCTCATTGCCTTCTGAAGAGATTTCCAGAATATTGAAGTGAATCTCCTATCTCGATCCGAGATAATAGATACTGGCACTCTGTGGAGTCTCACAACCTCCTTGATGTAGATTCGGGTCAGCTTTTCCATCTTGTAGGATTCTTTTATTGGCAGGAAATGAGCGGATTTTGTTAATCTATCGACGATTACCCAGATAGCATCCAATCCATCTGTTGTCTTTGGCAATTTGGTCACGAAGTCCATAGTAATCTATTCCCATTTCCACTTGGGTACTACTGGTTGTTGCAGTAGTCCCGAGGGCTTTTGGTATTCCAATTTCACTTTGGCGCAAGTAAGACACTTGCCCACAAAAGTGGCTATCTCTGCCTTCATATTAGGCCACCAATATTGTTGCTTGATATCCAAATACATTTTATCTGATCCCGGATGAGTAGAATATCACGTCTTGTGGTCTTGATGCATGATTACCTCTCTGAATCCCCTAATTTTGGGAACCCAGATTCTACTCATGAAGTAGTGAGTTCTATCATGTTTAACTTCAAGCTCCTTCTCCATTCCACGTAGTGACTCACTAGCGACATTCTCCGACTTCAACGCATCCAAATGGCTTGCTTGATCTGTGAGGCTAGATGAGATTGGATGGTGATTGATAGGGTCTTCACATGACGACCTGAATACTCCTTCCGGCTCAAGGCATCGGCTACTACGTTAGCCTTACCTGGATGGTATTTGATCTCGCACTCATAATCATTTAGTAGTTCAACCCATGTTCGTTTCTTCATGTTCAGTTCCTTTTGATTTAGAATGTGCTGGAGGCTCTTGTGGTTTGTAAAGATGGTGCACTTGGTACCATAAAGGTAGTGCCTCCAAATTTTCAAGGCGAAGACCACCGCGCCTAGTTCGAGATCATGCGAGGTGTATTTTACTTCATGTGTTTTTAGTTGTCTGTTTGCATATGTATTTACCTTCCCGCGTTGCATAAGGACACAACCTAAGCCTTGATTTGAAGCATCACAGTAAACTATGAAGTCTTCGGTTCCCTCTGGTAAGGATAGCGCTGGAGCACTATATAGGGCTTGCTTCAAGGTTTGGAAGGCGATCTCTTGCTTCTCGGTCCAGTTGAAAGGTACACCTTTCTGTGTCAAGAAGGTGAGGGGTTTGGCTATCCTGGAAAAGTTCTGAATGAGTCTTTGGTAGTAGCTCGCTAAACCCAATAATTAGCGAATTTCTGTTGGCGTTGTCGGAATTGCCCAACCTTCAATGGCCTTGAATTTGGAGGGATCTACATGGATTCCTTCCTTGCAGACAACATGTCCTAAGAAAGTTACATTACGGAGCCAAAACTCACACTTGGAGAGTTTTGCATACAACTTTTCAGCTCGAAGGGTCTCTAAGATTTTTCGGAGGTGTTGGCTATGCTCTTCCTTGCTTCGAGAGTATACGAGAATATCATCGATGAAAACAATCACAAATTTTTCAAGGAATGGGCGGCAGACTCGATTCATGAGGTCCATAAATGAAGTGGAAGCATTTGTTAGACTGAAGGGCATCACGACGAATTCGTAATGACCGTAACGAGTTCGAAAAGCAGTCTTAGGAATGTCCTCATCCCGGACTTCGAGTTGATGATAACCGAATCTCAGATCTATCTTTGAAAAGTAACTAGCCCCTTGAAGCCGGTCAAATAGATCATCGATTCGTGGAAGTGTGTACCGGTTTTTGATGGTGAGCTTATTCAGTTCCCTATAGTCAATGCACATCCTAAATGATCCATCTTTCTTTTTAACGAAAAGAACCAGAGCTCCCCATGGAGAGAAGCTTGGTCTTATGAATCCTTTATTCAAGAGTTCACTTAGTTGACTTGACAATTCTTGCATTTCAGCAGGAGCTAACCTATAGGGTGATTTGGCGAATGGGGTGGCTCCAGGCACTAGGTCGACTCAGAATTTGATTTGTGGTTCTAGGGTTATTCCCGGAAGTTCTTTTGGAAACACATCCGGGAAGTCACATGCCACTGGGATGTTTTGAATGTTCACTTCCTCTTTGGTTTTATCCACCACAAGAGCAAAGAATGCGTAGTTCTTCTTATGTAGACACTTTTGTGCCTTGATACACGAGACAAGGTGAAGGTTTGTGTCGGGTTTATCTCTATAGATTACTAGGGTTTCGTGATTAGGAACATGAAGGCGAACGGCCTTCTCGAGACACATAATATCGGTATGATGGGGGCTTAACCAATCCATGCCGATGATCACATCAATACTCCTAATATTTACTAGTATCAAATTTATTTGGAAAGAGTGGTTGTTTAGTGTTAACGTGCATCCTATATAGATATCTTTGGTTGATTTAGTTTTCCCATTAGCCATTTCCACCGTGAAGGCTTCGTTGAGCTTATGGGGTTGTTGATTTAGCAAGTATTTGAATTTATTAATAAGAAAGCTTCGCTTCACCCCACTATCAAATAAGATGCATGCATACGAGTTGTTAAGTAGGAACGTACCGGTGATAACTGTTGGGTCCTGCACTGCTTCACCCTGAATCATTGTCAGCACTCTCCCTGCTGCTCCTGTCGCATGATTGTTTGCGCTGGGGCAATTTCGCCTGAATTGCCCGGTTTTCCCACATCCGTAACAGGTATAACTGGCCCCAACATTGGTGTTGTTGTTAATGTTGTTGTTGTTTTTGTTGTGTGTCATCTGGTTTTGTTGAAGCTGAGCCCTACAATACTTTGTTGTATGGCCGTTCCGGTTGCACCTTGTGCAAATCATCTCTCTGCATTCCCGTGATGGTGGAAGTTGCATTTGTTACACTTGGGGAGATTTCCCGAGTATTGCTTTGGAGCATTTGGCGTGGATGAGGTTGGAGCATGTGGTGTGGTGGTAGCTTGAGTTGCAGCATTGACAGTCATAGTTTGTTGCTTCTTAGATGATTCTGAGTTCTGTTTTCTCTTTCATTTGTCGCTTCTTCCTTTCTTGCTCTCTTCTTCCTTCTTAACCTCCGGTTCCACTGCTTTGGCGCCTTTCTTATTGCCATGATCATACAATTTGTTGTCCAGTCTCTTGGCACTATCAAACGTCCCAGGGTTTGCCGCAATGACATTCCCTTGGATAGGTGCAGTCAATCCCTAGATAAACCTCTCAATCTTTTTCCCTTATGAGGTGATCATTCTGGAACACAGAAGAGATAGCTCATTAAACTTGGATATGTATGCGTCGATATTTGATTTTTGAACCGTGAGGTTCCACAACTCTTGTTCCATCTTCTGAATCTCACCTCTAGGAAAGTATTCTTCCAACATCATATCCTTAAGCTCTTCCCAGGGCATCGTGTTCGCCGCCAGGAGTGTCACGGCCTCTACGTGGCCATTCCACCAGGAGAGGGCTTGATCAATGAATGTTCATGCTATGAACTTGACCTTACACTCATCTGGACACCCGCAGATTTCAAAAATGGATTCTACTTTCTGGATCCATCGCTTCAGGTCTATTACGCCTCCTGTCCCATTAAAGGTTCGAGGTTTGGCGTTGGAGAAGTCCTTGTAGGTGCATGTTCGTGCGGCTCCATGGTTTGTTCCTTGATTTGTGCTTCCGGTTCCCTGTCCATTTCCTTCTTCGTTGTTTCCATTGCGAATCTATGCAAGTGCTACAGTGACTGCAGTGGACATTGCTGCCTGGTATGCAATCAGGTTTATTTCCAGCAGGGTTGGTGTTGTGTTGTTTCTACGGTTGGGCCTTTGAGGCATCTTTCTGTCATGGAACGAAAAGATGTTGAGTGCCTATCATTTTGCGAGTTTGGAATCCCATAGACTAGGCGTATACTGTGTTTATTTAAGTAATTTCATGCATTAACATAAAATAAGGAAGTAAAACACATAGCAGATGACAACATCATGATAAAACATAAAGCATTTTCATTAGTACTAATTGTTTTGATACATGAAAATTTGCCAGAAGGCATACAGTACATGGGGAAATATAAAATCCGGCAGCATGACGACCCTATGAGTAGTGTGACCACTTAGACATAGAGTCGATTGTACATAGCATAGATCACATAAACATAAGACTAACGAAAGATATGGCTGGTGCTAGTCATGGTGGGATGTGCCAAGGGGTGGTTCTGAGGAAGTGGATGCTCCCTGAAGGTGAGCAACCTGTTGGTCTGCGTCTCAAAGTCGAGTCTCCCACCTTACCTACCTCATGTGGAACTCCTGGATAACCTCTCGCATTTCCTGTTCTGCCCTTGCAACTCTTGATCGCATCCGGTGCATCTGGTCGACGATGCTCTGAGCCAGATCGCCAATATCCCTCAATTGTCTCACCATGACTACAAGTGATCGGTCAGCGGGTCCTCCATCCCTCAAGTCATAAAAATCTCATGCCATCCTTCAATGGCTTTGATCTTAAAAGGGTCCACATGTATCCCTTCTTGGCTGACAACATGACCTAAAAAGTTACGCTACGGAGCCAGAACTCACACTTAGAGAGTTTTGCGTATAACTTTTCGGCTCGCAAGGTTTCCAAGATTTGTCGAATATGTCGACTATGTTCCTCTTCACTTCGAGAATAAAACAGAATATCGTCGATGAAAACGATGACAAAGTTGTCGAGGAATGGTCGGCAAACTCGATTCATCAGGTCCATATATACGGCAGGGGCATTTGTTAGACTGAAGGGCATTACAACAAATTCATAATGTCCATAGCGAGTTCGAAGAGCAGTCTTGGGGATATCCTCTTCCCGGACCTTGAGTTGGTGGTAGCCGGATCGCAGATCTATCTTTGATAAGTAATTTGCTCATTGAAGCTGGTCGAATAGATTGTCGATTCATGGAAGTGGGTAGCGATTCTTGATAGTGAGCTTATTTAGCTATCTATAATCGATACACATTCTAAAGGATGCGTCCTTCTTTTTAACAAAAAGGATCGGAGCTCCCCAGGGTGAGAAACTAGGTCGGATGAATCCTTTGCTCAAAAGTTCATTGAGTTGGCTTGACAGTTCTTGCATCTCCGTAGGAGCCAACCTATAGAATGATTTGGCGATGGGTGCAGCTCCTGGCACAAGGTCAATTCGAAACTCGACTTGTCTTTCTGGGGATATCCCCGGAAGGTATTCAGGAAAGATGTTAGGGAAATCGCAGGCCACTGGGATGTTTCGAATACTAACCTCTTCCTTGGATTTATCCACGATGTGAGCCAGATAAGACGAAGGTTCGTATTGGGTTTGTCTCCGTATATAATTAGGGTTTCGTGGTTAGGGAGATGAAGGCGAACGACCTTCTCGTGACACATAACTTCGGCATGATGGGGGCTCGACCAATCCATACCGATAATCACATCAAAACTCCTAATAGTTACCGACATCAAATTTATTGAAACACGTAGTGATTTAAGGTCAGGGTACATCCTACGTAGATTTCCCCAGTTGATTCTTTTTTCCCATTAGCCATTTCCACCGTAAAAGTTTCATTAAGCTTCTGGAGTTGTTGTTTTAGCAAATATTTGAATTTATTACTCACAAAACTCTGCTCCACCCCGGTATCGAACAGGATGCATGCATATGTGTTGTTAAGGAGAAACATACTAGTGACAACAGTGGGATCCTGAACCGCTTCTCCTTGACCCATGGTCAGCACTCTCCCTGCTCCTCCATTCCCTGGGTTGTTGACATTGGGGCAGTTTCGACGGAAATGCCCAGTCCTTCCACATCCATAACAGGTGTGGCTAGCCCCAGTGTTGTTGCCGTTGTTTTTGGTGTTGTTGTTGTTGTTGTTGTTTCCCAGTTAATGGTTCTGGGGAGGATAGGTTCTACAGTATTTTGTCGTGTGACCCTTTCGGTTGCAACTGGTACAATGCATCTCCCTACATTCACCATTGTGATGAAGATTGCACTTGTTTCACTTTGGGAGATTCCCGGAATACTGCTTAGGGGCACTTGGGGTGGATGAGGTTGGAGCATGTGGTGTGGAGGGAACTTGGGTGGTTGCAGCATGAATTGTAACTGTTTGTTGCTTCTTTGACAACTTTGGGCCTTGTCAACCCTTCCACTTATTATTCTTTCCCTTCTTGTTATCACTCTCCTTCTTGCTTTCAATTTCCCCTGCTTTTTCCCCCTTTTTGTTATTATGGTCATACTGCTTCTTGGCCAACCTCTTGACGCTGTCAAATGTTTCAAGATTTGCGGCTATCACGTTTCCTTGAATTGGGGAAGTTAATCCCCAGATGAATCGTTCGATTTTCTTTCTTTACGAGGTAATCATGCCAGGGCACAACAGAGACAGTTCACTAAACCTTGATATGTAAGCTCGATTTCGGAGTTTCGGACTGTGAGGTTCCATAACTCTTATTCCATTTTTTGAATTTCGCCACACGTGCAGTACTCGGCCATCAGCATTTCTTCCAATTCCACCCAAGGCATGGCATTGGCTACGGGAAGAGTCATGGCCTCCACATGTCCACTCCACTAGGTGAGAGCATTATCAACAAATGTACATGTTGCAAACTTCACCTTGACCTCTTTGGGGCATTCACATATCTCGAACACCGATTCTACCTTTTCAATCCATATCTTCAGGGTTATTATTCCCCCTGTGCCATTAAAGGTTCGTGGCTTGGCGTTGGTGAAATCTTTGTAGGAGCATGTCTTGGAAGGCCCCTGGTTCATTCCGTTGTTTGAGCTTCCGACCCCTTGTCTGTTGCCTCCACCATTGTTTTCATTGTGGATATGCGCCAATGCCACTGTGACTGCAGTAGATACGGCTGCTTGAAATGCAACTGAGTTGATTTCTGGTGGCGTCGGCTCGGGTTTTGTGGGTCGTTGAGGCATCCTTCTGTCATGGAATGGAAATATGTTGAGTGCCTATAATTTTTGAGAGTTTGTGCTCCTATAAACAAGGTGTATAGCATATACTTAAATAGTTTCACATATTGACATACGACATGGAAATATAGCACATAGCAGATAACAACGTCATGATAAAACATAAAGCATTTTCATTAATACTAATAGTTTTGATACATGAAAATTTGCCAAAAGGCATACATTACATAAAACTCCGACAACATGACGACTCTATGACCATTGTAATCACTTAAACATAGAGTCGATGGTTCCTAGCATAGATCATATAAGAGAGACCTGATACCAATAAATATACTACTTATGCTGATCTTGCTATAAATTTCCTAATGGTGGCAACGATATCATATCCCAAAATGTTGTGCCAGCAGCTGAGCTATCTCGGTCATCTCTCTGATGACTTCGTCCCGTTCTTACTCAGCTTGCATGGCTCGTGCTTCCATATCAAACAACTGTTGTCGAAGTGTGGCAACCTCTTCTTCCAGCGAACGATCCTCTCCCACGGGGTTTCCTGGTGGGGCAGGGTGGTCCTGGTCTGCCTTGTCGGTAGGTGATTCGACAGGGGCTTAGTATGTGTCACCTTCCTCCTCCGTGTCGTCATCGGTCCCATCAAACTAGTAATCTGTATCGGTGTACTCGCCAGGCCCAATGCCATGTGCTGCTCCTTTTCCTTCCTCGGGGTCGTCTTCAATCATTCTGTGGGCCACCAAGGCATGGTGAAACTGAATGCCTTGATGCTCCTCTTCCATGGTGACTATAATGAGGAACATGCAAGGAGGGTATATAAATAAACTACTATTGCTCCTAAGATGTTTTAGTTGTTATAAAAATTGGGTTGATGTTCTCTTCTTGGTCAACAAAAGGGTATGTCTTAGGTTTACTGACCCTTGCGATCGCCCCAGGGCATTGTTATAGTTGTATTCCGGAGGAAATGTAGTTGATCAAGCTACATTCGCCCCTAATACAACTATGAACAGTCCTAGCTTAACTGAGGTGTCAAGATTTTCCAATCATCTTATTTGATTTGTTATTATGTTTATTTCCCTAAGTCACACAAGTAAGAGTGTTTATTATTATATTTTATTTGTTTTGTTCAGAGTTATTTAGTCCCTCTTTGAGTTTATAGTTGCATATCAATGTGTGGTTAGATATGCCAGTTCATTATAAACAGAGCTCTGATACCAACCTGTCACACCTCCGAACCAGACGGCGGAAACGTCTGAGGGCTCGTGTGACTTAAATTGAAATATCATCACAATGAATATACATGAAACATAACATAAACATCACCATGCATTAATACATTACAACTGACATTGTTCACATCAAGTACATTGTTTACATGACATATTCCAAAACATAAATTGTTTGATGTTTAACATTACACAAAAGATATTTCCTGAAACATACTTGGAGGTTCTTCAGTCTAACGATTTCCTGAGAATACAAGTTATTTTGAAAACATCAACATATATAATGTTGGTGAGTTCATAAGCATGTTTGATAATAAACTAGTTTGTATCGTTTGTAAAACCCAGAAAATCCAATATTTTCTGTACAAAAACTGTTTGCGAAAAAGGTGTGATGATCCCATAAGTGCATATGTATGTGATTTCAAAACAAGTAAAAGTGGTTGTTATTCAAAATTGATTCTTGTATTATAGTTGTTGTATGTAGGAGTGATTAATGTTGTTCCCCCAGAAAACCCGATGTTTTCCGATATAAATAGTATGATAGTTTTGTATTATTATATCATCACAATGAATGAATATGATTTCCCATGATTACTTAGATGGTAATGGAACTCTATGTGAGTTGTTATAACCATGCATAATAATGACTAATTCTCCTGTCTTGGAATTTTATTGGATGCCGGTTTTGATCAAGATTTTTTTCACCCTAGACTGGCCGAGTCTAACTGTAGCGAACAACTCAGGTGTGGGGGAGTCACCCCTATATAGATCTATACACAAACTCCCTCGCTCTCCCTCCTAGTTATAACTATAGACTACGACCGACACTTATTGGTGCCACCCGTTATTTCCCACTAAATCCAACTGTAATTGAATAACCTAGTTGAACAACCTGATTTATGTTTACTTGAATAAAAGGTAAGCCTAACAGACGAAGAGAGGAGGACTACGGAGGCCCACTAACTTTGTATGTTATTACAGGCTGTCGAGTATGCTACGGACACGTTAGCCCATCACGCATATGATTGATTTGGACCATACTAACAATGCAAATGGGTCACTAAGGCCCAATAGCATGTAAAAGCCATTGAGGGTCCATTAGACATGTAATTGGGTCACCGGAAGCGCAATAAACATGTGTGATTATGTTGGGCCCAATAATCATATGATATTGAGTCATAAAGGCTCAAAAGCATGAATAGAAGATATTTGAACCCAAGCATTGAATCATTTATAATTTATTGATCTTAAGTTCGTAATGTAGGTATTTGTTGTGAGTTTGTTGTTTATTCGAAGTGTTAAAATGCTTTGACGTTTGATTTATAACGAAACTTTGGTTATATATATATATATATATATATATATATATATATATATATATAAATCTATATATATATATATATATATATATATATATATATATATATATATATATATATATATATATAGTCAAGATCAAATAAGAAGGAAAATTTTGGTAGAAAGGTAAGAAGTTTTTTTTCTACATATTTTTTTAACGAACATACAAAATATATCATTAGATGATTCAAATTTCAAAAAAAAATCTTGTGATGTCTTGGTACTTTTTTATGCATTTTTATGCATTTTTAGGGTTTTTTTTTTGTTTTCCAAATAACTCTTCCCTATATATATATATATATATATATATATATATATATATATATATATATATATATATATATATATATATATATATATATATATATATATATATATATATATATATATATATATATAAAACCATGCGTCATAACTTGATATTTTTATCCCAAAAATTTTTATTTGTCTATCCCAAAATATTTAGTTTGGCCATTTCAGCCCCTCCATTTATAAAAATGACACTTTTAGTCCCTTTTTATGAAAATTGACATTTTTGGTCCTTAAACCATTTTTTTCTTGACATTTTCGACCCAAACTTTATTTAAATAATAATTTTAGCCCAAAAACTATTGTATTTGTGATTTCCAGCCTTTATTTGTAAAAATTTTACACTTTTGGCTCAAATTCCGTAAGTTTTACAAATTTGACCCCAAAATCAAAAACTTTGCATTTTTAGTCCAATTTTTGCATCAAAGTCATTTTCAACCCCTGAAATAGTTTATTTATGTTTTAGACTCATAGTTTGTTAAGTTTTCCATTTAAACCCCTCAAACACTACATTTTTCGCAACTTTGGGCCCAAAACTCGTGAGGCCCAAATTTTAAAGCCCATTAAGCTAAAATTTATGCCTTTGACCCCTAGACAAATGTTATTTTCATAAAAGTTAGAATTCTATGTAAATAATACTATTTGGTCCTTATAAAACCGAAAATACCATATTTTACCCAAACTTTGATTATTTTGGCAAAAATGACACTTATAAGGATTTTGATTTTGTTTTCACTTTTTAAGCCTAAAGATCCTTAGATCTTTGAAGTAAGTTGTTTAATATGTACATTGTTTATGTATTCTTCACGCTTTAGCCATATATTTCAAGATTTAGCAAATAACATCATATTTCACAATATAAACCAAAGAAATCACATATAAAAAGATAAACACATAGATCAACACATAGTACTTGTATTCTCCCCCAAAAGCAATTAAAAACCGAAAACAAGGGGGTATGAACTCACCTTTCTTGGTTGCTCATGTTTTTGAAGAATAAATGGAAGAAGATGGTGTTGTTTTTGGCCCAAATAATCTCCTTAAGGGTCTTTCGAACTTAGATGGGCTCTAGTGAATTAGATCATGAAATAAAGCTATGTAAGAAGGAGTTTTAGTATTAAGATGGAAATAGATGTTTGTGTTTGATACCAAATTACTAAAGTTTGAAGAAAACTTGATGAAGATCCTTAGAAACTCAAGAAAAATTCGAGATATCTTGATGGAAGGTGGAGGATGATGTTGAAGGTGGTTTGGAGAAGATTTGAAAATGTGTGTGTGTGTGTGTTGTGATCTTCGGCCGAGGATAAGAAGAAGAGAGGAGAGAAAGAGTGAAAGTATGGTGCATGGGGAAGTGTAAGTCTTGCATGGAAATCCACCATGTAATAAGGTGGTGGCTAACCCTCCTTAATTCTCCTAATTTCCTTTTAATTCTTTATATATATGTATATATATATATATATATATATATAGTTGGGCCGAGAAGGAGAAAGAAGAGAGACATAATGGGCCTTTAATGCTTGGTTCCAATAATAGGAGGCCCATTTTGATGGTTTTCGGCCCATTGGGCCCTTATGAGGGTTTACGGCCCAATTAGAATGAAAGAATGGGTCTCACGGCCCATTGAAGTATATTAGGTTTGTTATGGCCCAATAAGGCCCATTAAGGTAATTCATTTCATTTTAGGCCTAAAATATCAAGTGTCATGAAAGTGGGTCCAATTAGGGCCAATTTAAGGATCCTAAGCCCAAAATAGTCAAATTGGAAGCTTATTGGTCCATTAGGCCCAATAAGGAAATCCTAGTCCATAATGGACTTAAACCGGGATTTTTAGGGTTTCCAATCTTTTGTTGACCATTTGAAGTGTTTGTATATAGTGTTTGATGGAATTTTGTTGTCATTGAATAAACATCATGCATGCTTTCAAGTTTTAGTTACAAATGTTATCCTTGTTAATGTTTACAAAAGCATTAGAATTTCCTGGTTGTGACAATGTGACCCATAGTGCAGGCCCAAATTAACATGTAAATGGGTCATAAGGGCCAATAAACATGCCATGAAAAATATTGGGCTCAATACACACTTGAATGGGCCCTTAATGCCCATTGGCCATGTAATGTGAATATTAGGCCCAATAAAATTGTTATCGATGTATTTCGTCGATTTGTTATTATTTCGTTGTTCGTTTTAGTTCGAGTTTTACCGGATTGACTATAAAAAGTCCTTTTTTTTTTCGTAAAAACGATGTTCTTGGCCAATAAACCTCAAAATTTCAATTAAAGCCCAAAGTTTTATAAAAGTAACACTTTAGTCCATAATTTATAAAAATTTGTAATTTCGTCCCAAATGTTTAGAAATTCATGGATTTTAATCCAAAAAATTATATTATGACATATATGGCCCAGTTTTGCAGAAAATTACATTTTCAGCCCCTTTTTTGTAAAATTGACACTTTCAGCCTAATTTTGATAAAAGTTACATTTTTGGTCCAATTTAGAAATAAATGTTATTTTTACCTCTAAACATGGTTTATTTACATTTACGACTCAAACTTTGGTCAAATTACATTTTTAATCCCAAAATTTCATTTTTTTCACAAACTTGGGCCCAAAACCGTGAGGCCCAAATGTTTAGCCCATTAAACTAAAAATTACATTTTTGCCCCTTTGGAAAGGATGTTTATCATAAAAGTCCATTTTTATACAAGTAGGAACTATTTGATCCTTATAAAATCATAAATGTCACTTTTTGCCCTTATCTTTTGTTTTCTTGACAATTTTGACCCTTAACAAGGTTTTTGCTTTGAATTCTTATATTTTAACATATAAACACTTTTAACTTGATAATATGATGTATAAGGTGTATTAGTTCATGGATCTTTACTCAAAGTTACTTAAGATATCGAGATTTATTAAGATCTAACACATTTTTACAACATAATCTAAGAAATCACACAAGACATGCATATAACACATAGATCTACACATTTTACTTGTATTCTCCTCCAAAAATATGTCAAACCGAAAACAAGGGGGTATGAACTCACATTTGCTTTGATGTTTCAGTTTTGAAGAAGAAGTGGAAGAAGTTGATGGGATTTTTGGCCCTAACAAACTCCTTGAGGTAGTTTTCAAGCTTATGAAGTTTCTAAGGTGTTAGATCACGAAATGAAGCTTCATAAGAGAGTGTTCTTAGCTTAAGGGTGAAAATCAAAGAATTAAATATGATAACTGATGGGTTTTATGCATAAGAGACATTCCTATGTGCTCATACAAACCCTAATTCTTGGATCTAGGTTTCTCTATTGTACATGCTTTGATTCCAAGACTTACAAGCCTAGATCTATCATATACAATTCAAAATTATCATAAGGAAAACAGATCTAAGTGGTTTACCTCTTTCAAGTAGCTTGAATCCTTGTAATCTTCTTGATCTTGAGCTTAGAGTCACAAATGTAACTCCTCTAATGGTTCACAAACCCCACAAGCAAGAAGGCAATATGAGAAAGGGTGAGAGAGGTGCTGAAACCGGCCTAGGGTTCTCTTAGAATCAAGTTGTAGCCGATTTCCATAGCCTAGGGGTCTTATTTATACTGATGGCTGCTAGGGTTTCAGCCCTTGGACGAAAATATGATGGATCCCCATCATAATGTGTTCCCCCTTAGTCCATTAGGTTCTCCAGCCCAAAACTCAACTATCATACATTTGGCAGTTTGTACCCCTTTATTTAATTTATCTCTTTTAGTCACCAAATTAATTCCTAATTAATTTATGACTAATACTAATTAAATAAATATGATTTCTCCTTTAATATATTATTCTTATAATATATTAATAAACCATAATATTCTCTCTTTCTCCTTAAATTACCTTGTCAAGTTGCTTTGGAGAAGGCAACCCAAAAGGACCATGCACAACCGGGTCAAGTACATACCAAATATAGTTACGAGCTTAGACATTATTCCAACAATCTCCCACTTGGATAAGTCTAGTAACTATATGTCACATACGACTTCAGAATCCGATTAGCAATCATAGCTCTTATACTTTGCTGTCAACTCTGATCAACTTGTCCTTCAGATAAGGGATCGTATAATCCTCCGTTCTAGATATCATGCTGACAATGCTTATTGTCCAACATTTGTTTCTCGATTTCCGATTTGTTTGATATAGAATATAGTTGAACACATCAACTTCATTCTGATCGGGCCCGACACATAAGTCAAACCAAATCATCAAGTGGCCAAGATATCACTTTTATTCTCATAGAATAAAAGGAATAGATCAACTTCGACTCATATGCATCTATTATTCACTAATTTAATCATGCACAACAATGCGTTTTATAACATCAAGTTACTGATGCGTTTACACATCATCAATGCATAACCAACCAGCAAACAACAACCATATCTCTAAGTTTTAAGACTATATCATATTATCGATTTGAGATCACTTAAGGCAAACACCACGAAGTGATACCAACAAACGCGGGTTTATTCCAATGCTCAAATCATATTCATAAGCACTCATGAAGTTTGCAGCAAACCATTGCTATGCGCCTATGCCCAGAACCTTTTAGACAATCTACAAACAATTCATAACAGTCTTCATTCATATCTACTTCCAAAATATGACCGACTGTGGACTGTTTGAATAATCCTATCATTCAGGAAGTCAAAACATGCAAAATTGAAACAATAAACAAATAACCAACACAAGATAGTAGCTTTACTCATAAATAAACAATTTTATTTATTCATCAAATGTCAAGTACAAACTATCTATTACACGTTTCCTATCTAATCCAAACTTATATCATCCTTCAGCCCAATGCTCCTAGCGTGTTGCAAGTGTTTGACCCTCCTCAGTCCCTTCGTAAGGGGATCTGATGGGTTTTCTTCTGATGATACCCTCTTCACAACGAGGAGTCCCTCTTCTACCCGATGTCTGATAAAATGGTATTTTCTGTCGATATGTCGAGATCTACCATGATCTCTCGGTTCCTTGGTCAAGGCAACCGCTCCTTCATTATCACAGAAAATTTCCACCGGCTCCTTTATGGATGGCACAACTCCAAGGTATCCAATGAAGTTCTTCAACCATATAGCCTCCTTTGACGCTTCGCTCGGCGCAATGTACTCTGATTCGGATGTTGAATCAGCTACGGTCTCCTGCTTGGAACTTTTCCATGTCACTACTCCTCCATTTAGGGTAAAGACCCAGCTCGAATGCGATCGGAAATTATCCCGATCCGTCTGAAAACTAGCTTCACTGTACCCTCGTACCCTTAAGTCATCACTCCCACCGAGGACTAGAAACCATTCCTTGGTCCTTCACAGGTACTTACGAATATTCTTAACTGCAATCTAATGGTCTTTACCAGGATTCCCCTGATATCTGCTGACCATGCTCAAAGCGAAAGCTACATCAGGGCGAGTACAATTCATAGCGTACATGATAGAGCCTATTGCGGAAGCATAAGGTACTCAACTCATATCAGCTATCTCTGCCTTTGTACTCGGGCTCTGAGTCTTACTCAGCTTGGTATTGCTTTGGATTGGCAACTCCCCTTTCTTGGAATTTTCCACACCAAAACGCTTTAGTACCTTGTCCAAGTATGTATCCTGACTAAGTCCTATCAGTCTCTTTTCTCTGTTTCTTACTATCCTTATTCCCAAAATATAAGCAGCCTCTCCGAGGTCCTTCATATCGAAACATTTCCCAAGCCAGGACTTGACCTCCTACAAGGTTGGGACATTGTTTCCTATGAGCAGTATATCGTCGACATACAATACGAGGAAGCTCACTATACTCCCATTGGCTTTGACATACACACAAGATTCATCTTCGCTTCGTAGAAAGCCAAACTCTTTAACCTTCTCGTCAAAACAAAGATTCCATCTGTGAGACGCTTGTTCCAATCCATAAATTGATTTCACAAGCTTGCATACTCTATTTGGATTCTTCGCATTGACAAAACCCTCTGGCTGATTCATGTAAACATCCTCAGCCAACTTTCCATTAAGGAAATCGGTTTTCACGTCCATCTGCCATATTTCATAATCATGAAACGTAGCTATTGCAAGCATTACCCTAATAGACTTTATCTTCGCAACTGGCGAGAAGGTCTCATCATAGTCAACTCCAGGAGTTTGAGTAAAGCCCTTCGCAACCAATCGTGCTTTATAAGTATGCACTTTTCCATCCATGTCCGTCTTCTTCTTGAAGATCCACTTGCACCCGACTGTCTTATGACCCGGTACATTATCAACCAAATTCCAAACTTGGTTGTCGTACATGGATTGAATCTCGTTGTCCATCGCCTCTTTCCATTTCGCAGACTCTAGGCCTGCCATGGCTTCCTTGTAGCTGCCAGGTTCGTCCAAATTTACTAGTGTACTATGTCTAATAAATGTATCCCCTTCAATATTAATATGAAATCCATACAACGGGGGTGGAACACTAGCCCTAGTGGAACGCCGAAGAGGTAAGGACTCGTCAACAGGTTCAACATGAGTTTCCTCCTCAAGTTGAGTGTTAGTGTCATAGGTTCCTTCATCACTTTGATCTTGAATCTCTTCATGTTCAATTTGCCTCCCACTGTCTTCTTGGCTTATCAATTCCCTTTCTCGGAAAACTCCTCTTCTAGCAATGAAGACAACATTGTCACTCGGTCTATAGAAAAGATGGCCAAAAGACTTCTGCGGATAGCCGATCAAGTAACACTTCTCACTATGAGGTTCGACTTTATCGTGAGTCTCTCGTCTTACGAAAGCCTTGCAACCCCAAACCTTAATATGTGCCAACGAGGGAGCCTTCCCTGTCCACATCTTGTGAGGAGTCTTGGTAACCTTCTTGGTGGGAACTAAGTTAAGGATATGGGCGGCAGTCTCTGAGGCATACCCCCATAAAGCTATTGGTAACGAAGTCTGACTCATCATAGAACGAACCATGTGCAACAAGGTCCGATTACATCTCTCAGCCGCACCATTCAATTGTGGCGTCCTCGGAGGCGTCAATTGCGAAAAAATTCCGCATTCCTTTAGATAGTCGTGAAACTCAAGACTTAGGTACTCTACTCCTCGGTCTGACCGAAGCATCTTGATTTTCCTGCCCAGCTGATTCTCCACTTTATTCTTAAACTCTTTAAACTTTCCAAAGGTTTTCGACTTTTGCTTGATCAAGTAGAGATATCCATATCTGCTATAATCGTCTGTAAAAGTCACATAGAAGCGGCAAGCATCCCTTGTGGTGGATCTAAAGGGCCCGCACACATCGATATGTATGAGATCCAATAGACCCTCACCCTTTTCACAAGTGCCAGGAAAGGTTGACTTGGTCATCTTCCCAAGTAAACAAGACTCACATGTGTCATCGTCCCTAAGGTCGAATGACTCCAACACTCCATCCTTTTGGAGTTGGGCTATGCGTTTCTTGTTGACATCGCCAAGGCGACAATGCCACAAGCATGCTTTGTCTAGACTAGTAGACGAATCAATATTCAAAACATTATTTCTTAAATTATCAACAACCATCACAGATTCATAAATCCCATTACAAGGTAATGCATTGAAATAAAAGACACCATTCAAATAAACATTTATAGAACCATTATTATTATCAAAAGAATATCTAAAACCTTGTCTAAACAACCCATGAAATGAAATAATGTTTCTTTCCATATCCAACGAATAACAACAATTGTTTAAATCTATCCATAACCCATTACTCAATACTAAAGAATAAACACCGACTTTGGTAACAGGTGACGATCTTCCGTTTCCCATAATCAGGTTCATCTTTCCATGTTCCACCTCCCTACTTCTTTTTAGGTCCTGTATATCATAAAAAATGTGGTAACCACACCCTGTATCAAGAACCCATGAAGTAGCAAATGATGAGTTATTAGATTTAATAGAATACATACCTACAAAGGTGGGCTTAAACTTCCCTTCCTTTATATCTTGCAGATACTGAGGGCATATTCGTTTCTAGTGGCCCTTTTGGTGACAATAGAAGCACTCTGCTTCCTTGGAATCGGAGGAGGGTTTAGCAGGGCCTGCTTGGTCCCACTTGAGGACGAACCATCACGGGGCTTCCCCTTATGGTGGCTCTTACATGGAGCCTTCCTCTTTTTACCCTTTCCTTAACCTATTCCCATCACAGGAGCGGCCACAGTAGGGGATGTTGCAACGGATTTGTCTTTGAGGTTGCTCTCAGCAGTCCTCAAGAGTCCTTGGCGCTTGCTCAAGGAGACCTCTTCCTTGTTCATGTGGTAGGTCATCTTAAACTGGTTGTAGCAGGAGGGAAAGGAGTGGAGGATTATGTTGATAGCCAAATCCTCATCAAACTTAACATTAAGTTTGAGAAGACAATCAACATACCTCTACATTTTCTGCAAATGAGAGGTTAGGGATTCTCCACTCCCCATATTAGTTGTGATCATGTTAGTAATGATCTCATAGCGCTCTTGCCTCGTGCTCTGGTGATACATGTCCAGCAAATCCTGATGCATTTCATACGGATACATGTCCTCATAGGACTTTTGGAGTTCGAGGTTCATGGTGGCCAGCGTGATGCAGTGAACTTTCGTAGCATCACGCTCGTGGGCCTCAAAGGCGGCCATCTCTTCAGGAGTAGCGACATCTGGGATGATCTTTTCAAGTTTTTCATCAAGGACATATTCTTTGTCCTCGTAGCGTGTGATCATGCAAATATACTCATCCACTTGTTGAAGTTTGACCCATCAAATGTCACTTTCTAACACAGGTTCATCAACGAGAATGACCCAGAAGCGTTGTTGTTGTTGTTGTTGTTTGCAGACATCTGAAAAAGAAAGAAACAAAGTTTGATTAGAAATGAACCCAAATGAGAAATTAGGGCTAGGATCCAACAACATTATTTACAACTTAGAAAGGGATGCCATACTCTAAAAGTAAATAATTTGAAGGTAAGTGAATGACGATTCACTAATTCTCAACATGAAAAACGAAAAACACATTTAGGTTTTAAATGTATTGAAAACTCCTAGATCTTTGAGATTCATTGAACTTTTCAATGGCATGTTTAAATCTCGATATGTATTTCAAATTTGTGACTGGGATACCGAGGATCGCAAACAAATTGTGAATAACCATGCGAATCAACATGGTGCACTCAATGTCTCTATCACCTAATCAATGTGCCGGTAAACCACAGACGCTCTGTTGATCTATGCCAAACATCGAGTCACCCTTCGCTACCAATGTCATCCCCAAATTGGTGTGCCGGTTAACCACACGCGCTCCATCAATGTTTGACAAAGGTACGAAGTGTGATTCCATAGATTAGCATCATTTTCACATTTTACCCAAAAGTAACTAAGATTGGGAATTTGTAAAACATGTAGTTACTTTGTATCTTACATTATACTTTTAATGAGGAGAGGGTTGCCCCATCCTACCCGTTCGGCTAACGACCCTCCACCAGTCAAGCAAGCGGTGGGTGTGAGTGTACACCCATTAAGCGCCATTTTATAGGCAGCAACCTTATACCCACCTTATAGACTGACTTCGTGAATGAGGCCTACTAACGGTAAGACTAGCAGTTTAAGTTATACACACACACACACACACACATATATATATATATATATATATATATATATATGTATGTATATATATATATATATATATATATATATATATATATATATATATAATTAAGCTTGTAATAATATATAATAGTATAGGGTTGAATTTTAAACTTATAAAATTCTAAGGGTTTGAAATTTAAATTATTCAAAATTAAACTTTTAATCATAAAATTCAAATTTCAAAACTTGAGGGCAAGTTTTGAACTTTTCAAAACATAAGGGATCAAATAACAAATAATTTAAATTAAACAATAAATTTCATAATTATATATATTTGACCTAATCTTATTTTAGTCATTATATAATTACCAAATAATTTTAAATAATCCATATTTATCATATAAACAACCAATATTCAAAAGATTTGAAATTATCCATCGTTTTGGCAAGGATAATCATTTAATTAAGATAAAATTCAGATTTTAACTTCAAAAAACGATTTAGGCATCAAATCCAAGCCAAAACAACAACTAAATCCCGAAATACCCGCTGTCTGACGCACAAACTCGCCGAGTCAGCTTTGAACTCGGCGAGTAGGGGCCAACTCGCTGAGTCCAGATATTGACTCGCCGACTTGAGTCGGGCAGAGGCAAAAAAACTCGATTTTCAGCAAGTAAAACAGTTAAGCATCACATACAATTGAAACCAATCAAGGCTCTGATACCACTGATGGGTTTTATGCATAAGAAACATTCCTATGTGCTCATACAAACCCTAATGCTTGGATTTAGGTTTCTCTATTGTACATGCTTTTATTCCAAGACTTACAAACCTAGATCTGTCATATATAATTCAATATTATCATAAGGAAAACAGATCTAAGTGGTTTACCTCTTTCAAGTAGCTTGAATCCTTGTAATCTTCTTGATCTTGAGCTTAGAGTCACAAATGTAACTCCTCTAATGGTTCACAAACCCCACAAGCAAGAAGGCAATATGAGAAAGGGTGAGAAAGGTGCTGAAATCGGCCTAGGGTTCTCTTAGAATCAAGTTGTAGCCAATTTCCATAGCCTAGGGGTCTTATTTATACTGTTGGCTGCTAGGGTTTCAGCCTAAACCCTAATGGACAGCTTAATCACCAAGCAGTCCATAAAACCTTCTAGATTAGGGCCCTTGGACGAAAATATGATGGATCCCCATCATAATTTCGTTACCCCTTAGTCCATTAGGTTCTCCAGCCCAAAACTCAACTAGCATGCATTTGACAGTTTGTACCCCTTTATTTAATTTATCTCTTTTAGTCACCACATTAATTCCTAATTAATTTATGACTAATACTAATTAAATAAATACGATTTCTCCTTTAATATATTATTCTTATAATATATTAATAAACCATAATATTCTCTCTTTCTCTTTAAATTACCTTGTCAAGTTGCTTTGGAGAAGGCAACCCAAAAGGACCATGCACAACCGGGTCAAGTACATACCAAATATAGTTACGGGCTTAGACACTATTCCAACAATAACAACTTACCAAAGAGTGATGATCTAGATGAGAACCTCTTGAAGTATACTCTAATTCTCGAAAATTTAGAGGAAAATGTAGGAGTGTTCTTGTGAGTGTTTGTAAGATTGTTTGAGAGAAGTTTGTAAGTGAAGTGTGTGTGTGTGTGTGTTTATCTTCGGCCGAGAATGAAGAAGAGAGGAGAGAGACTAGTATTGAATCATGTTGGATCATACAAGTTTACATGGAAGTATGAGAAACAATTACCTTGTTGTATGGTGAATAATATGGAAGTGGCACCACCAAAGTCAACCCCCATTTCATTTCTTTTTTCTTTTTTACTCATGGGCCGAGAGTTTTGGGCTAGGAGAAAGGGTGGAATAGTTTGGGCCTTTATTTGTCTTTACTCGAAATTATGAGGCCCAAATGATTAACTTTAGGCCCAATGGGCTCATTAGATGGTTCACAGCCCAAAATGGCATAAAAGAATGGATTAATGGCTTACTAGGGTCAATTAGATCAGTTATGACCCAATAAGGCCCATTAGGGTTAGAATGAATCATTCTAGGCCCAAATGGTCCAAAATGTTATAGATTTGTGAATTGGGTCCATTTAGAATCCAAATAGGGTTTCCAAGCCCAAAATAGTTGAATTGAATGTTTATTGGTCCATTAGGCCCAATAAGGAAATCCTAGTCCAATATGGACTTAAACCGGTATTCTTAGGGTTTTTCAGACTCTTTGTTGAGCATGAAAGGTGAATATAAATGAACACTGAGTGATATTTACTTAAAGTATATGTTTTACAATAGTTGAATGGTTACACGAGAATAAAATTTCCTAGCTAAAATGCTAGTTGTGACAAGGGGTGCAAACGAGCTAAACTTCTCGTGAGCTACTCTGAATTGGCTCGTTAAAAGCTCGAATCGAAACCAATTTTAAACGAGTCTGAGTTGAGCTCGAACTTACTATTAAGCTCCTTTATTAAACGAGCTCGAGCTCGAGCTCGAGCCTATGTCATTAAGATCGATTAGGCTCGCGAGGTTAAACGAGCTTATATATAATATAATTTATTATTATTTTTATATATTAAAATAAAAAAGTATTTAGGGAATTAGGGATTTAGAATATTAGTAAATGAGCTTAAACCGAGCTTAAAATTTTTTAGGTATGTTAGACAAAAAATGAGCCGAGCTCGACCCCAGATCGAGCTTATAATTCTTTACGAGCTCGAGCCTAATATAACTTAAACGAGCCCGAGTTGAGCCTAGCTGGGCTCGGGCTCGGTTCTGCTCGTTTGCACCTATAGTGTAATTTATTCCCTTTTATACTAATTATGTCTAACATATTGATATATTATATTAATCTTATGGTATTTTTTTGTCTGAAAAATATCTATTAGGAAAACAATTTTTTTTCTTCCAAAAATAACTGTTTTATAAGATTAATGTAAGATAACAATATGTGAGACAAAAATATTATAAAAACAATTATTTTTAGAAGAAAAAAAAAACTAGTTTTGTAATATATATTATCTAACAGGTAAAAAATATATATCATAAGATTAGTTTAAGAAAAATACAATTCGTTAGATAGAAATATAATAAAAACACTTATTTTTAGAAGAAATAAAATATTTATATAATAGATTTTTTTGTTTGACAAAGAAAATATCATAAGATTAATATAAGATAATATAATCCATTTGACAAAAATATTACTATAAAAATAATTATTTTTAAAACAAAGTTATTTTAATAATAGATATTATCGGTCAAACAAAGAAAATATTATAACATTAATGTAAGATAATATAATTTGTTTGACATAAAAATAAATTAAGATAATAAGATAAAAACAAAAAGATTAGGGATAATATATTTTTAAAAATATCCTTATATTTTTTAATTTATTTGTGAAAATATTCTTATATTTTGTTGGTAATCCGTTTACCGGGTAAAAGTGACAAAATCAGTTATTCATACTTAATTAATTAAAAAAATAATTACTAAATTATTGTAAGGCTTAACCGTAAAAACTTTTCATTAATATATAGCGTTTGTGGATTTTTTGGATTTACTTGTTGGTGAACATGAAAAAACTTTAATATCTTTTTATGGCGTGTGCTTTTGGATCGCATTCCAGTTAGAACTAAATTGGTGGAAAGGGGGTGGTGATAGATTTTTTATTGTGTCATGTGTGTCATAACTCTGAAGAAAGTGTGAATCATTTGTTGTTGTAGTGTTCGGTTGTTGATCAGGTGTGGCGTCGGGTTGGACAGTGGCTTCATTTGGACTTTCCTGTGTTCTCTTCTATCTGGGAAGTCATGGATTGGGTGGATTCGAGATCGACTATTCATATGGAGCGCTCAATTGTTGAGTCGATGTTCATGGTGGTCATATGAGTGCTTTGGACGTTTCGTAATTCCTTACTTTTTAGTAGCATTAAGCCTAAAAAAGATAGTCTTTTTGATTCTGTTGTGGATCTTTCTTTTCGTTGGTTTTCGTTTCGGAATTATAAGGCTCGAGTTAATTGGACTAAATCCAATACAACCTTAACTTGTTCTCTTCTCTAGCTTCTTGCTAGAGATTTGTTTTTTTAATGATATTTTGTTGCTGTTGTTCAAAAAAAAACTTTAACAAATAAGCTCCTCTAAAAGACGGACAAATGCTTTCTGTAACAAGTATCTGAGTACAATTTGCATTACTTGTAATCCACTTTATTTTTACTTATTTTTTTAATTTTAATTTTGGTTTATTAAAAAGAAAAATGTGAAAAAAAATCTATCAAATTTTGTTATGTTATTGCAATTAAGCCTAAAAAGTGGTTCACATTTGCAATATAACCATTGTTCTCGGCTAATGCCAGTTTTTAGGGATTCTTTTTTAAAATTTTAATGGTTTTTCTGAAAATAAACAATCGAAGATAATTTTTTCATTAATAGTGTTAAAGTTTTAATTTGAAAAAACTCATATTTATTTATTAAAAAACCCAAAATAAAGATACCATATACATCATTTGTACTAAAAAAATCTCATTTTTATATAAAAGAAAAATAGAACAATGATAATTTATATATCATTTTTTGGTGATGTCTTCAATAAATATTATAACTAAAATTATAATTATATATTATTTTTAACATGCATTTTTATAATTATTTTAGCTCGTAGAACATTATTTACAACTATTTAACTATGTTGACATTTAAGTTATGAGTTGTATAACAACTTGAACTTAATTTTGGTAACTTCTAAAAAATTAGAAACTTTATTCATTGTCATTGTTTCTAAAAAACTAGAAACTTTAGTCATTGTTATTGTTTACACATAATTTACTGTTTTTACACTCAATATCTGAATATTCAACAATTAATGTAACATATGGTCTAGAAACATGCTTCATAAGAAAAATAAACAAAGTCATCTTAATTATGTGATAACTACAATCATTGAAATACCATCATTATATCCTATATAATTTATGACGACTTTGTTGTTTTGTTGTATGGAATGTGTTTCTAAGTCACATGTTACCTTCATTGTTGAATATTCATGTGTTTGGTGCAAAAAATGGCTTAGGTATTAAAAAATAGCAATGAAGGGAGTTTCTATTTTTTTTTAGAAATGATCAAATTAAGTTCAAGTTGTTATACAAAACATAACTTAAATAACAACATGGTCAAATAGTTGCAAAAAAAACGTTATAAGAACTATAATAGTTATAAAAACATATGCTAAAAATCGTATATTGTTGTGAGTTTAGTTATGAACTTTATCGAAGAATAACACACACACACACACAAACAAAAAAAACCTAAAAAGTATATATAAGTTATCATTATTGTGTGTAACATCCGTGGTTCTAGGTAATTTTAATTATTTAATTTTTGTAATTTAATTGTCGGACTATGAGATTAATGTAGGATTATTGAGTTAGGCCTTAGTGAGTGGGCTATTATATAGTTGGGCCGACTGAAGACATACGCTGGGCGTAAGCTTCGCGTACGCGGGGCATAGTGGCAGCATCGGATGCGGGGGATCGATACGCGTACGCGCAGCGTACGCGAGCAGACTCAAAACCCTAATTTTTAGGGTTTAATCCATATAAATACCTCATTATGTCCCAAACCCTAGCCTCCTTACCAGTCACCTTGACTCAAAAACCCTAGAAACCTGACCTTTTTCATCTTTGTGTGATTTTGATCTTGTGAAGCCCATTTTGGTGATTTGGAGCTTAGAAGGAGAGATAGGAAGTTGGTGAAGAAGAACTTGAGTAGCTTGAGCTCAAGGATCTGAGATATCATCACCATTTAGCACTCATTTGAGGTAAAAAAAAAAAGCTCACAACTTGCCTCATGTATGCTTAGATCTATGATAATGGTGTTTTGGACCTTTTTGGTCCCAAGAATGGATTTTTACGGTCCAAATCCATTTCTAGGCTTAGGGTTTCCACTCTTAGTGCTATATGAGTCCCAAGAACAGAAAAGTTTCCATCTTAAAGGTCTTCGTGTGGCCAGGCATGAGTTTTGGTCATTTCCATGGAAGTTAGTTGCCATATTTCAAGTTTAGGTCCATTTGGTGGGTTGCAAGCGACCAAGTAATCGACTGTATGGATTAAGACACTTTAGTGGACTCATATATGTGTTTGGAGCTTAAGGTCTTAAGGGATTAAGCCTTTTGGAGATGATGGCTTAACAGTTTAGTACGTTGGGCGTACAAGCCCGTACGCGCAACGTACAAGCCATGCAAGCTGTACGCTTTGCGTACAGAGGAGTACGCCATGTGTACTCACTCGATATGGGTTTTCGTCATTTGGGCCTTGGTTTGGGCCGATCTTTGGACTTCTTAGCTATTGGGCCTTAGTGGGCCATCATAAGTAAGTTATTGGGCTAAGGACATGTTTGCTTAAACCTTACTTGCCCTTAAGTAAGAAAAAGATAAAACATTATTAACAAATGGAAATATGTTGATGACATAAAAAAACTTAGAATTAAATAAAAGAAATTAAAAACTTAAACTAAAATATTTCACTCTTTTTTTGTCACATGATCAGATTTCACAACGAGAAAGCTCCAATGAAATCACTACCTAGACAACAGTCTCAATACTTTATATTAATGATTCAGATTTCATATTTAATAAGTCAAACCAAGATTGAGAAAATAATTTTTACGTCGAATTAAATTTGTGAAAACAGTGTATTTATAAAAATAATTTCACTAAAATTCGTTTATAAAAACTTAGTTTGACTAACCCCTCTTTTTTTTCCGAACTCGTCTAGTAAATGCGATAAGCTCCATTATGGATAGACAATCCAAGTTTACCCCTATGATTCCACTATCGAGGGATCAATCTCATTATACCACACATATTCTTCGTCTTGACAAACTCTTTAGATTTAACTTGCTTGCTTCTTGATTTCGACTTTAACTTGACTTGGATTTAACTTTGAATTGCAGATTTCTTCAAGTTGCTTGGTGTACCATTCCTAACATATATATATATATATATATATATATATATATATACTAGGCACAAATTTTACTTTGAGGCCTACCATATCTTCAATATTTCAAAAATGATAACAAATTGTGAGTATAACAAGAGTTTCCTCCTAACCTCAAAAGGCGTAGAAACTTTAGGGTTCAGTGTTTCAAGGAATGATAAGAGTTATCCAATCTAGGTTCTTTTTAAGGCATTCAAGGAAATTATTTTCAAAACAATGTTTATTTTTCCATCCCACACTTTCATTGTAAAAATTATCCGACTCTTACGTTGGTTTATATTGAAAACATTTAAAACACTTGAAAAGATAATTCTTAAAATTGATTGTAATAAGACCGTTATTTTCGGTAACTATCACACTTCATCTTAACAGAGTTATCGAATGTAAAAATATATCCTCATCTCATGTAAAATATTTCAAAGTTATTTTTTAATTTGATTTGAAAGATTTTTGGATTTTGATATGCAGAAAATAAAAACTAACTAGAAAAAAAAATCTTTTTGGGCTTTTTTTTTTTTTTTTTTTTTTACTTTTATGAATGCAGAAAAGATAAAAATAGAAAATAAAATATTTTTTTCGATTTTCGAATTTTTAGTATGCAAATGCAAAGCAGAAAATAAAATGCAAAAAGAAAATTTTAAAAAGTTGAACTAAAAAAAACTGAAAAATTAAAATTTTAAACAAAAATGCAAATTTTTACACTAACCCTCTCCCCAAGCTTAAAATGATGCATTGTCGTCAATGCTTATAGAGGAATGAACAACTCAATAAAGAATTTAAGGGCAAAAATGTGCAGCTAGGAATGAATGTACCTGATAACTTGGTAGAAATCTGATTTTGACGACAATGTGGCGAAAAGTCTGAATTTCAACGACTTTGAAGATCCTTTGATTTTCCTAAGCTTGCTTGAAACTGCGACCATCTCTTTATTGAAAGGATAAAAACTAAAAACTACTCATCGGGTTGCCACCCGAAAAATCGCCCTTTTTTAAGGTTGTTGGCTCGACCATACCTGAAGTCTGAAGATTAGATTGCCTGTAGGTAAAGATTTTGGCACAAAACAATTAGTAGTATTGTGTCCCCAGCAACGACTCCAATTTGTTAGCATGATGCCGCGCACGTATTAAACAAATAAATTTATCACTACTGGTTACACTAAAAATATAGCACAGGGAAGTAGGGTCGAATCCTTAGGGACACAGCCTAAAAGTCATTGCCTTTTTGCATTAGGCACAATCTAGTCAAGACATAAATTATTAAGAAGGGGAATTTCGATCAAACTAAAAACTAAAAATGCAGTGATATTAAATTAAATGAAAATCTATAATAAAAACGGTTTCAGCTCTGCTGCGACTTTCCTAATCATGCAACTAACCCATATCTGATTATTTGAGATCCGTTCTATCTAAGCTGGTACTGAGAAAAACTAACAAGCTCTAGTAATTTCTCTGTTACCTAAATTAGTTAATCAAAACAAGCTCTTCAATTAAGCCTACGTTTTACTGATCAATTAAACAAGCTCTTAATTAAATCAAAAAAATTGCATTAAGTTCATTGTCAAATTCCCAGCAATACCCAATACTTCTCATAAGCTCGGAAGCGTAAAGATATGATTTTTAGTTTATAATAAAGTCAAATCCCAAACACGGAACCGATTTATTACTTGTTACTTATTACCAGTTGATAAGAACAATTAAGTATTTTATAACTGATTAACCGGAATGATAAAACTCAAGCTAGGTGATCATACTAACAAGAATCAAAATTAAACATTCATTAAGAACAAAACTGAAGAATCTAGATAGAAACACAAATCAGAAACCAGATCTAATGATCAATCACATGAAAAGTACTTCTCTTTGCAGAACTGAAAACTAAGGTTTAGCCAAACATGACCAAAATATGATCAAAACAGATGAAAAGAGACATCAAACAACTAATCTTACTAATCTACTTGAAGGAGATGATCCACAGTCTTCAGATCTTCAGAAATCATTGAAATCAGAGAGGAAATGCCTCCAAAATCGTATTTACGTCGTCTGGTACCTCTGGAATCGCCAACTTAGGTTATTGGAAGGTTATGAGGGTCTATTTATACGTCCAGCAGCAAAAACGACGTGCATGCGATCACATATAGACAACCTGCGATCGCATGTGTTACCGAAAACGTGTCACGTGACTTTTAAATGAAGTTGTAACAACGTAAATTTTCAAACAAATTTTTCATTTCAAAATAAGTTATCTTCATTCAAAACAAGGCATAAATAATTTAAGTGTCATGTCAAGTACATATTGTCTAAATCCCAAGATCATAAAAACATCCTTCAGTGTGTACAGATCACGCCGGCGCCTTCCCACGGTCCTCGCTAGTACCTGAAACACATACATAACAACTGTAAGCATAAATGCTTAGTGAGTTCCCCAATATACAACTTACGCACATACGCCTTTCCAGGCCTTGACCTTCCGGTCCATGTGTCTCAGGGGACTTCCGTCGCTGCTGGGTAAACCTTCCGGTCCTATCTACGCCGACCTTCCGGTCCATCACACAACATATTGCCTTCCGGCCCATAACATATTGCCTTCCGACCCACAATATAATCGCCTTCCGGCCCATGACATACATATAACATATATACCAAATAACTTACCACATATAGCATACATATCACATATCATATCCGACCTTCCGGTCACACAGTCAAACCCTTCCAGGTACAGTATAGTGAGAAGACTCACCTCGTGAATACTGAAAGCTAGCAAATCCTGAAATCACTCGTGCTCGATCCGCCGAGCTCCAAACTCCCTATAACATCATATATCTCTTATTAACACTTTTATCTTCTAAGTTAACTGACCCTAATAAGTCACACATAGGTCAACTCTGGTCAACGGTCAACGGTCAACTCGACCGGACTCGGCGAGTGCCATGGCGACTCGGCGAGTCTAGACGTCCTCCAATCCTCTAAGATTCCCCTTCTACTCGTCGAGTATCCTCCTTGACCCGACGAGTTACTCCTGGAAGAATCGCGGGGCCACCCCGACTCAACTCGCCGAGTCTGAAGAACAGCTCGACGAGTCCCAATTATTCTTCAAGCTACTCGCCGAGTCTGTTCATCGGACTCGGCGAGTCCATGCCATGCAACCGCTCAAACTGCTTCCTAAGGTCAGAACTGCTCCGACCATTCATAGGTCTGGCCTTCCTAGACTGATCCATCACGTAAGGTCCTCATTTCGGTGCTCATGATACACCCCAAGACTTATAATTTACATAATGACCTAAGGCATAAGGATTCCAATCCAAAACCTTCATCAATTCCCGAAATGCACAGGCATGGGACATTCTGGACCTCCAAAGGTCCCAATACAGGGTTACAATCGTTTGGGGGACTAGGGTAACATTCAATCTAGCCACAAAAGGGTTCCATAAACCCTAATTCCATAAACACATCAACATAGCAGAGTATACTCGAATTCTTACCTGGATGATGTACTCTCTGTGTCCCCAATCCTCAGAACGTGACTCCCTTGCTGTTCCTTTAGCCAAGCCCTTCTCTTCCTTGCACAACAACTCCTTCAAAATCACCAATGGCCTTTAACCTTGCTCCTGATGCACACAATCGATTTAGGGTTCCTCTCAGAAGGCTAAAATGAACAATGACGGCCAATAAGTACCTTTTATACATCCCAAACCTGAACGGTTAGGGTTTTCGCTAAACAGCGCAGACTCGCCGAGTCCATATCTGGACTCGTCGAGTCCAGTCGCGAACCCGCGACCAAGTCTGCGATCCTACTCGGCGAGTCTAGGCTCCAACTCGCCGAGTTCCCTCTTAAAACACCCCAAAACATAATTTTAACAATACCTGAGATTTCGGGCTGTTACAGAAGTACAATACCATTTCGAGAAATTTTGGCCAACCTGCGATCTCATGGGCACAACCTGCGATCTCATGTTTTGAATTTCACTCTTGGATGAATTTTTGGCACAAAAAACCTCGAAGACAAGCTACGACCAAACTTTTGGTCTCATAAAGGCTCCATGCGATCGCATGGACTATATTTGTGATTGCATGTTTTGCCTATGACGTCCGAAATTTCGTCTGCTTTTCAGATCAATTTGAATCACATTAATACGGTTCATTATATATGGTGAAAATACTAACATGGGGTCAAAACTGCCAGCAACATCCTTTAACTTTAGATTGTAAATTCTATCTTCATGTGATCAATTCGATTGAATGTTTCTTGACCAAAGCATTCCTCAACATACTCCATAAGTTCCAAGTTCCATTTTAAGCTCCAAACGTGCATCCAATTGCTCCCAAAGCACTGCTCCACTCGAATTATCTGAAATTGATATAAAAACATGAGCATACGCGAATTCTAACGAAATACATGAGCTGAACATTATTTAAATAAATGACATGCAAATGTACAAAATATAATGCTAAAATGATAATAAAAACTACCCTTTAAGATGCATAAAATGGCATCTAGCAGGGCCTTAGTGGGCCATCAGAAGTAAGTTATTGGGCTAACGACATGTTTGGGCATAAGTTAAGGCCTATTTGAGGAGTTAGGCCCAATTTAGAAAATTGGGCCATAAGTGGGCCATTATTAGGCTTGGAAAGGCTTTATAGAATTGGACCACCGATGTTATGGATTTGGGCCTAGGCATGAGCAGTACGGGAATTTTAACGAAATACATGAGTTGAACATTATTTAAATAAATGACATGCAAATGTACAAAATATAATGCTAAAATGATAATAAAAACTACCCTTTAAGATACATAAAATGACATCTAGCAGGGCCTTAGTGGGCCATCAGAAGTAAGTTATTGGGCTAATGACATGTTTGGGCTTAAGTTAAGGCCTATTTGAGGAGTTGGGCCCAATTTAGAAAATTGGGCCATAAGTGGGCCATTATTAGGCTTGGAAAGTCTTTATAGAATTGGACCACCGATGTTATGGATTTGGGCCTAGGTTCTGGTCCAAATTAGATCAAGTGGTAGAATGGTCATTTTACCCTAAGAAGGATTATTGCATTTTGACCATGTGTTATTTTGGTAATGATAGCTCAGGGAGTTTTCGGGGCAACCGTTAGAATTTCAGTCCGATGTCGGGCAATGCCCAAGGAATGTTTGTATGCTTGATGTCTTTGTGATTCTTGCATGTGTCTGTATTTGTATGTTTCTGGATTTCAGTCCGATGCCGGGCAATGCCCGAGGAATGCTAGCATGTTTCCGGATTTCGGTCCGATGTTAGGCGGGGCCCGAGGAATGTTTATATGTTTTATGTTATGTGATTACTTATGTGTATTTGTTGATATGTTTATATGTATACCGAGCTTTGCTTGATGTCGGGTGGGGCCCGATACCGGACATTGTCCGATGCCAGGCGGGGCCCATGATATGCTATTATGTGATTATGTGTATGGTACATGGCAGTTTGGGGAGACTCACTAAGCTTCGTGCTTACATTTTTCAGTTTTGGTTTCAGGTACTTCCGGTAACAAGAGGAAGAGCTCAGGCTGACTGCATTGCACACACCATGATGTTTTAGCCTGGGATGTTTTACTCTGATATATTGGCATGTGTTTTTGATATGATGTTTTGAGATGCTATGAATTATGTTTTGATGAGATGATTTTGATAACTATGTTTTACTTAATAATTTTAAACGAAAAATTTTGGTCATGATTTTTGGGATGTTTCAAGTTGGTATCAGAGTCTTGGTTTGAGGGTTTCGGGCTTGCTCTCGAGTGTGTCCGAACTCAAACTGAGGACTTGGTATAAAATTTTTAAAAGAAAAACCATTTTTATAAAAAAGGATTTTGAAAAAAGGAAAGGGTGTGGTCTATGTAAAGAAAAGCATTTTTATAAAAAATGATTTTTAAAAGAGAAAAGGGTGTGGTGTATGCAATCAGCCGAGCTCAAGTAAGTTCCCCCAAATTACCCATACATGTTTGTTATGCTATGATATGATTATGAGAATTTCATGCTAGATTAGGGATAAGGATCTAGGAATGATGCCTTGTATGCCTGCTATATGTGTATGAGAACTACATGCTAGATTGGGGCTAAGGATCTAGGAAGGATGCCTTGTATGCCTACTATACGAGCTTATTGAACTATATGCTAGTACTGATTAGTCAGTAATATGATGGCCTGATTAGGATATGCATGTTTTTATTACTCAGTGCTCGAATGTTGCTTGCTTCGTGCTTTTGGAAGTTCTAGGTATCTTTAACTAACTAGTAAATGAATATGTTAACTTACATATTATGAGGACTAAATAATTTCAGAAGGTTTGGTATAGCTCTATTTCGCATCTCTCGTTTGAGTCTAACCATTGTAGGGTAGGACCTCTTATTCGAAGAATTATCTGGTCTTAGCGATATGTAATGGTATTCGCGAGCTAGTTAGGGGGAGATAGCAGGGACTTCTTATGCAGCTGATGGTGGAGAGTGGGTCAGAGGTTACCCTAGGGAAAGCCTAAGATGAGATTAGCGCAAAGAGTAGTAGCAGTAGAAGGGACTTGGTGGAGTTAAGGCAATTCTTGAGGAAAGTACGGATAGATGTGGAAGGTGTCGTACTACTGAATGCAAAGGATCCGTACTAGAGTCAAGGAGAGCTGAGATGAATCCAGGGAACTTGTAGTGTGTGTGTGTGTATGATCCCTCGAGTTATGATGAGTATTCTGATGTTTTTTATGGTGTATTTTCAGTATGGTGACGCTACGCACTAGACCAGTTGGTAGCTTTGGCGCCGATGAGGGATCAGGCTCGGGCTCTGGAGTCTGGTAGCTCAATGAGCAGATGAGCCGGGTAGCTCAGGCTCTAGTCTCGGGCTCATGGCCGCCATCTCGGTGCAGAAAGCACCCAACCTCTCATCAAGAATCTCCAAAATGCCCTCCTTGACCGTACCGAAGATCACAAGAGTCTGGTCCAATATACTGCGCGTGGCCTTAGACGGTGACTGAGATCACTACCATGTTCAGGGAGAAGTCCTTTCTTGTTCCGCAGTGCGTGGCGAATGAGGAGATGAAAAAGGCTTGATACCATGAGATGCCACAAAGTGATATCCGCCAGTTCGTGGGCCGATCCAACTGCAAGACACTAGAGGATATGATAGTGAGGGCTCGGGAAAGGGAGCTAGATTTGGAGATGGAGAAGAAGATGAAACCAGAGGGGGTTCAGACAGGTAGTTTGGGCAAAAGCCCAAGGTATCGGATCACAGATCGAGGAGCCAGCAGGGTCGTAGCCGCTGTGGTAAGTGTGGCAACATGCACGAGGGGGGCGTGCAGGGTGGGTAGTTCGGGATGCTTTAAGTGCGGCCTGACTGGTCATGTCAGTATGGAATATACTGCTACTAACATCACCATGACAGTATTTGATATGATTTGCTTTCAGTGCAATCAAAGGGGCCACAAGAGGTCACGATGTCCGAGTTTCGCAGCAGCAGGATAGGTGGCGGTACCCACTCCTGCTATGTTGAGGATTACCGATGACCGTCAATGCCGGACAGAGGCGCGTACGGGGAAGAGTAGAGCCTTCCAACTGACAGGAGAGGAGGCATGTGCATCTCCCGATGTTGTGACGGGTATGTATCTTCTCCTTATCTCTTCATTTATATTGATTTATTGCTTATGTTTATGTGTTTCATTATAGGATCGTTCCTAGTGAACGGTATATCTACTCTGGTATTATTTGATTCGGGGGCTACCTGATCTTTTGTATCACTTGCGCTCAGTAAGTGATTTGTGGGAGCTCCAGGAGAGCTGGATTGTCCACTTGATGTAGAGATAGCGGATGATAGGACCGTTTGGATTGCGAGGGTTCATCAGGGATGTATACTGCAGTTGTGTGATGAGCAGTTTTCCAGGTATTTAGTCCCCATTCCCCTGTGGGGGAATAAGGTTATTGCGGGTATAGACTGGTTGAGTTCCAATGAGTCAGTGTTCGATTGCGAGCAACAGCTTATACGAGTTCAGACCCCAAGTAGGGGAGGCTTGGTGATTTAGGGCGAGAGGCCGCAGTATGGACCGACTTTATGTTCAGCGGCGAGAACTAGGTGCTACCTCGCAAGGTTGCGCAGGTTATTTCACCTATGTTATGGATACCCGAGATAAGGGTAAGGTGATCATGGATGATGTACTGATCGTACAAGAGTACCCGGACGTGTTCCCAGAACATTTTCCAGGGGTACCTCCAGAAAGGCAGGTAGAGTTCAAGATTGACCTAGATTCTGGTACGGCTCTGATAGCCAAGACACCATATCGATTGGCTCCTCCCGAGATGTAGGAGTTGTCTATACAGCTGCAGGAGCTGTTAGACAAAGGATTTATCAGGCCGAGCAGTTTGCCAAGGGGAGCCCCGATCGTGTTTGTGAAGAAGAAGGACGGGTTACATTGGATGTGTATAGATTATCGGGAGCTGAATAAGGTAACAGTGAAGAACCGTTATCCCCTCCCGAGGATTGATGATTTATTTGACCAGCTTCAGAGATTCATCCAGGATTTCTCCAATATTTTTGTCCCCTTGACCCGACTGACCAAGAAGTCGGTGGCATTTCGTTGGGGGCCTGAGCAACAGGAAGCCTTCGAGACTCTCATACAACGGTTGTGCGAGGCACCGATTCTGACTTTGCCAGAGGGCGTTGATGATATCGTAGTTTACTATGACGCTTCGATCACGGGTATGGATGAAGTGCTGATGCAGTGGGGTCACGTGATAGCGTACGAATCGAGGCAGTTGAGGCCTCATGAGGCAAATTACCCGACGCACGATTTTGAGCTGGGTGCTGTGCTTTTTGCTATCAAGATTTGGTGACACAACCTCTATACGGTTCATTGTACCATTTACACGGACCACAAGAGATTGAGGTACCTGATGGATCAGTCGAATCTGAACATGAGGCAGCGTCGGTGGTTAGATGTGGTGAAGGATTATGCCTGTGAGATTCTTTATCACCCAGGGAAGGCCAATGCAGTGTCCGATGCTCTTAGCTGCAAGGCAGTGGAGGGTCTAATTCGAGACATATGCCTGAGGATGACAATGATTACTCTGTTGCTGGAACGGATTCGGGAGGAGCGGGTCGAGGGGATGAAGGAAGAGCACCGAAAGTGTGAGTGGATGGTAGGTCAGGTGGCATCATTCGATTATGACAATCGCGGGTTGTTGACCCTGCACCGGAGGGTCTGGGTTCCTTACTGGGGCGGTGTACACTAGGTTCTGATGGATGAGGCTCACAATTCGAGATTCTCCATCCATCCTGGGGTGACGAAGATGTATCGGGATCTTCGCCCTAATTATGGGTGGCCCTGCATGAAGTTGGCTATGTGAAGCGGTGCTTGACTTGTAGGAAATTCAAGGTCGAGCACCAGCGACCTCACGACAAGATGTAGCCGTTGGAGATTCCCGTGTGGAAATGGGAAGACATCACTATGGATTTCATCACAAAGCTTCCCAGGACCGCACGTGGGGTGGATTCAATATGGGTCATCGTGGATCGGTTGACCAAGAGTGCTCATTTCATTCTGATCCAGGAGAGTATATCAGCTAAGAAGCAAGTCGATATCTACGTATGTGAGGTGGTGGCACGATATGGAGTGCCAGTTTCGGTTGTGTCGGACCGACATGTTCGCTTCACTTCCAGATTTTGGAAGTGGTTTCATGACGAGATGGGTACTCGTCTTCACTTCATTACCGCTTTTCACCCTCAGATGGATGGACAAATGAGAGGATGATTCAGACTCTAAAGGACATGCTAGGCGCATGTGTATTAGATTTTGGAGGCAGTTTGGATACATATCTTCCGTTAGCTGAATTTTCGTATAACAATAGTTACCACACTACCATAGATCGACCTCCCTTCGAGATTATCTACAGGAGGAAATGTAGGACACCAATCCGTTGGGGCGAGGTCGGTCAGAGGGTCATAGTGAGTATTGAGGTAGTACTCAAGACCACGAAGAAGATCCAGCAGGTCCGGAGCAGGCTCCAGACTGCTCCGTATAACACCGTAAATTTTCAAACCAAAATTTTCATTTTTAAAATACATAAAACTCATATATTATATTTCTTAAAACCACAAGTGTCTCGAATGTCAACATAAATCCACATATAAAATTCAAATCCCAGAATCCTCAACAAGGTCTCGAACACACATCACACAACACGGTAAGCACAAAGTTTAGTGAGTTTCCCCAAAATACCACATACACAAATAATAAGCCTCTCTTGGATATAACTTGGCATGGACCCTCCGGTCTCATTCGTCTCGGTGTGGACCCTCTGTTCATGTGTCTCAGAGAGGACCCTCCGGTCTCACAGCTCGGTTTGGACCATCTGCTCCTATCTAAGTGGAACCCTCCAGTCCCACAACTCGGTTTGGACCCTTTGGTCCTATCTCAATACAACACATAATATAGCATATATACCACACATACAAATTGCATAATATGACGTAACTATGATAGACACAAAAGACCCTCCGGTCACACATAGATACCACTCATGGTAAGTAGTGAGAAGACTCACCTCGTAAGTAAGCAAAGAAAAATAGATACCCCTTGAACAGTCTATTCTCCACCTATACGTAATAATCATCACTAATTAACTTATAAAGACCACAATGTCATATAACTTATGCTAAACTCTTTCTAACTCTTGAGATGGGTAAAAGACCATTTTACCCCCTCCATAGCCCCCATATACCCTGTCTTGACCAAACCCTAAAGTCAACAGAAGTTAACACTCGAGTCAACTACCCATGTTGACCCAACTCACCGAGTGCACCTATGTGACTCGCCAAGTCCCCGTTGTTCCTAAAAATATCGTGAAAACCCAACTTAACTCGTCGAGTTGTCTCATCCACTCGCTGAGTCACCTTTGTCCAGACTCATCGGGGAAAACCCTAGCCAACTCGTCGAGTCAGCTCGTTGACTCGGCGAGTCCCTTCATTCTGAATTCTCATTCAGGCGTTTTAAGGCAGATCTACTACTCCACACCCTAAATCTAGGCTCCCAAGGCTCGAATGTCACGTAAAGCTTCGATCTTTACGTTCATGTATGGCATATTTTGCTCCAAATTGCCAATACAACTCTAACAAGGATGTTTAAGCACAATAACTTTTATATGGTTGAATAAAGTTGGGACCTTTGGACTCTATGGATCTCACAAGGTCCAAATCTGATGTCTAGACCTCCTACTAGACTTAATGCACAAAATGTCCCAACAAAAGGTGGTAAAATCCCTAACTTCCATAATCATGAGATCTAACTAATAATATGAGAAAGGTGTAGGCTTTTTACCTTCCACAGAAGTTGTGGTCGATATAGCACTAGATCCAATAGTTTCTCCTCGTTCCTTGATGGATAATCTCTTCTTCTCCTTAAACGATGCACTAGAATACTCAAATATTAGCTCTATAACTCTCTTAACTCACTACAAACGTTTAGGGTTTCACACAGGGGAGTTGGGCAGTTGGTGAGGCGGAAATGAGGACTTAAGTTCTCTTAAATAGGCCCCAACCTCGGAGATTTAGGGTTTCACCTCACAGCGCCAACTCGGCGAGTCATCTCTCCGACTTGTCGTGTCGATCATTAAACCCACGTGACCAAATCAGACTCTACTCGAAGAGTTAGGCTCACAACTCGTCGAGTTACTCATGAATTCCCAATAATATAAATAAATAAATAATAATGAAATACCTAGGAGTCGGGATGTTACAATTCCCCCCCCCCCCACTAGAATTAGACTTCGCTTTCGAAGTCAGGCTTTGGAAACAACTATGGATTCTGCTCGTGCATCTCAGACTCCGGATCCCAAGTACACTCGGACCCCTTCCGATGTTGCCACTGGACCTGAACCAGGGGCACCTCTTTGTTTCTCAAAACCTTCGCTTTCCGATCGAAAATCGCAATCGGCCTCTCAATATAATTGAGGCTTGCATGAACCTGAATGTCCTCTAAGGGTACCACTGCCGTCTCATTGACTTCACACTTCCTTAACTGAGACACGTGGAAGGTGTTATGAATCTGGCTCAACTCTATTGGTAGCTCTAACCACTAGGGTACCCTACCAACCTTGGCGATCACTTTGAAAGGATCAATGTATCAAGGCCCCAACTTGCCTCGTTCTCTGAATCGGATCACCCCTTTCCTTGGGGATACCTCCAGGAGGACAAAATCTCCAACCTGGAACTCTAGCTCAGATCGTTGCCGATTTATGTAACTCTTCTGGCGACTCAGGGCTGTCAGTAACCTCTGTCTGGCCTGCTAAATTTGCTCGGTCTTCCTTAGCACTATCTCAGTGCCACCCATCACACGCTGCCCTACCTCTCCCTAACAGATGCGAGTCCGACACCTCCTCCCATACAGTAGTCCAAAGGGAGGCATACCAATGCTTGAATGGTGGTTGTTGTATGAAAACACAGTGAAGGGAAAACAAGTGTCCCAACTTCCACCGAAGTCTATAACAATAGCACACATCATGTCCTCGAGTGTCTGAATCGTCCGCTCACTCTACCCGTCTGTTTGTGGGTGGTAAGTTCTACTGAAGTGCAGTCGGGTACCCAACGCCTCATGAAACTTCTTGCAAAACCTGGAAGAAAAACGCGGATCCCGGTCTGACACTTTTGATGTCGGCACCCCATGTCGAACCACCACCTCTCGAACGTAGATCTCGGCCAATTTCTCTGTAGAAGATCTCTCACTGATATCGAGGAAGTGATCACTCTTCATCAACCGATCTACAATCACCCATATCGTGTCTATCCCACGTGCGGTCATCGGTAGCTTGGTGATGAAATCCATGGTGATCTGTTCCCACTTCCATTGGGGAATCTCTAGAGGCTGTAGCTGACCATGGGGTTGTTAGTGCTTTGCCTTGACTCGACGACAGGTCAAGCATCTCTCGACTACCCAAGCCACATCCCTCTTCAGACAGGGGCACCAATAATCCCTCTTCAGATCCAAATACATCTTAATGGCCCCAGGATGGATCAAAAATATCGATCTATGCACGTCCTACATCAATATACGTCGAGCTCCACCTGTATATGGCACCCAAATCCGACCTCGAAAAGTCATAAGTCCTAGACTATCTGACTGAAACTCGGTAACCTGACCGACCACACGCTCTCTCTTGCAGTTCTCTGGTCCCATGGCCTCTACCTGAGTCTCTCATATGGTATATAAGATGGAGTCATCACCATCATCCTCATACACACATCTCGGATCGGAGCGCTCTCGGCTCTGCGACTCAAGGCATCGGCTACCACATTAGACTTGGCTGGGTGATATAAGATCTTGCAGTCGTAGTCCATCACTACATCCAACCATCTCCTCGGCCTCATATAAAGGTAGGGCTGATCCATCAGGTACTTCAGGCTCTTATGGTCCATGTATATGGTACACCGGACGCCATAAAGATAGTGGCGCCAAATCCTGAGGGTGAACACCACCGCCCGCAACTCCAAATCATGGGTGGGATACCTTGTCTCATGAGGCTTCAGCAGCCTCGACGCGTATGCTATCACGTGACCCCTCTGCATCAACATTGCACCCATCCCTGGAATAGACGCATCACAATAGACTACGAAGTCCTCTACTCCCTCTGGAAGGGCTAACACCGGAGCTTCACACAACCTCTGGCGAAGAGTCTCGAATGATGTCTGCTGCTTAGGCCCCCAAACAAAAGTAACGCCCTTCCGGGTCAATCTGGTGAGAGGAATTGCAATCTTGGAGAAATCCTTGATAAATCTCCGATAGTAGCCAGCCAATACCATAAAACTCCTGATCTCGGATGGGGATCTCGGCACCTCCCATTGCATAACTGCCTCAATCTTGGCCGTATCGACCAATATCCCATTCTTATTAACGAGATGTCCCATGAACTGGACCTCTCGTAACCAGAAATCACACTTGGATAATTTGGAATAAAGCCTCTCCGACCTTAAAATCCCAAGAACCTCTCGAAGATGCTCCTCATGCTGCTCTTTGGAGCTCGAATACACCAAGATGTCATCGATGAACACGATCACCGACTGATCCAACATAGGCTTGCAAACCTGGTTCATGAGATTCATGAAAAATGCAGGTGCGTTGGTGAGCCCGGAAGGCATCACCACAAACTCGTAATGCCCATAACAATTTCTAAAGGCCGTCTTCTGAATATCCTCATCGCATACTCTCATCTGGTAATATCCAGATCTCAGATCAATCTTGGAAAACCAAGATGCCCAACTGATCGAATAAATCGTTGATCCTCGGAAGGTGGATAACGGTTCTTGACCGTCAACTTGTTCAACTCCCGGTAGTCTATACACATCCGGTGTGAACCATCCTTCTTCTTGACAAAAAGGATCGGTGTTCCCCACGGCGAGCTAATTGGTCTGATAAAACCCTTCCCCAATAGCTCTTGAAGCTGAGAGGATAACTCCTACATCTCAAGCGGCATACGGCGATAAGGTGCCTTGGTGACAGGCGCCGCTCCCGGAACTAAATCAATCCGAAACTCCACCTGTCTCTTTGGAGGCACTACCGGCAACTCCTCGGGAAACACGTCTAGGAACTCGCACACTATCAGAACCTCGGATATAGAACTTAGTCTCTCTATAGCAACCCATGTATCCGCCACATACGCCAAAAAGCTCATACAGCCCTATTGTATACTCTGTCTCACTATGGCAGAAGAGCAAAAAGCTGATCCGGACCTGGTACCCTCGCCGTACACGGTAAGCACTCCACCACTAGGGTCTCGTATAGTCACTATCTGTCGCTCACAGTCGATCATAACCCCAAATCGACTCAACCAGTCCATGACCACATTGATACAGACGTCACCTATCGCTATCGGCACCAGATCTATCGGGAACTCCACACCAAAAATCTCCAAAACACATCACCGAAAAACCTCGGTCACATAAACTGCATGATCGTCAGATATAGAAACTCTCAGAGGTCAACTCAACGCCTCTCGCTCGACACTAATGTGATGACTAAAAGCTAAGGACACGAAGGATCGACTCGCACCCGAGTCAAATAACACCAAAGCAGGTACAGAACTCACAAGAAAAGTACCTATATATAACACAATATAATCATGCATAAATCTCAAAACAACAGGAAAATAGGGAAATAGGTACCAGCTACAAGATCAGGTGATGCGCGGACCTCCTCCGTTGTCAGCTGAAAAGCTCTCCCGTGAGCCCTCGGTGTCTCATCCTTCATTGACCGACTATCTGTAGCACGAATAGCAGTAGGAGCAGAACCCTGGGTTGACCCCTGAATGAGCTTAGGGCACTCGACCTTCCGATAGCCCATCTGGTTGCAATGGAAGCACACAGAAAATCCCTTGGGGGCAGTCCTTCGCCATATGACACTCCTTACCGCATTTGTGGCAAATCCCCGACCGACAAGATCCCTCGTGGACCTTTCTGCACTTGCTACAAGTGCGGCCCTTCTAGCCTCCGGTCCTCAAATTAGTGGGCTTAGCCCACTTAGCCGCCGGCTGTAGCTGTGTCGGTCTCCTATTTCTCCCCTGCTGCTCTGCCTCCTCCCTGGACTGAATCTCCAACTCAATCTCCCTCCTCCTGGAATTGGTCTGCACTTCAACCAATGTCCGATAAGACGAGTTCGCCACGAACTCCCAAATGTCTCTCCTCAAGATGCTAAAATACTGACTCACATGTGCCTGTTTAGTGGACACGTGCTCAGGGCAGAACAACGCCCTCTGATGGAACATCCTCATAATCTTAGTCACTGACTCTGTCTTCTACTTGAGAGAAAGAAACTCATGTGCCAAACGCTCCCTTTTTACCCAGGGAACATACTCATCTCGAAATAGCTTGGTGAACCTCTCCAAGTCACTGCAGCATGATCTGCCAGGGTAAAATCACTCGTCACAAACTTCCAACAGTCCTTCGCTCCCAAGCGAAGCTGGTTCAGGGAGAACCGGACTCTCAAATGCTCTGGGCATGAACAAGTATAAACGCATCCCTAAATGTCAACGATCCATATCATGGCAGCAATCAGATCTGGTGTCCCATCAAACTTTGGTGGCTTCATGTTGCTGAACTCCTGAAACAACGAGTCACCTCCCTATGGCCTGGCAGCAGCAACAACCGATGTGGCTGCAACAGCAGCAGCCTCAGTAACAACAATGTATAGTTCGTCAAATGTCTCAATCAGAGTGATCTTAATAGACCCAAACATCTCCGGTATCGCCTCTCTAATGGTTGCGGCCACCTCCTCATGGATGATCTTGCGGATCTCCTCAACACTAGTCCCACTGCTCTCGGGGTTGTGGAACGTCCCCACAATGATGTCTCTGAAATACAACACAAAAAAATTATCAGAGACTTGATCAAGCGTACTCACACTCGATTCCCACCCCTACACTCGATTCTCTAGCATGCATTTCTAATATCACATAAATATCTCATCAATATCTCATAAAGTAAACAACTAAGGGTATTTTGGGAAACCATATTTTGGGCTCTGGTTGATTGTACACACTGCTCCTTCTCGTTTTTCTCTTAGAAACTCTTACTCGGTTTTACAAAAATCATTTATTTTGAAATTTTTTCTCAAATCCTCAGTTTGAGTTCAGACATACCCGAAGGTGCATCTGAATCCCTTAAACCAAGGCTCTGATACCAACTTGTAACACCGTAAACTTTCAAACCAAAATTTTCATTTCTAAAACACATAAAACTCATATATTTTATTTTATAAAACCACAAGTCTCTCAAATGTCAACATAAATCCATAAATAAAAGTCAAATCCCATAATCCTCAACAAGGTCTTGAACATGTGTGTACAATCATGTTGGTGCCTTCCGGCGGTCATGAGAAGTACCTGAAACACACATCACACAACACAGTAAGCACAAAGCTTAGTGAGTTTCCCCAAAATACCACATACACAAATAATAAGCCTCTCTTGGCTATAACTCGGCGTGGAAGCTCTGGTCTCATGCGTCTCGGTGTGGACCCTCCGATCGTGTGTCTCAGTGAGGACCCTCCGGTCTCACAGCTCGGTTTGGACCCTCCAGTCCTATCTCAGTGGAACCCTCCGGTCACACAGACAAAATGCATAATCTGACGTAACTCAAATAAGCACAAAAGACCCTCCAGTCACACATAGATACCACTCGTGGTAAGTATAGTGAGAAGACTCACCTCGTAAGTAAGCAAAGAAAACTGGATACCCCCTCGAACAATCTAATCTCCGCCTATACGTAATAAGCATCTCTAATTAACTCATAAAGATTACAATGTCATCTAACTCATGCTAAACTCTTTCTAACTCTTGAGATGGGTAAAAGACCATTTTACCCCCTCCATGGCCCCCATGAACCCTGTCTTGACCAAACCCTAAAGTCAACATAAGTCAACACTCAAGTCAACCCCGGAGATGAGGACATAAGTTCTCTTAAATAAGCCCCAACCCTGGAGATTTAGGGTTTCACCTCACAGCGCCAGCTCGACGAGTCAGCTCTTTGACTCATCGAGTCGATCATTAAACCCACATGACCAAATTGGACTCTACTCGATGAGTTAGGCTCACAACTCGTCGAGTCACTCATGAAATCCCAATAATAAAAATAAATAAATAATAAGGAAATACCTGGGAGTTGGGATCTTACAATTCTCCCCCAATAGAATCATACTTCGCCCTCGAAGCCAGGCTCCGTAAACAAGTCTGGATACTGCTCACGCATCTCGTACTCCGACTCCCAAGTACACTCAGACCCTTTCTGATGTTGCCACTGGACCTGAACAAGGGGCACCTCTTTGTTTCTCAAAAACTTCACTTTCCGATCCAAAATCGCAATCGACCTCTTAATATAATTCAGGCTCGCATCCACTTGAATGTCCTCTAAGGGTACCATTGTCGTCTCATCGGCTACACACTTCCTTAACTGAGACACGTGGAAGGTGTAATGAATCTGGCTCAACTCTGCTGGTAGCTCTAACCAGTATGCTACCCTACCAACCCTAGTGATCACTTTGAAAGGACCAATGTATCGGGGCCCCATCTTGCCCCGTTTCCTTAATCGGATCACCCCTTTCCATGGGGATACCTTTAGGAGGACAAAATCTCCAACCTGAAACTCTAGCTCGGATCATCGCTGATCTGTGTAACTCTTGTGGCGACTCTGAGCTGTCAGTAACCTCTGTCTGACCTGCTGAATTTGCTCGGTCTTCCTTAACACTATCTTAGTGCCACCCATCACACGTTGCCCTACGTCTCCCTATCAGATGGGAGTCCGACACCTCCTCCCATATAGTAGCTCAAAGGGAGGCATACCAATGCTGGAATGGTGGTTGTTGTTGTATGAAAACTCAACCAAGGGAATATAAGTGTCCCAACTTCCGCCAAAGTCCATAACACATGCACGCAGCATGTCCTCGAGTGTTTGAATTGTCCGCTCACTCTGCCCGTCTGTCTGTGAGTGGTAAGTTGTATTGAAGTGCAGCCGGGTACCCAACTCCTCATGAAATTTCTTCCAGAACCTGGAAGTAAAATGCACTTCCCGATCTGACACTATCAATGTCAGCACCCCATTCCTAGCCACCACCTCTCGAACGTAGATCTCGGCAAGGTGTCATCCGGTTTAGGAAGCGGGGCAAGCTGGGCCCCAGATAAATCGGTCCGTTTAGGGTTTTGGCTCGGGTATGCCGGCTTGCTTATTGTTTGGATGTTCCAGCTGAGCTCAGCCAGATCCATAACACTTTTCATGTCTCCCAGCGGCGGAAGTGTTTAGTGGATGACTCCATAGTTGTGCCTTTAGAGGATATTCAGGTGGATAACAGTCTGAACTACATCGAGGGACCAGTTTCCATTCTCAACAGGAAGACGAAGGAGCTGAGGAACAAGAGGGTGGAGCTGGTAAAGGTGCAGTAGCTACACCTCAAGGGGCCCGAGTGAACTTGGGAGCCTGAGGAGGATATGAGAGAGCACTACCCGGAGTTATTCAAGGCAACGGACTTCGAGGACAAAGTCTAATTCAAGTGGGGGAGAATTGTAACATCCTTGGTTTGAGATAATGTTAATTATTTAATTTTCGTAATTTAATTGCTCCACTATGAGATTAATGTGGGATTATTGAGTTGGGCCTTAGTGAGTGGGCCGTTATATAGTTAGGCTGACTGAAGACGTATGTTGGGCGTATGCGGGGCGTAGTGGCAGCATTGGATGCAGGGGATCGATACGCGTGCGCGTAACATACGCGAGCAAACTCAAAACCCTAATTTTTAGGGGTTAAGCCTTATAAATACCTCATTACGTCCCAAACCCTAGCCTCCTTACCAGTCACCTTGACTCAAAAACCCTAGAAACCTGACCTTCTTCATCTTTGTGTGATTTTGATCTTTTAAAGCTCATTTTGGTGATTTGGATCTTGGAAGGAGAAAGAGGAAGTTGGTGAAGAAGAACTTGAGTAGCTTGAGCTCAAGGATCTGAGATATCATCACCATTTAGCACTCATTTGTGGTAAAAAGCTCACAACTTGCTTCAAGTATGCTTAGATCCATGATAATGGTGTTTTGGACCTTTTTGGTCCCAAGAATGGAGTTTTATGGTCCAAATCCGTTTCTAGGTGCCAGCCTTAGTGCTATATGAGTCCCAAGAACAGAAAAGTTTCCATCTTGAAGGTCTTATTGTGGCCATGCATGAGTTTTGGTCATTTCCATGGAAGTTAGTTTCCATATTTCAAGTTTGGGTCCATTCGGTGGGTTGCTAGAAACCAAGTCATCGACTTTATTGATTAAGACACTTTAGTGGACTCAGATCTGCAGTTGGAGCTCAAGGTCTTAAGGGATTAAGCCTTTTGAAGATTATCGCTTAACAGGTTAGTACATTGGGCGTACAAGCCCGTAAGCGCAGTGTACAAGCCATGCAAGCTTTACGCTTAGCGTACAGAGGAGTACGCCCTGCGTACTCACTGGATATGGGTTTTCTTCATTTGGGCCTCGGTTTGGGCCGATCTTTGGACTTCTTAGCTATTGGACCTTAGTGGGCCATTTGAAGTAAATTATTGATCTAAGGACATGTTTGGGCTTAAGGGAATGTAACACCCGTGTTGCTAGGCTAGGCATTAATGTTTATATAATAGTCTAGGTTAACCTTTGTAACTCGTCTTGAAATAATAAGAACGTATTTTTTGAGTATTATGTGTTTTATGCTTAATTGTGTCACTTAAATAAATTAAGTATAAAAATAAGCGATAAAATAAAATATTAGATAAAGCCGATATCTATGAAGGAAGTTGTAGTGGTCGTGACAAGGATTCCGAATGTATAAAGAATGCCGAAAGCCAAGTTATAACGAAGAAGTTATGACATGTCGAAGTTTCGCGACAGAACCGGTACGATACTCTATGACGTAAATCGTGAATTTACGTTAGATAGATATTTAGCCTTAGTGATCTAAACGAAATTCGTAGTGTTCGTTAAACCGAGAGCATGCATAAAACGAATGCCCAAATCTGACATCGTAAAAAGAATTTATGATTTTTCTAAGTTTCAACTTAGCAGTATGCAGCCCAAAGTTCGAATATGAGATCGAATGAGTTTTAGCCGAGACAATATAAACGAGAATCGAAGATCTTGTCGATAGTAGTGCAACGGAAGAAAGACATACGAAAACGGACGTTAGATGAAGAAGTTATGAATTTATAACGGAGTTTTCCTGTGTCGGCCTACTAAAAATAATATAATAAAAATAAAGTGAAAATTAGCCGACGGAGTCTAAACGAGAGTTGTAGAGCATAATCTCACCTACGCGTGGATATAAAGAACATCGAAAATGGAGATCGAATGCGAGAGTTATGATTTTCCGAAGTTCAAGGCACGCGTCCCAAAGGGGAACGCCACGCGTTCATATGCTAGGCCTAGGTTGGGCCACGTAGATGCTGAGTCAAACGGATAAGGGATTGGGACGGAACCTCGCTCCTACGTGCAGCGTTCGGGGAACCCGCTGCGTACGTGGAGGGAACGCTTCGCGTTCGAGGGCCAGACCCCTCCTATAAATAGAAGTCGAGTCCAGCCGTTTATGGTTGCCAAAACTCTTCTCTCTCATCCATATTACCTCGTTTTACGTGCAAGTTATACCCACAAAACCTCGGTATCATCCCGACACCCGAAACAAGTCCTGAAGCCCCAAAGATCCCGAGAAATAGAGTTGTCGAGCAGAAACTCTACCCGCGAGAAGCCCGGTTTTTGGAAGATATCCCGGTTTCATCGAAGATTATTATTTTAAGAGACGAAGCGCCGTCCGATAATCATCTTATCAAGTGAGTGTGTAGCTGCTTTCTTCTAACACATAGATACGAATTATTTCTCTACAAAATATGTGTTATGTGTTTATATATTATCTGTTATTTGGGATGGATATTGAATGAATATATTATACAGGTTTTAAGTGGTATATATATATATATATATATATATATATATATACACTCACAAAAATGTTGGGTAAAGCATGGGCAGATAGTTGATGTGTGATGAAATAAAAATGATGAGAGACCACAATGTTGTTGTGATCTGGTCATCTAGCGGATTATGGATGACAACCACGGACTCTTTCTAGATAGTCCAGTGGAACGTTGGCAGGTTCATAACCTATATGTGTTGTGAACGATGTTTTCCCCGGTGTACTCTATCCCCCCTCATGGTTTTCTTTAGGACATCTATTGTTAAGGAAACCCCTTTGCAATGATGTCCATCCCGATGAAAATCCTAGATTAGGTCCCTTGTAATAGTTGTTGTCATAGGGACGTAATGTGAGGATAACGGGAATGGGTAATCGGGTTATTATTGGTTGGTGAAATTAAATATAACTATTTATTGTGGTTTGAAAACCCTATATGCTCACCAGGCTCACAAGCCTGACCCACTAAGTTTCTTTGTATTACAGGTAGTGACGCGAGAGCATATGTTGGGGAACTTGTGAAGATGTTTTTGTTTATAGACCGGTAATTGTATATAACTGTGTAAGGTCTATGTTTTATTGTTTTTGCTTTTGTGTCTGTATCGGAACATGACATCCCGAGTTTTGATATATAACGAAAATATATTTCCTTAAAAAAATATGTGATAAATCTTATTTTATCATGTAATGTTTTGGGGACAAATTCCACAAACTCTTTTTAATCAATGGATTTACTCTAAAATTATTTTAAAAGCATAAATGAAACTGGTCCTTTCTGGCCGTGATTTTGGGGATGTCACAGTTGGTATCAGAGACAGGTTTAAGCGAACTACAAATTTGTAGGATTTCTAGACTTAAACTTAGAATGCTAAGTGAAGATTGTGAGATAAGTTATATTTTAGACATGAGCACTAGTTTATTTTAGGAAAGATGCCTAAAATGCTTTTATGTGCTAAATGTTATATGTTTGCCATATATGATATTATTTGTTCAGATCTACGGTTTGTTGCCAACCGGATCTAGAGACCTTATGTGTTTAGGATATTATGCGTATGACGACGGTATTAGAACTAGCATGTAAATGTTTCGGAGTGATATGGACGATTTATTTATCTATCGTGGATGAGGATCTAAATTCACCTTATTCGGTGTATAGATCAACAATGGTAAGAACAAGACGCGGAGTTGGAAACGTCAACAAAAACAAGAATCAATCACCTGTAATTGAACAAGTAGTTGTTGCAACAGCAACACCTGAGCCGATGACGATGGCTGGTGTACAAATGATGATTCAAACAATGTGGGATCGTCAGTTAGAAGAAACCAGATGTCTGCTTCGGCAGAATCGTGAAGAACTGTCCATTCTAGTTGAAGAGCCCGAAGTGAACGGAGGCCAGTCGGAAGGAGGAAACTTCAGTGGAATTGTTGGTCAAGCTAACCCACCGATTGTTAGGAAAATCAACCAAGATGGAGGAAATGATGGACGTCGATGCAAGTACAAGAATTTCATGGCATCCAAACCACCATGTCTATCCGGAAGTCCGACGCCAGTAGAATTGATGAACTGGATCTCCGAAATGGAGACAATGTTTGAAAGTTGTGAGTGCAGCAACAGAAAAAAGACCGATCTTGCGATCCCTTTGTTAAAATATGGCGTGTTGAGTTGGTGGAAGCTGTTACCTGACTCGATGCCCAAGTGAGAGGCGAGCAAGAAGTCTTGGGAAGACTTTGTGGTACAACTCAAATTGCAATACTGCTCAGAGCAGGACCTTCTGTAAATCAATAACGATTATCATAATTTGAAGAAGGGAAAAATGAGCGTTACTGAATACGCTGCTAGTTTCACAGAAAAGACGAAGCTTATTCCATATTTAGTTCCAACCGAACTCTCTAAGGTCAACAAGTTTGCCCTCGGTCTACCAGCGGACTTTAGTCTAATGGTTAAGCAAGCAACCACATTGAAAGCCACCATCTGGGCTGCTAGAAATGTTAAGACCCAGATCAGGGAGAAGGGTCTGGAGAGGTCAGAGGTTGGTGAGAAGAGGAAGTTCGACGGACCCTTGGGGGTCCAGCAAAAAGGGTAAATTCTGGAAGTCTAGTTCGAGAGGAGGTGGAGGAGGCAAAGCGAAATGGTGTGACAAATGCAAGAAGAAGCATCATGGTAAATGTGACGGGGAAGTCGCATGCTTCAAATGTGGAAAGCCAGAGCACTATGCCAACGAATGCACCCATACCAAGAAAGTCAGCTATGGGTGTGGTAAGGTGTAACGACATGATTTTTCAAATAAGTTTTTCATTTTTAATTCCACAAAACACATTTCATTTCATATAAAACACCATAATAGTGAACAAAGTTTTCTAAACATCATATCATATCCACGATCAACAATCATAGCTAAATGTCCCGAGTGTGTGTACAATCACGCAAGTGCCTTCCCGTGATCCTCTGAGGTACCTGAAACACATTACACATAACACGGTAAGCACGAATGCTTAGTGAGTTCCCCAAAATACCACATGCATATAAATTAGCCACTCGAGGCTATAGCTTTATGATGCCTTCCGGCCAATGTGTCTCAGTGGACCTTCCAGCTCCACAACTCTGGTAGACCTTCCAACCCAACCCTGATGAACTTCCGGTCCTGCTCTATTGGCCTTCCGGTCCTACTTTGTTGACCTTTCGGCCCAACTCTGTTGACCTTCCGGTCCAAGCCCTGTCGACTTTCCGGTCGGAACCAGGCAACTCATAACATAACATATCACATAAAACATATATCACATATCACATATAAGCACATACGACCTTCCGATCACACATAATTACCACTCTAGGTAAGGTATAGTGAGAAGACTCACCTCGAACTATATCGGAATAATCTCAGACTCTAATCTCTGGTCTAGCCTCCGTCTAATACACATAAACAGAAATTCTTATTGAATAACATCACTCATTAAGCTAGACCCCCGCAGTCTCTCACAGACATGTAAAAGACCATTTTACCCCTTCTTGAATCCAAAAGTCCATTTGTTGACCGAACCCTAAAAGTCAACAAAAGTCAACGCCTACGAGTACATTGCGCGTACCAGATTCCTACGCTGGGCGTACTCGTCCACTACGCTAATATCAGGCTGATTGAACCCTACGCCCCGTGTATTGGGGTTTACGCTCAGCGTACGTCCCAGTTTCGCTATTTTCTCACTTATGGTCTTAATCAGTTAAGACCTTGGCTAAAAATGCAGATTTGGACCCCCTACAGCCTCCTAATCCATATAGTCAAAGACTTTACGCCTTTGCATGGCTGGTTTGACCTTAAACACTCAAAACCTTCATCCATTTTGATTCTCAAGCCCATATCCCATGCATGGTTAGTTCTTAATGACCAAGATTGGATTTTTATGACTTTATAACATGAAATACACTAGCAAGGGACAGATCTACGTTATTAGAGCCCATCAACTCACAAAGCCATCAACTTTTGGGACAAAAACCCTAAAACATCCGAAATAAGAACACACAACAGAAAAGGAAGAAAGTTTGAAGCTTTATACCTCCAAATGAAGCTTCTCACACTGCTAAGCTCATATGCAAGTGCTTGGGCTCTTACTCCTTCTTCTCCAAAGCTTCCTTTCCACTCTTAAGGATCAAGAACACACCAACAAGCTCTCAAGGGCACTCTCTAGCTTCAAGAACGCGGATTAGGGTTTTGGATGGACAAGTCCCTACAAATGGTGGCCAACAATGAGGCCATAACGTTCTTTAAATAGGGTACTCACTTTGAATTAGGGTTTAGTCCTGGGCCTGGTACGCCCTGCGTACTAGGTAACCTCCGTGTCATGAATACGCGCACGAGTACGTGTGGTGTACCCTATATTACGCTCAGCATACTCGATCATCACACAAATTACACACGGGCTAAAACTGACATCTTAAGGAAAGAAGAAGGACCAAGGCGATGTACCTGATTTCGGGATGTTACAATTCTCCCCCACTAGAACCAGACTTCGCCCTAGAAATCTTGCTCTGCAAATAACTCAGGGTACTGCTCACGTATCTCCAACTCCGGTTCCCAAGTCAAATCGGATCCCCTCTGATGTTGCCACTGGACCTGAACCAGAGGCACTTCCTTGTTCCTTAGAACTTTCAACTTCTAATCTAGGATCGCGATCGGCCTCTTGATGTGATTCAGGCTCGCATCCACCTGAATGTCCTCTAATGGTACTATTGTCGTCTCATCAGCCATACACTTCTGCAACTGGTTCACGTGGAAGGTGCTATGGATCTGGCTCAACTCCTTAGGTAGCTCCAGCTGATATGCTGCCTTGCCTACCCTGGATATCACCATGAAAGGTCCAATATATCGAGGCCCTAACTTGCCCCGCTTCCTAAACTGAATTACTCCTTTCCAAGGGGAAACTTTTAGAAGCACAAGATCCCCGACCTGAAACTCAAGCTCGGATCGTCGTCTGTTTGTGTGACTCTTCTGTCGGCTCTGAGCCATTTGCAACCTCTGTCGGACCTGCTAAATCTACTCAGTTGTCTTCAACACTATCTCAGTGCCGTCCATAACTCTCTACCCTACCTCTCCCCAACAGATGGGGGTACAACACCTCTTCCCATAAAGAAGTTCAAAGGGAGGCAAACTGATGCTCGAGTGATGGTTGTTGTTATAGGAAAACTCAGCCAAAGGTAGGTATGAGTCCCAACTCCTACCGAAATCCATAACACATGCCCAATGCATGTCCTTGAGTGTCTGAATCGTCCGCTCACTCTATCTATCTGTCTGTGGGTAATAGGCGGTACTAAAATGCAATCGCGTTCCCAACTCCTAATGGAAATTCTTCCAGAATTTGGAAGTAAAGCGTACATCCCGATTCGAAACTATGGACGTCGGCACTCCATGACGAGCCACCACTTCTCGCACATAAATCTCTGCCAGCCTCTCAGCAGAAGCGCTCTCACTAATAGCAAGGAAGTGAGCACTCTTCATTAACCGATCCACAATCACCCAGATCGCGTCCACTCCACGCGCCGTCCTCGGCAATTTGGTGATAAAGTCCATCGAGATCTGCTCCCAATTCCACTGGGGAATCTCCAAAGGTTGCAATGGACCATCTGGACGTTGGTGCTCTGCCTTGACCCGACGGCAGGTCAGGCACCTCTCTACTACCCACACTATATCCCTCTTCATACATGGCCACCAATAGTCTCTCTTCAAATCCAAATACATCTTAGTGGCCCCGGGATGGATCGAAAACCTCGACCTATGCACCTCTTCCATTAGAGTGCTACGCGCCCCGCCCGCATAAGGTACCCAAATCCGACCTTGAAAGGTCAAAAGCCCCTGGCTATCCATCACAAACTCAGATACCTGGCCGATCACCCGCTCCTTCTTGCGGTTCTCTGGTCTCATGGCCTCCGCATGGGCCTCTCGAATGGTATCCAATACCGGAGTCATCATTGTTATCCTTATGCATATATCCCGAATCAGGGCACTCTCTGTCTTGCGGCTCAAGGCATCGGCCACCATGTTAGCCTTGCCCGGGTGATACAGAATCTCACAATCGTAATATTTTACCACGTCCAACCATCTCCTCTGGCGCATATTCAAGTTGGGTTGATCCATCAAATACTTCAAGCTCTTGTGGTCCGTGTAAATGGTACACCGAACCCTGTACAAGTAATGGCGCCAGATCTTGAGGGCGAACACCACTGCTCCCAACTCTAAATCGTGGGTGGGATACTTCGTCTCATGAGGCTTCAAATGCCTCGATGCATATGCTATCACGTGCCCCCTCTGTATAAGCACTACACCTAACCCCGATATAGATGCATCACAGTAAACCACAAAGTCCTCCCTTCCCTCAGGAAGAGCTAACACCGGAGCTTTGTACATCCTCTGACGAAGAGTCTCAAACGAGGTCTGCTGATTGGGACCCCAAACAAAAACAACACCCTTCCGGGTCAACTTAGTGAGAGGAACATAAATCTTGGAGAAATCTCTGATAAACCTCTGGTAGTAGCCGGCTAACCCCAGAAAACTCCTGATCTCGGTGGGGGATCTCGAAACCTCCCAAATCATAACTGTTTCAGTTTTGGCCGGGTCGACCAAAATCCCATTCTGATTAACGAGGTGTCCCAAAAACTGGACCTCTCGTAACAAGAAATCACACTTGGAGAATTTGGCATAAAGCCTCTCCAATCTTAATACTCCGAGAACCTCTCTCAAATGCTCTTCATGCTGCTCTCTAGACCTCGAGTACACCAAAATATCGTCAATGAACATGATCACCGAACGATCCAACATAGGTCTGCATACCCGGTTCATGAGATCCATGAACGCTGATGGTCCGTTGGTGAGCCCGAAAGGCATCACCCATCGCGATCGGTACCAGATCTATCGGAAACTCAACTCCGAAAATCTCGAGCACACATCCCCGGATCACATCAGTCGCAAACACCGCATGCTCATCGGCTATAGAGACTCTCAGAGGCCGACTCAACGCCTCTCGTCGCATACTAATGTGGCAACTAAATGCTAAAGATACGAAAGATCGGCTCGCACCCGAGTCAAACAACACCAAAGTAGGTACAGAACTCACAAGAAAAGTACCTAAACATTATCACAAATAAGCACCATATATAAGCAAAAGAATAAACAAAATATCACATACCAGCCACAACGTCGGGTGCTGTGCGGACCTCCTCTGCGGTCAACTGAAAGGCTCTCCCATGAGCCTTCGGTGCCTCAGCCTTCGCTGGCCGACTCTCAGTAGCTCGGATAGCAGCAGGCGCAGATCCCTGCGCTGACCCCTGCAACAGCTGCGAGCATTCGGCCTTCAGATGGCCGGTCTGGTTACAGTGAAAACAGATTATGAACCCTTTGGGGCAATCCTTGGCTATGTGCCCCTCCTTTCCACAATTGTAACAAACACCTGATCGACAAACTCCCTTGTGACTCTTGCCGCACTTTCCACAAGTGCGGCCCTTCTGGCCTCCCGATCTCGAAACAGCAGGCTTTGCCCGCTTGGCCGCCGGCTGAGACTGTGTCGGCCGCCTACCCCTCCTATGAGACTCCGCCTCCTCGCTGGCCTGAGTCTTTAGCTCGATCTCCCTCTTCCGAGCATTTTCCTGGAGCTCGAAAAATGTTTGGTATGTCGAGTTCTTCACGAACTCACGAATGTCTCTCCTCAGTATGCTCAGATATCAGTTCATACACGCCTGCTCGGTAGACACGTGCTCAGGGCAAAACAACGCCCTCTCATGAAACATCCGCGTGATCACAATCACAGATTCAGTCCCCTGCTTGAGGGACAAGAACTCCTAGGCCAACCGTTCCCTCTCCACCAGAGGAACGTACTCGTCTCGAAACATAGCTGTGAACCTCTCCCAATTCACCACGGTAAGCTCTGCAGCAGAGAAATCGGCTGTCACAAACTTCCACCAGTCCTTTTCTCCTAAGTGAAGTTGGTTCAGCGCAAACCATACCCTCAGATGCTCTGGATAAGAACATGTATAGAAGCAACCCTCAATGTCAGAAATTCATCTCATCGTTGCTATTGGATCCCGAGTCCCATCAAACTCTGGTGGCTTCGTGTTGCTAAACTCCCGGTACAGCAACGAGTCACCCCCCTGTGGCCTAGCAGCAACAACGGTTGTGGTGGCCGCAGCAACAGCAACATCGGTAAGAGCAGTGTATCGCTCGTCAAATGTCTCAATCAGCGTGGTCTTGATAGACCCAAACATCTCCGGTATCTCAGCTCGAATGGCTGCAACCACCTCATCATGAATCATCCTGTGAATCTCATCATCGCTAACACCGCTGCTCTCTGGAGTGTGGCGCGTACCCACCATAATGCCTCTGAAATATGACATAAAATAATCAGAGACCCGACCGAGATTAGTCACACTCGATCAACCATCCCTACTTGTTCCTTAGCACCCTAAGGATTCTTACTTGGATTGCTTACCGATCTGGTGCTTTCAGTAGCACGGGCCCAATACTACCTTCCACATCATATCCGTATCCACACCAAGTCCTCCTCCTAGGATCCCAACTCACAAGTACTCTATACCACGCTGAATACAGCCTACTCTTTAGCAGACTTCTCACATGCTACTCTCTGCTACCTACATGCACTCAAAGCAACTCACAGCAGCAAAAACTTCTATGGTAAGGCATCACATATCAGGTCACTCTAGTCCTAAGATATGATTTACTTAGCCTAATCTAGCATGAATAACACATCTCATAATAACATAACACATAACGTAAGGGTACTTTGGGAAATCACCGTTCTGGTGCTGGCTGATTGTACACATTGCTTTTTCTGGAAATCCTTTTCTCTTTTTAGAATAATTGTTTCTTTTTGAAAACGTTTCTCAAATCCTCAGATTGAGTCCAGATAGGACCAAAGGTGTATCCGAATCCCTCAAACCAAGGCTCTGATACCAACTTGTAACGACATGATTTTTCAAATAAATTTTTCATTTTTAATTTCACAAAACACATGTCATTTTATATAAAACACCATAATATTCAACAAAGTTTTCTAAACATCATATCAAATCCAGGATCCACAATCTCAACTCAACGTCCCGAGTGTGTGTACAATCACGTCGGTGCCTTCCCGCGATCCTTTGAGGTACCTGAAACACATAACACATTACACGGTAAGCACGAATGCTTAGTGAGTTACCCAAAATACCACACACATATAAATTAGCCACTCGAGGCTATAACTCTATGATGCCTTCCGGCCAATGTGTCTCAGTGGACCTTCCGGCTCCACAACTCTGGTAGACCTTCCGGTCCTACTCTATTGACCTTCCGGTCCGACTCTGTTGACCTTCCGGCCCAACTCTGTTGACTTTTCGGTCCAATCCCTATCGACCTTCCGGTCCGAACCAGGCAACTCATAACATAGCATATCACATAAAACATATATCACATATCACATATAAGCACATATGACCTTACGGTCACACATAATTACCACGCTAGGTACGGTATAATGAGAAGACTCACCTCAAACTATCTCGGAATAATCTCGGACTGTAATCTCCAGTCTAGCCTCCGTCTAATACACATAAATAGAAATTCTTATTGAATAACAACACTCATTAAGCTAGACCACCCCCCTAGGCTCTCACAGAAGGGTAAAAGACCATTTTACGCCTTCTTGAATCCAAAAGTCCATTTGTTGACCGAACCCTAAAATTCAACAAAAATCAACGCCTGCGAGTACGCTGCGCGTACCAGATTCCTACGCTGGGCGTACTCGTCCACTACGCTGATATCGGACTGATTGAACCCTATGCCCTGCGTACTGGGATTTACGCTCAGCGTACGTCCCAATTTCGCTATTTTCTCACTTATGGTCTTAATCAGTTAAGTCCTTGGCTAAAAATGCATATCTGGACCGCCTACAACCTCCTAATCCATAAAGTCGAAGACTTTACGCCTTTGCATGGCTGGTTTGACCTTAAACACTCAAAACCTTCATCAATTTTCTTTCTCAAGCCCATATCCCATGCATGGTTAGTTCTTAATGACCAAGATTAGATTTTTATGACTTTATCACACGAAATACACTAGCAAGGGACAAATCTAGGTTCTTAGATGTCACACCCCCGAACCAGACGGCGGAAACGTCCGAGGGCTATTGTGACTCAATTGAATACCATCACAATGAATATACATGAAACATAACATCATACATTACCAATCATTTAAATGTTACAACTGGTAGCGTTTACATTCAGAACATTGATCCATAATATTACATGCCTAAAAGTAAATTGTTCGATACTAATTAAAAAAACAGCAAGACGTTACTGAGTACATTTTTCCTTTTCGATTTACCTGTTACCTGAGAATACAAGTATTTTGAAAAACGTCAACATATGAAATATTGGTGAGTTCATAAGTAATGTTTGAAATATAGTGGTTTGTATTGTTTTGAAAATCACCAGAAAATCCGATATTTTCTGAAAAGAGCATAGTATAAAAAGTGTGAAGATCTATAAGTATGCTTGTTTGTTTCAATAAATGTAAAAGTACAATTTGTAAACTCGGTATGCATATCGTAGGTGTATTAATTGAAAACCCTAGGAAAACCCGATGTTTTCCTAATACTATGAATCAAGTGTCTTATATTTTGTTATACTGTTACAACGTGTGTATTCGATGAGTGCAGGTGACATTGGATTAATTATGGATTGTGAATTGTTATAAACACGCATTAATGAAAACGACTAGTTTACAACTATACAAACGATCCCTTAGGCGTCGTTCGTACTATTCACTTAATCCAACCACCCTGACTTCTCATAGCCCCACAACCGAGGAGAAAAAGAGGGTGCGAAGCCCCCGGTATTTCCATAAGTCGTTCAAGGCTATTGTGAATGCGAAGGGCCCTTAGCCCGACTCGCATTTGGTGAATTCTCGACTTTACTAGCAGTACCAGAGGACCCTTGGGGCCCAACAGCACATAAGCCATTGAAAGTCCTTTTACACGGAATTAGGTCATATAAGGCCCAACTACATGTAAGTGAGTTTCCTTCGGGCCTAAAGATCATGTCATTGGGCTAGCTAGGCCCAACAAGCACGATTTGAAACTTTCGGGCCCAAAGACGGTGTATCGACGTCTGGTGTATTCCCACATGTGTGTTGACTTCCCAAGATTTCTGCGTGTGTATTGAATTCCCGAGGTTTCCGCGTGTGTATTGAAGTATCGACGTGTTATTAATTTTGGATTCGTTATTGATTCGAGACCGAATCAATTCGTTTGATAACGAATTTTGGTGTTGAAGGTGTATTATATTTCGCCGATAGTCGAGGTACTAGTATTTCATCATGTCGGATTTATTGTTTAAAACATTAGAGTTTTACTTTTTGCAGCCCCTTTCTTTTGGATCAATTTACACTTTTGACCCTTTGTATAAAAGAATTTCTATTTTAGTCCTTAAACAATTTTTCTTGACACTTTAGTATCAAAACTTTGTAGAAAAGGTATTTTTCAGCTCAAAATTATTTGAAAAACAGTTTTAGTCCCTCAAAATGAAATTTTCTCGGCTGGAACCTTTATTTTCGCAATTTTTACACTTTTGGCCCAAAATAGAAAATTTTTGCATCTTTGGTCCCTTTTAAATATGAAAAGTATTTTTAACCCTTGAAAAGGAATTGGAGCACTAGTAGTCCCTTGTTTTGCATAAAGATACAGTTTCAGCCCCTCTAATTTGAACATCTCGCATTTTGGTCCTTATTGGGCCGAAAAGTTCATTTTTGGCCCATTATGCTTAAAATTTCACATTTTGATCCTTCAAAAGAGTATATTTCTAGAAAATACATTGTTGAAACTGTTTTGACTCATCTCAACCATCAGAATTTGTATTTTGTCATTTCGGGCCCTTTAACCTTATATTTTAACATTTTGAGTCCAAAAATGGGATTTTTAGCCCAAAGAGTTCATATTAACCAACTTGGTTATTTTTCTAGAGTTGATTTGTATGAAATAATATGATTTATACTTATTTCATTCAACCTAAGGTAGATCTCGGTTTTTGAGTTCTTTTTTACTAGATCCAACACCATAATCATATAAGAACATGTAAATAAACATAGAAATCACACAAAGCATACATATACTCATAGATCTACACATTTGCTTGTATCCCCCCCCCCCCCAAAACTTATAAAAACCGAAAAATAGGGGGTATGAAGCTCACCTTTGGGTGTGGTTTCGGATTTTAGAAGAAGTGGGAAGAAGGTTTGGCCCTAGTACCTCTCCCTGGAAGATCTCGAATTTAGAGAGTTTCTAGGAGAGTGATCAAGATTTTTACATGGATTAGAAGAAGATTTTGATAAAACAAAGTACCAAAATCATAGATCTTAGCTTGATCTTACCTTAAGTGGAGAATTTGTGGAGATATTTTCTTGAAAGCTCCTTAGATATCGAAATTTTTGAAGAAGGAGTGAGGAGATGTTCTTCAAGACTTAGAGAGAATGGAGAGAATTTTTGTGAGTGTGTGTGTGTGTTGTGTTCGGCCGAGAGCAAGAGGGAGAGAAAGAAATAGATCTTGAGGTGACATGTGCATGGAAGTATGAGATAGGTTGCATGGAGAACCAACATGCAAAAATGAGGTGGCTATGAAAGTCAACTCTTCCTTTCTCATGGGCTTGGGCCGAAATTTGAAGAGAAGAAAAAGATTTTTGGGCTTTATTGCCCCTAAGCCCATACTAGAGTTAAGTTGAATTATTGTTGGCCCTATAAAATATAAGTGTGATTTTTATACTTTGTTGGGCTAGTTTAGGTTAATTATGGTTCATAATGGTTCATAATATTTAATTTATTTCATTCTAGGCCCAATATGGCCCAAAATGTTGAAATACATGAAAGTGGGTCCAATTAGAGCCCATTTAAGGATTCTAAGCCCAAGATAGTCAAATTGGAAACTTATTGGTCCATTGGGCCCAATAAGGAAGTCCTAGTCCAAAATGGATCTAAGCAAGGACTTTTAGGGGTTCCAATTGCTTATTGACCATTTGTAATACTTGTATGGTGTATTGGATTGAAATTTTGTTGTCATAGAGTAAGCGTCATACATGCTCTTAAGTTTTTTATTCTACATTTTACTTGAGTGTAGTGATTACAAGACACAAAGTTTCTAGTTGTGACATCATCCCCCCGTTAGAGGGACTTTCGTCCCGAAATTCTGTTTGAAAGCTAGATTTGAGAATGCTAGAATAGGTGTGGGTACTTTTGCTTCATTTGATCTTCGCGTTCCCATGTGAATTCTGGTCCACGCTTTGCGTTCCACCGTACTTTCACGATCGGGATGCGACTTTGCTTAGTACGCTTCACCTCCCTGTCCATGATTTCAACCGGTTCTTCAACGAACAGGAGATTCTCGTTGATTTCGATCTCATCAAGGGGAATGACAAGTGTTTCATCCGATAGACACTTCTTTAGATTAGAGACATGGAACACGGGGTGTACACTGTTTAGCTTTGCGGGTAGTTGCAGTTTATACGCCACTGGACCTATTCGGGCGACGATCTCGAAAGGTCCAATGTATCGTGGGTTTAATTTTCCCCGTTTTCCGAAACGAATAACTCCTTTCCAGGGTGAGACTTTTAACAGTACTCGATCCCCGAACTGAAATTCTAAGGGATTTCGTCGTTTATCGGTGTAGCTCTTTTGTTGGTCGCGCGATGCTTGTAATCGAGCTCCGATTTGAGCGATCTTTTCCGTGGTTTCACGAATGATCTCCGGTCCCGTTAGCGCCTTGTCCGATGTATGTGCTTTTGCTAGTTGGGTATCACCCACCTCAGCCCAACATAGCGGTGATCTACACTTACGCCCGTATAGTGCTTCGAAAGGAGCGACCTTGATGCTTGAATGGTAACTGTTGTTATACGAGAATTCGACCAGGGGTAAGTGGGTATCCCAAGACTTCCCAAAGTCTATCACACATGCGCGAAGCATGTCTTCGAGCGTTTGAATGGTTCGTTCACTTTGACCATCCGTTTGTGGATGATAAGCGGTGCTCATGTCGAGATGAGTTCCCAGTGCCTTCTGGAGTGATTGCCAAAAACGTGAAGTGAACCTACTGTCCCTATCTGAGATAATAGACACTGGTACTCCGTGGAGTCTCACGATTTCTTGAATGTATAAACGTATCAATCTCTCCATCTTGTAGGATTCCTTTATTGGCAGGAAATGGGCGGATTTCGTCAGTCGGTCGACTATTACCCATATGGTGTCTAGTCCATCCGGCGTTTTAGGTAGTTTGGTCACGAAATCCATAGAAACTCCTTCCCATTTCCACTCAGGGATTACCGGTTGCAGCAATAATCCTGAGTGCTTCTGGTACTCCACCTTTACCTTGGCACACGTAAGGCACTTACTAACATAGGTGGCGATTTCCGCCTTCATGTTAGGCCACCAATAGTGTTGTTTAATATCCAAATACATCTTGTCTGAGCCGGGATGAATGGAGTATCGCGTCTTGTGGGCTTCCTTCATAACTGCCTCCCTAAATCCTCCGAGTTTAGGGACCCAAATACGGTTCATGAAATAGTATACTCCATTCTCCTTTGCCTCTAAGTTCTTCTCCATTCCGCGCAATGCTTCGCTTGCTCTATTTTCCGTCTTCATGGCCTCTGACTGGGCTACTGCAATTTGAGTGGCTAGGTGAGATTGAATGGTTATTGAGAGAGTTTTCGTACGACGATTAGAGTACTCCTTCCGACTTAATGCGTCGGCTACCACGTTGGCCTTGCCTGGGTGGTACTTGATCTCACACTCGTAATCGTTTAATAATTTAACCCATCTTCGTTGCCTCATGTTCAACTCTTTCTGGTTCAAGATGTGCTGGAGACTCTTGTGGTCCGTGAAGATGGTGCACTTCGTACCGTACAGGTAATGCCTCCAAATTTTCAGGGCAAAGACCACGGCTCCCAATTCTAGGTCATGGGTCATATAATTTACTTCGTGCATCTTTAATTGGCGGGATGCGTAAGCTATCACCCTTCAACGCTGCATGAGAACGCAACCTAAGCCCTGATTTGACGCGTCACAGTAGACCACAAAATCTTCCGTTCCCTCCGGTAGTGAAAGTACCGGGGCACTACAGAGAGCTTGTTTCAGGGTTCGAAATGCGACTTCTTGTTTGTCCGTCCATTTGAATGGTACGCCCTTTTGTGTAAGCGAGGTAAGTGGCTTGGCGATCTTAGAGAAGTTTTGAATGAATCTCCTATAGTAGCCTGCTAGACCCAAGAATTAACAGATTTCCGTAGGTGTTGTCGGGACTGCCCATCCTTCAACAGCTTTGACCTTAAGGGATCCACATGAATTCCATCTTGGCTAACTACATGACCTAGGAAGTTCACACTCCGGAGCCAGAACTCACACTTGGAGAGTTTTGCGTATAGCTTTTCCGATCGCAGAGTTTCTAGGATTTGTCGGAGATGTTGGCCATGCTCTTCTTCGCTTCGGGAATAGACGAGAATGTCATCAATGAAGACGATGACAAAGTTGTCGAGGAATGGTCGACAGATTCGGTTCATCAGATCCATAAATGCGGCAGGGGCATTTGTTAGACCGAAGGGCATTACGACAAATTCATAATGTCCGTAACGAGTTCGGAAAGCGGTTTTTGGAATATCCTCTTCCCGGACTTTAAGTTGGTGGTATCTGGACCGTAGATCTATCTAAGAAAAATAACTAGCTCCTTGGAGCTGGTCAAATAGATCGTCGATTCGTGGGAGTGGGTAGCGATTTTTAACTGTGAGTTTATTTAACTCTCTGTAATCGATGCACATTCTAAAAGATCCGTCCTTCTTTTTGACAAAGAGGACTGGAGCTCCCCATGGCGAGTAACTAGAGCGGATGAATCCCTTGTCCAAGAGTTCACTGAGTTGGCTGGACAATTCCTGCATTTCAGCAGGAACTAGCCGATAGGGTGATTTAGCGAGAGGAGTTGCTCCTGGAACAAGGTCAATTCGGAACTCCACTTGTCTCTCTGGGGGTACTCCATGAAGATCTTCAGAAACACATCTGGGAACTCATATGATATGGGAATGTCTTGAACGTTAACCTCTTCCTTGGTTTTATCCACTATGTGAGCAAGAAACGCCAAATTGTTCTTTCGTAGATGTTTCCGTGCCTGGATGCACGAGATGAGGCGAAGGTTCATGCTAGGTTTGTCTCCGTAAATTACTAGGGTTTCGTGATTGGGAAGGTAAAGGTGAACGACCTTCTCGTGATACATAATTTCAGCATGGTGGGGGCTTAACCAGTCCATGCCAACAATCACATCGAAACTCCTAATGGACACAGGCATTAAGTCTATTCGAAAGACGTGTTGGTTTAGGGTTAAGGTACATCCGATATAGATTTCCCCGGTGGATTCGGTTTTCCCATTGGCCATTTCCACCGTAAAGGTTTCATTGAGCTTCTGGGGTTGTTTTAATAAATGCTTAAATCTATTGCTCACGAAACTTCACTCTGCTCCGGTGTCAAATAGGATGCATGCATAAGTGTGGTCTAGGAGAAACGTACCGGTAACAACAGCGGGGTCTTGAATCGCCTCTCCCTGACCCATGGTCAGCATCCTTCCTGTTCCTCCATTTCCGGGATTGTTGTTAGGGAAATCTCGGCGGAAATGCCCAGTCCACCCACACCCATAGCAGGTGTGGCTAGGCCCTGCATTGTTGCCGACGGTGGTGACGTTGTTGTTGTTGCGATTGTTGTTGTTGTTGCTGTTTCCTTGTTGTTGGTTCTGGGGAGGGTAAGTCCTGCAGTACCTCGTCGTGTGTCCCCTTCGATTACAACTGGTGCACTGCAACTCCTTGCATTCTCCATAGTGGTGGAAACCGCACTTGTTGCACTTGGGAAGATTACCAGAATAAGGTCTGGGAGCATTTGAAGCAGCTGAGGCTGGAGCATGTGGTGTGGCTGGAACCGGTGCGGTGACAACATTAACTGCCACTGTCTACTGCTTTTTAGAGGTCTCGGGGCCCTGACGCCCCTTCCTCTTGTCGTTCTTCCCTTTCTTGCCATCACCTTCCTTCTTGCCTTCAGTCTCCGCTGGCTTCTCACCCTTTTTGCTGTTATGGTCATACAGCTTCTTCGCCAATCTTTTTGCACTGTCAAATGTTTCGGGGTTTGCAGCTATCACATTTCCTTGGATTGGTGATGTTAATCCCCAGATGAATCGCTCAATCTTCTTTCCTTCCGAGGTGATCATACCCGAGCATAACAGAGATAGTTCACTAAATCTCGATATGTAGGCATCGATATTCGCATTCTGCACAGTGAGGTTCCACAGCTCATGCTCCATTTTCTGAATCTCACCTCGTGGGCAGTATTCAGCCATCAACATTTCCTTCATTTCCGACCACGGCATGGAGTTGGCTACCGGGAGTGTCATGGCTTCCACGTGTTCGTTCCACCAAGTGAGTGCTTGATCGACAAAAGTGCAGGCTGCGAACTTCACTTTCATCTCCTCAGGACAATCGCATAGCTCGAATACCGATTCCACCTTCTCGATCCATCGCTTCAGAGTGATCACTCCTCCAGTGCCGTTAAAAGTTCGTGGTTTGGCGTTTGTGAAGTCCTTGTAGGTACATGTTTTCGTGGGTCCTTGATTCATCCCGTTGTTCGAACTCCCGGCCCCTTACCCGTTGCCTCCTCCGTTATTCCCTTGGTGAAGTTGTGCCATAGCTACGGTGACCGCAGCAGACACGGCCGCCTGGAATGCAGTGGAGTCAACTTCGGGTGGGGTTGGTCCAGGGTTTCCGCGAGTAGGTCGGCGAGGCATCTTTCTGTCATGAATCGGAAACATGTTGAGTGTTTGGGGTTTCTGGGAGGTTGTGACCCTACTGACTAGGTGCATGGTATGAACTTAAACACTCCTACCATTTAGCATACAATCATAGATTCGCAACACATAGCAATTTGTAATATCATAACAAAGCACGTAAATGTTTACTAATATTATCCGCATTTGATACATGAAAATTTTGCTCGTAAGAGCATACATGAGTGACACTAGTTCGACAGCATAACGGCTCTATGAGTAGTGTAGTCACTTAAACATAGAGTCGGGGTACATAGCATAGTTCCTAATGACCTACTAAGATAAGTCTATCCCTAATCGCAATGAGTTGCGTCCTACGTAGTGGCGGGGTCATATGCCGAAATGTTGTGCCAGCAACTGAGCCATCTCCGTCATGTCTCCAATAACCTCATCCCTCTCATGCTCAGCTCGCACTGCTCGGGCCTCCATAGCATACAACTGTTGTCGCAATGCGGCGATCTCAGGTTCGGGGGAACGGTTCTCCCTTGGGGGGTTCATTGGTGGGGCGGGGTGGTCTGGTTGCGCCTCGTCCTCACACGACGTGACGTGATCCTTGTCCCAGTCTTGCCCTTCCTCGGCGTCATCGTCGGTCTCTCCAAACTCGTAGTCGGTGTCTATGTATTCGTTAGGTCCGACGTCGTGTGCTTCCTCTGGATTCCCTTCTGGTTCATCTTCCAGCATCCCGTGAGCCACTAGGACTTGATGAAACTGGATACCCGACTGATCTCCCTCCATGACGACTGGGGAAAGTATAAACTATCGTCACTCCCATGACTATGATATATACTAAACAGACGTTCTCTTTTTGGTGATAAAGGGGTATAGTTTTTAGGTTCCCTAGCTATCACGATCTCATCAGAACGTGTGTTAGTTATACTTTGGAGAGAATGTAGTTGATTAGGCTACATCCACTCCTTGGTACCACTAAGAACAGTCCTGAATTAACCGAAATACTAGCATTAACTTGTTTGGTTCGGCGTTATGTTCCTTATTCCTAATGCAAGCAAAGGTGTTTTATTGTTGTATTTTACTTGTTTTGTTCAGAGTTGTGTTAGTCCCTCTTTTGGTTTATAGTTGAATATCAATGTATGGTTAGATATGCTAGTTCACTATAAACAGAGCTCAGATACCAACCTGTCACACCCCCGAACCAGACGGCGGAAACGTTCGAGCGCTATTGTGACTCAATTAAATACCATCACAATGAATATACATGAAACATAACATCATACATTACCAAGCATTGAAATGTTACAACTGGTAGCGTTTACATTCAGTACATTGATCCATAATATTACATGCCCAAAAGTAAATTGTTCGATACTAATTAAAACAACAGCAAGACGTTACTGAGTACATTTTTCCTTTTCGATTTACCTGTTACCTGAGAATACAAGTATTTTAAAAAACGTCAACATATGAAATGTTGGTGAGTTCATAAGTAATGTTTGAAATATAGTGGTTTGTATTGTTTTGAAAATCACCAGAAAATCCGATATTTTCTGAAAAGAGCATAGTATAAAAAGTGTGAAGATCCATAAGTATGCTTGTTTGTTTCTATAAATGTAAAAGTACAATTTGTAAACTCGGTATGCATATCATAGGTGTATTAATTGAAAACCCTAGGAAAACCCGATGTTTTCCTAATACTATGAATCAAGTGTCTTATATTTTGTTATACCGTTACGACGTGTGTATTCGATGAGTCCAGGTGACATTGGATTAATTATGGATTGTGAATTGTTATAAACACGCATTAATGAAAACGACTAGTTTACAACTATACAAACGATCCCTTAGGCGTCGTTTGTACTATTCACTTAATCCAACCACCCTGACTTCTCATAACCCCACAACCGAGGAGAAAAAGAGGGTGCAAATCCCCCGGTATTTCCATAACTCGTTCAAGGCTATCGTGAATGCGAAGGGCCCTTAGCCCGACTCGCATTTGGTGAATTCTCGACTTTACTAGCAGTACCAGAGGACCCTTGGGGCCCAACAGCACATAAGCCATTGAAAGTCCTTTTACACGGAATTAGGTCATATAAGGCCCAACTACATGTAAGCGAGTTTCCTTCGGGCCTAAAGATCATGTCATTGGGCTAGCTAGGCCCAACAAGCACGATTTGAAACTTTCGGGCCTAAAGATGGTGTATCGACGTCTGGTGTATTCCCACGTGTGTATTGACTTCCCGAAATTTCCGCATGTGTATTGAATTCCCGAGGTTTTCGCGTGTGTATTGAAGTATCGTCGTGTTATTATATTCGGATTCGTTATTGATTCGAGATCGAATCAATTCGTTTGATAACGAATTTTGGTGTTGAAGGTGTATTATATTTCGCCGATAGTCGAGGTACTAGTATTTCATCATGTCGGATTTATTGTTTAAAACATTAGAGTTTTACTTTTTGCAGCCCCTTTCTTTTGGATCAATTTATACTTTTGACCCTTTGTATAAAAGAATTTCTATTTTAGTCCTTAAACCATTTTTCTTGACACTTTAGTATCAAAACTTTGTAGAAAAGGTATTTTTCAGATCAAAATTATTTGAAAAACAGTTTTAGTCCCTCCAAATGAAATTTTCTTGGCTGGAACCTTTATTTTCGCAATTTTTACACTTTTGGCCCAAAATAGAAAAAATTTGCATCTTTGGTCCCTTTTAAATATGAAATGTATTTTTAACCATTGAAAAGGAATTGGAGCACTAGTAGTCCCCTGTTTTGCAGAAAGATATAGTTTCAGCCCCTCTAATTTGAACACTTCGCATTTTGGGCCTTATTGGGCCGAAGAGTTCATTTTTGGCCCATTATGCTTAAAATTTCACATTTTGATCCTTCAAAAGAGTATATTTCTAGAAAATACATTGTTGAAACTGTTTTGACTCATCTCAACCATCAGAATTTGTATTTTGTCATTTTGGGCCCTTTAACCTTATATTTTAACATTTTGAGTCCAAAAATGGGATTTTTAGCCCAAAGAGTTCATATTAACCAACTTGGTTATTTTTCTAGAGTTGATTTGTATGAAATAATATGATTTATAGTTATTTAATTCAACCTAAGGTAGATCTCGGTTTTTGAGTTCTTTTTGACTAGATCCAACACCATAATCACATAAGAACATGTAAATAAACATAGAAATCACACAAAGCATACATATACTCATAGATCTACACATTTGCTTGTATTCCCCCCCCCCCCCCCCACAAAACTTATAAAAACCGAAAAATAGGGGGTATGAAGCTCACCTTTGGGTGTGGTTTCGGCTTTTAGAAGAAGTGATAAGAAGGTTTGGCCCTAGTACCTCTCCTTGGAAGATCTCGAATTTAGAGAGTTTCTAGGAGAGTGATCAAGATTTTTACATGGATTAGAAGAAGATTTTGATAAAACAAAGTACCAAAATCATAGATCTTAGCTTGATCTTACCTTAAGTGGAGAATTTGTGGAGATATTTTCTTGAAAGCTCCTTAGATATCGAAATCTTTGAAGAAGGAGTGAGGAGATGTTCTTCAAGAATTAGAGAGAATGGAGAGAATTTTTGTGAGTGTGTGTGTTGTGTTCGGCCGAGAGCAAGAGGGAGAGAAAGAAATAGATCTTGAGGTGACATGTGCATGGAAGTATGAGATAGGTTGCATGGAGAACCAACATGCAAAAATGAGGTGGCTATGAAAGTCAACTCTTCCTTTCTCATGGGCTTGGGCCGAAATTTGAAGAGAAGAAAAAGATTTTTGGGCTTTATTGCCCCTAAGCCCATACTAGAGTTAAGTTGAATGATTGTTGGCCCTATAAAATATAAGTGTGATTTTTATACTTTGTTGGGCTAGTTTAGGTTAATTATGGTTCATAATGGTTCATAATATTTAATTTATTTCATTCTAGGCCCAATATGGCCCAAAATGTTGAAATACATGAAAGTGGGTCCAATTAGAGCCCATTTAAGGATTCTAAGCCCAAGATAGTCAAATTGGAAACTTATTGGACCATTGGGCCCAATAAGGAAGTCCTAGTCCAAAATGGATCTAAGCAAGGACTTTTAGGGTTTCCAATTGCTTATTGACCATTTGTAATACTTGTATGGTGTATTGGATTGAAATTTTGTTGTCATAGAGTAAGCATCATACATGCTCTTAAGTTTTTGATTCTACATTTTACTTGAGTGTAGTGATTACAAGACACAAAGTTTCTAGTTGTGACATTAGAGCTCATCAACTCACAAAGCCATCAACTTTTCGGACAAAAACCCTAAAACATCTGAAATAAGAACACACAACAGAAAAGGAAGAAAGTTTGAAGCTTTATACCTCCAAATGAAGCTTCTCACACTGCTAAGCTCAGATGTAAGTGCTTGGGCTCTTACTCCTTCTTCTCCAAAGCTTCCTTTCCACTCTTAAGGCTACAGAACACACCAACAAGATCTCAAGGGCACTCTCTAGCTTCAAAAATGAGGATTAGGGTTTTGGATGGACAAGTCTCTGGTATTGGTGGCCAATAATAAGGCCATAACGTTCTTTAAATAGGGGGCTCACTTAGAATTAGGGTTTTATTCTAGGCCCGGTATGCCCCGCGTACTAGGCAACCTCCGTGTCATGAATATGCTCACGAGTAAGCACGACGTACACTATATTACGCCCAGCGTACTCGATCATCACACAAATTACACAAGGGCTAAAATTGACAACTTAAGGAAATAAGAAGGACCAAGGAGATATACATGATTTTGGGATGTTACAGGAGGAGGGGCACATCTCAAGGGATTTTCGGAAAAAGAAGGAGGCAACAAAGCCCAACATTCCAGCAAAGTCGAAGGCAAGAGCCTTCCAGACGACACTTGAAGCTGCGAAAGATGAAGCTGATGTCGCTTCAGGTACCTTTCTCGTAAACTAATTGCCTGCCCAAATTTTATTTGATTTTGGAACCAACTACTCCTTTATTTCGCATGAATTTGGTAGAAAACTAGCTTTGCCTGTCAATAGACTAGATAATTCTTTATTAGTCGAAGTTACTAGTGGCAAGTTTGTACCTGTTAGCCATATTATGAAAAACATCTTCATTGATATGAATGGGAATAAGTTCCACGAGGAATTATTGCCTATTGAGTTAAATGGTTTTCGACATCGTGTTGGGAATGGATTGGCTTAGCGCCAATGACGCCGAGATATTGTGCATAAATAAGATAGTAAAAGTAAACTCGCCAGGGAAGGAGTCATTTATGGTGTATGGGGACAAATGCAGAGTAAATTCTGGAATCATTTCGCTAATGAAAGCCAGAAGGTGTTTGGCCAAGGGATGTACATCGTATCTAGCATTCATGATCGATGCTAAAAAGGAGAAAAAGGAGATGCAGAGCATTCCTATCGTGTGTGATTATCCGGAAGTATTTCCCGAAGATCTTCCCGGATTACCGCCTGATAAACAAGTGGAGTTCAGAATAGACTTGTTACCAGGAACGACCCCAATAGCAAAAGCACCTTACCGATTAACACCAATAGAGATGAAGGAGCTGATGATGCAACTTCAGGAGTTATTGGACAAAGGTTTCATTAGACCTAGATCATCACCCTGGGGAGCTCCGATGTTATTCGTAAAGAAAAAGCACGAGAGTATGAGAATGTGCATTGGTTACAGAGAGCTAAAAAAGGCAACGATAAAGAATAGATATTCATTGCCAAGGATTGATGACCTGTTCGATCAACTACAAGGTTCAAGGTATTTTTCAAAGATCGACCTAAAGTCAGGATATCATCAGTTGAAAGTGAGGGAGCAGGATATAGAGAAGACTGCATTCAGAACACGATATGGACACTACGGGTTTTTAGTTATGTCGTTTGGACTAAACAATGCTCCAGCAGCATTCATGGATTTAATGAATAGGGTTTGTAAACCGTTCCTTGATAAATCTGTGATAGTGTTCATATATGACATTCTGATTTACTCAAAAAGCCAAGAGGAGCATAGCAGACACTTGCGAGAAGTGTTAGAAGTCTTGAAGAAGGAGAAGTTGTATGTAAAGTTCTCCAAATGTGATTTTTGGATTCGAGAAGTCCAATTCTTGGGTCACGTAGTCAACCAAGAAGGGATAATGGTTGATCCAACAAAGATTGAAGCTGTGATGAAGTGGGAACAACCAAAAAGTCCCACGGAGATCCGAAGCTTTTTGGGATTAGCCGGATATTACCGAAGGTTTATCCAAGGCTTTTCTTCAATCCTACTCCATTGACAGCTTTGACCCACAAAGGAGCTACTTATACCTGGAGTGATAAGCACAAAGAAGCATTCGAGTTGCTAAAGAGGAAGCTATGTGAGGCACCGATTCTTTCTCTACCCGATGGAGTTGAGGACTTCGTTGTCTATAGCAATGCGTCTGGTGTTGGGTTGGGTTGTGTTTTGACCCAAAGAGAAAAGGTGATAGCATATGCCTCTCGACAGCTAAAAGAGCATGAAAAGAACTACCCCACTCATGATTTGGAGTTGCCAACGGTAGTATTTGATCTAAATATATGGAGTCATTACCTCTATGGCTCGAAGTGAAAACTTTTCACTGATCATAAGAGTCTCCAATATCTCTTTAATCAGAAAGAATTGAATATGAGGCAGCGACGCTGGCTAGAGTTACTCAAGGACTACGACTGTGAGATACTTTACCACCTCGGTAAAGCTAATGTTGTCGTTGATGCTCTTAGTCGAAAAGTCAATCTTGAGAGAAAAAGGCCAAGAGCATTGAGAATAGAAGTTGTCTCGACAATTGTGAAGAGTATAAAGAAAGCTCAAGAAGAAGCTTCAGAAAAGAATGACCGGGAGGAGGAACGTTTGGGAAAAATGTTGGTGTTCGGTACAAATGGTCATGGACTGAAGGTATTCCAAGATCGGATTTGGGTACCTAAGTCAGGAGGAATAAGAGATCTACTGATGGAAGAAGCTCACAAAACCATGTACTCAATTCATCTTGGCAGCACTAAAATGTATAGGGACCTAAAACCCTACTACTGGTGGCTGACGATGAAGCTTGATATTGCAAAGTATGTGACCAAGTGTGTGACCTATGCAAGAGTTAAGGCACATCATCAGAAACCATATGGGAGTTTAGAACCTTTACCTGTGCCTATGGGTAAATAGAAAGACATTGCTATGGATTTTGTCACTAAACTGCCAAGAACTAAAAATGGTCACGACATGATTTGGGTAGTCGTTGATCGCTTCACTAAGAGTGCGCATTTCATAGCAGCCAATGAGAAATGGTCTATGGATAGGCTTGCGAATTCTTACGTGAAAGAAATTGTGAGGCTTCACGGTGTTCCGTTAACGATTGTATAAGATCGTGACAGTCCTTTCACCTCGCGATTTTGGAGAAGTCTACAAGAGGAATTAGGTACCAAGTTGTGTTTGAGTACAACTTACCATCCACAGACAGATGGTCAGAGTGAGAGGACGATACAAACACTTGAAGATATGCTGAGAGCATGTACCCTGGAATTCCAAGGTAATTGGGATGAACATTTACCTTTGGTAGAATTTTCATACAATAATAGTTTCCACTCGAGCATTAAGATGGCACCTTATCAAGCTTTGTACGGACATAAGTGTCGTACGCCATCTTGTTGGCTTGAGGCTGGGGAAAAGCAGTTTAGGGGACCTGAGATAGTCCATCAGACTGCTGAAAAGCTGAAAATAATTAGGGAAAGAATGTTAGCGGCTCAGGATCGTCAAAAGAACTATGTTGACATAAAGCGAAGACCGATGACATTTGAAGTTGGGGATTCGGTTTTGCTTAAAGTCTCACCGTGGAAGGGACTTATAAGATTTGGTAAAAAGGGAAAGCTAAGTCCATGATTTATTGGACCGTTTAAAGTTCTTCAGAGGGTTGAGAACCAAGCTTACAAGCTTGAATTACCTGAAGAACTAAATGGTATTCATAACACTTTTCATGTGTGTTATTTGAGGAAGTTCACGGGAGAAGTTCCCGACATGATTCCACTTTCGGAATTGAGAATTGATGAGAACAAAAGGTTGATTGAAGAACCAGAGGCAATCGTTGACCGAAAGACTTAGAAGTTGCGACGCAAGATTGTCAAATTAGTGCTTGTCCGTTGGAAACATACGAATGTGCCAAATCTCACCTAGGAGACGGAGAGTGACATGATGAGTCGCTATCAGCATTTGTTTATTGATGTGTGATTTCGGGGACAGAATCATCCTAAGGTGGAGAGAATTGTAACGCCCGTGTTTCTAGGCTAGGCATTAATGTTGATGTAATAGTCTAGGTTAATCTTTGTAACTCATTTTGAAATAATAAGAATGTATTGTTTGAGTATTATGTGTTTTATGCTTAATTGTGTGACTTAAATGAATTAAGTATAAAAATAAGCGATAAAATAAAATATTAGATAAAGCCGATATCTATGAAGGAAGTTGTAGTGGTCGTGACAAGGATTTTGGATGTATAAAGAATGCCGAAATCCGAGTTATAGCGAAGAAGTTATGACATGTCGAAGTTTCGCGACAAAACCGGTACGACACTCTGTGATGTAAATTAGGGATGAGATTTAGAACCGGAAAACCGGACCGGAACCGGAACCGGACTCGTTAGAACCGGAATATATAGAACCGGGTCCGGTTCCGGGTTTGAAAATTGGCTTTATCCGGGTTCCGGGTAATCCGGGTTTGGGTCCATTGGGTCCGGGTAAACCGGGTCTAAAATCCGGAACCGGTTTTTGGAACCGGAACCACTTTTAGGGCCGGAACCACTTTTTGTGAAATGTTTACAAGATGCATATCTTATTCGTTTCAACTCCAATTGACATACGGTTTTTTCCAACATGTAGTTTAGAGTTTGTACATGATTCTAGACTATAAATTTTTCATTTTTAGTTTTATATTTATTGACTTACAGTCCTCAAAAGTTGAGATACCAAAGCTGAAAGTTTTTAGTTTTTTAGTTTTTTTGTATTCGGTGAAAGTTTTAAAGCATGCATATCTTTTTCGTTTGAAGTCGGATTGACATGTGGTTTTTTCCAACTTCTAGTTTACATTTTGTCATTTTTGGTTTAACATTCAATGATTTACAGTCCTCCGAAGTCGGGATATCAAAACTGAAAATTTTCAACTTTTCAGCTATTTGTTTTTATACTTTGTATTATGTGAAAATATTAACACAAATATATCTCATTCGTTTAAATTCGGATTGACATACGGGTTTTTCCAGAGTGTATTTTAGAGTTTGTACATGATTTTAGACTCTAATTTTGTTAATTGTGGTTTCGTATTCAATAAGTTACAGCCCCCCAAAGTGGGGATATCAATATGAAAATTTTCAAAGTTCAACCCACTAAGTTGTAAGTAATTACCAAAAAATTCCGGTTTTTTCGGGTTTTCCGGGTCTAAACCCACTTTATCCGGTTCCAACCTACCCACTTTGATGTTTTCGGGTTTTCCGGTTCTAGACCCACTTTACCCGGAACCATACCCGGAACCGAACCGGAACCGGTTCCTATATACCAGTCCGGTTTCGGGTTCTATAAAATCCCGTTAACCGGTTCCGGGTTTTCCGGGTCCGGGTCCATCGGGTCCGGGTTTGGACCCACTTTCATCCCTAACGTAAATCGTGAATTTACGTTATAACGATATTTAGCATTAGTGATCTAAACGAAAGTCGTAGTGTTCGTTAAACCGAGAGCGTGCATAAAAAGAATGCCCAAATCTGACTTCGTATAAGGAAGTTGTGATTTTTCTATGCTTCGAATTAGCAGTATGCAACCCAAAGTTCAAATATGAGATCGAGTGAGTTTTAGCCAAAACAATCTAAACGAGAATCGAAGATCTCGTCGATAGTAGTGCAACGGAAGAAAGACAGACGAAAACGGACGTCAGATGAAGAAGTTATGAATTTCTAACGGAGTTTTCCTGTCCCGGCCTACTAAAAATAATATAATAAAAATAAATTGAAAATTAGCTGACAAAGACTAAACGAGAGTTATAGAGCATAATCTCACCTACGCGTGGATATAAAGAACGTCGAAAATGGAGATCGTATACGAGAGTTATGATTTTCTGAAGTTCGAGGCACGTATCCCAAAGGGGAACGCCCGCGTTCAATTGGGGAACGCCCCGCGTTCATATGCTAGGCCTGGGTTGGGCCACGTAGATGCTGGGTCAAAGGCCTGGATTGGGACGGAACCCCACTCCTACGCGTAGCGTTCGAGGAAGGCCCAAAGTTCGGGGAACGCGCTGCGTACCAGGAGGGAACGCGCCGCGTTCGAGGGCCAGACCCCTCCTATAAATAGAAGTCGAGTCCAACCGTTTATGGTTGCCAAATCTCTTCTCTCTCACCCATATTACCTCGTTTTACGTGCAAATTATACCCCCGAAACCACGGTATCATCTCGACACCCGAAGCAAGTCCCGAAGCCCCGAAGATCTCGAGAAATAGAGTTGTCGAGCCGAAACTCTGCCCGCGAGAAGCCCGGTTTTTGGAAGATATCCCGGTTTCATCGAAGATTATTATTTTAAGAGACGAAGCGATGTCCGATAATCATCTTATCAAGTGAGTGCAGTTGCTTACTTCTAACACATAGATATGAATTATTTCTCTATAAAATACGTGTTATGTGTTTATATATTATCTGTTATTTGGGATGGATGTTGAATGAATATATTATACAGGTTTAAAGTGGGGTGTGTGTGTGTGTGTGTATATATATATATATATATATATATATATATATATATATATATAATCTACAAAAATGTTGGGTAAAGCATGGGTAGATAGTTGATGTGTGATGAAATAAAAATGATGAGAGGCCTCGATGTTGTTGATCTAGTCATCTAGCGGAGTATGGATAACGACCACAGACTCTTTCTAGACAGTCCAGTGGAACGCTGGCAGGTTCATAACCTGTAGATGTTGTGAACGATGTGTTCACCGGTGTACTCTATCGCCCTCATGGTTGCCTTTAGGGCATCTATTGTTGAGGAAACCCCTATGCAATAATGTCTGTCTCGATGAAAATCCTAGATTAGGTCCCTTGTAGTAGTTGTTGTCATAGGGACGTAAAGCGAGGATAACGGGAATGGGTAATCGGGTTATTGTTGGTTGTTAAAATTAAATATAACTATTTATTGTGGGTTGAAAACCATATATGCTCACTAGGCTCCCAAGCCTGACCCACTCAGTTTCTTTGTATTACAGGGAGTGGCGTGAGAGCATAAGTTGGGGAACTTGTGAAGATGCTTTTGTTTATAGACCAGTAGTTGTATATAACTGTGTAAGGTCTATGTTTTTATTGTTTATGCTTTTGTGTCTGTATCGGAACATGACATTCCGAGTTTTGATATATAATGAAAGTATATTTCTTTAAGAAATGCTTTGATAAATCTTATTTTATCATGTAATGTTTTTGGGACAAATTCCGCAAACTCTTTTTAATCAATGGATTTACTCTGAAATTATTTTAAAAACATAAATGAAACCGGTCTTTTCTAGCCGTGATTTTGGGGATGTCATAGGGAAGGCCCATTTAAGTAGTTGGGCCCAATTTAGAAAATTGGGCAATAAGTGGGCCATTAGTGGGCTTGGAACGACTTTATAGAATTGGACCACCGATGTTATGGATTTGGGCCTAGGTTATGCTCCAAATTAGATCAGGTGGTAAAATGATCATTTTACCCTTAGAAGGATTATTGGATTTTGACTAAGTGTTATTTTGGTAATGATAGATCGGTGAGTCGTCGGGGCAGCCGTTAGAGATTCCTTACCGTAAGATTCACATTCAGCTTTGTGAGGTGAGTTTCCTCCTGTAAGAACGGGTCAAAGGCACCAATGTCGGCCCATTTATGTATGTTGGTATGTTCCCGACTAAGGTCGAATGATGGGCGGTGCTCGATGAATGTTTATTTGTTTTTCGGATTTCGGTCCAACGTCGGGCAATGCCCGAGGAATGTTTGTATACTTGATGTCTTCGTGATTCTTGCATGTGTCTGTATTTGTATGTTTCTGGATTTCGGTCTGATGTCGAGCAATGCCTGAGGAATGTTAGTATGCTTCCGGATTTCGGTCCGATGTCGGGCAGGGCCCGAGGCATGTTTATATGTTTATGTTATGTGATTACTTATGTGTATTTGTTGATATGTTTATATGTATACCGAACTTTGCTCAATGTCGGGCGGGGCGCATGATATGTTATTATGTGATTATGTGTATGATATGTGGTAGTTTGGGGAGACTCACTAAACTTCGTGCTTACAGTTTTCAATTTTGGTTTCAGGTACTTCCGGTAGCAAAAGGAACAGCTCGTGATGACTGCATTGCATATACCACGATATTTTAGCATGAGATGTTTTACTCTGATATATTGACATGTGTTTATGATATTATGTTTTGAGATATTATGATTTATGTTTTGATGAGTTGATTTTGATAACTATGGTTTATTTAATAATTTTTAATGGTTTATTTAATAATTTTTAACGAAAAGTTTTGGTCATGATTTTTGAGATGTTTCATTGTGTTTTTTTAATAAATAAAAATGAGTTTTTAGTGAAATATATATAACTTTTTATTTTGAGTTTTTTAATAAAAAAAATATGAATTTTCTTCAAATTAATTTATAGTATATATAATTTTTTTTTCATAAAAGTACTTAAACTTTAACCATTTTAACAAAAAAGGTCTAATTGTTTATTTTCAGAAGACCTTCAAATTTTCAGATAAGTCATGAAAACCGGCATTATCTGAAGACAAACCATTTTGCAAGTGTTTAACGGTTTTGTGGGTTTAATTGAAAAAAAAAAAAATTAATAGAACCAGAGACTTTTTTTTTTTGACATATTTCTCTACTAAAAATAAACTATAAAATGAAGTTTCGGTTATTGGATTGTAGTTTGGACTCCAGATCTGGGCCTTTTCCTGAAAATATCAAGTTTGAGTTCGAGCTCGATCAAATTCGAGTCGCCATGCATGTATACTTAAGGGTGCTCAAAAAGTTCAAATTTGGCACACAAAAACAACAATGGTACAAAAAAAAAAAAAGCAGCAGCAGCCACATTTACATGTCAATCAGTCATCTCCGGCGAGATCTCCCCACCGGACATCATATTTTGCCGCCAAATAATGAGCGCCGACGGGTCCTCTGCTGCCATAAGGATACAACTCCGGTGAGATCTTCTTCGCCTCCAGTTCTTTCAGTAAAGGCGTAAATATAGCCCAAGCAGCATCAAGTTCATCGCTTCTTATAAACAATCTCCTTTCTCCTTCAATCGCATCCAACAGAAGCCTCTCATATGCATCCGGAATTTCCTTCGGATACCTTCACCATTACAAAACCCCCAAAATTCTCGTCAATCGCAAACCCTAATCCCAAATTCTCATTAAATCTATTAAGCTTTAACGAAACCAATCCAATCTTTTACCTTGCGCTGTAGAGCAAATTAAGATCACTCCGGTCAAATCTCATTCCAAGACCAGGAATCTTATTATTAATCTTGAGATAAATCGCTTCATCAGGCTGGACACGAAGCACGAGCTCATTTGTAGCCTTATCCAAATCCATCCCAAAGTTTCGTTTGTATAGATTCCCTGGAACATGTCTGAATTGAACTCTAATCTCCGCCCTGAAATCCAAATCCCAATTGAATATGTTGTAATAAATGTTGAAATTCGAATCATATGATGATTTCTAGAGTAAAAAGATGATATATACACACATATACCTTCTAGTATTGAGGGCCTTTCCTGCTTTCATAAGAAATGGGACACCATCCCATCGGGCATTATCTATAAAGAGAGCTGCTGCTGCAAAAGTTGGGGTAAGACTGTCATTTGGCACAGTTGGGTCATCTGTGTACCCTGCATATGTCTTTGCACCCTTGCTATGGCCTTTATATTGGCCCACGATTACATCTTCAAGATTTAGGCGTCTCATCGACCTCAAAACTTTAACCTATAAATACCAAAAACCACATCGCATGATTCAGCAGACATAATAGACAGAACATGTATCATGTATCAGACAAGACAAAACGAGACGAAACAAGATGGTATGGATTAGTATTGATGTCAAATTTTTGTCTTATCAATTGACATATGATTGGACAGCTGAGTTTGTCATGTATTGGACTGATTCTGTTAAATGAGACAAAAACTGCAATTTTTTGTCCAAGCAAAAAATGTGGAACAAGGACTCGATCTAAAAAAATCCATCTTCTAAAGAATTTAAAGATACCTTTTCGTTTCTAACGTCTTCGGCATCCAAAGTGACGGGTGTTTCCATTGCAAACAATGCTAGTATTTGTAGGAGGTGGTTTTGCATTATATCTCGGATGATTCCATAGTTGTCAAAGTATCTAACAACAAAAAAAATTGTAAGATTTGATTTGAAATCCGTAAAAGATTTAAGCAAAAGAATAGTTGGTTTTAACTCACCCTCCTCGCCCTTCTGTGCCAAAGTCTTCGGAAAATATGAATTGTACATTTCGAATGTAGTTTCTTGACCAAAGTGGTTCAAAAACAAGATTTGAGAAACGAAGAACCGATAAATTCTCCACTAGCTCCTTCCCTAAGTAATGATCAATCCTGAAAACAAAAAACATTTAAAAGCTACAACATGTTGTATACGTAAGTAAGTTATTTTCTTTTCTTTTTCCTAGACTTAATCAACAAGTTGAATGAGACTAAATGACCATTTTACCCTTCATGTCAAAAAAAACAAGTTTCACAATGTTAATCAATTATTACAATATTCATCCATATTAACATGAGAGGAGTTTGGAGGGAAAAAAAGGACAAATAGATAAAACGTTAGTGTCTCAATACATTAAGCCAAGTTTATTGGCTTAACCCATTAAGTCATTCCATCTAGATTAAGTCAAAAAGAAAAAGCAACCATGTATGGTTGTCGAAATTAACTGCTTAACCTAAATGGTTTTTCCACAATTACCCTTAGAGGTGATGAGATATACCTGAAGATTTGATCCTCGGCTAAGTACTTCTTGAGGCTTCTTGTTAGCTCTCCAGAAGATTCTGAGTCACGACCAAATGGTTTTTCCACAATTACCCTTGTCCAGCCATTCTTGGAAGAAGCCCTTACACTTGCACAACGTGCCACATCAACAAAAATATCCGGTGGTATTGACAAGTAAAACAACCTATTCGATACTTTTCCACCCTGAAATTTTCATAAAAATCTTTACAATCCATACAAGAAATCAAATTAAAATTTATCAAGAAATACAAACCTCTTTCTGCTTCAACTTAATGTCCAATTCTGCAAAATGTTCCTCAGAGTTGTATTGACCCGATTGGTAGAAACATCTTTCAAGAAACTTTTCCATTTTGTCACCACAGTTTTCTCTACACATCATCAAATCACAATACCCTAAAGTTAATAAATGGCAACGTTCTTTTGAAGGGTATTTTTGGTATTACCTCTTATCGATTCTGCAAGTTAAAGTTCCACTAATCATCTCTCTTAACTCCTCATCAGTCATTTTGGTTCGAGCATAACCAAATATAGTAAAATTCTTCAAAAATGGCAAAGATATTTGAACTATGTTAGTATCCCTTATCATGATATCAATGATCAAACATCAAACGTAGAATCTATAAATGATTAAGAGAAGAACCTGAGGTAAACAATCCTCGTAAAAGAGAGCAAAAAGCGCCGGAAAGATTTTTTTCTTGGCAAGATCGCCGGAAGCACCGACGACAGTGACACTAAGATTCGATTCAGATTGTTCCGGTGGTGATACGAGTTCTTTCGCTAGAGGCTTCTCTGCTGCACCTATTCGAAAATGACAGCAGGCAACAAAATTGGGGAAAAATTAGTTTAGATAGTTCAGTTGTCGATAGTTGTAGTTGTATAATTCGAATTTCGTGGATTTTGTATTTTTAACTTCGTTAAGTCAAAAAATGTCTCCGGCGATAGGATAATAAACAGTAGTCACGAACAAGAATGGGGGAAAGTAATCAAGATCATGAAGGGACTAATTGACCTAACGCATTTGTCGAATCAGTCGGAGTTAGACATAAAATTTTAACAATTTGAAGAACAAGCTGGTGATAGAAATATAGAGCTTACCACCGTGCAAAGAAATCGCATTAAGAGGAGACCCATTTGAGGATTTGAGTTCAAACTGGTTTTTCGGACTGATTCTCGAGTGAATCTTGAAAACCCATCTGGAGGGAGAAGATTTTCTTGAGAAATTGAAGAATTTTGCAGAGGAAAAAGCTTTTTGATTAAGTGAAGACGGTGAGAAGGTGGTGGAAGATGAAGAACAGGGATTGATTTGTGTAGCCATGCAAGATTATTTCACTTTGATCAAACAAGAAAGGATGAGTCTCAATGTTGGGATATTTAAGAAGGGTTTGTTAATAACGATCTGTATATGAACTTTGTTTCTGAGTAACAATCATATTCTCTTGAAATTTTCTTTATAATATGGACCCCATTTTCATAAATGGCGTGATCTTCTTTGTAAGGCCTATAATTGTTTGAGTTTGAGTTTTTATATTTTATTTTTCTCTAGTTGCTTACATCGATTTCTCACCAGTTTTCGCGTTTTCTTTGTATTAAAGGTTTAAACAAAATGATACATTAATTATAGGGAAAGTAAGTAATAATTGATATAAATGAAATATTTGAAATAACAAATTATTTATAAAATTGGTAAAACGGCAAACTTACTTCAGAATATTGTATTATGAAGCACTTAATACCATTCCGAAGTTGGTAGTGATTGTTAGGATTTTAGTTTGGAATTTGACACGTCTACGTTTTGGACTGGAAAAATATGTTTTGGACTGAAAAAGTTAGGTTATTATAGATTCTTTGTTCATCGATAAACAACAAATACCTTTGTTAAATTTATAATACATGGATCAGGTGTATTACCTATATAATCAAATTGGCAATACATGGATCACGCGCATCACCAACGATCATTTTGTGCATGATTACCACTCTCATTATTTCTTTAGATCAAATGCATGATGGTCCGCTAATCACACCAAAAAATGACTGTAGTACCTCAAGCGTTATCTCAACATATTTCCCCTGAACCTTTTGTTTCCATGGATGACACAAGATGTGGTAGATTTATTTAGCTCATAAATCAATAAAAGCAAAGATGCGACAATTGGTACCATTCAATGTAGATCAAACTTTTGGAGAAACATAGTTGAATTTTATGATAAATAATGTAACAACACTACTAAATCGATGAAGGCTAGTCAAACACTTCACGATCGTTGGAGTAAAATGAGTCAGGGTGTTAAGATGTGGTAGATTTATTTAGCTCATAAATCAATAAAAGCAAAGATGCGACAATTGGTACCATTCAATGTAGATCAAACTTTTGGAGAAACATAGTTGAATTTTATGATAAATAATGTAACAACACTGCTAAATCGATGAAGGCTAGTCAAACACTTCAGGATCGTTGGAGTAAAATGAGTCAGGGTGTTTCAAAGTTTGTTTGGTCTTATGAACAAATCCAACATAAATGTGAAGATGGATTCACGAAAAAGGGACAAAAATCGGGCTATATAGATATAAATATAACTGGAGGGTACTCGATTTACTTTTGTGTATGCTTGTATAACATTGCATGTTGAAGAGAAATGACATGCTATACAAGAGAGACCGAGAGATACCAATAAAGTTGAAGATATTGGCTAAAAAGGATTAATGTAAATCAAATTGTAACACCCATATCTTCATGTATAATTCTTTTAAGTTTAAATTGTTATTTCTGCATTTTACATGTCCTATGTTGAGTATAGGATAGTCCCCTACGTTTAGCGTAGGTGTAAGATATCATGTGGAGGTTTAATGACCTACACTGAGCGTAGGTTGAGCTACGTCGAGCATAGGTGTGTTGCACCAAAACCCTAATTCTTGGAGTTGTAAGCCATATTTAAAGGCTTTAACTCCTTGAGGCCCTCTCCATGCTCAGCCTCCATCCTCTTAGTCAATCATCTCGAAACCCTAGCCACACTGTGAGAGTTTTCAGACCTTAGAGTGTTCTTGTGTGCATCTTTTAAGGAAGAGTTCATTGAAGAAGCACTTAAGAGCTCCAAGCTTAGTAGATCCAGATTTTGAATCTTATAATCCACCTCCAGAAGGTATAAAGCTTCCATATTGATGATTATTCTTGTTAGATCTAGTTGGTCATGAGTTTTTGTGCTTTTGTCCCCATAACCTTGATACTAGTAAGTATGAGCTACTCTAAACCATTCAAGTGTCATTTCCATATGTTTTGAGCTTGTAAATCCATAAAAATGAGAGCTTGGTCACTCTCATCCATCCATACATGAGTTCTTGAGCAAAGGGTGGTATTATGGACTTAGTGTTTGGTCTTGTGCTCTATTTGGACATGCAAAGGGATAAAGACAGAGACTTCACCCATTAAGACTTCCATTAGATTCAAATCTGAGTGTAGCACCAAGCAGTTGACTTTTTGACAAGTTTGACTTTTGATCAACTGGGTTGGGTTTTAGTCTTGGAGGGACAAAAATGGTATTTTACCCCATGGAGGTTTAGTTATGAACCAAGACCCTTTGAGTGTTAGCTATTACCTTAATTATTAATTAGGGTTTCATTATGAATATGTTTAATGTGAGGAGTTCCAGTATCATCAACCCGAGTGTGTGTTTGTCTTGTCTGCAGATTGAGGTGAGACTTCTCACTATACTATGTAAGTTGCTAGATTGTCTTCATGACTCTTTCATGAAAGATTGTGGTTGGATCACAACACCTGTATGTAAGACTATGGTTGGATCACAACACTTTTATGAAAGAGTATGATTGGATCATAATACTAGTTTGTCTTTGTGACTTGAATGGAAAACCATGGTTAAATCATAACAGAAAGGCTATGATTGGGTTGCAGCCTGGAATTGACTGTAAGACTATGGTTGGATCATAGCAGAAAGGCTACGACTAGGTTGTAGTCTGGAATTAACTGTAAGACTATGGTTGGATCATAACATTCACATAGGATTGAAATACACCATAGGGTTAGGTCTAGTGATATATATGGTACGTGGTATTTTGGGGGACTCACTAAGCTTTGTACTTACAGTTTTGTGGTTTAAATATTTCCAAGTACTGCCGGTTCCAAAGGGAAAAGCCCGACTTGATGGCACAAAATCCCCTTATGATTTTTCCAAATTGATTATTATTACTTTACTTTGATGTTTGAGATACATTTTAATATGATTTATTTTAGAACAAATGGTTGAGTGGATTGATTATTTGAAAATGAATTTTTTTTTGGTATTTTTGATCTTACACAAATGAATACACATCATCCACAAGTTTCCATCAATAAAATCATGAAAAGTGTTAGACGCTAATATTTTAATGAATGGCTACAAACCTATTTGTATATGTGGATTACAATACACTTGGATAAATCGATATATTAAGCCTAAAAGAAAGTCAGGTTTGAAAGAAAACGTCTTATTTATCTTGATTTTTTTTGCAACCTCTTAGAAATCTCACATCTACTGATAACTAATTGTAATATGTCTTATATAACATATTCCCAGTGAATAAAGATACATGCAAATATATTAAAGGCAATGAGAGTACCGCCTCGTTAAATTCCTGAATCGGAAAAAAGCAATATAACTCTTTTATACCATAAGTAGGATAAGGTCAAAAGGAATCAGAAAAATGGAAAACAAATTTAGTAACATTATTAGTAACTAAGATAAAAATAAAAACAAGTTATGCATGTAAATGATAAAATCAAATAAAATATAAAATGAGTTATAAGTTGTAATAAATGTCCTGACCTAAAGCAAAAGGGTGTTTGCAAAAGTCTTAAGAGTGTTCTATGATATGCATCCATCATAAAAATAATGATAAATGTGCTTGGTAACAAGTCATCACTAATCTATGTAATTAACATTCAAACAATCATTAGAGAAATACCACATCTTTACACGAAAGTACCTCTCTTTTCCACTTCCAAAAAACAAAAGTGACGACTCCAGTCTTAGATATCATTCGAGAGGCCCAGGTGGAGGCCATGAGACCAGAGAATCGCAAGAGGGAGCGGGTGATTGGGAAAGTGTCCGAGTTTTTGCCTGATAGTCGAGGGCTTATGACTTTTCGAGGGAGGATTTGGGTGCCCTACACTGGCGGAGCTCGCCGTATTTTGATGGAGGAGGCGCATAGATCGAGATTCTCGATCCATCCAGGAGCCACTAAGATGTACTTAGACCTGAAGAGAGATTATTGGTGGCCCTGTATGAAGAGGGATGTAGCTTTGGGTACTTGAGAGGTGCTTGACCTGTCGTCAAGTTAAGGCCGAGCACCAGCGTCCTCATGGTCCATTGCAGCCTCTGGAGATTCCGCAGTGGAAAGTGGGAATAGATTTCCATGGACTTTATCACCAAGTTGGCGAGGACTGCACGTGGAGTTGACGCAATTTGGGTGATTGTGGACCGGCTGAAGAAGAGCGCTCATTTCCATGCCATTAGTGAGAGCTCTTCTGCAGAGATATTGGTCGAGATTTATATGAGGGAGGTGGTAGCTCGGCATGGAGTGCCGACCTCGATAGTGTCAGATCGAGACGTGCGTTTCACTTCCAGATTCTAGAAGAAATTTCATGAGGATTTGGGTCTCGGTTACACTTCAGTACCGCGTACCATCCGCAGATAGACGGGCAGAGCGAGCGGACGATTCAGACGCTTGAGGACATGCTGCGTAGGGGTGTAAATGAGACGAGACAGCTCACGAGAAACTCGAGCCCGACTCGGAAAATACTCGAAATCGACTCGACTTTAATCAAGTCGAGCTCGAGCTCAAGCTACTCGAGTACCTTATTGAGCCGAGCTCGAGTAGTAAAATACCCAGCTCAGTAAGCTTGCGAGCTTAATTGAGTATTTATATAATTAAATTTTTATCCTTTATATACTTTTAAATTATTAAAATATTTCAACACTTTTAGCTTTTATTCGCTGATTATGGAGTAAGGAATTAAATTGCATTTTAAAACTTTTGAGAATGTTTCTTTTTCGTGTTTTGGGTGTTATGAAAAATGCAATCACATGGATGATTGGTGCTATATTGACATTAGATGGTTTATTGTGAATTTTTTGTTATTTTGAAGAAAGTAAAAACATATGAAATGATTTTAATTTGAGATGATTTTAACTTTTTTTTGTCGAACCGAACCGAGCTTGCGAGCCGAGCTCAATAGTATCGAGTATTTCGCGAGTCGAGTTTGAGCTTCAAATCTAGGCTCGAGGCGAGTTCGATTCGAGCTTCGAGCACGAGTATGTTAAGCGAGTCGAGCTTCGAGCTTAGCAGTACTCGACTCGACTCATTTACACCCCTAATGTTGTGTGCATGTGTCATGGATTTTAGGGGAAGTTGGGACACTTATTTACCTTTGGCTGAGTTTTCTTACAAAAACAGCTACCATTCGAGTATTGGTATGCCTCCCTTTAAGCTTCTTTATGGGAGAAAGTGTCGGAATCCCATTTTTTGGGGAGAAGTGGGGCAGCGAGTGATGGGTGGCACTGAGATAGTGCTGAAGAGTTATGCAGATAGGCGACGATCTGAGCTAGAGTTCCAGGTCGGAGATTATGTACTCCTGAAGGTATCCCCTTGGAAAAGGGTGATCCAATTCAGGAAACGGGGGAAGCTTAGGCCCCGATACATCGGTCCTTTCAGCGTGACCGCCAGAGTGGGTAAGGTAGCATACTGTTTGTAGCTACCTGCGGAGTTGAGTTGGATCCATAACACCTTCCATGTGTCGCAGATGAGGAAGTGTGTAGCCGATAAGACGACAGTGGTACCACTAGAGGACATTCAGGTGGATGCGAGCCTGAATTACATTGAGAGACAATTTTGATCATGGATCAAAATGTGAAGGTTCTGAGGAACAAAGAGGTACCCCTGGTTCAGGTTTAGTGGCAACATCAAAGAGGGTTCAAGTTGACGTGGGAGCCGGGGACTGAGATGTGAGAGCAGTATCCAGAGTTATTTTATTTTCAGATCATGACTTCAAGGGCGAAGTCTGATTCTAGTGGGGGAGAATTGTAACATCCGGACTTCCAGGTATATTGTTTGTTATTTATTTATTTAAATATCTCTTGAGCTGCTCAATGAGTCGGTGCTCCAACTCGTCGAGTAGAGTCGCGATGTGCCACGTGGGTTTAATGACCTACTCGACGAGTTTGAGGATCCGACTCGCCAAGTAGGCACTGGAATGAGAAACCCTAAATCCCCGGGTTTGGAGCCTATTTAAAGGCACTTATAGCCTCATTTGCGGCTACACTTCCCTGAGAGACACCCTAAACTCCATTTGAGCTTATATATATATATATATATATATATATATATATATATATATATATATATATATATATATATAGAGAGAGAGAGAGAGAGAAAGAGAGTGTGTGTGTGTGTGTGTATGTGTGTATGAGCTAACTTTGACCATTTTGGTGTATCTTTGTAAGAGAAGAGAAGGTTTTCAAGCAAGGAGCAAGAGGAGGTAGTTTAGATCTGTTGTTATTCATCCAAGAGCTCCTGTTAGAGGTATAAAGTTTGAACCTTTCTCTTTTGTTTAGGTAGATTCATATTTTGAAGATTAGGGCTCCTTTACTATATATTATTAGGACTTTGAGGATTTTGAGTTCATGAGGAGGTTTGGACTTCAGATCTGGACCTTATAAGGTCCCTAGCATCTAAAGGTCCCTGCTTTATTAAGCCTTAGTGAAACCCTTGAGTGAAAACCCATATTAGAGCATGTTCTTGGCATTTCATGCCCAAAATGCCATGTATGGATGTAAAGTTTGTGACTTTATGTGATAATTGAGCCCTGAGAGTGTAGATCTAGAGTTTGGGAAAAGTCTTCTGCCTTAAAATCGTCTGATTAGGGAAAGAGTCTAAATGGACTCGCCGAGTCGAGGAGCCGACTCGACGAGTCGGTTAGGGTTGGTCCCAATGAGATGTCGATGCTGATACTCGGCGAGTTAGGGGTTAACTCGATGAGATGGACCATCACAAGGATCTCTGAGTAACGACTGGACTCGCCGAGTCACATGAGTACACTCGGCGAGTCAGGTCAAACTGGGACTGTTGACTCGAGTTGTCTTCTGTTGACTTTAAGGTTTGGCCAACATAAGTAATAGAGACCATGGAGGGGTAAAATAGTCTTTTACCCATTCCAAGAGTTAGAGAGAGAGAGAGAGAGTAAGAGAAACTTTTGGAGTATTTGAGTGAGAGTGGGGTATTGATTAGAGATGCTTACCTAATGTGTTAGGTGAAGGCTAGTTCAGGATTTTCGAGTATGCGAATGTTACTTGCTGGTTTACGAGGTGAGTCTTCTTACTATACTTTCCATGAGTGGTACCTTTGTATGATTAAGATTTTTATTGTGCTTATCTGTGTGTTTGATATTCTGCATTATGTCTTTGTGAGTTATGCTGAGTATTGTTATTATGAGCTTACCGAGTTGGGACCGGAGGATCCCACTGAGACACATCGACCAGATGGTCTTATTGTGTTATGGCCTAGAGTGGCCAATGAGCGGTATGTATGGTATTTTGGGGAACTCACTAAGCTTTGTGCTTACCGTGTTATGTGTTATGTGTTTCAGGTACTTCTGAGGACCGCGGGAAGGCATCGACATGATTTTACACACACACACACACACACACCAGAGATTGTTTTATGATTTAGAGGATCCTAGAGTATTATATACTGTTTTCTTTTGAACATGAGTTTTGGTGAATTGACATTGTGGAATTTTATGGTTTATTTATTAAAATCAACGTGTTTAGAAATTTAAAAATTTTGGTCAAGATTTTACGTCGTTACAGGAAGGTTGTATGGTTAGATACCATGAGTCGTGGAAATGTGTTCATTCATGCCGAACTTTTGGTTGTTACTGCTCAGGCGGGAGGATGGTAATGGTAATTGTTTCGAGCCCCAATGGTGTTATCGATTTGGTTTGTTTTGTGCTACCTAGTGAGCTTATTGGTTCGTGGCCTCGAAGGTTTTACTCGAGGTTGGGTATTCGAGTCGCGGTACTCAAGAAGGAGGAAATGATCATGATCAGCTTGGGTTTGCAGTTAGAAGTGGGATGGTTGATTGATGGACGGGAATGTTGTTATCCAAGTTAAGGGTTATGTCCTTCCAGTTTTCCATGTTCGGAGAAAAAGGTAGCAGGATCGTAATTTCCAGAGTTAGGAAGGGTAGTATCTGCTTAATTTGGTTTGAGTTTGTAGTGACAAAGAACATGGTTTGGCATGCGGAATTAAAGCTTGCACAATTGAACATGGTGATTTGGGTGTTTAAGAGATATATTGAATGTATATGGTGTTACACAAAAAGGATCTAGATCTAGACTACATAAATAACACACACTTACACACTCACTTTTACATCTCTCAAGCACACCTCTACAAGTGGTATGAACCCATTATTTATAGAGGTGTTTACATGTCTCTCTCTCACTCTCTAACAAATGGGTCTAAAGGCTAAAGCACCACATGCAAGTGGGTTTTACAAAAGTCAAACATTTACAAAGTCATGAATGAATAACTTTGCACCCCAACATTCTCCCCCTCAAAGTTAGGAATGAATGACCCACTTCAAATCTTCCAAAATCAAGCACTACACGGTTCGAGCCTCAAAGGTGACACATGTCGAAACGAACTTCAATCTTCAATTCTTCCATGATTCTTCAATTTAGGCTCTAGGATGTGAGACAATACAATCCGAGCAGCAACGAATGATCAAGAGTATTCCAAACTCCAAATAATCACCCTAAAGTTGCGCATAAAAACACACCCCAAAAATCTTCAATAAACCAAACCCATTTCAAATACATCACTTCTGAACTTCCAATTGCATCATCTCGTAGGCTTCAAAACTTCAAGATCACTTCAGTCTTCAAATCCGCGTAATATGAAAAATTCAAGTTCGAATTTCCATATTAAACTTCTCCCCCTTTTATAACAGAAATTTGATTATAAAACTCCAAAGGAAAAATAACGTGCTCTATTTGGAATTTTTCATGTCAAAACTCCCCCTTAACATGTGGCATAAACTTTGTGCTTCAATCCGGAAAACCCAAAAAATAATCAATTTTTATTGTCGTTCCCGGATTGCCTTTGACAAAATTTCTCAAAAATGGGTAGAAATTGTCAATTTCAAAATTATGCAGTGACCCGGTGCGCCAAAAACAGCCAAATATGCGAAACACACTCCCATTTGCGAAACTGGGTAGAATGTGTAAATTCGCACAAACTACAGGGGCCTGAAATGCACAATCTTCAATTTTCAGCAAAAACAATCCTTTTTCGAATTTGGGTGAAAAGTGTCAAACATGCAAAATTTGAGTTAATTTGCGAAGTGTAAAATATTCAAAGGTTTAGGGGCCGTTTTCGAAACTTCTTCCCTTTTGTTCTCCAAACATGCGAAGAGTAGGCTTTTTCATACGAAATCTCTTGTCAAACAAACAAAACTTTAAGGGCTAGTTTCGTAAATTCAACTTCTTCTTTTTCAATTCATATAACACGCTTCGCAAGTTCCAGTCAAACAAATTCTTCGCATATCACTGATGCGAACCATGGATGAAAATACTTCGCATCTTAACCCAATTTAACCAAATGCGAAATATTGAGACTCAAATGCGAACTCAACAGAACTTCAACTGTTTGTCTTCCAAATTGCGCACCATATCACAATCTTATATGCGAACTCAATAGATGCGAACTACCCTGATGCGAACTCGCACAAATCAATCACAAAATTGTCACACCAAATGCGAACTGAATATCACCATTAATCACCTTCACATTCTATAGATGCGAACACAATCCAGATCTCCGACTCCAAAAACTCGACATATATCCTTCGCAAATTGAATCCAATCAAACACGTATCCAATTATCGAATTCCCAGTACCTATTCATAGATTGATTCTGGACTTCATCGATTTCAAACTATCAACAACCGAAATCAATCCATTCACGCTTCGATTTTCAGCCAAATACACTAAATTCGACGTCAAACACAACACAACACTCGATTATCGATTCCAATCATGCGAACATTACTCCCCAATTCCAAAATCGACTCCAAGATCTTTCCAGTCGGCATAACCAATTTTTGATTTCAACTTATAACCATCACCATTTTTGAACTGAAATTCGTTGATCGAAAATCAAAGCATCAATTTTGACTTTAGGTTTCACTTTTCATTAGCCCATCGACACTGAAAAATCGATAAACACCAAATGTCTCATTCTTAGATCGATTTTCAGATTAAACATCATATTTGAAGAATGATCATCCTGTTCTTCATCATATTCAACATGTTCTTCAACTCTTCTTGATTATCGCTTTGGGATTTCATCACCGAACTCAAATCAAAGATCCAATTTTTGATTTCTAAACAGTAACTTAATCATAATCGATTTTGAGATTGAGCCTTTTATATAAAATCGATTCATAAGTTGATATTAATCAATACTTCAAATCGATTAGTTAAGAAATCATGAAACGAAACTAGAACTCAAAGATTAAGATATCAACTTCTAAGCAAAACTTGAACAAAATCGATTTAAAGATCGAACATATAACATAAAATCGATTCAGACAGCTATTTTGTTGATCAAAACAAATGGCAATCGATCATTCAGAATGATCAATGAAATTGGAGCACGAAACAATAACCACAATGAAAGTCAAGAACGTACAACTCTTTTATGCGTATGATAAAAATCGACTCAATCAGTGAATATTAGAAATTGATGGAATTACTTCCTGGGCTAAATCACAAAATCAGATCACAAAAACAAATATGGACTCCAAATAATGAACAGTAATTGATCGAGATTTTGGGCTCAAAGTTATGGATCATATATCAATCATTGATTGGGCTTTGAATATATGAACAGTACATATCGAAATTGAGCAAAAAAAGTGAATTTCGATTATTAATTTTTGTTTTGGATTCAAATGAACAATTACAAATTAAGAATTGAATCAAACAAACGAATATGAGAATGGATCGGGATTTGATCAACAAAAAAATTATTGGATCAAAACAAATGGGTTTTTCAACAAAAAATTAGATCCAACGAGTCAAATGATCACAAATCAAAAACGTAACGCACGATTCAAATATTACGAGAGATCATAGAGAGAGACTCACCAAAATTGATCAAATTGCGACAAAAATTGCCAAACCGAGAATCGTTCTTCAAAAGTCACGTTGATCGTGAAAACCAAGCTCTGATACCAATTGTAGTGACAAAGAACATGGTTTGGCATGCGGAATTAAAGCTTGCACAATTGAACTTGGTGATTTGGGTGTTTAAGAGATATATTGAATGTATATGGTGTTACACAAAAAGGATCTAGATCTAGACTACATAAATAACACACACTTACACACTCACTTTTACATCTCTCAAGCACACCTCTATAGAGGTGTTTACATGTATCTCTCTCACTCTCTAACAAATGGGTCTAAAGGCTAAAGCACCACATGCAAGTGGGTTTTACAAAAGTCAAACATTTACAAAGTCATGAATGAATAACTTTGCACCCCAACAGAGTTACAAGTTGGTTGATTTATGATATGATTTCACTACTGGTGGGTGTTTGTTCAATCCCTAAGTGGGGGAGAACTGGAATTCTTGGGTAGAGTATTTTAGCTGTTGAGGGATCTTCCAGTTTGTTGTTTTGAATTGATGTCTTCAGATTAGTTAAGTGGATGTTGATCGATGGATATTTTCCAGAAGCAGGTATGTTCAATTCCATGTGGGTCTTGATTCTCTGTTTTGAGTGTCAGTGTGTCTTTAACCACTTTTCGTGGGGTTCACCATTCAACAGAGGTCCTCGTGAAGGTTTAATTGTGTCAGCCGAGATTCAGTGGTCGGGTCAATCCGTAATCAAGATTCAGTATGTTCTATGTCCCTTTGGTCTTTAGGTATGGTTACCTTCAATAGTGGAGCAAGAACGTGGCTCAAAGCAGACTCAGGTTTTGGTAACCTTCAGGATCACTTTGAAAGTCTTCACGAGCTAGTGCGTAGTGGTGGAGTCCGTTCAGTCTCAATCAAGGATGGGATTTTGTTTTGACTGATCGTGAGGATGCTCATTGTTATTGATTTAGTTGTTATTTCGATTGTCTATGGTATTTCTTCTCTCTTAGATGGGATTATGGGTTCCCTAATTATGTGCATGGTCCTTTTAGGCGATAGTTTTCGAATTAGACCAAGAGTGCGACCGTTATCTTATTCTTGTGTAATGTGCGACCATGTTTTGTAAGATATTTCTTGGTAGCAGTTTTGTGGTACTTAGTTGGCATTGTGAGGGAGTTGATTAGCTCCCTTCAAGGTAATGGAATGAGTTGGGTATCTTCAGGCCCGGGGTGTTGGGCGAATGATTCGATGACGACAGTGTCGGTATGTTATCGGGAGCATTCCAGACATTAGCTGAGGTCCAGGGAGGGCATACCAGATTCATGCTTTGGGCTCAGAGGCAATCCAGACCTATGTTGAGGACCTTGTAGGGGTATTCTAGTCATAGGTTGTGGGCCTCGTGATCATGGTGGTTCATCTGCTTGTAGCACTTTCGGTGTTGACGCGCTGATGGGGGTCAAACAAGTCACAAATTTGTTGGTTAGATAAAGGGAACAATAAGGGTTGTGGGGAGTATCAGTCAGGTATCAGAAAGTCAATGTAGGATGTATGCATTATAATTCCAGTTGTTCGCAAAATGTTGTTAGGAATATGGTTTTCAAGTTGAAATTGCTTATGGAGTTGTAAGTCATAAAGTTCTTTGTGTTTGTCTTGTGTGGATTCCCAAGTGGGGGTGCACCTGATCCGATAAGGGATCGGATGTAATGTGGAATTTTTTGGTTTGATCACATTTTCTTGTCGAAGTAGTGGTTGGTAATGAGATAGCAAAAAGTCAAGGGTTCTTAAGGTTAGTACATCATGTGGTTTGGTTTTGGTTGGGGTTTGCGGTCGGTATATTTTGAGGATCATTTATGCATGATTTTGGTAGTGTCCCCATTTTGGGACTGAGGGTTGATTTAAATCGATGCTCATCAATTTTTGGGAAGGTTTTTCAAGAAGATATTATGAGTGGCCACTTTCGAGTGGGTGTTTGGTGGAAACTCGGGTTGGGAAATCTTGAGTGTATCCGTGCAAGGTCAGTATCCAGAGAGATGTGGGTTAAGGAATGTGTATGTCAAGGCATCGAATGAAGTGTTTCAGGTTTATAGCCACAGTGTAAGTCCCCAAAATGCTTGTGTACCAATCAGATCCAATTGATGGTGCGGAATCCCAATCAATTGGATGATGTCAGATCAATATATAAGAGAAGGAGAAGAAGAATAACTTGAATCTAATGTATTGATGATATGATTGATGCTCCTTACAATAGATTCTCTCACACACACACTTCTTCACTCTAACTTTCTCTCTCTTCTCTAGCCTTCTATTAACCGTACACTCCTCTACCCATTACATCTATTCATATGGACCTCCAGCCATATACATGTGTACAGCCGCACACCCTGTATACGGCCGTACATAGGGTGTGCGGCCGTACACACAAACCGTAAACACATACAACATTACATAAAAATATATTTTCCTAGAAAAGCAAAGTATAAACCATATTTTTGACCCAACAATCTCCCCCTTGGTTTATAGCTTTCTTTTCTAATTGGCCCAACAAACCCCCCCTAAAAAGTAGTTGACTTTTCTTGTTAATCTTCATTGGGAACTTGGCTTCAACATTAATCTTCAAATTCTTCACAGCTTCAAGATGAACTTGATGAATCTTCAATGAATGACTTCATGTTGAGCGGTTGGGCTTTTCTTCAGAGTTTGGCTTTGAATGCACGTCGGGTGAGGAGGCTTGATGAAAAGATTCTTGAAAGATAGCACTTTCAGCTTGAGAATCTTCAGAGAGAACAACAGAGAGAAATAATCTTATGGATCACTTCAGCAGGTTCATAGATAGCAGCAAATTGATTGAGGAGGCTTCAATGCAATCTGTCACATAATCTTCAAGTACAGCTTCACCATGCTTCTGGGGTTGACACATTGAATGTTGAAAAAATAATCTTCATTTCTTGCTCCTTCGAATGTGAATTCTTCGATGCTCACGAATGAAGTCTTGGCTCAGAAGATCTTCAATACAGTCTCCACGAGTCTCATCTACGCCTGAAATCACTTTTCAAGACAAAACAAAACTAAAAGAAAAATTAGCACACACAAAAATATATTTTTGGATTTTTTTTTATATTTTCTGGAAAAATAAAAACAGAAAGAAAAAAATATTTTTTGGATTTTCTGATTTTTCTGAACAAAAAATAACACTATTTTTGGATTTTTAATTTTCTGATTTTTGTTTGTTTTTTGAATTATTTTTAATTCTCCCCCTTCCTCTATGAACAAATTTAACAAAAATAAAATGATATATAACTTTAAGAACGATGTGGGATCAAAGTTTTTAGACAACCTTTATCTGCTTGTCGGTACCTTCCATCTTCACGTCTTTGTCTGGTCGATCGCCGGTATTGTTGTCCACTTAAACACGAAAAATTGTGACAAAATTAGGACATACTATAAGTGACAAGAAAAAGTGATCCTAAGTTCCTAGATATTATATATGATCCTAAGTTTCTAGATACTATATCTTAAGGACCATTCAGCTGACGACGACCAGAGATATTGTTGTCCACCTAAATTGAGCAGCGAGATCTATAGACAATCTTTGAGTGTTCAATTTTAATTGTACTGGAACATGTTTCCTGCTTCCAGATATGCCCCAGTAATCAAGGACTTCCAGAGTACTCCTTACATCGGATGAGCATACCATCATTAGGGGAGAAGATAGATTCAGAGTATTATCACTTATAGTGCATATGCTGTGTACCAGGTCGGATTGTTAGTCACACAAAGGAGACAACATATGGCTAACAGATAAGAGGAATTTCATATATATATATATATATATATATATATATATATATATATATATATATATAATATGCAGAGAAATAGAGTTGCACATGTTACAGTCCAGGTCGGATCTCTTCCAATCACACAGAGGAGGTAACATATGACTAACGGAAAGAAAGAAAGAAAATGATTTTCTACAGACATAATTTATTGGAATTTACCAGTCGCACCATCAATACCGAAATTAAGGACAGAATCCGCACATGGAGGAAAAGTTAAACCACGGTTCCAGATACGGGTTCATTTAATGTGACGAGTAGATTCCCATATATATCTCCCTGCTCAACCTATCCAAGCGTCGTATTGTCAGGCTAAATGGAACTAACTAGGTCAAGATTTGTCAAGTCTATAGATTCCTTAAGTTCATCTACACCTAGTCAAGTCTGTTAAATTCTTCATGCCTACCGACGCATCAAACCAGAGCATAGACCCTTCAACTTTGGGTACGTTACGCAGACTCAGATTTCCCGTTATCACTCACTTCCCAAAACATCTCCCTCAAGCACATTCCATAACCAACATATTATTATTTTGATTTTCTAATTTTTTTTGGATTTAAAATTTTCTAATTTTTGTTTTGTTTTTATTTCTCCCCCTAAATTTGTGCATAGGAGAGAAATGAAAGTAAATGCGCAAATTTAAACTATCCTAAAACAAAAATTTGTCTTTAAAGCGAATCAGCTTAAGAAAAACTCAGGAGTATAGAGAAGAAAACTTAAACCGTAAGTCACCGATTGAATTTGCATCCAAAAGGTCTGAGAACAACACGCGTAATCTCAGAACAGATCCGAAAATTCTTCATGTCATTAAGCACAAACCCCATGTGATCCCTTCCTTTCTTCCCTTCCCGCAAAGGACACATACTCTCAAACAAATGTCTGAATGTTGTACAGTTGAGAGATGTCCCCTATCAAGTGCCAGGAACAGCAACTACCAACAAACCGAAGTCTGATGATATGCCTCCATAGCTGCTCCGACATAGAGCGGGATCAGTTGGTCTTTGGAACCCAGTCCGTTTTGAAACTAGGTCGACCTTTGTCATCTTTGCACGATACTCTCTCCCATGACATGTCTTGCTTATCACAAACAGAAGATGTAAAAATATTAGAAGCGTTAGAAGATTTGGGAGAATGAGCCTTTGGAACCCATTTGTAGTTGGGTTTAATCCATTTCTTTTTCGATCTGATGGGTGGCTCAGTACTTGCTTTGGGACTTGATGTCGGCCATTGAGATGACTTTGATTTTGGCTTCATGGGAGCATCTCTTGGATTTGACTTCTTGGCCGACTTTCCCTTCTTGTTCTTGGGAGTTTGATTCTTGGCCTTGTAGGTTTGATTCTTGGCCTTCTGCGCGTTCCAGTCATCATGGTCTGAACGTGACCTTGAGGGGTTTCTTTTGAAGTATCTCCCTCTTGGCGCGTTCTGCCAGCCTTGTGCATAGTAAGGAACGTATGCGTGATTTGGACAGTTTTGGGCAATGTGTCCAGGTGTTCCACAGTGAAAACATGTCTTTTACTTCACTGTGGAGTTGTTTCTTCCTGCCCCTGGTGGCGTGTCTTTGCCTTGTCTCTTGCTTTTCCCACACGCACAGTTGCAACAGGCACTCTGTTTAGCTTGAAATGGTGGCCTGTATTTACCAACAACAGGTTGATCAGAAGCAGTTGAGTTCGAAGCAACATATTCAGAGTTCAAGGAGATGTTGGTTTGTTCAATGGTGTTCTCCTTGTTCTCATCCTCTGCTACTTTACCTGCACATGAAGTAGAAGCATTAGTATCGTTCAGCTCAACACCCTCAGTTGCCTGTTCAACAACTGGTTTACCGTATACCATAAATGGTTCTCGGTCAATCTCTTCCTGAGTCAAAGGTATGGATATATAGTTATGATTGAAAGGGGGAGGAACACTATCATACCCTAGACCCTTGTTTTGATTATCTTTGAATTTCAATTGATTTTCAAATAAGGACTCGACTGTCTTACTTGACGCGGTGTAATTTTTGAAACTAACATCTGTTTTTCCACACTTTATTTTCAAAGCGTCAAGTTCTTCCGTTACAACATCAAGTTTTTGCTTAATGTGATCATAATTTTCACACTTGTTGCTGTAATCTTCTTGTAGTTTCCTAAAGTCCTTAGTCTTTGCCTCAAATTGAGCTTTCAGAGGTTTCTGACCTTTCCTAAGAGTATAGCCTTCGTATTTAAGGTTCTCATTTTCCCTTTTTAGCAAATCAATTTGTTCGTGAAGAAATTTAATCGTAGCTTTACAAGATGGAGTACATGAAACTTCATTTACCGGAATTGATGTGTAACTCATTTTCTTTTTTTTCTTTTTGTTTATTTATTTTTATTTTTTATTTTTATTTTTTAATTTTTTTTAATTGCCCTTTGACTTAAAAACCGAGAAAGTCAACCTTAAAAGTCAAATTTAAAAAGTCAAACTCAAAAGTCAAACTTGAAAAGTCAAACCGAAAAGCTAAATTTGAAAAATTAAAAATCAAACGAGAAAGTCAAAATTTAAAGTCAAATGTCAACTTTTAAATGTCAAAGTCACAATTTAAGGTCAAAAGGCAAAAATAAAAATAAAAAATTAAAAACTAAAATTTTTGGTTGAAAATTGGAATTTAAAAATAAAGAAAATTGATTTTTGGGTTAAAAGTGTTAAATTTGGGAAAATATGAACCGAAGATATAATATTTCAATTAAAAGAGGAAGGAAAGAAGCATCTAGCAAGTTAGATCAAGTGGAAAAATGCTTGGTTTAGAAGGGAGGAGACCCATGTTTGAATCTTGCAACCCTCGAGTTCCTTTTGATTATTTTCTACTTGCTGCGAAGTGTATAAAGTTTAAACGAGCAAGGTATTTAACAAGTTGCCTTGTAGCTCAACTGGCTAAGGCGCTTGTTCTCTATGTTAAATGTATTGAATTCGATTCCTTGGAGCCACACAAATTCCTTTATGTTTTTTAGGTGTACACGGTGCGAACTTCGGACCCTGGAGCCACACAAATTCCTTTATGTTTTTTAGGTGTACACGGTGCGAACTTCGGACCCTGGCTGCACACCGAGCTGGCCGCACACACCGAGCTGCACACTCCCTGACCGCACACGTTCAACATATTCGCAAAAAAACGATGTTTTTCACCCTTTTTTGCTCCAAAACTCGATCAAAAACTCGTTTTTATGAAAAATGCAAAGAAGTAACCCCCCTTATTTTTGCGAGATCTATCCAAAAACGCTATTATCTTTTCAAAATAAGATCAAATAAGCTCCAGATCTAACAAAATTGACTGATACAACCTTGCTTTGATACCAATTGTAAGTCCCCAAAATGCTTGTGTATCAATCAGATCCAATTGATGGTGCGGAATCCCAATCAATTGGATGATGTCAGATCAATATAGAAGAGAAGGAGAAGAAGAATAACTTGAATCTAATGTATTGATGATATGATTGATGCTCCTTACAATAGATTCTCTTTCACACACACTTCTTCTCTCTAACTTTCTCTCTCTTCTCTAGCCTTCTCTTAACCGTACACTACTCTACCCATTACATCTATTTATATGAATCTCCAGCCATAGACATGTGTACAGCCGCACACCCCGTGTACAGCCGTACATAGGGTGTGCGGCCGTACACACGTGTACAGCCGTACACACTAACCGTAAACACATACAACATTACATAAAAATATATTTTCCTAGAAAAGCAAAGTATAAACAATATTTTTGACCCAACAGTCTGTTAGTTAAGGAAGTCAATCTATTATATCTCCTTGTGTTCATGGAATTTTTATTAGGAGTTGAGTGGATATTTTGATGGATAAGTGTTAGAGATTTAGCATTGGTTCAGTGTGGGCAGTCTATTAGGGAGTCAGACTACTTCGAGTAGATTGAGTTTCTACATGGGGCTGTGGATTCGTCTTCTTCGATTGAAAAGTTCTGCTGGGATTAGTTGCCTTAGTAAGGTAATGTGGTATGTTCATGGTTACGGTTATCTACCTCGGGCTGTCGAGCATGCCGAGGATGGCAAGGACTGATTTCGAGGACAAAATTGAATGTAAGTGGGGGGGGGGGAGTTGTAACACTCGGTTTCGAATTGCTTCATTATTCGGGGCCGTGACCGATCATCTGTTATCATAAGGCTTAGGGCCTTTGGGAAGAAAGGTTTATACCCATCTGGATGTGGGTGATGTTGGTTATATGATGAAAGGGTTCGGTTTGTGCTTTAGATCCCAAGGGTATCGGTAAAGGTGTTGGTTTGAGCCTTTTATGAATTTTGGATTTTAGTTCGGATGGTTTTCAGGCTAAATAATGTTGATAGAAGTGTAGGGCTTCTCATTACCTTTCCGTGGATATAAAGAACGTCAAAATCGGAATTATAATGAAGAAGTTATAACCATTTGAAGTTAGAAGGGTTTTGGGCTGAACTGGGTACACGGGGCGTACGAGATGTGTACGCATGGCGTACTTGGGTATTATAGACGCGAGTGCATTTAAGAACGCCCTGCATTCCCTAAGGGAATGTGCTTCGATCGTCTAGGCAGATTAAACCCTAATTTTTGGGTCTTAGACCCTATTTAAACACCTTAACTCACCTCCAACCCTTATTTCCTTCAACCTCCATCATATCTAACCCTAAGAACAAAACCATAAGCCTCTTGCATGCATTTTTAGCATACCTTGATCATTTGGGTGTTATTTGGGTGATTTTGAAGAAGAAGGTGTTTAGAGAATAAGCAAGGGATTGATGAGTTTTGGGGTGCAAAGTTATCCATGTATGACTTTGTAATGGGTTGACTTTTTGTAGACCCACTTACATGTGGTGCATTAGCCTTTTGACTCATGAGAGAGAGAGCCATGTAAACACCTTTATATAAGGTGGGTTCATTCCACATTTAGAGGTGTGCCTGAGAGGTGTAAAAGTTGAGTGTGTAAGTGTGTGTTATTTATGTAGATTTAGATCTAGATCATTTTTTGTAACACCATACATATTCAATACATCTCTTAAACACCAAAATCACTGTGTTCATTGTGCATTCTTTAATTACGCATGCCAAACCATGTTCATAAATCACTACAATTGGTATCAGAGCCGGTCTTCGAAGATCAACACGATTTTTTGAAGAACGATTCTCGGTTTGGCAAAATTTGTCACAATTGGAGCATTTATGATGAGTCTCTTTCTATGATCTCTCTTAATCTCATTAATTCGTGCGTTGCGTTCTTGATTGTTTGATCGTTTTGTCTCAATGGATCGAAATTCGTTTTAACCCCGTTAGTTAATCCAATATTGTTGCTTAGATCAAAAGTTCAAAAAAAAAAAATCGAATTCCAAAATCTTTTCACTGTTCATTAGAAAATTTTATGTTCGCCAAGTCCAATTGCATTAATTCAATACTGTTCTTGTGATTCATAATTCCAGCCAAATTCAACGTGTTTAATCTGTTCATCCTTTTAGCCCAATTACTTGAGTCTTACTGTACGTCATCCAAAATTTGAGCCCAATTTGAGTTCCAAATATACTTCTCATATTCATTTATTATCCTCTTGGGAGTAGGCTCCACTTAATTCGTTTGCCGTTTCCAAAAAAAATTGAACTCGAATCCAAAGATGATTATTAATTTGAGTTTGATTTCAATTGAACACTTGTTATTAATTGGCAATGAATTTGATTTTAACTTGTCGAACACTTGTACTTGATGTCGATTATCTATCAAGGTCAATTGGCGATTTCTTGAATCGAGTCGTTTTCTTATGTCTTCTTATAATCGATTATCGACATTTTCATTTTTCAAGCGATTCTTTTTCTTACATCGATTTGATTGAGCATATGCTTTTCAATCGAAACTTGAAGACTGTTCGCAATTTGAATGACGATCTCAAAATTTTGTAGTATCGATTTGGGAAGGAAAGACTTGTAAAACGAAGTCTATGATTTTGAAATTGGCTTACTGATTTCGAAATTGTTTTGATTTTGGGGTTAGTTAATTGCTTGCTAGTCGAATGTTCTAAAGATTTTGAAGTCAAATTCAATTTTGACTTGTGGTCAAATGTATAGGTTCGATATGTGGAATGCAGTTTTGGGTATTAGAGTCAAAATTGGTGCTGTTGTTTGCGTTGAAATCGAAATCAGATGGGCTATGTCAACTGGCATTTGTAAGAATGAAAGACGGGATCAGCTTGATTTGGAGTCACGAACGAAAGTGAGTTTTGGGCTTTCGCATCTGGAACTTACAATTTTGAGGTTCGATTATTCTGAGATCGAACTCGATTTTGAAGGATCGATGTCTAGTTTTGATTTTGATTTCGAAATAATTACTGAAAAATGAAGGTTATGTTGGAGTCGTTGATGTCGATTATGGTAGATGTTGGTGTTAAACAGCAAAGGGTAGGACTTTGTAGTTGACGACGATGATTTTGGAATGGGGTTTGCTTTGAAAGACGAAGAGTTTGTGTTCATTTCGAAAATTTGATAACAAATTGGGATGTATGGTTGGTAACGAATGGAGAACGAAGCTATAATGTTTCGAAATTTTCTCTGATCTTTCGAAAGTTTGTCACTTTACACCCGTTTCGAAATAAAGAAGTAATGTCGAAAGTTTGAACTTTGAAGTATTGTTCGACATTTCTGTTTAAAGTTTCGAAAAATTGATGAATTGGGAAGAAGTTTCAAAAATAGTCCCTTAACTTTCGAAAGTTTGGCACAACATAACCAACTTCTACATTTGGGTGAAGTTTCGACATTTTGGCAGCTTATACCCAATTTTGAAATTTGGAGTTAATTTCGACATTTGGGGTATAATTTCGAAAGTTTGAAGATGTGGGTAGAATTGTCGAAAGTAGTCCCTGATATTTTGAAAAGTTAGCAGCAAGTTCCCAATTTCGAAAATGGACTGATTTTGCTGAGAAATTAAAGAAAATGCATTTTAGGCCCTTGCAGTTAATGCAAATTGCCGCTTTCTACCCAGCTTCGGAAAAGGGGTAGAGTTTTGCATTTTTGGCTGTTTTGGGCGCACCGGGTCACTGCAGAATTTTGAAATTGACAATTTCTACCCATTTTTGAAATTTTTTGTCAAAGGCGGTCCATGAACGAAGCTAAAAATTGAAGATTTTTTGGATTTTCCGGATTAAAGCACAAAGTTTATGCCACATGTTAAGGGGTAGTTTTGACACGAAAAATTCCGAATAGAGCACGTTCTCTTTGCTTGAAGGTTTTATAATCAAATTTCGATTATAAAAAGGGGAGAAATTTATATGGAAATTCGAACTTGAATTTTTCATATTACACAGATTTGAAGACCGAAGTGACCTTGAATTTTTGAAGTTTACGAAATGATGCGATTGGAGATTCGGAAGTGATTTCATTTCGAAATGGGTTTGGTTTTATTAAAGATTTTCGGGGTGTGTTTTTATGCTCAACTTTTGGGTGATTAATTGGAGTTTGGGATGCTCTTAATCGTTTGTTGATGCTCGGTTCGTATGGTCTCACATCCTAGAACCCAAATTGAAGAATCATAGAATAATTGAAGATTTAAAATTCATTTCAACATGTGTCACGCTTGAGGCTCGGATTGTGTAGTTGCTCGATTTTGGAAGATTTGAAGTGGGTCATCCATTCCTAACTTTGAGGGGGAGAATGTTGGGGTGCAAAGTTATCTATGTATGACTTTGTAATGGGTTGAATTTTATAGACCCACTTGCATGTGGTGCATTAGACTTTTGACTCATGAGAGACAGAGAGAGAGAGAGATGTAAACACCTCTATATAAGGAACGTTCATTCCACATGTAGAGGTGTGCTTGAGAGGTGTAAAAGTTGAGTGTGTAAGTGTGTGCTATTTATGTAGATTTAGATCTAGATCCTTTTTTGTAACACCATACATATTTAATACATCTCTTAAACACCAAAATCACCGTGTTCATTGTGCATTCTTTAATTCCGCATGCCAAACCATGTTCATAAATCACTACAATGAGAGCTTGTAGATCCAGAGGTTGATGGGTTTTGACCATTCTAACACTCCTATGGTGTACATGCAACCCTAGATGCTTTGGATCAATGTTTTCTCTATTATACATGCAAAATTTCATTTTCCAAAGCATCATCCTAACTAGCATACTATGGAGTATATACACTACAAATATCTAGTTAGATGACTTACCTTTGTTGTAGCTTTGAAACCTTAGGCCTTTAAGAGCCTAGCACCCCAAATGTGATGCCTCAAATGCTTCACACAACACCACCAACAATGGAGGACTTGAGAAGAGATTGTCTTGCACTCATAAAATTGGCTAACCCTCTTGTGTATCACTTAGGTCCGATTTTAGTAGCCATGAGGCTTCTTATATAGTATGACCAACTAGGGTTACACCATGCAAACCCTAATGTGCATGAATTTTCACATTCCTTAGGCTCCATGGGTTTTAACCTCTATGGAGTATCCATGGGTCACCACATAGGTTTAGCCCAACATAAAGAACTATGGATCATAAGCCCACTTTATAAGAATGAATGATTCACACAATCAATCCCCATATATTTAATTAGTCGCTTTTTATCACAAAATTAATTATAATTTAATTATTGATCAATACTAATTACATGATATGATTTAATATTAATATATTAGAACTTATAATATATTAATAAATCATAAATAACATTTTTCTCAAAAGTCCATCTGTCAGATTGTCCCGGTGCCATGCAACCCAAATGGACCATGCTACTCTCGGGTCAAGTACATACCAAATATAGTTATGGACTTAGACACCTTATCCAACAGTCTCCCACTTGGATAAGTCTAATAACTATAGTTGTAAGTATAACTTTAGGATCCGACTGGCAATTGTGGCTCTTAAATGCCTTTGTCGAACTTAGACGTACCATTTTAGATAAGTGATCATATAATCCTTTGTTCTAAAGATATCAGCCAGACAAATACAAGGAACACAGTCAATCTTATTGTCCAGTAGTTTGTTTCTTGATTTCCGATTCATTTGACATAGAACTTAATCGAACACATCAATCTAGTTCTGACCGGGCCCGACACATAAGTCAAAACAAAAACATCGAGGGGCCCAAGATATCGCTTTTAATCCTCCAAGGACTAAAAGGAACAGATAAAATTCGATAGTATATTCTTGTACTAACTATTCATTGAATCATACACAACAACATGTTTTATAACATTGAGTTACTGATGCAGTTTCGTACAATCAATGTACAACCAACTCATAGTCAACAACTCATATATCTAGGTTTGAAGACTTATATGATATTATCATCTCACGATCACCCGAGATAAATTCCATGAAGTGATACAAGTGAGCACGGGTTGAATCCAATACTCATACCTTATGAGCACTCATGAATGTCATAGCAATGCCTAACCGTTTCTAACAATCTACAAGCCAAATTCATGACAGTCTTGCTTTAATACCTACTTCTAAAGTATGATCGAATGATCCCTTGGTTCCTTGGCTAAGGCAACCACACTTTTGATGTCACATAAAATCTCCATAGGCTCTTTTATAGCTAGTACAACTCCAAGGTCTCCGATGAAGTTCTTCAGCTATATCGCCTCCTTCGCCGCCTCGCTTGCTGCTATGTACTCTGATTAGTATGTTGAATCAGATACAGTCTCCTCCTTGGAACTTTTCCAAGTGATTACTCCTCCATTCAGGGTAAATAGCCAGCCCGGCTGAGACAGGAAATTATCTATGTTGGTCTGAAAGCTGGTGTCACTATACCCTATCACCCTTAAGTCATCACTTCCACCGAGGGTAAGAACCCAGTCCTTAGTCCTCCGCATGTACTTAAGAATGTTCTTCACCGCAGTCCAGTAAGCCTTACCAGGATTCCCATGATATTTGCTGACCATGCTCAAAACAAATGCCACATCAGGGCGAGTACAAGTCATAACATACATGATCGAGCCAACAGCAGATGCATATGGTATTCGACTCATCTCAGCTATCTCAGCCTCTGTACTCAGACACTGAGCCTTGCTCAGTCTAGCATTGTGCTGGATCAGTAAGTCACCTTTCTTGGAATCCTACATGTTGAACCATGTCAACACCTTTTCCAAGTAGGTACTTTGACTAAGTCCAATTAGTCTTTTACTCCTGTCTCTCAATATCCTTATTCTCAGAATATAGGCAGCTTCCCCAAGGTCCTTCATAGCGAAACACTTCCCAAGCCAGGCCTTTACCTCCGGCAAGGTCCGAATGTCGTTTCCTGTGACAAGTATGTCGTCCACATACAACACCAGAAAGCTAACTATGCTCCCACTAGCCTTGACATATACACATGACCCATCCTCGCTTCTCGAAAATCCAAATTCTTTGACTTTATCATCGAAACAAAGATTCCATCTGCGAGATGCTTGTTTCAATCCATAAATGGATTTCTCAAGCTTACACACTCTATTAGGGTACTTTGCATTGACAAAACCCTTTGGCTGATTCATGTAAATATCCTCGGCCAACTTTCCATTAAGGAAAGTGGTTTTGACATCTATTTTCCATATTTCACAATCATGAAATGCATCTTTGGCTAGAATAAACCGAACAAATTTAATCTTCGCTACTGGCGAGAAGGTCTCATCATAATCAACTCCCGGAGTTTGAGTAAAGCCCTTCGCAACTAGTCGCGCCTTATATGTGTGTACTTTCCCATCCATGTTGGTCTTCTTCTTGAAGATCCATTTGCAACCGACTGTCTTACGACCCGGTACATTGTCAACGAAGTTCCAAAATTGATTGTCATACATGGAATGAATCTCACAGTCCATCGCCTCTTTCCATTTAGCAGACTCGGGGCCTGCCATGGCTTCCTTATAGTTTCTAGGTTCATCCAAATTTATCAGTGTGCTATCACTGATAGATGTATCACCCTCAGATGTTATATGAAAACCATATAACACAGGTGGAACACTAACTCTACTAGAACGCCTCAGAGGTACGGACTCGTCAACTGGCTCAATAGGAGTTTCCTCCTCAGGTTGACCGCTAGTGTTTGAGGTTCCTTCATCACTTAACTCTTGAAGTTCTTCAAGGTCAATTTACCTCCCACCGTCCCTTTGGAATATGAGTTCCCTCTCTCGGAAAACTCCTCTCCTCACAACGAAGACAACATTGTCAATCAGTCTATAGAAGTGATAACCAAAGGACTTTTGTGGGTAGATGATGAAAATACACCGCTCACTCCGAGGTTTGAGCTTGTCATGAATCTCGCGCCTCACAAAAGCCCGCAACCCCAAACCTTGATGTGTGCTAACGAGGGAGCCTTCCCCATCCACATCTCGTGAGGTGTTTTGGCAACCATTTTAGTTGGGACTCGATTAAGGATATGGACGGCAGTCTCTAAGGCATACCCCCAGAATGACATTGGTAATGAAGCTCGACTCATCAAGGAACAAACCATGTCCAACAAGGTTCGTTTGCGCCTCTCAGCTATACCATTAAGTTGTGGTGTCCTAGTGGCGTCAACTGTGAAATAATTCCACACTCTTTAAGATAGTCTAGGAACTCAATACTAAGATACTCACCACCTCGATCAGATCAGAGCATCATTATCTTCCCGTCCAGCTGATTCTCCACTTCTTGCTTAAACTCTTTGAGTCTTTCAAAGGTTTCTGACTTATGCTTGATTAAGTAGACATAGTCATATCTACTGTAATCATCAGTAAAAGTCGTATAGAAGTGGTTAGCATCCCTTGTGGCGGTTCTGAAGGGCCCACACACATCAGTGTGTACGAGATCCAACAAGCCTTCACCCTTCTCACAAGTACCTATGAAGGGTGATTTGGTCATCTTTCCAAGAAAACAAGATTCACAAGTTTCATCCGACCTTAAGTCGAATGACTCCAAAACTCCAGCCTTTTGGAGTTGGCATATGCGCTTCTTGTTGACATGTCCAAGACGACAATGCCACAAGGATGCCTTAACCAAATCATTGGAAGAATCGATATGCAACACATTATTTCCTAAGTTGTCTACAACCATCACAGTTTCATATACACCATTACAAGGTAATGCTCTAAAATAAAAAAACACCATTATAATAAGCATTTATTGCACCAATTTCATTATCAAATGAAAAAGTAAAACCTTGTTTATACAAACCATGAAAGGAAATAATATTTCTAGCCATATCAGATGAGTAGCAACAATTATTCAAATCTATTTCTAACCCACTACTAAGCAATAAAGAATAAACTCCAATCTTGGTGACAGGTGATACTCTCCTATTCCCCATGATCAAGTTTATCTTCCCGTGCTCCACATCCTTACTTCTTTTTAGGCCCTTCACATCAGAACAAATGTGAAATCCACAACCTATTTTAAGCACCCCAAGAGTTAGTATGTGATGAGTTTTTAGATAGAATAGTATAAATACCTTCATGGGTGGGTTTAACCTTCCCATAATTGACATCCTGCAAGTATTTGAGGCAGCTTCACTTCCAGTGCCCTTTTTCATGGCAGTAGAAACACTCTGCTTCCTTGGGAACATTTGAAGGAGCAGAAGAACCACCTTTGGTTCCACTTGAAGAGGATCCATCAAGAGACTTTCCCTTGCGGCTCTTGGAAGGAGCCTTCCTCTTCTTCCCCTTCCCTTGTCCAATTTCCAGAACAGGGGCAGTAGCAGTAGGAGTAGATACAACATTTTTACCTTTGAGACCACTTTCAGCATTCCTCAAAAGGTCTTAAATCTTGATAAGAGTGACCTCCTCCTTGTTCATATGATAAGTCATATGAAACTGTTTATAACAGCGAGGTAAAGAGTGTAGAATCATGTCTATGGCCAACTCTTCAGAGAGGTTAACATTCAACTTCAGCAGACGGTCCACAAGCCTTTGCATTTTCTGCAAGTAGGCCGTGATGGGTTCACCATCCTTCATCTTTGGTGTAATCATAGAGGAGATCATGTCATACCTCTCTTGATGAGCACTATGATGGTACTTTTCCATTAGGTCCTGGTGCATCTCAAAAGGGTAGAAACCCTCATAAGACTTTTGGAGTTCAACTAACAGAGTAGCAAGCATGATACAAGCTACCTTGGTGGCATCCTTCTCATGTGCCCTAAACTTGGCAATATCCTGAGGAGTAGCTGTAGACTCATCAATTTCCTTAAGCTCCTTTTCGATGACATATTCCTTGTCCTCATAGCGAGTGACCATCCTGATGTTCCTAATCTAGTCATTGAAATTAGTCCCATCAAAGATGACTCTCCCACAAAGGTTTATGAGAGAGAAGGAGTCAGAAGGGTTTGAGCCATGAGCATTGTTGGAATACATCTGAAAAGGAAGAAAGACAAAGTTTAGATTAGATAATAGTCCTTAATATAACACCCAAATGAAATATTAAGGCTAGGACCCAACACATTGTTTTACAAATTGGAAGAGGGATGCCATAATCCAACTTGCAAAATATTTGAAGGTAGGTAAATGAAAATTTACCAATTTCCACTATGAAAAACGAAATAGATTATTAAGTTTTAATTGTATTGAAATCATAGATACTTTGAGATTCATTGAACAAATCAATGGAATGTTTAAATCTTGATCATGCCCTTCAGGTTTGTGACTGGGATACCGAGGATCACAAAAAAGTATTGAATAACCATGCAAATGTGCATGGTACTCTTGATGTCATATATCACCTAATCGATGTGCCTGTTAACCACACACGCTCCATTGATCTATGATAAACATCAAGCCCCCCTTTTCCACCCTTACTAGTCTATTTTAGTGTGCCGATTAACAACACACGCTCCACTAACGACTTGGCAAGGTGCAAAGTGCAATTTCATGGATTAACATCAATTTCACATGTTCCTAAAGTAACTTAGACTAGGAATTTATAAAAGGGTTTAGTTACTTTTTCATTATCATTATACTTATAATGATAATTAATATCTTGTCATACCCATTCGCCTAACGACCCTCCACCAGTCAAGGAAGCGGTAGGTAAGAGTGTACACCCATTAAACTGCCATTTTATAGGCAATAACCTTATACCCCCTTATAGACGGACTTCGTGAATGAGGCCTACTAACGGTAAGACTGACTTATCTTTTACACACACACACACACACACACACACATATATATATATATATATATATATATATATATATATATATATATTAAACCTATAATATTATAATAGTATAAGCGTTGAATTTTAACTTTTAAAATTCTAAGGTTTGGAATTAAATTATGCAAAAGTGTAACTTTACAAATTCCAAAACTTGAGGGCAAGTTTTGAAACTTGGCAAAACCTTTCAAATTCATAACTTATGAGTTTCAATGCAATTTAAAGAAGTGACTTTTCATTTTCCATAACTTGAGGACAAGTTATGGAGCACATTTAAAAGCATTTAGATCACTATTTTAATTAACACAATAATCAAATAATTCATGCATGATCTATTCTGACTCATAAGAACAAGATAGTTCATATCAAACAAATTTCATGAAATTAGCCTAATCATATAAACTAATACAACACATGAAACTTTGACAATTATCTTTGAAATTGGATAAGCATAATCATTACCACACCAAAAATAGGTTTATTTATTCAAAAACAGATTAGGGTAATGATTCTAGTCCAATTCTGGCTTTAAAACTCAAAATTCTGCATTCTGGAGCACCAACCCGTTGAGTACGTGAACTGACTCGGCGAGTTGGTCAGTTTATAGGGTGGAATCGAAGAGTTTGTCAGTGGACTCGGCGAGTTCACTGACGAAAAAGAAGAAAAACGGTTTTTTTCAAGCTTTGAAAACAAGTAGCATCAAATATAATGGAAAACAATCATAGGCTCTGATACCACTGATGGGTTTTGAGCATTCTAACACTCCTATGGTGTACATGCAACCTTATATGCTTTGGATCTATGTTTTTGTTGGATTAGTGTCTAAGTCCATAACTATTTTGGTATGTACTTGACCCAATGGTGCATGGTCCTTTTGGGTTGCCTTCACCAAAGCAACTTGATAGGATGAATTATGGAGAGAAATGATTAATTATGATTTATTAATATATTATGAGAACAATATATTAAAGGAGAAATCATATTGTTTAATTAATATTAGTTAATAATTAATTAGGATTTAATTTTGTGGCTAAAAGACATTAATTAAACTTAAGGGACTAGAACTGTCAATTGTATGATAGTTGAATATTGAGCTAATGGACACCATATTAGAGGGGTGGACGAATTCTATGGGGAAACCCATTAGAAATCGTCCTAGGCCTTTAAGGAAGGAGTCCATGGGTTGCTTAGGGCCTAAGCAGTCAAATTAGGGTTTCCTTGTTTGATAACCCTAATAGCCTCACTATTTAAAGGACCCTTGAGACTTAAAAACGTGGTGAACTAATTTATTAGGGTTTCTAGCCATTTTTGGGTGTCTCCTCTCTCCTTATTCTTCATCCTCTTGCTCTTGGTGTTTGTGAACCATTAGAGGAGCAACACTTGTGACTCTAAGCTTTCTAAAGTCATTACAAGGAGGATTTGAGATTGTTATTGCCACATAACAATCAAGGTAAGATCTAAAAACCCTTTCTCATGTTAATATGATTAATTGTATGCTAGAACTAGGGTTTAAAGTCTTGGATGAATTGCATGTACAATAGAGAAACCTAGATCCAAGCATTAGGGTTTGCATGAGCACATAGGATGTTCTAATGGCTAAAACCCAACAGTGGTATCAGAGCCTAGATTGGTTTCTCTTATATTGATGCCTTGGTTATTTGTTCAAGCTTCAAAAATCGAATTTTTGGTCCCCTGTCTGATGAACTCGGTGAGTTCCAATGTGGACTTGGCGAGTAGCTCCAACTCGGCAAGTCCATAGAGGAACTCGGTGAGTTCGAGCGTCAGAAGGAGGTAGTTTCGGGATTTCTTGCTGTTTTACTTGAGGATACTTGTCTTAACTGTTTTGGGTCATTAAAATCCGATTTTAAACATATATTTGAGTATATCCTTGACCAAACAAAAGATAATTATCAATTGATTAGATAATAACTTCCTTATATGATTAAAAATTGATTATTTGTATTAATTGGGTAACTTATCTTGCAAGAAATTGAAATTAGGTCAAATATAGATAATGACCAAATTAATTGTTTAATTTCTATTATTTGTTATTTGATCTTTATGTTGTGAAAAAGTTTCAATTATCTACCTTTTAGGTTTTATAGTTTAAATTTGAACTTAAAGGTTTCGTTTTGAAATTTAAATAGTTGAAACCCTAATGTTTTGAAATGTTTCAAAACTTGCCCTCAAGTTTTGGAATTTAAAAGTTGATTAAAAGTTTAATTTAGAAATGTTAAATTCTAAAACCCTAATATTGTTTTGAGAAGTTCATATCACACCCTTATGGTTTTATTAATTAATTAAAGTGTATAATTATTAATTTAGACCACCTAGTATTTTGAAAGTGTAAAATACACCCTCTACTATATATATCATTAAAAGTCTAATATTATATATGTATGAGTAAAGTGTCAAGTCTTACCGTTATTAGGCCTCATTCACGAAGCTGGTCTATAAAGGGTGTTTAAGGAAATTGCCTATAAAATGACGATTGAATGGGTATCCACTCTTACCCACCGCACTCTTGACTAGTGGAGGGTTGTTAGCCGAACGGGTAGGATAGGACAGAAACCTTCCATTATAAATATAATGAAGTACAAAAGTAACTAAATGCTTTCATAAAATTCCCAATCTTAGTTACTTTAGGCAAAAGTGAATTGATGCAATTCCATGATATTACACTTTGTGCCCTTGCGAAGATGTTAGTGGAGCGTGTGTGGTTAACTGGCACACTAAATGGTTCTAAGAAAAGGTTGCAAAGGGTGACTCAATGTTTGTCATAGTTCGGTGGAGTGTGTGTGGTTAACCGGCACATCGAATAGGTGATTGTAACATGTGGGGGTACCATGTAAGTTTGCATGGTTATTCACACCTGCTTTGTGATCCTCGGTATCCCAGTCACAAACTAAAGGGGCATATCAAGATTTAAACATGCCATTGAAAGGTTCAATGAATCTCAAAAGATCTAGGAATTTTCAATAGATTTAAAACGTAAATTTCTTTTTCGTTTTTCATGGTGGAAATTAGTGAATCATCATTCACTTACCTTCAAATATTTTGCAACTAGATTACGGAATCCCTTTTCTAGTTTGTAGAGTATTGTGTTGGGTCCTAGCCTTAATATCTCATTTGGGTGATTTATTAAGGACTCAATCAATCAATTAACTTGAATTTAATTTTTCTCCCGTTTTGTAGAAGTCAAAGTATGACAACTATGGCCTTCCTAAATCCTCTGGAACAAGCTTTTCACATGAAGATGATATTCCACGATTTGATCGAGGAACATGAGATCATGCTTCACTTCCTCCACCTCCTCCTATTATTCTCCCTAACCCACAAGTTCAAAAGATTGAAAAGTTCGAACTCACTCAAGCCATTTTGGCAAGTAAACATGAAGAAGGAAAGTCAGTGTGTGCACACATCCTAGAGATGAAGTCACACATTGATAGATTAAGAATGTTGGGATCTGTTGTCTGTGAGGAGCTGGCTCTTGACTGGGTTCTTCAGTCACTTCCTGACTCATATAGTAGGTTTGTAAGAGTGTACTATATGATGAACCACGACGTAACCCTCATTAATCTCACCTATATGCTTATTGCTGCTGAATCAACAATGATTTGGCGCACTAGAAAAGCAAAGTTGATTGGTGGATCGGCCTTCCAGACCTCTATGGATATAGGAAATGGCAACGAAAGGCATGTCATGATCGAAAAGTTTGATCATAAGAGATAGGCAAAGTCAGAATTAGTTCCGTGTGTTGTTCCAAAAGAGTCAATTTGCTTTTATTGCCAAGAGAAGGGGCATTGGAGATGAAGCTGGCCTATTTACCTAAGAGATCTAAGAGATGGGAGAGTCAAAACGTATGGCTCTAATTTAGGTAAAATCCTTTAACTAACTCTTAAGTTCCTATTCTAGATGCTTCATACATGATGTGATAAGATTACATTTCGATGTTTTGTAGGATCAAAGAAAGGAAAGGAAGCTTAAGGGAAGAAGTGAGCGGAATCTAATCGTGAAGAAATGGATTACGATCGCATTACTTGAAGATTAGAATCTTAAGCTACTACTTGGAGTTAGAATAAATTGCTTAGGAATATGTAACAACATAGTTTTTTAGTTGAATTGCATTGTAAGGACAAATTTTTTCGCAATAAAATAAATTTTGATTTTTATATTATTTATTTTTCCTTGCAATGGCATGTATGAAAAATTGATGTTTGAAAGTTTCTATTATTAGCAATAATGGATTTGATTCTTAATTATGTTATTTGTGGAAAGGTCAAGAATTTACCAAATAGGGAAAGTTTCTCATCGCCCAAGTTTCAATTGGATAGAAACTTGGAATCATACAACAAGTATTACATGATGAATAAGAAGTTTCATATTTGGAAATTAGACTAATTCGTTGACAAAGTGTCAAGTGAAGGACTAGGAGATCAAGTACACAAGGTTGTGTGTTGATCAAGTCCACCACAAGAGTGACAAAGATATTCGTCATGATTTACTAAAGGTTTAGTGGAGATGATTATACTTATAAGATTAAGTGTAATTCCGAGTTGATTTGAAAGAGTTTAAATCAATAGCAGAATGAATAAGAAGAATCAAGTAGGCAAAAAGATAAAAGTTTCTCTATTCTAAGAAGAAGGGATAGTACCTTTATTATGTTTTATGATAGGTCTTAATGATTAAGAACCATATCTCAATTGATCCTCTAAGTGAGTCTTAGTGCAATTGTATGTCTAAGAAGAGGAATCGAGAATTGAAGAGATGGTTAAATCAAGAAGCCAATCATACTTCGTTCCAAAACAAGTCTTAGAGTTAAGATTGTGACATTAAGTGACAAGTATTAAGAAGGTTTATAACATTCATCAAATGTGGAATTTGAAAAAGGTTTTCTTATTACTGCACATTTGAAATTGGAAAGTTATGATGTCTTAGGTAAGACAAAGACCAACTAGGACCAATTTTGTGAAATGTTTAGTCTTGATAAAAGCTACACTAACTCTTGAATATTTGTTTGCCGAGAAATGTTTATTGACAAGAGAATCTTATATGTCAAGGAGTCAGTGGGAGTCTCAAAGGTCTTGAAAGGTTTCAAGAACAAATCAAGAATAAACCTTATCAATCATCACTAGCACACGAGTTGAGGTTTACAACCTATCGTGTTGACACTATCTTGTTTCTGTGCCGTTCCAATAGAGTTAATTATGCATGTAAGTTCTATGAGTTCTCATTTGAACGCATAAAAGGCAAGCACCTTGATCAATGAAAAGTACATTGATAGGAAAAGGTGAGCTGCTTAGCTACTTGGAAGACATGGTGGGCAGCCGTGTTACCATAAGGCAAGAGATCAAGATTGAGAAGGTTCGGTCCATATTAATTTGGATTTGTCGCAACTTTGGTTTTGAAGAATTCGCATGGATAGGAACACATACACCATTAAAATCTAAGTGTCATAAGATTTCCTCCTTCATGAAGATGACTGTGAGGAAATGCTTTCACTAAGAGAGATTTTAAGAAGATAGTGATTGTGAAATTGTATTCTCAAATTCAATTATGGTTACGGTATCCCTTTCCATGATTCAAATTGTGAGATTTGGCAATTAATCTGAATTGTTTAGACACACATATGAGCTATCTAAGGCAAAGGTGTATAAGTTTGAGAAACTTAGAAATATGAACTTAAGAAATTCAATAAGTATTGTTTTCTGAAAGTTAAGCTATTTTCTAAATACATGTCAAAGCTAGTGGAAGCATAAGTGTTATGTTTATATGATAATAATCATCATGATAGTGGGAGCATAAATGTTGTGCTTGTATGATTATTAAGGCAAGTATTGCAAGTTAGCAATATTAATTATAGAAAACAATAGTTATACTTTGCAAAGTCGTAAGGGTTGAATAGTTGTTTTACTATAATTAAGGGAGAGAATATTATGCTTCATGTCAAATCTAAAGGCTTAGGTTGTGGAATGTTAATAAATTTAGTCAAGAGTACATAGTGCGTTCTCAAAATTTCGATTATGATTGTGGTATCCCTCTTCATAGTTCAAATTGTCAGAATGTGACACATAAAATATTAAGGCAAAAGATTGATAAAGTATCGTATCTTTATGTAAGACATTATGCATCGTATCCCATACGCTTCGGGTAAAGGATCGATTGCAGATGCTATAATATTTGACCATTCTAAAAATTTTCCAAATGTCTAGCGCATTTAGAGGGAAAAAGGACAAGAATCGGTTTTGACTAGGATAATCAAACAACTATCAAAGGACGATCCAAAGTTCGCTGACGATTGGTCGCTTGTGAGTAGTTGGAAGTATGGTATTGGATGGACCATATCGACATTATTATGAATAGATAAGATTATATTAAGAATGAGTTGTCATACGGAAAATATGGAAATGTTTCCATATTGGGAGTTGGATATTGAGAATCTATATCTAGATTAGAAAATTTTATGCAAGAAGGATGTTCAAAGGAATGTACTTTGAGTGAGAGACATGATATCTATAGAATTGTTTCTGATAGAGATTAGCCAAGTCTTGATGATTTTGAGCTATGACTTTATGAAAGAATCATTTCATAAAATGTTAGAATCTAGCATAAGTAATAAGAATTTGATATTATTATACTTATGATAAGGATTGGGAGTTGTGAATGAGTATGATTGGAAATGTGTTCATTTGATCTATTTCACAAAGTAAGGACCGTAGGTAAAAATTATGTGGGTGCTGAGAGCATGGGACAAGTGTAGTAATATTTCAAGTAAGAAGTTGATTACCTGAAACAACAAATAATGAGTAATCAATATGGTGATTAAATAAAATGTTTTATTTATACCCAGAGTTTGTGGCCATATGGGATTAGTATTATTCTTGTGTTTCACTTTGCATGTTTTGACTTCCTGAATAATTTAATTGGTTTAGAACAGTCAAATTATTCGAACGGGCCACAGTTGTTCATATGTTGGAAGTAGGTATGAATAAAGACTGTCGTGAATTGGTGTGTGGATTGTCTAAAGAGCATTAGACATAAGCAAATGTTTGCTGCAACGTTCATGAGTGCTTATGAATATGATTTGAGCATTGGATTAAACCCACGCTCACTTGGATCACTCCATGAATTGTATCACGAGTGATTGGTGAGACGATAACATCTTATATTCTTGAAACCGAGATGTGTGAGTTGTATCTTGAAAATCGGTTGCACATTGATAATATGTAAACACACCAGTAACTTGGTGTCATAAAACATATTGTTGTGTGTGATTCGGTGAGTGAGTGCAAGCGAGCATTGAATCAAAGTTTATCCGTTCCTTTTATCCAAAGCCGGATAAAAGTGATATCTTTGGGCCCCTCGATGATTTAGTGATGACACCTAAGCGCTTGGCCAAGCCGGGACTAATTTGATGTGTTCAATTGTAGTCTGTTGTCAGTCGTTGTAAATCGGAAATCGAGAAACAACACATAGACAGAGAGAATGATTTAAATCCATGTCTCAGTCTATACGATATCTAGAATGGAGGAATATATGATCCCATATCTAAAGGACACGTATCTGATAAGATCAGAGTTGACAGCGGCTTTTGAAAGCTATGATTGCAGATCGGGATCTGAAGTCATACGCAGAATAGTTATTAGACTTATCCAAGTGGGAGACTGTTGGATTAGTGTCTAAGTCCATAACTATTTTGGTATGTACTTGACCCGATGGTGCATGGTCCTTTTGGATTGCCTTCACCAAAGCAACTTGATAGGATGAATTATGAAGAGAAAGGATTAATTATTATTTATTAATATATTATGAGAATAATATATTAAAGGAGAAATCACATTGTTTAATTAATATTAGTCAATAATTAATTAGGAATTAATTTTGTGGCTAAAAGACATTAATTAAACTTAAGGGACTAGAACTATCAACTGTATGATAGTTGAATATTGAGCTAATGTACACCATATTAGAGGGGTGGACGAATTCATTGGGGAAACCATTAGAAATCGTCCTAGGCCTTTAAGGAAGGAGTCCATGGGTTTCTTAGGGCCTAAGCAGTCAAATTAAGGTTTCCTTGTTTGATAACCTTAATAGCCTCACTATTTAAAGGACCCTTGAGACTTAAAAACGTGGTGAACTAATTGATTAGGGTTTCCAGCCGTTTTTGGGTGTCTCCTCTCTCCTTATTCTTCATCCTCTTGCTTTTGGTGTTTGTGAACCATTAGAGGAGTGACACTTGTGACTCTAAGCTTTTTAACGTCATTACAAGGAAGATTTGAGATTTTTATTGCCACATAACAATCAAGGTAAGATCTAAAAAACCCTTTCTCATGTTAATATGATTAATTGTATGCTAGAACTAGGGTTTAAAGTCTTGGATGAATTGCATGTACAATAGAGAAACCTAGATCCAAGCATTAGGGTTTGCATGAGCACATAGGATGTTCTAATGGATAAAACCCATAAGTTTTCTCTAGTATACATGCAAACTTTCAATTTTCCAAAGCATCATCCTAACTAGCATACTATGAAGTATATACACTACAAATATCTAGTTAGATGACTTACCTTTGTTGTAGCTTTGAAACCTTAAGCCTTTAAGAGCCTAGCACCCCAAATGTGATGCCTCAAATGCTTCACACAACACCACCAACAATGGAGGACTTGAGAAGAGATTGTCTTCCACTCACAAAATTGGCTAGCCCTCTTGTGTATCACTTAGGTCTGATTTTGGTAGCCATGAGGCTTCTTATATAGTGTGACACAACTATGGTTACACCATGCAAACCCTAATGTGCATGAATTTTCACATTCCTTAGGAACCATGGGTTGTAACCTCCGTAGAGTATCCATGGGTCACCACATGGGTTTAGCCCAACATAAAGAACTATGGATCATAAGCCCACTTTATAAGAATGAATGATTTACACAATCAATCCCCATATATTTAATTATTCTCTTTTTATCACAAAATTAATTCTTGATCAATAATAATTAAATAATATGATTTCAAATTAATATATTAGAACTTCTAATATATTAATAAATCATAACTAACCTCTTCTCAAAAGTCCATTCATCAGATTGTCCCGGTGCCATGCAACCCAAATGGACCATGCTACTATCGGGTCAAATACATACCAAATATAGTTATGGACTTAGACACCTTATCCAACAGAGGTTTTACATCATTTCCAGCCTATTGAAGGTATAAAGTTCTCATCTTGATGCTTCTACATCATATATCTAAGTTAGGAATTGAAGTATGCATGTTATGGTATTTTGAGGCTTTTGTGAGTTTAAGTCACTCCAAGAGCCTAAGATTGTAGATCTTACCTTTTCTGAGTTGGTTTTGATTTAAAGTTGGAGTCTTGATGCATTCAGTCCTCCCATTCTTAAGTTATTGGTCATTTAGTGAAGTTTGGGTGTTTGGAATTATGTTTGGGTCCTTTTGGACCACGCAAAGGTTCCAAGTGATCAAATTTATGGATTAAGACACTGATATGGACCTATTTGGAAGTTTTGGATGTTGGGCTTAAGCTATTAAGTCATTTGTGTATTTTTGGTTTCTGGCAGTGGAACGTCATGCGTATGGCTGGGGAACGCCACACGTTCCGTCCTGGTGTCCCGATGGATGGTCCGATGATGAACGTCCAACGCTCCACAAGGGAACGCCCAATGTTCGTGTCACCAGTGGACTTTTGGGCTTTTGGTCTTGGACTTAGATTTGGAGTTTGGGCTTTCTGTTTTGGTCCATGTGTGGACTAATCTAATTGAATTTCTTAGTTTGGGCCTAAGGAGTTTATAATTGGGACTTTGTGGGCCCAATTTGGATTTGGGCCTTAGAGGGCCTAGTTGGTAGTTGGGCCTTAGTGAGCCCAATGGGCTTGGGTTAATAGTGGGAGTGGTTAGCTAGGACATTGTTGGGCCTTATGTTGGATTAGCTATGAGTTTCAATGGAGTTTGCGTTTTTTTGGGGGGTTTTGGCTTAGTGTTTGGAGCCGTTTTGCAGCAACAGCAGTTGTAGGATTTGTCTACCATTTGAGGTGAGTTTTCCTCACTGTACTTTTGGGTCGAAGGCACCAAGGCCGACCCTTTGGTTTGATAACCTGATATTGTTGATTTGCTGAGTATGTAATAGATATGCATAAGTATGCTAGTTATTGATATGCTAGTTTGGTAGATCAGTAGGACTACATGTGATTCTGTCTGCACGAATATCTATATATGTTTGTTATATGTCGGCATATTATGTTGGGTTGAGGTTGTTCTGCTTCGTGCTATAGCCAACAAACCCTGGAGCATTACAGATATAAGCTGAGAGCCGGGTAGGGCATGCCAGACTCATACTAAGGACCCAATAGCATTCCAGATACGAGTTGAGGACTCGGTTGGTATGCCAGACTCATACTGAGGGCTTGAGGGTATTGGAGCAATCCGGATATGATTTGAGGGCCGGGTAGGGCATGTCAAACTCATACTGAGGGTTTAATAGCATTCCAGATATGATTTGAGGACTTGGTTGGTATGCCTGACTCGTACTGAGGGCTGAACATTGGAATTCTAGTCCGAGGTCTGACTAGGTTGGAGCAAGCTAGACATTAGCTGTGGGCCCTAGGGGCAAGCCAGACTTATGTTGTGGGCTCATGAGCAGGCCAAATATATGTTGTGGGCTAGTTAGGCAAGCTAGACTGATATTATGGGCTCAAGGGTAATCCAGTCTATTAGTTGTGGACCCAGTACATGTTGTTATTTGTATATATTATCTGTTTGTGTGTTGGTACTTTGGGGGAACTCACTAATCTTCGTACTTACATTTTGTTTATGGTTTCAGGTTATTGAGATGACTCGTGGCAAGGTGAAGACGTGACTGTACATATCCTTGGTTTTACATCAGATTGGATCTTGGGAGACTCTGGTTTTAAATCATATTTTGGAGATAATGTTTTTTGTAAAAACTTTTGTCAACTAATGTTTCGAGAACACTATTTTGTAAACATTTTATTAGTAAAAGGATCGTTTTGAAAAGTTTAATATTGCTACACCCCAAAACCATGAACGGCGGAAACGTTCTGGGGCGGAGGACGTCATGTACAGTATCACAGCAATGAAAAGTAGTAAACAAGCAACAACATCATCCATTGCATTAATAATATAATTTTAATACAAGTGTGTTCTGTCAAATTATGATAAACACTAAAGTATAAATCAAAATGAAAGATGAGTCTAGAACGAGCACCATTTTTTCTCTAAACCGTGCATCGGTACCTGTCTACTGTTGACCTGAGGATACAAGTTATCTTTAAAGAGAGTATCAGCTTTAAAGCTGGTGAGATCATAAGTATTTTAGTGTCTTAATTTTTATGTAAGTATTTGTACGTATATGAAATGTAAGTATATGAACTGTATGTATTTGTATGTATGTGAACTGTAAGTATTTGTATGTATATGAACTGTAAGTATTTGAAAACGTTTTAAACATCCTAGAAAACCATATGTTTCCTACTAAAAGTATCCTTCTACCAAGGCATCTAGTATCTGTGTGTGTGTCTCTTGTATGAGTGTGTATTTTCCCAAATCCGACTATCATTATCCAAAATATAGCTTCTACATTACCGTGCATCGTGTGAATGTTCACGAAGTGAATGTAATGGGAAAATGAAATAGTACTTTGGTGTAGTATCAAATAACTACAACCGTACTAACTACCTTTAACCTATTGTAATATCGTAAGTACTGTAGTATTTGTAATAAGTGACTACTTTTGTACTAATATTGCCTTATTTGAGGGATAAGGCATAATGTGATGGCTAGATCCCAGGCTAGACGCTCCCCTGTCAAAGAGATTTTGGGACCCATACATGACCCCTGCATGTTTGCAAGCCGTGAACATCCACATTACTATGATCATGTATACCCAATATAACTATCACAATGCGTTGTGATTCATTGGTATAGTTAGATCCTGAAATTGTTCCATGGTATAACACCTAGTTATGTCTGTCCTATCATCGTATATGATCTATGCTATAGCACCTAATTATGTCTGCCCTATCATCGTATATGCCTTTGCTACCCAAAGGTACTGAACTAGTAGACCAGGTGTACACATAGTTGTTATATATATATATATATATATATATATATATATATATATATATATATATATATATATATATATAGTATGCCTTTGCTACCCAAAGGTACTGAACTAGTAGACCAGGTGTACATCGTATATGCCTTTGGAATAACAGAGTTGCACGATACCCTAGTGCATCCTCTCTCTTGATATCTCTTTAAGTGTAAATCCTGAAATACTCAAACTTACACTAAAAGTTTCAATTTACTGCAACTGTTCAAATATCTATTGACTTGATATTGTTTGTACATAATAGAAATTTCGGGTTGTCATAAAAATAGTCTAAAATTTTGGAATGTTATAGAAATGGGTGTAAAAATAAGTCCATTCTCGTTTTTCATCTATACAAAACCATATTTCATGATGGTATCTAAACAAACACCCACCTAGATATTGAAGGTGAAAAGAAAAGGATAGCCTGTCAACTTCATAATTAATATATAAGGCGACAATGGGGACATCCCCATTAGGGAAATGAAGTGCATGCCTTGTGATAGGATTTACAAGCCAGAAGTCACATGTTTTCTTGCACAATAACATCAAGTAACCACAAGTTAATCCAACACACATCGTCCTATGACCATAATGGGGAATGATGGTTTTAAACTTTCATCCTTCAGATTCCTTTAAGTAGTAGTCTTTAAGTAGTAGTCTTTATTATATAGTGTGGCAAGATTAGGGTTACACCATGTAAACCCTAATGTGCATGACCTTCCATATTCCTTAGGATCCATGGGTTTAAACCTCCATGGACTATCCATGGGTTGTCACATTGGTTTAGCCTAACCTAAAGAACTATGGATCATTGGCCCACATTATAAGAATCAATGATTTACCAAATCAATCCCTATATATTTAATTAGTCTTTTTTATCACAAAATTAATTCTAAACTAATTCTTGATCAATACTCATTAAATAATATGATTTCACAGTAATATATTAGAACTTATAATATATTAATAAATCATAAATAACCTATTTTCAAAAGTCCATCATATCAAATTGTCTTGTTGATATGCAACCCAAATGGACCATGCTACCCTCGGGTCAAGTACATACCAATTATAGTTATGGAATTAGATACTAATCCAACAGTCTCCCACTTGGATAAGTCTAATAACTATTATTGCAAGTACAACTCCACAACCCGACTAGCAATCATAGCTCTTAAAAGTCGTTGTTGAACTCTGAGCTAGTCAATGACGCATCCATTAGATAAGGGATCATATATTCCTCCATTCTTGATATCATATGGACTGAGACATGGATTTTAATCATTCTCTCTGTGCATCTGTTGTTTCCTAATTTCTGATTTATGACGACCGACTAATTGAACAAATCAAATCAGTCCAGGCTTGACCAAGCTCTTAGGGTGTCATCACTAAATCATCGAGGGGCCCACAGATATCGCTTTTATCCCTATAGGGTAAAAGGAATGGATAAACCTCAACCCAAATGCTTGTTTGTACTTACTAATCAAATTACACACAACAATATGTTTTATATCACCAAGTTACTGGTGCATTTACATATGTCAATGTGCAACCGACTTGCAACTACAACTCACACATCTTGGTTTCAAGAATATAAGATATTATCGTCTCATGATCACTCGTGATAAAATCCATGAGTGATTCAAATGAGCGTTGGTTGAATCCAATACTCGAATCGTATTCTAGGAGTACTCATGAACATTGTAGCAAACTTGTGCTATGTCTAAAACACCTAGACAAACTCCAGGCCCATTCATGTCAGTCTTGCCTCAATAGCTACTTCCAAGGTATGATTGACTATGGATGGTTTGAATAACCTAGTTATTCGGGAAGTCAAAACATGCAAAGTGAAACACAAGAATAATACTAATCTTATATGGCCCAAAAACTTTTGAGTCCCATATTGATTACTCATTATTCATTGTATAATGTTTCGAATAATCAACTTAATACTTGAATTAAAACAATAGTTGTCATATGCTCCAAGTATGCACACTATGTTTTCTATGGTCATTTCTTTATGAAATAGATCACTTGAAAAACATTTCAATGAAGCTCATTTCTCAATTCCAAATCATATTAAAAGTGTAAGAATTCCAAATTCTTATCATTGTTAGAATGTGTTAGATTTTAAACTATCATGAAATGATTCTTTTGTAATTTCTAGGTACCAAAAGTCACAAAGACTTGACCAACAATATTACAAAATATTTCTTTGGAGATTGTTACAAGACAATTCCATGGAAGTGAAGTCTCACATTCAAAGTACATTCCTTTGAACATCCTTCTTGCATAAAAGTTTCTAACTTACACATAGATTCTTAATTTCCAACTCCCAATATGGAAAAATTCCATATTTGTCATACGACAACTCATTATTAGAATCCTGTCTATTCATAATAATGTCAATATGGTCCATCCATTACTATACTTCCAACAGTCCTTAAGCGACCAATCCTTGGCGAACCTTAGATTGTCCTTAACAGTTGTTTAACCACTTCAGTTATAACCGGTTCTAGTCCTTTTTCCCTCTTAATGCCTTAGGCATTTGGAAAATTAGAGCACGAGAATATTATAGCATATGCAATCGATCTTATACCCAAAGCATATGGGATGCAATTCATAATGTCTAACATAAAGACATGATACTTGATTGGTATTTTGCTATAATTTTTCTATTTGCCATGTTCTCACAATTCGAATTATGAAGAGGGATGTAATGATCATAATATAATTTTGAGAACACAATTAACATTTTCCATATAGAATTTCCTTATGTCGAATCTTTTCAACATAACATTCATACATGTCCTTGACTAAATTTGATTAAAACCTCACAATCTAAGCTTTTAGATTGGAAAAGAAGTATAAATTCCTCTCCCTTAATTATAGCAAAACAAATTTTCAAACCCTACAACTTTGTGAATTGAAACTTTTGTTTCCTATAATTAAAATTGCTAACTTGAAACACTTACCATAATTGATTATGCTCCCACTAGCATAATATTATTATCTTACTAGCATAACATTCATGCTCCCGCTAGCTTTGCCATGTACTCAGAAATTAGTTGGACTTCTAGAAATCAATATTCATTGACTTTCATTACCAAATTTCAGATTTCTGATACGAGATGCTTCGATAAAGCTTTATCTAGGCTTCTCAAAATCATACACCTTTTCCTTAGATAGCTCATAAGTGTGTCTAAACAATTTTAGAACTTATAGCAATAGGTCTCAAATGTTTAGACCTTTTTCCATTTCTCACAACTGCTATCTCCGTAAAATCTAATTGGTGAAAGCATTTCCTCACAATCATTTTCATGAATTGGAGAGAAACATTATTACACTTAGATTTTATGGTGTATGTATTCCTATCCATGTGAATTTGTCATAACCATAATGTTGGGTCAAAAAATATGGTTTATACTTTGCTTTTCTAGGAAAATATATTTTTATGTAATGTTGTATGTGTTTGCGGTTTGTGTGTACGGCTGTACACGTGTGTACGGCCGTACACAGGGTGTGCGGCTGTACACATGTGTATGGTTGGAGGTCCATATAAATAGAGGAGTGCATGTGGGAGTGTACGGTTAGACAAGAAAGAAAAGAAAGTGGATAGAGAAGAGAGAGAAAGTTAGAGAGAAGAAAAGTGTGTGTGTGTGTGTGTGAGAGAGAGAATCTATTGTAAGGAGCATAATTCATATTGAATACATCATAGATTCATCTTCTTCTTCTTCTCATTCTCTTCTATATTGATCTGACATCATCCAATTGATTGGGATTCCGCACCATCAATTGGATCTGATTGATACACAAGCAATTTTGGGGACTTACAATTGGTATCAGAGCTTGGTTGTATCAATCAATTTTGTCAGATCTGGAGCTTATTTGATCTTATTTTGAAAAGATAATAGCGTTTTTGAATAGATCTCGCAAAAATAAGGGGGGGGGGGTTACTTCTTTGCATTTTTCATAAAAACGTGTTTTTTATCGAGTTTTAGAGCAAAAAAGGGTGAAAAACGTCGTTTTTTTCGCAAATCTGTTGAAGGTGTGCGGCATGGTTGAAGGAGTGCGGCTCGGTGTGCGCCTCGGTCGTGTGCGGCTCGGTGTGCGCCTCGGTCGTGTGCGGCGTCGGTGTACGGCTCGGACGCCTGCGGTCCTTGGTGTGCGGCTCGGTTCGATGTGTGCGGCTTAATCTCGTGTACGGTCCAGCGTCTTCGCTTCGATCTCGGTCAGCAGCAGTAGAAGTCCTCGCATCGCACATTTGAAAAAAAAGGGTGAAACGCATTGTAGGTGTCGGGGATCGAACCCGGGTCTCCTGCATCTTTAGCTTCGCGTCTTACCAATTCAGCTAGGCACCTTCTTGATTCTTTCCTTCCCTTTTGTAATTCAAATATTATATCTCCGGTTCATATTTTTGCAAATTTAACACTTTTAACCCAAAAATCAATTTTCTTTATTTCTAAATTCTATTTTCAACCAAAATTTTTTAGTTATTAATTTTTGATTTTATTTTTATCTTTGACCTTAAAATTTTTGACTTTGACTTTTAAAATTAGACCTTTGACTTTAAACTTTGACTTTCTCAGTTGAATTTTAATTTTTCAAATTTAGCTTTTCGGTTTGACTTTTAAGTTTGACTTTTGAGTTTGACTTTTTAAATTTGACTTTTAAAGTTGACTTTCTTGGTTTTTAAGTCAAAGGGCAATTAAAAAAAATAAATAATAATAAAAAAAATTAAAAAATATATAAAAACAGAAAATTTAAAAAATAATAATAAATAAAAATGAGTTCCACATCAATTCCGGTAAATGAAGTTTCATGTACTCCATCTTGTAAAGCCACAATTAAATTTCTTCATGAACAAATTGATTTGCTAAAAAGGGAAAATGAGGACCTCAAATACGAAGGCCATACTCTAAGGAAAGGTCAGAAACCTTTAAAAGCTCAATTAGAGGCCAAGACTAAGGACTTTAGGATATTACAAGAAGAGTACAGCAACAAGTGTGAAAATTATGATCACATTAAACGCAAACTTGCTGCTGTAACTGAAGAACTTGATGCTTTGAAAATAAAGTGTGGAAAAACAGATGTTAGTTTCAAAAATTATACTGCATCAAGTAAGACAGTCGAGTCCTTAGTAGAAAATCAATTGAGTTTTAAAGATAATCAAACCAAGGTTCTAGGGTATCACAGTGTGCCACCTCCTTTTAATCACAATTATAACCCACCCTTTGAGACCAATGAGGAAGAAATGTCTGCTCAGTATGGCCAAACCCCTGCTCTAGATTCAGTTAAGACTGAACAATCAGGGCCAACTAAGGGTGCTGAGCTGAACGATACTAATGCTTCTACTTCATGTGCAGGTAAAGTAGCAGAGGATGAGAACAAGGAGAACACCATTGAACAAACCAACATCTCCTTGAACTCTGAATCTGTTGCTTCGAACTCAGTTGCTTCTGATCAACCTGCTGTTGAGAAGTACAGGCCACCAAGTCAAGTGAAACAGCCGACCTGTTGCAGCTGTGCGTGTGGGAAAAGCAAGAGACAAGGCAAGGACACGCCACCAGGGGCAGGAAGAAACAACTCCACAGTGAATAAAAAGACATGTTTTCACTGTGGAACACCTGGACACATTGCCAGAAATTGTCCTAATCGAGCATAAATTCCCTACTACACACATGGATGGCAGAATGTGCCAAGAGGGGGACCTTCCAAAAGAAACCCCTCAAGGTCACGTTCAGACCATGATGACCAGAATGTGCAAAAGGCCAAGAATCAAACCCATAAGGCCAAGAATCTGAATCCCAAGGGCAAGAAGGGAATGTCGGCCAAGAAGCCAAATCCAAGAGATGCTCCCATGAAGTCAAAATCAAAGTCATCTCAACGGCCGACATCAAGATCAAAAGCAAGTACTGAGCCACCCATCAGAACGAAAAAGAAATGGGTTAAACCCAACTACAAATGGGTTCCAAAGGCTCACTCTCCCAAATCTACTAACGATTCTAATATTTCTACATCTTCTGTTTGTGATAAGCAGGACATGTCATGGGAGAAAGTACCATGCATGGATGACAAAGGTCAACCCAGTTTCAAAATGGACTGGGTTCCAAAGACCAACTAGTCCCGCTATGTGTCGGAGCAGCTATGGAGGCATATCATCAGACTTTGGTTTGTTGATAGTGGCTGTTCCTGGCACTTGATAGGGGACATCTCTCAACTTTACAACACTCGGAATTTTATTTGAGAGTATGTGTCCTTTGCGGGAAGGGAAGAAAGGAAGGGATCACATGAGGTTTGTGCTTAATGACATGAAGAATTTTCGGATCTTTTCTGAGATTACGCGTGCTGTTCTCAGACCTTCTGGATGCAAATTCAATCGGTGACTTACGGTTTGAGTTTTCTTCTCTATACTCCTGAGTTTTTCTTAAGCTGATTCGCTTTAAAGACAAAATTTTGTTTTAGGATAGTTTAAATTTGCGCATTTACTTTCGTTTCTCTCCTATGCACAAATTTAGGGGGAGAAATAAAAACAAAACAAAAATTTTAAAATTTTAAAAAATAAAAAAAATAAAAAAATAAATAAAAATTAATTAGAAAATCAAAATAATAATATGTTGGTTTTGGAATGTGCTTGAGGGAGATGTTTTTGGAAGTGATATTATCAAGTGATAACAGGCAATCTAAGTCTGTGTAATGTACCCAAAGTTGAAGGGTCTATGCTCTGGTTTGATGCGTCGGTAGGCACGAAGAATTTAACAGACTTGACTAGGTGCAGATGAACTTAAGGAATCTATAGACTTGACAAATCTTGACCTAGTTAGATCCGTTTAGCCTGACAATACGACGCTCGGATAGGTTGAGCAGGGAGATATATATGGGAATCTACTCGTCACATTAAATGAACCCGTATCTGGAACCGTGGTTTAACTTTTCCTCTATGTGTGGATTCTGTCCTTAATTCCGGTTGGATGGGGCGACTGGTAAATTCCGATAAATTAGGATTGTAGAATATCATTTTCTTTCTTTCCGTCTGTTAGTCATATGTTGTCACCTTTGCGTGACTTCCAATCCGACCTGGTACACAACATATGCAACTCTATTTCTCTACAGGTTATATATGTGAAAGACTTCTTATCTGTTAGCCATATGTTGTCTCCTCTGCACGACTTCTAATCCGACCTGGTACACAGCATATGAAACCTTCTACTTATCAACCCCTCTGAAGTAATAAGTAATAGAATTCTGAATCTATCCTCTCTCTGAATGGTTGTCTGCTCACCCGGTGTAAGGAGTACTCTGGAAGTTCTTGATGGCTGGGCATATCAGGAAGCGGGAAACACGTTCTAGTACACTTAAAATTGAACACATACAGATTGTCTATAGATCTCGCTGCTCAATTTAGGTGGACAACAATATCCCTGGTCGTCGTCAGCTGAATGGTCCTTAAGATATAGTATCTAGAAACTTAGGATCATATATAATATCTAGGAACTTAGGATCACATTGTCTTGTCACTTATATTATGTCCTAATTTTGTCACAATTTTTCGTGTATAAGTGGACAACAATATCGACGATCGACCAGACAAAGACGTGAAGATGGAAGGTACCGACAAGCGGATAAAGGTTGTCTAAAAACTTTGATCCCAAATCTTTCTTAAAGTTAGATATCATTTTATTTTTGTTAAATTTGTTCATAGTTTTCCTCTATGCACAAATTTTAGGGGGAGTGTACGGTTAGACAAGAAAGAAAAGAAAGAGGCTAGAGAAGAGAGAGAAAGTTAGAGAGAAGAAGTGTGTGTGAGAGAGAATATATTGTAAGGAGCATAAATCATATCATCAATACATTAGATTCAACGTCTTCTTCTTCTTATTCTCTTCTATATTGATCTGACATCATCCAATTGATTAGGATTCCGCACCATCAACTGCATCTGATTGATACACAAGCAATTTTGGGGACTTACAATATTGTTAGGTCATAATTTTGTGGTTTGAGCTAGGCATTCATCTTGTATAGGTCTTGGTAGGGTCTTGGGGTTTGTTATGTTGGTTGTAGTATGTTAGTGTGACAACCCAAGTTGTCCCGTTACATTTCCCCATTGCCGTTAACGGAATATTCCACTGTATAAAAGCTCCGTTAATTAGAGGGCGTCAATTTAACAAACATTCCATTGGTTTACATTAATATGTCGTTAAGTCGTGATAAAAGGAAATAAAAACACATAACACACATTTCCATTTAATTGGAAAAAGTTAGTTTTTATTATTACGACCACTAAATCGGGTGCGACCAAAAGCCCCGTTTAATGGCAGTATCGGGTAAAATTTCACTGAGCCCCGACTCGGAACCCTATATAAAGGTGAGTGGAGTCCATTGGAGACTTTTTACACTCCCTAAACACTCTCTCTCTAGACTCGTTTTCGCCCCGAATCCGCAACCAAATGCTTCCAAATTGTAAGTCCGCTTACCCTAACTTATTCTAAACATATTGATTCATGTTTATAGCCCAAAATTCGGACTTAGAAGCTGTTAGAATGGAGTTTACGGCCTAAGCTCCTTCTTAGGCCGTAAACCCCTTAAACAAGGCCAAAAGACCCCAAACTTGTCCCTATAGTCTTGGAAATAAATTAAGGGAATTGCCTAGGAGTGTTTAAACATCAAAACACAACAATTTAGGGCATAAAAGAGAGTTTACGGCCCAAGCACATTCTTAGGCCATAAACCCCTCAAAACCTTGTCAAAATGCCCCAAAAACACTCCCAAATCACCCTTAGGCTTCATACATAATTTAGGGACTTGGTATCTTGGGTTTAGCACAATTAAACACAATGAAATGAAAAGGAAAAAGGAGTTTATGGCCCAGGTGTATACCAAGGCCGTAAACACCCCTAACTGTGCCAAAAATGTGGTTTTTGCCCCCCAAATGGCCTTAGACTATTTCTATAAAATGCTAGGAAGGTATTAAGGGCTTAAAATCAAAGAATGGTGGGTGTATGAGAGTTCACGGCCAAGACATAGAGTTTACGACTATAAACTCTCAAGGATTGGTCTTTTGGACCATAAACACTAAAGGAGTGCCCTTTTGGAACCCCAAACACCCCCTATAGCCTTGAATGATTTCTAGAAGTTAGTTAAGGGCTTAAAAATTCATTAAATCCATGATATGAGAGTTTACGGCCGTAAACTCCCTTGGGAGTTGTCCCTAGGCCGTAAACTCCAATATAATGCCCTTAGAAGCCTTAAACCCACTCATGCCTTTTTGGAAAAGTACTTAGAATAATTCCATGAGCAAGTAGAAGCCTTAAAACACCCTAGAACCCATCACCATGAGTTTATGGCCGTAAACTCATGGTGAGTAGTCTCTGGTCCGTAAACATGGTGTTAGGGGTTTACTCTTGGAGAGTAAACTCCATTCCTAAGCCATACGCACCTTTAGACGCTACCCGGGACACCCAAACACTTATCCAAAGTGTTTTCTGCTCCTTTGAGCACGTATACGTGTTTAATTAGTATTAAATATACTAATTGTATGTGAACATATGTTATCATATGTTAAATAGGTCATTGAGAGTGTTCGAGTCCTTGCGTGACACCGAACGCCCAAACGGCACCTTCGTCAGACCTACTTACACCAGGTGAGTTCATACCCCTGAATGAACCTTTTAAACGTTTTTACATGTCTTATAGGGGGGGGGGAATACAAGTTAAACATGTCAGTTATCATATCAATCACATGTGATTGATAACCCGCATCCACAAGATTTTACCACTGTACACTGTTTTACCGAGTAGGACACTATAAATGGCTTTCAAAAAGGGTTTTCACTTGTTCAAGTTCTTACTTTTATTGCTTTACCAAAGTTCCATTTTCAAACTGATTTATGAAAGATTCCCAAAGATTTCTAAAGGTTTTCACACTTATTTTACCAAAGAATACAAATGCGATTTTCCTGAGTATAAAGGTTTTTCCAAGTTTTCATGTATACTTTTACTTGTTAGTTACTGATGTTTCACTTATACTTATTTTTAAACTCCTACTCGATAACGCTTTCACTTTGTGATGCGTTTATACATGGTATTGTCCCTATTTCGCTTATACTTGTAGTCGCTTATACTTGATAGACGCTCTTACTTCACTTATCGTCGTTTCCACTTCGTGATACACTTACACTTGGTACACTTATATTTCACGATTCGATTATCCCACTCTATACGCTTATACTTCACGACTCGGATGCTCCACTGTACGCTTATACTTCACGACTCGGATGTTCCACTGTACACTTATACTTCACTGTATGTTACCACTTGATACACACTCAAGCGTAGTTAGATGTATGTTTGTGCTTGTATAGATGCATATAAATAATGATTGAAGGACTTAGGAAGGCTTTTCCGCCCTATTTCCTTTTCTTCGTTGAGATGTGGTCTTGTGGGATCGGATGTCCATCCGAAGGTCGTTTGATTCATTAGTTATATATTATGTATACAAGCATAGACATACGGGTTTACTTCAGTCAATTCAGTTAAGAGTCTCTACCTCTAGTTCAGCACTTACATTAGAAACCCACTAGTTGGAAGTCTCTACCCACTACTTGGGATGCATCTTCAGGACACGGCCTTCTCCGTAGTCTATTTGGTAACCAAAGTCTCCTGTAGGGAGAGCGGACATTGTGTGTATAGATCTATACGGGATTGACAACCCCGCACCCAGACTGCTAGCTACAGTCCCGGCCTACCAAGCCAACGGGTGACAAATGTCACATCTTATAGACACTTGTAGGGCGTCTGGAACTCTAGTCAGTATGGTTACGAGTATCCCAGGTTGCCTTATAATTCATGGCCTTAAGGTAACGGTATTTCGCCATCAATTTACACTGTATGCTGGTAATTCATTTCGGAGTCACACTATTTCGACCTTACGAGACGTATCTTTCATTTGATACTGTCTGGGGTCTGTCTCCTCTGTTTTGACCTTACAAGACGTATCTCTCATTTGATGCTGTCTGGGGTCTGTATCCACTGTATTCACAGAATCCACTGTATTCACTGTGTTCACTGTTTTTGACCTTGCTAGACGTATCTTTCATTTGATATTGTCTGTGGTTTGTATTCACTGTTTTGGACCTTACCAGTTGTACCTTTCATTTGGTACCTTCTGGGGTCTGTGTCTCTATTTGTTAGGTTGAACCAGGCGTGTCGTTCGTTCGATACTCTCTTGGAGTCTATGATTCCTTTGCCTTAGTCAGCAGTCCTCATTGCTGAGGCATATGTCATTTCCCTGTTGTCTCTTGCTTTCTTTAATAATCAAATTCAGTATTTTGATAATGATAGCAATTAAGGGAAAACCCCTTTTTACCACGTGACATTGACCAGTCTTGGTAGAAGGCTGCTTTGATTAAAGAAAATATAGGATTTTCTGGAAAGAACTCTAATACACTGTAAACACTTAAACTACTACTTAATAAATTTATTTGAATAAAACGTCACTAAATGCTTATGAACTCACCAGCATTTGCAAAAATGCTGATACTCGCTTTTTCAAATAACTTGTATTCTCAGGTTAGCATTAGACAGGTACATTCCCGGAGCTGTTGATGAAGATAGCTTAGTACCGCGCTGTATTTATTCTATTACTTGTATTTCTTGGATGTATTAATGTAACCATGTAAAATTATTACTATTAATGCAATGTTTTGTTGTACTTTGATTACTATAATGCATGTGTTGTGATACTTGACATGACGTCATCCACCCCAGAACGTTTCCGTCGTTCCGGTTTTGGGGTGTGACAGTTAGCGAGTGTGTGCGGCCATACACGTGTGTGCGGCTGCACACTCTGTGTGCGGCTATACACATGTGTGCGGCTGCACACTCTGTGTGCAGCCATACATGCGTGTGCGGCTATACACACGTGTGCGGTTGTACACATGTGTGCGGCTGGTGGTCCTATAAATAGAGTGTGTCTGTGTCAGTTGTATAGAGACGTCAGTGATGTATGTGTCTGTTTTCCCAAGGTGTACCTGACATTTATATGATATAGATGTGTGCATGCTTGGATTAATTCTTCTTCTACTCCTTCTACACTCTATTTGATTATTTACCTTAATTGATCACTGATTTGGATCCATTAGATTTTGGACTTACAATTGGTATCAGAGCCAATTCAGTGTCAATTTTGAAGAAACTTTGAAGGTGTGCGGTTGGAAATTTGAAGGTGTGCGGTTGGAGTTTGAAGGTGTGTGGTTAGAGTGTGCGGTTGAGTGTGCGGCTGAGTGTGCGGTTGGAGTGTGCGGTTAGAGTGTGCGGTTGAGTGTGCGGCTAAGTGTACGGTTGGAGTGTGCGGTTGAGTGTGCGGTTGAGTGTGCAGTTGAGTGTGCGGTTGGTGTGTGCGGTTGGTGTGTGCGGTTGGGACCCAGGCTTGTAATGACCTGGGTCCCCAAATCTAAATAATCCCGCTCATTGTGCAGGAACAGCTGTGGAGGAATGTCGTCAAACCTTGGTACGTCGACAGCGGTTGTTCCAGGCACATTGACAGGAGACATCTCCCAACTGCACGTCATTCAGAATTTTAATGGGGGCTATGTTTCCTTCACGGGAGGAGATGGAGGGAAGATCACTCAAAAAGGAATAGTTGTAAATGGAGTGCTGAGTTTTGAGAACGTCATCTACGCTCCTGAGTTAAAGTATAGCTTGTTGAGTGTCTCACATATCAGCTTATAGACTACGGATAATGATATAAGGTTAAGCTGTGAAGACCTCGATGCAATAGTGATTACAGAGTGTTCCATCGAGTTGTACCTGACGTTTTTCTGATATAAACGTGTGCAAGCTTGATTTCTTTTCATCTTCTTATTCTATTGCTGCTTGATCATTGACAAAAGGAGTTAGTGGTGTTCTCAAAGTGACGTCTCCAACTTTTGATCAGATGGACGACACCTTTCAACCGATATGGATACAACTTCAAGGACTCCTCCCCTTCCATTTGCTATTCCAACTTTATTGCCATTTGATGAGTGATCAGATACTGACACAAACCTCCCAGCCTCTTGTGAAAATAAGATGACTTGATCAGAGGCAGGGAGATCTTATCCAAGAACAAGTACCACCAATCCAACAACCCTCCAAAGCTGCTACACCAACTCAACCGACCCTAAAAGGACCAAGTAATTTTAGATCTTCGTTTGAAGTCGGGAGTTCTTCTGCTCCTAGGGGTTCTTCTCCTCCACAACCTACGCATGATGTTGCCTCTTTGAGGATTGCCAGGTTTCTTGCTCAACAAGATTCAGATCCTTTACCTTGTGGCAAATGAATATCAATAGGTGAAAGAAGTTTAGGGGGAGCAGGCCCATCTATCTCAGAGCTCAAGGAGGAGATCACTGATGAAGAAGACCTGAGTCCATGCTAGCTCAAACCAAGGGGGAGATTGTTGAATGCCTAGCTCAAACCCCAAAACCCAAAGACCCTACCAAGACCTATACAAGATAACAAACCCCAAGACCCTACCAAGACCTATACAAGATGAATGCCTAGCTCAAACCACAAAATTATGACCTAACAATCTCCCCCTTGGTTTGCTTATCTTTAAAACTCAATTGATTTTCTACTAAGGACTCGACTGTCTTACTTGATGTAGTATAATTTTTGAAACTAACATCTGTTTTTCCACACTTTATTTTCAAAGCATCACAGCAGCAAGTTTGCGTTTAATGTGATCATAATTTTCACACTTGTTGCTGTACTCTTCTTGTAATATCCTAAAGTCCTTAGTCTTGGCCTCTAATTGAGCTTTTAAAGGTTTCTGACCTTTCCTTAAAGTATAGCCTTCGTATTTGAGGTCCTCATTTTCTCTTTTTAATAAATCAATTTGTTCGCGAAGAAATTTAATCGTAGCTTTACAAGATGGAGTACATGAAACTTCATTTACCAGAATTGATGTGGAACTCATTTTTTTATTTTCTATTTTTTATATATTTTTTTAATAATTTTTTTTAAAAAAAATTATATATTTTTTTAATTGCCCTTTGACTTAAAAACCGAGAAAGTCAACCTTAAAAGTCAAATTTAAAAAGTCAAACTTAAAATTCAAACCGAAAAGCCAAATTTGAAAAATTAAAAGTCAAACGAGAAAGTCAAAATTTAAAGTCAAAGGTCAACTTTTAAAAGTCAAAGTCAAAATTTTAAGGTCAAAGATAAAAATAAAATCAAAAATTAAAAACAAAAAAATTTGGGTTGAAAATAGAATTTAGAAATAAAAAAAATTGATTTTTAGGGTTAAAAGTGCCAATTTTCGAAAATAATAACCGAGAAGGAGAAGTTATGTTTTAAATTTCGGAGAACAATAACATCATCCAAGTTGGTCGAGATGGTAAGGCGCCGGTAGTGTAGGCGGAAGACCTGGGTTCGAATCCTGGCAGCTTCAATCTCTGTTTTTATTTTTTTAATACAAGGCTGTTGTGCGAGGACTAGAGCTACGAAGCGAGGAGAGCCAAATGCGAGCCGAACACGCTGCTGAGCCGTGAACCAGAGGCGAGACCGAGCCGTATACCGAGGCTGCACACCGAGGCGCACACTGCTGAGCCGCACACACCGAGCCTTATACTCCGAGCCGCACACCGAGGCTGCTGAGCCGCACTCCTTCAACAGATTCGCGAAAAAACGACGTTTTTCACCCTTTTTTGCTCCAAAACTCGATCAAAAACTCGTTTTTATGAAAAATGCAAAGAAGTAACCCCCATTAATTTTCCGAGATCTATCCAAAAACGCTATTATCTTTTCAAAATAAGATCAAATAAGCTCCATATCTGACAAAATTGACTGATACAAACCAAGCTCTGATACCAATTGTAAGTCCCAAAAACTGCTTGTGTATCAATCAGATCCAATTGATGGTGCGGAATCCCAATCAATTGGATGATGTCAGATCAATATAGAAGAGAATGAGAAGAAGAAGAAGATGAATCTATGATGTATTCAATATGAATTATGCTCCTTACAATAGATTCTCTCACACACACACTTCTTCTCTCTAACTTTCTCTCTCTTCTCTAGCCTTCTAGCCTCTTTCTTAACCGTACACTCCCACATGCACTCCTCTATTTATATGGACCTCCAGCCATACACATGTGTACAGCCGCACACGCTGTGTACGGCCGTACACAGGGTGTGCGGCCGTACACACGTGTACGGCCGTACACACAAACCGCAAACACATACAACATTACATAAAATATATATTTTCCTAGAAAAGCAAAGTATAAACCATATTTTTGACCCAAAACATAAGCACAAGACAAGGTTAGCGACAAATCCAAACTCATATGGACTGAACTTGTTCAATCTTAATTTCTTGCCACATGGCATCACAAGGGCCTACCATTGCTTCCTATGTTGTTATGCAAACAATTGAGAACTCATAGAACTCATATGCATAATCAACTTTAACTGGAATGGGCATAGAAACAAGAATATGTCAACACGATAGGTTATAAACCTCAAGTCGTGTGTCAGTGCTTAACAATAGGTTTATTCTTGATTAGTTCTTGAAACTTGTCAGGATCTTTGAGATATCAACTGACCTCTTGATATATTAGTTTCTCTTTGTCAAGAACATTGATTAACAAACAAATATTTAAGAGTTAGTGCAGTTTCTTATCAAGACAAACACTTCTGACAATAGGTCTTAGTTGATCTTTGTTTTATCCAAAACATCACAACTTACCACTTTCAAATGTACAAGAGTAAGCAACATTTTACTCTACATTTGATAAGAGTTATCAACCTTTCTTAATATACGAAGTATGATTCATCTTTTTCATTTAACCATACAATTCATGATTCCTCTTCTTAGCCATACAAATGCACTAAGATATCCTTAGAGGATCAATTGTGATATAGTTTTCCATAATCATTAAGATGATCATAAAACACGATACTAAAGTACTCACCCATCTTTTCAGATTGGAGAAACTTTTATCTTTCTGCCTAATTTGATTCTTCTTATTCGTTCTGCCATACATTGAAACTTTTTCAATGATTCAGAAGTACACTTAATCTTGTAAGCATAACCATATTTACTAAACCTTAGTAAATCATAATGAATGGTCTTATCGTTCTTTGTAGTTGACTAGATCAGAGCATAACCAAGTGTACCCGATCCCCTAGTCCTTCACTTAACTCACATATACATGTGAACAAGGAATCAGTCTAAATTTCCCAAAGACGAAGGTTCTCATCCATCACACAATACAAGTTGCACGATCCAAAGTTTCTGGACAATTGAAACTTGGGTGATGAGAATCTTTTCTTATTTGGTAAATTTTGACACTACCACAAACGAAAGAATCAAATCCATTTTCCAATATTTCTATAAATGGAAACACATAAGCAACAATTTTTCACAAATGTCATTGTAAGGAAATTTAAAATAAGATAAAATTCAAAATTTTTCTATTTTATAAAGGTGCGGAAAACTTGTCCTTACAATGCAAATACAAATGAAAACTATGTTGTTATCTATTCCCAGCAATCTATTATAACTTTTAAGCAGCAGCTCAAAATTCTGATCATTGAGCCATGCGATAAGAATCAGCTTACTCTTCCTTTAAGCTTCCATTCTTTTCTTAGATCCTTCAAAACATCAAAATGTAATTACATTACATCATGTATTAAGAATATCCAAATAGGAACTTAATAGACTTAGATAGTGGACTTACCTGAAGCAGAGTCAAACTTTTTGATTTTACCATCCTTGCGATCTTTCAGGTGACTATGGCAGCTTCGCAACCAATGCCCCTTCTCTTGGCAACATAAACATATGGACTCTTTGGGAATAGTACACGGGACCATCTCAGACTTATCCCTTCTCTTTACCATTCGGTCAACCGGGTTGACTATGGCTGATCCCTTTCCATTGGGAAGAGAAATCTTTTATGGACTTCCAATGTTACCATTGTCAATGTCCATGGAAGTTTGGAAAGTAGACCTTCCAATCAAATTTGCTTTACCAGTGCGCCAAATCATTGCTAATTCAACAGCAATAAGCAAATAGGTAAGATCTATAAGGGCCATGTCATGGTCTATCATATAGTAACCTTTAATGAACTCACATACTCACCAATGCTCAAGGGTCACGAGTTATGGTTTTCTGGGCTAAGGGAGACGATGGGGGCTGCATGGGAGGCTGGTTAACGTGTTTAAATAGGGTGCAAACCCTAAAAATTAGGGTTTTACTCAGACAGCTCTACTCGTCGAGTCGGGGCTTCTGGCTCATCGAGTAGATTCGTTCACCCGCGTCCAAACTCAATCCTTACTTGACGAGTTTGGTCCTCCAACTCGTCGAGTCCCAGTGTAAAAATGCATAAATTTATAACTTGAAGTACATACCACGAACCAAGTGTTACACTATGGCACTTGAGAGTCGTTAAAGGAGAAGACATGGTCATATCATTAATCATTAATCATTAACATTGAAACCTTCTCGAACCACTTATTAATATAAAAAAAAGGCAAGCAAACTTCAGAAATTGTTTATTACCTGATTGTTTAAGAACTAGCACCTCTAGAATAGTCTCCAACTCTACTATACGTCGCAGCCGCCCATATCAGTGTGACGTCGTATCCATGTTGTTGTCGATGGCTAGTAAGGGCTGCCGAATTTGGGTCCAAGAAAACATGCCTAGTATAGTTCTGGGCGGGGGCTAAATGCAATAACTAATTAACTATTGTAAAGTTACTAGTCAAGATTCAAAAATTTATTTTTTGAGTGTAATGTTAGTTTTTTCTTCATTCTTTTTTCACTTATCAAAATGCAGGAAATGGTCACATTTCACTACTTTTCACTTTTATTTTTATTTTTAAATAATTTTTTTTGATTTTTAAGATTTATAATTAGAAAAATAAATACAGTTTGTTGGAAATGATTAATAAAAATATAAATTAATTAAAATTAAATTACTTCATTACTTAAAATAAAAATCACATAAAAAAGATACATAAAACATTCAAAATAAATAAAATAAAATAACCTAGAAAACAACCAAAAAAAAACACACAACCTAGATTTAAAAAAAACGACCAAGAAAACATAACTAAGAAATACATAATATGCGAACTAAAAAAAGATACGTCATTCGAAATCATCGTCCTCATCCACGTCATCGTGATCCTCGATGAACATATCTAAATTTCCATCTGATTCGTCAAACAAATTATCGTGCCAATACTCTGTCTGAGGCTGTATGTGAGCCTTATAAATGTGTTTCATCAAATCCGAACGAAGGGCGTGATAAATGTCACCATCATGTACTTTTTTTTTGTTTGTCTTATACTCTTGCATACCAATGGCTACTCGTTCGACATTTGGCAAAACTTCATTTTCGTTGTATCGACATATTGCTCTTTTTTCGTCTTTAAGAATCATATTATGTAATATGTGCATTTTTGAATTGGAGAGAAACTTTTACTGCTTCTCGCATCCTGCTTCTACTGTTAATATAGAAAACGGTATTCCAAATCGCTAACAATACGTAAAAATAACTTCTTCCTCATCCGGAACTGCCGATGAAACTTTTCAATATACACGACGTCATCTGCAAAATAGTCTTCCATGATTGTGTCCGGCTTCGCAATTTCTCCGCAACTACGACTTTCTTGTTTTAGGTCGTGAACGTGAACGTTGACATTGTCGGTTTTATTAATACGTCACAGTTTTTGTCATAACGGAGCCGACAAATAGTGTCTTTTCTTCGGTTTTCGAACCGGAGGACGAAGATGACGACATTGTGTTTTAGTAAGTTTCTTGAGAGAGTATATAGAAAAAAAATGTAAAAATTAAATTGGCTTGGTTTGGCATTTATAGGGTTATAAGCGAATTTGAAAAAAAAAATTAATGTTATAGCCGTTGCAAAAAAAATGAACTTATCTTTTCTTAAAAAAAAAGTCAAAATTTGCAAATTTAAATTTCATTTTTATTGAAGGTAGCAAGACGTTAGAACAATGTTACACAAGAAACATGGGAGAACAACACCTATAAAGCCAATTTAGCGTATTAAACCTTACCTATGTTTAATTTTGAATTCATATGCTTGTCGTCATGTCACACTTCATGCTTTTAAAAATCAAATTATTTGTAGCCTTCATCGGCCATAAAACCGAATAAATCAAGGCCCCTCTTTTTTCTACAACGTACATATCTTTTTCCACACTTCTTCTTTCTTGTCATATGTTCTGCAGGATGATTGAACCATGTATCCTTATTGAGTGCGCTTTTCTTTGGTAGACAAAGAGTCACAAGACTATATTATGAGAAAGTAAACATCAAGATCATGTGTAGATATTTTGGATGATTGGAGCACATATCCTTTTTGAGGGTGTCTTAGGCTCTTCCGTTGGTGACGACCCTACCAAAGATTATCATATGCTCGTTGTGAGAGAAAAATCATTGTGTCAAATCTGTGACTTTTGAATATTTCATAACATTTTCAATTCACCCAAGAAGACCAATAAAAGGTCCTTCATCCACAACAGATCATCTTGCCAATGTTTGAGACATAATACATTAGGCACAAAAGAAAATCAAATAGAATATAAAACGAGATATAAGTTGCGATAAATGTCCCCACCTAAAGCAAAAGGGTGGTTTGAAAAAGTCTTGGGAGTGTTCTAAGATATGCATCCATCATAAAAAACAATGATAAATGTGCTTGGTAACAAGTCATCACTCATCTATGTAATTAACCTTCAAACAATCATGAGGGAAATACCACATCTTTACATGAAAGCACCTCCCTTTTCCACTTCCAAAAGTAAAATCATATCTCCTGTAATGTGAGTAGAGATCAGCCCACGACTCTAGTGGTAGAATGACAACATCATAATTCAACTGGCTATAAAAAAATGCATATTCTTCTTTTATCTTTTCACGTGGCACCCATTCCATTTTGCTAAAATTTATTTCTTGAATCTTCTTCCCCTTGTGCGAATACATAGAAAATCGATCAATCACACAAAGATTTTCACCAGAACTTACAAACATCGGATGACCAAAGCTTGGCTTTGGGAAATTCGTGAGATCAAGTAATGTCACTTTGGGTGTTGGAAAAAGTCTCACTTCATTTAAACTATTATCATAATGTATGGTATGTAGTGGCGGACGCAGACTGTTTTAGTATGGGTGTCCTTCGTCCTTCAAGCGGGTGCACCTAATAGAAAAAACCAAAAAAAAAAAAAAATTACACTGCATGCCGGAAATTGAGCAGTGACTCGGGACCCCAAATGCCCCACTAAGGTCCACCACTGATGGTATGTAACTTTCCATTGAAAGCAAATATATCATAGATGTGGGAAGAGTTATTTAAGAACTAGCACCTCCAGAGCAGTCTCTAGCACCGGCACCACTGCACGTCGCAGCCGCCCATATGGTCGTGACGCCGTATCCATTTTGTTGTCAATGGCTAATAAGGGTTGCCGAATTAATTTTGGGCCCAATAGAACAGGCCTAGTATAGTTCTGGGCGAGGACTAAATGCAATGACCAATTAACTATGGTAAAGTTATAGGTGAAGATTCAAGGAATTTGTGGGAATAAGTGATATTTTTTTAGTGGTAAAAATAAATTCTCTACAAGTCATTGTGTATATGTGTTAATTTGATCGGAGATAATATTAATAAAATGTTAAAAATTGGGTATAAAAACAAGATCAGACGATAATCAAAAGCTGAATTTTTCTAATATATTGTGTGAGTACATTTTCTTTGATTATATTCCGATCCTAATTGCTTGGGTTACACAAAACTTAATGCGGATAATATACCAAATACACTTTCAAATTAGGCACGTAATAAAGTTTGAGCAAACACATTTTTTGGAAGTTATGAGAAGTTACAACCATTATCAAGAATTTTCGAAATAGTCATCGACTGAGTAGGCCAGTAGCTTTGGTTGTTCAACAGTAGCCTTGGCTACTCAGCAGAGTAGGCTACAATCAATAGTAGCCTTGGCTGCTCAACAAAGTAGGCTACAAATCAACAGATTTGGACGCTCCAATAGACTGGCTTCTCTAGTAGAGTAGTGTGCAAATCAACAGGGTTGCTTAAGTAATGTAACTCACCAACCATTTTACCAAGTTTTCTATCTGTAACATCCGGATTTCGAGGTATTATATTTTATCATTTATTTTTTGGAGTTAAGGGAGGGACTCGATGAGTTGACGCCTAGACTCGTCGAGTAGGATCACGATTCGCTGACTGGATAAATGAAAGGACTCGACGAGTCAGTAAGGGTGGACTCGACGAGTCCGTGCTGACGACTGAAACCCTAAATCCCCGGGCCTGTGCCCTATTTAAAGGACCTTATAGCCCTCATTTGTAGCTACCAGTCCAGAGAGATACCCTATTGATCTTAAGCGAGTTGTGAGAGAGTTTGAGCCTCTTTGATCATTTTTGGTGTGATTTTGCAAAGGAGAAAGTGTTTCCAGCAAGGGGAGGTCAAGAGGATTGCATTTCAGTGGGTTTTCAGCTTGGATCTTTAGTTTTGAGGTAGCTATTCGATCCTATTCTTCTGTTTTGCTTAAGGGCATTGAATCTAGGGTTTTCTATACCCTTTTATGGCTTGTTTAGTTGAGTATAGTGTCCCATTGAGTGCTAAACTCTAGATCTGGACCTTTTGAGATCCAGAGAGCCTGAACCATTCTGCTTTTTGTGGTTCTATGGAGGAGATGGACATAGGTTGCCATGTTAGAAGGGATTTCACCAAAATAAGCCTTGGGTGCAATGCATGTGTAGCAAGATTCGACCTTTACGTGGTTATTGGTCTTGGGGAAGTCAGATCAATAGATTAGAGAAGCAGATCTGACCTCAGGAGGTTAGATGAGTGTTGTCATGGGAGCAACTCGCCGAGTTCATAAGTGGACTTGACGAGTCGAGTCAGGGTTGCCCCGCGATTCGTTGTTGAGTAACCCGACGAGTGGAGAGGGAACTTGTCGTGCCAAGTGAGGCTTAGAAGGATTCAGAGGACCAATGTGGACTCGCCGAGTCGCCCGAGTGCACTCGACGAGTGTGGTCAAAGTTTGACCGTTGACTTCCTTGACTTTTAGGGATTAGTCAATGCTTGGACTTTTGAACCATTATAGGGGTAGAATGGTCTTTTACCCTTCTTAGAGAACTTAGAGGGGAATTAGTCTAGCCTTTGAAAGTTATATTGATTTGAGTAATTATTTATGTGATTAGGCGAAGACTAGTTCAGTATTTCTGAGTTCGAGATTCTTCGAGATTTCCTGAGGTGAGTCTTCTCACTATACTTTACCTTGAGTGGTAATTAGAGTTATGTGATAGAGTATATTGTATGTTATTTATGTGATGTGTTGCACCACATTATTTCTATGTGATTTATGTTGTATGAATATCAGAGTTTACAGAGTTAGGACCGGAAGGTCCACAGAGTTAGGATCAGAGGGTCCACAGAGTTAGCGCCAGAGGGCCCACAGAGTTATAGCCTCGAGTGGCTATTATGTGTTATATGTGGTATTTTGGGGAACTCACTAAGCATTTATGCTTACAGTGTTGTGTTATGTGTTTCAGGTACCAGTGAGGATCGCGGGAAGGCGTCGACATGATCAGTACACACATGAGAAGTTTTTATACATTATGATCTTGGGTTGTGTTTCTATGGATTGATATGTGATACAATGAGATTTTTATAATATTTATGAATGAAAGTATGTTTTTAAAAATGTGAAAAAATTGTTTGAAAAATTACAGTGTTACACTATCTATTCTACTAATTTGCTATTTCGGAAAATGTTTTCCACCATGTTCCAACTCCAAAGGGCATGACCCCATTGACCCCCAGAAATCATCGTGTTCGACATAAAACTTGCTATCTATACATGTGTGCACTCTGCACCAACTAATTTTTATTAGATCATAATTTAAATCTTTATATGGACACTCATGTTTATTCCAATTACAATAAATCGCCAGTAACACTAATATCACAAACAATCATTTCCATTTTAGTACCAATGAATTCACACAAATAAAGTAAATAAACCAAACTTGTACATAAATGAAAATGTCGAATCAGTTATTTGAATTGGACACTTTAATTTTTAACACCAAAATAGAAAGTATCTTTATTATTGACGTTACTTTAGGTTAAAACATGATGATTTTTAATACCTTCCTTCATGTGTTGTGCATATATGACAAAATGGACACTTCAGTATTTAGGATGCCATAAATTTCTTTAATATCAATAGTCCTCATTCATCTGCATTATCTTTGTAATGTCCTTCCCAAATTAACAAAAGTTATTTATTTATTTTTTTCATAATCACAACAAGCAAAAAGAAGCATATAACTGTTAGCAATTTAGGTTTTGCAATTCACTTACAAAATATGGTATAACCATATTCACTTACATCTAATCTACTTTAGCAATTCAGGTTTAGGAGCCAAGACAAGTTGAATTTAAGAGAATTTGAATGAATCACTTGATTTCATCACATGACACAAAGTAATCGATATACACAATGGGACGAGAGAATACCAAAATTATCATGGGAACGGAAGCAAGATATAGACCCGTTTTGATTAGGAAATTAAACAAAACTAATAATTATAGAACATGTTAAACGATTGTTGATGCATGTTTCTTATCCACAAAATCCTAATTCCATCAATCACCCATAACAGGAATTACCAAGTTTATTCTACTAATGGTGATGATGTGTGAAAGAGAAGAAAGATAAGAACAGGAAGTGCAATGCTTTTTCAAGCATTATACATAAATTTTCTAAAAATAAAATAAAAACCAGAGTTTAACCACATCTGTGTGGACAAGAAGAAATATATCATTTACCTTCGATTCCCATGCATTTCATCTAATGGTGTTGGTTCATCCATGTCCTACTGATGATGGGGTTTGTCTTTAATGATTTTTGGGGTGATTGTTGCGGTGATCGCCAGTGATTGTGAGAGTTGGTGTTGAGGAATTAGGGCAAAATGAATGGATACTTACACTTTTAATGAGTCACATGGGCATATGTGGCGAGTGGCGACAACCAGTTACATGGCACTTGGTTACCAGGTCCATCGATCATTTTGTTGAAATTGAAACGAAAATATGAATATAATGACATAATTGAGAAAAAAATCGATGTCAAAATCGAAATTTCCGAGTAATATATTGAATTCCTTGCAATTTGCCCTTAAATAAACAAACTTAAACGAACTTCTCACCTAACAATTCCTAAACATTTCCCAAATGGTTCATTGAATGTTCGATTCGTTTACAATCCTATTCGACTATTGTACTACATTATGTATATAATATTGTAAAACAAATGAGAGTCAAAATGTAACTTATAAAAGTGGTTTATGTTATATAGCTTCTAGATTTTGTAAATACATCAGAGTGGCCCTACAAATTACAATATATGACAATAAAGTTTTATGGTTTTTTTTATGTTCATTTTATGTTTTTTAACATTCATTTGTTTATTTTTTTTGTTTTGCATCTTAATGATCATAAACGAACGAATACGAACAACATAATTTGTTAAATGAACTAACATAAACAAGAAAATTCATTTGTTTTTACGTTTCTATTTGTTTCGTTGTTCGGTTAACTTAAACGGACAAACATAAACATGCTTGTGTTTGTGTTCATGTTCCATCTATTCATTTACGGCCCTAAACATAATTCAAAATGCCAAAAATATCAAAAATGACCATTCACGGCCCACACTATACGATGTTATTGTCCAAATACTTAATGTGTGCATATGCATAACATATTCAATTCATTAATAAAGGTCCATCATCCACAACACAAAATCATGCCAATGTGAGACACATAATTCATTAGACACAAAAGGAAATCAAACACAATATTAAACGAGATAAATGTGATAGTTGTGCCAACATGAAGCAAAAGGGTGAGTAATAACCAAATTGTCTAAAAATCAATTCCAAGATGCAAATCAACCAATGGCAGTTCTCAAAAGTCTTGACTCTTGACAATGGTCCAACAAAAGCCTCCACCATAAAAACAAAGATAACCCCGCTAATAAAGCCATCACTCGTTTAGGAGATCAACATTCAAACAATCATGGAAGACATACTGCATTCTGGCTGCATTAAAGAGCTTGTCTCTTTCACTTTCATCTGTAACAACATATTTCCTGTATAATGATCGAGTGTCAAGATCTATTTCATGAATCTTGTACGGATGTATTGAAATCCTATCCATCACATAAAAGTTTTCACAACAACTGAGAAACCCCGGAAACATGAAATATGTATTCTGAAAACTCTCAGTTTCAAATAACACCGCTTTAGGCTCTGGATAGAGTCTGGTTTCAGATAGCCTCGTATGAGCTGGATAAAGAGAATGTAGAGTATATATCTTCCCTTTGAAAGCACATAAATCAATGATGTCGAAATGTGTGGAGACATAAGTCCATTCTGGTTTACCATTTATAGAATACCAAATTTTACTATAGCCTCTAATGGAATCGTTTCCTTCACCGGTTCTATAATTCATGTGCCAACCGCCTGCGTATTGTATGGTTTGTATCCCTTATTCTGCTAAAATGAGCTGAATTTCTTTTGGGCTCAAAAGTTTGATGAGCTCTGTGTGTAGGCGTTCTGGGCTGGAAGGAAATGCAGTAAAACCTAACTAAGTTTTATTATTTATAAATGTGAATATGTAGTATAAACTATAAAAGTTTCGATCATTGTAATTTGATTCCAAATTAATTTCATTTTTTTGTATTTCTAACCCAGATTTTTTATGCTATAATGAAGTCCCTTTACTTATTAATTGTTGTCGATTTGTTTTACTTCCACAATTTAGTCTAACAATTTTCTAATAGTTAATGTGTTGTGTACATGCCTTAAAAGGAAGGATATTTTAGTCTTTAACATCCCAATGGAAATTGCATCATATCCAACATCGGCGACAATGGCTTATTTAGAAGAGAAAAAAAAGATATGTAGTGTTCCTTATATATATATTATGGAAATTGTTTCTTATGAATAGTGAACTTTTATAATTTTTGTCTATTTTAGTCCCTGGACTTTATATTGTTTTTTTGGCAAAATTGGTCCCTGTACTTTGGCAACTTTGGTCCTATTTTTTAGCCATTTGGACACTTTTGGTCCTTGTAATCGATATTTTTACATTTTTTAGGAACCTTTTAATATTTAAAGTTTGGCCACAAAACTTTAACGGTTTGACAACTTTGATCCCTTTTCTATTTAGAAACCTTTTAATATTTAAAGTTTGGCCACAAAACTTTAACGGTTTGACAACTTTGGTCTTCATTTTTTTAGCCATTTTGACACTTTTGGTCCTTGTAATCGATATTTTTATATTTTTTAGGAACCTTTTAATATTTAAAGTTTGGCCACAAAACTTTAATGGTTTGACAACTTTGGTCCTCATTTTTTAGCCATTTTGACACTTTCAGTCCTTATAATCGATATTTTTACATTTTTAGGAACCTTTTAATATTTAAAGTTTGGCCACAAAACTTTAACGGTTTGACAACTTTGATCCCTTTTCTATTTAGGAACCTTTTAATATTTAAAGTTTGGCCACAAAACTTTAACGGTTCGACAACTTTGATCATTTTTCTAAAAACTTGCTAATTCCTATCGCTTTAATTCTTTAGCAATTTTGACACTTCTGGTCCTTGCAGTCAAAACTTTTAAATTTTTTTCATAAAAACATGAACAAAACGGTCCGAGGCAAAGCCCGGACTTGTCATCCTTGCACTTTCTACGTCTGTCATATTTATCGATTCAGAAACAACATTAAAAGCTTTTGGCCACCGCGTAGTGGGGGTAACCTTTCTAGTTTTAATTATATTTTTTTAAACAACTAACTCACACTCACTAATCTTACTCATAAATTTATGTTTTTTTTTTGTCTTCAATGGGACTTAGGGGCTGTTTGTTAACCTCTTAATTGTAAAATTAAGAGGCAATGTCTTAAGAATTCAAATTAAGATTGTTTGTTTGCCTCTTAATTTTTACCTCTTAAAATTCTAAATACCTCTTAATTTTTCAATATTAAACATCATCTATTTAAACAAAAAAGGCGCGTTCCCAATATACCCTAACATCGACCCTCACCAAAACATGCCTCCTCTTCTCCTCCCCCTCTGTGCGATTCTTCTTCCCTTCACCCCCTGCTTCGCTCGCGAAGCTGCTCCCAGACTACACCTCGACGCAACCTCCGACTACATCTCTCTAAGACGCAACCTCCGACTACATCTCGACGCAACCTTCGCCTGCAATAGCTCCGCCTCCAGCTCTGATGATTGCAGGTCCGCTTATCGCTCTTCCTTTATGAACAATTCCTTTGATTTTAATCAGAGCTCTAACTTCCGATAATCGATTGATTGATTATGCAAGTTTCTTATTGATTGATATGGGGTGATAATCTATTGGTTAAAATTACAAATTCTGATAATCGACTATCACAAAGACGCAAACTTGTTTCTCTTTGGCAGGTACATGAAAACCGATTCTTAGAAATATATGGTTTTTTTCTTCTTTTTTTTTTTTTGCCCTAGAACTCGATTACCAGTCCTCTGTTTTGATTTTATCTGTATTTCATGCCCGATTGTTTTGATTTTCTTTGTATTTCGTGCCCGATCCTATACTGGGTCGTCATAGGATACATGTATTTGTTTCAAGATTTGTGTCTCAAATTGTTTATATTACATAGAAGATGATAAAATTTGATAAAACCTGTAATTACTAGTATCAAGGTTCAAGAAAATATGACTATTGTTTGAAATCTTAAGATAGAAGATGATAAAACAGCCAATTGTTTGGTGAATCTGAAATAGACCACAAAGATACATATGTTTGGTGAATGAAACTGTATATTTGATCCGTGAACTTTAAAAAAATCAAGTTTGAAATATATGTTGTTCTTTAAAGGATGTTTATACGGTGGGATACTGTTGGTGAAGAAGGGTTCAAGACAATCACCAGTAGCTAACAACATATCATTGATTTGGAACACAAAGAATAAATAGGGTTGTATACATGTAATGTGATCCATATAAGCACAAAGTTCAAGTTGTTTTCATAGCTATTGTAAGATTGTTTTTGTAAGGGTTAAATACATGAACTAGCAATGTACTTTTATTGATTTATTTATTATAACATCATACTTTCACCTCTTTATATTAGAGCATTGTTTGATTTGATTTTTGTCAAATATTTATGTTTGATTTGATTTTTATTTAATTTGGATTTTGTATTGTGTTTATATTTTTTTTATAATTATGTAAGAAGTTGGTTTGGTTATTTTATAAACATAAACTTTGAATTCAACAAAAAAAAATTACACTAAAGGGTAAAATGGTCATTTTATAATTCAGTATAGAAATTCAGAGATTCCAACCAAACAGCATGTTAAAAATTCAGATCTTAAAGTTTCAGACCCTCTTAGAAATTCAAACCTCTTAAAAATTCAGATCTCAAAAATTCAGATCCTGCCAAACAGTCATTTATCCCTCGGCGACTTATGTTTGGGCCAAAGAGTATGTTGATAGAAGAAAATAATGACCGATGAAAATCTATTATGATTCAAAAAGTAGTGTTGTTAACTTAATCCTTAGCAAGCTTAGAGTAAATTACAAAGTCCATCATGGAAGATAGTTATGATAAGTTTAAAAACTATTTTCATTTTTTATTTTGGTTCAAAATGATTTTGATGCAACAATAAAGTCATTTCACTGTTAACGACTTGTGTTTCTTTAAGGTTAAGCATAACGATTTTTAATAGCTTCTTTAATGTGTTGCGCACATGTGTTAAAATGGACATTTTAGTTTTTAACACCTTAATTGAAAGCCCTAAATTACTTCAATCTCAACGACCATTAGTCATCTTCATCATCTTTGTTACGCCCTTTGAAACTAAAAAACTTTTTTTTCCATAATCACAACCAAAAATGAAAACCTGTTGGTTTAAAAACCAAAAATCTAACATGATTCAATGAAGGACTAGTCATCACCAGGGTCATAGGGAGTAAAAAAAGTTGTCATAACTAAAAATGGCGACTACACAACTGGTGTAATAAAAAACATTCAAACATTATCATTTTTTATCAAGAACATGGGAAAACGATGCGAGGATCTGGGTGTTATAACCCTCTTAGTATTATATTCAAGTATTTTAAATTGAGTTGATCAATTAACTTGGATGCAAATCTTTTGTCTTTATAAACAACCAAAGATCATAAAGTTGAGAAATTGTGATTTTTGAGAATCAAGATCCTCTAGAATCCTTTATAAACAACCAAAGACCACAAACTTGAGAAATAATTACGAATATGAGAAAGGAGGATTTCGTTTACTCTTTTTGATGCTTCCTCTCCTTTGCTTTATGAATCAGTGTATCCCGTTTTGTTATGAGCAATATCTTTTTTAGGGGTCAGCATGTTGTCATATTGTGTAAAGCGTAAACCCTAATTTTATTTGTGAGTAAATTATATGAATGATTCATGTGGTTTGGTCTAATTTGCACGTTCCATCCAATCTTTTATTCTTTACTCGGACTAGTTAGTTTGAAACTTGCATGTTTCATCTCTCTCAACCTAAAATAACTATTTTACCCCTATTCATTTTCTATTTTTGATGTACTTATCATTTATTCATAAATTAAGGCTTAATAATAAATAGCACCCCAACCCCACCCTACTCTACCATTTTTCTTCTAAACCTCACATATCACTTTTTCACATTCTCTTCTCTAAACTAGAAACAAACCCTAAGGCTATGTTTGGCGTACTAGCTGAAAAGCTAGTTGTGAACTGAAAGGCTAGTTAAATAAAAAGCTAGTTGATAGCTGAAAAACTAGTTGATAAAAAATAATGTTTGGTAAAACTAGCTGAAAAGCTAGCTGAAATATATAAAATTACATAAAATGGCATTTAAGAGAATGTGTTTCTATGTTTAATTAAGGGGTATATTTGAAATTTTTTAAAAAAGCTCCTAAAAAGCTAGTCTAAGTAGCTTTTTAAAACGCTAGCTTATAAGCTACTTTTTGGCTTGCCAAACACGACAACATAAAAAAGCTCGAAAAATAAGCTAGCTTATCAGTTAGCTGTGGCGCGCCAAACACAGCCTAAATCTACAATAGTACCACGCTTAAACTTGCTAAAATAGAATACATATGCTTCTCCTGCCTTTTCATGTGACACCCATTTCATTTCTACAAAATCAAGTGTTGGGAATATTAGGGTTTGTAGTGGAGATCTGGATACCGACTTGGATCGTGATATCACTTTCCGAACTGATATTTCTACCCTATGTCTGGGTTACAAGAAATTCAGTTTAGGATAATCCAAGTGGACACTTACGATTCTAGGCATAGAAATCGTAAGACAATATGCTAGAGGATTCTGTGAAAGTGTGATAAAAAACGAGAGTTTAATATCGTCACCCCATTCTGAAAAGAAGAGTCGTTTATATAATAAACGATATTAGGGTTTCATTAGGTTGGACCGTCATTAGTTGCTTTGGAAGCACGTAATATTAATCCGGATTTAATGAGGATTTAGGGTTCCCAAAACTAACGAGTTTCGTTAGTTTTACCATAAACACCTCAGCCAGGGGCTCTGCCCCTTAGACCCCGCTAGGGGCGCTTCCCCTAGACATCGCTAAAGGGGCGCTACCCCTGGACCCCCGACTAGTTGTCGAATCGGCTTCTAATTCGATCTTATACATATGTGCATTCCGCACAACCCCGTACATATAATAGAGTACAAATTATGAATCCCCTTAGCTCACATGTTAGTTCCAGTTACTTAAAATGACATGGTGATACTAAAATCACCAACATCAAGTTCCTGAATATTAAATGGATGTCTCGCAAACCGATTCATCACGAAAATATTTTCACCAAAACTTACAAACTCCGAAAGTGTGAAATATGGGTTTGGAATATTTTTGGTATCAAGTAACATCAATTTGGGCTTTGGATAGAGTCTCAGCTCACATAAACATGTGATTTCACATGATCGAGAAAGAGAGTGTAAGTTGTATATCTTCTCATTGAAAGCATGTAAATCATGGATGGGGAAAGGGTGGAGACATAAGTCCATGCTTGTTTACCCACAATAGAAAACCACATTTTATGAGAGAATAATCCTTCTGACATAACAAACACCCACTCGGATATTAAAGGTGAAAAGACAACGATTGCCCTCAATCTTTCATGTCCCTAATAGACATCCGATGTGACATCATGAAAATGAAGTTCATGCCTTGTGATAGGATTCACAAGCCAAACAAAAATACAGATATGAAACCTTTGTTACAAACACTATCCTTCTATGATGATAGAATTTTACACAAACAAATGTTACAAAATCGAGCCATGGCAACATTCATCATGATATCGATTAAACCAGTTCGGTTTCAAATACACGGATGACAAAATATGTTTACCTTAATCAGACCATGGGACAACAAGAGGAATATACATATACTCTATTGTTGTATAACTAAACAAAGACGCAAAACAGAGAAGAAATCAAAATTGGTTATGTTCGTAAAGTTATATTTCAACCAATAAGATTTTGGAAACCATTACTATAAAGATAGTTAGTACCATATCACGTACCCAGTTATGCAAAACTACAGTTTTAAGCAGAAAATCGGGGAAAACAAAGTAATTTAATATAACTATTTATGTATTCCACGATCTCATTAGCAATCATAGATGGCATTGTACATTAGTACAATTAAAAATCAACCTGAAGAAAAAAAATCAAAAGAAACTAAGATAAATCAAGAATCCTATAAAAGTGAGATGGATATAACACTTACAATTGTAAAAATGAAAAGGATATTTAAATCCGTAGATGTTCAAAGTTGGGTGAATAAACAAAGAGTGGTCAAAATCGAGATGTTCTATAAGAATTATTCACCTGCTTGAAACCCAGAAATGATGAATTGAGTGGCAACTTCACTTGCCCAGATCAGATTCCCGCTCTCACAGACTCTTGTACGTCGCCCCCACCACTAATTTCCTTGTAAATCGTGATTTTTGGGCCTCTAGGGCCACAGATAGATAGTGGGCCTTCGGTGGTGTATGTTTTTTGGGTCGAGACTCGCTAGTGGTGGAGAATGGTAGCTCCCTTAAGGGAAATTGACTAAATTAATCCATGAAAATGAGTTTATTAAAAATAACTATTTTTTCTGGTTTTGGAAAAATATTTATTTTCTCCAAAATAACACATTCTGGAGTGTAATTATGCCCGTTTGTGGAGTGGGTGGCGGTTAGGTAACTTCTAACATAAAGTTGATACAGAACCAAAGAAGAACATTGCGGACATATGTAGTCAATCTCGGACGAATGTAGTCAACACCGTACATGTTAGACTTTCATTCTAGATTGTCAGCGTTTCAAACTAACATTGTACATTCTGGTCTATCTGATTACATTCCTTACATTATTTCTAGATTTTGTTCACTACATATCATGTGTTTTCCATCTTCTTTTCGTCCACTTACAACCAAGAATTTATAATTTTGTTTCAGAATTGTGTCAAGATGAGTTTTTCAAATCATGACCATGAAGAAAGTTTGGCCAATATGATTGTTTACTTGCATAACCATCAAAGAACCAACCCCCATAATTACACGAACATCATAACAAGTTATGGATAGTTTTCAACTATATCTAGACCACCACTAGATTCCTCGATCAAGGCCATTAGGCTAACTCCTAGTTTGTGTAGAGCCTTGTTCAATAATTTTCTCTTTTCTAAGTTTTGGATAATTCTATTTATTATACAATATGATGACCCGGTTGGTTTTGGTTACCAATACGAATAGTCTAATGAAAGAATTGGGAAATCACTACTAGAAAAAAAAGGCTTTATGACATGTATTGCGTGTCATAAAAGCTGCATATAACACTCAAATATGTTTCATTAAATCCCCTGTTAAAAAGGAAGAAGACACGTGTTTGCGTGTCATAAGTTTGTGACATGCATTTATGACACACAGTATGTGTGTCATAATTTTAAGTGTTTAATTTTTTTTTAATAGTTTTTACTAATTTTCATACTCCCTTCGTCCCAAAATTATTGTCCACAAACAAAAAAACACATAGATTAAGAAAAACAATCATTAGTTTTGCCTTTTTGAGTAAAATGACCCTCTTGCCATTTTTTAAAACCAATGGGAAATGTGTGTTTGTAATTATTCAAGTTTACTTTATTAAATGTTAGGGGTAATATGGTAAAAGTGTATATCTACTTTTGGTAGTGAAGAATAATTTTGGGACAAACTAAAATAGTAATATGGACAATAATTTTGGGATGGAGGGAGTATTAAATAACAATTAGTGTCTCATGATAATAAAAAATAAAATACATATATAACAAAACAATAAATTCATACCGTAAATATACTAATATTCAAACTGATTCAGATTCAGTAATTTCATCATACAAAAGAGATATCATGTATGCAAAGAATCTCTCTAACTTAACCTCACAAGTATAATTAATAATTAATGGAACATTTGAAGGAAAAGAGTATAAAAAGTTACAAATTACAAAATTACCCATTGACACTTGATGAAAGAAAACTAATTAACATAGGAAGAGTATTAAGAAGATGTGCATGCACATAACATTCATAAAATTTTCCAGTTAGACAAACCATCAGACATCAATCATTTGATTAAGATTTAATCATTTCGTATGTTGCAATAGATTTGATTCTTGGTTGATTCATTTACCACCTTTCCATACTATTTATATTAATTAATACAAGAGATTAATTTGAATATTCCAAAAGCTCCTAGAAGAATATATGGGAGAAATTTGATATCCCTTAGATATGCATAAGGTTGTTTTTGTATCAAATAAGGACTATCATGAAGAGTTTGAAACCCTAAAGAATTTGCCTCTAAATAGACCGGTAGGTGTCAAACCCTGGAGGCTAATGATCTCTCCAAAATTGTCCATGCTCTTCTCCTCTCTCCTTATCTGTGAAAATTATAACACTACTCTTAGGGTTATAGGTTTTTCGAAAAACCCTTGACCCTTCCAAAAGGTTAATCCTTGTTAGTTTTTGGAGTTTGTGGGTCTAATTACATTAGAGGGATTCTCCTTTGGATCCTTCGTCCATTGCAAGTGTTGTCAATCACATGATCATAAGATCAAGAGGTTAGTGTTCTTACTTCTCTTTAGTTGAATTCGAAAGTATATTGTTGTAATTAGTAAAACCTAGATCATAGGGTGTATGTAAACTTAGGTAAATCTTTAATTGTTTCCGCTACCTTTGGAATGTGTATTGATGCTAATAAAACGCAACAATGTTTATGGAAATAGGGATTTCAAATTATAGAGTTTTGATATGTCTTGGGGAGCAACGGAATATTGACACAAAAGTTCAAAAGTTTGTCAATTTTTGATGGTTTTACCCAAATTCCATTTTTATATGCAATATCAATACCTAAAGTTTGTTGAGTTTTTTTTTTTTCATGTACGTTGATTTTATGTTCATTAGTGCCAGATATAAGATCGGGCTAAGAGTAAAACCGTTAATTTTCAAACTTTTTCTTTTCAGGAACTTTATTTTCTTTTTCAAATTTTCTAAAATCATTATTCAAATTTGAGCAAAACCAAAATTCCAAAAATGAAATTTGTCATTAAATTAAAATTCAAAATTCCTAAATTATTTGACATGTGTTTAGGGAGTTTTATTCCATAATAGGGTGAGTGAAAAAAATATTTACCATTTTAGTGTACTTTGAAAAATATTTACCATATTAGTATTTCTTTTCATTTTTCTTTACTTTTCAGTTTTTTTTTTTTTTTTTTTAATTTTAAATATCCGATTTTTCTCTCTTTCTCTTTTATTTTGCATTTTTTACTGTTTTTTTATATAACAGTTACTTTTATTTTTCTTTTATTATTATTATTTTTAAATCTCTAGGGACAAACAACAAACATTTTGATGCTCGGTTCCTGTTTGTTTTGCCATCACTTGTTGACGTTTCAATGGAACTGCTTAAAACATCAATCTCTTGGGCTCTTGTTTGGTAGTATTCGGTTTTCATTTGTTACATTTAATAATTTTCTAATTAAACTATTACAAGAAAATTAAAAGGAAATTTTACATTATAAAATAAATAGATAATTAAAAAGAAATGCATGTTGCAAAATTATAATTTCGAAATACCCAAAAAGACACCAAATAAACATCACACTTGGGTCTAGTTGAGACAAAGTGTTACCAAATTCATACACCAGTTTTAACAACTTCAAAGTGTCTCTATAACCCAATAAACACTATTTTAGTTTTTTAATAAACTTGATCGGCATGTTATGTCATAAAAACATATTTTTAAACAATGTTTTGGTTAAGATCAATTGCATACACTTTGACACTTTAAAATTGATATTTAATATACATATAATATTGTCATCAAAAAATTAATTTGACAAAATATGAACAAATTAAATATAAATATTTTTATATTTTTCATATCAAAACCGTCTAAACAATTTATAATAATGAATCAAAGCATCAAGTTTTATTTTTACTAAAATCAAACTATTTAATTTAAATTGATTTAAGATTAATATTTAAATATACTAAATACATATATGTTTATCTTGATAAAAAGAAATTTGTACATCTTTTTTCTGTCCAGCTCTTGAAGAGGACAATAAAAAAGTTTACCTGCCTTCTTTTTTTTTCTGTGTGAAGAATAAGAGATTAAGATGTTGAAAAAGAAAATCTTTTGTTGCATCCAAATGATGATGCCAAAAAAAAAAACTTAACCGACAAAAAATAAACTGTTGTTAAAAAAACTGAAATAAAAAATATTATTAAAAAACAGTAAAATGGTGAAATAAAATAGAAACAGAGAAAAATCGGATATTTAAAATAAAAAAACATTATGAAAAACTGAAAATTAAAGAAAATGAAAAAGAATACTCATGGTAATTATTCTTTAAAGTACACTAAAATTGCAAATAGTTTTTTCAATCACCCAACTATGGACAAAAATTGTGTTTATGCCGGGTATTGTGTTTAATCTATTTTTGTATAGTCATCATCATCATTAATTCACTATTTTTGTTGTACTTATCTCCCACTTTCCCGATTTTATTAAAAGCACGGTCTCATGTTCCACGCTAATGTAGGGGCAATTAAGGCAAGAATCTCTATACTAATAAAATAGTAGTTTTTTTGCCATGTGTCATCATATTAGACCTCTTAATTAATGTGTTGACACATGTCAATCTATTAGTTCTCTATTTTAAATTTATTAGACATCATCATTAATGTGATGCTATTTGTCAATGTATTTATTTTCTATTTTAAATTTTAAATTTAAATTTTATATTATTGTTTTCATTAATTCACAAATAAAAAATGTCTAATATATATTAAAAATTAATTTTACATATTTATTTGAATCAACGATTATAATTTCATATAACTAATAAAAACATCTCTTAATTAATAATTTATTTAAAATAATTGATTAATAATTTTGAGTTTTTACTATAAAAGTTTAATTAATTTTATAAACGTGGTTCCCACAGGTTATAAACTAGTACATAATAAATAATTATGTCCATTATTTTTTGGGAAAATAGTTGCCACTCAGCCAAGTCTCGTTTGAGATTAAATTATACAAGTCGAAAAAACAAGCACTGCCAATGATAATCCCGCCTTTTGAATTAGTACTGTTTCAATAAAGGATTGTAATTGTAATGCATTTTAAAACTAAGAATCAGCAAGATTCTAACAATGACCAAAACAATTCATTAACATGTATTCGTAACAATTTGAATTCAAAACAGAATGCAACAAAGCTCAACATAATACACTGGGAACAAAAGAATATCAAGGAGAATATAACTATGAGGTATACAGGAATATTGTGCTAACTAAAGCAAAAAGGTGAGCAAGAACAAAATTGTTTCAAAAATAAAAGAGAAAGAAGCAAACCTGTCGATGATGGTTTACAACATCTTGACAATGTTGTTACACATGGATCCATCGTAGATACAAAATTAAGCATTACTAAAATGCATCAACCATGTAGGTGATTAACATTCAAACAGTCATGGAGAAAGTACCACATGTTTGCATACAAGAACCTGCATTTTCCACCTTTGTTAGTGTCTAATTTATATCTCCTATAATCCCTGTATTCTGACCGAGGATATGGTATAACAGCAGCATAATGTATATTCTTCTCTTGTCTTTTCAAGTGAAACCCATTTCAGTTCCTCAAAAGCTATTTCATTAATCATTTGTTTAAAAAATGGATCCACCAAATAAAGCTTTTGATCATAACTAGCAAACTCTGGATCATACATCCAGAACTTTTGAAACTTCTTGGTTACAAGTAACGCCAAATTGGGCATTGAAAGGAGTCTCAATTCACATAAATTCCATTCTTGATATGCATGATGGAGTAGGGTATATATCTTCCCCTTGAAAGCATATACATCATAAAGGATAGCACGGGTGGAAACAAGAGTCCATTCTTGTTTACCCTCTATGTAAAACCATATTTTATAATCAAATTTATTTGCAATAACAAACACCCACTCAGATAATGAAGGCGGATAGACAAGGATAGCCCTGACAGATTCATGGCCTCGAAAGACATCTAAGGGAACATCAGATAAATGAAGTTCATGCCTTGTGATTGGATTCACAAGCCAGAAATCACGCGTTTTCTTACCATACAATATCAAGTAACCACAAGTTACACCGATACATGTCCTGCCTGCAGAAGGGGGGAGGATTGTTTTCAACTTTCTTCCTTCAAAGTCCTTTAAGTAGTATGCGTTCTCATAAGGATAAGGAGAAGTACATACAAACATTGGTGGTTTGGACGCCATAAACTTGTTCTTGTTGGAGAGTGCGAGTGATCTCCATGACTTGCAAACTCCACTGAATGCAAGAAAATCAATAACCCCAAGTTGCATCATAACTAATAAAAGCACATCATGAGCAAGATCAGACCAAGGTGCCACACCACCATTGTCACAAATCTTATTTTTTTTTGTTCTAGATGCATTACCATTGTTAGTCATGCTCTTTGTCTTCGCCATTCCTATAACTGTAGAAAAATAAGTAAACAATTGAGACCTTAACATAAGCAATTTCAACAAAAGATACAGAGCTTATAAACAAAGGACAAGCATACACATGTATACAAACACTACCCATCTAAATAAAATGAATTTTACAAAAATACAAGATGATAAAAGTAATGGGCATCAACTAAGATGCATATACATATGCCCTTTTATTGTACAACTACACTAAAAAGAAAAACAAAGAAGAAGCCAGAAATGGTTTGTTGAGAATTTGAAAACTCAAAAGTAACACCATTTTTAATCTGAATGTTCAAATAACTATATACTAAAAAGCAAAACAAATCACCCAAATTCAAAAAGATTATGTCTACATGATATACAATCTTTTATAGCTCTTGTCGACCACTGGATACAGGATCGATTAGGAGCTATGATCAAGCATTAGATTTCAAATCCTCCCAAATCACCAGTTAAACAGACAAATAACAACAAACTTCAAAGATAGTTTACCTTATTGAAACAAATTTTATACTTGAGCAGGATGGATTAACAACTAATCACTTAAATAGTACAACTCACGGCGATTAGGCTTCCCTGTTTACGATGTGTCATTCTCCTGTACATCTCTCCCGCCCGTATAAACGGATTGATTTAAAATTTAAATAGTAATTTGATGATTTTAATCGGATAGGCTAAATTGTGTCGTGGATTTTTTTTAACCCACAAAGTCTAGATCTGTCGGTGATTAGGGCCCATTACCAAAAAAAAAATTAAAAATAAAAAATAAAAAATTTGCAAAAACGATCCATATGGTTTGTTATTTCTTTGTTATAACCCAAACCTTTTAAAAGTTACAAATAGGATTTTTTTTGACTAGTTTCGTTGTGTAATTGGTCCTCCAAGTTACCCATTAAATTCTTGTTGTTAAATCCATCATGCATCCCCTCATACGAGGGTATGCGTCTTTTTACTTGGGGATCATTTTTGCAATTTTGTACATTTTTCCATTTACATATTCAATTTGAAATGATATACCTTTTTTCTCCATCGTCACTCTTTCATCTCTCATTCTTTTTTGAACAATCGATTACGCAAATGGTTATGTGTTTTTATGGGAAATTTGCAGTTGTGAAAACGTGATAGTCATCACTGAATTTTGAAAGACGATTTTATGTTTGCATTAACAAGATAAAATTATATTCTCATCCCAATTTTCTCGATTTATCTAAACCTAACAACCATCATGGTTTACTTTTTCAAGGATTGTGTTTGTGGGTTTATAAGATGGGTTGACCTGCCAATGTATGAAAGGTCCAAAAACATCATACCCGGCTTGCTAAGAAATATCAACAGGTTAGAAGCATCGTGTAAAGTGCTGGATCCATAAATCTTGTCCGTACGGGCCACTAGCAATCGGTTATTTGATCGGATCCAAATATTCAGACTAATTAGTTGCAATGGTCTATATTTTATTCCAATAAATGATCAACATTTTAACAATGATTATTGTGCTCTTAAAAATTTGACGTGCATATATGGAGGTAAAAAAAGTTCATGCCTGATATATAAGACTTTATAATGTTAAGATGGCATGACCTTTCAAGTTAAACAAGTGTATGACCTTACAAGTTAAAAATTTGACGTGCATATATGTAGGAATCTAAATGTCACACCCCCGAACCAGACGGCGGAAACGTACGAGGGCTCTTGTGACTTAAATTGAATATCATCACAATGAATATATATGAATCATATCATAATTCATCACCATGCATTGAAATATTGCAACTGATATTGTTTACATCCAGTACATTGTTTTAGACATTACAATTTCATAACATAAAACTGTCCGATAGATAATCTAAGCAAAACACCATGACATTACTTGGTACTTATTCTTCGGCTTACCTGTTACCTGAGAATACAAGTTATTTTGAAAAATGTCAACATATGAAATGTTGGTGAGTTCATAAGTAATGTTGTGGTAAAATGACTTGGTGTAGTTTGTAAAACCCAAAAAATCCGATATTTTCCGAAAAGATCATTGTTTATAAAAAGTGTGAAGATCCGTGAATATAAGCTTGTTGATTTTCAAAACATGTATAATTGTTGAACTTTTGTATGAATCACGCAAGTGAAAATGTTGAACTTCTCAGGAAAACCCGATGTTTTCCCAACACATAAAATACAGTGACTTGTCTATTGTTATACCAATACGCCGAATGATTTTGATTACCTGAGTGGCGTTGGATTAATTAGGGTTGTGAGTTGTTATAATCACGCATTAAAGAAAATGACTAGTTTATGATTACAGTTTACGAACGATCCTTATAGGCGTCGGCCGTTACTACTCACTTAATCCACCCACCATGTTTACTCTTGTTTATCGTCCTGAATCTGTTTACTTTGATTTCTCATAAGCCCAACAACCGAGGAGATAGGAGAGTATGGAGTCCCTTTATTTCCATGAGTTATTCAAGGCTATCGGGAATGCGAAAGACACTTGGCCCCACTCGCATTTGACTTCTCGACCTCACTAGCAGTACTAATGGGCCACTAGGACCCAATAGCACATTAGAGCTATTGAAAGTCCTCATTTATTTGATGAAAACACGATTTTAACCCAAAGTTTACTTAATTGACAGCTTTAGTCCCTCTAGAATAGTGATTCTCGGTTAAGGACCCATTTTTCACAACTTTTACAGTTTTGGCCCAAAATCTAAAAAGTTTGCATTTTTGGTCCTTTTTTATAATGAAAAGCATTTTTGACCCTTATAAACATTTTGTGATGCTAATTACCCCCTGTTTTATAGAAATTTACATTTTCAGCCCCTCAAACTTATCATTTTCGCAATTTGAGGCTTATTGGGCCGAGAAGCCCATAATTAGCCCATTATGCTAAAAATTTACATTTTAAGTCCCTTGAAAATTCTAATATTCAGAAAAATATTTATAGAAACTGTTTTGACCCTTTTAACCTTCAAGGAACCGTGACTTGTTGATTTTTACCCCAAGTTTGTATTTTTGACAATTTAAGCCCAAAAATGGGTTTTATGTGAGAGTATGTTCATCATAACCTTATAAACTATTTTTCTTGACTTGTTTAGTGTAACATAGCTTAAGTTATGTTTATTTCCTTTCTCATGTGTTAGATCTCGGGTTTACACCCTTTTTGGTAACATATTCATCACAATACACATGAAATCACACACTTACATGCATCAAATCACACATAGCATACATATACACATAGATCTACACATTTTCTTGTATTCTTCCCCATAAAATTCATAAAAACCGAAAAGAAAGGGGTATGAAGCTCACCTTTGCTTGTTGTTTTCGATTTGAAGAAGAAAATAGAAGAGTTTGTTGTTATTTCCGGCCCTAGCAAGCTCCTTGGATGGATCTCAAACTTAGTGGGTTCTAAGATGCAAGATCATGAATTTGAATGGATTCAGAGGTGATTTTTGATGAAAAGAAGTGAGTTAGATCATAGATTTGTCATCAACTTACCTTAGATGATGAATTACTTGGTGAAAACCTCTTGAAACACAAGAAATTTCGAGATTTTTGGATGAAGGAGAGTGGATGATTCTTGAGTGGTTTAGAGAGAAATTTGGTTGTGAAGTGTGTGTGTTTCTCTTGCTCTCGGCCGAAGAAAAGAGAGAGAGAGGAAGAGAGAAGATTATGAGATGTTTACTTGGATGTATGGGAATTGCATGGAAAACCATTAAGTAAAAATGAGGTGGCAATGAGAAAGTGAACTCCTCTTTCTGTTGTGGGTTTGGGCCGAAAATGGAGAGGGAAAGAGAGGAGATTTGGGCTTTGAATGATTAAGCCCATTTCATGGTTAAGTTAGGTGATTTTTGGCCCAAATAAATAAAAATATGATTTTTATGACCTATTAGGGCTAAATTAAATTAGTTATGGCCCAATAAGGTCCATTTGGGTATTTTATTTCATTTTAGGCCCAATATGGCCCAAAATTTTAAAATAAATGGAAGTGGGTCCAATTAGAGCCCATTTAAGAGTTCTAAGCCCAAAATAGTCAAATTGGAAGCTTATTGGTCCATTGGGACCAATAAAGAAATCCTAGTCCAAATTGGACTTAAATAAGGATTTCTACGGTTTCCAATTATTTGTTGACTATTTGTAATGCTTGTATGAAGTGTTTGATTGAAATTCTGTTGTTATTGAATAAGCATCTTACATGTTTTCACATTGTTGGTTCACATTTGTTATCATTGTTAAATGTTTACAAGGCATCGAATTTCCTAGTTGTGACACTAAAGTTTGCATTCATTAAGAGAGTAGGTACTATTTAAAAAAAAAAAAAAAAAAAAAGACATAGCTTCGATTAAGGAGACAGGATGGAAACCTTTTTTTACTTTTCTTTCTAGTTCTTTTTTGTTGTTGCTGAGAACCAAGAACCAAAAACACCGCCTAAAATGGCCAGTTGGGCTTTATTTTAGCCTAATGCCCATACAGTCCATCTTATGAAGAGTCTAGCCCAAATATTATTGAGGGCGCCTTTGATTTGAAGAGTATGTCAATTAAATTATTTTTGGATCCAAATTAACCCATCTTCTATGTATAAATATTCAAATCGTTGTGGGCAAATGCCCCCACTCTCATTGCCTTGCATCCGCCCTGCGTGTAAATCTTCGAGGAATGAAGATTTTAAGATGGAGATGTATATATTGTCTAGTTAGTGATATTTGTCGTTCTGAATATATGTTGTGTAGTTGGATGATTTTTGTAATTCTAGTTATATGTTATGTTTAGGGACTAGAGTTAGGAAATGGAAGGTTGAACAAGATTCATTTCTATTCACGTAATTCGTAGTTTATATATGTATGCTTTTCTTTAATAAACAAAACCATCATATATGATATTGTGGATAAAAAAGATTGTATGATATGCTTCTGTTAATTGACAAGCAAAACTGTATGGTATATTATCTTTGTTAGCTTTATAATATTATACTATGGTCCATAAATGGAATGCAAACTTAATTTATATTCTACAAATACTAGGAATGATGTTAAACACCAATCCAAAAGATTAACCACTATAGAAATGCATGACAATTCAAGAGTAGGGTATATATCTTTCCCTTAAAAGCATGTACATTGATTTTATTTGCCATGCTTGTTTACCCACTATAGAAACCCATACTTTATCATCGATTTTATTTGCCATAACAAACACCCAGTCAGATATAGAAGGTGAATAGACAAGGATAGCCCTGACTGTCCTGACATACACGTGTAAATAAACACTACCCTTCTAAAATATATGAATTTTTAAAAAATACAAGATGTTAAAAGTAATGGGCATTCATCATGGCGTATTAATAATCTTAGGGATCCTAAAAGTGAAAGGATTTCATGTGGGTATATCAACTAAGATGACTACAATAATAATACCACAATACTCCACACCTATAAATGGTTTATGTAGCATGAAAGCCCTGTTTCAAATTGATGATTGACTGCATATTTTTAACCTCAATGAAGCGTGTACATATACCTTTTTGTACTATAACTACACTAAAGACAAAAAAAAGGACATAAATGGTTTTGTTGAGAATGTACATTAGCATTTAGTTTCCTAAAAATATTGTTTGTACTTAGAAACAGATCGCTATGGAAAATAGTCTAAATCATCCAAACAAAACTCATTTCAACCAATGAGATTTTGAAAACCCCATTTTTGATCTGAATGTTCGAATAACTATATACTAAAAATAAACAAATCACCCAAACTCAAAAAGATTATGTCTACATGATATAAAATCTATTGTGGCTCTTGTCGACCACTGGATAGGGGATCAATTAGGAGTTATGATCAAGCATTTGCATTCAAATCCTCCCAAATCACCTGTTAAATAGAAAAAGAACAAGAAACTTCAAAGATAGTTTACCTGATTGAAACAGATTTTAAACTTGAGCAGGATGGATTAAGAATGATACGAGCCGGATTAATAGAACAGACTCACCAAAAAAGAAAAGCTAATGGATGGGAATAGCCCTTGGGCAGAACTGAAAAGTGAATAATAGAACAGACTCACAGAGGGTAAGAGATTAGAGAAGATACGTAATTTCGTTATTATTCTTCCAATTAACTTCATAACATATATACAAGATTACTAACAAAATCCTTTCCAAAACTGAGACATATAATTACCATATGTAGTTACCATATGCGATGCTTCATTCTCTGTACATCTCTGTGTTATGACAGAAGTATACAATCAATAAGATTAACAGAAATAAAACAAACGAAATTGAATATATATATATATATATATATATATATATATATATATATATATATATATATATGAAATATACAAGATCAGTTTACAGAAAACATACTTGATGGTTTAGGCTTACAACAGAAACACAAAAAACGAAATTACGTAGATTGAGGCCTGCAAATTGCAGTGTCCTAAGACAGAAATTTCCCTGGTAGGGATCTGTCTAGAGGATACAACAATCAACCAAGAACTTCTCTTGATTCTGACGAAATTCTCTATGTTCCCTTCATTGTATTTGGAGTACGAAATTATAAGAGGAATTTGTATGCAATTTTTCTGAACCCGAAATCTGGTCTTTGGTGATCTATTTATACATATAGATTGACAGGTTTTTTCCCTCCAAAACTGCTAACCGAAAATAACTGTCAAAACAGTTAAAACGAATTTAACAAATTTTTAATATATAATAAAAGTCAAAATCGGAATTAATATATATATATATATATATATATATATATATATATATGTATATATATATATATATATATATATATATATATAAAATATTGTAACTAGTCAATGAGACCCCAAGGCCCAAGGCCAATCTTTGACCATTAAATATATATATTAATATAAGCTTTCAAGACCAATTTGACTAGCCCAATCACCAAATCCAACCCAATCCCTCTAGTCCAAGCCTTTGATCTAATTAGTAAATAACTAGTAGGAGGCTTTTTAAGGGAGTATAAGTTTCCTCTTTCTTCCAATGTGGGACAAGTCCTAAAGAGAGTGTTTTCCATTTAACAAAGTTCCAACAATACCCCACATTTTCTATTCAAACTCCAAGAATACCCCACATTTGAATAGAAAATAAGTGAACTTTGATATTCAAATAAGGGAAGTAAGATATGACATGCATCTGAATAGGTGTTGTAAAACTTGAACATTTCATAGTGAGTACTACTTGGATCTACTTTGTGGGTAGTGAACTAGATTCTTGAACTAACCTCTTTTTGTAGTAGAATCAAAAACAAGAAGTATCACACATATCATACCTAAGCATAGATCATTTCTTACCGTGGTGTTCATTTCGGTCGTGAACAATCCTTTCTTCATGAGACTTTTAGAGAGCTTAGCCATATCAGCTCCCAAAGATGCGACCTCACATCCATCTCACATAGGTAATGCTAATCTGGAACAATCTGAACTTATTCCACTATGAACGCTATCAGCATTATTAAGAATAAAGAATTCATCCCTATATCATCAACGGAAAAACACGAAATAAATATCATAGGAGTGAGCATACCTTTGTGTTAGTGCTTCTTTGGGTCTTCCCCAACTAGTTGTCCTATTGAACCTAGACCATGGGATCTCCAATGTTGCTAGATTAGGTTTCCGCCAGGTGGTGACTCATTGTGTTGGCTTTAAGCCTATTCCCCTCGATGTGAAGAGAACTTGCTCTTTGATAAGGCCTTTTGTCAAGGGATCAACTATATTTTCCTTTGACTTTATGTAACTAATGGAAATGATTCCATTCTTCAGCAAGTCTCTTATTGTAATATGTCTGCGCCTAATGTGTCTCGACTTGCCATTGTATATATGACTTTGTGCTCTAGTAAGAGCAGCCATACTATCACAATGTATACCAATGGCAGTAACAGGTTGAGGCCACAGAGGAATACCTTCTAGGAAGCTTTTAAGCCATTCAGCTTCTTCAGCAGCTTTGTCTAAAGCAACAAACTCTGCTTCCATTGTAGAACAAGTATTCACAGTTTACTTAGATGATTTCCAAGAGATAGCAGCTCCACCAAGAGTGAACACATATCCACTTGTGGATTTTGCCTCAGAAGTATTGGAAATCCAATTTGCATCACAATACCCTTCAAGAACAGGAGGATATTTCGTGTAATGCAGTCCATAGTTCATTGTATGCTTTAAATATCTAAGCACTCTCACTAATGCATACCAATGATCTTTCCCAGGATTGTGGGAGTAACGACTCAATCTACTTACACTATAAGCCAAGTCCGGTCTAGTACAATTCATAATATACATTAAGCTACCGAGAACTTGAGTATATTCTAACTGAGCTACAATATCACCTTTATTCTTCTTTAGATGACTAGAAGCATCAAATGGGGTGACAACTGGCTTGTCATCATAGTGTCCAAACTTCTTGAGTACACTTTCAATATAATAGGACTGAGTAAGAGTATAACCATCTTGTCTTCTTTGAACTCTTACACCAAGGATCACATCTACTACTCTCAAGTCTTTCATGGAAAGGGAGGAGTGTAGCATTTTCTTGGTTTGATTGATCACATCCAAATTAGTACCCATTATAAGCATATCATCCACATACAAGCATATGACGACATAAGCATTCTTGTAGTGTTTGACATAAACACATTTATCACATTCATTTATTCTAAATCCATTAGAGAGTAATGTGTTGTCAAACTTCTCATGCCATTGCTTTGGAGCCTGTTTTAGTCCATAAAGTGATCTAACTAACTTACAGACTTTGTTTTCTTGATTTTTAACCACAAACCCTTTAGGTTGATTCATATATATCTCTTCATCTAGTTCAACATATAAGAAGGCAGTTTTCACATCCATTTGGTGTATTTCCAAATTATGAATGGCTGCAATTGCTACTAATGTGCGAATTGATGTAATTCTTGTAACAGCTGAATAGGTGTCAAAGAAGTCTTGACCCTCTTTTTGACGATACCCTTTAGCTACTAAACGAGCTTTGTACTTCTCAATGGTACCATCAGGTCTAAACTTCTTCTTGAATATCCATTTGTGCCCAATTGGTTTTTGCCCAGGTGGCAAATCTACCAATTTCCAAGTGTTATTTTGCACAATGGAGTCAATCTCACTTTTGATTGCCTCTTTCCAGTAAGGAGCTTCAGAGGAGTCCATAGCTTCCTTATATGTTTGTGGTTCTTTATTCACTACATAGGTCATGTAATCAGGTCCAAAATCTTTGGCTATTTTGCCCCGTTTGCTTCTTCTAGGTTCTAAGTTCTCTTCTTGAACCTGTGAAGAATTCTCTTCATTTGATTGTAAACTTTTGTCTGGAATTGTATCATTCAGTCCATCATCTAGAGGTCTTTTCCTAGAGCAGGTAACCTCTTTCCCTTTATCCTTAAAAGGAAAAATATTTTCAAAGAATTCAGCTTCTGCTGATTCCATGATGGTTTGGTTATGGATCTCATCAACATGTGATTTATACACAAGAAACCTGTATGCTGCACGATTCATGGCAGGGCCAAGATAGATGCAATCTATGGTTTTTGGTTCAAGTTTAGTCCTCTTAGGAAGAGGTACTTGTACCTTAGCAAGGCAACCCCACACTTTCATCCTTTTATAAGAGGGTAACCTCCATTTCCACAGATGATAGGGTGATTTATCACTCTTTTTATGAGGAATTCTATTAAGTATTGTATTTGCTGCAAGATATGCTTCTCCCCACAGATTATGTGGTGCTCCAGAAGTAATTAACATTGAATTAATCATGTTTTTCAATGTTCTATTCTTTCTTTCTGCCACTCCATTTTGTTGAGCAGTATATAGAGCAGTTGTTTGATGTATAATACCATTTAAAGAACAAAATTCAGCAAAGTCTTTGGATTCATATTCTCCTCCTCGATCAGACCTTAGAATTTTGATCTTTTTGTCAATTTGATTTTCAACTTCAGCCTTGTAATTCTTAAAATAATTCAAGGCTTCATCTTTGGTATTTAACAAATAAATATAACAATACTTACTGCAATCATCAATAAAAGATATATAATAATTATTTCCTCCTCTTGTAGGTGTTGCTCTAAAATCACATAAATCAGAGTGGATTAAGCCAAGTATTTCATTAGATTTTTCAACTGATTTATGAGGATGTTGTGAAAATTTTGATTCTACACAAACCTCACATTTTATGTTTTTATCTAATGAACATTTCGGTAACATGCCAAGTTTTTCCATTCTTTGAATAGAACGAAAATTAACATGCCCCAAACGAGAATGCCACAAAATTGAAGGATCATGCATATACATAGAAGAGGGGCTAGTAGTTCCCATTATTGCATTAGCATTAATATTGGTTACATCATTGTTTGGTGTTTCAACACCATAGTACAAAGGTAAGACACTGACTTTGAAGAGACCCTCACTAAGGTATCCCTTTCCAACATACATCCCACCCTTGGTGAGAACAAACTTATCAGATTCAAATACAAGTTTGAAACCTTTGTTACTAAGAATAGGACCAGAAATCAAATTCTTAGTAATTTCAGGAACATATAAGACATCACATAAAACAAGTTCTTTTTCAAAAGTCAGTTGTAGTTTCACTTTTCCCTTTCCTTCAACTTTTGCAGTAGAGCCATTCCCCATAAACATTGGTTCAGAATCCGAGACTTTCTGGTATGTAGAAAACATGGTTCGGGAGTTGCAAATGTTCCTTGTGGCTCCAGTATCAATCCACCAATCCATAAAATTGCTAACCATGTTGGTTTGAATCACAGCAACAAATTGATTTGGTGATTCAACCATGTTGGCTTGACCAGAATTTCCTCCACCAGAATTGCCACCATTGTTTCCATTGTTCCCTCCATTGTTTCCTCCATTATTTCCTCCTTGACCCCTCCTGAATCTGCAATCTTTGGCCTTGTGTCCAGTTTTGCCACAAACATAGCATGGACCAGAATTCTTCTTGAAATTCTTCTTGTTTGGGTCATGGTTTTTGCCATCTTTGGAAGAGTTTTTGGAGCATTGCTTCCCTTTCTTGTTGTTGTGCTTTGTCCTTGAACTACTTGCTTCTCCAACAAAGTTTTCACTTGGTTCCAAGGAATTTGCATCTGCCTTCTCATTCAATCTGTTATCTTCTTCCATACGAATTCTCAACACAAGTTTCTCAAAACTCATGTCATCAGTTAAGTGTTTAAGATATAGTTTGAAATTCTTCCAAGAAGGAGGAAGTTTTTCAATGATTGAACCAACAAGAAAGTTAGAGTTTATACCCATACCTTCAACTTCAAGATCATGTGCAATGACTTGAATTTCCTCCACCTGTTTGAGGACAGATTTGGTATCCACCATCTTGAAATTCATGAACTTTCCAATCACGAATTTCTTGGAACATGCCACTTCTGTTTTGTATTTCTTTTCCAGTGATTCCCATATCTCTCTTGCAGTAGTGATGGTAGAGTAGATATCATAGAGGGAATCATCCAGGGCATTTAGAATATAATTTCTGCAATTATATTCATTTGTGTTCCAAGTTTCCACAACCCTTTGATGTTCTGCCAATTGGGATGCAGTGGGTGGTGTTGTTCCTTCTGTAGTGGTTACACCAGTAGGAGGAGAGGGAGAATCATCAGTGAGAACATTGGAAACATGAAGAGTTGTTAGATAAAACAACATCTTCTGTTGCCATCTTCGGAAATCTGAGCCTTTGAATTTCTCAGGCTTTTCCACATGTGTTTTGATGATGGAATTTTGATCCATTGTTCATTCTTTGATTTCTGTCTTAGAATGTTATGACAGAAGTATACAATCAACAAGATTAACAGAAATAAAACAAACGAAATTGAAATATATATATGAAATATACAAGATCAGTTTACAGAAAACATACTTGATGGTTTATGCTTACAACAGAAACACAAAAAACGAAATTATGTAGATTGAGGCCTGCAAATTGCAGTGTCCTAAGACAGAAATTTCCCTGGTAGGGATCTGTCTAGAGGATACAACAATCAACCAAGAACTTCTCTTGATTCTGACGAAATTCTCTATGTTCCCTTCATTGTATTTGGAGTACGAAATTATAAGAGGAATTTCTATGCAATTTTTCTGAACCCGAAATCTGGTCTTTGGTGATCTATTTATACATATAGATTGACAGGTTTTTTCCCTCCAAAACTGCTAACCGAAAATAACTGTCAAAACAGTTAAAACGAATTTAACAGATTTTTAATATATAATAAAAGTCAAAATCATAATTAATATATATAAAAAATATTGTAACTAGTCAATGAGACCCCAAGAGCCCCAAGGCCAATCTTTGACCATTATATATATATATATATATACATAAGCTTTCAAGACCAATTTGACTAGCCCAATCACCAAATCCAACCCAATCCCTCTAGTCCAAGCCTTTGATCTAATTAGTAAATAACTAGTAGGAGGCTTTTTAAGGGAGTATAAGTTTCCTCTTTCTTCCAATGTGGGACAAGTCCCAAAGAGAGTGTTTTCCATTTAACAAAGTTCCAACACTCTGATCTCTCCTGCACACGGATTGATTTAAATTGTAAGGACTTGTAAAATGCCTAGCACACTACCACATTATTTTTTATGCTGTCATGTGTTATTTTCTATGTGCCGTGTCATTTTTTTTCTCCATATTACTAACATTTTTTTCTTAGCATTTCATAAAAGTAACACCCTAACACACTTGATTTTTTTTCAAACATTAATAAATTATATTTTTATAAAACACGAACATTAAAACTTAAAATATGACTACATAAATTAAAATATTAGTTAATACCTAAAAACATGACTTAATATTTAAAAACATGACTTAAAACATAAAAATTTTATGCACAAAGAACATAGAGATGCTAAGATCTAGCATTCCTAGCTCCTGGGAGACTCAAACCCACAAGGAGGACTCATGGGACCATAAAGTACACAAATCATGCTCTAAACTAGATCTATCATAAAGAGCCATCAAGTTAAGAGCTTTATACCTCCAAAAGCTTCCCAAGTTGATGATGATTCTGGATCCACAAGCTTCAACTACACCAATGTAACTTCTAAAAGCTTCTCTTCCTTCAAGATTACCAAAAACACTCTCAAATGTCACTTCCAAGTAGGCTTGACAATTCTCGACACCACCTGCGACACGACACGAAATAAATGGGTTTGGGTTAAGATTTTCAACCCGCCAACCCACTAACCCGTTTATTAAACAGGTCGTATATGGGTTTCTAAAAAAAATTACGGGTTGACCCGCCAACCCATTTAAAATTTTAATCAAAAAATTATATATTTTTTAAATGTATTAAGTATTATAACACTATACAATTTATACTTTATACTAGGATAAGCTACTTGATACCATTGGCCATTTGACTTGTGGGTAACCATTTGCTTATTTGCATTACATAATGTTTGGCGTTTGCCTTAAATAATCTCAGTATCTCACAAACAAAATCGAGTAAGTGGGTTGACGGGTCATATATGGGTTTATGTTCCAAACCCGCCAACCCGTGACCTGTATAGTTAAACGGGTCGTGTTCGGTTGATATATTTTGACCCGCCAACTCGAACACGACACGATTGTCAGGCCTACTTCCAAGATCAAAACACTCAAAAGGCAATTAGGGTTTCGTTCTCAAGGTTTGGAGAGGTGGAGGTTGGTCATAAGAAGGTCTGAGAATGTCTTAAGGTGCTTAAATAGGGCACAAACCCTAAAAATTTGGGTTTGCCCTGCAGACCGTACGCCCCGCATGCCTACACATACACCCTGCGTACGTGGGTGCCTCCACGATCCGGATATCGAGCCAGTACACCTAGCGTACTCCTACTGTACTCGGCTAGGGACCAAAATGCCAAAATTTATAATGTTAAGGGTTAAAAGGAAAATATATGGAATGCAAATGTTACCGATACTGACACAAAGGTTCAAAAGTTTGTTAGTTTTTGATGGTTTTACCCGAAGTCCAATTTTATGTGCAATATTAATACCTAAAGTTTGCAGAGTTTTTTTTTTTTTTTTTTTTTTTCATTTACGTTGATTTTATGTGCATTAGTGAATTAGTGCTTGATATAAGATAAGACTAAGAGTAAAACCGTTAATAAATTACAAACTTTAGGACTTTTGTGTCAATATCCCGGGGATAATTTTCAAACTTATTCTTTTCAAGAACTCTATTTTCTTTTCAAATTTTCTAAAATCATTACTCAAATTTGAGCAAAACCAAAATTCCAAAAATGAAATCTGTCGTTAAATTAGAATTCCAAATTCCAAATTTTTTTTGACATGTGTTTATGCCAGGTATTATGTTTAATCTCTTTTTATATAGTTGTCATCATCACTATGTTCTCAAACTATAGTCATCATCATCACTATTTTTGTTGTACTTATCTCCCATTTTCCTTATTTTATTAAAGCATGTATATGGTGGTCCCATGTTAGTTAACCACGCTACGATCAATATAGGGGCAATTAAGGCAAGAACACAGAATAAATAACTATGCTCATAATTGTTTGGTAAGATAGGTGTCACTAAGCCAAGTCCCGTTTTAGACTAAATGTGTAGATTTAGCAATAGAGTAGTATAGGGTGTAGATTTTGGTTAACTTTACTATGGGGATCATATAGTCACATGTTTACCTTTATTAAATTTTAGTGCATTTACATGGTGGTATACTTTTCTTTAATAAAGAAAACTATCAGACATGATACTGTGGAGTGTGGGTAAACAAGATTCTATGGTTACAAATTCTAGGAATGATGTTAAAAACCAATCAAAAAGATTATCTCAAATATGTATCAAAATACTCCAGACCCACAAGAAAATATAGTTGGAGAAGACAGGTTCTGTAATTGATTATTCTGAATTATACAAGTTGAAAATACAAGCAGTACTGCCAATGATAATCTCATCTTTTGAACGACTAATGTTTCAACAAAGTATTGTAATTGTAATGCATTTTAAAACTAAGAATCAACAAAATTCTAACAATGACCAAAACATTTATGGACAAATATTCATAACAATTTTAATTCAAAATAGAATGCAACAAAGCTAGACATAATGCACTGGGAACAAAAGAAAATCAAAGAGAGTATAACAATAAGGTATACAAGAATGTTGTGCTAACTAAAGCAAAAAGGTGAGCAAGAACATAACTGTTTCAAAAATAAAAGAGAAAGAAGCAAATCCATCAATCATGGTTTACAACATCTTGACAATGTACTTACACATGGATCCATCATAGATACAAAATTAAGCATTACTGTAACGCCCGCGTTTCCAGGCTAGGCATTATTTTTGATGTAATAGTTTAGGTTAACCTTTGTAATTCTTTTGAAGTATTAATGATGAAATATTTGAGTATTATGTGTTTTATGCTTAGTTGTGTGGCTTAATTGAATTAAGAATAAAATAAGTGTCAAAATTAAAGTGTGAGATAAGCCCGATATCTTTTCATAAAGTTGTAGTGGTCGAAACAAGGATTCCGGAGATATAAGGAATGCCGAAATCCGAGTTATAACGAAGAAGTTATGACCTGTCGAAGTTTCGCGACAGAACCGGCACGACGTCGAATGACGTAAAATATGAATTTAAGATAGAGCGATATCTAGCTTAGTGCTCTAAATGAAATTCGTAGGGTTCGCTAAACTAAGAGTGTGCATAAAAAGAACGCCCAAATCTGACTTTGTATGAGGAAGTTATGATTTTCCGAAGTTTCGACTTAGCGGTATGCAGCCCGAATACTCAAATATGAGATCGAGTGATTCTTAACCGAAACAATCTAAACGAGAGTTTAAGATCTCGTCAATATTAGTCCAACGATAAAAAGACAGACGAAAACGGAGTTCATATGAAGGAGTTATGAATTTCGAACGGAGTTTTCCTGTCCCGGCCTACTAAAAATAATATATAAGTAATATATTTATAATATATTAAAAATAAAGTCAAAATTAGCCAACGGAGTCTAAACGAGAGTTCTCGAGCATAATCTCACATTCGCATCGATATAAAGAACGTCAAAATCGGAGTTCGTATGCGAAAGTTATGAATTTCTGAAGTTCGGGGCGCGAACCCCAAAGCTGTGTCAGAGACCACGACGTGGCAAGCAGTGCCACGACGTGGCAGGTCTTCTGACACCTCCGAGAGTCCCCCAGACGCAACTTGCGATGACGCATGCAGTGACGATCTAGCCCACGACGTGGAAAAAGGTGCCACGACGTGGCAATGGCAGATTTTGCCCTATAAATAGATTTGAAGGGCCAGCCGTTTAGGGTTGCTATTTTCTCTCCTCTCTCTCCCGTTTTATCTCGATTTACGTGAAAGAAATATCTAGAAGCCCCGGTATTATCCTGAGCCCCGAAGCAAGTCTCGTAGCCCCGAAGATCCCGAGAAGTGCAATTCCCGAGCCGAAGCTCTGCCCGCAAGGAGTCCGGTTTTTGTGAAGATCTTCCAGATCTACCGAAGAATAGTACTTCTATAAGCCGTAGTGCTGTCCGATCATCTTCTGATCAAGTGAGTGTGTGGTTACTTTCTTCTAACGCATAATTATGAAGTATTTTATACGAAATACGTGTTATGTGTATATTTTGTTGTTATATGTGTGAATGTATATTCAATTTCTTCTATCTCATAGATATGATTTATTCTCTATGAAATACGTGTTATGTGTATGTGTCTCATCTGTTGTTTGGAATATGTATTGAATGAGAATGTTATATAGGTTTTAAACTATGTATAAAAATATATATTTTTATCTACTAATATGTCGGGTAGCACATAGGTAGATAGCTGTGTGATAAACAGATGAGAGGCCTCGATGTTGTTTTTGATTCAATCATCTAGCGGAGTTTAGATCACGACCACAGACTTTTCTAGACAGTCTTGTGGAATGCTAGCAGGTTTGTCACCTGTAGGTGTTAATGAACTTGGGTGTTCATTCGCTGTACTCCATCCCCCTCATGGTTGCCTTATTTGACTTATATTGCTGAGGAACCCCCGAAGCATGTGTTGTCGCCCCGATGAAATATTCTTAGACTAGGTCCCTTGTGTTAGTTTTTTAGGGACATAAAGTGAGAATAACATGAATGGGTAATTGGGTTATTGTTGGTTAATGAAAATAAATTTAATTACTTATTGTGGGTTGAAAATCCTATATGCTCACCAGGCTCCCAAGCCTGACCCACTCAGTTTTATTTGTATTACAAGAAGTGGCGCAAGAGCATAAGATGGATGAATCATCAAGTTGTTTTGTTTACAAGTATGTATATGTATATATTTGTTGAACGACTTGTAATGTTATCGTTTATGCTTTATGGTCTGTATCGGAATATGACATCCCGAGTTTTGATTATATAATGAAAATACATTTCTTGATGAAATGCTTTGGTAAATATTATTTTATCATACTTTGTTTTTTGGAACAAATTCCACAAGTCTTTCAAATCAAAAGGATTTACTCTGAAATGATTTTAAAAGCATAAATGAAAATTGGTCTTTTCTGGCCGAGATTTTGGGGATGTCACAGTTGGTATCAGAGCATTAGTTTAAGCGAACTAGGAATTTGTAGGATTTCTAGACTTAAAATTAGAATGCTAAGTGAAATTGTGAGATGTGTGTCTGTTATATTTTAGACACGAGCACTAGTTTATTTTAGGAAAATTGCCTAAAATGCTTTTATGTGCTAAATGTTATATGTTTTCCATATATGATATTATTTGTTCGGATCTATGGTCTGTTGTCGACCGGATCTGGAAACTTATGTGTGTAGGGTTCTAAGCGTACGTCTACGAATTTAGAAATAGCATCTAAACGTTTCGGAGTGATAAGGATGATTTGAATATCTATCGTGAATGAGGATCTAATTTCACCTTATTCGGTGTATAGATCAAAAATGGTGAGAACGAGGAGTGGAGTTGGAAATGCTGATGAAAACATGAATCAACCACCAGTGATTGAGCAAATATTTGTCATAGCAGCAACACCTGAGCTGATTACAATGGTTGGTGTATAAATGATGATTCAAGTAATGTTGGATCGTCAGATGGAAGAGACTAGGCGGTTGCTTCAACATAATCGTGAAGAACTGTCAATTCAAGTGGAAGAGCCCGAATTAAATGAAGGGCACTCGGAAGGAGGAAACTTCAGTGGATCTGTTGGTCAAGCCAACCCACCGATAGTTAGGCAAAACAACCAGGAAAGAAGGAATGATGGTATGGGATGCAAGTATAAGGATTTTCTGACTTGCAAACCATCGACCTTCACTGGAAAGGAGGATCCGATTGGAGTTATGGATTGGATCTCAGAAATGGAGTTAGCCTTCATGACGTGTGGCGGCAGAGGCAAGTTGCAAACCACTTTCACAGTACGTCAGTTTAGGGGTGGAGCTGTTCCTTGAGTATCAAATCCAATGCACATAGTAAGCAAAGTAAACAACCATTACATTACATATAAAAGTTTACATTTGTTTTAAAAGTAAATTGTACAAGTGTGATACTTAGTATATATAAACAAAAGTAACACGTGTCTTCTTCGCACTCCGTCTTCACCAAAAGAAATCATCGGGTACCTGTCTAATGCGGACCTGAGAATACAAGCTGTTTGAAAATCAACATAAAGCTGGTGAGTTCATAAGATGTTTATTTTATGAAAAATGTACCGGTTTCCTTTAGTTTTCTGAAAAGGTTTGTTATCCAAGAAAATCCCATATTTTCTTATGTAAAACAGTTTAGTTATCATTTGTTACCAATTCGATTACATGTTATATGTTACCCCAAGAAAATCCCATATTTTCCTAAATGAAAGTTTGATTGAATACCGCAAAGTATAGTTTAATACATAAAACTATATATTGAAAATCATGGGATTACTATCCCGAACTAGATATAAGATAGTTTGATATACACGAATCTATAACTAGAAATAGTTTGAAAACCATGGGACTACCATCCCGTACTAGATACAAGATAGTTTGATATACATGAAAATATAGATAAATATAGATTGAAAACCATGGGACTACCATCCCGAACTAGATATATATTGAAAACCATGGGACTATCATCCCGTACTAGATATAGATTCAAAACCATGGGACTACCATCCCGTACAAGATATAGATTGAAATCATGGGAATATCATCCCGTACTAGATATAAGTTGAAAACCATGGGATTACCATCTCGTACTAGATATAGACTATAACCATGGGACTACCATCCCGCACTAGAAATTTAATATATATATATATATATATATATATATATATATATATATATATATATATACTGAAAACCATAGGAATAACATCCCGCACCAGATACAAAATCAATAGGCTGAAAACCATGGGACTATCATCCCGTACTTAGATATAGAAACTATAGATAGAAAGTAAATATGAAATCGAATCAAAACCAAAACCAAACCGTGAATAAACTTATATTAATACGTATTGTGAGTCGGGTAACCATGCTGATACGACAACGAGACCTCCTTGACGTTTGTCAGACGTCAGACGATATCCAGAATTTGTCACCCCAGGCGTGCCCGCCTAACTGTAGCTAGCAGTTAAGGTGTGGGATTGTCAGTCCCGAATAGATCTATTCACAAATTCCACGCTCTCCCTCAAGGAGACTCTGGTTACACTTCCGGGGAGGATTTACTAATAACCCAAAGGGTAATGACAAATATCACAAGCTAGTACTAAATTATTCATGGAGTTCTCATACGATATCAAACATACTAAACGTTATGAAACATAATACAGTGAATACAAACATATACAATGAATTTATCTGGCAATACATTCTAAATGAAACAGAGATAAACTGAATCAGACATAGTTTATCTAATAACTTTACATATATCAGTATGTGTTTAAACAAGAACTAAAGAACCCTAAACTATTCCCATAATAATTTGATTAGTTTGATTGTTTCCTTAACTGAAATTCATATAGTTGTAGTTGATAAATCATCCCTTATGCTCAGCATAATACATAAGGGGTAAAGATATTTATAAGTTTGCTAGATATTTATTGAAATACATCAATTTAAGGTTTTGAAAACATTTCTATTTTGCTTGTATTCCCCCTGAAAACATTGAAAACCCATTGAAAAGGGGTAGGGGTATGAACTCACTGGACGCGGAATGTGTCGACTAGGATGCTAAACGTCGAATCGAGGCTTGAATACGCGCGAGATTCCTATGTAATATTAAATAATACATAAATATATCTAATTAGATTTTAAAACACTAATTAGATATGATATTACACCCCAATGAGGAAAACACTTCAAATCAAGTGTTTGGAGTGACCCGGGTGACATCTACGGACATCTATGGCTTGGATAACGAGTTTGGACTTCAAGAGTAAACTCCTTAGGGAGTTTACGGCCCTAAGACCATAACCATATGAGTTCACGGCCATGAACTCATGAATTTGAGGTTTTATGGTGCCAAATGGTAAGATAACACTTGAGAAATGTTGGGATGAATTTATCTAAGGCTTAGGAATGAATTAAGTCACCAATAACACCATCAAAGGGAGTTTACGGCCCTAAACATGGATTTTACGGCCGTAAGATCCTATACCCCTCTTATATTGATGATTTGGTGGCTTTAGATCAATCACATGTGATTCAAACTAATTTTACAAGCCTTAGAATGAAGTTTGGGCATCATTTGACTTGTCTTAATGAGTTTACGGCCCTGGAACCAATTCTTGGGGGGGGGGGGGGGGTTATGGCCGTAAACTCTCAAATGAAGGGTTTTTATTATGTTTAAGGTCCCCAAACTAATTTTGGTTGGTTCTAGGATTTATTCCAAGGCTAATGGTGTGTTTAAATGGCATTTTAAACACTTGAAATGAGTTTACTCTCCATGAATGATGAGTTTACAGCCCAAGCATGTTCTTAGGCAGTAAACTCATGTTTACTCCTCAAAAACCATGTTTATGGCGTTCTAAGTCCGAATTGGTAAGCCATATAGTCGTATTTAAGTCCCAAAATTGGTTTAGAGGGGTTTAAAGGCATAAAAACCCTCTTATTAGGTGTTTACGGCCCAAGCATGCTCCTTGGCCGTAAACTCATGTTTGAGGTTCATTATCATAGATTAAACTCGGATTTGAAGGCTAATGAGGTTGAACAACAAGTTAGGGAAGATACCTTGATGATTTGAAGCCTAAATTTTGTGATTTTGGACCCTTAACTTGATTTGAGGAGAGAGGTTAGAGCGAGAGAGTAGTGAGAGAGGGAAAAAGCTTCAAATGGAAGCTTAATCCCCTTTAAATATGTTCTAAGTTTTGGACTCGGTGGAATTCTACCCGATACCGACATTAAACGGGGCTTTTGGTCGCACCTGATTAAGATGTTGTAACCCGATATGGTTGAAACTAAAATGTTTCCGATTACTAATATGGAGTGTTAGAATGATTTCTAAGCATGTTTAGACATCCATTAAGTCATAATAATAATTTCAAATTAATGACTTAATTTAATTACGAAATCGGAAACGAATTGCTAAAAACGGGTCTTACGGACGAATTGGGTTTCGGCGATGAACAACTTCGGGTTGTTACATTATCCCCCCGTTAGAGGGAATTTCGTCCCGAAATTCAAAGATTAAGATACAGATCATGAAATGAAAAGAGAGATGAGGATGAATCTACTGCTTCGGGTCTTCACGCTCCTCAGTGGAATCGGGTCTCCGCTTGACGTTCTAGCGAACCCTCACTCTCAGGACGCGTCTTTGTTTCGTACATCTACTCTCTCTATCCATGATATCAATTGATTCTCCCATGGAGGTTAAGACTTTCGTTGACTTCGGTCTCACCAAAGGAATTACTAGGGTTTCGTTGGGTAGGTACTTCTTAAGGAAAGAGACGTGAAGTACCAGATGGATGTTACTAAGTTCTGAGGGTAGCCGAAGTTTGAAGATTACGGAATCGATCCTATGAGGATCGCGAAGGGTCTAATGTATCACAAGTGAAGTATTTCGCACTTCTCAAAGCATACCATGCTTTTCTGGGATAATGCCTTCAACAGGACACACGCTCCAACAAGAAGGCACATCTTCATGTAGCAGAGTAGTTAAGGGTCTGATGGTTCTAGAAGAAATTTATGGGTGGGTCTGCGATAATCGTCGATGGGACCCAAGAATCGACAGGTTTCTATGGGTATCTCTGGTGCCGACTAATTCCCTATCGCCTTAGTTTTTGGAAAGGTCCACTGGTATGACTACTTTACTTAGCTACACGATCAGGGAAAATGATTTGACCAAAGGGCACCTCTACTAACTTGTAGTGATCATAACAAGCCTTGGTCACTGTCTTGGACACATCATCCTTACTGAGGTTTGGTTACGAGGTAGTTCCAGGGATTAGGCCGGTGCGAGACTAGACTAGACGTTCGGAAGGAATTCTCGGGAATTCTTCAGGAAAGACATTAGGGAAAGGGCTGCAGACTTCCCGTTTTCCGATGATCACACGGACAAAGAATGCATGGCACTCCTATCGGAAAAACTTTTTAAGCCTTGATGCACGAAATGATGCGAGGATTGGATTTAGGTTTGATGTCGAAGATCACGAAAGTCGGGTCAGGGAAAGATTTAGACGGGCGACCCTTTCAAAACCAAGAATAACAACATGAATGAGACTCGGTCATTACATGTCAAAAATAGCATCAAAGCATTTCATGATAAGTTTGCCATTAAATCGAATGGAAAAGAATAATCGTCTGGGTCGAGGATACAATCTATGGGTATGACGTTAGTGTTCTCTTTCTCACTGGTTAGCCATCTTGACAGTACACATTTTCGATTACTAACGAAGGATTGAGCTTAGAAAGATGTTTGAATGGATAGATAACAGGTTTCTCTTTTAGTACTAGAATCGAAAAGAGTTGTAGGCATAAGAGTTGTCAAAGAGGAGTATACCTGCGGCGACAGTGGGATCAGCGGTTGTCTCCTCTCGTTTTATTGCTAGGACTCTTCCGGTGTTGCCACTTGTTGCTGCCTTGGGGCAATTTCTTTTGAAGTGCTTTACTTCGCCACAAATGTAGCAGGCCGGACTGATTCCCGCTCCGGACGATTGGTTTGTTGATTTGGCTGGTTTTCTGCAGGTTCGAGCAAGGTGGCCCTTCTTGCCACAGTTGTCGTATATTCTTTCGCGACATGGACCAGGAGTACGGTGATGGTAGCTGCGCTTATCCCACCAAGGAAGGGTACCAGTGTATCCACTGGTAGGAGTTTGGGCCGTGGATCCGAAAGCAGAAACAGCAACAGAGGCAGTAGCAGCATGGACTGCTACCGTTTGCTGTTTCTCAGAGGACCCTTGCATACTTTGGGCCTTCCGCTTGTTCCAGAATTTCTTTTTACTTCCACCTCCACTTGTGACTGGCTCAGGAGTGGTAGCCTCCTCATCAGAGTTGTCTTCGTGATCGATCAGGGTTTGTGCAAGACATTTAGCGCTGTCATAGGTGTCTGGCTTCGCAGCCAAGACATTCCCTTTGGTTGGCTGGGTCAACCCCCAAATGAATCTCTAAATCTTTTTACTCTCCGGGGTAACCATTCCCGAGCAGAGTAACGCCAGGTCATCGAATCTTGAAGTATAAGCGACTATGTCGGAACCCTGCATCTTCAGGTTCCAGAGTTCGTGTTCTAGCTTCTGCATTTCACCCCAAGGGCAATACTCTGCAAGCAGAAGCTCCTTCATAACTTCCCAACCCATAGCATTTGCTACCGGTAGAGTTAAGGATTTGACTCGGCCGTTCCACCAAGTCAGGGCTTTGTCAAGGAAGGTGCAGGCGGCAAACTTTACTTTGTCAGATTCCGAACAGGCACATATTTCAAAGATTGATTCGATTTTCTCGAACCATCGGGTGAGGGAAATGACACCTCCAGTGCCATCAAAGGATGTTGGCTTCGCATTCATGAAATCTTTATAGGAACCCTCCTTTCGGTGTCCCTGACTGTTTTCTTGGTTTTGCGTTTGAGTATCACCTCCCGAACCACCGGAACCACCGGTGTTCAATTGAGACATAGCAGCTGCCACCGCGGCAGTAACAGCTGCCTGAAATACCACGGGGTCAATTTCAGGAGGAGGTGGTGGTAGAGGGTTGTTGGTCTTTGAGCTGGGTCTCTTTCTTGGAGGCATCTTGATCTAAAAAGATCAGGAAAGAGAGGATCATAAGTCCTTTGAATTGAATCAAGAGATATGGAACAGGGGATATCTCATCAAGACAGATATAACATTATATTAAGCGATAAAGCAGGAAGACTTATCAAAGCAGATAATTTATCGCTAGAGGAATAATCAAGGAACAACGCTTGAATGAGGATTTCTACAAAGGATTGACTCGAGAAATACTCCCATAGTATTTCATGATTCGCTGCAACGACGACTCGTTGTTTGGGGTATTGGGTAAGTTTTAGGTATGCTGCGTACTACAGTCACTCCCAAGCACATGTTGGTCATGTCTCGAATGAATATAGTTGGCTAGGATATATTGATCCTAGACACGACTACATAACTGCCCAGGTTTAACCGCAACGTACAACACCCATTTACTTATGTTTTGTTTTACTTGTAGTTACGGATCTCGACGGTTCGGTATACTTGTATACTTTTGAAAATACTTATATTTTGAAGGATACTTTTAGTTCAGAGCACTTATGCCCCTTAGTGTTTATAGTCTTATACCATGTAAGGTTTGGCATACTCCGTTCGCTATAAACAAGGGCTCTGATACCAATCTGTCACACCCTGAAAACCAAAGGCGGAAACATTTCCGGGGCGGACTCCACGTTGAGTATCAAATCCAATGCACATAGTAAGCAAAGTAAACAACCATTACATTACATATAAAATTTTACATTTGTTTTAAAAGTAAATTGTACAAGTGTGATACTTAGTATATATAAACAAAAGTAACACGTGTCTTCTTCGCACTCCGTCTTCACCAAAAGAAATCATCGGGTACCTGTCTAATGCGGACCTGAGAATACAAGCTGTTTGAAAATCAGCATAAAGCTGGTGAGTTCATAAGATGTTTGTTTTCTGAAAAATGTACCGGTTTCCTTTAGTTTTCTGAAAAGGTTTGTTATCCAAGAAAATCCCATATTTTCTTATGTAAAACAGTTTAGTTATCATTTGTTACCAATTCGATTACGTGTTATATGTTACCCCAGGAAAATCCCATATTTTCCTAAATGCAAGTTTGATTGAATATCGCAAAGTATAGTTTAATACATAAAACTATATATTGAAAATCATGGGATTACTATCCCGAACTAGATATAAGATAGTTTGATATACACGAATCTATAGATAGAAATAGTTTGAAAACCATGGGACTACCATCCCGTACTAGATACAAGATAGTTTGATATACATGAAAATATAGATAAATATAGATTGAAAACCATGGGACTACCATCCCGAACTAGATATATATTGAAAACCATGGGACTATCATCCCGTACTAGATATAGATTCAAAACCATGGGACTACCATCCCGTACAAGATATAGATTGAAATCATGGGAATATCATCCCGTACTAGATATAAGTTGAAAACCATGGGATTACCATCCCGTACTAGATATAGACTATAACCATGGGACTACCATCCCGCACTAGAAATGTAATATATATATATATATATATATATATATATATATATATATATATATATATATACTGAAAACCATAGGAATAACATCCCGCACCAGATACAAAATCAATAGGCTGAAAACCATGGGACTATCATCCTGTACTAGATATAGAAACTATAGATAGAAAGTAAATATGAAATCGAATCAAAACCAAAACCAAACCGTGAATAAACTTATATTAATATGTATTGTGAGTCGGGTAACCATGCTGATACGACAACGAGACCTCCTTGACGTTTGTCAGACGTCAGACGATATCCAGAATTTGTCACCCCAGGCGTGCCCGCCTAACTGTAGCTAGCAGTTAAGGTGTGGGATTGTCAGTCCCGAATAGATCTATTCATAAATTCCACGCTCTCCCTCCAGGAGACTCTGGTTACACTTCCGGGAAGGATTTACTAATAACCCAAAGGGTAATGACAAATCTCACAAGCTAGTACTAAATTATTCACGGAGTTCTCATACGATATCAAACATACTAAACGTTATGAAACATAATACAATGAATACAAACATATACAATGAATTTATCTGGCAATACATTCTAAATGAAACAGAGATAAACTGAATCAGACGTAGTTTATCTAATAACTTTACATATATCAGTATGTATTTAAACAAGAACTAAAGAAACCCAAATTATTCCCACAATAATTTGATTAGTTTGATTGTTTCCTTAACTGAAATTCATATAGTTATAGTTGATAAATCATCCCTTATGCTCATCATAATACATAAGGGGTAAAGATATTTATAAGTTTGCCAGATATTTATTGAAATACATCAATTTAAAGTTTTGAAAACATTTCTATTTTGCTTGTATTCCCCCCCCCCCCCTGAAAACATTGAAAAACTATTGAAAAAGGGTAGGGGTATCAACTCACCGAACGCGGAATGTGTCGACTAGGATGCTAAATGTCGAATCGAGGCTTGAATACGCGCGAGGCTCCTATGTAATATTAAATAATACACAACTATATCTAATTAGATTTTAAAACACTAATTAGATATGATATTACACCCCAATGAGGAAAACACTTCAAATCAAGTGTTTGGAGTGACCCGGGTGACATCTATGGACGTCTATGGCTTGGATAACGAGTTTGGACTTCAAGAGTAAACTCCTTAGGGAGTTTACGGCCCTAAGACCATAACCATATGAGTTCACGGCCATGAACTCATGAATTTGAGGTTTTATGGTGCCAAATGGTAAGATAACACTTGAGAAATGTTGGGATGAATTTATCTAAGGCTTAGGAATGAATTAAGTCACCAATAACACCATCAAAGGGAGTTTACGGCCCTAAACATGGATTTTACGGCCGTAAGATCCTATACCCCTCTTATATTGATGATTTGGTGGCTTTAGATCAATCACATGTGATTCAAACTAATTTTACAAGCCTTAGAATGAAGTTTGGGCATCATTTGACTTGTCTTAATGAGTTTACGGCCCTGGAACCAATTCTTGGGGGGTTATGGCCGTAAACTCTCAAATGAAGGGTTTTTATTTTGTTTAAGGTCCCCAAAGTAATTTTGGTTGGTTCTAGGATTTATTCCAAGGCTAATGGTGTGTTTAAATGACATTTTAAACACTTGAAATGAGTTTACTCTCCATGAATGATGAGTTTACGGCAAGCATGTTCTTGGGCAGTAAACTCATGTTTACTCCTCAAAAACCATGTTTAGGGTGTTCTAATTCCGAATTGGTAAGCCATATAGTCGTATCTAAGTTAGGGTATTTACTCCTCAAAAATCATGTTTACTCCTCAAAAACCATGTTTAGGGTGTTTACTCCTTGGCCGTAAACTCATGTTTGAGGTTCATTATCATAGAATAAACTCGGATTTGAAGGCTAATGAGGTTGAACAACAAGTTAGGGAAGATACCTTATGATTTGAAGCCTAAATTTTATGGTTTTGGACCCTTAACTTGATTTGAGGAGAGAGGTTGGAGAGAGAGTAGTGAGAGAGGGCAAAAGCTTCCAATGGAAGCTTAATCTCCTTTAAATTTGTTCTAAGTTTTGGACTTGGTGGAATTCTACCCGATACCGACATTAAATGGGGCTTTTGGTCGCACCCGATTAAGATGTTGTAACCCGATATGGTTGAAACTAAAATGTTTTCGATTACTAATATGGAGTGTTAGAATGAGTTCTAAACATGTTTAGACATCCATTAAGTCATAATAATAATTTCAAATTAATGACTTCATTTAATTACGAAATCGGAAACGAATTGCTAAAAACGGGTCTTACGGACGAATTGGGTTTCGGCGATGAACAACTTCGGGTTGTTACGCACTTGAGGCTGCGAAAGATGAAGCTGATGTCGCTTCAGGTACCTTTCTCGTAAACGAATTACCTGCTCAAATTTTGTTTGATTTTGGAGCCAACTACTCCTTTATTTCGCATGAGTTTGGTAGAAAACTAGCTTTACCTATTGATAGACTAGATAATGCTTTATTAGTCGAAGTTGCTAGTGGTAAGTTTGTACCTGTTAGCCATCGTATGAAAAACATCTTAATCGACCTTAATGGGAATAAGTTTCACGAGGAATTATTGCCTATCGAACTAAATGGTTTCGACATCGTTCTGGGAATGGATTGGCTTAGCGCCAATGATGCCGAAATTTTATGCAAGAAGAAGATAGTTAAAGTAAACCCGCCTGGGAAAGATTCGTTTATGGTGTATGGGGACAAATGCAGAGTAAATTCTGGAATCATTTCTCTAATGAAAGCCAGAAAGTGTTTGACCAAGGGATGTACATAATATTTAGCATTCGTGATTGATGCTAAGAAGGAAAAGAAGGTGATGCAGAGTATTCCAGTGGTGTGTGATTATCCGGAAGTATTTCCCGAAGATCTTCCTGGATTACCACCTGATAGACAAGTGGAGTTCAAAATAGACTTGTTACCAGGAACCACGCCAATAGCAAAAGCACCTTATCGATTAGCACCGACGGAGATGAAGAAGCTGATGATGCAACTTCAGGAGTTATTGGACAAAGGTTTCATTCGACCTGTTCATCACCCTGGGGAGCTCCGGTGTTATTCATGAAGAAGAAAGATGGAAGTATGAGAATGTGCATCGATTATAGAGAGCTAAACAAGTCAACAATAAAGAATAGATATCCGTTGCTGAGGATTGATGACCTGTTTGATCAACTACAAGGTTCAAGTTATTTTTCAAAGATCGACCTAAGGTCAGGATATCATCAGCTAAAAGTGAGAGAGCACGATATCGAGAAGAATGTGTTCAGAACAAGGTATGGACACTACGAGTTCTTGGTTATGTCATTTTCACTAATCAATGCTCCAGCAACATTCATGGATTTAATGAATTGGGTTTGTAATCCGTTCCTTGATAAATCCGTGATAGTGTTCATAGATGACATTCCGATTTACTCGAAAAGCCAAGAGGAGCATGGTAGACACTTGCGAGAAGTGTTAGAAGTCTTGAAGAAGGAGAAGCTGTATGCAAAGTTCTCCAAATGTGATTTTTGGATTCGAGAAGTCTAATTCTTGGGTCACATGGTCAACCAGGAAGGGATAAGGGTTGATTCAGCAAAGATTGAAGCTGTGATGAAGTGGGAACAACCGAAAAGTACCACGGAGATCCAAAGCTTTTAGGATTAGCCGGATATTACCGAAGGTTTATCCAAGGTTTTTCTTCGATTGCTGCTCCATTAACAGCTTTGACCCACAAAGGAGCTACTTATGCTTGGAGCGAGAAGCATAAGGAAGCATTCGAGAAGCTAAAGAAGAAGCTATGTGAGGCACCAATTCTTTCTCTACCCGATGGAGTTGAAGACTTCACTGTTTATAGCGATGTGTCTGGTGTTGGGTTGGGTTGTGTTTTGACCCAAAGAGAAAAGGTGATAGCATATGCATCTCGACAGTTGAAGGAGCATGAAAAGAACTACCCCACTCACGATTTGGAGTTGGCAGTGGTAGTTTTTGCTCTGAAAATATGGAGGCATTACCTCTATGGCACGAGGTGTAAACTTTTCACTGATCATAAGAGTCTCCAATATCTCTTTAATCATAAAGAGTTCAATATGAGGCAACGACGCTGGCTAGAGTTACTCAACGACTACGACTGTGAGATACTTTACCACCCGGTAAAGCTAATGTTGTTGCTGATGCTCTCAGTCGGAAAGTCAATGTTGAGGGAAAAAGGCCAAGAGCGTTGAGAATAGAAGTTGTCTCGACAATTGTGGAGAGTATAAAGAAAGCTCAAGAAGAAGCTTCTGAAAAGAATGATTGGAAGGAGGAACGTTTGGGCAAAACGTTGGTGTTTGGTACAAACGGTCATGGACTGAAGGTATTCCAAGATCATATTTGGGTACCTAAGTCAGGAGGAATAAGAGATCTTCTGATGGAAGTGATGGGTTTTAGCCATAAGAACTTTCCTATGTGCGCATGCAAAACCCTAATGCTTGGATCTAGGCTTTCTAATCAAACATGCTTTTAATCCAAGACTTCTAATGACTATTTAGGTGTAATAACAATATTGAAACAGATCTAGAATCATACCTTTGAATTCCTTGTTGATCTTGTTGTCTTGGAGCTTCTAGAGTCACAATTGTCACTCCTCTAATGGCTTACAAACACCAAATAGCAAGGAGGATGATTTGGGAGAGAGGAGAGGGGAGGAAATCGGCCAGGGTTTTCTTACTTTATATGAAGTGCCGATTTCCCTTTGCCATAGGGTCTATTTATACTTGTAGACTCCTTAAGGGTTACAACCTAAACCCTAATTGGATAATCTTCTCTTAAGGCTATCCAAATCCATTCCTTAGATAACCCCTTGGACGATTTGAAGCTATCCTTAGCTTCTAGAATCCGTCCAATGCATATCAATATGGATTTACAGTCTAAAGTTTAACTATCAAACAATTGACAGTTTATACCCTCTTATTTAATTAATCTCTTTAAGTCACCAAATTAATTCCAATTAATTCTATGACTTATATTAATCAAATAACAATATATTATTCTTTATATTATTCTCATAATATACTAATAATATTTACTCTCTCTTAATAAATCATCCTATCAAGTTGCTATGGTGAAGGCAACCCAAAAGGACCATGCACAACCGGGTCAAATACTTGCCTAATATAGTTGCAGCCTTAGACACTATTCCAACAGGAAGAAGCTCACAAAACCATGTAGTCAATTCATCCTGGCAGCACTAAAATGTATATGGACCTGAAACCCTACTACTGGTGGCCGACGATGAAGCTTGATGTTGCAAAGTATGTGGCAGAGCGTGTGACTTGTGCAAGAGTCCAGACACAACATCAGAAACCATATGGGAGTTTAGAGCCTTTACCTGTGCCTATGGGTAAATGGGAAGACATTGCTATGGATTTTGTCACTAAACTACCCCAAACAAAGAATGGACACGACATGATTTGGGTGGTCGTTGATCGATTCACTAAGAGTGCGCATTTCATAGCAGCCAAGGAGAAATGGTCTTTGGATAAGCTTGCGAATTCTTATGTGAAGGAAATTATAAGGCTTCACGGTGTCCCGTTAACGATTGTGTTAGATCGTGACAGTCGTTTCACCTCAAGGTTTTGGAAAAGTCTATAAGAGGAAATGGGTACCAAGTTGTGTTTAAGTACAGTTTACCATCCACAGACTGATGGTCAGAGTGAAAGAACGATACAAACACTTGAAGATATGTTGAGAGCATGTACCCTATAATTCCTAGGTAACTGGGATGAACATTTACCTTTGGTGGAATTTTCCTACAATAATAGTTTCCACTCGAGCATAAAGATGGCACCTTATCAAGCCTTGTATGGACAGAAGTGTCGTACGCCGTCTTATTGGCTTGAGGCTGGAGAAAAGCAATATATGGGACCCGAGATGGTCCATCGGACTGCTGAGAAGCTGAAAGTGATCAGAGAAAGAATGTTAGCAGCTCAAGATCGTCAAAAGAGTTATGCTGACAAGAAGCGAAGGTCGATGACCTTCGAAGTTAGAGATTCGGTTTTGCTTAAAGTCTCTTCGTGGAAGGGACTTATAAGATTTGGTAAAAGGGGAAAGTTAAGTCCAAGGTTTATTGGACCGTTTAAAGTTCTTCAGAGGGTTGGGAACCAAGCTTACAAGCTCGAATTACCCGAAGAACTGAATGGAATTCATAACACTTTCCATGTGTGTTATTTGAGGAAGTTCACGGGAGAAGTTCCCGATATAATTCCAATTTATGAATTGAGAATTGATGAAAACAAAAGGTTAATTGAAGAACCTGAATCAATTGTTGACCGAAAGACTAAGAAGCTTCGATGCAAGATGGTCGAATTAGTGCTTGTCCGTTGGAAACATTCGAATGGGCCAAATCTCACCTGGGAAACGGAGAGTGACATGTTGACTCGCTATCCGCATTTGTTTGTTGATGTGTGATTCCTGGGATGGAATCATCCTAAGGGGGAGAGAATTGTAACGCCCGTGTTTCCAGGCTAGGCATTATTTTTGATGTAATAGTCTAGGTTAACCTTTGTAATTCTTTTGAAGTATTAATGATGAAATATTTGAGTATTATGTGTTTTATGCTTAGTTGTGTGGCTTAATTGAATTAAGAATAAAATAAGCGTCAAAATTAAAGTGTGATATAAGCCCGATATCTTTTCATAAAGTTGTAGTGGTCGAAACAAGGATTCCGGAGATATAAGGAATGCCGAAATCTGAGTTATAACGAAGAAGTTATGACCTGTCGAAGTTTCGCGACAGAACCGGCACGACGCCGAATGACGTAAAATATGAATTTAAGATAGAGCAATATCTAGCCTTAGTGATCTAAACGAAAGTCGTAGGGTTCGTTAAACCGAGAGCGTGCATAAAAAGAACGCCCAAATTTGACTTCGTATGAGGAAGTTATGATTTTCCGAAGTTTCGACTTAGCGGTATGCAGCCTGAATACTCAAATATGAGATCAAGTGATTCTTAACCGAAACAATCTAAACGAGAGTCGAAGATCTCGTCAATAGTAGTCCAACGATAAAAAGACAGACGAAAACGGAGTTCAGATGAAGTAGTTATGAATTTCGAATGGAGTTTTCCTATCCTGGCCTACTAAAAATAATATATAAGTAATATATTTATAATATATTAAAAATAAAGTCAAAATTAGCCAACGGAGTCTAAACAAGAGTTGTAGAGCATAATCTCACCTTCGCGTCGATATAAAGAACGTCGAAATCGGAGTTTGTATCAGAAAGTTATGAATTTCTGAAGTTCGGGGCACGAACCCCAAAGCTGTGTCAGAGACCATGACGTGGCAAGCAGTGCCACGACGTGGCAGGTCTTCTGACACCTCCGGGAGTCCCCCAGATGCAACTTGCGATGACGCATGCAGTGACGATCAAGCCCACGACATGGAAAAAGGTGCCACGACGTGGAAAAAGGTGCCACGACGTGGCAAGGGCAGATTTTACCCTATAAATAGATTTGAAGGGCCAGCCGTTTAGGGTTGCTATTTTCTCTCCTCTCTCTCCCGTTTTACCTCGATTTACGTGCAAAAAATATCCTGAAGCCCCGGTATTATCCTGAGCCCCGAAGCAAGTCTCGAAGCCCCGAAGATCCCAAGAAGTGCAATTCCAGAGCCGAAGCTCTGCCCGCAAGGAGTCCGGCTTTTGTGAAGATCTTCCAGATCTACCGAAGAATACTACTTCTATAAGTCGTAGTGCTGTCCGATCATCTTCTGATCAAGTGGGTGTGTGGTTACTTTCTTATAACGCATAATTATGAAGTATTTTATACGAAATACGTGTTATGTGTATATTTTGTTGTTATATGTGTGAATGTATATTCACTTTCTTTTATCTCATAGATATGATTTATTCTCTATGAAATACGTGTTATGTGTATGTGTCTCGTCTGTTGTTTGGAATATGTATTGAATGAGAATGCTATACAGGTTTTAAACTATGTATAAAAATATATATTTTTATCTACTAATATGTCGGGTAGAACATGGGTAGATAGTTGTGTGATAAACAGATGAGAGGCCTCGATGTTGTTTTTGATTCAGTCATCTAGCGGAGTTTAGATGACGACCACAGACTTTTCTAGACATTCATGTGGAACGCTAGCAGGTTCGCCACCTGTAGGTGTTAATGAACTTGGGTGTTCATTCGCTGTACTCCATCCCCCTCATGGTTGCCTTATTTGACTTATATTGTTGAGGAACCCCCGAAGCATGTGTTGTCGCCCCGATGAAATCTTCTTAGACTAGGTCCCTTGTGTTAGTTTTTTAGGGACATAAAGTGAGAATAACGGTAATGGGTAATTGGGTTATTGTTGGTTAATGAAAATAAAGTTAATTACTTATTGTGGGTTGAAAACCCTATATGCTCACCAGGCTCCCAAGCCTGACCCACTCAGTTTTATTTGTATTACAGGAAGTGGCGCAAGGGCATAAGATGGATGAATCATCAAGTTGTTTTGTTTACAAGTATGTATATGTATATATTTTTTGAACAACTTGTAATGTTATCGTTTATGCTTTATGGTCTGTATCGGAACACGACATCCCGAGTTTTGATTATATAATGAAAATACATTTCTTGATGAAATGCTTTGGTAAATATTATTTTATCATACTTTGTTTTTGGGAACAAATTCTGCAACTCTTTCAAATCAAAAGGATTTACTCTGAAATTATTTTAAAAGCATAAATGAAAATCGGTCTTTTCTGGCCGAGATTTTTGGGGATGTCACAATTACTAAAATGTAAAATCCATCAATCATGTAGGTGATTAACATCCAAATAGTCATGAACAAAGTACCACATGTTTGCATACAAGAACCTGCCTTTTCCACCTTTCTTAGTGTCTAGTTCATATCTCCCATATTCTGACCGAGGATATGGTATAACAGCAGTATCACACTTCACGTAGTTGTTATGAAAAAATGTATATTCTTCTCTTGTCTTTTCAAGTGACACCAATTTCAGTTCCTCAAAAGCTATTTCATATATCGGTTGTATAAAAAATGGATCCGCCATATAAAGCTTTTGATCATAACTTGCAAGCTCTAGATCATAAAAGCCCGACTTTTGAAACTTCTTGGTTACAAGTAACATCAAATTAGGCTTCGAAAAGAGTCTCAATTCACATAAATGCCATTCCTGACGAAAATAATGGAGTAGGGTATATATCTTCCCCTTGAAATCATGTACATCATGAATGATAAAAGGGGTGGAAACATGAGTCCATTCTCGTTTACCCACTATGGAAAACCATATTTCACAATAAAAAGTATTTGCAATAAGAAACACCCACTCAGATAATGAAGGTGAATAGACAAGGGTTGCCCTGACAGGTTCATAGCCTCGAAAGACATATAAGGTGACATCATGTAAATGAAGTTCATGCCTTGTGATAGGATTCACAAGCCAAAAGTCATGCGTATTCTTACAATACAAGATCAAGTAACCACAAGTTACACCGATACATGTCCTTCGAGCAGAAGGGGGGAGGATTGTTTTGAACTTTCTTCCTTCAAAGTCCTCTAAGTAGCATGCGTTCTCATAAGGATCAGGAGAGGTACATACAAACATTGGTGGTTTGGACGCCATAAACTTGTTCTTGTTGGAGAGTGCAAGTGATCTCCATGACTTGCAAACTCCTCTAAAGGCAAGAAAATCAATGACTCCAAGTTGCATCATAACTAATAAAAGCACATCATCAGCAAGATCAGACCAAGGTGCCACACCACCATTGTCAAAAATCTTGATTTTTTTTGTTCTAGATGCATTACCATTGTTCTGGTTTTTAGTCATGCTCCTTGTCTTAGCCATTCCTATACCTGAAGAAAAGTAATTAAACAATTGAGACCTTGGCATATGCAATTTCCACAAAAGATACAAAACTTATAAACAAGGGACAGGCAAACATATGTATACAAGCACTACCCTTCTTAAATATATCAATTTTACAAAAATGCAACATATTAAAAGTAATAGGCGTTCACCATGACATATTCATAATCTTAGGGATCCTAAAAGTGAATAGGAATTCGTGTGGGTATCAACTGACGACTACAATATTAATACCCCAATACTCAATAATGGTTACTGTAGCATGAAACTCCTGTTTCAAATAGATGAATGGCTCGATATTTTTAACCTTAAACAAGTCATAGGAAAACAAGATGCATGTAAATGTGCCCTTTTGAGAATTCGAAAACTAAAGGTAACCATATTTTTTTATCTGAATGATTGAATACCTAAATCCTAAAAAGCAAAATAAATCACCCAAACTCAAAAATATTACGTCTACATGATATACAATCTATTATGGCTCTTGTCGACCACTGGATAGAGGATCGATTAGGAGCTATGATCAAGCATTAGCATTCAAATCCTCCCAAATCACAAGTTAAAAAGACAAAGACCAACAAACTTCAAATATAGTTTACCTGATTGAAACAGATTTTAAACTTGAGACGGGTGGATTAACAACTAATCACTTAAATAGTACCACTCACGGCGATTTGGCTTCCCCATTTGCGAAGCTTCATTCTTCTGTACATCTCTCCCGCCCGTATAGACGGATTGATTTAAAATTTAAATCGTAATTTAATGATTTTAATCGGATAGGCTAAATTGTGTCGTGGATTTTTTTTAACCCACAAAAGTCTAGATCTGTCGGTGATTAGGGCCCTTTAAAAAAACAATTAACAATAAAAATTAAAAGAATTGCAAAAACGATCCATATGGTTTGTTATTTCTTTGTTATAACCCAAACCTTGTAAAAGTCACAAATACAATCTTTTTACTTGGGGATCATTTTTGCAATTCTATACATTTTTCCATTTACATATTCAATTGAATTGGTATACGGTTTTTCTCCATGGTCACTCTTTCATATCTCATTCTTTTTTGAGCAATCGATTACGCAAATGGTTATGTGTTTCTATGGGAAATTTTCAGTTGTGAAAACGTCATGGTCATCACTGAATTTTGAAAGACGATTTTATGTTTGCCTTAACAAGTAAAATTATATTCTCATCCCAATTTTCTCGATTTTATCTAAGCCTTACACCCATCATGGTTTACCTTTTCAAGGATTATGTTTATGGGTTTCTCAGATGGGTTGACCCGCCCATGTATGCAAGGTCCAAAGACATCGTACCCGGCTTGCTAAAAAATATCAACATGTTAGAAACATGTGTAATCAATGGCGGATCCATAAATCTTGTCCATACGGGCCACTAGCAATCGGTTATTTTTTTTATTGGATCAAAATAATAAGATTAATTGGTTGTAATGGTCTATTTTTTTATTCCAATAAACGATCAACATTATAACAATGATTATTTTGCTCTTAAAAATTTGATGTGCAAGTATGGAAAAAAAAGTTTCATGCCTGATATGTAAGACTTTATTATGTGAAAATGACATGACAAGGTAAACAAGTGTGGATTTTTGTTGCTAGAGTTAATCGAAATGAATAGAAAGGTAGGAGTCAAAAGTTTGCATTCATTAGTAGATTTACCAAAAAAAAAAATTACTTTTCTTTCTACTTCTTTGTTGTTGTTGCCCAGAATCAAAAATACCACGTAAGTCCTAAAATGGCCAGTTGGGCTTTATTTATTTATTATTCATTTTTTTAGCCCAATGCCCCTACAATCCATCTTTGAAGAGTCTAGCCCAAATATTATTCAGGGCACCTTCTAAAGAGTATGTCTATTCAATTATTTTTGGATCCAAATTAACCCATCTTCTATGTAAAAATATTCAGATCGTTGGAGGGCACCTGCCCCCACTCTCATTGTCTTGCATCGAGGAATGAAGATTTTAAGATGGGGATGTATCTATTGTCTAGTTAGTGATATTTGTGGTTCTGAATATTTGTTGTGTAGTTGGATGATTTTTGTGATTTTGGTTATATGTTATGTTTAGGGATTAGAGTTAGAAAATGGGAGGTTGAACAAGGCTATTAGAATGTTGTTTTTTTGGGTGATTTGATGACTTTATCACTTTTTGAAATTTGAACTAATTTTGTTGTAAATTTTAGTTACATGGTAAAATTAACATGTTTATGTTATTGATCTTTGGTACATTGTACATCCGTGCAAAAACAAAGGAAGATATATTAAATGAGACAACATTCAAATGAAATTATAACATTCTAATTTAAAAAAAAAAATATAACTAATTATAGCATTCTACTTTCAAGGTTTTCTTATAAAAGATAATTTACTTTGGAAAAAACCACTATAGCATTGTACCTTGAAAAACATAAGCAATTTTAACAATGTACATGAACTTTTTCGTATTAAGGCATTTAAAAAAAATCTATCCAATAAAAACATAAGCAATTTTAACAAGGTACATGAACAACTAACCACTAACCAAGGGCTTCACTTTAATGTCCCATTTGTCTTTTTTCCTTTGTGGACGATCCATTGTATGCCTAAAAAACAAAACAAGTATGAAGAAGGGATTTTAAATTATTTCCTATATGGCATTGTACTTTGAAAAGTTTATGGGACAACTTATTGTTTTCAACATGGAAATTCATGTCATATTATTGATTTGTGTGGGGGCCCACTTAAGGTGTGACCCGTAGATCTTGTCAAAGTCTAGAGCATTGGCCTCGAGGTTGAGCTGTTCGTAATGAAATAAGATTAGTAAAAAGGGTTTTGATGAAAAGTTTCATTCTAAAAGAATGTTATAATTTGGTGGAGTTTTTAAAGTACAATCTATAATTATTAAGAATTTTGAAAGAATGATGCTATAATTGGTAGATTTTTGTATTACCTGTTTATCAAGGTCATAGAATTTTATCAAGGTCATAGAATTTTGCATCATGTTTGGAGAAAACCATATGAGCCTGAAAGAACGAATAGTTTTTTAGATAAAAAGAATAGCCTTTTGTAGAAACAAAAGTTTGAATTGGTACAGATACTTACAAGTTCTTTAATGCTTTGATATTTTCTAAAACCCTAAAGGTTATAAGTTTGATTTTCTTTCCATCTATAGCCATCTAAATTTTCTACCTTTTCCTGGTCTTGACTTGAAAACAGGTAACCAACATATTTTTCGTCTGGTTTCTATTTTTGTCAAAAGAAATGCCCGCTTGAAAGCTCTATGATCAAATTTGTATCACATGTAAGAGAGAGAGAGAGAGAGAGAGAGAGAGAGAGAGAGAGAGAGAGAGAGAGAGAGAGAGAGAGCTTATACTTGGTGACATGGGTCAAGTAGCTATCATTTTTCATAGTTTTCATATAAAATTTGTTACTTTATAATCATGGCAAAAGTGGTGCACGTTTTGTTTAAAAATTATTATTTGTTTGTATATTCATGGCTTAGGAGTTCGGCATGGACTGATTAATTTTGCCATCTGCATCTCAGTTCATATTTATATTCTTTTTCAAAGTTTATATACATTACTCATTTTTAAACTAATTCATTCATTAGTTAAAGTTAAAAACTAATTACAATTTAAGTAACCGAATTGCATTTAATATCAACATTAAAGCTAAACAAAAAGAAATTAATCCATAAGTGCCCATTTTGCCCTTATTTCTACATACTTTGACCCAAGCCAAGCTTCGCATAGTCAAGCTTATAAATCCTGCTACCAGAGAATCTCTTGTGATATATGGGGAAACAATTTCGTTGATGTTATAAATACAACGCTTCTACGTCATTAGTCAAGATAGATGTGAGATCGAAGCAGTTGACCTTATTTACCCGTGTCTGAGTTAACTTGATTTTTCTTACATATTTCTATATGTGTCCCTTTTATATAATCAGACTTTTTAAATCTTTTTTGGATTTTCAGGTATGTTTTGATGTGTAATTGTGTATTCATTTCCTGCAGATGTGTACACCTTCAATTCTTCCATGAGTATAGGTTATTTTCTTTTTTTAGTGTGTTACTTACTTGATGTATGCAACATATAACGGCTAAGGGAGTGTTTGACTTAGCTTTTCAAACCCCAAAAGTCATTTTTGAAAAAGTTACAAAAAGTCAGGATTTCCTGACTTTTCCAAAAAGTTTTTTTTCCTTATGTAAAAACTTCAAGGGAATTTCTTTGGACACACCAATCTAACCTATACCTATCACACACCAATCTATTTCTTTTAAACAATTAAATCTAGGAAATTGTGTTCATCATAATTACTTTCTAGTACTTTACAAATAACCACTGCTTTTTTTTTTCTTTGCCAAACCACGTTCATTGTTTCTTTGTTCTTTTTTTTTTTTAAATATATGTCTTATTTTTATTTGTTTGTCATATATCCCTTTATATTTTAAGATTTTAATTAGCAAAACACAAAGAATCAACTTATTTAATAATATTAAATTTTAATTTGCAAAAAATAAAAGACCAACTTATTTAATAATATTACATTAATTATTTAAATTATTAAAAATCATTATTTATTAATATTATGATTTATTATTTTATTTATATTTAATCATTTTTATTTAATTTTCTTGCCGTTTTATTCGAATATGTAGATTTAATGTTTATTTTTTTTTTTTGATGTTTTGTTTGTCTATTTTTTTTAACTTTTTGATGGTATTGTTAGTTTATATTATTTAGTTTTAACTTTTCAATATTTTTTTCCGTTTATTCGAAACTCGCTCTTAACAAAATCAAAGCATCTGAATTTGAAACTTTTTTCTACAGCTCATGATTTTTTTTTGAAAAAAAACTTTAAAAATATATGTTCAAACGTTGTAAAAAGTTTAAAGAAAAGTTGAAAAAGTAAGAAAAAATTATAAAAAATATGACGGCGGTATCGACGTAACGCCTGATGGTCCGGGGATTCGGTGGTCCAACGGCAGCAACTTGGTGATTCAGTGGTCCAACGAAGCGACGATGAAATATAACTTCTAATATATATTTTTTATATGTATAATTATTTGATGTACCGAATGACTCCTATTTAAGCGTTATCGCCGGCGAAATATTTAATCAACTTTTAATATTTTTATTTTTTATTAATTTTTTTCATCGGTTTTTAATTATATATAAATTACAAAATCATAAATTAAACCCAATTTTGAGTATTTTTCAGTAGATATAAATTATTCTTAGAGAAATATATATTATTATGAGATAAATAACTATTTTAAATATTACATAACGTGAACCACTATATTAGTACTCGTGCAACGTAAAATTTATATACATATCTATTACTACTAGTAAACGTTTATTTTTAAATAGTAAAAAAAGTTAAATACTAAAAGAAATCTATAAAAAAAATATACATTGACATATCTTAAATAATTCGAAAAAAAAAAGTTTTAAAGCAAGGTTGATAAGCAGGCAAAAACAAAAGTCGTGGCATTCTTTGAAAAAAAAGTAAACATTGTTTTTGTCTTGTTTTATTAAAAACTAATAGATCTATAAAAAAAATGATTAAAGTAATTATAAAGTCCTTTAAAAAGCAAGGTCAAATAATAATTACTATCATTAACCTAAAAAATAAACCTAGTAATATAGATTGATGTTGTAGATTGGTGTGTTCAAAGTAGGACCCAAACTTCAAAAGTAGATTCTAAAACTAGTTTGCCAAACATCTTTTGTTTTTTTTTTCTTTTTCAAAAAGGACTTTTGGCTGGAAAAAGCTAAGGCAAACACCCCTTAAATGAAGAGTTTGAAACCCTAAAGAATTTATCTTCCGCCTATAAATAGACATGTGTCAAATCCTAGAGGCTAATGATCTCCCCAAAATTGTCCATACTCTTCTCCTCTTTCCTTATCTACGATGGAAGCGGCCGGGCCGGAACTTGGACGATATTTTGTGGATTTTTGGAACCGGGAATCTGTAGGAACCGGAACCGGTAGAACCGGCAAAAACAGGAACTATATGTTGTTATTTCTTGATGACCAGTTCCAACATTAAAGACACAACAAGAACCGATAGAACCTGCGGTCCGGTTCGGTTCTTAATTTCGGGCGACTTCGGTTCCCGGGTCGGGTCGGTTCCTTTGCTCATCCCTAGTTTTGATATGTCTTGGGGAACAATGGAATATTGACACAAAAGTTCAAAAGTTTGTCACTTTTTTGATGGTTTTACCCAAAGTCCATTTTTATATGCAATATTAATACCTAAAGTTTGCTGAGTTTTTTTGTTTTGTTTTGTCATTTTTTTTGCCATGTACGTTGATTTTATTTGCATTAGTGCCTGATGTAAGATCGGACTAAGAGTAAAACGATTAATTTTCAAACTTATTCTTTTCAAGAACTCTATTTTCTTTTCAAATTTTCTAAAATCATTATTCAAATTTCAGCAAAACAAAAAATTCCAAAAATGAAAACTTTCATTAAATTAAAATTCCAAATTCCAAAAAATATTTGACATGTGTTTATGCAAGGTATTATGTTTAATCTATTTTTGATCATCCTCACTATTTTCTAAAAATGAAATCTTTTATTTTTGATCATCCTCACTATTTTCTAAAAATGAAATCTTTTAGCCAAACTCTTTTTATTAAAGCATGTATATGGTGGTCCCATGTTAGTTAACCTGATATAGGGGCATCTAAAGCAAGAATACATAACAATTAACAGTCTATAACTGTTGGGTAAGATAGGTTCCACTCACCCAAGTCTTATTTGAGACCAAATGTATAGATTTAGGAGTAAAATAGACCCAAGTCCTATTTGAGACCAAATGTATAGATTTAGGAGTAAAATAGATTTTGGAAAATGACTTTAAAGGTAATTATTTTTGTCGTTTTGTTTACATTTAGGTAACTTTTTTATTTTTGTACACATTTGAGCATTTAACTTGTTATATGTGTTCACATATTGACATTGTCACCAGCTATAACAAGTGACAATGGTAATATGTGAACAAATTAACAAGTTAAATGGTTAAATGTGTACAAAAAAAAGTTGTTTAACTGTGAACAAAACGAAAAGTTAATTAACCTAATAAGTTATTTTCCCCACTTTTAATAGCGATTTTGTTTTTCATATTTGTTTTGTATTATTTTTTTTCAACGTTATTTTTAAAATATCCATAATTTCCTTAATATTTATCAATTTTAAACTTTAATTTTTTATTAATAAATATGTTTTATTTTATGAAATGTTTTATATAGCATCTTTATATATATATATATATATATATATATATATATATATATATATATATATATATATATATTCTTTTGTTTTGAAACATATACAATATTTTTAAAGTAAATAGCATATAACAATAAAATTAAATATGTAACAATAAGTATGGAGGGTTTTTAAAAAAAAATAAAAAGAAAGTAAATAGCATATAACAATAAAATTAAATATGTAAAAATCTATATAATGTAAATGTCTTAAAGGTATTCCAACTTTTTAATGCTTTTTACTTAGAAGTTTATAAATTTTTTTTAATACAACGTTTTAAACTAGTATTTAACGAAAATATTTTAAAATGTTATAAAAAAAATATTAAATTGTCATACAAAATCTGTGAATATACCTGGGAATAGTTGTAGCGGGACAACAAGTCATTCCGAACTCGATATGGTCACTACAAATTCGTAGTGATGTCATTCAGATTAACAAATGCACCTGCAGTGCTCATTGACTTAATGAACCGGGTATGCCGTTCCTTTCTAGACAAATTTGTGATAGTATTCATTGACGATATACCCATCTACTCAAGAAGTGAGTAGAAGTATAGTCAGCACCTTCGACAGGTCTTGAAGACATTAGAAGGAGAAAAGCTTTATGTGAAGTTCTCAAAGTGCAAGTTTTGGATTTGGAAAGTTGATTTTCTAGGTCACGTGGTCAGCAAAAAGGGAATTCACGTGGACCCTTCCAAAATTAAAGCAATCAAGAACTAGTCACCACCAAAAACGCCAACAAAAATTCGTCAATTCTTAGGCCTTGCTGGATATCACCGCAGATTCATACATAACTTCTCTAGAATCGCTAAACCCCTTACCACCCTAACTCAAAAGGGTGTAACTTTTAGTTGGAGGGAGAAACAAGACACTGCATTTCAGACACTAAAGCAAGCCCTGTGCAGCGCACCTATCTTGTCTCTTCCAGAAGAAACAAAAGATTTCACCGTATACTGCGACACATCCAATCAAGGGTTGGGCTGTGTGCTTATGCAGCGAGGAAAGGTTATCGTCTATGTCTCGATACAGTTAAAAACACACGAAGTTAATTATACAACTCATGACCTTGAGCTTGGAGCACTAGTATTTGCTCTGAAAATATGGAGACACTACCTTTACGGTACAAAGTGCACCATCTTCACAGACCAAAAAAGTCTTCAGCACATATTCGACCAACAGGAGCTTAATATGAGACAACGCCAATGTGTAGAACTACTCAATGACTACGTGTGACAACCCCTAATTTCTCGGCCGGAAAAGACCGATTTAATTTATGCTTTTTAAAATCAAATAAGAGAAATCTTTATAAAAGATGTTGCGGAATTGGTCCTCAAAACAAAATATGATAAAAGTTTGTCAAAACCTTTCTTTAAGAAATATATCATTTCCTTTTATATCAAAACCTCGGGATGTCATGTTCCGATACAGATCAAAAGCATAAACAAGACATTATAAGCCTTACGACAGTTATTTGTAACAACTGACCTATAATCCAAAATTCACTCATCATCATCATCCGACTATGCTCAGGGTCCTCTACCTATAATATAAACAGATGAGTGGGTCAGGCTTGGAAGTCTGGTGAGCATATAGGGTTTTCAACCCACAATACATAAATTTATTATGTTTAAACATCAATCAATCAACTGAATTACCCCAAACCCCATTATTTTATTTATTTCTTAAGGGTTTACCCTAAGAATCAACTATCACTCCTTCCTAAGGATTCATCCTAAGGAATAGACACAAAGTCATCTCGTGACCGGGGTTTATACAACGGGCACTAATTCCATAGCTGCCAAAGTTTATTCAACATGTGCTAAGTCCATAGCTCTCGTTTATCGACAATATTATTTACAGGTATTCTCTCCTGCAATACATGTCAATGGGTTTTAGAGTACAACAAATGAACATATAGCTCATTACACCTACAAGTTGCGGGCCTATTAGTGTTCCATAGACTGTCTAGAATAGTCAATGGTTGTCATCCATACTCTGCTGAATGACTACAAGTCTACAACAACAACAACAACAACATCGAGGCCTCTCACCTTTTTAACACACATCAACTATTTCATCTACCCATGTTCTACCCAACATTTTAATAGATAAAAATACATATATAGTTTAAATTATTTAAAAATATGTATAACTCATTCCTTCAACACCCATCTCAAATAAACAAACAATATATATTCACACAACACGTATTTTATGTAAAATACTTCATATCTATGTGTAAGGTGAAAGTAACTACACACTCACTTGATTTAATGAAAACCGGGCAGCAATTCGTTTCCTAAAACGATCGTTTCTAATAAAACCGGAAGTTTTATTGAGAAACCGGGCTCTGCGAGGGTCGGGCTTCGAAACCGAAAAGATAAATTTTTCGGGCTTCACGGACACTTCGTGGAGTATTCCGGGGTTTACAATTGATATCGGGGCTTTGGGGGATGCTAATATGAAAGAAATATGGGATTTAGGGTGAAAAGTGGCAAATTTCCAAAGTTACCCGGGAAGGCTCGCGGCCTTCTATTTATAGGGTGGAGCTTCTGATCGGACGGCTAAGAAGGAACCACGCGTCGCAGATCCGAGGGCTCGCAGGGGAAGGCTGCACGTGCGAAGGCTTGTTGGCTTCCTGTGATTGGACCGAAGTCTACTGGTCCGAAGTCGGCTTGGTGGTGGGGTCCGCAGGCGAGGGTGCGCAGATGCGAGGGACTCGGTGGCAGCCTCTGATTGGACCGCAGACTCGTGACCCATATGCGAGGCTCGGACACGAGGATAGTACACGCATCGAACTGCTAGTGGACCGCAGTTACTGTTCATGCGAGGGTGACTCAGCAGATTTCGCCAAGTGGCATATGCGAGGCGAGGACACGTGGTAAAAGCATGACAATGCGAATTTTCTTGATTTTTGTGCAAAAACTTATAAAATCCATAACTTTCGCATACGAGCTCCGTTTTTGACGTTCTTTATATGCACGCGTAGCTAAAATTACACTCTACAACTTCCATTTAGACTTCGTCGGCTAATTTTGACTTTATTTTTATATTATTATTTTTAACAGACCGGGACGAGAAATCCGTTAAAAATTCATAACTTCTTCATCCGACGTCCATTTTCGTCAGACTTTTTACCATTGTGCTCCTAATGACGAGACCTTCAATTCTCGTTTAGGTTGTTTCGGCTAAAAATCGCTCGATCTAAAATTCGAGTTTTTAGCTGTCTACTGCTAAGCTGAAACTTCGAAAAATTATAACTTCCTCATACGAAGTCAAATTTGGGCGTTCTTTTTATCGAACTTCTTGGTTTAACGAATACTACGACTTTAGTTTAGATTACTAAGGCTAAAAAGTAGTTTATCAAAAACTCACTTTTTACGACATTCGACACCGTGCCGGTTTTGTCGCGAAACTTAGACAGGTCATAACTTCTTCGTTATAACTCAGATTTCGGCATTCTTTATATCCCCGGAATCCTTGTTTCGACCACTACAACTTTATGTAAAGATATCGGGCTTATCTCACACTTTAATTTTGACGCTTATTTTTATTTTTAATTAATTAAATCCTAATAATTAAGCATAGAACACATAATTCACATAATTCCTTTTCATTTCTTCTAAACGAGTTACAAAGGTTAACCTAGACCATTATGTCAATATTAATGCCTAGCCTAGAAAAACGGGCGTTACAACTCTCTCCCCCTTAGGATGATTCTGTCCCCGGAATCACACAATGACAAACAACTACGGGTAGCGACTCACTATGTCACTCTCCGTTTCCCAGGTGGGATTTGGCCCATTTATATGTTTCCAACGTACAGGCACTAAATCGACTATCTTACGTTACAACTTCTTAGTCTTACGGTTAACCATTGCCTCAGGTTCTCTAATTAACCTCATGTTCTCGTCCAACTTTAATTCAGAAATGGGAATTATGTCGGGCACACCTCCCGTGAATTTTTTCAAATAACACACATGAAAGGTGTTATGAATACTCTCTAGTTCTTCCGGTAATTCTAGCTTGTAAGCTTGATTCCGGATTCTCTGAAGAACTTTAAATGGTCCAATAAACCTTGGACTCAACTTTCCCCTTCTACCAAATCTTATAAGTCCCTTCCACGACGAGACTTTAAGTGAAACCGAATCTCCAACTTCGAATGATATCGGTTGTCTTTTCTTGTCAGCATAGCTCTTTTGAGCAGCTAACATCTTTTTCCCTAATCACTTACAACTTTTCAGCAATCTAATGGACTATTTCAAGTCCCATAAACTGCTTTTCCTCAGCTTCCAGCCAACATGATGACATCCGACACTTTTTCCCATGCAAAGCGTGATAAGGTACCATCTTGACACTTGAGTGGAAACTATTATTATAGGTGAATTCTACTAAAGGTAAGTGTTCATCCCAGTTACCTTGAAATTCTAGGGTACATGCTCTCAGCATATCCTCCAACGTTTGAATCGTCCATTTGCTCTGACCATCGGTTTGCAGATGGTAAGCTGTATTCAAACACAACTTGGTACCCAATTCCTCTTATAGACTCCTCCAAAACCTTGAGGTAAAACGGCTGTCACGATCGGATACAATCGTTAACGAAACACCGTGAAGCCTCACAATTTCCTTCACATAAGAATTCGCAAGTTTATCCATAGACCATTTCTCGTTGGCTGCTATGAAATGTGCACTCTTAGTGAAGCGATCAACGACCACCCAAATCATGTCGTGACCGTTCCTTGTTCTGGGCAGTTTAGTCACAGAATCCATAGTGATATCTTCCCATTTACCCATGGGTATAGGTAAAGGTTCTAAACTCCCATACGTTTTCTGATGTTGTGCCTTAACCCTGGCACAAGTTACACACTCAGCCACATACTTTAGCAACTTCGAGCTTCATCGTCGGCTACCAGTAATAGGGTTTTAGATCTCTATACATTTTCGTATTGCCGGGATGAATCGAGTACATGGTCTTGTGAGCTTCTTCCATCAGAAGACCTCTTAGTCCTCCCATCCTAGGTACCTAAATCCTATCTTTGAATACCTCCATTCCTTGACCGTTTGTACCAAACACCAACGTTTTACTCAAACATTCCTCCTTTCGGTCATTTTTCTCTAAAGCTTCCTCTTGAGCTTTCTTTATACTTTTCACAATTGTCAAGACAACTTTAATTCTTAACGCTCTTGGCCCTTTTCTTTTCAAGACTTACCTTCCGACTGAGAGTATCAGCAACAACATTTGCTTTACCTGGGTGGTAAAGTATCTCACAGTCGTAGTCCTTGAGTAATACTAGCCAACGTCGTTGTCTGATGTTCAATTCCTTCTGATCAAAGAGATATTGGAGACTCTTATGATCAGTGAAAATTTTACACTTTGTGCCATAAAGATAATGCCTCCATATCTTTAGGGCGAATATTACCGCTGCCAACTCCAAATCGTGAGTGGGGTAGTTCTTTTCATGCTCTTTCAATTGCCTCGATGCATACGCTATCACCTTATCCCTTTGGGTCGGAACACATCCTAACCCAACTCCAGAGGCATCGCTATAAACTGTGAAGTCATCAACTCTTTTAGGTAACGAAAGAATCGGTGCTTCACACAACTTCTTCTTTGACTTCTTAAAGCTTCCTATGCTTCTCATTCCAAGTATAGACAGCTCCTTTGTGGGTCAAAGCTGTCAATGGAGTCGCGATCGAAGAAAAGCCTTGGATAATTCAGTAATAATATCCAGCTAATCCTAAAAAGCTTCAGATCTCCATAGGACTTTCAATTGTAACCTTCGAGTTACAAAATAAGTCCTTATTGAGGACTCCTTCTTCTTCTTGGAATAAGTATTTTCCTTCATTTATTGTAACAGACCGATGGGTCATGTTCTAATGATCTCTCATTGTATACTACACTACTTAGACTCATATCTCTTAGGGACAAATTTCAGAACAAATTATACCTTCCTTCATGTTCTAATGTGATACAATCGCAGTTCAACATGTATCATTTCTAACTACCAACTTCTTTAACAATGAGTGTGATACTTCTATTGATCGCTTTGATCATCTTTCATTTCAATCTTCTGGCTTAAGTCAAATGTTACATCGAACTTGGTTCTCTGAACCACATAATAAACTCATCGTAGTCGGACTCAATTTGATATGACCTCTAAGGTCGGAATAACAATCATCTTCTTAATCATTACCGAAACGATGGTAACGACAGACTAGAACAAGACGGAATCAAATAATAGCTTCTTGGTAACCTTGTGACTTTCCCTGATCCAAGTGCGAGTCCTGTGCTTCCAGTAGTATAGATCTATACTACTATTCACACCTACTCATACTCGTCCCAAGTATTGTCTCGTAGTCCCCAAGTCCTAAAATCACAAAACAATTTAACACATACAAATGTGTCCAATTAATCATAAAATTTTCCTAGACTCTACTAGGACTTCTTTCACGCGTATCTTCAATGATCAACTCTACTTCAACTTGGTTGGTGATGGAAATTCCAGATGATTGGGACAGCTTCAAAAAATTACACCATCCATTCTATTCATCAGACAACAAAACCAGGGTTTATTTTATTTCCTTGAAACGATTACACAAAGGTTCAAGTTTACCCTATACTATGCCTCTCATAGGCTAAACTACTTGTTACTATTCACATTACTACTTCGTAACTTGATCTTCGGGTATCAAGTCTTGACTTCTACTTCCTAGTGTTATTAATCGCTTCTTCAAGGATATCCTGAAATTCCTTTGGCGTTGATGGTGCACTTGACCTTGTTACTTCATTGTTCTTCTGACAATTCTTAGAAATATGGCCTTCTTCTTTACATCCGTAGCACACCTCCTTGGGAATCGTACACTTATTGGCGTAATGCCCTATTTCTCCACACTTAAAGCACTTCACCTTCCCGTCACAATTCCCAGAGTGTTTATTTTTGCACTTCCCGCACCATTTTCCTTTATCTCTTCTTTTTCCAAACTTTGAGGATATGTTGCTCTTGTTGGGCCTTGAAGACCCCTCAAATTTCCTCTTCTTGCCAACTTCAACTTTGTTGGCGGTTGTGTCATTGATCATTTCTTCTATAGACTTAGCAACCCTAATAGTTGCCTCAAGAACAGATGTCTGACCTATTGGCACAATAAGTTCATCCTTACTTTGTTGAAGTAAACGTTTTGTTTCTTCCATCTGTTCACCTAACATCGTACGTACCATTGCCTGCAATCCAGTCATCGTGATTGGCTCAGGCTGTGGATTATCACTTCTGAACCCACTTTGAGTACTCGACATTTCAATCTATACACCAATCGTAGGTGAATTTAGATCTTCATTTTCGTTAGATGTTAAGTCTTCGAAACGTTTATATGTTAGTTCCAATATCGTAGTCATACGTTTAGAATCCTACACACATAAGGTTTCCAGATCCGGTCGGCAACAGACCATAGATCCGAACAAATAATAGCATCATTATAGCTATAACACAAAACATTTAGCACATAAAAGCATTTTAGGCATCCTTCCTAAAATAAACTAGTGCTCGTGTCTAAATTATGGTAGACACTCATCTCACAATCATCACTTAGCATTCTAAGTTTAAGTCTAGAAATCGCAGGATATTTCTTAGTTCGCTTAAACTAATGCTCTGATACTAACTGTGACATCCCCTAATTTCTCGGCCGGAAAAGACCGATTTAATTTATGCTTTTTAAAATCAAACCAGAGAAATCTTTAAATCTTTATAAAAGATGTTGCGGAATTGGTCCTCAAAACAAAATATGATAAAAGTTTGTCAAAACCTTTCTTTAAGAAATATATCATTTCCTTTTATATCAAAACCTCGGGATGTCATGTTCCGATACAGATCAAAAGCATAAACAAGACATTATAAGCCTTACGACAGTTATTTGTAACTACTGGCCTATAATCCAAAATTCACTCATCATCATCATGCGACTATGCTTGGGGTCCTCTACCTGTAATATAAACAGCTGAGTGGGTCAGGCTTGGAAGTCTGGTGAGCATATAGGGTTTTCAACCCACAATACATAAATTTATTATGTTTAAACATCAATCAATCAACCGAATTACCCCAAACCCCATTATTTTATTTATTTCTTAAGGGTTTACCCTAAGAATCAACTATCACTCCTTCCTAAGGATTCATCCTAAGGAATAGACACAAATTCATCTCGTGACCGGGGTTTATACAACGGGCACTAATTCTATAGCTGCCAAAGTTTATTTAACATGTGCTAAGTCCATAGCTCTCGTTTATCGACAATATTATTTACAGGTATTCTCTCCTGCAATACATGTCAATGGGTTTTAGAGTACAACAAATGAACATATATTTCATTATACCTACAGGTTGTGGGCCTGCTAGTGTTCCATAGACTGTCTAGAATAGTCCATGGTTGTCATCCATACTCTGCTGAATGATTACAACAACAACATCGAGGCCTCTCACCTTTTTAACACACATCAACTATTTCATCTACCCATGTTCTACCCAACATTTTTCGTAGATAAAAATACATATATAGTTTAAATTATTTAAAAATATGTATAACTCATTCCTTCAACACCCATCTCAAATAAACAAACAATATATATTCACACAACTCGTATTTTATGTAAAATACTTCATATCTATGTGTAAGGTGAAAGTAAATACATACTCACTTGATTTAATGAAAACCGGGCAGCAATTCGTTTCCTAAAATGATCATTTCTAATAAAACCGGAAGTTTTATTGAGAAACCGGGCTCTACAAGGGTCGAGCTTCGAAACCGAAAAGATAAATTTTCCGGGCTTCACGGGCACTTCGTGGAGTATTCCAAGGTTTACAATTGATATCGGGGCTTTGGGGGATGCTAATATGAAAGAAATTTGAGATTTAGGGTGAAAAGTGGCAAATTTCCAAAGTTACCCAGGAAGGCTCACAACCTTCTATTTATAGGGTGGAGCTTCTGATCGGACGGCTGAGAAGGAACCACGCGTCGCAGATCCGAGGGCTCGCAGGGGAAGGCTCACACGAGGACTACACGTGTGAAGGCTTGCTGGCTTCCTGTGATTGGACCGAAGTCTACTGGTCCGAAGTCGGCTTGGTGGTGGGGTCCGCAGGCGAGGGTGTGCAGGTGCGAGGGACTCGGTGGCAGCCTCTTATTGGACCGCGGACTCGTGACCCATGTGCGAGGCTCGGACACGAGGATAGTACACGCGTCGGACTGCTAGTGGACCAAAGTTACTGTTCATGCGAGGGTGACTCAACAGATTTCGCCACGTGGCATATGCGAGGCGAGGACACGTGGCAAAAGCGTGACAATGCGAATTTTCTTGATTTTTGTGCAAAAACTTCTAAAATCCATAACTTTCGCATACGAGCTCCGTTTTTGACGTTCTTTATATGCACACGTAGCTAAAATTACGCTCTACAACTTCCGTTTAGACTTCGTCGGCTAATTTTGAATTCAATTTTTATATTATTATTTTTAACAGACCAGGACAGGAAATTCGTTAAAAATTCATAACTTCTTCATCCGACGTCCGTTTTCGTCAGACTTTTTACCGTTGTGCTCCTAATGACGAGACCTTCAATTCTCGTTTAGGTTGTGTCGGCTAAAAACCGCTCGATCTAAAATTCGAGTTTTTAGCTGTCTACTGCTAAGCTGAAACTTCGAAAAATCATAACTTCCTCATACGAAGTCAGATTTGGGCGTTCTTTTTATCGAACTTCTCGGTTTAATGAATACTACGACTTTCGTTTAGATTACTAAGGCTAAAAAGTAGTTTATCAAAAACTCACTTTTTACGACATTCGGCACCGTGCCGGTTTTGTCGCGAAACTTAAACAGGTCATAACTTCTTCGTTATAGCTCAGATTTCGACATTCTTTATATCCCCGAGATCCTTGTTTCGACCACTACAAATTTATGTAAAGATATCGGGCTTATCTCACACTTTAATTTTGACGCTTATTTTTATTTTTAATTAATTAAATCCTAATAATTAAGCATAAAACACATAATTCACATAATTCCTTTTCATTTCTTCTAAATGAGTTACAAAGGTTAACCTAGACCATTATGTCAATATTAATGCCTAGCCTAGAAACACGGGCGTTACACTACGAATGCGAAATTCGTTATCATCCAGGCAAAGCCAATGTGGTAGCGGATGCCCTCAGTCGAAAAGAGTACTCAGGACGCAGAGTAAGAGCACTAACCATGACTATCCATTCACATCTGTATGCATAGATCAAAGAGGCTCAACTGGAAGCCTTAAAACCCAAAAATGGAACAGGTGAAGCCTTAAGAGGGGTGGATAAAACTTGGAAATCAAGGATGACGGAATTCGTTATCTCATGAATCGGATCTGCACACCAAAATTTGGTGGATACAGAGAAGTTGTCATAAATGAAGCACACAAGACTCGATATTATGTTCATCCGGGTTTAGATAAGATGTATCTGGATCTCAAGAAATTGTATTGGTGGCCAAACATGAAAGCTGAAATCGCTACCTACGTGAGCAAGTGCCTGACTTGCACCAAAGTAAAGGTAGAATACCAGAAGCCCTCAGGTTTACTAAAACAACTAGAAATACCTGAGTGGAAGTGGAAGCGGATTGCAACGGATTTCATAACCAAATTACCCAAGACAACGAGTGGTCTTGACACAATCTGGGTGATCGTAGACAGGTTAAACAAGTCCGCACACTTCCTACCAATCAAAGAAACTGATAAGATGGAAAAATTGACCCAAACTTAAATCAGAGAGATCGTACGACTGCATGGTGTGCCAATATCTATTATCTCGGATAGAGATAGTCGATTTACCTCTCGGTTCTGGCAGTCACTTCAAAATTCTTTGGGAACTAGGTTGGACATGAGTACAACCTACCACCCACAAGCAGACGGACAGAGTGAGAGAACTATTCAAACACTAGAAGACATGCTAAGAGCTTGCGTAATCGATTTTGGTAAGGCATGGGACGCCCATTTACCACTAGTCGAGTTCTCATACAATAACAGCTACCACACCAGTATCAAGGTTGCTCCATTTGAAACCCTCTATGGCCGCAAGTGCAGTTCACCTCTATGTTGGGCTGAAGTAAACTAGCTAGAGGACAAGTTCCTGACAGCACTCTCACTAGTCCGGAAAATCATCAGGGAAACAACTTAGAAGACCATTAATTTGAGAACGATTGAAAGCCTCTATAGATAGACAAAAGAGCTACGCAGACAAAAGACGAAAACCTTTGGAATTCCAGGTTGGTGATCGTGTTCTGTTGAAGGTCTCATCATGGAAGGACATGATACGTTTCGGAAAACATGGAAAATTGTCACAACTAGGAATTTAAAGCCTTGTAAACATTGAACAATGATAACAAATGTGAACCAACAATGTGAAAGAATGTAAGATGCTTATTCAATAACAATAAAATTTCAATCAAACACTTCATACATACACTGCAAATAGCCAACAAACAATTGGAAACCCTAGAAATCCTTGTTTAAGTCCATTTTGGACTAGGATTTCCTTATTGGGCCCAATGGACCAATAAGCTTCTAATTAGACTATCTTGGGCTTAGAACTCTTGAATGGGCTCTAACTGGACCCACTTTCATTTATTTTAATATTTTGGGCCATATTGGGCCTAGAATGAAACAAAATATTTAAATGAACCTTATTGGGCCATAACTAACCTAATTTAGCCCTAATAGGTCATAAAAATCACATTTATATTTATTTGGACCAAAAATCACTCAACATAACCATGAAATTGGGCTTAAGCATTTAAGGCCCAAAAACTCACTCTTCCCTCTCCATTCTCGGCCCAAGCCCAACCAAAGAAGAAGAGTTGACTTTTTTCATTGCTACCTCATTTTTGTTTAATGGTTCTCCATGCAAATCCCATACACCCAAGTAAACAGCTCATGAATCTTCTCTCTTCTTCTTCTCCCTCTTCTGTCGGCTGAGAGTATCACACACACACAAAACTATTCCACTTCAATACTCTCAAGAACACACTACAAATTCCTTCACTTCTCCTTCAAAATTTTCGAGATTTAAGGGCTTTGCAAGGGGGATTCTTCATAAAAATCATCATCTTAGGTAAGTTGATGCTTGGATCCACACTCTAGACTCTTTGTTCTATCAAAAATCCCTTCTTAACTCATATAAATTCATGATCTTGCATCTTAGAAGCTCTTTAAGTTCGAGATCTTCCACGAAAGGTTGCTAAAGCCGAAAATAACAACAAACTCTTCTCTTTTCATCTTCAAATCGAAAACAACAAGCAAAGGTGAGTTTCATACCCCTTTATTTTTGGTTTTTAAGAGTTTTATGGGGGAGAATACAAGAAAATGTGTAGATCTATGTGTAAATGTATGCTATGTGTGATTTGATGCATGTATGTGTGTGATATCATGTGTTTTGTGATGAATATGTTATTAAAAAGTGTGTAAAAACTGAGATCTAAGACATGAGAAAGGAAATAGACATAACTTAAGCTATTATACACTAATCAAGTCAAGAAAAATAGTTTATAAGGTTAGGATGAACATACTTGAACATGAAACCCATTTTTGGGCTTAAATTGTCAAAAATACAAACCTGGGGTAAAAATCAACAAGTCACGGTTTCTTGAAGGTTAAAAGGGGCCAAAACAGTTTCCATAAATATTTTTCTGATTTTTAGAAATTTCTAAGGACTTAAAATGTAAATTTTTAACCTAATGGGCTAATTATGGGCTTCTCGGCCCAATAAGCCTCCAAATGCGAAATTTTACAAGTTGAGGGGCTGGAAATGTAACTTTCTATAAAACAGGGGGTATTTAGCATAACAAAATGTTTATAAGGGTCAAAAATGCTTTACATTATCAAAAAGGACCAAAAATGCAAACTTTTTAGATTTTAGGCTAAAATTGTAAAAGTTGTGAAAAATGAGCCCTTAACCGAGAATCACTATTCTAGAGGGGTTGAATCTGTCAAATATGTAAACTTTGGGTTAAAAATCATGTTTTCATCAAATAAATCATACAAAAGTGTCAAGAAAAGTATTTTAAGGACTAAAAATGAAACTCTTTTATTAAAAAGGACCAAAAGTGTTATTTTTATAAAAGGAGGGTAATGAAAAGGATCAAACTCCATTTTCAAACAAATTAAGTCACTAATACAAAATACAAGATCCACGACTACCGACGACACGGAAAAACAAATACATTTTCAACAACAAATATCGTTACAAAACGAATTGATTCGGTCTCGAATCAATAACAAAACAAAATCATAAAACCAAAGCATTTCAATAAACACGCGATAATTATGATGAGTTAACTTACAAACTTTGGGCTTGGAAGTTTCAAATTATGCTTGTTGGGCCTTTCTAGCCCATAACATGATCTTTGGGCCCGAAGGGAATACACTTACGTGTTATTGGGCCTTCTATGGCCCAATTCCATGTAAAAGGACTTTCAATAGCTCTAATGTGCTATTGGGCCCTAGTGGCCCATTAGTACTGTTAGTGAGGTCGAGAAGTCAAAAGCGAGTTGGGCCAAGTGTCTTTCGCATTCCCGATAGCCTTGAATAACTCATGGAAATAGAGGGGGCTTCGTACCCTCCTTCTCCTCGGTTGTTGGGCTTATGAGAAATCAAAGTAAACAGATTCAGGACGATAAACAATAGTAATCAGGGTGGGTGGATTAAGTGACTAGTAACGGCCGACGCCTTTAAGGATCGTTCGTAATTTGTAGTTATAAACTAGTCATTTTCTTAATGTGTGATTATAACAACTCACAAACCCTAATTAATCCAACGCCACCCGGGTAATCAAAAGCATTTGACGTATCGGTATAACAATAAACAAGTCATGTATTTTACGTATTGGGAAAACATCGGGTTTTCCCGGGAAGTTCAACAATTTCATTTGCGTGATTTATACAAAAGTTCAACAATTATACATGTTCTAAAAATCAACAAGCATATTTACGGATCTTCACACTTTTTATAACCAATGATCTTTTCAGAAAATATCGGATTTTCTGGGTTTTACAAACTACACCAAATCATTTTACTACAACATTACTTATGAACTCACCAACATTTCATATGTTGACGTTTTTCAAAATAACTTGTATTCTCAGGTAACAGGTAAGCCGAAGAATAAGTAACAAGTAATGTCATGGTATTTTGCTTAGGTCATCTGTCAGACAGTTAAGTTATGAAATTGTAATGTCTAAAACAATGTACAGAATGTAAACAATATCAGTTGTAATATTTCAATGCATGGTGATGTATTATGTTATGATTCATGTATATTCATTGTGATGGTATTCAATTTAAGTCACAAGAGCCCTCGGATGTTTCCGCCGTCCGGTTCGGGGGTGTGACAAAAATTTAAACCAATGTACATTGGGTCATTCGAGATCCTTGCTAGGATCGACCCAGTAGCTTTACAAACTCCGAATTCCCCAAGAACTTAACAACATACACCCCCACCTTCCATGTGTCCAATCTCAAGAAATGTCTGTCGGACGAAACTCTGGTTATCCCACTCGATGAAATTGAGATTAACGAGAGTCTACATTTCGTGGAAGAACTTGTGGAAATCTTGGATAGAGAAGTCAAAAGAACGAAACATATTCGCATATCGATAGTGAAGGTCCGCTAGAATGCCAAGCGAGGACCTGAATTCACTTGAGAGCGAGAATATCAAATGAAACAGAAATACCCACATCTTTTCCCCAACACTTGAAGTCCCACTTAAAGTTTAATTTCGGGCTGAAATTTCCACTAACGGGGGGATGATGTGACAACCAGAAATTTTAGAGCAAACTAGGTCTAAACTTCAACCTTGTACCGGTAGTTTCACAATGTAACATTTATACAATAATGAACTTTGTATGCCTAAGGTCATGTTTATATAAAATTATTATGTGCATTACACTTATTTATAAGATACAATAAACTAATAGGTTATAACCTGTTGAAATTCACGACAAAACTAACACGATATTAGGGATCGTAAAAAAGTGAGTTTTCGATAGACTACTTTTTAGCCTTAGTGACCTAAATTAAAGTTGTATATTACGTATCCACCGTCACGTGGATATAAAGAATGTCAAAAACAGAGCTCGTATGCAAAAGTTATGACCTACTGAAGTTTTAGCTATCTAAGAGCTTGACATGTGTCAGAAACCCTAGTCTGACCAAGCTCACGACGTGAGCATGTAAGGCTCACGACGTGAGGTAGTAAAACGACACCTTTCAAGCCTAGTACCCATATGACAAGTCTACGGAGTGATTCATCAAGAAGTCACGACGTGAACAGTAACTTCTCACGACGTGATGACTCAATGGGACGCCCTTCGAAGCTAGGAACGCAGATGGCAGGTCTACGAGCTAATTAGGACTGAGCTCACAACGTGAGCTTGTATGGCTCACGACGCAAGGGTCAAAATATTGTACTATAAATAGAGATCTTTCCCTCTTCGTTTGTGTTACACAAATACACTACCCTCTTTCTCGTGTTGCTGAATTCAAGCCTTTTCCCGAGCCGGCGATCGCTAACTGCTGTCAGTTTATAGCTAGACTCTCCCTTTAATCACTTTTAAGGTGAGTTCATACCCCTACATTTTCATGTCTTTTCCTACGTTTTAGGGGGAATACAAGTAAATACATGGAAACTCGTGTTAAACTACAAACTATTGTTATTGTTTTCTTACAGTTTATATAAATATTAGATGAAAACATTTGCATACAGTACATCTTATGACACAACAGTTATCAGTTCAAATGAAACATACATTGTAAACTATAATAGGTATAGTTTGGAAACACTCATTCTATTTTACCCTTTCAGGGCAAAGAAACGATTATATAAAAATATGATTATTTTTATATATTATAAACATTACGAAAATGGTAACAATTTCATATACAAACATTTTCATACAAAAACATGTATTTCGTTGGAAATTTGTGAGTCATCGTCTTCGTCATACCTACCAAGGTATACACGGAAGTCCTGTTTTATGACTAGAGTCTCCATCCGAAAAGCGTGATATTTGTGTATAGATCTATACAGGACTAATGATCCTGCACCCTGGTTGTTAGCTACAACACAACCGACGGGTTTGGGTGACAAATGTCATAACTTTTCGACTCCTGAAGAACGTCGAGGCAAACAATTCATTAATAGCACGATTATGAAAACTCACATGATGTAAAAACACATCTTTTCTAAATGGTTTTGTTTACGAATAAAACTACATATAAAAAACTAGGTATGGTAATTATCCTTGCACTTTTTGGCCTTGGAAAAATTAAGACTACAGTTCAACTTTTATGGAAAATATAGGATTTTCCGGGGTAAATACCACTCTTTTACAAGTAAACTGTATACAATACAGTTTAAGGAAAATATCAGATTTTCCAAAAACAAATGTGATTTCTTTACAATGAATGGCATATAATTATTCATTCAAATACTTATGAACTCACCAACTTAATTGTTGACACTTTTTCAAATAACTTGTGTTCTCGGGGAATCAATGAAATAGGTAAATCAACAGTTTTTGAAGATAAAACGCTAAGACGTTTAACAAATCTTTTGACATCATATTGTAATTAACTTTTGGAAACATGTAACGCTTACAATGATGTAACTTTTTTAATTATGTATATGATGGTTGTGCTTGCTTTCTTTACTATTCAATTGTTATGATACTGCACATGACGTCCTCTGCCCCTAAACGTTTTCGTCATTCTAGTTTGGGGGTGTGACAGATAGAAATCAAGTCTCGACTCACACCTCCGAACTCAAACACCTACAACCACCATAGGACCAATTTCATCAAGACCCAAATTACCAAAATACCCTCAGAAGCCAAACTTGGTCAACCATGGTCACGGTCAAAGTCAACAGTCAAGGTCAACGGTCCATGTTGACCTAACTCGTCGAGTGCAGCTACTGACTCGTCGAGTTCCTTTAGAACTCAGAGAACAGGAAAAACCCTAACTACTCATCGAGTTATCTCATCAACTCGCCGAGTCCACTTAGAATCCAGAAAACGGGAAAATCTGATACAACTCGTTGAGTTGGCTATGCAACTCGTCGAGTTTTCCTGTTCTTAATTCGTTTAGACGTTTTTCAACCAACGTAACACCTCCAAACTATAGATATAGTCTTTTAAGGCTGAGATACCACGTAAAGCTGCAAGCTTTACGTTCATGCATGGCATTAAGGGGCTAAAACACTAAAAACATGCTAAATAAGAGGTTTAGGGCATGAAGGATGGTCATAGCTTGATAAAGCTTGATTCTTTAGGCCTAAGGATGCTTAGGGGAGTCCAACTCTAAAACCATGTTCCCAAGACAAGCTTAAATCCGAAAGTGACTCCATTTTGCACCAAAAATGGCCATTTTCGAATAAGGTAAGATCTAAGCAAGAAAAAGGCAAGGTCTCAACTTTGTACCTCAAGTTGGTTGCCAATACCACGTAGATGTCGGATCTACAACCTTCCTTTCAATCCAAGCTCTTCAATCTTTATGAATACTTTCAAAAGAGCACCAAAAGTGACTTTCCAAGCTCACATACTCACACAATGGGGTAATTAGGGTTTCTTTGGTAAGGGGATGATGAGAGAGGCTGCAAATGAGCCATAATGTCCATCAAATAGGCCGCAAACCCTAAAAATTAGGGTTTTCACATTTAACTTCAACTCGTCGAGTTGGGTCCTCCAACTCGTCAAGTAGGTTCTAAAATTCACACGGCCATCTTGGTCTCTACACGATGATTTGGAGCTTCCAACTCGTTGATTTGACCTAAAAATATAAATATAAAAGCTTTAAATTTATACCTGGGAGTCAGGATGTTACACATTTGTATGTCCGTGATCTATGCCCCCTATCCTTGTATTTTGCATAAGTAACACTAACATGCTTTCTTGTTAGTTTCTAAACTCCACCAACTCCAACATTGTGACCTTCTCGTTGACTAGCACTTTCACTTCCATTTAGACTACTGCTTAAACTTTCATCCTCACTTTTCTTCTTTCTTTTCTTAAGCGTTTCTACGTACTTATGATATGGATGTGGATTAAGCTTTGTTTACATAACCTTTTGGGCTATATCTTTTTTTTTTTCTTTATTGACTGCACCTTATATGCATATGCATTTTGCCATGTCTCCGATTAATAAACATTGTGCACCCACTTGTAAATATCACATACATCCTTAATTTTTATTTTTATTTTTTATTTAAGTAAGAATGGCAGTGGCATGTTGCAAGGAATGCATATTAACGTACAGCCTCTGCAAGTGTAACATCAACAACATGTTAAGCATGCCGTCCCAATTTAGTTCTTTTGTAATATGGTGACACTTGTTTAGTATCACCGCCATAAAGTATCAAAGCCGCATACCCTCCTACTTGTTTTTATCATCAAAGTTATTATTTTCATCTCTCATTGGGATTTTATCATTTGTATAATTAGATGATGAATGGATTACCCCCTTATGAACATCCCTTTTATGTGTTGCCTTAATTATAGCATTTGGCTTTCCTTTGGGAGACATGAAGTGGACTAACAAATTTGTTTTACCATGCTCATGATGAGTGTATACTTTAATCAACTTGTTATATGGAATGTATTGTGCCATATTTAAGACATCATGATCATTCCCCAATACTCTGAGACCAAAATCCAAGTTAGCATGTAGAATCGTAAAATGATGGTATATCACTAAGGGTGTAGAGTAATGAAGTTCAATCATTATATAATCAAATTCATTGACTGAGAACTTATCTTTGTCCACAAATCCACATATGACACTTAACCTTTAATGTATTAGATGCCTAGAAACTTGGTAAATTTGTCAACATGGTGTTGCTCTATGGTAAACAACATGAGACATGTCTTTACAAAAAAACATAATCATTAAAGGAAAATGGAAGTAAAAAGTTTGTATCTTGCCTATGATACTCGAGATCATAAGAAATTTCAAGAAAGTTTTTGAAGCAGTACAACTAACATATATGTGTGACGCGTCAAACACCTTGTTTACTAGTTTTATCCCCGCATTACATACATCATTTGCAATTGAAATGTAGCAATGATAATCTTCTTTGATGCTTGGATTAGTTTTTTTTTTTTGCACAACTGAGGTTTCAAGAATAAGAGAGAAAGTGAAGAGCCAACTGCAACTTACGGATGTAAATAAGATATTTGGGTAAAATATATCTTAATTACGGTGCTAATACGGTGAAAGCTTTCCCCAAAATAAAAAGACGCATTTTCCCACAGTGAGGGACTTAACATCAATAATTTAAAACAAGTTAATTCGAAGGAACAAATCCTTAATAAAACTAGTAGAAAAGTACCAAATCTATAATTTTTTTCAAAAAAAAATGACATTCCAAAAGGACCATTTTTGTAATTTTGTCAAAACAAAATCAAGTTCATAATTTGAGCCCTAAAAAACTCCTAATTTATTGTCGGAGCTCCACTGCGTCCCTTCCTCGCCGGTGACGTTTCCAGTTGTCAGACAAGTTCAGACCCTAAATTCATTACCGTACGTATTTCGATAATTTCTTGCATCATAGTATATGTGTTTTATGTATGCTTGTTGCTTAATCATATATTTCATTGTGGTTCTACATATGATTCTTCGACTTTTAAAATTTGATCGTTTCTGTGTTTATCTATCAGAAAATATAACGAGTACAGTAGGAAAGAATGCATTTGAGATTTTTCTTACTACTCTGAACTGTTAATCAAGTGATTGTTTTGCTGAAGAAAATACACAGAATTCTTTCGATTCCTAATTGAAATTGTGCAAATTGCGTTCGTATCTAAAGTTATCTCGACTTCGCTTGTTAATTGAACTGTTTCTGTTTGATATTTGTGCTACCAGGAAGCGATTAACCTTCTGAAGTACATCTAAGTAGGTCATGAATGGCACATCAACAGCACTTCTGAATATCAGCCACTTATTTACCCGAACCATAGTTCCAACTGCCACTCAAATCGAGTCTCTTTTATACAACTATGCAGCCAACAAATCTCTCACTGACATCAAAAAGCTCCACGCCCATGTCATCACATCAGGCCTCCTTACACAATGGGAATCACGTTACATTCCCGCTCTCCTTTCATCTGGGTATGCATTATCAGGTCACCTCCCATACGCACGCCAACTGTTTGATAAATTGCATCAGAGAACCAAGCGCTCATACAACAGTATGATAAAGCTGTACACCGAGAAGGGATTTCCATATAACGCACTTGAGATGTTTGTGGAAATGCTCAAGTCAGGAACAACAAAGCCAGATAGGCTCACATACCCTTTTGTGGTTAAATCTTGTGCTGAACTTTCAATGTTGCAGTTTGGTTTATCGGTTCATGGTTTGATTCTACATAGTGGTGTTGAATCAAACACATTTGTGGGTAATTCTTTGCTAGCAATGTACATGAGTTTTGGCAAAAAAGATGAAGCTAAACGAGTTTTTGATGACATGCATGACAAGTGTGTGGTATCTTGGAACACTTTGATTAGTGGGTGTTTTAAAAACGGATTCGCAAACGAATCTTTGAGTGTTTTCAATGAAATGATTGATTCAAAGATGGAGATTGATAATGCTACAATTGTCTCCATTCTTCCCGCTTGTGCTTATCTGAAAGAGATAGATATCGGAAGAAAGATTCATGATTTAGTGAAAAAGAACAATTTGGATGAAAACTTATACGTTAGAAACGCTTTAATAGACATGTATGTAAAATGTGGTGAAATGGAAGATGCAAGAATTGTATTCAATGAAACTAATCAAAGAGATGTAGTGACATGGACTTCAATGATAAATGGCTACATTGTGAATGGAGATACAAGAACTGCTATCTCACTTTGCCCATTGATGTTACATGAAGGTGTAGACCCTAATGCATTAACTTTAGCTTCTCTTCTTTCATCATGTGCGGATTTAAAGCATTTAAAACATGGTAAAACCTTTCACGCATGGGCAATGAAGAACAATCTTGATTCTGATGTAAATGTAGAAACCGGATTAATCGACATGTATGCAAAATGTACGTTTTTTACATATAGTTTTCGTACATTTAACAAAACATCAAAAACAAGAACAGCACCATGGAACGCGATTCTTTCCGGAAGCATAGAAAACGGACTTTACACAGAAGCAATATTGTTTTTCAAAAAAATGAGACTCGAAGGCGTGGGACCCAATGAAGCAACTATAAAATGTGTTCTACCCGCATATGCGATTACAACAAATCTTAAGCAAGTAACAAACTTCCATGGGTATCTAATAACATCGGGGTTTCTTTCAAAAAACGATTTAGCCACCGGTTTAATCGATATATATGCGAAATCCGGAGCTTTAGAACAAGCGTATGTTCAATTTACCGAAATACCCTTGAAAGAAAGGGATATTGTGTTATGGAGCGTGTTGATATCGGGTTATGGGAAACACGGGAATGGAGAGGGTGCGGTTTTGCTTTTTAACCAAATGGTTGAATGTAAAGTGGAACCGAATGAGGTGAGTTTTACTTCTGTTTTACATGCTTGTAGTCATTCGGGTTTAGTGGATGAGGGTTTGAGGTTGTTTAAAATGATGGAAGATTACGGAATTACCCCTCGTCCTTATCATTACACGTGTGTGATTGATCTTCTTGGTAGGGCGGGGAGGGTTGAGGAGGCGTATGGGTTAATTACTAAGATGCCCGTGAGTCCGAATTGTACAGTGTGGGGGGCGTTATTGGGCGCGTGTGCGGTCCATGAGAATGTGGAATTGGGGGAAGTGGCGGCGAAGAAGCTGTTTGAGTTGGAACCGGAGAACACGGGGAATTATATTTTGATGGGGAATATTTATGCGGCTGTTGGTAGGTGGGAAGAGGCTGAGAATGTGAGAAATATGATGAATCAAATTGGACTTAGGAAATCACCTGCTCATAGCTTTGTATGAGTGAATTTGGTATGAAACTATGAAGGCGATTTTCGTTCAAAATTATGTTTTGAATCTAGGGTTTATTGAGTACTAACATTAACATGAAGAATAATTTCACTTAATATTGTTTTTTTTTTTCCAATATCATGTATATGGATTTTGTATTAAAAATGTGTTTACAATATCAATTTCGACCAACCATGCAAGAAACTGAAACCATAGGGACCAATCATGTAAAATTTTATCCCGATAATGAATAAATTCTATGTACTTCAACAACAAGAAAAGCTCAATATTCACCAAGTTTCTATAAATCATTAACAGTGTTAGGTCCCAAATCCAGAGTAACTTCATCAAAAACAGGCATACTTCTAACAATTTCAAGAATCTGATTCAATTCTTTATGAACATAACTAAAACGATCTTTAGAGATTAAACATTCGGAATATAGAGTTGAAGTCAAAGAGTTAAACGCCTCAGAACACTCATCATTTCCCTCTTGTGTTGTCATTACATGATCATCAAGAACCAGAGAAGTATCAACCCGCCATCTAAGTGGAAAATATTTTTCAGGAATTTGGAAGTAGTTCTTGAGTACAAGCACCCTTAGAGAATGTCTGCATAAAATACCCGAATGTTCATATTCTTTACAAGAACAATGAACTTGTTCAGTATCTGGTATCCAAATCACAAGACACTCTCCTTCCAATTTGTTGTAATGTCTCACAAGATATGATCCGTTTGCCATATCGGTTGTTGCATATTGCATGCATAAAACAATCTCTTGTTGTAATGCATTGAAGGCGTAAGGTGAAAGAACACTTCTTGCATGTTCTTCAAGTGGTAGACTTGTCTTCATTGGTGAATATGATGATAGTTGCTTCTCTTTCTTATGAAAAGCAACATTTGTAGCCTCACTTACCTTCACAAATTTTAAAGAAAACAATCTTAGCCCTTTTCATTTAAAGTAGGGTAATTTTCAAAATTTCAACCTATTACCTGATCAAAGAAATTCTTGAAAGACGAATGTGGATTCAAGATAGTCTTCATAAACTTATCCATAGACTTCATGTAATCAATTGTCATTGTACGTGCAAGAAAGTAGCCTCTAATATACGCAACAGGCCATGAAGCTCGATAAGAAAACAAAAGAGCCACATGTTTATCTGACTCGATTCCAAATCGACTCACAAGATGATTCCATTGGTTTTCAAAATCCTCTATGTTTTCAAGATGACATAACAACTCAAACTCGGTTTTGAACTCTGGATATTGTAATCCAAGATCCAAAGAAAACCAGCTGGATAATTTAGATAACACGTGCCATATGGATATCACGTGTTTGGAATTTGGTAACTCAGTGGTGATTGCGTCTCTCAGACCCGAATCTATGTCTGTTACGATTGTCTGCGGGTGACTTCCTCTCAAGAACTGGACGAAAGTCTGTACTGGCAATAAAACAGAAAGCAGATACTAGCGATAAAGCAGAAAGCAGATACTAACAATAAAGTGGAAAGTGGAAAACTTAATGATCAATGAAAGATTTATCACCTGTAGGGCCCAAGAAAAGGATTGAGAAGTTTCGTCTTGTAGCAAAGCACACCCGAGCAAAAACGCTTTGCCTTGATTATCAATACCAAACCAAACACCAAGAAGCATATTGTAAGTAATGGAGCGATATGTTGTTTCAAAAGTAACCACATCTCCAAAAACTGAAAAAGCGCGAATGGAATCACCATATGCCCATGAAAAATTTTCAACTTTACCACTTTCATCAGTTGTATAATTATATGCAAATCCATTATCCCTTTGTGAGGTTTCCCTACATGCTTCAAGAAGTGCCAACATGTCAAGTTCTTTTCTTTCGGTCAACATGGCATCATTTTCTTGAACGGTTTTCTTGCAGGTTCTTACAAAGTTTCTTACGTCTTTCTCTATGAAGGGTAATTGTCCTGGTTGAACCCCTTTTTCTAATTCAAGAACTTTGACTATTCGGTTGACTGGAAAACCGGCTTTTGTGAGTAAAAGAATGCGTTCTTGATCAGATTCTTGGATTTTTCTATAGGCAGGAAGGAGGCGTACTTGATCATCTTCTAATAATTCATGATTATGAATGTTGCTAAACTGAGAAACGTACCACTGTGTTATACCATCTACAATCTCTTTTGTTAAGTATAGTTTTGCATCGCATCCACATCTTACTGATTTTCTATCTCTTGGGTGTTCCACGTTAGCCTTTTTTCTTGGCTGATTGAATCCAGATCTGTAACACACGAAATCTCTCCTGTAAACCCCGAGGTTTTGACTTTCTGTTGACCGGGCTTTCCTGACTGAAAATCCGTTCTTTCTGGCAAAGTTGCAGTAGTATTCGAAAGCTTCATCATCGGTTTTGAATATTTGACCCACATATGGGGTGAAAATTACATCTGATGATGATGAAGTTGTTCCATCAGTCTTTACCAATTCAGACACTCCAGTTGTTTGATCATCACCTTCGTATTTGATATAGCATTTCCAATCTCCACAAGGGCATTGTTGGCGTCGAATCCAGATGTTGTTTAACGGTTTTGATGTCATTTCCCACAACAGAATCACATAAGCTGCAAACAATCAATTTGGATTTTGAACGTATTAGGTTTACGACGATATAATCGGAAATTGTAGATTTTTTTTCGAGGATGAGGTGCGTAAAAGATGATTAGTATGTGAACTATGGAGAAACCTTTTTCAATTTATGACAGGTTTCAGTTTGTATATAAGATCAATTAAAGCACAATTCAATTGAAGAACAACTGGATAGGAAAAATTGACGTACCAGGAAGAGGAAGTTAGGGTTTTGGAGACGAGAATCATAACAAAACCTGAGAGAGACCCTCTTGATTTTCACCTTCTTTGGAGTGATGAGTTTTGTTGTTTCTGGAGAATTTCTGCTGTTCGTTTTTGTAGTCACTCTCCCTTTACATTGGAAGAAGTCAAAATGCTGTTGATTGATGGCAATTCGAATCAGATAGTCGGGCCTAAAATTTTGACAAAATTGCCTAAAATTTAAAAAAAACCTTAAGATTTGTATAAAAAGTTTAAAATCAAGAATTTTCTATGGTTTTTTCCTAAAATTAAAAAAAATTCATATTTTTGTTCCCTAAAAAACTTGAAAAGACGATTTTGCCATTTTAATTTATTTTTTGTATTTTATATATATTTTTAATACTTTATTGTTTAAAAATAGAAATTACACCCCACTCCCCCCTTTCTCAATCACACACACATCTTTTCCTCATATCTTCTATTCTTCTTATTCCCTTCATCTTCAACCCATCTACCCATCTTGCTATGAATCAATCACCTGCAAACTGCCATAACGCACCATCGTATCCTAGAGTATAGTGAGAAGACTTATCTGAATCAAAGTTGTACATTAACCCTCTAAATCATGCAGAATCAACTACACGAACCACCTATAATAATTTAGAGGTCATACCTTAGTCTACAACCTAAAACCCCCAAGTTTGACCAAAAGTTAAACTGATAAAAAGTCAACGGTCCACCACGTCGTGGTCGAGTCACGCCAAAATAGTCGCGAGACCTCACATCCACCGCACCGTGGTTAGCCCCTGACTCATGGTCAGTCCTGGGGATTCAAATGCCCAGGACGAGCCAAAAAAAGGGCCCTTAGGCCTTAACGTGTAACAAATTAAATTATATAAACTATTTTTTTTTTTAAAACGACGATAAACTTTATAAATAAAATAATCTAGAACACCTACGTCAACCTTTCTCTTTTCTTCATCTAGTTTTCTTTTTTTAGGTTTTCAACTACCGGTTGGTTATTTAGACTTCATCACTACAAGTTCATTAGTTTCAACATTCAACATTCAACATTCATTCAGATTTCATAATTTCAACACAAACTAATAACTGTCATATGATAAAGTGATTTTGATAATATATTCAATTTAGTATAAAGACAAACTATTCAAATTCAACATTCAATTTCAGAATTGCTAATAACATAAAGACATTATACATTCAATTTCTAATAACATAAATTAGTCAGTTTATGAATTTTGCATTTTGGAACAAAAAAATTATGAATTCTAAAACAAAAAGCAAACAAGATACATAAATGATTGAATGTTGAATGAAATTGAATGACTGTTACCTGATTAGTAATCGTCTAATCGATTAACAAAGAGTGATTTGTTGGGCTTGATCGATTAACAAACTTGTCCATTCGCTGAATGATCGGTAACCGGATAATCGACGGAATACAATTACAATGGCTTCTGGCTTGACTTTTGTGTTGCGTTCCCAGTCCTAGTTCTCACAATCTCACGTATTTGCTTAAATTGTTGAGTGGACTTGGACAAACCTAGCATGGATTCATTTGTTGGGCCTCATAGTAAACAAACAAAAAAAAAAAGAAATTGGGCCCCATTAGGAAAAGGGCCCCGTGCATATGTCCAGATTGCACCTGCCCTTCATCGGCCTTGCCATGACTGTGTCATGGTTTATTTGGCAGAACAATTTTCTTATTGAGCTCATAATCACCTAAGTCCAAGTCTTATACTTCCCAAGAAGCTTTTATACTTCCTCAAGGTCTACAAAAATCAGAACTTTATGGACATGCATATCCTATGCACGTCACACAATCTAAGTTAAGAAATGGTGAAAATATGGTCATAACCCCATGCATGGTATCAAATGGGGGTTAAACTCCATATCCATGCCATAAAACACTTCTAGAACACAAAGGGACCATAAAGATCCAATCTTTATTTTGGAGTTTCCAGAACTCCTTTCATAATCCATACAAGGCCCAAAAATGCATATAAATCACAAGATCTAAGAAGTAAAAGAGAACACGATACTTTGACGCTAGGGTTCTCTAGAAGGGAAGGAGACTAAGAGTGGAGGAAACCCTAACCATCATTGTTTTTAAATAGTCTCCGCTACCCGATACCTAGGGTTTTGAAACCATTCGTCACCGCGCCGTAGGGAATGTCGTGGCCGTGCCATAATGGATCTCCACCACCGTGTTGCGGTCAATTAAAAAACTTCAGTCTTGAATAAATTAAATGGTTAGAGATTAGTACCTAAAAATGGATGTTGCATTATGACTTAGAATGAACGACATGAAGATTTATTACTATAACACAATCTTGCAACATGACTATACATTGGAAATAATGAAAAAATATCGTATTTGAAAATGACTATATACATCTTTATTCAAAAAGTGCTGATTGCATTGCATATACAATTTTGCTTTGATGTTCTTTCTTCAAAAAATTGTGACATTTAGCAAAATAACAGCACTAAACATACATAAATAAATAGACAATTGTCAAGATAATAATTAACTCACAAATCATAACAAATATATAAAAGTAACAACCTTATATAAAAAAATAAATAAAACGTTGAAAGATTCAACAATAAAATCGATTTAGAAAATAATTATATCATAAACACTACTCCTTTTAAAAGATTAAAAAAAAAAAAAAAAAAAAAAAAAAAAAAAAAAAAAAAAAAAAACCTATATAATAACTTGGTAAAAAGCCAGCCCAAACGCATACAAACTGTGTATTGGGCTTGTGAATGAGCAAGCACTAGGGCCTATTAGGTCTAAATTCTAATGAACTGTGGAGCCCAAAAGAAATCAGTAAAATTGCAATTCATACAAATACAGGATGCGAAATTACGAATCTACGATACGTATCGGAATCGGAACCATATCAGCTTGAGTTCAACCGATTGGCCATCCTGCTTAATTAGGTAAATTGTTTTTAAAAACATCTCGATTTGTTTGTGTATAACTAATTCTAGAAGAGTATTTGGATGTTAATACTCGATCATATAACGATATCTTTTCCTATTAACGCCTGTCCAGTGGTCGACAGAGACAAAAACACTATTTTAAACGATATCAAGCGTTTCTTTTAGGGTGTTTTTTTTTTTTTTTTTTTTTTTTTTTTTTTTTTTTAATTATTGAGATTTGTGTAATTGCATGCTATAGTAACTATTTCATGGTACGTGGATCATGGTCATGTTTGTTTATACCCACATGAAACTCCTTCAATTTTAGGATGCCTCATATTATTAATATACCATGGTGTATGCCCCATGGCTTATTACTTTAGCATCTTCTTCTCATAAATTTCAATTTTTTTAGTGTCAGTTTATATATGTATACTTGTCCCACGTTTTTAACCTTTGTATCTTATATGAAAACTGGTATATACGAATCTCTCAAATGTTTATTTCTTTTTTGCAAGTGTAGAAAACTAGAAATGGGTAAGACAAAGAGTATGACTAGAGACCAGAACCATGATGATGCATGCATCTATCCGGAAGAAGATCAAGACTTGTGATCCTTGGTAAGATCTTAACTATGATGTGCTTTTCTTAGTTATGATGCGACTTGGAGTTGTTGATTTTCTTGCATTCAGCAGAGTTTGTAAGTCATGGAGATCACTCGCACTGTCTAACATGAACATGTTTATAGTGTCCAGACCACCCATGTCGGTATCTATCTCTACTGATGCTAATCATGAGAGTAAGTGCTACTTAGAGGATTTTGAAGGAAGAAAGTTAAAAATCAGCCTTCCTCATTCTGATTATAAGGCATGTGTTGGAGTAAGTTATGGTTACTTGATTCTGATTCGTGCGAAAACCAACGATTTTTGGCTTGTGAATCCTATCACAAGGCATGAATTTCATGTCCCTTTCCCTTTCCTTAATGTCCGCTCCTGCACTTCTTTTCTGGGGGCTATCCTTGTCTTTTCACCTTTAATATCTGGATGGGTGTTTGTTGTGTTTGATAGATACTTTCACAAAATATGGTTTGTTATTTTTGGTAAACGAGAATGGACTTATGTCACCACCCATTTCGGCATCCTTGATTTACATGCCTTCAGGGGAAAGATATATACCCTACACCTCGATAATTTTTTAAGTGAAGTGAGACTTTTTCCAACACCCAAAGTTACGTTACTTGAATTCAACAATTTTCTGAAGCCAAACCGTCGTTACCCGAGGCTTGTAAGTTTGGGTGAAAAGCTTTATGTTATAAATCGAATTTCCGAGTTTCCATACATGATTCAAGAAATAAATTTTAGTAAAATGGAATGGGTGTCATGTGAAAAGACAGTAGAAGAATATGCATTCTTTCTTAGCAGTGACTATTGTTTTTCTGCTTTTATACGAATGGAGACGTGGGCTGATCTTTACTCACAATACGGGAAACATTCTTTTCCCGATAAAAATGGAAAAGGCAGGTTATTTCGTGCAAAAATGTGGTACTTTTTCCATGATTGTTTGAATGTTAATTTTCTACATCAATGATGACATGTTAGCAAGGTTATGCTATGGTCATTGGTTGTTTTGCATCTTGCACTTTATTTTATAAACGGTTCGGTTCTCGCTCCTTATTTTGCTTTAGTGGGCACAACTATAACTTTGTTCTCAATTTATATTCTCTGCATTAAGTGTAGCTTATTTTTTGGCATGTTGTTCTCATGGTGTGAAATAAGTATGTCGTGAATATTTACACAAATAAAATTCTTGTTGATTCCTATTTCCAAAATGCATTACAATCCTTTGTTGAAACCTTAGTAAGTATGTCATGAATAGGGTTGGATATTCTTTAGATGTGAGTGTGTTCGGGATGTGGGATTTAAAAGAATTTGTTTTCATTCAAATTATGTGTTGGAATAATGATTGAATATATTTGATGTTCGTCAGAAGTTATGAACCAACCATGGCTTCTCTCCAACTACATAAAGTGAAAATGCCCCAAAAGAAACCATTAATAAAAGAAAAACTTTGGCCCTCCGCTGCCAACTCCTACTCTTCCACTTAGAGGACATTGTGGATTCTGAGTTGGTAGCTTTTTCTCAAAAATCACTTATGGCAATACACAAATTCCTTTGCAAGATTTACAAACTACTAAAATTTTTAATTACACTGAAGAAGACATAATTTTCCATAAAAAAATTTAATTGCATAGAAGAGGACATAATTTTCCATACAAATTTAAGATTTGTTTTTTTGGAGGTAGTTAAGAAGTGTGTATGTTGCCAGATCCAAAATTACATCCGGACGAGATGGAAATGGAGAAGGGCAACAGTGGCACAACGATTAGAAGAGATGGACAAAGGTGGGGAATCGATTACCCATCCCATCATCTTGTGTATCACTACTCAGACCTCACATCTATAAAGATCCCTTAAGTTATTACGACATGTCATTCTTGATGAAAACATGTTCTCGTTTGCCTTAATGACTCAAAAATCACCTTCATCCTACACTTTTTCGGATAACTAGATGACTTATATTATATGAAACCTCCCCTCTGTCCCATCATTTTCTATTATCACCGCACCAAAGCACACCCTTTACTGATGACCCTACACCCTTTAACTCAAACCCATATCGAGAGCTTCACCCCTACACGTCCCGTGAGAGCTTAAACATTTATTTTGAGGGGGCCAAAAGTATAATATATATAAAAATTGGAAAGCAAGGGGGCACAACATAAATTATATATTTTTAGACCTAATATATATATAAATTACAGGGTAAGGACTACTTCTAACAAAAAAAAAATCATGGAGCAGCCCCTTCTGGCCCTAAGAAAGCTCCATCCCAGCACCCATTGCTTATGTTCCAACTGAATCTGCTGGCCTATCAACTCCAATAAGGCAATAACTCTCGAGCCTTCTACGACAACAATCTAGTTGGGGAGGAGCCTTAACCACCACAATATGATAGTGCTGACCATTTGATTCAACTAAAGATGGAGTAGTGACATCAAAAATTGAATTTGTTAATGGTGGTGCATACGTTCTTCTTGATTTCAAACAAGTGATTGTCGTTAGGGTAATGCTTGGAAATATAGAACGGGCTCCATGGAAGGGTCGTTATGATGTTCCTTGATTATATAGTGATTTAAATAGATTATAAATATGGATGTACATACAAAATCTAATGAATTTGAATGTTAGGTGGGGAATTAGAAATAGTTAGGTAAGTGAGGCTAGATATGGTTTGATATTTCAATTTATTATACGATTGAAGCATAAATTCATCTAGTAAGTAAGTAAAATAATCCAAAAAACATGATTTAACTAAACGAATCATCAACACAAATGTCTAAATGGCAACATGATACAGTCTATTTCGAGATGACTAATCTCCTGATAAAATAAGAACAATACACAATCTTTGGAATAAATTTCTTTTCTCTTTTTATCAAATTCATGTTACAATTTATAGAAAACATGGAGTTACTGGCTAGCTAAAATGAAGGGAAATATGCATGCTGGACTTAAACGTGAATCCTACTTTACTGCAATTAACTTCTACTAGAAACTGAAATGAGAGGTCTCGTTTGATAGTTTCTGTTTGGGAAAGTGCTGTCTGAGAAAGTTTTCTGACTGGGAAAGAAACCATGCTGTTTGATTGTACATCTGATTGACTATGCCGAATGATGAAAAAAGTAATAATTCAATAAAAAATAAATTTTAAAAAAGTTATTTAAAAAAATTAATAATCCAAGAAAGAAATAAAGATACGGGGTTTGGTGCATAATTGTCTTTCCAGCCCATTCAGCCAGAAAGATATGATTTTGGGGCTTTATGGGAAAGACATATCTTACCGGGAAAGACCCATTTTTTTGTGCAAATCAAACAGTCTTTCAGGTCCATTTAGTCAGAAATATCTGTTTGGACCTGGAAAGATACGTATCAAACGGGGCCTAAGTCTTCAAGCACGTGACTAGACCAAGTCCTCAAGTCCTCTAGGTTGACTGATGCACAGATCCACGGACGAGATTGTATCACAACCCCAGAATCTGGACTATTCTTGTGGAAAACAATGGTCCAAAGAACATGATTATTTGTAAAAAAAAAAAAATTAAAATGAGATTAGTTTAATCAATATACATAAAACTTGGAAAGCCCTTTCATTGCATTTACTTCTAGCCCAGATCACATACAAACTTCCAAATTGGGCTTGGGTACGAGAATCACCTAGGACTTAATGAATTGTGGAGCCCAAAATACTATCGGCTGATTAGGGGCCTATCGGTAAAATTGAGATTAGGATACGAATCTACGATACGCAAGGGAAGCAAGAGCAAGACACATACTAATATAAGTACGGAACCTACTTGAGTTCTATCGATTAGCTTAAGTTCCTCGTTCTCAGTTTTAATTAGGTAAATTGCTTCTTAAGAATATCTTGATTCTGTTTGTTTATAACTGATTCGAGATGATTTGGATGTTAATACTCGATCATATAGCGATATCTTTTCCCGTTAACTCCTGTCCAGTGGTCAACAGGGACAAAAACATTATTGCAGTATTCAACTTAAAGTTTCAACAATACTAACATTATCTTTTTGCTGCTTTTTATTCTTATTAGATATTGGAAAAATGCAATTCACTCCAACATTGAAAATCCATAAATTTCAATTTGTTCGTGTTCTTCAACTTTTAGTGTCAATAAGATTAATTATGGTTGTGTTCATAGTTTTTTTTTTTTTTTTTTTTTTTTTTTTTTTTTTTTTTTTTTTTTTCTAAATGTTGTTTTGTGCTCATAGTTTAGATTAGACTTGTATGGATATCCATAAGCTTTATGATTTTTGGTGAATTGTTGGAAAGATATTTAGCAATATGGAGATTATTAAATTTTCCTATCCCTTTCTTTAGAAGTTTTTGGAACATTCAGATTAAAACTGGGGATATGCATACCTTAATTTTTCTATTAAGCTACAAACAAAAATCTTAGGAAATAGCTGAGAAAACCAAATACTAATATAGCCTTATATATAATACCCACATGAAATCCCTGCAATTTTAGGATCCCTTTGATTATTATTACACCATGGTGAATGCCCATGGCTCGTTACTTTAGCATCTTGTTTTCATAAAGCTTGATTTTTTTATTGTCAGTTTATACGTGCATGCTTGTCCCCTGTTTATCATATATCGATGACTCAAATGCTTATTTATTTTTTGCAAGTGTAGAAATGGCTAAGACAAGGAGTATTACTAGAGACCAGAATCACGATGATGCATCTATCAGGAAGAAGATCAAGACTTGTGATCCTTGGTCGGATCTTAACCATGATGTGCTTTACTTAATTATGATGAAACTTGGAGTCATTGATTTCATTGCATTTAGTGGAGTTTGCAAGTCATGGAGATCGTTTGCAGTCTGTAACAAGAACTATTTTATGGTGTCCAAACCACCCATGTCCATATCTATCTCTACCGATGCTGATGAGAATAAGTGCTACTTAGAGGACTTTGAAGGAAGAAAGTTAAAAATCAGCCTTCCTCATTCTGATTATAAGACATGTGTTGGAGTAAGTTGTGGTTACTTGATTCTGTTTGGTGAAAAAAGCAACGACTTTTGGCTTGTGAATCCTATCACAAGACATGAATTTCATGCCCCTTTCTCATTCCGTAATGTCAGCTTCTACTCTCCTTGTCTCGGGGCTATTCTTGTCTTTTCACCTTTAATATCTGGGTGGGTGTTTGTTGTGTTCGCTATATACTATCACAAAATATGGTTTGTTATTGCTAGTAAACAAGAATGGACTTATGTCTCCAGCCCTTTCCGCATCCTTGATTTACATGCTTTCAAGGGGAAGATATATACCCTACACCCCATTAATCGTTTAAGTGAAGTGAGACTTTTTCCTACACCAAAAGTGACGTTACTTAAAATCAAGAATTCTCCGATTCCCGACTTCAATTATCCTGCATTTGTAAGTTTTGGTGAAAATCTTTATGTGATGGATCGAATTTCAGAACATCTGAGCAACATTCAAGAAATAAATTTCAGCAAAATGGAATGGGTGTCACGTGAAAAGACAGGAGAAGAATATGCATTCTTTCTTCGCAACCCTGAGCAAGGTGTTGGTTTTATACGAATAGAGTCCTGGGCTGATCTTCACTCACAATACGGGAAATATTATTTTCCTTGTAAAAGTGGAGAAGACAGGTTCTTTTTGGCAAAAATGTGGTACTTCTTCCATGATTGTTTTGATGCTAGTTTTCTACATCAGTCAGTGAAGACTTGTTAGCATGGTTATGCTAGAACATTGTCAAGAATCTTGAGAATCTGTCAACATCGGTTGTTTTGCATCTTGAACTTTATTTTATAAACGGATTGTTTTGCTTTAGTGGGCACGACTATAACTTCCTTCTCAATTTATATTCTCTTTAATTTCCTTTTGTGCCAGATGCATTATGTGTAGCTTATTATTAGCATGTTGTTATGATGGTGTGAATTAAAAATTTTACAAATATTTGCACTAATGTTTAGCTCATGGTAAAATTCTTGTTGATTCCTATTTACAAAATGCATTACAGTCCTTTATTGAAACCTTATTTGGCAAAACGTGAGGGATATTTCTAAGATGTAAGTGTGTTCTGGATGTGTGGAATTTAAAACAACTGTTTAACTCAAATTATGTAAATTATGTGTTACAATAATGGTTGACTATATTGGATGTTTCTCGTTCACTTTGAAGTTCTTAATTAACCAACCATGAATTCTCTCCAACTATATATGTTGTGGTTATGGGGTAATTATTTCATTACATATTTGAGATAGCCCTTTAGATGGTGTTTTTACTTTAGTTTAAGTATTGTACCATATAATGTGTATATATGTTACATGATAATATATGTATTATAAAGGTAATAAAATTTAAAAAATGTGAAGCAATTACAAATAGATAGGAATTTAGACCATATAACAAAAATTGTTTACGTGCTTACAAAAAACTTATGAATATAGTCTAATAGAATGACATTTCCTTTTGTGGGCACAACTACAACTTCATTCTTAATATATATTCTCTTTAATTTCCTTTTATGCCTGATGTATCTTCCCTAATAAATAAATAACTTTTTGCTACTTGTCAATCTCTCATCAGTTTTGACACTTGTTATTTTATAATATTTTTTAAATATATAATATCCACATGTCAATTTCTAGGTTTTTTCAAATTTTAAAATTAAAAAAGGCACAAAATACTTATATACCTATATATGTAAAGTATTAAATGTAATAAATGTAATAGTAAATTACAGTTAATACGTTTATTCATTTCTTATTTCAAAATTTTATTTTAAAAAATACTTATTGTTTACATTTTGATATTTATTCTTTTTTTAATCAACCCGTGTATTATACGGGTTTTACACCTAGTTATGTATATAGAGATTACTATTGGCATGCATGTAGTTATGATGGTGTGAAATAAAAATGTTAAGAATACACAAATGTTTAGGTCATGGTAAAAATATCTTGTTGATTCCTAGTTCCAAAATGCATTACAATCTTTTATTGGCAACGTGCAACTTGATAACAAAAAATTTATAACCATTTTATTTTGTCATATAGTTTAGATCATGGATTCGCCATTGGGCAGTGGTTCATATATGAACCATTAAATGTTAGAAACCAAGGGAACTAATCTTAATATTTCATTTAAAAGATGGACATATTTTATTGAAAGGGTTAAAAATTAATTTTTGTTTTGTCTTTTTTGGTTGAAAAAAATTGTCATTTTCACATATATTCATCCATACACTCATTCACAACTTAATAGACCAATTCATACACTAGTTCACAATTTAATATACTAATTCGTACACCATTCATAATTTAATGCAAAAACAATTCAGAAAATTAATACATTCATACATATTTATATTACACAGAAAAATATATACATCTATAAACAATTAATACAACTTAACACATGAAAATATACATTTACAACTACATTCATAACTTAAAAATACAACATCCACAACTTAATATAGAAAAAAGTACATTCACAACTTAAAACATACCTTATTTCATTTCATTGAGAAGTTTCATCAAACATCTTGTGTACATCACACATATCACATAAATAAGCAATAATTACATAAGATGATAGTTTCATTGGCTCTGACTTTAAATTCATGAGCACCAGTGGTTTTCGTAGGTGGTAGAACAACAACAGTATACAATGGCCTCGTCAAAACTCCCTCGAGCAAACATCCCTAGATTGCGTCGAAACACCTTCACTAATGGTAGGTAATGGTGATGGTGACGAAAATCACAAATCTAGAGGTGATGGTAGGTAATGGCAAGGGTGCCGAAAATTGCAGATCTAGAGGATATTGGAAATCACATATTTGGAGGCTTCCAAAACTCTATGGTTGGAAAGTATATCACGGTGGTGGCGGACGTTGGAGTAGAGTGGCTGATAGTAAGCGGAAGCAGTAGTTCGTCAAGGGTAGGGTACAACGACGGGGGAGGAAGGAGACGGTTGTGGCCAAACATCAGTGGTGGTGGTAGCGACGGGGGGAGGGAGGCGATTGTGGGACGACGTTAGCGGTGGTGCTAGGAATTGATTTCAAGTCCTTAGAGAGTAAAGAGAATGTTTTAATGAAAAATAATTACATCTTTTTTTTTTTTTTTTGTCTGATGTGTGAGAGAACTTTTGTTGTAGTTTTTTAATGGAACCCTTTCTTTAAACTTTTATTTTAGTTTTTCTTTTTTATTTGGTGTTATATGTTTAGTAACATTAATTTACATTGGTCCTACAACCCCCTCCCCTCCCTTCACTTCATTCTTTCTCTCACTCCCTAATATCCCTTCCAACTTCCTAGGGATTCCTACATCCTTTTCCTCATCCCCACTTACCCTTTTATATCAAAAACATGAAACTCATATGGACTTCAATTTTCAAACGATTTTCAGTAACCATCTAACAACAAAATTCTAACTCACAACATACATACAATTTTTAAATTGATATTTTAGTAAATATTTCATCATTTCATTGAACAGCTCTCATGCAACTCAAATTGGCTCTATTTTTCAACATTAACCAAGGAGACCACGTCCCAAAGACCAACCACTCATGTATAGTCAATAGAAACACAAGATAAATGAGAAATGCTAGAAAACGGAGAATAGAAGGAGAATCGTTGGTAGGGGTAGAAGCAATTGACCATATTTTGTTTTTTCGATTCATCTAATGCTACCTTGAGTTGATTGGAAGCAAATTGAAATTTGGAGTTGAATTGCAGGTAACACCATCACCTCCATTTTCGAACCCCTAGCCGCCTCTCGTTAATCTCTTCTCTCGCTAGAAACAAGATCGCATGTAGCCGTACCACGGTCTACATCCCCGGTGACACCCTCACCTCCATTTTGTAACCCTAACCCCTCTTGAACATCAAATATTTGATGGTAAGTATCAAGGAATGTGGGTTAGTTGGGACTTGGGACCCAACCTATTTAATAACAATATAAATAATAACATAAATAAAACAAAAAAAAAAATTCTCATAACGTTAATCATTCTAAGTCAGTTAGGGACCAATCCTTAAACAAAACCAAACCATAAAAATAATCTGAATTTTAAAAAAAGCTAAAAACTAAACACACAAATTATCCGGACTTCATAAACCATTAGTGTACTTTATTCTTTATTGATAATAAAACTTGGATATCCTTTTATTGCGTTTACTCCCAGCCCAGAACCCATACAAACTGCGCATTGGGCTTTGCACACGAGCAAGAACAAGGGACCAATGAACTGTGGATCCCAAAATAATATAGGCACTTTTTAGCCGATTAGCTTATTGGTAAAATACGAAATTACGAATCTACTATACGCAGCGAGAGCCATGCACATAGGTGTATAGAACCTGCTTAAGTTCAACCGATTTGCCATCCTGCTTAAGTTCCTCTTAGTTTTAATCAGGTAAACTGTTTTTATTAGGAACGTCTGGATTTTGTTTGTTTATAACTGATTCTAGAGGATTTGGATGTTAATACTCGGTCATATAGCGATATCTTTTCTTTTTGCTGCATTTTATTCTTATAAATATTGGACAAATGCAATTCACTCCAACTTTGAAAATCCACAAATTTCAGTTTATAGTCTCAATAATATTATGCTTATGTAGTGCTCCCTTATAAACTTGGAATTGATTCATATAAGGTTTAATTTTTGTTTATTTTGTTTTGAGCTCTAATAGTTTAGATTAGACTTTTACGGATATGTAATCTGTGCCATGTAAGATCGTTCTCCTGTATCTATAAGCTTTAGATTTTTGGTGAATTGTCTGTAAGATAAGTATTTAGCAACATGGAGATGATTATCCCTTTTTTAGTAGTTTTTTTTAACATTCAGATTAAAATTGGGGATGTGTATTTGAGAAAACCAAATACAAATATAGCTTTACAGTATCACCCAACCAATCTTGCTTCTTTATTTAGTGATACAACAAAAGACCATATGTATATGCCTCTTGCATGTTTTCCCATATCCTGACGTTAACCATATTCTGTTATAAATCTGTTTAAATCACAAACTATTCTAAATAATATAAAGTGTTTGCCTTTATATTTTAGGGTTTTTTGTTTAATTTGTTATTTAGGCTTACGTATGCGATAGCAACTATTTCATGATATGGGGATGATAGTCATCTTTGTTGATACCCACAAGAAACTCCTGCATTAATTTTACGATCCTATAGATTATTTAGCATATAGTTTTCATAAAGTTGGATATATTTAGTGTCTGTGTATACGTGTATGCTTGTCGTGTGTTTATAATCTTTGTATCTTATATAAAACTGGTATATAAGAATGTCTCAATAATGCTTATTTTTTATTTTTTTGCAAGTGTAGAAAACTAGAAATGGTTAAGACAAGGATTATGACTAGAGATCAGAACCATAATGATGCATGTAGCAAGAACAGGATCAAGAGTTGTGATCTTTGGTCAGATCTTACTCATGGATTGATCTTTACTCACAATACGGGAAATGTTATTTTCCTGTTAAAAGAGGAAAAGGCCGGTTCTTTCATGCAAACATGTGGTATTTTTTCCATGATTGTCTGAATGTTAATTTTCTACATCAGTGATGACTTTTGTTATGCTATGGTCATTGGTTGTTTTGCATCTTGCACTTTATTTTATAAACGGTTTGATTCTTGCTCCTTATTTTGCTTTAGTGGACACAACTGTAACTTCGTTCTCAATTTATATTCTCTTTACTTTTCTTTTGTGCATAATGCATTATGTGTAGTGTATCTTATTACTGGCATGTTGTTCTCATGGTGTGAATTTAAAATGTTAGGAATATTTGCACAGATGTTTAGGTGTGGGGTGAATTTATGTTCATTGATGATGAAAAAGACAAAGACATTAACAGGTCCTGTAGCAGCGATAAATCTTTGGGCCTGATGATTTTCCTTCAAAGCCTTGGACTTTGCTCAAGTTGGGTTGTTGGAATCTTGATTCACTGTTTTTCCTTCAAAGCCTTGGACTTTGCTCAAGTTGGGTTGTTGGAATCTTGATTCACTGTTGAGGAAGTAAAGGAAGGATGTAGATTGGTCCTGTGGCAGCGATAAATCTTTGGGCCTGATGATTTTCCTTTTTCTTTTTTGAAAAAGATTTGGGAGTGTCTTATGTCGGATGTGATGAAGTGTATGGATGATTTTTTTTAAACGCCAACATTTCATTCGGATGTAATGCTTATTTTATTATTTTAATTCCAAATTTGAAAATTGTATATTGGTCTCTGATCACAAAATCAGGCCACGCCTATTAGTCTCATTGGTCTACAATATAAGATCATTGCTGAGGTTCTTGCAAATAGGTTAGCCTTAGTGATAGACTCGATAGTTAGCTTGGAACAATCAGCATTTATAAAGGGGCGAACATATTCTATATCGACCTTTAATAGTTAATGATGTGATTCATTGGATTAAAAAAGAGAAACAAGATGGGACTTCTAAAGATTGACTTTGAGAAGGCTTATGATTCTCTAAGTTGGGATTATTTATTCCAAGTTATGCAGTTCCTTGTGTTTGGTGAAAAGTGGTGGGGTTGGATATTGACTTGTTTTTAATAGTAGTCTTTCTCAAGAGATTCGCAGAGAGGTATTAGTCAAGGAGATCTGATATCACCTTTCTTGTTTATTCTAGCAATGAAAGGATTACATGTACCTCTCAAGGATGCCAAAGCTGCAGGCTTGTTGCATGTAGTTCCCATTGGTTCGATAACTTTATTTTATCTCATATTTTTTACACAAATGATGTGTTGATGCTCAGTGATTGGTCTCGACTGAATATTGACAATATGACTATGGCCCCCGAACTATTTTTTTTTCTTGTTTCTGGTCTTAAGATGAATCTTCGTAAGTCCAATTTATTTAAGGAGGGGGTTCCTTTTAACCGAATGGTGGAAATGGCAAGTATTAAATGTTGTGCTCCGGGTAAACTTCCATTTAAATATTGTTAAGAATAATTCAAAATTATTATTTTATGCACATTTTATTAGCTTTAGAATAAATTAAAGTAGCCAGTGAAATGGTCCTTGGTCTACAACATCTAGTCAAATTTGTTTCCTAGTTTTTAGCTAAGTTCTAGTTTAAATACACATGCAAATATACGTTGTTAGGAACTCCCAACTTTATTTATTTTGTTCAGTGAATAAAGAAAATTTGCCTCAATTATCCCTTGTGCCTATTACTTCTTCACTGTATCTTCTTTGTTCAATGTGCAACTTTCTTTAAAACTGCTTATTCCGGTTTTACCCTTCCTTGTCTTTTATTAATTTCTGTCCCCTGTGTAGTTTCCTTTGCTGTGTTTTGTTTCCTATCTTGGTAATAAAAGTTTTTATTACCCCTGCAATAGACCAACATTTGGTATCAGAGCAAAGCCTGGTTGTTGTATGCCAAAGTACCAAACTCGTGAAGAGATGGCAGGAAGCAATGGAAATGGGGAGAAGGAAGGTCTGATCACTTTTCACTACCCGATGCTGTCAAGAAGCAACTATTCTGCATGGGCTATAAAGATGAGAGTTTTCATGCAAGCCTAAGGAGTTTGGGATGCAGTGGAACCCAGAACAGCCAACACAGCTGTGGAGGTCAAGAAAGATGAATTGGCATTGGCCGCTATCTACCAAGGGATACCCGAGGACCTGTTTTTGTCCTTGTCCGAGAAAAAGACAGCCAAAAAAGCCTGGGATGCTTTGAAAGTGATGTTCCTTGGAGCGGATTGTGTCAAGATAGCAAGGATTCAAACATTGAAGGCTGAGTTTGAATCCTTAAACATGAAGGAATTGGAAGGAGTCGATGAATTTGCTGCCAAAATAAGCAACTTAGTGAGCTCTTTGCGTACATCGGGGGACACAGTGAATGAGTCCTATGTAGTGAAGAAGATGCTTAGGGTAGTATCCACTAAGTTTCTCCAAATTGCTTCAATACTTGAACAACTTGGGGACCTGGAAACAATGACAACTAAAGAGGTTATTGGGAGGCTAAAGGCCCATGAAGAAAGGTTGAAATGGCATGGTGAAAGTGAAGAAAGAAAGCTTCTCTTAACCCATCAAGAGTGGACTGAAAGAAACAAGAAGAAAGGAGAAGGTAGTTTAAAGACAGCACCAAAAGGCAACCATGGTGGGTCATCACGAGGAAGAGGAAGGGGTCGTGGCAGAGGTGGTCCTAGTGGTGGTCGAGGTGGTCGTGGCAGGGGTGGTTCTTACCAGCAGAAAGAAAGAAGTTAAAGTTAAGATAAGAGTGAAATACAGTGCTATAACTGCCAAGAGTTCGAGCACTATGCAGCTGAGTGCAAGAACCTAAGGAAAGAAAGAAATCATGAAAGCAATTTGATCCAAGAAGATAATGAACCAGCCCTGTTATTGTCATCCTTTGAGGCTAAAGAAGAGACAGGTGAAGTTTTTTTTGAATGAAGAAAAGGTCAACCCGAAGCTAAGATCAAATGGGGATATTAGGTGTGATTCAAGCATGTGGTATCTGGACACAGGGGCTAGCAACCACATGACTGGAGAAAGAAGCAAGTTTCAGGAACTAGACATCACAGTCCAGGGAACTGTGAAGTTTGGCAACAATTCAAAAGTGAGAATTGAAGGAAAAGCGATGATAACTTTTCAGTGAAAAAATGGTGAGCAAAGAAAATTAAGAGAAGTATATTATATACCAGAATTGTGCAACAATATTAAAAGTCTCGGCCAACTTTCAGAAGGAGGGGATGAGATTAGAATCAAGCAGAACTTTCTGAGGATCTATAACTAAAAAATGAGGCTGCCCATGAAGGTACAAAGGTCACCAAATCGTCTCTACAAGATATAGTTAAGAGAAGTCAGTTCAAAGTGTCTAGCTGTCAAAATTGATGACCCAACCTAGCTTTAGCACTCAAGGCTAGGTCATGTAAATTTTGCTTCTTTGAAAATGATGTCTGAGAAAGGGATGATTGAATGAATTCCAAGGATTGTTATTCCATCCCAGCTATGTGAAGGCTGCCTGGTTGGAAAACAATCAAGAAGACCATATCCAACGTGTACAAGTTTCAAGGCCAAGAAGAAGCTCGAATTGATTCACGGAGACTTATGTGGTCCAGTCTCACCTCCTACACTAGCAGGAAACAAATACTTCATGCTCCTGGTTGATGAGTATAGTAGGGTGATGTGGGTATACCCGCTAAAGACAAAAGATGAAGTTTTTCAGTCGTTTAAAAACTTCATAGCAAAAGTGGAGACTGAAACTGGTGAGAAAATTAAAGTTCTAAGAACAAATAGAGGCGGTGAATTCTTGTCCAATCAATTTACTGCTTACTGCAGTGAAACAGGACTCGATCGACTATACACCTCCCCTTATTCCCCACAACAAAACGGGGTGGTGGAGAGGCGTAATCGTACGGTGATAGAAATGGTGAGAAGCAACCTAATGGCGATGAAAGTTCCACCACACACTGTGGGGAGAAGTAGTTAGTCACGCCATCTATGTGCTGAATAGGTTGGGTACGAAAGCGCTGAATGAATCTACACCCTACAAGATGTGGACCGGTCGCAAACCTCATGTGGGTCACTTGAGGGTGTTTGGATGCCTCGCACACATGATGATTCCCAAGAATCAATTGAAAAAGTTGGACGAGAGAAGCAGACGACTTGTACATCTAGGGAATGAAAAGGAGACGAAGCAATACAAACTTTATGATCCCGTCACTGGGTCAGTTCATGTTAGTAGGAACGTCGTATTCGAAGAGGATAAGATTTGGATGTGGGCGAAAGAAAAGAAAGTCAATGGTACACCTGGATTAAGCTTCACCGTTGAAGGATTTGACTTCAACGATAAAGACTTCGATGATGTTGAAGGCGCTATCGAAGGGGATGGATCTATCCATGGATCTACCCCAACTACACCCGATACCCATTTATCTCCAGTTAATATGGACTGGACCAGCAGTGAATCCCAGCCTAATGTTAACTCGGACCCTCAGATAAGCCCACAGCAAGCCAATCAAACATATTGACCCCTTTAAACACATCGTTAACACCAATTACACCCAATTCGTCCAACACCGCCTTGAGCTCCACTGGTGGCGGTGCCCCAAGACGTTACTGATTGTTTACCGACCTTTATGAGAACACCGAAGAAATCGAGCTGCCACCAGAAGAATTGTTGTTACTGTGCAAAGATGATGAACTAGCGAGCTACGGTCAAGCATGTCGAAAGAAAGAATGGGCACAGGCTATGAACGATGAAATAACCTCAATTTAGAAGAACAACACCTGGAGTCTAGTCGAATTGCCAAAAGGAAGGAAGCCAATTGGGCTAAAGTGGGTCTTTAAGGTGAAGCGTGAACCAACAGGAAGGACTGTGAAGCACAAAGCAAGAATCGTGGCAAAGGGCTACGTTCAAAAACAGGGCATCGATTATGAAGAGGTCTTTGCGCCAGTGGCGAGAATTGAAACAGTCCGAGTCATCTTGTCACTTGCAGACTCGAATAGGTGGCATGTGCATCACCTGGACGTGAAGTTTGCGTTCTTGAATGGGCACCTAACTGAAGAGGTCTATGTCACACAACCTCAAGGATTCGAGAAGAAGGATGAACTTGGCAAAGTGTATAAACTCTCTAAAGCCCTGTATGGCTTGAAACAAGCTCCCAGAGCATGGAATTCATGTTTAGACAAGTACCTAAAGAGTTTGGGTTTCAAAAGGTGTGGTCAAGAATATTCGGTGTATACAAGGTCAAAGAATGGGAATAATTTGATCATTGGAGTATATGTGGATGATCTACTTGTGACAGGAAGCAACCCAGAAGATGTGAAAGAATTTAAAAAGGAGATGAAGGACAGGTTTGAGATGAGTGATCTCGGCTTGCTAACATATTATCTTGGAATTGAAGTGAATCAACAAGGTAATGGAATCACACTAAAGCAGGAAGCCTATGCCAAGAACATTTTGGTCAAAACCCCGGATGCTAGACTGCAATCCCACCAAGAGTCCAATGGAACACAAACTCTCTTTGACCAAAGATGGAGATGAATAACTGGTGAACCCAACAGGGTACAGGAGCATTGTTGGCTGCCTAAGGTATCTCACTCATACTAGACCCGATATTACTTTTGTTGTTGGCGTTGTAAGTCGCTTTATGGAGAAGCCCACCATAAAACATCTCCAAGCTGTAAAGGGGATCCTTAGATATGTAAAAGGAACCTTAAGTTATGGTTTAGTCTATTCTAAAGGAGGAGAAAAGGTCACTATTTCAGGCTATACTGATAGTGACTTGGCCAAGGATGTAAATGACAGGAGAAGCACTGGGGGGGGGTGGCATTTTATGTAAATGGTAATTTGGTCACGTGGGCATCTCAAAAGCAAAGGGTAGCGACACTTTCATCTTGTGAAGCTGAATTCATTATTACCACAATGGCAACCTGTCAAGGCATATGGCTAAGGAGACTTCTTGCAGAAATCACAGGTCAAAGATTACCACCTATGACACTATTTGTAGACATACAATCAGCCCTTGATCTGATGAAAAACCCTGTATTTCATGGTCGGAGCAAACATATTGACATCAGGTATCATTTTATCAGGGAGTGTGTTGAAAATGGAGAAATTATAGTGACTCATGTGTGTGGGAAGAGCCAGAAAGCAGACATTCTCACAAAGTCCCTAGCAAGAGTGAAGCATGAAGAGACGAGGGACTTAATTGGAGTGAATGAAATTAAGAATTAAGGGGGAAAATGTAAAGAATAATTCAGAATTATTGTTTTATGCACGTTTTATTAGCTTTAGAATAAATCAAAGTAGCCAGTGAAGTGGTCCCCGGTCTACAGCATCTAGTCAAATTTGTTTCCTAATTTTTAGCTAAGTTCTAGTTTAAATACACAGGCAAATGTACGTTGTTAGGAACTCCCAACTTTATTTATTTTGTTCAGTGAATAAAGAAAATCTGCCTCAATTATCCCCCGTGCCTATTACTTCTTCACTATATCTTCTCTGTTCACTGTGCAACTTTCTTTAAAACTGTTTATTCTAGTTTTACCCTTCCTTGTCTTTTATCAATTTTTGTCCCCTGTGTAGTTTCCTTTGCTGTGTTTTGTTTCCTATCTTGGTAATAAAAGTCTTTATTACCCCTGCAATAGACCAACAAATATTTGGTATTCTGGTAGGTGAAAATATGATGCTTGCCAAGAGTTGGCAATGTAGTATTGATCGTTGTGGGAAGAAACTTGCTTCTTAGAAAGTGAAATTACTTTTTGTTAGGGCATGTGTTATGTTGACTTCCTCTATTATCAAATCCTTAGGCATTTACTTCATGTCTTTGTTCCTTATGTCAGTACAAGTTAAGAATATTCTTGAGTCGATTAGAGCTCATTTTTTTTTGAGTTATTGAAGATGGAAATCGAAAGACAAATCCTTAGGCATTTAGTTCATGTCTTTGTTCCTTATGTCAGTGCAAGTTAAGAATATTCTTGAGTCGATTAGAGCTCATTTTTTTTGAGTTATTGAAGGTGGAAATCGAAAGATTCGGTCGGTGGCGTGAGACTTGATGACTGATCCTAAAGATCAAGGTGGATTACTGGAGTAGGTATTGGTAGTTCGGAATGTTATAGTTATTCTTTGTTACAAAAACAAAGGTGGCAATTTTGTATAGAGCTGGATGCTTTATGGGTTAAATTTATCAGGGATTTGCACAGGAGTGGTAGCTCTTTTATAGGAAATTTGAATGTTCAAAAACATGGTGTGAGGAATACGATTCAAAATTCATGGTGCAAAATGGATAAAAAAGGCATCATTCCTAGCTCCACTCTGACCCGTAAGGTTGGAAATGGAACTTCCATCTTATTCTGGAGTGATACTTGGTGTGATGGTATTGCTTTGGTCAGTCTCTTTCATGTTTTATTTTGTAAAGATAGGAATCATTTATGTTTGGTGAGTGATCGTTGGCAGGATGGTCAATGAATGTGGGATTAGGATGGTATGCTTAATGAATGTATAAAGACGAATCAACTTTCAGAGTATATGGTTCTTCTGGAAGGAACTCGGTTATCAGCTCTAGAGGATAAATGGTGGTGGGATTTGGCGTATGATGAGGTGTTACAGTAAAAAAGAAAAAAAACACTAGAAGATACATGGAGCAAATAATCATATAAGATATTGTCAGTAACATGATTTGGACCGGTTGCCTCTAAGACCAAACCTGGTTGTTAAAGGAGTGGATGTTGACACTTTTCTTTGTCTAGTTTGTCACGAAGATTTGAAGAGCTTGCATCACTTATTTCGCGTTTGTGAGATATCTACTCATACTTGGGTTCGGTTTCACGTTGGTTGGAGATGCAAATTATGGTTCATTTATCTATCTCGGATTGGCTTATGTGGACGAATTCACTGCCTATTTCAAATGCTAAGAGCCTAAGAGGTTGGTGATTCACATCATAATACAAATAGCTTGGTGGGTGCTTTGGAAGAACCGGGATGAAATTGTGTTGGGTCATAGACATGGTCGTAAAAAAACTTATTTTCTAAGCTATTCTTGATTATTTGTTTTTATGGTATTCGAGTAGGAATCGGAAAAATGGTATTACTTGGACTTGGTGGATTCAAAACCCTCTTAATTCTTTGTAATTTTTGGTTGCTCTAGCTCCTTGCTAGTTTCTCAAATAAATTTTAGTGGTTCAAAAAAAAAAAATCAAATCCTCATCGCACCTTAAATTGTTAAAAACATTATTTATGTGTCATTTTACTCCCGATAACAAATACTCTATTAAATTTGATGAATTGGTTTTTCTATGAATTGCTTTTTAACTCATCAAATCCTCATATGATGTGACAACACTAATGACCTCTATCTGGTTACTACTCCAACTCTCGAAGCTCGTGTTTCTGTTGACCATCACGTTGCATCAAATACTCAGTTATCCCATCCTGAAAAACATGTTTTTCATCATTTGTTATTAAGGCAAATACAAACATAAAATAATTGAGAAATGAGAGAAACATAGAGCAAAAAATGAATCACTTATAAGGGTAGAAGTAATTTACCATGTTATGTTTTTTTTCCGGTTCTTCTAATGTTACCTTGATTTGGGACCCAATTTGTTAATAACAATATAAATAATAACATAAAAGGAAACAAAAACAAACAAAAAATTCTTATAAGGATATAATCGTCATTCTAAATCAGTCAAAGGCAAAACCCAAAACAAAATCAAACCATAAAGATTATCGGAATTAAAAAAAAAACAATAATAAAATAAAGGCTAAACAAACAAATTACCGAACTAACATTATTGTAATTTACCCCTTACAGTTAGAGAGAAGAAAACTTGGATAGCCTTTTATTGCGTTTACCCCCAGCCCACAACCCATACAAACTGCGCATTGGGCTTGTGAATGAGCAATCACAAGACCTAATGAACTCTGTAGCCCAAAACAATACACATTTTAACCGATTAGCCTATTGGTAAAATTGTTATTTATAAGAATATGGGATACGAATTACGCATCTACTATACCTAGCGAGAGCCAGGCTCTTAGAAGTATAGAACCTGCTTAAGTTCAACCGATTGGCGATCCTGCTTAAGTTTCTCATCCTCAGTAATTATGTAAGTTGTTTCTTCAAGAACATGTCGATATTGTTTGTTTATAACTAATTCAATAGGATTTGGATGTTAATACTCGATGATAAAGCGACAGGGAGAAAAACCTATTTTCCTATTCAGCCACAAACGTAAACCTTAGGAGCTATTTGAGAAAACAAAATACAAATACAGCTTTACATCATCAACAAACCAATCTTGCTTCTTTGTTTAGTTGCACAAACAAAAGACCATATTTATATGCCTCTTTTTTCCCAAGTCCTGATCGACTTTAAACCATATTTTGTTATCAATCTATTTAAAACTCGAACTATTCTAAATGGTAAGATATGCTTGGCTTTATCAATTAGTTATTAAATATTATTTGGACTTACGTAATTGCATGCTATAGTAACTATTTCATGGGACTGGATCATAGTCATGTTTGTTTATACCCACATGAAACTCCTTCAATTTTAGGATCCCTCAGATTATTAATATAATTGCCCCATGGCTCATTACTTTAGCATATTGTTTTCATAAAGTTTGATTTTTTTAGTGTGTATGCTTGTCCCCTGTTTATATATAATCTTTGTATCTTATATGAAAGTGGTACATACGAATCTCTCACATGCTTTTTTCTTTTTTGCAAGTGTAGAAAACGAGAAATGGAAGAGACAAGAAGTATGACTATAGACCAGAACCATGATGATGCATCTATCACGAAGATCAAGAGTTGTGATCTTTGGTCCGATCTTAACCATGATGTGCTTTTCTTAGTTATGATGCGACTTGGAGTTGTTGATTTTGTTGCATTCAGCAGAGTTTGTAAGTCATGGAGATCACTCGCACTATCTAACAAGAACATGTTTATAGTGTCCAGACCACCCATGGCTATATCTATATCTACAGATGCTAATGAGAACGAGTGCTATCTATATCTAGAGGACTCTCAAGGGAGAAAGTTCAAAACCATTTTTCCAGCTCATTCTGATTATAAGCAATGTATTGGAGTAAGTTGTGGTTACTTGATTCTGATTGGTGAGGAAACCAACGACTTATGGCTTGTGAATCCTATCACAAGGCATGAATTTCATGCACCTTTCCCTTTCCTTGATATCCGCTTTTACATTCATGGTCTGGGGGTTATCCTTGTCTTTTCACCTTCAATATCCGCATGGGTGTTTTTTGTGATCAATAGATTTTGGAACAAAATATGGTTTTGTATAGCTGGTAAACGAGAATGGACTTGTGTCTTCACCCCTTTAAGCATATATGATTTACATGTTTTCAAAGGGAAGATTTATACCCTACACCCCAATAATTGTTTAAGTGAAGTGAGACTTTTTCCAACACCCGAAGTAACATTACTTGAAATCAAGAATTTTTCGAAGACAGAGCGTAATCATTGGAGGCTTGTAAGTTCGGGTGAAAATCTTTATGTGATAAATCGTATGCCAGAGTTTCCATTCAAGATTGAAGAATTAGATTTCAGCAAAATGGAATGGGTGTCACCTGAAAAGACAGCAGAAGAATATGCATTCTTTTTTAGCATTGACAATGGTGCTACTCTTATACGAATAGAGCCGTGGGCTGATCTTTACTCACAATACGGGAAATATTCTTTTCCTAAGAAATGTGGAAAAGGCAGGTTATTTCGTGCAAACATGTGGTACTTCTTCCACGATTGTTTGAATGGTAATTTTCTATATTAGTGATGACTTGTTAACATAGTTATGCACTTATGCTAGGGTAATTGGTTGTTTTGCATCTTGCACTTTATTTTATAAACCGTTTGACTCTCGCCCTTTATTTTGCTTTAGTGGGCACAACTTTCACTTCGTTCTTAAAATTATATTTTCTTTAATTTCCTTTTGTGCCTTAAGCATTATGCGTAGCTTATTATATGTGGTTCTAATGGTGTGAATTAAAAATGTTACGGATATTTGCACGAATGTTTAGGTCATGGTCAAAGTTTTGTTGATTCCAGTTCTTGAATGCATTACAATCCTTTGTTGAAACCTTAATAGGTAAAAATGATGAAATATTTCTTGGATGTAAGTGTGTTCGGGGTGTGTGGAATTTAGCATAGTTTGTTTTCATTCAAATTATGTGTTTGAAAAATGGTTGAATATATTTGATGTTTGTCATTTGCCCTAAAGTTCTAAACCAGCCATGGCTTCTCCAGTGGCGGAATTAGAACGTTAAAATTGGAGAGGAAATCAAAACTTCATAAATAAACGTATAAATTAGTTATTTTGTTTAGAGCTATAATACATAAAATTCTAGAAAATGTGCATATAAAATGTTCTATTACCGCTCGTAAAAAACAAACCAAATATCCACTTTGCCATTTGAAAATGTGATCATCTAATTATGAAATGCCACTGAACCTCTAAATTACCATTTATTACATTTTTTAGAGTGCACTTACATGTCTTGTAAAATTAAAATGTTGGAATAATATTAATATTAATATATGATAAACTATAGAAAAAGGATTAGTCTACATTCTAAATCATTTTCCAGAATATTTTATACTTAACAGAATAAAAATTTATAAATTAAGTAGCACGTTAAATAAGATTAATAAGTATTCATATAGGCTTGCAGCTTTTTAATCTCCATTCTTAATAAAAAAAAACCTTCATCCACGTGTCATTCCTCTCGATTCATAATTCAGCCATTGTGATTTTACCCTTTTGCCATTCGTTTACATCTTCCTTCTTTGCCCTTGCTGCCTTTCGAATTCAAACAATATTTACCATCCCTGCAAATCGGTCAATTAGATAACCATCGACAACTGTTATACCCCCTCATAGTCGCATTCCAAGTTTATAGATATGGATTCTGCTATCTTCACCCTCTTCCTCTATTCGTTCATCCATCTTCTGTTTTATTCCTTCCTTCATAGTAGCATTTAGGGCCGACAATTCTCGACACGACACGAAATAAATGGGTTTAGGTTGAGTTTTTCAACTCGTCAACCCGTTTATTAAACGGATCATATATGAGTTTCTCAAAAAATAAACGGGTTGACCCGCCAACCGGTTTATATTCTTAATAAAAAAATTATTTTATTTTTAAATGTATTTATGTATCAAGTATTAATATTTAATAAGTATTATATAATATAGACAATTGATTGATAGACCATTTGACTGTTTTGACATTTTGACTCGTGGTGGATGGCTTAAGGTCGTAAGTCGTAACCTATAAGGCTAAGTATGTAATATGTTTCTATGAATGTTTTTAATTTTTATTTGGATGTTTAAGACTTAAATGTCTAAAATTCGAATATGTTTGCATCAACCATCAAGAATTTATTCATGTTTAATTATCAATTTTATTTATGGAATCTGACCTACTAACCCAAATCTGACCCACGAACCCGCCAACCTGTGAACCCGTATAAATAAATGGGTTGGCGGGTCATATATGAGTTTATGTTCCAAACCCATCAACCAGTGACCCGCCAAACCGTGACCTGTATATTTAAATGGGTCGTGTTTGGGTTGGCACATTTTGACCCGCCAACCCGCGACATGCCAACCCAAACACGACACGATTGTCAGGCCTAGTAGCATTTCTGTTTCAATGCAATCCCGTTCATGTTAAATCCCGATTTCCTACTCTTATATCCCAAACCCTAGATGACTTTCAACAATAACGTGGCTGCCTGTCACCCCCTGTGTCATCTCCATCACCACAACCATAAACCCTTTACTCCAAAGTCATCATCGCCTTTTGTTCAACAAATAGCCTTGCTCCATTACTCTTCATCTTTTCTTCTTCTTGGTTGATACTCCATTAATGACAACATGAATCTCTTTAGGTATTTTTCTTACCTTTTTAATTTTTAGTTATTGGCTTTATATGTTTTTATTTTTCGTCGACATCGCTATGGTTAAACCCCCTTTTTAGGGATCATATTAATTGATGATTCAGATCAGTAAGCCCTAGACTTTCATTTCTTTATATCCATCTTTTTCTCCAAATAACCTTTCTTCTATCACCTCAATATACAATTTATTGATACTTTATGCATTTGTTTCTTTCTGCAGGTTTATTTTGGTAGGTTTCTACAATGGATTAGGAAGGTAATTCAATAAATCTTCCAAAAACTTCAATAACCAATGTTCTTTTTTCATGAAATAAAAAAAGCATATGTTTTATTTATATAAATTTAGGATTGTACATATGTTCTAGAGGGAATCATTAATCGTTGTGTAAACTTGTGTGGTGGAAGTTTGGTGATGAGAAATTGTAAGTAATGCCCTCATGATTTGGATTCTACGTTGGAATTGATGGTCATCATCGTGTAACTTGCACTTACGTATCATCTAAACTTGTCACTGATAATCACTAACGCATGTTTTTTTTGAGTGAATAGCCTATAAGCGTCACAATAGTTTGGCTGATGAAATTTTTTTGGCAATATAGTTACCAAATCACTGGGATCAAATTCCATTGTTTTGGTTTGGGTTACTTGATTTTTCAACCCCTGTTGGGGTGCAAAGTTATTCATTCATGACTTTGTAAATGTTTGACTTTTGTAAAACCCACTTGCATGTGGTGCTTTAGCCTTTAGACCCATTTGTTAGTTAGAGTGAGAGAGAGACATGTAAACACCTCTATAAATAGTGGGTTCATACCACTTGTAGAGGTGTGCTTGAGAGATGTAGAAGTGAGTGTGTAAGTGTGTTAATTATGTAGTCTAGATCTAGATCTTTTTTGTAACACCATATACATTCAATATATCTCTTAAACACCCAAATCACCATGTTCAATTGTGCAAGCTTTAATTCCGCATGCCAAACCATGTTCTTTGTCACTACAATTGGTATCAGAGCTTGGTTTTCACGATCAACGTGACTTTTGAAGAACGATTCTCGGTTTGGAAATTTTTTGTCGCAATTTGATCAATTTTGGTGAGTCTCTCTCTATGATCTCTCGTAATATTTGGATTTGTGCTTTGCGTTCTTGTTTTTTGATCGTTTTGATTCATTGGATCTAATTAGTTTCAAATCTCATTGTTGATCCAATCAATTTTTTTTAGATCAAATTCAACCAAAAATAAAATCATTATTCGTTGTTACTGTTCACCAATGAAGGCCAAAATGCCATTGAATATTATTTGAATAATTGAGCCCAAAATTTGATATCCATTACTGTTCATCAGATTTTTTTTCGATATCTTTACTTGAGCCCAAATGATTCTCCAAAACAAGTTTGATTATCTGCTTGCGTCGTCTTTTTGCATCATACGCATAGATCAATTGTACATCTGGTCTACATAAGCAGTATCCGAGTTCTTGAGTATCGATTTCTTGCTATTGTTTCAAAATAATCGATTAATGCTTGTTTTGTAATCTGAATCAATTTTGTGTAGTATTGTCAATCTTAAAATCGATTTTGTTCTTGATCTTGAGTTCCGATTTCGATCCGATCTAACTGGCGAAATTATATGCGTTCTCATTGAATTCATGGAATCGTATTTGATTCAAAGTCCTTTTAACTGATTTATCTTTTGATTAGATTCTTGACTTTGAAATTTGAATATCGATTCATAATTTTGTGTAGTACATATTCGTTTTCAAGAAAATCAACCCCAAGGTTCCATCGATTCCAAATGTTTCAATTTCAAATCATCAACAATTGAAATCAAAGAATACCATTCGAAATTAACTCTTGATAATCACAGATTCACAAACGACCGTCGATTTTAACTCTAACCCTCTTGAATCAAAATACTACTTCAGCACTCTCGATTTCAAAATAATCGGCCAAACACTCAATTTTGACTTTCTTAATTTGACCTTAGATTCAACTTCAAGAACAGATTAAACATTTTTCAGGAAAAACGATCAAACAGAAGATAAAATTGAATCAAGTGTTGAATGATATCGATCAATTCGTCTTAAGTATAAATCGAGAACAAGAAGCAAGTAGAATCAATACCGATCTGTTATTGATCAAATTAAATCGAAAAAAAAAACGATTTTCAAGAACTTTTGAAAACCATGAAACTATACTGATAGACGATCGATATACACAACTTAATCAAATGAGAACATTGCTACTCAGATTAAGTGATCGCAAAAAAAAACATATAAGCGAACAAGCGATTCCGAAGGAATGTATCGGTGAACAGTACTGGGAATATTTCCGATGAACAGTACTGGGCTTAAAATTTTGGATCATTGAATATTAACAAAGAATCAAATTTGGATCGAATATTTGATTGATGAACAGTAAGGAAATTTTGATTTTGACTTTTTGTAATTTTGATCTAAACAAAAATAGTTGGATCAAGAAAGGGGTTGAAACGGATTAGATCCAACGAAACAAATTGATCAAAAATGAAAAACGCAAAGCACGAATCGAAGTCATGGATGTTTTGGAATCCATTTGAGAATTTGAGTTACCTTTTTGACGAATCGAGTTCCATTTTCAACGAACGAATCAAATTTGGAAGATCGTGGTTCTTTTTTCGGAATGAGAAAATCTCCAAAACGAACATTGTACCACCCACCATGCGAGATGTACAACTCGTTCTTCGTGTTCTTCGTGTTCTTCATCAAGCCAATAACATCTTCAAAAGAACCACCAACACATTTGGGTTTTGACTTCAAATTCAATGCAATCTTTGGAGATTGTTGCTTTGGAACCCAAATTTGTTTCACGGATTTTGGCTTCACAACATATGACGATTTTTGTGAGTAAACCCGCTTGTTCTTCCGATTCATCTTCTTCTTCTTTTTCTTTTTCATATTTTTACATCTTGAAGACTTGACTTCATGAACAAACCCACTTTCAACAACATGAACATTTTGAGTTTGAATCAAATATTTTGGAGTTTGATATTTGTGAATTTCTTGAACCGCTTCTGTAACAGCCCGGAATTCCAGGTAACGTTATATTTATGATTTTGGGTGTTTTAAGAGGGGACTCGGCGAGTTGGAGCTCAGACTCGCCGAGTAGGATCGCGGAACTGGTCGCGGGTTCGCGATTGGACTTGACGAGTCCGGATATGGACTCGGCGAGTCCGCGCTGTTTAGCGAAACCCTAACCGTCCAGGTTTGGGACATATATAAGGGGCCTTATGGCCGTCATTGTTCACCCTAGTCCTTTGAGAGAAACCCTAATTCGATTGTGAGCATCTGGAGCAAGGTAGAAGACCATTATTGATCTTGGAAGTGTTATTTTGCAAGGAGGAGGAGGCTTGGTTAAGGGAACAACAGGAGAAGCCATATTCTGAGGGTTGGGGACACAAAGCAACGTTATTCAGGTAATATTTTCGAGTTGTTCCCTTCTATGTTGATGTGTATATGGATTTAGGGTTTATTGAACCCTTTTGTGGCTAGATTGAGTGTTTCCTTAGTTCCCCAAGCGATTGGAATCCTATATTGGGACCCTTGGAAGTCCAGAATGTCCCATGCCTGAGCTTTTCGGGAATCAATGGAGGTTTTGGATTGGAATCCTTATGCCTTAGGTCAAAACGTAAATTATGAGTCATGGGGTGTATTATGAGCACCGAAATGAGGACTTTACGTGATGAACCAGTCTAGGAAGGCCAGACCTATGAATTGTCGAAACAGATCTGACCTTAGAAAGCAGTTTGAGCGGTTGCATGGCATGGACTCGCCGAGTCCGATGAACAGACTCGGCGAGTAGCTTGAAGATTGCCTTAGAGTGGTCCTGTCCGGGTTGTGGGTTGGATCGGTGAGTCAGGGTGAGTTAGAGAGGGTTAACAGGTGGTCTGAGTCGAACTGGGACTCGCCGAGTTGTTCTTCAGACTCTACGAGTTGAGTCGGGGTGGCCCCGTGATTCTTCCAGGAGGAACTCGTCGAGTCAGGGGGGATACTCGACGTGTAGAAAAGGGATCTTAGAGAATTGGTGAGGACGTCTAGACTCGCCGAGTCGCCCTAGCGCTCGCCGAGTCCGGTCAAAGTTGACCGTTGACCAGAGTGGACCGGTGTTGACTTCTTAGGGATAGTCAACATTAGAGATATAAAGTGTTAACTAGGGACATATGATGTTATAGGAGGATTAGAGCTCGGAGAATCGGGCACGAGGGAATCCCAGGTTGTGAGATATCGAGACACGCGAGGTGAGTCTTCTCACTATACTTTACCTTGAGCAGGTAACCAGAGTTATGTGATAGAGTATTTGTATGCTATGTATGTTATGTGTTGCACTGCATTCTTCTATGTGATTATCCTATGCTTGTTTACAGAGTTAGAACCTGAGGGTTCACAGAGTATGGGTGCACGGACCCACAGAGTTATAGCCTCGAGTGGCTAATATGTGTTATGTGGTATTTTGGGGAACTCACTAAGCTTTATGCTTACAGTGTTGGTGTTATTTGTTTCAGGTACTAGTGAGGATCGCGGGAAGGCGCCGGCCTGATCAGTGCACACATGTGGTATTTTTATATTATGTGATCTTGGGGTTTTTATATGTTATGAAATGAATTACAAACAATGATGTTTTTATGAATATTAAATGAATTTTGCCTTTATAAAATGCGAAAAATTGTTTTTAAATTCTTGGTGTTACAGCTTCCGATAAGGAATCATTGCTTCAAACGAATCACAAGAACACAAAATATCATCGGTTTGAACTCCAATTGAGCAAAAAACTTTTTCATCTTGAAAATCAACTTGAACTCCTTTTTCTTGAACATCAAGAACATCACATTGAACTCCATTATCAAGAACTTCAAGAAATTTAAGAGCACGAAGATCATTTGGGTCTTCAATAAGAGAAACATATTTCTTATTGAACAAATCTCTTTCTTCTCCTTCCTTTTGATTTCTACTACGAACTAATATGGACAAGGCAATTTTATTCAACCATGCAATCTTACAAAGTGGTTGAAATACCAAGCTTCCATGATCATCCTTCAAACCTCCATAAGAAACCAAATTACCCCATGAAATCAATTTGCTTAACAACAACCCATAAAATTGATCTTCATTGACTTTGTATTTCACATCTTTAACGATCACAATCCAAGAATCATATGGCAAACCCACCATGATCACAAAAACTTGAAGAATTCTAGAGAGAGAAAGTGATTTTGAATGGGTTTTCTAGAGAGAGAAAGTAAAAATCACTTGAATTCTAGTGAAGAAAATCAAATTATGAATAGAATCAAAGATGAATTCGATTTCTAGAATCCAAAAGCTCTCTAAAACACGAAGATCAATGAACAATAAGAATCACCAAATCAAAATCGCCATCAAGGATCAATTCTTGATGAAATCAAGAACACCCGCTCTGATACCAATTGTAGTGGTGTTGATTATGATGACATGTGCGGAATTAGAAAAGATCTAGTGATTCATCATACAAATTCAAGAACACAAGGAGTAAATAAATCTTTGTAAGCTCTTATTAGATCTAGAAAGATTATACAAATGGGTCTTGTATACAAATTCTCTCTCTAGTCTAACAACCCCTATTTTGCAAAATGAATGTTAATTATTCAACCACCACAAGATGAGCTCTGATTTTATTTTTTTTAGAAACTATTTTACCAATATTACCCTTATGGTTCTACTTATTTAAATACCATACAAGCATGAAAAGAAACCATAAGACGTTTTGAACCTACGTTTTGTTCATTTTTTTTGTTAAAAGTTAAAACAGTCATTACAAATGGTTTAACTGAAACAACCCAAAATACGACCCAAATTTTTTTTGTTTTAATAATACTAAAAATCAAATCCTCGAATATCATATATAATAAAACCATGGAATGAGTAATTCAAATGTCATAGTAATTGTGTCAAAACAAAACTGTATCAATCATAACAATATCCGAAATAAACTCCTAGGATAAACTGAAGTTGTGGTGTGTGCGATGCCATCATCCCGAGCTCTTCCCTTTGCTAGCGGAAGTACCTGAAACCAAAACTGAAAAATTGTAAGCACGAAGCTTATTGAGCTCCCCCAAACTACCACATACCATACAATAACATGTAAACAACTATTGGGCCATGCCCACTACATTGGACCGAAGTCCGGAAATTGCATCGGACCGACGTCCGAAAACTAACCAGGGCCTTGCCCTCTACATCAGACCGAAGTCCGGAAACTGCATCGGACCGAAGTCCGGAACTGACTGGGACCTTGTCCCCTGCATCGGACTGAAGTCCGGAACTGACTGCATCGGACCAAAGTCCGGAACTGACTGCATCGGACCGAAGTCCGGAACTGACTGGGACCTTGTCCCCTGCATCGAACCGAAGTTCGGAACTGACTGAACATAACATAACATAAACATATCAACTAGCATGAACACATATACTGCATACTGCACCGGACCAGGGTCCGGAACACATAACACAAAACATGCTTGAATCACAAAGACATCAAGCAATCTAACAACTGCATCGGACCGAGGTCCGGAACTACTGCTAACTAGACGGGTCGGCATTGTGGCCGTAGACCCATTCCTACTGGAAGGAAACTCACCTCAAAACTCTGGCTACTGAGATGCTAAATTCGAAACTAGATGACGGCTGCTCCGGAACTCCCCGGCTACAATTCCCTTAAACACTAAATCAGATACCGATAACTGAACTGAGGGTAAGATGACTATTTTACCCCTGGTCAAAGTCAACATTTAGTTGACTAGACTCGCCGAGTTTGGCCGTTAACTCGTGGAGTCCCTATACTCTCTTCTTATCCACTACTCGCTACTACTCGTCGAGTTTAGCAAAGACTTGACGAGCTCTTCTTCGATAATAACATCCAGTCTAACTTCACTCGACTCGCCGAGTTGTATGAACAACTCGTCGAATCCACCTTCATCTCATGAACACGTCTAGTCTGTGACTCGTTGAGTTGTATGAACAACTCGTCGAGTCTGTTCTTGAGGCAAGAAGATTGCCTTGGACTCACCGAGTCAGTGCGTAGACTTGCCGAGTCCATTCATTACTGAGTTTATGTCCCAACTCAATGAGTCCACCTCCTACGCACTGATTCCACTCGTAATCTACCAAACCAAGGAAAGACGGGGGACTCACGACTCGACTCGTCGACTCCGTAGAACAACTCGCCGAGTCCTAAGCATAAAGATTCCATACAGTCGATTCTAATTTGTTTCAGAGCATCTAACTCGTAGATCTAAGCTCCTGGGACTATCTGAACACGTAAAGTTGCTAACTTTATGTGTAACTAAGAAGAAATGAAGCTATTTCACTCAAACTCTACTGTTATGGGGTTAATAAGCCAAAATAAAGTCATGGCTGCCAAAAAGGCAATCTCCTTGAGCTCCTAGAGCCTAAGAGAGGCTAGATCTGAAGTATAACTCGATCATAAGGCTTTATCACAAAGGATTTGGGGTTTTTGAGCTTAATACCAACAATTTGGGGACAAACTAGATCTATTAGATCAATAAAAAAGATGGAGACTTTATTACCAGAAAAGATGACCATAAAGGAGTGTGTTCTGGATCTGCTTCTTCTTCCTTGAGTTCTTCAGCCTTCTCCTTCTTCTACTTGCTCCAAAATGCACCAAAAGTTCCTTCACAAGGCAATAATCACTCACACACTCTTCAAGGAGGCTAGGGTTTCATAAGAAATGTTCTGAGGGTGATGGAGGCGAGGTTGGGGCGCATAAATGTGTTTAAATAGGGTGCAAACCCTTAAAATTGGGGCTTCATCCAGACAGGCGGACCTGCCGAGTTCCAACATATGGACTCGTCGAGTAGCCAACTCAAATTGCATGATCATCCCGTCTCTACTCGACGAGTCGGGCTACAGACTTGTCGAGTACCCCTTAAGAAATGAAAATACTTTATTTAAATTACATACCAGAAATGGGGCGTTACAGCTCTCCCTCACTTATCTTAGACTTCGTCCTCGAAGTCTGCTGTTGCTGAATCTGAAAATAACTTAGGATAATGCTCTCTCATCTCCCCCTCGGTCTCCCACGTCCACTCTGAACCCTTTTGGTGCTGCCACTGCACCTTAAGTAACTGAACCACCTTGTTCCTCAAGGTCTTCATCTTCCGATCTAAGATCGCATCTCGATATAATTTAGGCTACTACCAACCTGAATATCCTCCAATGGTACAACTACTGAATCGTCCACCAAACACTTTCGCAACTGAGAAACATGAAAAGTGTTGTGGATCTAGCTAAGCTCTGCCGGAAGATCCAACCAATAAGCAACCCGACCTACACGGGGAAAACCCCTAAAAGGACCAATGAACCTGGGGCCCAACTTTCCCCTCTTCTGAAACCTAGTAACACCCTTCCAGGGTGATACCTTTAGGAGGACCATATCGCCCACTTGAAACTCCAAGTCCGAACGCCTCCTGTCGACGTAAATCTTCTGCCTACTCTGCGCAGTATGCAGTCTACTACGAACCTGATGGATCAACTCTGTGGTCTTGAGCACCACTTCGATGCTCCCGATGACTCACTGACCGACCTCTCCCTAAAAAATCGGGGTCCTACACTTCCTCCCATAGAGCATCTCGAAAGGAGGGCGGTCAATGCTAGCGTGGTAACTGTTGTTATACGAAAATTCCGCTAATGGAAGATACATATCCCAACTGCCACCGAAATCTAGGACACATGACCGAAGCATGTCCTCGAGAGTCTGAATCGTCCTCTCGCTCTGCCCATCCGTCTGCGGGTGGAAAGCGGTACTGAAATGGAGACGAATGCCCATCTCGTCATGAAACCGCTTCCAATACCTGGAAGTAAAATGGACGTCTCGGTCTGATACTACTGATACAGGCAACCCATGTTGTGCCACTACCTCGCGCACATAGATATTGGCTAGCTTCTTGGCCGATATGCTCTCCTGAATCGGTATGAAATGTGCGTTCTTGGTCAGCCGATCCACTATGACCCAAATCGAATCAACTCCCCGTGCGGTCCTGGGAAGCTTAGTGATGAAATCCATGGTGATATCCTCCCATTTCCACACAGGAATGTCTAACGGTTGCATCTTGTCATGGGGTCTCTGGTGCTCTGCCTTGACCTTCCTACAGTTCAGGCACCTCTCTACGTACCAGGCTACGTCCCGCTTCATGCAGAGCCACCAATAATTGGGTCGAAGATCTCTATACATCATTATCGCCCCTGGATGGATGGAGAACCGACACTTATGGGCCTCATCCATCAACACCTGTCGTACTCCTCCCCAATACGGCACCCAAACCCTCACATGAAGGGTCAACAATCCTTAACTGTCATAATCGAAAGAAGCTACTCAGCCCACAATCCTCTCACACTTCTACCTCTCTTCCTTCAGGCCCTCAACCTGTGCCTCTCTAATCTGCTCCAACAATGGAGTAATCACTGTCATCCTCAGACATATATCTCTGATCGGAGCCACCATTGCCTTACGGCTCAGGGCGTCGGCCATAACGTTGGCCTTGCCCGGATGATAAAGGATCTCACAGTCGTAGTCCTTTACCACATCTAACCATCGACACCGCTTCATGTTTAAATTCGACTGGTCTATGAGGTACCTCAGACTCTTGTGATCCGTGTAAATGGTACAACGAACCCCATAGAGGTAGTGTCTCCAAATCTTGAGAGCGAACACCACTACCCCCCAGCTCTAAATCGTGTGTCGGGTAGTTAGCCTCGTGAGGCTTCAACTGTCTAGAGGCATAAGCTATCACATGCCCCCGTTGCATCAACACTGCTCCCATACCTGTGATCGAGGCATCATAGTAGACTACAAAATCCTCTACACCCTCTAGCAGGGTAAGAATTGGCGCCTCGCACAGCCTCCATCTGAGGGTCTCGAATGCCACCTGCTGCTCAGGCCCCCAACGAAACACCACTGACTTCTTGGTCAGTCGGGTGAGTGGAACTGCTATCTTGGAGAAATCATGGATGAATCTCCTGTAGTACCCTGCCAATCCCAGGAAGCTCCGAATCTCTGATGGAGACCTCGGGACCTCTCACTGCATCACGGCCTCGATCTTGGCCGGATCTACTAGAATACCCTTCTGGTTGACGAGATGACCAAGGAACTGCACCTCGCGCAACCAGAACTCGCACTTAGAGAACTTTGCAAAAAGTATCTCCCTCCTCAACATCTCTAGCACCTCTCTCAGGTGCTCCTCGTGCTACTCCTGAGTCTTGGAGTAAACCAAGATGTCGTCAATGAACACTATTACAAACCGATCTAACATGGGTCTTCATACACAGTTCATGAGGTCCATGAACGCGACTGGAGCGTTGGTGAGCCCAAACGACATCACCACAAACTCATAATGACCATAGCGGGTCCTAAAAGCGGTCTTCTGGACATCCTTACCTCTGACCCACATCTGGTGATATCCAGAGCGCATATCAATCTTGGAGAACCAAGATGCTCCCTGAAGCTGGTCAAACAAGTCATTTATCCTCGGGAGTGGGTAACGGTTCTTCACCGTTACCTTATTCAGCTCTCGGTAATCTATGCACATACGGTACGACCGGTCCTTTTTCTTCATGAATAGGATTGGGGCTCCCCATGGTGAACTACTCGGCCTGATAAAACCCTTGTCTCTGATAAAACCCCTTTCATTCGCGACTCGACTCGCCGAGTCAGACCATGACTCGCCGAGTCTACTGATTTCCGAGTTCTGAACTGTCAAACTCACTGAGTCTTCACTCAACCCACTGATCCGAGTCTTAACTAGAAGGGTTTGGGGTTTCACGACTTGACTCGCCGAGTCCTAAGAACAGGCTCGCCGAGTCCAAGACAATCTTCAACAGATTCGCCGAGTCATTCTTCCAACTCGTCGAGTTCCTGCCTATTTTCATCCAACTCTCCGAGTTCACCCATGTGACTCGCCGAGTTACTACGCGACTCAAGTCCGATATTTAGCCTGACTCGCCGAGTCCATACGTGCATTTCCATAATTTCGAGTCACAGAGCTTCTCCTTTGCTTTAAACAATAGATCTGGGTTCCTAGAGTCCATTAGCAACATAAAGTTGCTACCTTTACGTGCTTCTTGTCTCATAATACCAAAAACCAAGATAGAAAGGAACTTAACTCATGGGGAATGGCTTTTGCATAGCAACTAACAAGGCTTTTTGCATCTTTGGTCCAAATAGAGCTCAGATCTGGAGTTTCAACTCCAGATCTAACTTGTGCACCAATTTATCATCACATACTCTCAAAGGAACCCTAAAACTCCATGAAAGGTGGATCTAGAAAGGAGAAAGCCAAGGATAACGATTCATTACCTCCAAATGCTCTAAAAAGTTCCACTAACTCTGGATCCAAGGTCTCCTCTTGCACCACTATGAATCTCTTCTCTTCCAAGCTCCAAATTACTTCACCAAGGGTAGATCTTGCTCCAAAAACGATTATGGTGGCTAGGGTTAGGGGTTCTGGACTATAGGGGACGCAAATGAGCCCTAGGGAAGAGAATAAGATGCTTAAATAGGGTACCAAGTCCCGGAATTAGGGTTTCCCAACCCAGACCAGACTCGCCGAGTCCACTTGCCGACTCGCCGAGTCGGTCACTTACTTTACACCCGGATCCCGCTCCGACTCGCCGAGTCCCTCCCTGGACTCGATGAGTCGACCCCCTTTAACTTATGGTTTTCCTTTTCCTTTCTTAACCTTTCTGATTTCGGGTGTTATATAAGTCCTTAAACCCGCGTCCAAATAAATCTCTACACGACAAGTTGGAGATCCCCAACTCGTCGAGTTCCAGCCGAAAACCCTAAAATATTGAGAAATAAATAATACCTGGACTAAGCGTTACATGTTAGGCGGGGCCCAATGTCGGGCCTAGTATGTGATTTATTATGTATGGTATGGGGTAGTTTGGAGAACTCACTAAGCTCTTTGCTTATGGTTTTCACTTTATATTTCAGGTACTTCTAGTTGTAAAGGGAAGAGCTCGATGTGACTACATTGCACACACTACATGCATTACACACTTAATATTTCATTCTGATTTTATGATATTTGATACACTTGTTTTATTTGGGATGTATGGATAATGTTGGAATACTATTTTACTTAAATTAAACATAAAAATTTTGGATCATGTTTTTGGGATGTTTCGGTTTTTTATTTTGAAAAATAATCCAAACACCAAGTTATATATTTGTCATCAATTAATTTTTGTTTATATACTCTCTCCGTCCCATATTTCATATTTCCTTTTTGGTTTGTTTTAAAATAAGAACATACTTTTAAAAATAAATATCATTTTTACCATAATACTCCTTATTATTAGTTAACATACCATGAAATTAAATGTAAAAAAATGATAGATTAATTGCAAAAAAAAAGGTATCAATATCATTTTATTTAATAAAATTAGTGTTAATTAATGTTTCATTAATTTGTGTGTTTTTCTGTAGACAATAATTTTAGGACGGATTGAGTATAATGATAAAACTATAAACTATAATTGATATAAAGGGTTAAAATAAATCTTATTTGTTTTTGTATATAGAAAAGCTTAAATACTAAAATCCTTTTAACTTAATGGTATTAAATGTTGTTCTTGTTTTTGAAATTGATGTTTTAAGTGTGAGACATAAGTGCAATTAAAATTAGATTATATTTAAAAATGAAAAAAAAGGAGCTTAGATACATGAATAGAAGTGAAAATTGTTCAAGAAAACATAGTGTACCATGTTTAAGAGAAACATCGTCTTTACCCACAAACGGCTTTCGTACAATACAAGCACTGCTATCCTTACATTCGCGCCATCACTAGATCGTTCAAAAGACACACTTCTTCTCAATACCCTAAACCCTAATTCATCTTTGCAATCAACTTCTCCCTCCTCAACAACATTGTTCGATCAATCTTATCCGGGCAACCTCGGAATCACGCAGTTTTCTTCCTCAAATTGGGAAAAATATGAATCGCTTGTTACTCAATATCAGTATTCTTCTTCCCATGAGGATTCCAAGCAGCTCCATCTACAAATTTTCAAGAATGGGTATACTTCAGATGTGTTCTTGCTTAATACCCTTGTCAATATTTACACAAGGATCGGTGACATGGTTTCTGCACGCAACGTGTTTGACGAAATGTCTTTTAGGAACTCAATTTCATGGTCTTGTTTAATATCAGGGTATACCCGAAACCATATGCCTAACGAGGCTTGTACTGTTTTCAAGGAGATGATTCGTGGGGGATTTCCACCTGTTCATTATGCTATCGGTAGTGTTTTGAGAGCTTGCCAAGTTCTAGAATCTCATGGGCGTAGATTTGGTCTCCAAGTTCATGGCTTTGTTTCAAAAACTTTAAATTCTTTACATGAGGTCGTATGTAATGGGCTGATTTCTATGTATGGGAATTGTATGGATTCACCTGATTATGCTTCTTGCATTTTCCATGAGATGGAAGTTAAAAGTCTGGTGTCATGGAATTCGATTATTTCAGTTTATTCTCATAAAGGAGATACAGTTTCTGCTTTTAAGCTCTTATCTGGTATGCAAGTAGAGGGGTTCAAACCAACTGAATACACATTTGGAAGCTTAATAATAGCAGCTTCTGCTTTATCTGAAACAAGTTCATTTTTGCTTGATCAAATGATGTGCAGAATACAAAAGTCTGGATTTTTACATGACTTGTATGTAGGTAGTGCTATGGTGAGTGGGTTTGCTAAATCTGGTCAAACCACCATAGCTAGAAAGATCTTTGAATCAATGGATGTAAAGAATGTGGTGTCCATGCATGGACTTATGGTTGGCTTAGCAAGACAAAAACATGGAGAAGAAGCTGTTGAAGTTTTTGTACAAATGAAAGATTTAGTTAAATTAACATCTGATTCTTATGTAATTCTTTTAAGTACTTTTGGTGAATTCTCTAGATTAGAAGAAGGTAGAAGAAAGGGTAGAGAGGTTCATGCTTATGTTATCCGGAATGGAATCACTGATTCCAATGTTGCGATTGGAAACAGTCTGATAAATATGTACTCCAAATGTGGCTCGGTTACAGAAGCTGTTTCTACTTTCAAACTTATGACATACAAAGACCAAATTTCATGGAATTCGATTATCACTGGTTTTGATCAAAATGGTTACTTTAAAGATGCAGTTATGATGTTTTGTTCAATGAGAAGAAACCAAGTGACACCTGCAAATTTCACACTGATTAGTGCTTTGAATTCATGTGCTGGTTTACATTTATCAACTTTAGGACAACAAATACACTGTGAAGGAGTTAAATTTGGACTCGATACCGATGTTTCAGTTTCAAATTCTCTTATCGACTTTTATTCAGAAACCAAATGTTTACATAACTGCAAAAAAGTATTCTCATTGATGCATGAACACGATCAAGTTTCATGGAATTCCATCATCGGCGCATTTTCCGATTCCGATTCCGATTCGGATCCCTTAGTTCCTGATTCCGTTGTCTATTTCATGGAAATGATGCGTGGTGGGTGGCGTCCGAATTCGATAACATTTGTAAATATTCTCGGAGCAATATCATCTCTTTCCATGACTGAATTAGTCAGACAAATTCATGGGTTATCTCTAAAACACCATGATTCCGATTATAACACGGTGGAAAACGCGATTCTAGCGAGTTATGGCAAATGTGGATGTATAGATGAATGTGAGAAAGTTTTTTCAAGAATGGGAATTCGAAGAGACGAAACAAGTTGGAATTCAATGATTTCTGGCTACATACATAATGAGCTTTTAAACAAGGCTATGGAGTTGGTCAAACTTATGTTGACCAATGGTCAAAGGCTAGATCGCTTCACTTTCGCTACTGTTCTTAGCGCGTGTGCTTCAATTGCAACATTGGAACGTGGAATGGAAGTCCATGGATGTGGGATTCGTATGGATTTGGAATCCGATTTAGTGGTTGGAAGTGCAATTGTTGATATGTATTCAAAATGTGGAAGAATTGATTACGCGACACTTTTTTTTAATAAAATGCGTGTGAAAAATGTGTATTCTTGGAACTCGATGATATCCGGATATGCTAGACATGGATATGGGGATAAATCTTTGGAGATATTTACGAAAATGACCCTGGAAGGGCAAGCTCCGGATCATGTGACTTTTGTTGGGGTGTTATCTGCTTGTAGCCATATGGGTTTGGTTGACCAAGGGTTTGACTATTTTAACTCGATGAGTAAAGTATACGGTTTAAACCCTAAAATGGAGCATTATTCTTGTATGGTGGATGTTCTTGGAAGAGCTGGTGAGTTTGATAAAATGGAAGATTTTTTAAAGAAAATGCCAATGAATCCGAGTGTGCTTATTTGGAGAACTGTTCTTGGAGCTTGTTGTAGAGGGAATAGTGAGAGAATGATGGATTTAGGGAGGACAGCTGGCGAAAAACTATTGGAGTTGGATTCCAACAATGCGGTGAATTACGTGCTTCTTTCTAATATGTACGCATTAAGAGGTAACGAAATGGCGAGGTTGAATTTACGAATGATTTTAAACTTATCATATAAATATTGGTGTCAAATCTTTCGAATGATTTAATTGAGGAAGATAATAAGCCGTTACAATTGTTTAAAGGTAAAACATTCTTGGTCCCTGATTATAGATGCTTTTTGCAATTTTGGTCCTTATTTGAGGTTTTTGTAACGTTTCTAGTCCATATTCCAAGTAAATTGACTATTTTTGGTCTATTAAGTATAGTTTTTTGCAGTTTTGGTCCTGAAATATAGTCATTTACTTGTAATAGGGACCAAAAATGTTACAAAAAGCTCAAATAAGGACCAAAATTGGAAGAGAAATCTTTATGGGACCAAAAATGGAAAATAGCTATACCTAGGAAATAACAACTCTAATCTCTCTCTCTTAAATATGAGAGCACTTTACAAAATTTCTCTCTCTAATCTAAAACCTTACAAAGAATGAGACAAGAAACACGCTTCACTTAATAAAGCTGCCACGTCATCATTTTTTTGATATTTGTTGATTGAACAGGTAAATGGGAAGACATGAAAAGGACACGTGGATTGATGAAAGTAGCAGAAGTGAAAAAAGAAGCAGGGTGTAGTTGGGTGACAATGAAAGATGGTGTTCATGCTTTTGTAGCTTCTGATAGATCGCATCCTGATACAGATGCGATTTATCAGAAGCTCAAAGAATTAAAAGGAAGAATGAAAGAGATGGGGTATGTGGCTGAGACTAGATACGCGCTTCGTGATCTTGAAATTGAGAATCAAGAGGAGATTTTGAGTTACCATAGTGAGAAACTTGCAGTTGCTTTTGTTCTTACAAGGAAATCTGAAATGCCTATTAGGATAATGAAGAATTTGAGGGTTTGTGGTGATTGTCATACTGTGTTGAAGTATGTTTCCAAGATTGTGGGAAGGTTGATAGTTGTTAGAGATTCAAATAGGTTTCATCACTTTGTTGATGGTAATTGTTCTTGTGGTGATTATTGGTAATCGTATAGGATTGATATCTTGAAATGTATATTAACGCAAAGATTCTTGAAATTGTTAGAAATATGCCCGTTTTTGTTGTTGAATTACATATAAATGTGAAGATATAGAACTCTACTGTTTCTTGTTATTTAATGAACGTGTTATAACAGTAGATAATTTTTTTGATATCTTGTTGAATGTCTTGAAAGTATGAACATTGACAGTTTGTTAGAGTTAGACTTCTTACACGTTAAATTGATCTATTCTCTTTTCTTTGCGAAAATTTTGATGTTTGGTATTGAAGTTTATAGCATGATTCACGTGTATGGTTTTCATTATAAAAGTCGTCATATTTTAGGTGAATTTCTGGTTTTTTTGTTTCCCAAAAGTTAGAAAATGGAACATGGATAGACTAGATGATTATGATTTTAGTTACATGTCTTATTCTAGAACCCATGTGAAAGAAAAAAGAAAAGTCTCTCTCTTCTTGGTTGTTCATGTTAGGCTCATAAGAACAGGGATCCGTTCTTTTTAATTAATTACTATCGAAAGAAAATACAAGATAGTGCCTACAATTCAAGAAGAAATCCTGACCCTAATGCCATGTTAAATAATATTATTCCAACTTGCTAATAAAAAGCATGGTCAGCAAATTGTTACAATAGAAAAACAACAATCAATGAAAGTAAAATAATCATTCCAAGGTATATGTCCATTTCGGTGATTCGGCTTCCAAGGTATCGATTTTTTTTTTTTTTTTTTGGTTTTCCTTTGCAAGGTCATCTTGGGGCACTTTTTCTTATTATTTTTTTTTGTTTTTTGACATGAACAATACTTATGAAAAGAATGTCAATGAAAAATACATGTGAATAGTGCCTTGATAATTAAGAGCATGAACACTAGTCCTTCGATGAACATGCACATGTAGATGAACATTACACATGAATAAACAGTAACGCCTTAGTGAAAAGTAGCATCAAATGAACAATAAAAAAGGATGATGAATAGTAACTTCAGAAAGGTAAGTGTTTATACCTCCAATCACTGTTTGATTTTTGACTTGATTTTGCTAATCCCACTTGGATCCATCTTCTTTAAGCTATTACATACACTAGAACACCAAACGTTTCCCATAATTAAGCTCTGGACGTTCTTGAATAGAAATAAGCATTTTACCCCATTAAATGTGACAATCAACTCAAGGCAATGGGTTAACTGTGAATATTGTTGGGTACGTACTTATACTTGTAAGATATAAGTGGAGTCTAAGAATAATAAACTAAATATTACTCCAATGTTCCACTCAACATGAAGTCTTTGTAGTATTTCTCTATTGAGGGCTATACATTAGCATACTTAAACTTTTCACCATTTATGCAACTAAGTACTTGTGTATAAGATCATCAGTTGTAAACAATTATTTGACATATCTAATGACTTCCATTACTCATTTAGGAAGAAAACAAGTAGTTCTCACATAATACTTCATCAATAACTCTCAACTCTTCAATGATCCTTCTAACCTCATGTATAATCAAGAATAACAATATATTTTTACGTTTTTTTTTCTTCCATTTTCATCAATTCATAAAATACATCACACCATCATAACCACACCTTATATTTCACATATGTTACAGCCAATAATACTTAATTATTTATATTTACAAGAATACTGACATGTCATCTCATATTTCCATAGTAGACCATTTCAACTTTTTTTTTAATCCCCAAATATTCTTAAGAATGTAAATACTAATATGTAATTCAATCCATCATACTAGAATACTTCTAATATATATCACAAAGAATATTTATTGTGTTTTTTTTATCAAGGTTAGGGATATTTCTTACAATTCACAAGTCATAAACCTCCTTGCTATTAACAAGTTTCTCATACTAGCCACTTACTTTGCATCATTCCCTATTTAAGCAATCTATCAACATTGAAGCATATTTTCTCACTTAACAAAGAATATTTATTGTGATTTTATCTCTTAAGTGTTTCACTTTCAAGTCCCCTTATTATCACTTTGTTTAATAAAACATCTTATTTTTCCCACACTTACTTACATGAGTGTTCAAGTTTATCGCTTACCATTATTATTTTCATCATCACTATATAATTGATATTGTTGTTAGCCTAATAAGATTTTGGGATTTATTTTGTATTGAGTTTTATGATTGGGCCTTTTTGCTAGAAAACCCTAATTAGTTTGTCTATAAATTATGTCTTTCCCTTTCATTATATTTGTTCTTCTCTTTGATAATAATACGAAACCCTAGCCGTTATATGTCTTTCACTTGTTAGTTTACATGGTATCAGAGCTCGGTTGATTATCTGTACTTTTCGTTTTTGAGGGCGAGTTACTGTTCATCGGAGTTACTGTTTATCGGTACTGTTCATCGAGTTACTGTTCAGCAGAGCACTGTTCATAGGCGAGTACTGTTCACGGGTACTGCTCACCGGCGTTACTGTTCACGGTTACTGTTCATCGCACGAGTATGGTTTTCTTGCTCGTATTCAGTTTGGTTTGATTTGTTCGTTTTGTTGGTTTTGAGGGTTTCGTTTCGTCTGTTGGCTTTGTTGATTTCTAGATCTTGATTGTTTCTGCTGCTACTCGTATTTACTAATTGACTGATACTGAAATATGGCCCCAAGAGACGATTCTCTTCAGTCCATTAGTATTCAACTTGATGGCAAAAACTATGCCTATTGGATTTATGTTATGAAAAATTTCTTGCGAGGCAAGACTATGTGGGGGATTGTTACAGGTGACAAAAAGAAACCAATAGATGAGAAGGCTGCTAATTATGCAACCTTATTGGATTCATGGGAGACTGATAACTCCAAGATCATTACTTGGATTAATAATTCTGTCATCCAGTCTATTGGTACTCAGTTGGCCAAGTATGACACGGCAAAGGAGGTTTGGGATCACTTAGCTAGATTGTATACTCAATCTAACTTTGCAAAGCAGTATCAGTTAGAGTTTGATATCCGAGCTCTCCAATAGAACAATCTTAGTGTTCAAGAATTTTATGCAGCTATGTCGGATTTGTGGGATTAGTTAGCTCTTACAGAACCTGATGTGTTAAAGGCTTTTAAGCCTTATATTTATAGAAGGCAATAGCAACGCTTGGTTCAGTTCTTGATGGCATTACGTTCAGATTTGGAAGGTCTGCGTGGATCAATCTTGCATCGTACACCTCTTCCCACTGTTGATTCGGTTGTTCACGAGTTGATTGTTGAAGAAACTCATATCAAGTCCCATGCTGATAAAGCTCCCAAGACAGCCACTCCTGCTGTCTTTTCTGTTCCACAACGACCTCAATCTTCAAACCAAAATCGTCCAAGAGTTGCATTTGATGAGTGTGCTTTCTGTAAGAAGAAGAAACATTGGAAGGCAAATTGTCCTTTGCTGACAAAAAAGGGAAATCAGCAGCAACAACAAACAAGATCACCAGCACAGTCTCAGTCTTCACAACAGAACAAGTCTTCTGGATAGTCACATCCCTCATTTTCATCTTTTAGGCCACCACAGTACGCTGCTGCTACACCTTCAGTTGAGAATGAAACAGATTTCACACCACCATCAACCTTGGATCCAAAGATTGTTGAGTAATTCAGGCAGTTCTTAGCTACCAATCCAACTGCCATGTCAGCTTCCATGTCTCATTTAGGTCTGTCTTCATCCAACACGTCAGGTATTCCTTCATCCTTGTGGATATTGGATTCTGGTGCATCTCATCACATGTCACCACATTTGTCATCTTTTGCTTCATTATCTTCTCGTACACCTGTCTCTGTCAGTAGAGGGTGTTGGTTTTATTGTCACTCCTTATATATATATATTTAATAGATGTGTATTACATTCCTACACTTGCTTTGAATCTTGCATCGGTCAGTCAGTTGTGTAAATCTGGTTGTTGGGTCTTCTTTTCTGATTCATTATGTTGTGTACAGGACCTTTGGTCTCGGAGGGTGATTGGGATAGGCTGTAGACTTGGGGAGCTTTAGGTCTTGGAGCAACTACATGTTGCTGATATTGCTACACCTAGTGTTGATTTGTCATCTTTTCGTTTAAACCCTTCATTGTCTCTTTTTTATCTTTGGCATTCTCGTTTGGGACATGTGTCATCGTCTCGTTTATACTTTTTGGTTTCCACTGGTGTGTTAGGCTCTTTAAAACTTGATTATATTTCTGATTGTTGTGGTTGTAAACTGGGAAAAATTTATGCTTTACCGTTTAATAAAAGTGTCACTTGTTCTGTTGCTCCCTTTGATATTGTGCATTCTGATGTGTGGGGTCCCTCTCCGATCACCTCCAAATTAGGAGCTAACTATTATGTTTCATTCATTGATGATTACACTCGTTATACGTGGATTTATTTTATGAAGCGCAGGTCTGAATTTTTTCACCGTATATAGTGAATTCAGAGTTCTTGTCAAGACTCAACACTCTGCTGTCATAAAATGTTTTCGGTATGATTTGGGAGGAGAATTTACCTCCAATGATTTTAAACAATTACTGGAATCTGATGGCACTATACATCAATCATCTTGTACAGACACTCCTCAGCAGGATGGTGTTGCAGAAAGGAAACATCGACATCTCCTAGAAACTGCCAGATCCTTACTACTCTCTACTCAAGTTCCCAATATGTTTTGGGGAGAAGCTGTTGATACCGCCACTTATGTTATTAATCACATTCCTACCGCATACACTTCGGGGAAGTCTCTTTATGAAATGTTGTTTGGACAACTCCCAGATTATTCTTCATTACGAGTGTTTGGGTGTACATGTTTTGTCTTGAACCCTCATGTAAAGAGAGATAAGTTGTCTTCAAAATCAGGTCATTGTGTTTTTCTGGGGTATGGTATTGGTCAGAAAGGTTATTGGTGCTATGATCCTATTGCTGTTCAATATTCGGATAAAACCGAGTTATCCAATTGGATAATTTGGATTGGACAATTTGGTTCGGATATTCGGATTTTTGGATTAGTTTTCAATAAAACTAAATTATTATTTTGGATTGGTTTTGGTTTATAAAATAAGAACCGAATAGTCCAAAAAAAACCGAATAAACATTTATTATTTATCTATTTATAATATATATCTATAATTATTTATTAATTTTGTAATTTATTTTTTCAAAAAGGTTCAAAACGTTTCACCCGATAAAAAAAACATTAATATGCATTTTCTCTCGAAAGTTTTGAATCTATAAAATATTTAACTATAATATATCTTCTTATTAGTTGTTTATAAATTTCAAATCACAACTAAATTATTTGATTTTGCTTCTTGTGTAAAGTTGGGTAATATTATAATTATATGTCGTTGTAAAATGTTTCGATTTTTGAAAACCGAATTATAAAAACTGATCCAACCGAATTGTAATTGGATCGGATCGGATCAGATTTGAATTTAGTTTGGACAATTCGGATTCATGTTTTGAAAACTGAAATCAATTTGGATTTACTTGATTGGATCAGATCAAACCGATCCATCCAAACGAATACCCCTATCCTTCAAATTAGAAACTGTATGTCTCTCGCAATGTCACCTTTTTGGAGCATATTCCATTCTATAGCATTCCTGTTCAGTCACATGATGCAACCCGAGAAGAGCTTCGTACTATTGATCCTTTTAGCATTGACATTGATGATCCACCACATGTCACTGATCCATCACTTGCTGCTGATCCACCACAAGCGACTGATCCACCACCTATCGTTGATCCTCTTCCTGCAAACCATCAAGACCCCCTCCATCGAGGCCTTATCGTAATAAGAAGTCCACAAAGCTTCCTGACTTTTTCTATTCCTCTTACTCACCGGTGTTTGCCTCCTTTATTGCTAATGTACATCGTCTCTCTGAGCCAACATCCTGCAACGAGGAAGTTTCTGATCCCCTTTGGCAGACACTATGGCTGAGGAACTTGCAGCTCTTTATCATACTCATACATGGGATTTGGTTCCGCTTCCACCCAAAAAACACACGATTGGTTGTCGTTGGGTTTATAAAATCAAAACAAAGTCGGATGGATCCGTTGAGCGTTATAAAGCTAGAGTTGTTGCGAAAGGGTACGCGCAAAAGTATGGTATGGATTATGAGGAGACGTTTGCTCCTGTTGCAAAATGACGATTGTTCGCACCTTGATTGCAGTTTCTTCCATTCGCCAATGGAAGAATTATCAGATGGATGACAAGAATGCTTTCTTGAATGGTGATCTTCATGAGGAAGTATACATGTCTCCTCCCCCTGGTATTGCTCACCAAACAGGTGAATTTTGTCGACTTCGGAAGGCACTATATGGCCTCAAACAAGCCCCTCGTTCTTGGTTTGAGAAATTTTCTACATTGATTACTTTTCTTGGTTTTCAACCAAGTAACCACGACTCGGCTCTATTTATTCGATGTACGAATGCAGGTCGGATTATTCTTTCCTTATATGTCGATGACATGATTATTATTGGTGATGATCATGATGGTATAGAGTCTTTAGAGCGTGATTTGGCTCATCGTTTTGCTATGAAAGACTTGGGATTGCTACGTTATTTCTTGGGGATTGAAGTTGCTCAATCTCCAAAGGGTTATCTTTTATCCCAAACGAAGTATATTTCAGATTTGTTTGAACGTGCATGACTCACGGATAATCGAACAGTTGATACGCCTATAGAGAGTAATGCAAAGTACTCTCCAACTGACGGTGTCCCATTATCAGATCCAAGCCTTTATCGTACCATTTTTGGGAGTTTGGTTTACCTGACTGTCACTAGACCGGATATTGCCCATGCAGTTCATGTGGTTAGCCAGTTTGTCACTGCTCTTACTACTGTTCATTGGGGAGCTGTTCTTTGTATTTTGAGATATTTACGTGGTACTCAGTTCCACACTCTTATGTTTCCATCTACATCCTCTCTTGAGTTTTGTGCCTATAGTGATGCAAATTGGGATAATGATATTTATGATCGTAAGTCCACTACTGGGTATTGTGTTTCTCTTGGAGATTCATTGATATCATGGAAAAGCAAGAAACAAGATGTCGTTTCTCAATCTTCTACAAAATCTGAGTATCGAGCCATGGCTATCGCCACTTGTGAAATTGTTTGGTTGAGATGGATTCTTGTAGATATGGGTGTTCATATCTCTCAGCGTACCCCTTTGTATTATGATAACGAGAGTGCAATAATGATTGCCAAGAATTCAGTGTTTCATGAGTGCACAAAGCACATCGAGATTGACTGTCATTTCACACGTCATCATCTCCAGAAGGGTACTATCTGTTCCTTCCTCTTTGCAGATTGGTGATATTCTTACAAAGCCGTTGACTGCTTCTCGATTCCATATTCTGTCTGACAAACTCTCAATGCTTATTGTTGTTGCATTGTGAGTTTGAGGAAGGGGGGGGATGTTAGCCTAATAAGATTTTGGGCTTTATTTTGTATTGGGTTTTATGATTGGGCCTTTTCGCTAGGAAACCCTAATTAGCTTGTCTATATATTATGTCTTTCGCTTTCATTGTATTTGTACTTCTCTTTGATAATAATATGAAACCCTAGCCGTTATATGTCATTCACTTGTTAGTTTACAATTGTATAGAACTTAAACTTCTATTTACACATGCATGCCTCTTCACTCTTCATTATTTCTCGTCCTTATTTCCTAATCATGAGAATGCACTTTCATTACCCATATATATGTGATTTTTCCCATACTTGTGCATAATAGTTGCACATATAATTTCATATTCACCAACAAAACTCAAGACCACAAGATCTATAAAAACTTTGATGCTAGATGTTTTACTGTTTTAGGAATGCTTGAAACGATGCCGTCATTTGGAGATGAGGTGAATGGTTGACATATATGACTTAGGGGTTGCTTTTGCATGATCCACATCATATATCACATAATGCTTTGCTTATTGGTGTTTATTTTGTAATGTTCTTTTATAAAACTAATTATCATACAGTCCCTTTATCTTTCAACATAATTTTAGACGAACATTGTATTTTGATGTGTGTTTCAAATGATGGCCTTTAGATGATGCTAGTAGAGATGCTTTAGAGATTTAGAGTTGCTTTGTTTATATATTTAGTCTTCATTTTTTTATTTGAATATTTATGTCCAAGATTTTACTTGTGGTTTGGTATGATTAGACATTCCGTTGAGTTGTTGACAATTTTATTATTTAAGATATTTTGACTTTTATAGGAATTTTCTCTATATTAAACATGATGGGTTTTAGCCATATGAACATTCCTATGTGCACATGCAACCCTAATGCTTGGATCTAGGTTTATCTAATTGAACATACATTGAATCCAAGACTTGTAATGGCTAATATACAATAGTAACAATATGAAATCAAAGATTAGAAGTTTACCTTGAATCACTTGCTTGATCTTCTTGTCCTTGAGGCTTTAGAGTCACAATTGTCACTCCTCTAATGGCTTACAAACACCAACTAGCAAGGAGGATGATTTGAGAGAGAGGAGGGAAGAGAAATTCGGCCAGGGTTTCTTCTCTAAGCACAAGTGCCGATTTCTCTTGACCCTAAGGGTCTATTTATACTTTCAAGGCTCCTAGGGTTTCACCCTTAAACCCTAATTGGATAACTTAGGCCCTAAGCAATCCAAATCCCTTTCATGATAAGCCTTGGACAATTTTATGGCTATCCTTAGCCCTAGAAATCGTCCACCCCTTATCCATAAAGGATATATAGCCCAAAGTGCAACTATCAAACAGTTGACAGTTTATACCCCTTTATTTAATTAATCTCTTTAAGTCACCAAATTAATTCCTAATTAATTTATGAATTATATTAATCAAATAATAATATTATTATACTATATATTATTCTCATAATATATTAATAATATTTATTCTCTCATAATAAATCATCCTGTCAAGTTGCTATGGTGAAGGCAACCCAAAAGGACCATGCACAATCGGGTCAAATACTTGCCTAATATAGTTGCAGCCTTAGACACTATTCCAACAGTCTTCCACTTGGATAAGTCTAGTAACTATATGCACAAGTATAATCCGGTTTGCAATCGTAGCTCTCATAGACGCTGTCAAACTCTGATCTAATCAATCTTGTCCTTTAGATAAGGGATCGTACGGTCCTCTGTTAGATATCATGCTGACAATTCTATGGAACAATTAGTCTAGCATTTGGTTTCTCGATCTCCGATTCATTTGACATAGAACTTAATCGAACACATCAATTCAGTTCTGACCGGGCCCGACACATAAATCAAATCAAATTATCGAGCGGCCGAGATATCGCTTTTACCCTCTTGGGATAAAAGTAACAGATAAACTTCGACTTATATGCATTTACTTATTCATTAATCAACCATACACAACAATGCGTTTTATAACATCAAGTTACTGATGCGGTTTTGCATTATCAATGTACAACCAATCAACAAATAACAAACCATATATCTTGGTTTTAAGACTATATGATATTATCGTCTTGCGATCACCCCTTTTATCACATTCCATAAGGTGATTCCAGCAAGCACGGGTTTGTTCCAATGCTCAAAACCAGTTCATAAGCACTCATGAACGCTGCAACAACCTTTTGCTATGTCTAATACCATTTAGACAATCTAGACACCAATTCATGACAATCTTCATTCATACCTACTTCCAACATATGAACGATTGTGGATAATTTGAACAATTCGATTATTCTTAATAAACTCAATGATTCTGGAAGTCAAAACATGCAAAATGAAACAATAGTTAAACAATTAACGTAAGACAGTAACATTACTCATAAATAATACTCTTTTATTTAATCATCAAATGTTAATTACATTTATCTATTACACGTTTCTACTACTATCTAATCTATACTAATATCATCCTTCAGCCCAATACTCATAGCATGCTGCAAGTGCTTAACCCTACTCAGTCCCTTTGTAAGCGGATCTGCTGTGTTATCTTCTGATGATATCCTCTTCACTACAAGTTGTCCTTCTTCTACATGATGTCTAATAAAGTGATATTTTCTGTCGATATGTCTAGATCTACCATGATCCCTCGGTTCCTTGGTCAAGGCAACCGCTCCTTCATTATCACAGAAAATCTACATGGGCTCCTTTATGGCAGGTACAACTCCAAGATCACCAATGAAGTTCTTTAACCATATTGCCTCCTTTGACGCTTCGCTCGATGCAATGTACTCTGATTCACACGTTGAATCAGCTACGGTTTCCTGCTTGGAACTTTTCCAAGTCACTGCTCCTCCATTCAGGGTAAAAACCCAGCCCGACTGCGAACGGTAGTTGTCCCTGTCGGTTTGAAAGCTGACGTCACTATACCCTCGCACCTTCAAGTCATCACTAATGGGTTTTTGCCATAAGAACATCCTATGTGCTCATACAAACCCTAATGCTTGGATCTAGGTTTCTCTATTGTATGCAAGTTATCCAAGACTATAAACCCTAATTCTAGCATACAAGTAATCATATTAACATGAGAATGGGTTTAAGATATTACCTTGATTGTTATGTAGCAACAACAATCACAATTCTCCTTGTAATGACTTTAGAAAGCTTAGAGTCATAAATGTCACTCCTCTAATGGTTCACAAACACCAAAAGCAAAAGGATGAGGAGGAGAGAGGATGAACACTGCCCTAAAACGTGTGAAACCCTAGAGGGATGCTTGTCCACGTTTTTGGGTCATAAGGGATGTATATATAGTTAGGCTATTAGGGTTATCTAACAAGGAAACCCTAATTTGGATGCTTAAGCCCTAAGCAACCCATGGATCCCTTTCCTTAAGGCCTTGGACGATTTCCTCATGGGTTTCCCCATAGAATTCGTCCAATCCTTAATACAAGGCAATCCATGGCCCAAATTGCAATTATCTTATAATTACAATTCCAGTCCCTTAAGTTTAATTAATCTCTTTTAGTCACAAAACTAATTACCAATTAACTATTGACTAATATTAATTAAACAATATGATTTCTCCTTTAATATATTATTCTCATAATATATTAATAAATCATATTTAATCATTTCTCTCCATAATTCATCCTATCAAGTTGCTTTGGTGAAGGCAACCCAAAAGGACCATGCACCATCGGGTCAAGTACATACCAAAATAGTTATGGACTTAGACACTAATCCAACAGTCTCCCACTTGGATAAGTCTAATAACTATTATGCGTATGACTTCAGATCCTGATATGCAATCGTATCTTTCCAAATCCGCTGTCAACTCTGATCCTATCAGATACGCGTGTCCTTTAGATAAGGGATCATATATTCCTCCATTCTAGATATCGTATGAGACATGATTTCAAATCATTCTCTTTGTACTATTTCTCGACTTCCGATTTATGATGACTGACTAATTGAACAAATCAAATTAGCCCTAGTCCGGCTGAGCATTTACGTTTGTCATCACTAAATCATCGAGGGGCCCAAAGATATCGCTTTTATCCTACTTTGGATAAAAGGAACAGATAAACTTTGATACAATGCTTGCTTGAACTCACTCACCAAATCACACACAACAATATGTTTTATGACACCAAGTTACTGGTGCGTTTACATATTATCAATGTCCAACCGATTTGCAAGATACAACTCACACATCTCGGTTTCAAGAATATAAGATGTTATCGTCTCACCAATCACTCGTGATACAATTCATGGAGTGATCCAAGTGAGCGTGGGTTTAATCCAATGCTCAAATCACATTCCTAAGCACTCATGAACGTTGCAGTAAACATTTGCTTATGTCTAATAATTTGACTGTTCTTAACCAATTAAATTATTCAGGAAGTCAAAACATGCAAAGTGAAACACAAGAATAATACTAATCCCATATGGCCTCAACCCTTTGAGCATAAATAAAACACCTTTTATTTATCACCATATCGATTACTCATTATTTGTCGTTTCGGGTAATCAACTTCTTACTTGAATTATACACTTGCCCCATGCTTCTAGCATGCGCACAATGTTTACCTATGGTTCTTACTTTGTGAAATAGACCAAATTGAGCACATTTCCAATCATTCTCATTTCACAACTCCAAATCCTTTTTTTCATAAGTGAAAGAATATCAAATTCTTGCTACTTATAGAATATGCTAGATTCTAACATTTTATGCAATGATCCTTTCATAATGTCACTGCACCAAAGTCACAAAGACTATTGCCAATGAAATTACAAAGTCCTATATCGGAAATTGTTACAATACAATTCTTTAGATATGATGTCTCTCACTCAAAGTACATTCCTTTGAACATCCTTTTGCATAAAAGTTTCTAATCTAGTCATAGATTTTCAATATTCAATTCCCAATATGGACACGTTTCCATATTTTCCATACGACAACTCATTCTTAATAGAATCTTATCTATTCATAATAATGTCGATATGGTCCATCCAATATGGAAACATTTTCATATTTTCCAATACTATACTTCCAACTACTCACAAGCGACCAATCCTCGACGAACTTTGGATTGTCCTTTGATAGTTGTTTAATTATCTTAGTCAAAACCGATTCTCGTCCTTTTTCCCTCTAAATGCGCTAGACATTTGGAAAATTTTAGAATGGTCAAATATTATAGCATTTGCAATCGATCCTATACCCGAAGCGTATGGGACACAATGCATAATGTCTTACATAAAGATTTGATACTTTATCAATCTTCCGCTATAATATTTCATTTGCTATGTTCTCAAAATTCTAATTGTGAAGAGGAATGCCGTAATCATAATCGAAATTTTAAGAACACACTATGTACCTTTGACTAAATTTATTAACATTTCTCAACCTAAGCCTTTAGATTTGAAATGAAGCATAATATTCTCTCCCTTAATTATAGCAAAACAACTTTTCAACTCTTACAACTTTGCAAAGTGTGACTCTTGTTTTCTATAATTAATATTGCCAACTTGCAATACTTTCCTTAGTAATCATACAATCATAACATTTATGCTCCCATTATCATGATGATTATTATAAACATAACACTTATGCTCCCACTAGCTTTGACATGTATTCAGAAACAGCTTAACTTTCAGAAAAACAATACCTATTGAATTTCTTAAGTTCATGTTTCTAATACTTAATGCTTTGATAATCTTTTATTAAGGCTTATACACCTTTCCCTTAGATAGCTCATATGTGTGTCTAAACAATTCAGACTAATTGCCAAATCTCACAATTCGAATCATGGAAAGGGATACCGTAACCATAATCGAATTCGAGAATTCAATTTCCACAATCACTATCTTAATCATTAAGACTCACTTGGAGGATCAATTGAGATATAGTTCTTAATCATTAAGACCTATCATAAAGCATAAAAGCTACTCTCCCTTCTTCTTAGAATGGAGAAACTTTTATCTTTCTGCCTATATGATTCTTCTTATTCGTTTTGCAATTGATTTAAACCTTTTTAATCAATTCCGAATTACACTTAATCTTATAAGTATAATCATATTTACTAAACTTTTAGTAAACTGTGACATCCCCAAAATCTCGGTCAGAAAAGACCGATTTTCATTTATGCTTTTAAAATAATTTCAGAGTAAATCCTTTTGATTTGAAAGAGTTGCGGAATTTGTTGCCAAAACAAAACGTGATAAAACAATGTTTACCAAAGCATTTCATAAAAGAAATGTATTTTCGTTATATAATCAAAACTCGGGATGTCTTGTTCCGATACAGACCATAAAGCATAAACGATAACATTACAAGTCATTCAACAAATATATACATATACAGACTTGTAAACAAAACAACTTGATGGTTCATCCATCTTATGCCCTTGCACCACTTCCTGTAATACAAATAAAACTGAGTGGGTCAGGCTTGGGAGCCTGGTGAGCATATAGGGTTTTCAACCCACAATAAATAATTATATTTAATTCCACCAACCAACAATAACCCAATTACCCATTCCCATTATTCTCACTTTACATCCCAAAGACAACTAACATAAGGGACCTAGTCTAAGAATATTTCATCGGGGCGACAACACATGCTTCGGGGGTTCCTCAGCAATATAAGTCAAATAAGGCAACCATGAGGGGGATGGAGTACAGCGAATGAACACCCAAGTTCATTAACACCTACAGGTGGCGAGCCTGCTAGTGTTCCACATGACTGTCTAGAAAAGTCTGTGGTCGTCATCTAAACTCCGCTAGATGACTGAATCAAAACAACAACGAGGCCTCTCATCTGTTTATTACACACCAACTATCTACCCATGTTCTACCCAACATATTAGTAGATAAAAGTATACATTTTTATACATAGTTTAAAAACCTGTATAGCATGCTTTAATCAATACATATTCCACATAACAGATGATGCACACACACATAAAACGTATTTCATAGAAAACAAATCAGATCCATGAGATAGAAGAGAGTGAATATGCATTCACACATATAACAAAAAATATACACATAACACGTATTTCGTATAAAATACTTTATAATTATGCGTTAGAAGAAAGTAACCACACAATCACTTGATCAGAAGATGATCGGACAGCACTACGGCTTATAGAAGTAGTATTCTTAGGCAAATCTGGAAGATCTTCACAAAAAACCGGACTCCTCGCGGGCAGAGCTTCGGCTCGGGAATCGCACTTCTCGGGATCTTCGGGGCTTCGGGACTTGCTTCGGGGCTCGGGAATGATACCGGGGCTTCGGGATGATTCTTGCACGAAAAACGATGCAAAATGGGAGAGAGAAGAGAGAAAAAGAGCAAATGAGCCGGCTGCCCTCGCATCCTATTTATAGGAGGCTGGAGCCTCGGAGTACGCTGGGCGTACAACAGTACGCGGGGCGTACGCGTTCGAATCGTCATGGCATGCGTCATCCGAAGAACTCGAGTGCGAGGGACGTCACGCTTCGCTGTAGGCTGGGCATACAACAGTACGCTGGGCGTACTCCGGATGAGTCCGATGACTCCCCTTCAGATAATACCGGATTTTATAATTAATTTTAAATATTAATTATTTAATAAACTTTGAAAATTCATATCTCCTTCATACGAACTCCGTTTTCGACGTTCTTTATATCCACGCGTAGGTGAGACTACGCTCTACAACTTTTGTTTAGACTCCGTCGGCTAATTTTGAATTTATTTTTCTTATTTATTTTTAGTAGGCCGGGACAGGAAAACTCCGTTATAAAATCATAACTTCTTCATCCGACGTCCGTTTTCGCCTATCTTTTTATCGTTTTACTCCTAATAACGAGACCTTCGATTCTCATTTAGATTGTTTCGGCTAAAAACCGCTCGATCTCAAATCGAGTATTCAGGCTGCATACCACTAAGTCGAAACTTCAGAAAATCATAACTTCCTCATACGAAGTCAGATTTGGGCATTCTTTATATATTCGGAAACTTCGTTTCAACTACTACAACATTATCCAAAGATATCAAGTTTATTTTAAACTTAAATTTTGATGCTCATTTTATTTTTAATTAATCAAATCATATAATTAAGCAATTAAGCACAAAACACATAATACTCAAATAATATACTTCTATTATTTCAAAACGGGTTACAAAGGTTAACCTAGACTATTACATCAACGAAAATGCCTAGCCTGGAAACGCGGGCGTTACAATTCTCCCCCCTTAGGATGTTTCCGTCCCCGGAATCACACATCAACAAACAAATGCGGATAGCGACTCAACATGTCACTCTCCGTTTCCTAGGTGAGATTTGGTCCATTCGAATGTTTCCAACAAACAAGCACTAATTCGACCATCTTGCGTCGAAGCTTCTTAGTCTTTCGGTCAACAATTGCCTCTGGTTCTTCAATTAACCTCTTGTTTTCATCAATTCTCAATTCAGAAATTGGAATTATATCGGGAACTTCTCCCGTGAGCTTCCTCAAATAACACACATGAAAAGTGTTGTGAATTCCATTCAGTTCCTCTGGTAGTTCAAGCTTATAAGCTTGGTTCCCAATCCTTTGAAGAACTTTAAACGGTCCAATAAACCTTGGACTCAACTTTCCCCTTTTACCAAATCTTATAAGTCCCTTCCACGACGAGACTTTAAGCAAAACCGAATCTCCAACTTCGAAAGTCATTGGCCTTCGCTTCTTGTCAGCATAGCTCTTTTGACGATCTTGAGCTGCTAACATTCTTTCTCTAATTATTTTCAACTTTTCAGCGGTTTGATGGAACATCTCGGGACCCATAAACTGCTTTTCTCCAGCCTCAAGCCAACAAGACGGCGTACGACACTTCTGTCCGTATAAAGCTTGATAAGGTGCCATCTTTATGCTCAAGTGGAAACTATTATTGTAGGAAAATTCTACCAAAGGTAAATGTTCATCCCAGTTACCTAGGAATTCCAGGGTACATGCTCTCAGCATATCTTCAAGTGTTTGTATTGTTCTTTCACTCTGGCCATCAGTCTGCGGATGGTAAGCTGTACTTAAACACAACTTGGTACCCAATTCCTCTTGTAGACTTTTCCAAAACCTCGAGGTGAAACGGCTACCATGATCCGACACAATCGTTAACGGAACACCGTGAAGCCTCACAATTTCCTTCACGTAAGAATTTGCAAGCTTCTCTATAGACCATTTCTCCTTGGCTGCTATGAAATGCGCACTCTTAGTGAATCGATCAACGACCACCCAAATCATGTCGTGACCATTCTTTGTTCTGGGCAGTTTAGTGACAAAATCCATAGCAATGTCTTCCCACTTACCCATAGGCACAGGAAATGGTTCTAAACTCCTGTACGGTTTCTGATGTTGTGTCTTTACTCTTGTACAAGTCACACACTCAGCCACATACTTTGCAACATCAAGCTTCATCGTCGGCCACCAGTAGTAGGGTTTTAGGTCCCTATACATTTTAGTGCTACCGGGATGAATCGAGTACATGGTTTTGTGAGCTTCTTCCATCAGAAGATCTCTGACTCCTCCTGTCTTAGGTATCCAAATCCGATCTTGGAACACCTTCAGTCCATGACTGTTTACACCGAACACCAACGTTTTGCCCAAACGTTCCTCTTTTCGGTCATTCTTCTCAGAAGCTTCGCTTTGAGCTTTCTTTATACTTTCCAAAATAGTTGAGACAACTTCAATTCTCAACGCTCTTGGCCTTTTCCTTTCAAGATTGACTTTCCGACTGAGAGCATCAGCAACAACATTAGCTTTACCAGGATGGTAAAGTATCTCACAGTCGTAGTCCTTGAGTAACTCTAGCCAGCGTCGTTGCCTCATATTCAATTCTTTTTGATTAAAGAGATATTGGAGACTCTTATGATCAGTGAAAAGTTTGCACTTCGTTCCGTAGAGGTAATGCCTCCATATTTTCAGAGCGAAAACTACCGCTGCCAACTCCAAATCATGAGTCGGGTAACTCTTTTCATGCTCCTTCAGCTGTCGAGACGCATATGCTATCACCTTTTCTCTTTGGCTCAAAACACAACCCAATCCAACCCCAGACGCATCGCTATAAACAACGAAGTCTTCAACTCCATCGGGTAAAGAAAGTATCAGTGCCTCGCATAGCTTCTTCTTTAGCTTCTCGAATGCTTCTTTATGCTTATCACTCCCAGCATAAGTAGCTCCTTTGTGGGTCAAAGCTATTAATGGAGTAGCAATCGAAGAAAAGCCTTGGATAAACCTTCGGTAATATCCGGCTAATCCTAAAAAGTTTCGGATCTCTGTGGGACTTTTCGGTTGCTCCCACTTCATTACAGCTTCAATCTTTGCTGGATCAACCATTATCCCTTCTTGGTTGACCACGTGACCCAAGAATTGGACTTCACGAATCCAAAAATCACACTTAGAGAACTTTGCATACAACTTCTCCTTCTTCAAGACTTCTAACACTTCTCGTAAGTGTCTGCCATGCTCCTCTTGGCTTTTTGAGTAAATCAGAATGTTGTCTATGAATACTATCACGGATCTATCAAGGAACGGATTACAAACCCTATTCATTAAATCCATGAATGCTGCTGGAGCATTGGTTAGTCCAAACGACATAACCAAGAACTCGTAGTGTCCATATCTAGTTCTGAATGCAGTCTTCTCGATATCTTGCTCTCTTACTTTTAGCTGATGATATCCTGACCTGAGATCGATCTTCGAGAAATAGCTCGAACCTTGCAATTGATCAAATAGGTCATCAATCCTTGGCAACGGGTATCTATTCGTTATTTTTGCCTTGTTCAACTCTCTGTAATCAATGCACATTCTCATACTTCCATCTTTCTTCTTCACAAATAACACCGGAGCTCCCTAGGGTGATGAACTAGGTCTAATGAAACCTTTGTCCAATAACTCCTGAAGTTGCATCATCAGCTCCTTCATCTCCGTTGGTGCTAATCGATACAGTGCTTTTGCTATTGGCGTGGTTCCTGGTAACAAGTCTATTCTGAACTTTACTTGTCTATCAGGTGGTAATCCAGGAAGATCTTCGGGAAATATTTCCGGATAATCACACACCACTGGTATACTCTGTATCACCTTATGTTCCTTCTTAGCATCGATCACGAATGCTAAATATGATGTACATCCCTTAGTCAAACACTTCCTGGCTTTCATTAGGGAAATGATTTGAGAATTTACTCGCCGTTTGTCCCCGTACACCATAAATGAATCCTTCCCAGGCGGGTTTACTTTAACTATCTTCTTCTTGCATAAAATTTCAACATCATTGGCGCTAAGCCAATCCATTTCCAGAACGATGTCGAAACCATTAAGTTCGATAGGCAATAATTCCTCGTGAAACTTATTCCCATTAAGGTCGATTAAGATGTTTTTCATACGATGGCTAACAGGTACAAACTTGCCACTAGAAACTTCGGCTAATAAAGCATTATCTAGTCTACCAACAGGAAAGGCTAGTTTTCTACCAAACTCATGCGAAATAAAGGAGTAGTTGGCTCCAGAATCAAACAAAATTTGAGCAGGTAATTTGTTTACGAGAAAGGTACCTGAAGCGACATCAGCTTCATCTTTCGCAGCTTCGAGTGTCATCTGGAAGGCTCTCACCTTCGGCTTTGGTGGAATGTTGGGCTTAGCTGCCTCCTTCTTCTTTGGACAGTCTTTCAAAATGTGCCCCTCTTCATTGCAACCAAAACACATCCTTTTGTTGTTCGGACACTCATTGGAAAAATGCCCAATTTTTCCGCACTTGTAGCAGGTTACATCCTCACTACATTTCCCAAAGTGCTTTTTCTTACACTTATCACACCATTTCGCTTCGCCTCCTTTTCCTCCACCAAACTTTTTCGAATCAGATTTCGAAAATTTGCTTTTCTTACCAGAACCAGATGTTCCCTCAAACTTTCTCTTCTCACCAACCATAACCTTGTCGGTGGTTCTCCCCTTAATCATGTTCTCAACAGACTTGGCAGCCCAGATAGCTGCCTCTAGAGTATGTGCCTGACGTACTGGCACCTCGTACTCCCATGGGAGTGCCTTCGCACACCGGTCCACCTTTGTCAGCTCGTCTGGGACAATACACAAGGCAAACTCCATCTTATCGGTGAAGTTATTGGTGTAATCATCAACTGACATGCTGCCTTTCGTCAATGCCAAAAACTTATTCTCCAACTCCAACAGATTTTGAGCCGAGCAGAACTTGCGCTTGAACTGCACCAAGAACTCTGCCCATGTCAATTGCAGTGGCTCATTAGGGATTAATGTCTTCCCTAGAGTGTTCCACCAACGAACGGCTCCACCTCAGAATTGACGCACTACATAGATAGTCTGCAACTCGCCTCTGCAGCCACAAGTCATGAAGGCTAACTCCATTTCGGAGATCCAATCCATAACTCAAATTAGATCCTCCTTTCCATTGAAGGTCGATGGTTTGCAAGTTAGAAAGTCCTTGTACTTGCATCCTATTCCATCATTCCTTCCATCATGGTTGTTTTGCCTAACTATCGGTGGGTTGGCTTGACCAACAGACCCACTGAAGTTTCCACCTTCCGAGTGCCCTTCATTTAATTCGGGCTCTTCCACACGAATTGACAGTTCTTCACGATTCTGTTGAAGCAACCGCCTAGTTTCATCCATCTGACGATCCAACATTGTTTGAATCATCATTTGCACACCAGCCATGGTTATTGGCTCAGGTGCTACTGCTACGACACGTATTTGCTCAATCACTGGTGGTTGATTCCTGTTTTCATCAGCATTTCTAACTCCACTTCTTGTTCTCACCATTTTTGATCTATACACCGAATAAGGTGAAATTAGATCCTCATTCACGATAGATATTCAAATCATCCTTATCACTCCGAAACGTTTACATGCTAGTTCTAATATCGTAGACGTACGCTTAGAATCCTATACACATAAAGTTTCTAGATCCGGTCGGCAACAGACGATAGATCCGAACAAATAATATCATATATGGCAACATATTACATTTAACACATAAAGCATTTTAGGCAACTTTCCTAAAATAAACTAGTGCTCGTGTCTAAAATATCACAGACACACATCTCAAAATTTCACTTAGCATTCTAAGTTTAAGTCTAGAAATCCTACAAATTCCTAGTTCGCTTAAACTAATGCTCTGATACCAACTGTGACATCCCCAAAATCTCGGCCAGAAAAGACCGATTTTCATTTATGCTTTTAAAATAATTTCAGAGTAAATCCTTTTGATTTGAAATAGTTGCGGAATTTGTTCCCAAAAACAAAACGTGATAAAACAATGTTTACCAAAGCATTTCATAAAAGAAATGTATTTTCGTTATATAATCAAAACTCGGGGTGTCATGTTCCGATACAGACCATAAAGCATAAACGATAAAATTACAAGTCATTCAACAAATATATATATATATATATATATATATATATACATATACAGACTTGTAAACAAAACAACTTGATGGTTCATCCATCTTATGCCCTTGCGCCACTTCCTATAATACAAATAAAACTGAGTGGGTCAGGCTTGGGAGCCTGGTGAGCATATAGGGTTTTCAACCCACAATAAATAATTATATTTAATTCCACCAACCAACAATAACCCAATTACCCATTCCCATTATTCTCACTTTACATCCCAAAGACAACTAACATAAGGGACCTAGTCTAAGAATATTTCATCGGGGCGACAACACATGCTTCGGGGGTTCCTCAGCAATATAAGTCAAATAAGGCAACCATGAGGGGGATGGAGTACAGCGAATGAACACCCAAGTTCATTAACACCTACAGGTGGCGAGCCTGCTAGTGTTCCACATGACTGTCTAGAAAAGTCTGTGGTCGTCATCTAAACTCCGCTAGATGACTGAATCAAAACAACAACGAGGCCTCTCATCTGTTTATTACACACCAACTATCTACCCATGTTCTACCCAACATATTAGTAGATAAAAGTATACATTTTTATACATAGTTTAAAAACCTGTATAACATGCTTTAATCAATACATATTCCACATAACAGATGATGCACACACACATAAAACGTATTTCATAGAAAACAAATCAGATCCATGAGATAGAAGAGAGTGAATATGCATTCACACATATAACAAAAAATATACACATAACATGTATTTCGTATAAAATACTTTATAATTATGCGTTAGAAGAAAGTAACCACACAATCACTTGATCAGAAGATGATCGGACAGCACTACGGCTTATAGAAGTAGTATTCTTAGGCAAATCTGGAAGATCTTCACAAAAAACCGGACTCCTCGCGGGCAGAGCTTCGGCTCGGGAATCGCACTTCTCGGGATCTTCGGGGCTTCGGGACTTGCTTCGGGGCTCGGGAATGATACCGGGGCTTCGGGATGATTCTTGCACGAAAAACGATGCAAAATGGGAGAGAGAAGAGAGAAAAAGAGCAAATGAGCCGGCTGCCCTCGCATCCTATTTATAGGAGGCTGGAGCCTCGGAGTACGCTGGGCGTACAACAGTACGCGGGGCGTACGCGTTCGAATCGTCATGGCATGCGCCATCCGAAGAACTCGAGTGTGAGGGACGTCACGCTTCGCTGTACGTTGGGCGTACTCCGGATGAGTCCGATGACTCCCCTTCAGATAATACCGGATTTTATAATTAATTTTAAATATTAATTATTTAATAAACTTTGAAAATTCATATCTCCTTCATACGAACTCCGTTTTCGACGTTCTTTATATCCACGCGTAGGTGAGACTACACTCTACAACGTTTTTTAGACTCTATCGGCTAATTTTGAATTTATTTTTATTATTTATTTTTAGTAGGCCGTGACAGGAAAACTCCTTTATAAAATCATAACTTCTTCATCCGACGTCCGTTTTCGCCTATCTTTTTATCGTTTTACTCCTAATAACGAGACCTTCGATTCTCATTTAGATTGTTTCGGCTAAAACCGCTCGATCTCAAATCGAGTATTCGGGCTGCATACCACTAAGTCGAAACTTCAGAAAATCATAACTTCCTCATACGAAGTCAGATTTGGGCGTTCTTTATATATTCGGAAACCTCGTTTCAACTACTACGACATTATCCAAAGATATCAAGTTTATTTTAAACTTAAATTTTGACGCTCATTTTATTTTTAATTAATCAAATCACATAATTAAGCAATTAAGCACAAAACACATAATACTCAAATAATATACTTCTATTATTTCAAAACGGGTTACAAAGGTTAACCTAGACTATTACATCAATGAAAATGCCTAGCCTGGAAACGCGGGCATTACATAAACCATGACGAATATCTTGTAACTCTTATGATGGACTTGATCGACACACAACTTTGTGTACTCGATCTCCTAGTCCTTCACTTGACACTTTGTCAATGAATTAGTCTAATTTCCAAATATGAAATTTCTCATTCTTCGTGCAACCAAGTTGCTTGATTCCAAATTTCTGTCCAATTGAAACTTGGGTGATGAGAAACTCTCCCTATTTGGTAAATTATCAACTTTTCCATAAACACCATAAATAAGAATCATATCCATTTGTTGTAGAAATATGCAAACACCAATTTTCATAACGATTTCATTGCAAGGAAATAAACAAATAAATAAATTAGTCAAACCAAAATTTATTTTATTTATAAAAGCAGCGGAGAACATTTTTCCTTACAATGCAAAATCCATTGAAAACTATGTATTTCAAAAGGAAAATTTCTAACAACTCTATCATAACTATCTAAGCTCAAAATCTAATATTCAAGTTCATGCAATCAAGATGCATTCCTTGTGATTAGATTCATCTTGCTCTTTCACGAAGCTTCCTTTCTTTTCACCGATCCTGCAAAACATTCAAATGCAATCTTATCACATCATGTATTAAGAATCAATGAATAGGAACTTAACGGAGTTAGATAGTGGATTTTACCTGAAGCGCAGCCATACTCTTTGACTCTCCCATCTTCTGGACTCTTCAGGCTCTTTGGGCAGACTTGTATCCAACGCCCTTTCTTTTGGCAGCAAACGCAGGTCGTTTCTCCTTGAACGTCCTTGGAAGCATGGTCGGTTGACTTTCCCAACAAATATGCTCCATTGCTTCGCCAAATCATTTCTGATTCAGTAGTAATGAGCATGTAAGTTAGGTCAATGAGGTTGTCGTCATGATCCATCATATAATACTTTCTTTTGAACTCATTATATGATTCAGGAAGTGACTGTAAAACCCAATTCACAGCCAACTCATTCGGGAATGACACACCCAACATTATCAACCTATCAATGTGTGATTTCATTCCTAGAACGTGGGCACATACGGGTTTACCATCTTCATGTTTCATTTCCAATAGGACTTTAGTGATATTGAACCTTTCAATTCTTCGATCTTGTGGGTTAGGGAGAACAATTGGAGGAGGTGGAGGAAGTGAATCATGATTTCTTGTTCCTCGATCGAATCGTGGAATACCATCTTCATGTGGAATGCTTGTTCCACGGGATTTGGGAAGACCATAGTTGTTGAACTTTGACATCTACAAAATGGGAGAAAATGAATTCAAGTTAGTTGATTGATTGAGTCCTTAGTAAATCACCCAAATGAGATACTAAGGCTAGGACCCAACACAATATTCTACAACTCGGGAGAGGGATGCCGTAACCCAAATTGCAGAACATTTGAAGGTAAGTGAATGACGATTCACTAATTTCCACCATGAAAAAACAAAAAAGAAATTTAAGTTTTAAATCTATGAAAACTCCTAGATCCTATGAGATTCATTGAACATTTCAATGGCATGTTTAAATATCGATATGCCCCTCTTGTTTGTGACTGGGATGCCGAGGATCAAAAAGCGGGTGTGAATAACCATGCAAACTTACATGGTGCCCTCACATGTCACAGTCACCTATTCGATGTGCTGGTAAACCACACACGCTCCACCGAACTATGACAAACATTGAGTCACCCTTTGCTACCTTTGCTTAGAACCATTTAGTGTGCCGGTAAACCACACACGCTCCACTAACGTCTTCGCAAGGGCACAAAGTGTAGTTTCATGGAATTGCATCAATTCACTTTTGCCTAAGTAACTAAGATTGGGAATTTGAAAAAACATTTAGTTACTTTATTAATTCATTATACTTAAAACGGAAGGTTTCGTCCTATCATACCCATTCGGCTAACGACCCTCCACTGGTCAAGAGTGCGGTGGGTAAGAGTGGATACCCATTCAATCGCCATTTTATAGGCAATTTCCTTAAACACCCCTTATAGACTAGCTTCGTGAATGAGGCCTACTAACGGTAAGACTTACTTTTACTCATACATATATATATATAATGTTAGACTTTTAATGTTATATATAGTATAAGGTGTATTTTACACTTTTAAAATATTAGGTGGTCAAATTTAACAATTATACTTTTAATTCAATTAAATTTTAAACCTAAACTTTTATGGATTTATTAAACCTCTTTTAATTATACACCTTAATTAATTAATAAAACCATAAGGGTGTGATTTGAACTTTTTCAAAACAATGCTAGGGTTTTAGAATTTAACATTCCTAATTAAACTTTTAATCAACTTTTAAATTCCAAAACTTGAGGGCAAGTTTTGAAACATTTCTAAACATTAGGGTTTAGAATTTAAATATACATCAAAATTAAACAATTAATCAAAATTTAAATTCCAAAACTTGAGGGCAAGTTTTGAAACCTTTTTCAAAACATTAGGGTTTCAACTATTTAAATTTCAAAACAACAAAACTTTTGAGGTCAAATTTAAACTATAAAACCTAAAAGGGAAAATGTGAAACTTTCATAACACAAGGATCAAATAAAAAATAATCTAAATTAACATTTAATGACATAATTATCCATATTTGATTTATTTAATGATTTCTTGCAACACAATTTATCAATTTAATCAAAATAATTAATCAATTATCACATAAGGAAACAAATATTTTATTAATTGATAAATATCTTCAATTAGATCAAGAATATAGTCATATATATATCAAAAAATCGGATTTATATTGATCTAATATGATAAGGCAAGTATCCTCAAGCAAAAACAGCAAGAAATCCCGGTTTTCCTTCATTCTGACCAGCCGACTCGTCGAGTCAGGCATGGACTCGTCGAGTCAGCATGGACTCGGCGAGTTCATCTAAAAAACTCGGCGAGTTCAGCCAGTAGAAACACAAAAAACGAATTTTTCCAACATACAAGGCATTAATACAATAGAAACCAATCTAGGCTCTGATACCACTAATGGGTTTTGGCCATAAGAACATCCTATGCGCTCATACAAACCCTAATGCTTGGATCTAGGTTTCTCTATTGTATATGCAAGTTATCCAAGACTATAAACCCTAATTCTAGCATACAAGTAATCATATTAACATAAGAATGGGTTTAAGATATTACCTTGATTGTTATGTAGCAATAACAATCACAATTCTCCTTGTAATGACTTTAGAAAGCTTAGAGTCACAAATGTCACTCCTCTAATGGTTCATAAACACCAAAAGCAAAAGGATGAGGAGGAGAGAGGATGGAGGCTGCCCTAAAACGTGTGAAACCCTAGAGGGATGCTTGTCCATGTTTTTGGGTCATAAGGGATGTATATATAGTTAGGCTATTAGGGTTATCTAACAAGGAAACCCTAATTTGGATGCTTAAGCCCTAAGCAACCCATGGACCCCTTTCCTTAAGGCCTTGGACGATTTCCTCATGGGGTTCCCCATAGAATTCGTCCACTCCTTAATACAAGGCAATCCATGGCTCAAATTGCAATTATCTTATAATTACAATTCCAGTCCCTTAAGTTTAATTAATCTCTTTTAGTCACAAAACTAATTACCAATTAACTATTGACTAATATTAATTAAACAATATGATTTCTCCTTTAATATATTATTCTCATAATATATTAATAAATCATATTTAATCCTTTCTCTCCATAATTTATCCTATCAAGTTGCTTTGGTGAAGGCAACCCAAAAGGACCATGTACCATCGGGTCAAGTACATACCAAAATAGTTATGGACTTAGACACTAATCCAACAATCACTCCCTCCGAGGACTAAGAACCATTCCTTCGTCCTCCGAAGGTACTTAAGGATATTCTTAACCTCTATCCAATGGGCTCTGCCAGGATTCCCTTGATATCTGCTAACCATGCTCAAAGCAAAGGCTACATCAGGGCAAGTACAAGTCATAGCATACATGATTGAGCCAACTGCGGAAGCGTATGGTACTCGGCTCATTTCTGCTATTTCAGCTTCAGTACTCAGACTTTGAGTCTTACTCAACTTGGCATTACTTTGTATCGGTAATTCTCTCTTCTTCGAGTTTTCCATACTAAAACGCTTTAGTACCTTATCTAAGTAAGTGTTCTGACTAAGTCCTATTAGCCTCTTACTTCCTTCTCTCACTATCCTTATTACCAAAATATAGGAAGCCTCTCCGAGGTCCTTCATAGCGAAGCACTTCCCGAGCCAGGACTTAACCTCCTGCAGAGTCGGGACGTCGTTTCCTATGAGTAGTATGCCGTCGACATACAGAACGAGGAAGCATACTATACTCCCACTGGCTTTGACATATACACATGATTCATCTTCGCTTTGTACAAATCCAAACTCTTTGACTTTCTCATCGAATCAAAGATTCCATCTGCGAGACGCTTGCTTAAGTCCATAAATGGATTTCTCAAGCTTACACACTCTATTCGGATGTTTTGGATCGACAAAACCCTCTGGCTGAGCCATGTAAACATCCTCATCCAACTTCCCGTTAAGGAAAGCAGTTTTGACATCCATTTGCCAAATCTCATAATCATGAAATGCGGCAATAGCTAGCATCACTCTAATAGACTTAATCTTCGCAACTGGTGAGAAGGTCTCATCATAGTCAACTCTGGTAGTTTGAGTAAAACCCTTCGCAACCAATCACGCCTTATATGTGTGTACGTTTCCATCCACGTCGGTCTTCTTCTTGAAGATCCATTTGCACCCGACGGTCTTATGTCCCGACACATTATTAACCAAATTCCAAACTTGGTTGTCATACATGGACTGGATCTCGCTGTCCATCGCCTCTTCCCATTTTACAGACTCCGAGCCTGCCATGGCTTCCTTATAGCTATTAGGTTCATCTAGATTTATTAGTGTACCATCACTAATATACGTGTCCCCTTCGGTAGTAATATGAAAACCATAAAACTGGGGCTGAAATTTAACTCTTTCGGAACGTCTAAGAGGTAAGGACTCGTCAATTGGTTCAACTGGAGTTTCCTCCTCGGGTTGAATGCCAGCGGTAGAGGTTCCTTCATCTATCGACTCTTGAATCTCTTCAAGCTCGATTTGCCTCCCACTGTCTTCTTCTCTTATGAGTTCTCGCTCTTGGAAAACTCCTCTCCTCGCAACAAAGACAACATTGTCCTTCGGTCTATAGAAGAGATATCCAAAGGATTTCTGCGGGTAGCCGATGAAAATACATCGCTCACTACGAGGTTCGAGGTTGTCGTGAGTATCTCGTCTTACGAAAGCCTCGCAACCCCAAACCTTGATATGTGCCAACAAGGGAGCTTTCCCTGTCTACATCTCGTGAGGTGTTTTAGCAACCTTCTTAGAGCGAACCATGTCTAACAAGGTTCGATTACGCCTTTCTGCCAAACCATTCAACTGTAGTGTCCTAGGTGGCGTCAATTGTGAAACTATTCCACACTCCTTGAGATAATCGTGGAATTCAAGAATTAGGTACTCTCCTCATCGATCGGATCGAAGCATCTTGATTTTCCTGCCCAATTGATTCTCCACTTCATTTTTGAACTCTTTGAACTTTTCAAAAGTTTCCGACTTTTGCTTGATTAAGTAGATATACCCATATCTACTATAGTCATCGGTAAAAGTCACATAGAAGCGGTTTCCATCCTTCGTGGTTGATCTAAACGGTCCACATACATCGGTATGTATTAGGTCCAATAGACCTTCACCCCTTTCACACGTACTTGTGAAGGGTGACTTAGTCATCTTTCCAAGCAAACAAGACTCACATGTGTCATCTTCCCTAAGGTCGAATGACTCCAACACTCCATCCTTTTGGAGTTGGGCTATGCGCTTCTTGTTGACATGTCCAAGACGACAATGCCACAAGGATGCTCTATCCATACCATTGGAAGAATTCATGCATAAAACATCATTTCCTAAGTTATCTACAATCATAACAGTTTCATAAATTCCATTACATGGTATAGCTTCAAAATATAAGACACCATTTAGATAAGCAAGAATAGAACCATTCTCATTATTAAAAGAAAATCTAAAACCTTGTCTAAACAAACCATGAAATGAAATGATGTTTCTAGCCATTTCTGGCGAATAACAACAATTGTTCAAATCTAAAGATAAACCATTTCTAAGCACTAAAGAATACACTCCAATCTTGGTCACATGCGACGATCTTCTGTTCCCCATGATTAGATTTATTCTTCCATGCTCCACATCCCTATTTCTTCTTAGTCTCTGCAAATCGGAACAAATATGGTAACCACAATCGGTATCAAGGACCCAAGAAATAGCATGAGATGAATCGTTAGATTTAATTGTATAAATATCTACGAAAGCTGGCTTGATCTTTCCTTCCCTTATGGCTTGTAGGTAGTCTGCGCAGCGTCTCTTCCAATGCCCTATTTTATGGAAATGGTGGCACTCTGCCTCCTTAGGGTTAGGACAGGGTTTAGCAGGATCAACTTTGGTCCCACTAGAAGAGGAACCATCTCGGGACTTTCCCTTGTGGTGGCTCTTAGACGGAGCCTTCCTCTTCTCGCCTCTTCCTTGCCCAATGGCCAAAACAGGAGCAGCGGGTGGATTGGGAGTGGGTGCAATAGACTTGTCCTTTAGGTTGCTTTCAGCAACCCTAAGGAGACCTTGGAGCTTGCTTAGGGTGACCTCTTCCTTGTTCATGTGGTAGGTCATCCTAAATTGATTCTAACACGGAGGCAAAGAGTGAAGCACCATGTCGATCGCCAAGTCTTCCCCAAAGTCAACATTCAACTTGCGAAGACGATCGACATACCTTTGCATCTTTTGCAGGTGCACGGTAAGAGATTCTCCATGACCCATTTTAGCGGAAATCATGTTAGTGAAAATCTCATAACGCTCTTGCCTCGTGTTCTGGTGATATCTCTCCAACAAGTCTTGGTGCATTTCATACGGATACATGTCCTCATAGGACTTTTGGAATTCGGCATTCATGGTGGCTATCATGATGCAATGTACCTTTGTTGCATCACGCTCGTGAGTTTCAAAAGCGGTCATTTCAGCCGGAGTAGCGATTTCAGGGTTGATTTTCTCGAGCTTCTCATCGAGGACATACTCCTTGTCCTCACAGCGAGCAATTGTGTGAATGTATCTTATCCATTCGCTAAAGTTCGTCCCATCGAAAGCAACCTTTTGACAAAGGCTCATCAATGTGAATGAACTAGCAGCAGCGTTGCTTGCGTTCGACATCTACAAATAGAAAGGACAAAGATAGATTAGAATATGAATCCCTAATTATCACCCAATAAGAAAAATTAGGGCTAGGATCCAACAACAATATTTACATATTAGAAAAGAGATGCCGTAATCTAACATGCAAACAATTTGAAGGTAAGTGAATGACGATTCACTAATTCTCCACCACATAACTTTAAGTTCTAAATGTATTGAGAATTCCTAGGTTTGGATGAGATTCATTGAAAACTTTTCAATGGCATGTTTAAATCTTGATATGCCCCTCTCATTTGTGACTGGGATACCGAGGATCACAAAGTGGGTGTGAATTACCATGCAAATTTACATGGTGCCTTCATTGTAACGATCACCTATTCGATGTGCCGGTAAACCACACACGCTCCATCGAATTATGATAAACAATGAATCACCCTTTGCCACCTTTGCTTAGAACCAATTTGTGTGCCGGTAAACCACACACGCTCCACTAACTTCTTAGAAAGGGTGCAAAGTGTAATTTCATGGGATTGCATCAATTAACTTTTCCTAAAGTAACTAAGATTGGGAAATTTTTGAAAAACATGTAGTTACTTTGTATTTTATATTATACTTTTAATGAAGAGATAAGGTTGCCCTATCCTATCCGTTCGGCTAATGACCCTCCACCGATCAAGCAAGCGGTGGGTGTGAGTGTACACCCATTAAGCGCCATTTTATAGGCAGCAACCTTATACCCACCTTATAGACCGGCTTCGTGAATGAGGCCTACTAACGGTAAGACTAACATTTTAATTATACATATGTATATATATATATATATATATATATATATATATATATATATATATATATCTTGTAATATTATATTAGTATAGGGTTGGATTTTAAACTTGTAAATTTCTAGGGTTTGAAATTTAAATTGTCTAAATTAAACTTTTAATCACAAAACATAAATTTCAAAACTTGAGGGCAAGTTTTAAACTTTTAAAAACATAGAGGATCAAATAACAAATAATCTCAATTAACAATTAATTCCATAATTATCCATATTTGATTTATTTAATGATTTCTTGCAAAACAATTTACCAATTTAATAAAATAATTAATCAATTATCACATAAGGAAACAAATATTTTATTAATTGATAAATATCTTCAATTAGGTCAAGAATATACTCATATATATCATAAAATCGGATTTATATTGATCTAATATGATTAAGGAAAGTATCTCAAAGATAAACAACAAGAAATCCCGAATATGGCTCTTTCTAACGCTTGAACTCGCCGAGTACCCAGATGGACTCGCCGAGTACCACCATGGGACTTGCCGAGTTCATCAGGCAGAGGACAAAAAAACGATTTTTTCAGCAACAAACAAGCAATCAAAGTATCAATTCAATAGAAACCAATCTAGGCTCTGATACCACTGATGGGTTTTAGCCATATGAACATTCCTATGTGCACATGCAACCCTAATGCTTGGATCTAGGTTTATCTAATTGAACATACATTGAATCCAAGACTTTTAATGGCTAATATACAATAGTAACAATATGAAATCAAAGATTAGAAGTTTACCTTGAATCACTTTCTTGATCTTCTTGTCCTTGAGGCTTTAGAGTCACAATTGTCACTCCTCTAATGGCTTACAAACACCAACTAGCAAGGAGGATGATTTGAGAGAGAGGAGGGAAGAGAAATTCGGCCAGGGTTTCTTCTCTAAGCACAAGTGCCGATTTCTCTTGACCCTAAGGGTATATTTATACTTGCAAGGCTCCTAGGGTTTCACCCTTAAACCCTAATTGGATAACTTAGGCCCTAAGCAATCCAAATCCCTTTCATGATAAGCCTTGGACGATTTTATGGCTATCCTTAGCCCTAGAAATCGTCCATCCCTTATCCATAAAGGATATATAGCCCAAAGTGCAACTATCAAACAATTGACAGTTTATACCCCTTTATTTAATTAATCTCTTTAAGTCACCAAATTAATTCCTAATTAATTTATGAATTATATTAATCAAATAATAATATTATTATACTATATATTATTCTCATAATATATTAATAATATTTATTCTCTCATAATAAATCATCCTGTCAAGTTGCTATGGTGAAGGCAACCCAAAAGGACCATGCACAATCGGGTCAAATACTTGCCTAATATAGTTGTAGCCTTAGACACTATTCCAACAAAACAAAGAGTTATGTTACAATTTTGCGCCTAATACAATTTTAAAATAGCTAAACTGGAGATACCACAAGTTGCAATCTAACCAAGAAGAAATTGATTCAGAGATCACCTCATGACCCAAAAATGTGATCCTAACATAGTCGACATTTAATCTATATTTCACACTGTTTAAGAAAATCTTATATAAGAAAAAAAAATGCTATTCACATTGGAAATAATGGTTTCTTAATGGGTCTAATGTGAAATTAATGGTTGTTTTGGTATAAAAAAATATTGTTAAAATTCACCCCCAACTTCAAATTGTATTTTCAAATTGTATATTTGTTAGAGCATCTTCAATGCAATTTTTTATAGCTCTTATTGATTGTTTGACCATTGAGAGGTCACTCAACCCCATTAAAGGTGATGGTTTTTTTTTTTTATGTTTTTATTGATTATTAAATATATATTAAGTGGTCAATTACTATAACTGTTTGTCCATTTTACCACTTTTTCTTTAATAAAATTTCATTTTATCCCTTTAACTTTACTATAGTTTTAAATAATGTTTATTTATATACAATGTTATGATGTGAGACCTCCGGCGGGTGTTCATGGATTCGATGGTTGCTCTCCATTGTAAATTTGCAATCACAACAAGTAAACATGCTGACAGCTGATCCCCGAGAGGAGGTTCCTAGAGAATGCTCTAACGGTCAAGTCAGTCTCAGAGAGAGAGAGAGAGAGAGAAAGAAAGAGAGAGAGAGAGGAAGGTTTATGTGTAATGTGTGAGGCTTAGAGAATTAGGGTTCAAATGACCTTAACATTGAAGGCATGAAGCCTTTTATAGTGAGGATCCATGTACAGATTCCGCTCGTGGGGACAGGGGTGTCAGATCCCGATCAAGGCAAAGGTACTGATTGGTAGATTGTACATTTGTCCCTTGCCTAAGCTCTGATTGGCTTATCCATGGTAGTGGTGTGTGCACCCGTACTGAAGTTAGCAAATGATGGTTTGTCACCTGCCGATTTTTCCGCGTGGGTTCCAGGCTGGATCCCAGTCGGTGAGAGGTCACTTAATCCGGGCCGGATTGAGTGCTGGCTAGCAAAGGTGGCTGGCAGGCTTGGCCGTGTGATTCATCCGTTCGGTATTTCTAGCGTACCTAGGGCAAGCTATCAAGTCTCTCTAGTCTTATTCGTAGCGACGTAGGTGTGCTTAGTTGCAACGGATGTGGCTAACTTTAGGTAACGTGTTCCCCAATATTTGGTTGTTGTCTTTTCGACTGCATGATGCAATGATTTCTAGTTGTGATGTCAACCATCATTATTAGGGTTTTCAGGTTTCCCGCCCATCTATATTTTGTGATTTCTACCTCTTTGATTTTCTTCATTCTTATCCATTGCTTTACCTTTCTCTGAGTTTACTCCCTTTCTAAGACGGATTTTCCGATTAGTGTTGCTCTGACTCCCGATCGATTCCAAGCGCTTCTAGACAAGTATGATTTCTAGCTGAAAGATGGAGTAACTTTTCCTAGTTAGCATGCTAGATTGATCCGCCTGTGGGTAAGATCCCCATTTATGTGAAGCATTTCGACGTTGGATACCATCTTTCGACATCAGACTTCTTTCCAGAGGTTCTTCGTCATCACAAGGTTCAAATCAATCATTTAGTTCCTAATGGTGTGAGCAAAGTGGTTGCTTGTGAGATGCTCTATTGAGCTAATGGGATTAACCCTACCGTCTGACTTTTTCGTTATTTTTTCCATTTTGTTGTTGCTTCCTCCGGTGAGAGCTATGCCTTCACCGTTCGAAAACATGGTCATGTTTTGGTGACCGAGAAGAAAAATTCCCCCAAGAATTGGGAGAATCGGTATTATTGGGTTAATTTCGATCGTTTAGGTCCTATGGAGCGTCACTCAACCTCCAGCTCTGATTAGTATTTCACTTTGTACTCGGATAAAGAGCAGATGGCTAGGGTTCTCCTCTGTTTTCACATTTTTGGTGGCGACTTTCCATAGTATGTGATTGCTGGAGTTGGGATGAGCACGTTGTGGAGGCTTCGAGGAAAGATGTTAGAGTTTTATGTTATTTCCCGAGGTTTGCTTTAATTTTCCTACTTATTGTTTGTCATTTTTCTTTTACTCTTTCTTCTTCCTGTATATTATTTATCTTTTTCCTCCTCTACCCCTGCTTTTTAATGGAAAGGAAGGTGGGAAATGACTACTTTTGGTTATTCAGGTGTCGAAAAGAGGGTTGCATTCACAGATGTTTTGGTGAAGAAATGGGTAGGTAGCCTTCGATTTCATGAGGTGGATCTTGTTGACAAGGTGTTTCCGTTTTTTCCCTTTTGAAATGAAGCTTTTATTACATGTGCTTCTGCTATCCAGGATACCGAGCATCGTCATGCCGCCGTGGAATCTTCTCGATCAGCGTCTATTGATCCTATGAGTGTGGATATTAGTGTTGTGTCTTCTAGAAACAAAATGGGAGAGGATGAGTTTGTGGAAGATAGTAAGGAAGGAGTTCTTCCCTTGGTGAATAAACGTAATGCATCCTGGCAGAATGCGAGTGAACAAAAAGTTGATGGTCTGGCACTTGTGCGATGTTTATGTCCATGAAAGTTAGCAAAGGGAAGCTCTCTTGTTGTTCCTGCTCAAAATGAGGTAATTGATTGTAACACTAAGTTTCGCGCATGTTCCTTTTCAATTAATTTCAATATATTGGATATTGGATATCTGGTGGCCACAATGTGGTGATGGAGTCTCATTGTGTGGTCAAGGCTAGAGTTTTCGTGGGCTTTAAGTTAGCGCCATGACGTGGCCGCTGTTTAATGACAAACCCTAATATGGTGGTTGATCCCTATTTAATGGAATGTGATGGATATGGTTGCCCACCCTCAGCCTCATTTACTCTCCCTCGGCCTCCAAGACGAAAACTAGCCTCAATTGCTAATATTTGAGCTCTTGTGTGTTTTGGTGGTATTTTGAAGAAAAAAAGGCATCTTTGAGCTTGGTTCTAGCAAGCAAATCTTCTCACCAACATTGAGCACGTTTCTGGACCATTGTAAGCCCCCTAAGATCCAATATTTATGTTATTTATCTCTAGAACTAGCCCTCTTGTCCCTAAATTTTCATGGTGTGAGAATATAGATGGTTTAATCTCATAAAGTTGGCAACTTTCTGGATCCATTGGATCATTTCAGTGTTATATGTTCCAGATCTATAGACTATGTAGTTTTGGTTCCATGCTCAATTTTAAGCCTTTATTTCCATGATTTTGACCTAAAATGGAAGGGATATGCATTAGATGTAACACCCGTAGGTCCGGGCTAGTCAATTTTGAGGCAAAAAGTGTCGAAAACGACTTTTCGGCAAAATATTATTTATAATAAATAATCTTAACCAAGTTGTAGTATATGTTACAAGGTTTTTGTACATATAAAGAGCACCGAAATCCGAGTTATAACGAAGAAGTTATGACCCGTCGAAGTTTCACGACGGAACCGGCACGGCACCGGGAAGTGTAAATAGTGAATTTACGATAGAGCGACTTTTAGCCTTAACGATCTAAACAAAAGTCATAGAAAATGTTAAACTGAGAGTGTCCATAAAATGAATGCCCAAATCTGACTTCGTATGAGGAAGTTATGATTTTTCTAAGATTTAGCATAGCAGTACACAACTCGAAAATTCGAATTTTAGATCGGTCGATTTTCAGCCAAAATAATCTAAACAAGAAATGAAGATATCGTTAATAGGAGTTAAACGATAAAAAGACAGTAAAAAACGGAGCTCGTATGCGAACGTTATGGACGAAGCTTAGTCGCTACTCTTCGAGCGCGATAAATTCGATACAGTTTTATAAATCCGAGATAGAATGAGAATTAGCCAACGGGGTCTAAATGAAAGTTGTAGTACTCATAAATACCAACGTGTGGATATAAATAAAGTTGGAAAAGGAGCTCGTATGCGAAAGATATGGACGAAGCTTAGTCGCTACTCTTCGAGCGCGATAAATACGATACAATTTTTGTAAATCTGAGATAGAAGGAGAATTAGCTGACGAGGTCTAAATGAAAGTTGTAGTCCTCCTAAATACCAACGCGTGGATATAAAGAACGTAGAAAACGGAGCTCGTACGCGGAAGATACGGACGAAACTTAGCGGCTATTTTACTATAAAATCCCTATAAATAAAGGGTGAACGCTTCATTATTTCTTCACACCATAAGCATTTCTTTCTCTCTCTAACTTCTCTCTAACCTCCCTAAACCCCTCCCAAGTCTAGGGAACCTCCCTAGCACGAGAAGAAAGCCTTGGAGCGCCCGACGGCTCCGAGAAGAAAAGTTTTCGGCTCGGAAACGCTGCTCCAGCGAAGCCCGGTTTTTAATAAAAACCCGCTGTAAGTGAGCTACGCCTATACTATATTTAATATAGCTTTTATTTAATTATAGTAACATTATTAGGACCTTAAAATAATTATTTGGGCTATTATTATGAGTTATATTGAGTGTTATTTAACGCTTATATAATACTAATAATAGTTAGACTATTAATTAGTCTCGGCAAATAATAGACTAAACTCTACTAGTAATAATAGTAGGTTTCGTCGAAGGAATTTTTTTTTAAGAAGCGAAGCGCTTTCTGAGTTCGGAATCACCACCTTTTCAAGTGAGTGCATAGTTACTTTCATCTTACACATAGATATGAAGTATTTTATATAAATTACGTGCTATGTGTGCATATTATCTGAGTACTTGTTGTCTATGCTAAATGAACGATTGTATACATATTTTAAATGATTTAAACTGTATATGTATTTTATATCTACAATAATGTTGGGGTAAAACATGGGTAGATGTAATACATGGAATATGAGTTGGATGATGAGTTGAGAGGTGTTATAGACCACAAGGTGAGGGTGAGAGGTGGACGATGTGAGAAGCCTTTTCCCAAACAATGGCCCCGTCATTCAGTAGAGTATGGATGACAACCACAGACTATTCTAGACAGTCCAGTGGAACACTAGCAGGCTCACAACCTGTAGGTGTTGTGAACGATGTGTTCACCCGATGTACTCTAAACCTTGGTGATCATGCAGACTTGATACCTAAACCCTGGTGATTATGCAGACTTGATGCCTAAAACCTTGGTGATCATGCAGACTTGATACCTAAACCTTGGTGATCATGCAGACTTGATGCCTAAACTCTGGCGACTATGCAGACTTAGTGCCTAAACCCTGTCGACTATGCACACTCAGTGCCTAAGCCCTGGCGACTATGTAGACTTAGTGCCCGTTGTGTAAATCGTGGCAACGATGGACTTCATATTTATTCCTTAGGATGATCCTTAGGAATAAATGAACGAGGAATAGCTGATTCTTAGGGTAGATCCTTAAGAATAAAGAAGATAATGGGGATGGGTAATTGGGTTGATTCTTTAATTGTTTAAACATAATAATTATATTATTGTGGGTTGAAAACCCTATGTACTCACCAAGTTTCCCAACTTGACCCACTCAGTTTATTTATATCACAGGTGTTGAGATGAAGTCACATTACACTGAGAGACTTAAAAGAGATATAGATCACTAGTGATAATGAATGTAAGTTCTGTTTATGATTATGTTTCTGTATTAACGATGACATCCCAAATATTTTAAAATGAATAAAAATACTTTTCTTCAGAAATGCTTTGATAACGTACTTATCATGTTTTACTGGGAACAAATTCCGCAACATTTTTATTAAAAGAGGTACTCTGATTTTTATAAAGCATAAAAAAAATCGGTATTTTCTCGCCGTGAAAATGGGGATGTCACATTAGACATGCATGTCCATAAAGCTACGATTTTTAAGGCTTGTTGGGAGTAAGAAAATCTTCTGGAAACTTTGGATGAGCAACTCCAAATGTTGAGTGCTTAATAGATGTCTGGATGCATTTAGCCATCCTTAAGTAGTTAGGATTTGGAATCTTGTCATGTTAGGGTGTCTTGATCGATAAAGTTGGAAACTTTATCCATCTAAATCATGGAAAGGACTAGATCTAGTCTTTGGAACTCCTGAAGTCATGGGAAAATGACTTAATGGATTAAGTTGTCCATACCAGGCCCCACAACGTGACCTTAGGTTGCCACGACGTGGTGACTGAGTTGCAACCCAACTGCTTTGTCATTTAGCCGCCATGACGTTGCGACCATATGGAGTTGACCTTGACATTTAACCATTGACCGTTGACTTTGACCAAGTTTGACTTTAGGTCATTTGGGGTATTTTGGGTAGTAGATTGAGGCTTGGTCCCTATGTGTTGTACAAGTGACCCGTAGAATCAATATTTGGAGCATCATTCAGTTCAGCTATCTTTTGGACATTGAGGTGAGTTTTTCCTTACTATACTTATGGGTCGGAGGTACCAACGCTAACCCACTAGGTTCTATTATGTATCCTGGTATATAGGATGTCACATGGAGACGGAAGATTGAGATTGAGACCAAGGTGAGGGTATAGAGACATGCTACAATTCAGTCACATCCTGCAGTGAAGCAGTTCAAGTTCACTGATTCACGATCTGGAGGTATGAGGGGCCACACTTGTGGAAAGTACCGGAAGGCGCATGAGGGAACTTGTCGATCAGATATTGGGTGCCAAAAATGTGGTAGGGTGGGCCATGTTGCTAGGGATTGTCATCAACAGGCCCCATTACCGAGCACCAACATTTGCTACCATTATGATCAGGTTAGCCATGAGAAGGCCAGTTGTCCCTTGCCCGCTGCAAGATTAGTGTAGGCTCCAACACCAGCTACTTTAAGGATTTCAGATGGATAATAGGGGAAAGCTGAGGCCCCGAAGGTGAGGGGTTGTGGCTTTCAGCTCACATCAGAGGAGGCTTGGGCAGTGCCATATGTCGTTACTGGTATGATCTCATTTATTATTCGTTTAAGTTATTTCATTATATGCTTATGATTGTATTTCTGCTAGGTACCTTCTTAATGAATTCCTTGTCCGCCCTTGAGCCTTTTGACTCAGGTGTGATTCGGTCCTTTGTGTCTCAGTCCTTCAGTAAGAGTTTTAATTTGACTCTCAGAGAGTTGGAGTGTTTGTTACGAGTTTCTATTGCCAACGATCACATGATTTCTGCATTGAGTATTTTTCGGGATTATACCTTGGAGATATATAGGGTGTTTTACCCAATCGATTTGATTTCTATCCCTATGAGGGGTGTATATGTGATAGTAGGGATGGACTGGTTGGGCAGATTTGGTGCCATAATAGACTATGAGAGACAGTGGGTGATAGTTTGAACCCCAAGTGGGGGAGAACTGGTTATTTATGGCGAGCGTACCAGGGTTGGTTCGACTTTTTGTTCAGCTGCCAGGGCTTAATAGTATCTTCATCATGGATTTTTGGGTTATCTGACTTATGTGATGGACACTAGGTTCAAAGGAGGAGTTTCAGTTTTGGATGTACCTGTAGTCAGAGAGCTTCTAGATGTATTCCCAGAGGATTTACCCGGTGTTCCTCCTAGTGAGACAGGTTGAGTTCAGGATTGATTTGGTTCCTAGTGTGGCCTCGATTGCTAAGGCGCTGTACCATTTAGCATTTCCTGAAACTAAGGAGTTGTCCTCTCAGCTCCAGGAATTGTTGGGCAAGCAGTTTATTCAACTGAGCAGGTTGTCATGGGGAGCACCAATTTTTTTTCTGAAGAAGAAGGATGGTTCACACCGGATGTGCATTGATTACCGGGATCTAAACAAGTTGACGATGAAGAATCGTTAACCACTTTGACGGATTGATGATCTCTTTGATCAGTTGCATGGTGTATCTTGGTTCACCAAGATCGATTTGAAGTCAGGGTATCATCATATGAGAGTTAGGGAGAAGGACATGGAGATGATATCGTTTCGGAATCGTTATGGTCATTATGAGTTTGTGGTGATGCTGTTTAGGCTCACCAACCCACTAGCGATGTTTATGGATGTGATGAATCGAATATGCAGGCTGATGCTCGATCGTTCAGTCATTGTTTTCATTGATGATATTCTGGTCTACTCCAAGACCAGGGAGCAACATGAGAAGAATCTTAGAGAGTTGTTAGGAGTATTAAGACGGGAGAGGCTTTATGCCAAGTTCTCCAAGTGTGAGTTATGGTTACAAGAGGTCCAGTTTCTGGGACACCTCGTCATTCAGAATGGGATTCTGGTCGACCCAGCCAAGATCAGGGCAATGATGCAGTGGGAGGTTCTGAAGTCCCCATATGAGATTAGGAGTTTTCTGGGATTGGCTGGTTATTATCGTAGAATTATTCAAGATTTCTCCAAGATTGTTGCTCCTTTAACCCACTTGATGAAAAAAGGTGTGGAATTTCGTTGGGGGCATGAGCATCAGGCTGCATTTGAGACCTTGAGGAGGAAACTTGTTGGGTTTTGAGAACTATAACACTCCTATGGTGCACACAACCCTAAATTCTTTGGATCTATGTTTTCTCTAATTATACATGCATATTTACAATTTTCCAAAGTATATTTCCTAACTAGCATACAAATTGTCAAAAGAACAATACAACTAGTTAGATAACTTACCTCTTAGAAGGACTTGTAGTTCTTGATCTTTGAAAGCTTGTGTAAGTCCTAAATTTGCTTGATGTATCAATCAGATCCAATTGATGGTGCGGAATCCCAGTCACTTGGATGATGCAAGATCAAATGGAGAAGAAGGAGAAGAAGAATAAGATGAATCTTGATGAATCTTCAATTTTTATATGATTAGAACGATACTCCAAAATACAAGATCCAAAAACACACACTGGTTCTCTCTAAATTTTTCTCTCTAGCACATGATATGAATGAATTCTCCTCTCTAGCCGTACACACTTATAACTCCAATAACACTATATATATATATATATATATATATATATATATATATATATATATATATATATATATGGACCTAAGGCCAAGCCCAAAAAACAAGGCCTTGACCGAAAACCCATTATTTGACCGAAAACACATTCACGACCATAAACAGGTTCATGGTCATGAACACCCATATAGCTGTAAACACCAGGCTGTTTATGGTCCTAGACTGAAAAATATAGTTTCCTAGAAAAGTAAAGTATAAACCATATTTTTGACCCAACAATCTCCCCCTTGGTTTATAGCTTTCTTTTCTTTGACCCAACAAAATCCCCCTAAGAATGTAGCTGAATTTTCTTGTCAATCTTCATTTGGAGCTTGACTTCAACGTTAATCTTCAATTTCTTCACAACTTCAAGATGAACAACTGAATCTTCTAGTTGAATGACTTCATCTTGAATGGATGGGTATTTATTCAGAATTTGGCTTTGAATGAATGTTGGGTGAGGAGGCTTCATGTAGAGATTCTTGAAAAATGGCACTTTCAGCTTGACAATATTCAGAGAGAACAAAGAACAAACATTTGGATCACTTCAGTAGTTACATAGATAGCAACAAATTGATTGATGAGGCTTCAATGCAATTCGTCACATAATCTTCAAGTGAGCTTCACCTTGCTTCTGAGGTTGAAAGATTGTATGTTGAAAGATGATCTTCACTTCTAGTTCCTTCGAATGAATGTTATTGAATGATCTCCGTTGCGCCTTGAAAAGTAACCGTGACTAAAAATTCCTTGTGGATCATAGAAAGAATAATAAAGACCCTTCTCACCACAGTTGTTCAAGGATGAATCCTTGGCTCAGAAAGAGACTTCTCACAGTATCTGTGTGAACTCGGAGGAACGCACTACGATTTGTTAAGTATCGGAGAACTATTCGTGGCTAGTTTTGATGTTAGCCCCTGTATATCCTTGATCATAGATCTCAATACTGTTATCAAGTTAACGAGTTAACTTGGCCCTTGGCGAGACGTTCAATGATACCTATTTCCATGTTGGGTGAATCGCCCTGGTGTCGTGATAGTTCTTAGGTAAAGAAAGCTGACAAGACCAATCTGACAATTTGTACAGTTTCAGACTTTCAATTCCTTAGATACGATAGTTCTTAAAAAGAAACTGCCTGACTGGCATTTTGTACAATGTCACACTAGGTATGAGCCATTATCCGTCAATTCATGGGTGAAATCTAGAACATTAAAAATGTTCACCGTCAATTTAGAATTAAATGGTCTTGGATTTTGGGTTTCACTTAGAATCATTATGACAACGACATCTAAGATCATAAACACATACTTTTTGGCAACCGTCAGCCGAGTTCATTTATACCCGAACCTCAAGGGGTACCGGTACGTGAACGTGATTTGATGGAGAAAATTTTAGATATGGGTGAAGAATGGTTGGGTGTTTCACATTGGTCATGGTTAAAATGACCTTTGATCATTAACATTTGATGCGAAGACTCCTATTAAGCCTGGTATATGTCTCAATATGAAAGAGTCTATCACTCGCATATGAACTTTCTGTCAATTCCTTGTGAAAGTAGTGTGAAGTGTAATGACCGTCAATTCCTTTCTACTTTCAGGTTTCTTCTCCTTGCTCAGAATATCTCGATACAATCTCCTTGAGTCTCATCTTCTTTTGAATTCACTTTCCAAGACAAATGAAATTTTGAAATAAACATAAAAATTAAAAGTAAACTTAGCAAACTAAGAAATAAAAATAAATTTAAAATACGCTCACAAACAATATTTTTCGATTTTTGATTTTTCTCAAAAAGAAATAAAAACAGAAAGAAACATATTTTTGTATTTTTGAAATTTTATAATTTTTTTTGTTTTGATTTTTTTTTAATTCTCCCCATAAATTTGTGCATATACGAAAATATGAACAAATTTAACGAAAAACAAAAGTAAAATACAAAATGTAAATTTTTTTTTAACTTTTGATTTTTCTAATTTTTTGATTTCTCTCCCTTGAATTGAGCACGAGGAAGAAATTAAATAAATGCGCAAAATTAAAAGAATTTTTTCTTTGAAACGAATCATTTTAAGAAAAACTCAAAAGCATCGATAGAATTTAAACCGAAAGACAATAATTGAGGACGCAAGCAGCAACGAATTCAGCCTTAGTTGTGTTTCAATCTCGGAACAGATCCGAAAATTTTTCACATCGTTAAGCACAAACCCATTTGTGATCCTTTTGTGACATCCCCATTTTCACAGTAAAAAAAGATCGATTTTGTTTATGCTTTATAAAAATCAGAGTACCTCTTTTAATAAAAATGTTGCGGAATTTATTCCCAGAAAATCATGATAAATATGTTATCAAAGCATTTTCGAAGAAATGTATTTTTTTATTCATTTTAAAACATTTGGGTTGTCATCGTCAATACAGAAACATAAGCGTAAATAGAACTTACATTCATTATCACTAGTGATTTATATCTCCTTAATCTCTAAGTGTAATGTGACTTCATATCAACACCTGTGATATAAATAACCTGAGTTGGTCAGGTTGGAAAACCTGGTGAGTACATAGGGTTTTCAACCCACAATAATATAATTATTATGTTTAAACATCAAACAATCAACCCAATTAACCATCCCCATTATCTTCTTTATTATTAAGGATCTACCCTAAGAATCAACTATTCCTCGTTCATTTATTTCTAAGGATCTTCCTAAGGAATCGGCACGAAGTCCATCGTCACCGGGGTTTAGGCACTAAGTCTGCATAGTCTCCAGGGTTTATACAACAGGTACTAAGTCCGCATAGTCGCCAGGGTTTAGGTACTAAGTCTGCATAGTCACCAGGGTTTAGGCATCAAGTCTGCATGATCGCCAAGGTTTAGGCACTAAGTCTGCATAGTCACCAGGGTTTAGGCATCAAGTCTACATGATCGCCAAGGTTTAGGCACCAAGTCTGCATGATCGCCAAGATTCGGGCACTAAGTCTGCATAGTCGCCTAGGTTTAGAGTACATCGGGTGAACACATCTTTCACAACACCTACAGGTTGCGAGCCTGCTAGTGCTCCACTGGACTATCTAGAATAGTCCGTGGTTGTCATCCATACTCTGCTAGATGATGGGTCCATCATTTGGGTAAAAGGCTTCTCTCATTGTTCACCTCTCACCCATACCTCATGGTCTATATCACCTCTCATCTCATCATCCAGCTCATATTTCATCTACCCATGTTTTACCAAACATATTTTGTAGATATAAATACATATACAGTTTAAATCATATAAAACTTGTATAAAATCGTTCATCCACCATATAGAGCAATTATATAGATAATATGCACACATAGCACGTAGTTTATATAAAATACTTCATATCTATGTGTAAGATGAAAGGGACCATGCACTCACTTGAAAGGTGGTGACTCGACACTTGAACAACACTTCGTTATCTTAAAACAATTTTCCTTCGACAAAAATAGTGGGTTTTCTCGAAAACCGGGCTCCGCTTGGAGTAGCGTTTCCGAACCGAAAGACCCTTTTTCTCGGGACTCCGGGAGCGTTGGGGCTTCCTTTGGGAGCTAGTGGGTTTACCTAGGGTTTAGGGGGGTTAGAAACCCTAGAGAGAGAAAGTTGTGAGAGAAAGTTGGGAGAAATGGTGTGAGAAATCGGAACACTTCGCACCTCTATTTATAGTGCTGATCTCGGACCGTACGATGGGCGTACCGAAGGTTACGCTGGGTGTAGTGCTCGGATAAGATCACCAGCTCGCTTCTAGCTGGCTGCACACACGCCTACTCTCAGAACCGGATAAGAACCGAAGTATGCTGGGCGTACTTGGCCTCGGACACGGGGCGTAATTACGAGGCTACGTGGCTTGATCTGAAGCGAGGCCTGATCAGCGATGGATGGTCCAGATGTTACCACGTCATTACAGTTCACAAATTACACACTTAACTTCTAAAATTCGTGTCTTTTGCATACGAGCTCCGTTTTCGACGTTCTTTATATCCACGCGTAGGCAGGAACATAATCTACAACTTTCTTTGAGACTCCTTTGGCTAATTTTGACTTTATTTTAAAAGTTATATTATTAACAGGCTGGGATAGGATTGGCCCGTTAAAATCTCATAACTTCTTCACCCGTCATCCGTTTTTGTCTGTCTTTTTATCGTTATGCTGCTATTAATGAGATCTTGGATTCTCGTTTAGGTTGTGTCGGCTAAAACTGCTCGATCTAATATTCGAACTTCGCGCTGTACACAGCTAAGCCGAAACTTCGAAAATCATAACTTCTTCATACGAAGTTAGATTTGGACGTTCTTTTTATGGACGCTCTCAGTTTAACATATTATACAAGTTTCATTTAGATCGCTAAGGTTAAAAGTCGCTCTATCGTAAATTCACTATTTACGCTTCCTGGTGTCGCGCCGGTTCCGTCGCGAAACTTCGACGGGTCATAACTTCTTCGTTATAAATTGGATTTCGACGTTCTTTATATGTACAGAACCCTTATAACATATAATACAACATGGTTAAGATTAATCCATCTAAATAATCTTCCATCAAAAACTCATTTTTGATGCTTATTGTCTCCAAATTGACTAGCCTGGATCTGCGGGAATTACACCTTTCCTTTCTTCCTTTCCAGCAACGGACACATACTCTCAAACAAAGTTTTGAATGTTGTATAGTTGAGAGATGCCTCCTATCAAGTGCTTGGAACAACTACTATCAACAAACGGAAGTCTGATGATATGCCTCCATAGCAGCTCCGACACTAAGCGGGATCAGTTGGTCTTTAGAACCCAATCCATTTTGAAACTGGGTTGACCTTTGTCATCTATGCAAGGTACTCTCTCCTATGATATATCCTGCTTATCACAAACAGAAGATGAAGAAATATTAGAGTCATTAGAAGATTTGGGAGATTAAACCTTTGGTACCCATCTATAGTCAGGTTTAACCCATTTCTTGTTCGAGAGGATGGGTGCCTCGACACTTGATTTTGAACTTGAAACTGATCTTTGAGATGACTTTGATCTAACTGATCTTGGTTTCCATGGATAATCTCTTAGATTGGACTTCTTGGCCGGCATTCGTTTCTTGACTTTGGGATTTTAATTCTTGGCCTTCTGCGCGTTCCAGTCACCATTGTTTGAACGTGGCCTCGAAGGGTTTCTTTTGGAAAATCTTCCTCTTGGTGCGTTTTGCCATCCTTTTGCATCGTAGGGAGCATATGCGCGATTTGGAAAATTTCTGGCAATGTGACCAGGTGTTCCACAGTGAAAACATGTATTTTTCTTCATGTAGGAGTTGTTTCTTCCTACCCCTGGTGGCTTGCACTTGCCTTATCTCTTATTGTTCCCACAAGCATACTTGCAACAGGCACTCTGTTTAGATTGAATTGGTGGCATGTATTTATCAACAATAGGTTGATTAGAAGCAACAGGTTCAGAGTTCAAGGAGTCATTTGTTTGTTCAATAGTGTTCTCCTTGTTCTCATCTTCCACTACTTTACCTGCACAAGAAGTAGAAGCATTGGAAACATTCACCTTAAAAACCTCAGTAGGCCCAGATAGTTCAGTCTTGACTGAAGCTGGGATAGGGGTATGGCCATACTGAGCAGGCATTTCTTCCTCGTTGGTGTCAAGGGGTGGGTTATAGTTGTCATTAAAGGGAGGTGGAACACTATTATACTACAGACCCTTATTTTGATTATCTTTAAATTTTAGTTGTTTTTCTATCATAGAAGCAACTTCCTTACTTGATACATCCAATTTCTTAAAGTTGAATTCAACATCTTTATATTTAGCTTTTAATGCATCAAGTTTAGTAGTTAATTTGGCAAGTTGTCTCTTAACATAGTCATAGTTTTCACATTAGTTGCTATATTCCTCTTAAAGTTTTCGGAAGTCCTTGATTTTGGCGTCTAATTGTTCTTTTAAGGTGTTTCGACCTTTCCTAAGTGTATAGCCTTCGTATTTAAGGTCCTCATTTTCTCTTTCTGATAAATCGATTTGATCTCGGAGAAATTTAACAGTAGCTTCACAAGAATGAGTACATGAAGCTTCATTGACCAGGATGGTTGAGGAACTCATTGTTTTTTTTAATTTCCCTTTGACTTAAAACCTCAAAAGTCAACCTTAAAGGCCAATCTTAAAAAGTCAAACTTAGAAGTCAAACCGAAAAGCTAAAAGTAAAAATTTGAAGGTTAAACGAGAAAGTCAAAGTTTAAAGTCAAATGTCAAACTTGAAAGTCAAAGTTATTTATTTTTATTTTTTTTAAGGTCAAAAGTCAAAAATAATAGCCAAAATTTTGGGTTGAAAATGGAAATTTAAAATTTGAAAATTGTAATATTGGGCTAAAATTGTCAAAATTTTGAAAATATGAACCGAAATAACGAATCTATTTGATTTTAAAATGGATGATGTTTAACGTGTGGCTTGTTGGTCCAATTGGTAAGGCGCTGGAGGGAGGAGGCAAGATACCCGAGTTCGAAACCTTGCACCCCCGGCTATTTTTGAAAATAAGCTGCCTGCGAGGACTACGTGTGCGAGGATCGATCATATGCTAGAGCTTGCTGGCCAAGAACTGTCCGAGGACCGAACACGTGCTACGACTTCGGACCGCAAACGAGATTTCGGCCGTGAAAGCTTCTTCGGTTCGTCCGTGAACCCTTCTTCTGACCGCAAACACTTCAGAGCTGTGCGAAAATGGCCGCCAAAACTCGCTATTTTTCGACTTTTTATCACCAAAACTCGATCAAAAAGCCATTTTTTATGAAAAACACAAAGAACAAACCCCCAATATTTTGTCAAAAACTATCCAAAAATGCAAAATCCTTCAAGTAATAGTGCAAAAACGCTCCAGATCTTGCCAGAATGATTGATATAATCCAAGCTCTGATACCAACTGTAAGTCCCAAATTTACTTGCACCCCCGGCTATTTTTGAAAATAAGCTGCCTGCGAGGACTACGTGTGCGAGGATCGATCATATGCTGGAGCTTGCTGGCCAAGAACTGTCCGAGGACCGAACACGTGCTACGACTTCGGACCGCAAACGAGATTTCGGCCGTGAAAGCTTCTTCGGTTCGTCCGTGAACCCTTCTTCTGACCGCAAACACTTCAGAGCTGTGCGAAAATGGCCGCCAAAACTCGCGATTTTTCGACTTTTTATCACCAAAACTCGATCAAAAAGCCATTTTTATGAAAAACACAAAGAACAAACCCCCAATATTTTGTCAAAAACTATCCAAAAATGCAAAATCCTTCAAGTAATAGTGCAAAACGCTCCAGATCTTGCCAGAATGATTGATATAATCCAAGCTCTGATACCAACTGTAAGTCCCAAATTTACTTGCACCCCCGGCTATTTTTGAAAATAAGCTGCCTGCGAGGACTACATGTGCGAGGATCGATCATATGCTGGAGCTTGCTGGCCAAGAACTGTCCGAGGACCGAACACGTGCTACGACTTCGGACCGCAAACGAGATTTCGGCCGTGAAAGCTTCTTCGGTTCGTCCGTGAACCCTTCTTCTGACCGCAAACACTTCAGAGCTGTGCGAAAATGGCCGCCAAAACTCGCGATTTTTCGACTTTTTATCACCAAAACTCGATCAAAAAGCCATTTTTATGAAAAACACAAAGAACAAACCCCCAATATTTTGTCAAAAACTATCCAAAAATGCAAAATCCTTCAAGTAATAGTGCAAAACGCTCCAGATCTTGCCAGAATGATTGATATAATCCAAGCTCTGATACCAACTGTAAGTCCCAAATTTACTTGCACCCCCGGCTATTTTTGAAAATAAGCTGCCTGCGAGGACTACATGTGCGAGGATCGATCATATGCTAGAGCTTGCTGGCCAAGAACTGTCCGAGGACCGAACACGTGCTACGACTTCGGACCGCAAACGAGATTTCGGCCGTGAAAGCTTCTTCGGTTCGTCCGTGAACCCTTCTTCTGACCGCAAACACTTCAGAGCTGTGTGAAAATGGCCGCCAAAACTCGCGATTTTTCGACTTTTTATCACCAAAACTCGATCAAAAAGCCATTTTTATGAAAAACACAAAGAACAAACCCCCAATATTTTGTCAAAAACTATCCAAAAATGCAAAATCCTTCAAGTAATAGTGCAAAAACGCTCCAGATCTTGCCAGAATGATTGATATAATCCAAGCTCTGATACCAACTATAAGTCCCAAATTTACTTGCACCCCCGGCTATTTTTGAAAATAAGCTGCCTGCGAGGACTACGTGTGCGAGGATCGATCATATGCTGGAGCTTGCTGGCCAAGAACTGTCCGAGGACCGAACACGTGCTACGACTTCGGACCGCAAACGAGATTTCGGCCGTGAAAGCTTCTTCGGTTCGTCCGTGAACCCTTCTTCTGACCGCAAACACTTCAGAGCTGTGCGAAAATGGCCGCCAAAACTCGCGATTTTTCGACTTTTTATCACCAAAACTCGATCAAAAAGCCATTTTTATGAAAGACACAAAGAACAAACCCCCAATATTTTGTCAAAAACTATCCAAAAATGCAAAATCCTTCAAGTAATAGTGCAAAAACGCTCCAGATCTTGCCAGAATGATTGATATAATCCAAGCTCTGATACCAACTGTATGTCCCAAATTTACTTGATGTATCAATCATATCCTATTGATGATGCGAAATCCCAATCAATTGGATGATGCAAGATCAAATAAAGAAGAAGGAGAAGAAGAGTAAGATGAATCTTGATGAATCTTCAATGTTTATATGACTAGAATGATACTCCAACATACAAGATCCAAAAACACACACTAGTTCTCTCTCTAACTTTCTCTCTCTAGCACATGATATGAATGAATTCTCCTCTCTAGCCGTACACACTTATGACTACACTAGCACTATATATATATATATATATATATATATATATATATATATATATATATATATATATATATATATATATATCTACCCTAATAAATGAAAATGACTTTGCCACATGTCATTCTCTCATAAAATTAACCACATGTAAATTTGTCATAATTTTGAGATATATATTTATTTTCCACTTGTCATTGCTTCAATTTCATTTTCAATCTATCATTAATTTAGTTTCCATAAATTAAACCTACCATAATGACTATTAATTTTAAATTTTAAATTTTAAATTCAATTTCAAATAAATTTACAGTTTAAACCTTTATGTTTAACATTTTGTTATAATTAACTTGTTTAGTACACTAAACACATAATTTTAATTAATTTATTTTTTGCATGTTTTTTTCACATAATTTTCACTTATTTCAATTTCAAATTCAAATAAAATTTCTATTTAATCGTTCGTATTTAACATTTTGTTTTAATCAACCCGTATAATATACGGGTCTCACAATTAGTATATATATATATATATATATATATACATATATATGGACCTAAGGCCAAGCCCAAAAACAAGGCCTTGATCGAAAACCCATTATTTGACCGAAAACACGTTCAGGATTGAAAACAGGTTCACGGCCGTGAACACCCATACAGCCGTAAACACCAAGTTGTTTACGGTCCTAGACTGAAAAATATAGTTGCCTAGAAAAGTAAAGTATAAACCATATTTTTGACCCAATAGCTTGAGCACCCCAAGTGTGATGCCTCTAGTGGTTCACGAACACCAATATGCAAGAGGAGGCTTGAGAGAATAAGTTACTTAGCACAAAATTCGTACATACTCTCCAAGAATGTTGTAGCTCATGTGTAACCGATTTTGGTCATGAGGGTGTGCTTTTATAGTGTAGCATATGCTAGGGTTACCCTTGTAAACCCTAATGACCTTTCATATTACTTAGGCTCCATGGGTTAACCTCCATGGAGTATCCATGGATTTTCTCATTGGTTTAGCCCATCCTAAATAACCATGGATCATTAGCCCACATTATAAGAATCATTGATTTACACAATCAATCCCCATATATTTCATTAGTCTCTTTTGATCACAAAATTAATTCCAAATTAATTCTTGATCAATGCTAATTAAATAATATGATTTCATATATTAATATATTATACCTATAATATATTAACAAATCATAAATAAACTTATCTCAAAAGTTCATCCTATCAAATTGCACTGGTGAAGGCAACCCAAAATGACCATGCTACAATCGGGTCAAGTATATCCCAGTTATAGTAATGGGTTTAGACACCAAATCCAACAGTCTCCCACTTGGATAAGTCTAATAATTATAGCTGCTAATGTGACTTCAGGATCCGATTTAGCAATCATAAGCTTTCAAAAGCCGCTGTCGAACTCTGACCTAGTCAGTGACATGTCCTTCAGATAAGGGATCATATATTCTTCTGTTCTCAAGATATCTATGTGGACAAATACATGGAACATAGTCATACTTATTGTCCTGCAATTTCTTTCCCGATTTCCGATTCGTCTGACATAGAACACAACTGAACACATCAATTTAGTTCTGACAAGGCCCGACACATCGTTAAAACATAATCATCGAGGGGCCCAAGATATCAATTTTAATCCTCTTAGGATAAAAGGAACATATAAACTTCGATATTATATGCTTGTACTAACTACTCATCAAATCATGCACAACGACACATTTTATAACATCAAGTTACTGATGCGTCTTCGTGCCATCAATGCACAACCAACTCGTAGTCAACAACTCATATATCTTGGTTTGAAGACTATATGAATTATCGTCTCACAATTACTCGTGATAAATTCCATGAAGTAATTCAGGTGAGCGTGGGTTGAATCCAATACTCAAATCTTATTTCAGGAGCACTCATGAATGGTGTAGAATTTGCTATGTCTAACACCTTAGACAATCTACAAGCCAACTCATGACAGTTTAGCCTCATTACCAACTTCCAAAGTATGACCGACTGTGGATGGTTTGAATAATCTTATTATTCGGGAAGTCAAAACATGCAAAGTGAAAAACAAGAATAATACTATTCATGTATGGCCCCAAAACTTTTGAGTATAAATAAAACATCTTTTATTTAATCACCATATTGATTACACATTATTCATTATATATTGTTTAGATTTATCAACTAATACTTGAATTAAAAAATAGCTATCCCATGCTCCAAGCATGCACACTATGTTTACCTACGGTTCTTACTTTGTGAAATAGATCAATTGTAAACATTTTCAACAATACTCACTTCACAATTTCAAATCCTTATCGTAAATGTAAGAATACCAAGTTCTTGCCACTTACTGTAATTTGTTAGATTCGAAACTTATTGAAACAACCCAAAAATACGACCCAAAAATTTCACTTTTTATCATAACAAAAACATGAAACCAAGTATCTCATAACAACATCATACGTTGCGTGTTTCAAAAACCATGATAAAATACTGAGAGAAGGAAAACTGTATCACAACTGTATCCAAACATATCAACTAACGGAATCAACTCCCAGGACAAAAACTGAAGCGGTGGTGTGTGCGATGCCATCATCCCGAGCTCTTCCCTTTGCTTGCGGAAGTACCTGAAACCAAAACTGAAACTGGAAGCACGAAGCTTAGTGAGCTCCCCCAAACTACCACATACCATACAATACATATAAAGCACATAATGGGCCTTGCCCACTGCATCAGACCGAAGTCTGGAACTAGCTGCATCGGACCGAAGTCCGGAACTGACTGGGACCTTGTCCCCTGCATCGGACCGGAGTCCGGAACTAACTGGATCGGACCGAAGTCCGGAACTGACTGCATCGGACCGAAGTACGAAACTAGCTGGGACCTTGTCCCCTGCATCAGACCGAAGTCCGGAACTGGCTGATCATGGCATAGCATAACACATGTCAACTAATATGAACACATATACTGCATACTGCATCGGAACAGAGTCCGGAACACATAACACAAACATGCTTGAATCACAAAGACATCAAGCACTCTAACTACTGCATCGGACTAAAGTCTGGGACTACTGCTAACTAAATGGGCCGGCATTGTGGCCGTAGACCCGTTCCTACTGAAAGGAAACTCACCTCGTGAACTGGCTGATGTATGAACGGCTCTGGAAGCTAACTGCTGCTGCTCCGGTATCTCCCCGGCTACAAACCCATAAACACACTCAATCAAATGCTACACACTGCACTAGGGTAAAATGACTCTTTACCCTTGGTCAAAGTCAACTCTCTCGGTCAAAGTCAACCCACAGTTGACCTGACTCGCCGAGTTGGGCCACCAACTCGCCGAGTCTCTAGTATCACTTCTCAACCCTACTCGTGGCTACTCGTCGAGCATGGCATCGACTCGACGAGTATCCTCTCGATCTAAGAACTCAGACAATCTGCATCCGACTCGCCGAGTCATATGAACAACTCGACGAGTTGTTCTTGAGCTAAGAAGATTGCCTTAGACTCGCCGAGTTGTATGAACAACTCGTTGAGTCCCTCCATTATTGATTCTGCCCTCCAACTCACTGAGTCCACTCTACTACTCACAGGCTTCCACTCGACATCACTCAAAAAGGGGAAGAACGGGACTCGCGACTTGACTCGCCGAGTCACATCCATGCAGCTACTCAAAACTCGATTTTGCTTGAATCCAACGTCTAAAACTTATAGATCTGGGCTTCCTTAACTTGATTAGCACGTAAAGATTCTATCTTTACGTGCCCAATAGCGACCAAGAAGATAATAAGGCTCAAAAAGCATAATAAAGGCTAGATCTAAGGTTCTTATGCAAAGCATCTCCAAAAAGGCAACAGATCCGGGCTCTACAACTCCTAAATGAATAGATCTAGGGATATCTCGACCTATTAAGGCATCCATACCACTATAGGGCTTAGAAAATGCATCAAACTAGCCCTAGAAGAGTTCTAATGGAGGTCTAAAGCATAAAACAGAAGGAATCCGAGAAATACCTCAATGAACTCTGATTTGCCCTTGGATCTTTGCTCTACACCTCTTCTCTTTGCTCCTTTCTTCTTCTTCTTCTTCAAGCCTTCAAAATCCACACAAAAGCACTTAAAACAATAAGGAATGGATTAGGGTTTTCTCACAGCTCTCTAAGGGTGAAGGAGGCGAGTTTGGGGCACATAGCATTGCTTAAATAGTGAGCAACCCGGGGATTTAGGGTTTCTTCTAGGCAGGCAGACTCGCCGAGTCCCGAATATGGACTCGCCGAGTCGCCAACTAACACGTGCACGAAAACTCGACCATACTCGACGAGTCAGGCAATAGACTCACCGAGTCTCTCAATAAAACTTCTAAATAAATGCCACGAAAGCAACATACCAGAGACGGGGCGTTACACTTATATGTAGTGATCCTTTTTAATGACAATGTAAACAAGTCACAGAGACTTTATCAATTACAAAACTTTTCATTGGAGATTTTCACAGGACAATTCCATAGATCCAAAGTCTCATATTCAAAGCACATTCCTTTGAACATCCTTCTTGCATAAAAGTTTCTAACTTTCTCATAGATTCTTGATATCCAAATTCCATTATGGAAAGATATCCATATATGCCATATGACAATTCATTGTTAATAGAGTCTTGTCTATTCATAATAATGTCAATATGGTCCATCCATTACTATACTTCCAACTATCCACAAGCAACCAATCTTTGGCGAACCTTGGATTGTTCTTAGCAGTTGTTTAATAACTATAGTCATATCCAATTCTAGTCCTTTTTCCTTCTTAATGCCCTTGGCATTTGGAAAATTATAACACATGAATATTATAGCATATGCAATCGATCCTATACCCGAAGCATATGGGATACAATTCATAATGTCTTACATAAGGATATGATACTTGACCAGTCTTTTGCTATAATATTTCCATATATAGAATTTCCACTGTTGAACCATTTCAACATGGTATTCATATAAATCCTTGACTAAATTTGATTAAAATCTCAAACTAAACTTTTAGAATTGAAATGAAGTATAAGTTTCTCTCCCTTAATTATAGCAAAACAACTTTTCAACACTGCAACTTTGTGAATTTAAAACTTTGTTTACTATAATTAACATTGCTAACTTGCAACACCTACCATAATAATTTTGCTCCCACTAGCATAACAATTATTTTGTTACTTGCATAACATTTATGCTCCCACTAGCTGTGACATAAATCCAGAAACCAACTGGACTTCTAGAAATCAATACTTTATTGACTTTCTTACCATAGTTCAGATTTCTGACACGAGATGCTTCGATAAGCCTTTATCTAAGCCCACACACCTTTTATTAGAAAGCTCATATGTGTATTTAAACAATTTTAGAACTTACAACAAAAGTCTCAAATGTTTAGACCTTTTTCCTTTTCTCACAATTCTAACTATGAAGAGGGATGTCGTAGTCATAATTGAATTTGAGAATGCAAATATCACAAATGCTAACTCTTTAAAATCTACTTAGTGAAAGCGTTTCCTCACAATCATTTTATCATTTAGAGAGAAACCTTATGAAACATAGATTTTTATGGTGTATGTGTTATAATCCATGTGAATTTGTCAAAACCATAATCACAAGACAAGGTTAGTGACAAATCCAAACTCATATGGACTGAACTTGCTCAATGTTAATTCCTTTCCACCTGGCAACAAAAGGGCCTACCATTGCTTCTAGGTTGTAATGCAAAAAGTGAGAACTCATAGAACTCACATGTATAGTCAACTAACTGGAATGGGCACACAAATAAGAATATGTGAACACGATACGTTACAAACCTCAAGTCGTGTGCTAGTGATTAACAATAGGTTGACTCTTGATTAGTTCTTAAAACTTCTCAAGATCTTTAAGACTCCCACTAACCTCTTAACATATTGGTTTCTCTCTGTCAAGAAACATTACTTGACAAACAAATATTCAAGAGTTAGTGCGATTTCTTATCAAGACAAACACTTTTGACAATCAGTCTTAGTTGATCTTTGTTTTATCCAAAACATTATAACTTACCAATTTCAAATGTACAAGAGTAGAAAACATTTTACTCTACATTTGCTGATATGTCACTCAATGTATAATCTTGGAGTATGACTCTAAGATTTGATTTTGGAACGAAGCATGGTTCATCATAATTGATTTAACCATTTCAACAATTCCTGATTCCTCTTCTTAGCCAAAAAATTGCACTAAGGCGTCCTTAGAGGATCAAATTGTGATATGGTTTTTCATAATCATTAACATGATCATAAAACACGATACTCAAGTAGTCTCCCATCTTTTTAGATTGGAGAAACTTTTATCTTTCTGTCGACTTTGATTCTTCGTATACGTTCTGCTATACATTGAGACTTTTCAATGACTCAGAATTATACTTAATCTTGTAAGCATAACCATATCTACTAACTGTAGTAAACCATAATGAATAGTCTTATCATTCTTTATGGTGGACCTGACCAACGCACAACCAAGTGTACCTGATCCTTTAGTCCTTCGCTTAACTCACCTCTGTATGTGAACATGTAATTAGTCCTAATTTCCCAAAGATGAATGTTCTCATTCATCATACAATACAAGTTGCATGATCCTAAGTTTCTTTCCAACTGAAACTTGGGTGATGAGAATCTTTCCTTATTTGGTAAATTTAGACACTACCACAAACAAAAGAATCAAATCCACATTGCTAAAAAATACAAACATCAATTTTCATATATGCCATTGCAAGGAAATATAAAATAAGTTAAAAAAATTTCTTTATTTATATAATTGTGGAAAAACTTTTCCTTACAATGAAATTACAAATGAAAACTATGTTATTACAAATTTCTAAACAATCTATCATAACTCTTAAGCAGCAGCTCAAAAATCCGATCATCCAACCATGCAATCAAAATCAATCTCTTCGCGATCAGACTCTGCATGCCTTTCCTTTAAGCTTCCTTTGATATTTCAAAACATCAAAATGTAATCTTATCACATCATGTATTTAGAATCTACAAATAGAAACTTAATAGACTTAGATGGTGGACTTACTTGAAGCAGAACCATGCAATTTGATTCTACCATCTTTTATATCTCTTAGGTAGTCATGGCAACTTCGCAACCAATGCCCTGTCTTTTGGCAATAGAAACATATGGACTCTTTGGTAATGATACACAGGAATATCTCAGATTTAGCCTTTCCTTTTCCCTTGGAAAAAGAAATCTTTTGTGGACTTCCAATGTTTCCACTATCAATGTCCATGGAATTTTGGGAAGTAGATCTTCCAATCAAATTTGCTTTACCAGTGTGCCAAATCATTGCTTATTCGGCAACAATTAGCAAATAGGTAAGATCAATAAGGGTCACGTCACAGTCTGTCATATAGTAATCTTTAACAAACTGACTATACGACTCGCGAAGCGACTGAAGAACCAAGTCAATAGCCAACTTCCTTAAGACATCGACACCTAACATTCCCAACCTGTCAATGTGTGACTTCATCTCTAGGACATGTGCACACACAAATCTTCCATCTTCATGTTTGCTCGCCAATAGGGCCCGAGTGACCTTGAACTTTCCAAATCTTCGATCATGTGGGTCAGGGAGAATAATTGGAGGAGGTGGACGAAGTAAAGTATGATATTGTGGAATATCATCTTCATGTGGAAAGCCTTTTCCAACATATTCGAGAAGACCATAGTTGTTTGACCTAGACATTTATAAAGGGATAAATTCAAGTTAGTTGATTTAAGTCCTTAATATAACACCCAAAACGAAATATTAAGGCAAGGACTGTAACATCCCGTTTAAAATAAGATAATTAAATAATAAACCCGGAACCTCGAGAAGTAATTTTTATTATTAATTAATATTATTATAATCTAAAACCAAATAATAATTAGTTGGGAGTTGGTTTCAGGAAGCCAAATGACAAGATTTTCATAAGTCAAGGGATGTTTGGTGTTATGTGGACTTAATATGTAAGGATTTATGGAATCGGGGACTAAAGAGTAAATTCTGCACCTTAAGAAGATTTTGTAGAAGAGGGGCTGATTGGTAAGATTCAGACTTTATTTGTGAGGGTTTTCAGAAAGAGGGGTTAAAAGGGTAAATTTAGGAACCGTTTTGAAAGAAAATAGAGAAAGGATGGACCATTTAGTAATTTTCGGACCTAATTTGAAAGAAGAAGAAGTAGGAGGGAATGGAAGTGTGAGTTATGGAAAGTTTTAAGTGACCAGGTATAAGAACCCGTCACCTTACAACCCTAACCATAAGTCTCACTTCTCTTGCAGCCCTCACCATTCCATCGTGACCTCTTTAGCCGCTGCCCAACCGAGATCGTCCGCCGTTGCGCTGCCAAGCCCACTGTCGCCGCTACACCGCCATCTGACGCCATTGGCACTCCAGTCGCCGGCGAAAACGAAGAGTCACGAGATCGGTAAGCTCAGTTCGTGGGTACCATTGTTGTCCACGTTGGGTCGCACACACACTCTCTTCTTATTTCTTCTGTTGCTTCCTCAACCCATGTCCATCGCCATTGCGCTGCTATTTTCTCCGACCATTGCTTGTTGCCGAGAAGGTGGTTGTAGTTGCATTTCGGTATTTTGTGTTAAACTGCCGATTCACATTTATTCATGGCGGTGTTGTGTGGGTCATCTAGTGTATGGGGGTGTGTTTCAGATGATGTCAACGTGTATGTGCAACTATTGGCTGGAGATTGCTAGGACCACCACGGGAACCACCATGGCGGCCCACCATGGTGGTTGTTATCTTGCCGTCGCTGTGCGCCACCATAAGGTGGGTGATTGTGTGCGTTTTTCCAAGCAAAAGATGGATGTGTGTGTGTTCTGGTGTGTATGAGTTTATTGGAGGAGTTGATTTGGCCGGAAAAATCACCACCACCACCACTACGTGCCACCACCGGCCACCACTAGGGTGGTTGTGTGTATGTGTGTTTTTATTAGTGTGTGTGTTTTTTATTAGTATGTGTGTGTGTGTTTCTATTAGTGTGTGTGTTATTTGGATTGTGTTGTAAAATGTTATTGTGTCGGAATAATCAATAGAAAAACTCATAACCACCACCATGAGGTGGTGGCTGCCGCCACCAGCACCCGTGTTGGGTGACAGTGTGCCTTGTTTGCGTTTAGACTCGTTTGGGATGCTTGGAAAAATGGGCCTAATAAAACCCTAGTGGGCCTAATAAAACTCTAATGGGCCTAATAAAACCATAATGGGCCCAATGATTCCCAGTTTGACCTAAAAGCCTAACCAAGTGATTAATGGGCTAGTGTTGGGTTGGAAACCCTAATTAGGGTTTAGAGAACCCTAATGTCATGAAACCCTAATTTTGGGGATTGATCGGGACACACACGGAAATTATTTAATAAAGTTAAAATATTAATTAATAATCATTTGCAATTAAGCTAAGGCAATATTAGACTTAATGGACTAAGTCCTTAATGGGGTATGTAAGAAACACTTAACCTTAATCGTCATTTCATGTGAAAACCCTAATTTCACTTGGGCCTTTCTATTGGACTTTGGTGATTGGGTTGTTGATGGGCTATCCAAGAACAAGTAAATGAACTAAAATAATTGGATGGGCTTTTAGGTAAGGCCCATGTGAGGGAATTGGGCCCAATTTGGAAAATTGGGCCATAGATGGGCCATAACTGGCCCTTTATGATTATGTGATATTGGACCATGGGAATACCAAGAGTTTGGACTACAATAATTAGATGGGCCTTAAAGAAAGTCCATGTAGAGGTTTCGGCCCGATTTAGAAAATTAGGCCATATATTGGGCTTTAGCCTATTACTTCACTTTTGGGCCTTTGGAGTGTGAGTTGGACATTAGGCTTGGAACCCAATTATTAATTAGGTATTGTTTGATGTTGACAGTTTAGGAATCTGTCAACCAGCAGCTGGAGTTTATCTGTGGGACTTCAGCAGTGCCAGGTGAGTTATCCTCACTATATCAGCTGGGTCTAAGGCACCAATGTCGACCCTAATCGGATTTGTATTTGGGTTTATTGCATGATATGCTTATTAATTTACATCCTGGTAGTTAGGATGGTGATATGCTTAGTGACTTGGTTAGGTCGGTATCCTGGTATATAGGATGATTCTATGTTAGTGATCGATTAGGTCTGTATCCTGGTAATAGGATGTTGCTATGATTAGTGATATGTTAGATCGGTTGGACTGTTATATATATATATATATATATATATATATATATATATATATATATATATATATATACTATCGTGTGATATGAATGTGCACATGTTTGATGATTAGGGGCTGGGTTGAGGCGGTCCTGCTTTGTGCTGAAGGCCAACATACCCAGGGCAGTCCGGATAAACTAAAGGCCCTTCAAGGGGATTCAATCAGGCCAAAGGCCCGACGAGTGGTCCGGATAGGCTGTAGGCCCTGCGACGCAGTCCAGACGTGTTAAAGGCTCGGAGAGCGGTCCAGATGGGTTGAAGGCCTGTGAGGCGGTCTAGTCAGGCTGAAGGCTCATTATGCATCTTGTTTGCTTATATGTTGTTGATATGTTTATGGCGTTGGTATTTTGGGGGTAACTCACTAAGCCTTCGAGCTTACATTTATCGATTATTGTTTTAAGTACTTCTAATGATTGCGGGAAGGCGAAGGCGTGATCGTGCACATCCTCATGTTTTATGATTTGATTATGGGAAACTTTGACATTAAACCAATTTGAAAACATGTTTGTAATAATTATTGTTTTTTGGATAACTTAAAAAGTTTTAAATTGGCTTGAATTTTATGGATGCTACTAGTTGGTATCAGAGCCTTGGTTTGAGTGAATTGTAAGAAACACTCATGTGTCTCTAGTCTCAAACTGAGGACAAGATTTTAAAATGATTTTTTCAAATGGTTTCAAAATACTAAAGGAGGATGCAAGAGTACGATCATCCGGAACTCGCGGATAGACCCCAAAATGCCTTACGGATTATTTGATTTATGTGATATGTTAGAATAACATGGTAGTATTAGGCTAGGGATCTTCAGGAATTGCATGATAGAATTTCTTGATTATATGATAACTGATAGCCTAGGGTTTTCCCTTATATGAAATTGACATCATTACTATAGTTGCTTAGTGTATGCATCACAGTTGTACTTAATTAAGATCTTATAGCCTGAGATTGTTTGGTTTGGCCTTATTTCCTATTCTTTTTTGATGAAGGGCTTAGGGTAGGGTTAGGTATTCGAAAATATATAGGGTCCAACATTATATATGGCTAGCATACACGAGTGTTGAAGGGTTGGTGGAAGTTTCATGGGTGGGTTGTGTGAGGCCACTAGGCCAGTTATGAGATAATTATAATTCCTCTAGGAGTGAGGATTGAGCGCTCGCTTTGTTTATGTATATTGTTAGGGTGTTGTGGTGATACTTGAGACAAATATGGGTAGGTGTGGAAGGTAGTATGGGCCCGTGCTACTGAAAGCATAGGACCCATACGTGTAGCAAGGAAGTCACAACCCTGGGGGTTTAGTTGGGAGTTTGTTCTTGGTTATTATATGGACAATACACGATCTTTTTGGAGTATTATCAGAATAATGGTTACGAGACGTTTTGAGACTGGATCCAAATCAGGATCGGTAGCTGGTAGCCAGGATAGGCCAGTATTGTTGGAGGATCTTGTCAGGCAGATCATCCAGGAGGAGGTGATCGAGATTGTTTGGGGACAGATTCTAGAGATGATTGGGTATATAAAGACCATCACGGTTGAGTATTTTGATGAGCGCTATGCAACCGTTGCTGAGACGGCTGCCGCAATAGCTACATCAGCTGTAACGACAACAGGGGGAGGGGCTGTTCGAACTTTCCAATATCGGGACTTGTTATTGGGACATATTCTGATGAGCAGAGGGTTGCAGTTACTTGGGATTAGGGAGACGTTCCGTACTCATTATATTTGGCGGGTTGAGCAGGAGACGTTGGCATAAGAATTTCTGGATTTGAGGCTTCGGGGGTTTTGGTTCGACGCCGGGATTCGAGTCACGGGGACTCCGGAAGGGAGTGATGATTATGATCAGATAAAGTTTTGCAGCTGGAAGTAGAATTGTTAATTGATGGATTGAAATGTCGTGTTCTAGGGCCATGATTGTGCCCTTCTAGTTTTTCGAACTCGAAGGAATGAGCAGGCTTGTGACCCCAGGATTATGTAGTATTCCAGCTCGGGGTTAGTTGATCGCAGGGATTGGCGACATTATTTCAGTACTGGTGAGCGCAGGTGGGTCGATGTGGCATGAGTGTATTATGAGGCGTACGCGATTACCGTCCTGACCCATGAGAGCTAATATCTGTTTCTACTTGTATCGGGTGGTAAGGATTGATTGTGCGACCTATTGCACTTTTGGGATTCGAGACTATGTCTTGGGAGTAGTTGTAGCCCGATTTAGGGCAGAGGTTGCTTCAGCTACTGCAGTTCAGCTGTGGACGATTGAGTTGGTGAGTGAGTCAGGGCGCGAACCCTGAATGAAATGATTTCTAGAGCCTGAGAGTGGGAGACTTGTTTGGAGCACCTTGGGAAGAGGGGTATTATGTGGGAGGTCTGCGGACAGGGTCCCACAGAAGGGTTATTCAGCATTGTCAGGATTCAGTGGTTTTAGTAACCGTTAGTGACTGACGGATGAAAGCACCAATGGAAGTAGCTCGTTGTTGAGGTATTAGTTAGGGCATCTATCTTATGGCCTTCAGGATTTGAGTGTGGGATCATTCAAGCATTAGGGACTTTCGGTTTCACCAGAATTCAGGAAGTGTTCATCTAGTTCTTAGTAGTGTGGGATCTTTTGGGATTAGCTAGTAATGATGAAACATCCCAGAAATACAACCCAAAAATTTCGTTTTTAAAGCATTATTAAAACCATAATATCATTGCCAAAGTATAAAAAAAATCATAAACCATGTGTTTCAAAATCTCATAATATCTATCACATATCAAATCTCATTTCAAATATCATATCAAAATATCAGAGTAAAACTCCTAGGCTGAACACTGTGGTGTGTGCCATGAGATCATCCCGAGCTCTTCCCTTTGCTACCGGAAGTACCTGAAACCAAAACTGAAACTGTAAGCACGAAGCTTAGTGAGATCCCCCAAACTACCACATACCATACAACTAACATATCACAATAACAATACTCTAGGACTACTCCCAACTGCATCGGGACGAATCCCGACATCGACTTACCCAACATCGGACTCCTGCCGGCATCGGGCTCACCCCGACATCCGACCGCATTGCGCATCAGGCTCACCCCGACATCGGGCTTGCCCCGGCATCGAGCTTACCCCGACACATACACAACATGACATATATCATAACACATAATAAAATCACATAATCTGCATCGGGCTTGCCCCGACATCGGACCGAAGCCCAGTACACCTAGCACATAACATATAACATACAACAAACAAGATGCATGAATCACAAAGACATCACACATACGTAACTACTTCTCGAGACCGCCCTGACATCGAACCAAAGTCCGAAAACATTTGAACTGCATCGGGCTAACCCCTGACATACTATAACTAGTTCAATGGGTCGGCATTGGTGCCTTAGACCTGTTCCTACTAGAGGAAAACTCACCTAGTAAAGCTGACTGCTGCAACTTTGGTGAGGAATCTCTGTCTGTTGCTCCGACAACTCTCTGGCTATAAATTTCCATAAAGGTACTTAGTAAAAAAACCGATAACTACTCTTAGGGTAAAATGACCATTTTACCCCTAGGTAAAGTCAACATCCTGGTCAAAATCATCACCCAGTTGACCTGACTCGCCGAGTTGGTTCACCAACTCATCGAGTCCCTATTCTTTCATCTATTCCTAACCCTAACTCTACTCGTCGAGTCTAGCAAGAACTCGGCGAGTTCTCCTTCAAACATAACATCAGGACTATATTCATCTGACTTGCCGAGTTCATCCTTGAACTCGTCGAGTTCATCTTCATCATATAAGTGTGACTAGTCTGTGACTCGTCGAGTTGTATGAACAACTCGTCGAGTCCGTTTTCATGGGTTGGGAGACAGCCTTGGACTCGTCGAGTGTGTTCACCCACTACCCGAGTCCCATGGTTTCCAGGTCCACAACTACGTTTATTTTGTTGAGTCCTCCTCCTGGACTCATCCAGATCCCTTCGAAACAGAAAAGGATGGGGAACCAAACCCCCAACTCGCCGAGTCCCATGAATGATGTGACAACCCGTAATTTATTCCGTCACTGTAACCCGCTTTCGTTAATAAAGCCGTTACGTCCCAATTTTTTCGTTAGCTTTGTTTTAAATTAATTTAATTGCGACTTCTATTTAGGTTTCATAAGTGACAGGATACATTTTAAAACATTAAAATATTTTCTATTTTCATTTAGAAAATATTTAGTTTCATCTAAGTTGCAATTACAGTAACTTAATCGGGTGTGACCAAAAGCCTCGTCTAACGTCAGTATCGGGTAGAACTCCACCGTGTCCCAAACTTTGAGCATATATAAAGTTGAGAGAGCCTTATTTGAAGCCTTTTCCACTCTCTCTCTACTCTCTCTCTACTTTCTCGCTCTAAAACTCGAAATTGAGCCAAAATCACCCAAATCAAGCTTCAAATCATCAAGGTAACTATCCTAGCTCCTAGTATAACATCTTTAACCTTCAAATTCGTGGTTAATCTATGAAAAAGGACCATTAGCATGAGTTTACGGTCCTAGAACAGCCCTAGTCCGTGAACTCACATAAAAGGGGTTTTTGAGCCATAAAACCCTTCCAAACCTCATTTGGAGCTTAGATATGACTTAGGGGCATACCAAATTGGACTTAGAACACCTTTAACTCTTCATTTAGGGTGTAAACATGAGTTTATGGCCCAAGCACAGGCTTGGACCATAAACACCTATTAATGGGGAGTAAACTTATTTTAATGTGTTAAGATGCCACTTAAACACACCATAAGCCTTCGAATAAAGTCTAGAAGCAACCACAAACAAAATAAGGGCCTTAAACATGCTAAAACAACCTACATAGGAGCTTACGGCCGTAAACCCCCCAAGAATGGGTTCTTAGGCCGTAAACTCCTAAAACATGGTCAAATGGTGCCTTAAACTCATTCCATGGCTTGTAGAATTAGCTAGAAACACTTGTAAAGAACTATGACCAAAAAACATCAAAGGATTGAGTGTGGGGGATTTTACGGCCGTAAAATCCTAGTTTACTGCCGTAAACTCCATTAGATGGTCCATATGAGGGTTTAATCCATTCCTATGCCCTAGATTTGATCCTAGCTAATTTTCCCAAGTGATATAAGTCCATTGAACACCATAGAACACCTCACCATGAGTTTACGGCCGTAAACTCATGGGGAGTGGGTCATTAGGGCCGTAAACCCTCTTATGAGTTTACTCTTGAAGAGTAAACTCCATATCCAAGCCGTATATGTCCATAGATGTCACCCGGGTCACTCCAAACACTTGTAATGAAGTGTTTTCGCGTCTTGGAGTGCATAATCCTATCTAAATTGTAGTTCAAATCCTAATTAGATACAAATGTGTATCTTTTCATATTACATAGGAACCCCACGCATTATAAGGCCCCGATCTGACACTTAGCATCCTAAACGACACGTTCCTTGACTGGTGAGTTCATACCCCTACGCCTTTTTCCATGTTTTTTAATGTCTTCAGGGGGGGGGGGATACAAGCAAACTATAAATGTTTCCAAAACATAAAACTGATGTATTCCTAAAAATATCTAGCTAACTTTTAGATATCTTTACTCCTTATGTATTATGCTCAGCATAAGGGATGTTTTATCGATTATAACTACATGGATTTCAGTAAAGGAAACAATCAAATCAATCAAATTATTATGGGAATAATTTGGGATCTTTAGTTCTTATTTAAGAAGCACAAATTTATGTAAAGCTTTTAGATAAACTATGTCTGATTCAGTTTATCTCTATTTAATTTAGAGTATTTTGCCAGATAATTCCATTGTATTTAACTGTTTTCACTGTATTATGTTTCAAAACGATTAGTATGTTTGATAATGTCTGAAAACACCATGAGTAATTTAATACTAGCTTGTGAGATTCGTTATTACCCTTTGGGTTATTAGGAAATCCTCCCCAGAAGTGTAACCAGAGTCTCCAGGAGGGAGAGCGTGGAATTTGTGAATAGATCTATTCGGGACTGACAATCCCACACCTAAACTGCTAGCTACAGTTAGGCGGGCACGCCTGGGGTGACAAGTTCTGGAAATCGTCCGACGTCTGAAGAACGTCAAGGAGGTCTCGGTGTCGTATCAGCATGGTTACCCGACTCACAATACGTATTAATATAAGTTTATTCATGGATTTGATTTTTATATCTATCTTCAACCTATAGTATCTATATCTAGTACGGGATGTTAATCCCACGGTTTTGAATCTATATCTAGTACGGGATGTTAATCCCATGGATTTTAAATCCATATCTTCTATCAATCTATAGTTTTACTGGATGGTATTCCCAGTGGATTTTTCAAATATATATAGTTTTACGTATTAAACTATCTATTGTTGTATCAAATGGAAATATAGAACTTTAACTAAACTTTTTTTTAGGAAAATAAGGGTTTTTCCTGGGATAACTGAACTGTTCTTAACTAGACCGTGTAACTAATGGATAACTAAACTACACTTATAAGAAAATATGGGATTTTCTTGGATAACAAACTTTTTCGGAAAAACAAAGGAAACTTGTACATTTTCAGAAAACAAACCTCTTTTGAACTCACCAGCTTTATGCTGATTTTCAAACTGCTTGTATTCTCAGGTCCACATTAGACAGGTACCCAACGATCCTTTTGGCGAAGACGGAGCATAAAAGTCACATCTTTAGTTTTGTTCATATGATATATATGTGCGACACTTGTAACACTTTGATCTCAAACAAATGTAATAAATTTATGTAAAGTAATGCTTTGTGTTTACTACGCTTACTATGTACATTGGTTGTGATATTCATGACGTCCTCCGCCTCGGAACGTTTCCGCCTTCGGTTTCGGGGTGTGACAGATTGGTATCATAGCCCTTGCTTATAGTGAACTAGTATACCAAACCTAACATGGTATAAGACTATAAACATTAAGGGGCCTAAGTGCTCTGAACTAAAAGTATACCTTAAAATATAAGTATTTTCAAGAGTATAAAAGTGTACCTAACCGTCGAAATCCGTAACTACAAGTAGAACAGAACATAAGTAAATGGGTGTTGTACGCTGCGGTTAAACCTAGGCAGTTATGTAGTCGTGTCTAGGATCAATATAGCCTGGCCAACTATATTCATTCGAGACACGGACAACATGTGCTTGGGAGTGACTGTGGTATGCAGCATGCCTAAAACTTACCCAATACCCAAACGACGAGCCGTCGTCACAGCGAATCATGGAATACTATGGGAGTATTTCTCGAGCCAAATCTGTTATAGAAATCCTCATTCCAGCATTGCTCCTCAATCATTCCTTTAGCGATAGTTTATCTGCTTTGATAACTCTTTCCTGCTTTATCGCTTAATAGAATGCTATATCTCTCTTAGTGAGATATCCCCTGTTCCGTATCTCCTGATTCAATTCAGAGGACTTATGATCCTCTCTTTCCTAATCTTTTTAGATCAAGATGCCTCCAAGAAAGAGACCCAGCTCAAAGAACAACAAAAATCCTCCTCCGCCACCACCTCCTCCCCAATTTGATCCTATGATGTTCCAGGCAGCTGTTACTGCCGCAGTAGCAGCCGCCATGTCTCAAATGAATCCCAGTGGTTCAGGAGGTGGTCCCCATCCCCAAAACCAAGATGATAGCCAAGGACACCGGAAGGAGTGTTACTATAAGGACTTTATGAACGCGAAACCCACATCCTTCGATGGCACTAGAGGTGTCATTTCCCTAACCCGATGGTTCGAGAAAATCGAATCCATCTTTGAAATTTGTGCCTGTTCAGAATCTGATAAAGTGAAGTTCGCCGCTTGTACCTTCGCCGATAAAGCCTTGACTTGGTGGAACGGCCGAGTCAAATCCCTAACTCTACTTGTAGCTAATGCTATGGGTTGGGAGGCCATGAAGGATCTTCTTCTTGCCGAGTACTGCCCTCGGGGCGAAATGCAGAAGCTAGAACACGAACTCTGTAACCTGAAGATGAAGGGTTCCGATATCGCTGCTTACACTTCAAGATTTGATGACTTGGCGCTACTCTGTCCGGGAATGGTTACCCCGGAGAGTACGAAGATTGAGAGATTTATCTGGGGGTTGACCCAGCCGACCAAAGGAAATGTCTTGGCTGCAAAGCCAGACACCTATGATAGCGCTAAATGTCTTGCGCAAACCCTGATCGATCACGGAGATAACCCTGATGAGGAGACCACCACTCCTGAGCTAGTTAAGAGTAGTGGTGGAAGTAAAAAGGAATTCTGGAACAATCGGAAGGCCCAAAGTACACAAGGATCCTCTAAGAAACAACAAACGATAGCAGTCCACGCTGCTACTGTCCCTGCTGCTGTCTCTGCCGTTGGATCTACAGCTCAAACTCCTACCAGCAGATATATCGGTACCCTCCCTTGGTGCAACAAGTGCAGCTACGATCATCGTACTCTTGGGCCATGTCGCGAAAGACTCTGCAACAACTGTGGAAAATAGGGCCACCTTGATCGAAACTACAGAAAACCAACTCAATCAACCAATCAAGCTTCTGGAGCAGGAATTAGTCTGGCCTGCTGCGGCGAAGCCGGGCATTTCAAGCGAAATTGCGCCAAGGCAGCAACAACTGGCAACACCGAGAGAGTCCTAGTTATGGGACAAGTTGAGGCAGCCGCCGATCCCACAATTGCCACAGGTATATATATTCTTCCTCGACAACCCTTATACTTGCAAGCCTTTTCGATTATATTGCTGGAAAAAAATCTGTTATCTATTCAATCAAACATTATCTTAACTTTAGTCCTCCATTAGTAACCAAAATGCCTACTGTCGAGATGTCTAACAACGAGAAAGAGGACGTTAGCGATATATTCATAGGTTGAACCCTTACCCTTGGCGATCATCCTTTTCCTATCGATCTTATACCGGTTTTTCAATTAAGAGCTTTGAAGTATTCATTGGCATGGATTGATTGAGTCTCAATCGTGCTGATATCCTTTGTTCCGAAAAATCTATCCATCTCAACCTTCCCTGATCAAAAACTTATAATCTGCGACGATAAACTTAGTTTCAACTGTTGCATCATTTTGTACATCAAGCTCAAAAAGTTTCTCAGAAGGGAGTGCCATAAAGGCCTAGTCTATGTAACCATCAAGAAACAGGAAGTTGCATCCCCGAAGTCTACAATTTTCCTGATGTCTTTCCGAAGAGCTTCTGGAAATTTCTCCGTAACGTCAAGTACAGTTTCGCATCGATCTAACTCCTGGAGCAAACCCTGTAGCCAAATCTCCGTATCAATAGGCTTCAGCAGAAATACAGGAGTTGCCCAGTCAGCTACGAGCTCACAGGAATGATGTTTCCAAAACAGCATTCAGGATTCGATATAGTCACTACGAAGATGTAGTGATGCCCTTTGGTCTAACATAGAACTTTTCGAAATCCTCATTAGGATCGATCCCGTAGCATACAAACTTCGACTACCTTCAGAACATAGTAGCATTCACTCTATCTCTCATGTCTCTGTCCTTAAGAAGTGCCTACCCGATGAAACCATAGTAATCCCTTTGATGAGACCGAAATCAACAAAAGTCTGAACCTCATGGTAGAACCAATCGAAATCGTAGATCAAGAGATTAAATGTATGAAACAAGCCGTATCCCGATAAGTGAAAGGTTCCCTGGAATGTCATGCGAGGACCCCAGTTCACTTAGGAGCGTGAAGATCCAATGAAACAGAAGTATCCGTATCTCTTTCCAAATCCTTGAGTCGTATCTAAAGTTTGAATTTCGGGAAGAAATTCCTTCTAACGGGGGGATAATGTGACAACCCGTAATTTATTCCGTCACTGTAACCCGCTTCCGTTAATAAAGTCATTACGTCCTAATTTTTCCGTTAACTTTGTTTTAAATTAATTTAACTGCGACTTCTATTTAGGTTTCATAAGTGACGACATACATTTTAAAACATTTAAATATTTTCTATTTTCATTTAGAAAATATTTAGTTTCATCTAAGTTGCAATTACAGTAACTTAATCGGGTGTGACCACAAGCCTCGTCTAACGTCAGTATCGGGCAGAACTCCACCGTGTCCCAAACTTTAAGCATATATAAAGTTGAGAGAGCCTCATTTGAAGCCTCTTCCACTCTCTCTCTCTACTCTCTGTCTACTTTCTCTCTCTAAAACTCGAAATTGAGCCAAAATCACCCAAATCAAGCTTCAAATCATCAAGGTAACTATCCTAGCTCCTAGTATAACATCTTTAACCTTCAAATTCGTGGTTAATCTATGAAAAAGGACCATTAGCATGAGTATACGGTCCTAGAGTAACCCTACGCCGTGAACTCACATAAAAGGGGGTTTTCAGCCATAAAACCCTTCCAAACCTCATTTGGAGCTTAGATATGACTTAGGGGCTTACCAAATTGGACTTAGAACACCTTTAACTCTTCATTTAGGGCGTAAACATGACTTTACGGCCCAAGCACGTGCTTGGACCGTAAACACCTATTCATGGGGAGTAAACTCATTTTAATGTGTTAAGATGCCACTTAAACACACCATAAACCCTGGAATAAAGTCTAGAAGACACCACAAACTAGACAAGGGCCTTAAACATGCTAGAACAACCACCATAGGAGATTATGGCCATAAACCCCCCAAGAATGGGTTCTTAGGCCATAAAATCCTAAAACATGGTCAAATGGTGCCTTAAAATCATTCCATGGCTTGTAGAATTAGCTAGAAACACTTGTAAAGACCTATGACCACAAAAACATAAAAGGATTGAGTGTGGGGGAGTTTACGGCTGTAAAATCCTAGTTTACTACCGTAAACTCAATTAGATGGTCCATATGAGGGTTTAATCCATTCCTATGCCCTAGATTTGATCCTAGCTAATTTTCCCAAGTGATATAAGGCCATTTAACACCATAGAATACCTCACCATGAGTTTACGGCCATAAAATCATGGGGAGTGGATCATTAGGGCCTTAAACCCTCTTATGAGTTTACTCTTGAAGAGTAAACTCCATATCCAAGCCGTATATGTCTATAGATGTCACCCGGGTCACTCCAAACACTTGTAATGAAGTGTTTTCGTGTCTTGGAGTGCATAATCCTATCTAAATTGTAGTTCAAATCCTAATTAGATACAAATTTGTATCTTTTCATATTACATAGGAACCCCGCGCATTATCAAGCCCTGATCTCACACTTAGCATCCTAAACGACACGTTCCTCGACTGGTGAGTTCATACCCCTACGCCTTTTTCCATGTTTTTTAATGTCTTCAGGGGGGGGGGGGATACAAGCAAACTATAAATGTTTCCAAAACATAAAACTGATGTATTCCTAAAAATATCTAGCTAACTTTTAGATATCTTTACTCCTTATGTATTATGCTCAGCATAAGGGATGTTTTATCGATTATAACTACATGGATTTCAGTAAAGGAAACAATCAAATCAATCAAATTATTATGGGAATAATTTGGGATCTTTAGTTCTTATTTAAGAAGCACAAATTTATGTAAAGCTTTTAGATAAACTATGTCTGATTCAGTTTATCTCTATTTAATTTAGAGTATTTTGCCAGATAATTCCATTGTATTTAACTGTTTTCACTGTATTATGTTTCAAAACGATTAGTATGTTTGATAATGTCTGAAAACACCATGAGTAATTTAATACTAGCTTGTGAGATTCGTTATTACCCTTTGGGTTATTAGGAAATCCTCCCCGGAAGTGTAACCAGAGTCTCCAGGAGGGAGAGCATGGAATTTGTGAATAGATCTATTCGGGACTGACAATCCCACACCTAAACTGCTAGCTACAGTTAGGCGGGCACGCCTGGGGTGACAAGTTCTGGAAATCGTCCGACCTCTGAAGAATGTCAAGGAGGTCTCGGTGTCATATCAGCATGGTTACCCGACTCACAATACGTATTAATATAAGTTTATTCATGGATTTGATTTTATATCTATCTTCAACCTATAGTATCTATATCTAGTACGGGATGTTAATCCCACGGTTTTGAATCTATATCTAGTACGGGATGTTAATGCCATGGATTTTAAATCCATATCTTCTATCAATCTATAGTTTTACTGGATGGTATTCCCAGTGGATTTTTCAAATATATATATAGTTTTACGTATTACACTATCTATTGTTGTATCAAATGGAAATATAGAACTTTAACTGAACTTTTTTTTAGGAAAATAAGGGTTTTTCCTGGGATAACTGAACTGTTCTTAACTAGACCGTGTAACTAATGGATAACTAAACTACACTTATAAGAAAATATGGGATTTTCTTGGATAACAAACTTTTTCAGAAGACCAAAGGAAACTTGTACATTTTCAGAAAACAAACCTCTAATGAACTCACCAGCTTTATGCTGATTTTCAAACTGCTTGTATTCTCAGGTCCACATTAGACAGGTAACTGGCGATCCTTTTGGCGAAGACGGAGCGTAGAAGTCATGTCTTTATTTTTTTCATATGATATATATGCATGACACTTGTAACATTTTGATCTCAAACAAATGTAATAAATTTATGTGATGTAATGCTTTGTGTTTACTACGCTTATTATGTATATCGGTTGCGATATTCATGACGTCCTCCGCCCCGGAACATTTCCGCCTTCGGTTTCGGGGTGTGAAAAATGACTCATCGAGTCAACTAATGTCGATGCCCATAACTCAATATCTGTTGTGCTAATCTCACCCAAAGGGTAGATCTGGGCTCCTAAGGTTGATATAACACGTAAAGTCACAAACTTTACGTCCATGCATGGGACTTTTAAGCTTAAAAGACCAAAAATAGGGTCGATTACATGCATGGGGTTCTCATGGCCATAAAGTTGGCACCTTTATGCCATGAGAACCCTCCAAGGTTCCAGATCTGAAGCATTTACCGTATATAACACTCTACAAATCCGAAATGGCTTGGAAATGCTCCCAAAGATGACAAGATTCAAGCCTCAAGGTAGATCTAAGAATTAAGGAGTCAAGGTAGGAGTTCTTTACCTCAAATAAATGGAAACGCAACCACAACTCTGGATCCACTGACTTGCTTCTTGATTCACTAAGCTTTCCCTTTCTTCTTATAACTTCAAATCACAAATAAAGGCACAATTTTCTCAAGAATGCTCACAATTGATTAGGATTCTGAGGACAGAGCTTGAAGGTGATGGACGCTGGGGTGGAAGCCTCATAAGATGTTTAAATAGGGTGAAAACCCTCCAATTTAAGGTTTCACTCAGACAACTACTACTCGCCGAGTCGGTCTTCCGACTCGTCGAGTAGGTCACTTAGTCCCCCGACGCAGAGTCGATCTTACTCGACGAGTTGGGCCACCAACTCGCCGAGTCCAAGGGTAAAATATGAAGTTTGGCTTGAATTTAAATTTGTACCTGAGACCGGATGTTACAAATGGAGTACTAGTTGGGAAGAGCTGGTTGTCATCAGATCGATTGTTGGAAACTGAGAAGGATTGGGAACTCTTAGATTTTTATGTATTGGGAAGACTATTAGTTGAAGCTAAGTAGGGGAAAATATTCCTGGAATGCAGAAGCAGGAGCGGTTTTGAAATTGGGATAAGTTTTGCATCCCCGTCATGGAGAAAGGAGGCCCATGTGGCTGTTTGGTTTGAGGGTTGTGAGAGTTAGGGGTTCGGTAAAACTCCCCAGCATGAGAAACACGTCTTTTGGTACTTGATAGCAGAATTTGGGGAATCAGTTTTGTGTTCTAGTCATGAATTGAGTTCAGTTCGGGTGTCCGGTCAAGTGTGTGCTTGACTGTGAGGGTTTTTGAATTAATAAATTGAGGGTAAGGTATCTGGCTGCAATTGTGTTAGGGCGAAAGTGTTTTAAGACTGCAGGGTTAACCGTAGCATTCACATATTCTTTCAGATGATTAGGCCAGAGTGGGCTAGTTGGTAAGACTATGGGTAGACCACAACATGATTGGAATCAGGAAGCAGTAGGTCGTTGGGGACCGGGCATGATGTAAGACTACAATATACTGGTAGCGTTCACCTTTCATATTTGATTCGATGACGACAGGATATCAGACTATTATGGTCGGATGGATCAGAAGGACTGATGGAGCCATGAGTGGCAATATAGCTAGGGCAGTTATTACTAGCCAAAGTTCCTTCAGGAGTCGTGTGGGGTGACTGTGAGATTACTCTTGGCTCTGCATCCATACAGAACTTTGGTATTCCAGATCGGTTGGGACCCGGGGAGGTCCCAGTGGACTTCGAAAGCAACCAGAAGGCAGCCTACTATGCAGACAGTTTTTGTATTTAGGGCGGTATTGACGACTTGGGTTTTTAGGTCTATGAAAAGTATCTGGATGTTGGGACCCCAATTATTAGAAGTTGAATCATTAGATGAGAGATAAGCGGACTGGGTTCAACAAAAATGATTTGGTATGGGCGGTCTGTCAGGGAGCCAAACCATCTCAAGACTCAAGATTTCAGATTGAGTAATGTGATCATAATGCGGGGAATTTGTCCATTTTTGAGTTTTAAAACCCAGTTAGGGTTGTTTTTGATTGCCTTGGGAAGGCTGGGATTATACACGAGATTGTCGCCATGTAGTTCCAGTTGTCTAGCGTGTAAGGAATGATATGAAACGATTTCGAGGACAAAATCAAATTTAATTGGGGGAGAGTTGTAACATCTCGTTTAACATAAGATAATTAAATAATAAACCCGAAACCCCGAGAAGTAATTTTTATTATTATTTAATATTATTATAATCCAAAACCAAATAATAATTAGTTGGGAGTTGGTTTTAGGAAGCCAAACAACAATATTTTCATAAGTCAAGGGGTGTTTGGTATTATGTGGACTTAATATGTAAGGATTTATGGAAGCGGGGACAAAAGAGTAAATTTTGGACCTAAGATGAGAAGATTTTAAAGAGGAGAGGCTGACTGGTAAGATTCAGACTTGATTTGTAAAGGTTTTCAGAAGGAGGGGTTAAAATGGTAAATTTAGGACCCGTTTTGAAAGAAAATAGAGAAAGGAGGGACCATTTAGTAAATTTTGGACCTAATTTGAAAGAAGAAGAAGTAGGAGGGACTGGAAGTGTAAGTTATGGAAAGTTTTAAGTGACCAGGTATAAGAACCCATCACCTTGCAACCCTAACCCTAAGTCTGACTTCTCTTGCATCCGCCACCATTCCATCGTGACCTCTTCAGCCGCCGCCCAACCGAGATCGTTCGCCGCTGAGCGGCCAAGCCTGCTGCCGCCGCTACACCGCCATCCGACGCCATTGACGCTCCCATCGCCGGCAAAAACAAAGAGTTACGAGATCGGAAAGCTCGGTTCGTGGGTACCATTGTTCTTCGCGTTAGGTCACACACACACACTCTTCTTATTTCTTCTGTTTCTTCCTCAACGCACATCCGCCGTCGTCGCGTTGTTGTCGTCTCCGACCATTGCTTGTCGCTGAGAAAGTGGTTGCGGTTGCATTTTGGTATTTTTTGTTGAACTATCGATTCACATTTGTTCATGCCGTTTTTGTGTGGGTTATCTAGTGTATGGGGGTGTGTTTCAAGTCATGTCAGCGTGTGTGTGCAACTGTTGGCCGGAGATCGCTAGGACCACCATGGGAATCACCATGGCGGTCTGCCATGGTGGTGGTTATCTTGTCATCGTTGTGCGCCACCGTAAGGTGGGTGATTGTGTGCGTTTTTCTGAGCAAAAGATGGATGTGTGTGTGTTCTGGTGTGTATGAGTTGGTTCGAGGTATTGATATGGCCGAAAAAGTCACCACCACCACATGCGACCGTCGACCACCACTAGGGTGGTTGTGTGTGTGTGTGTTTATTAATGTGTGTGTGTTTAGTAGTGTGCGTGTGTTTCTATTAGTGTGTGTGTGTTATTTGGATTGTGTTGTAAATTGTAATCGTGTCGGAATAATCAATAGAAAAACTCATAACCACCACCAGCTGCCGTGTTGGGTGACGGTGTGTCTTGTTTCCGTTTGGACTCGTTTGGGATGCGTGGACAAAATGGACCTAATAAAACCCTAGTGGGCCTAATAAAACTATAATGGGCCTAATAAAACCATAATGGGCCCAATGAAGCCCAATTGACCTAAAAGGCCAACCAAGTGACTAATAGGCTAGTGTTGGGTTGGAAACCCTAATTAGGGTTTGGAAAACCCTAATGTCATGAAACCCTAATTTTGGGGATTGATCAGAACACGCATGGGAATTATTTAATAAACTTAAAATATTAATTAATAAACATTTGCAGTTAACCTAAGGCAATATTGGACTTAATGGACTAAGTCCTTAATGTCTTAAGTAAGAAACACTTAACCCTAATCGTCATTTCATGTGAAAACCCTAATTTCACTTGGGCCTTGAGTTGGGCCATTCTATTGGACTTTGGTGATTAGGTTGTCGATGGGCTATCCAAGAACAAGTAAATGAACTAAAATAATTTGATGGGCTTTTGGGTAAGGCCCATGTGAGGGACTTGGGCCCAATTTGGAAAAATGGGCCATAGAGAGGCCATAATTGGGCCTTTATTATTATGTGATATTGGACCATGGAATACCAAGAGTTTGGACTAGAATAAATGGATGGGCCTGAAGGAAAGACCATGTAGAGGTCTGGGCCCAATTTAGAAAATTGAGCCATATATTGGGCTTTAGCCCATTACTTGACTTTTGGGCCTTTGGAGTGTGAGTTGGGGATTGGGCTTGGAACCCAATTATTAATTGGGTGTGTTCATAGTTTGGGAATCGGTCAACCAGCAGCTGGAGTTTTATCTGCAGGACTTCAGCAGTACCAGGTGAGTTATCCTCAATATATCAGTTGGGTCTAAGGCACCAATGTCAACCCTTATCGGATTTGTATTCTGGTTTATTGCATGATATGCTTATTAATTTACATCCTGGTAGTTAGGATGGTGATATGCTTAGTGACCTGGTTAGGTCGGTATCCTGGTATATAGGATGATTCTATGTTAGTGATCGATTAGGTCTGTATCCTGGTAATAGGATGTTGCTATGATTAGTGATATGTTAGATCGGTTGGACTGTTATATATATACTAGCGTATGATATGTATGTGCACATGTTTGATGATTAGGGGTTGGGTTGAGGCGGTCTTGCTTTGTGCTGAAGGCCAACATACCCAGGGCAGTCCAGATAAACTGAAGGCCCTGCAAGGGGATTCAGTCAGGCCAAAGGCCCGACGAGCGGTCCGGATAGGTTGTAGGCCCTGTGAGGCGGTCCAGACGGGCTAAAGGCATGCGAGGCGGTCCAGTCAGGCTGAAGGCTCATTATGCATCCTGTTCGCTTATATGTTGTTGATATGTTTATGGTGTTGGTATTTTTGGGGTAACTCACTAAGCGTTCGAGCTTACATTTATCGATTATTGTTTCAGGTACTTCTGATGATCGCGGGAAGGCGAAGGCGTGATCGTGCACCTCCTCATGTTTTATGATTTGATTCTGAGAAACTCTGACATTAAACCTTTTTGAAAACACGTTTTTAATAGTTATTGGTTTTTGAATAACTTAAAAAGTTTTAAATTGGCTTGAATTTTAAGGATGTTACAAGGACCCAACACAATATTTTACAATAGCGAAAACGGATGCCGTAATCCAATTGTAAAATATTTGAAGGTAGGTAAATGACGATTTACCAATTTCCACCATGAAAAACGAAATGTATTATTAAGTTTTAATTGAATTGAAATTCTTAGATCCTTTGAGATTCATTGAAATTTTCAATGGCATGTTTAAATCTCGATTGTGCCCTTCAAGTTTGTGATTGGGATGCCGAGGATCACAAATAAGGTGTGAATAACCATGCAAATTAGCTTGGTACACCCAATGTTACAAATCACCTAATCAATGTGTCGGTTAACCACACACGCTCCATCGATCTATGATTAACCTCAAACTACCCTTTGCAACACATTTTCAGACCCAGATTAGTGTGTCGGTTAACCACACACGCTCCACTAACGACTTAACAAGGTGCAAAGTGCAATTTCATGGATTAGCACCGTTTTCACATTTTCTTAAAGTAACTAAGATTCAAAATTTAACAAAAGTTTAGTTACTTTATACTTATCATTATACTTTTAATGAGGGAGAATTAATGTCCTATCCTACCCGTTCGGCTAACGACCCTCCACCAGTCAAGGAAGCGGTGGGTGAGAGTGGACACCCATTAAACCACCATTTTATAGGCAGTAACCTTATACCCCCTTATAGACTGGCTTCGTGAATGATGCCTACTAACGGTAAGACTGACTTGTCTATATATATATATATATATATATATATATATATATATATATATATAATATTATAAAGTATAAGGGTTGAATTTTAACTTTTAAAACTCTAGGGTTTGGAATTAAAGTTTCATTAGTGAGACTTTATAAATTGCAAAACTTGAGGGCAAGTTTTGAAACTTGTCAAAACTCTTCATTTCTATATCTTATGAGTTTAATGTTGGTTTTATGAAAAGACTCTTGATTTTTCATAACTTGAGGACTAGTTATGGAGTTCATTAAAACATTTATGATAAGACTTTTCATGTTCCATAACTTGATGACAAGTTATGGAACTCATTAAATAACATTTAGATCAATTCTTACAAGGAAAATTATCATATAGTTTTTTATCGTCATGATCTAAACTAACTCATAAGGCAAAATAGTTTCAAATCAAATGATACAAGTAATTGGCGTAATATATAAACTAACAACTATCATAATAATTTTGACAACTATCTTTTGATGACTCTTGGAATTCATAACTTATGAGTTTCATGCATTTTTAAAGATGAGACTTTTCATTTTCCATAACTTGAGGACAAGTTATGGAGGTCACTAAAATCATTAAGATCAATTTTTCAACAACTAAAATTATTATATAATTCAAGATTGATCTAGCTAAACTTATAAACAAGATAATATCAAGTCAACAATTGGCAAACAACTTTGTTTATCATATAAAACAACAATTATCTTAAAACATTGACAATTATCTTGAGATTGGATGAGCATAATCACTACCATATCATAAAAAACAGATTTAATGATGTAAAACAGTTTGTAGTAGTGATTCCAATCCAATCTAGGCCAAGAAAACTTGAAATTCTGCAATAGAGCCATGGACTCAACGAGTGCATGAATTGACTCGTCGAGTTGCCCTTGTTACTGAGTGGACTTGTTGAGTCAGCCAGTTTACTCGGCGAGTTCATTAGTCAGAGGCTAGAAAATCGATTTTTTTCAACTTTGAAAACTAACAAGCATAAAGTATAATAGAAAACAATTCTTGGCTCTGATACCACTATTGGGTTTTGGGGAGTATAACACTCCTATGGTGCACATGCAACCCTAAATGCTTTGGATCTATTTTTTCTCTAATTATATATGCATATTTACAATTTTCCAAAGCATATATCCTAACTAGCATACAAATTGTCAAAAGAACAATACAACTAGTTAGATAACTTACCTCTCAGAAGGACTTGTAGTTCTTGACCATTGAAAGCTTGAGCACCCCAAGTATGCTGCCTCTAATGGTTCACAAACACCAATATGCAAGAGGAGGCTTGATAGAATAAGTCACTTAGCACAAAATCCATACACACTCTCCAAGAATGTTGTAGCTCATGTGTAACTGATTTTGGTCATAAGGGTGTGCTTTTATAATGTAGCAAATGCTAAGGTTACCCTTGTAAACCCTAGTGACCTTTCATATTACTTAGGCTCAATGGGTTAACCTCCATGGACTATCCATGGATTGTCTCATTGGTTTAGCCCATCCTAAATAACCATGGATCATTATCACACACTATAAGAATCAATGATTTACACAATCAATCCCCATATATTTAATTAGTCTCTTTTGATCACAAAATTAATTCCAAATTAATTCTTGATCAATACTAATTAAATAATATGATTTCATATATTAATATATTATACTTATAATATATTAATAAATCATAAATAACCTTATTCTCAAAAGTCCATCATATCAAATTGCACTACTGAAGGCAACCCAAAAGGACCATGCTACAATCGAGTCAAGTACGTCCCATTTATAGTTATAGGCTTAGACACCAAATCCAACAAAACTATGTGAGGCCCTGGTATTGGCCCTTCCAGAGGGGTTGAGGATTTTATGGTATTTTATGATGCGTCGATCATAGGTTTGGGGTGGTTCTCATGCAGAGAGGCAGAGTCATTGCTTATGCATCCATGCAATTTAAGCCTTATAAGGTTAGGTATCTGACTCATGACCTGGAGTTGGGAGCTGTGGTTTTTGTCCTCAAGATTTTGTGACATTACTTATATAGGGCCCGATGTACCATCTACACGAATCACAAGAGTTTGAGGTTCCTCATTAACTAGCTAAATCTAAACATGCGACAACATAGATGGCTTGACGTGGTCAAGTATTGTCTAAACATTTGATACTTGTTGTTATAAGTTCTAAAATTGTTTAGACACACATGTGAGCTATTTAAGGAAAAGTTTATGAGTTTGACAAGCCTAGATAAAGTCTTATCGAAGCATCTTATATCATAAATCTGAACTTTGTTTAGAAAGTCAATAAGTATTGATTTCTAGAAGTCCAACCGATTTCTGAGTACTTGTCAAAGCTAGTGGGAGCATAAGTGTTATTCTAATACGAATGTGATTATTATGCTAGTGGGAGCACAATTATTACGTTAAGAGTTGCGAGTTTGCAATGTAAATTACAGAAAACAAAAATTTCAATTTGCAAAGATGCAGGGTATGAAAAGTTGTTTTGCTATAACTAAGGGAGAAGTATTCATACTTCATTTCAAATCTAATAGATTAGATTGAGACATTAATCGAGTTTAGTCATGGACATATGTGAATGTTATGTTGAAATGATTCAACATAAGGAAATTCTATATGCGGAAATATTATAGCAAAAGATTGGTAAAGTATCATGTCTTTATGTAGGACATTATGAATCGTATTCCATATGCTTCGGATATAGGATCGATTACATATGCTATAATATTAATTTGTTCTAATATTCCAAATGCCTAGGGCATTAAGAGGCAAAAGAGACTATGTAACAATGTAAATTTTCAAACAAAATTTTCATTTAAAAATCACATAATTCTCATAAAACATTTCACTTGATTAATAATACAAGATCCTCAAAAGATAACTCTTTCTCTGGTGTGTACAATCAAGGCGGAGCGTTCCCGCGATTCTAAGAAAAACCTGAAACACATATCACATCACACGGTAAGCACGAAGCTTACTGAGTTCCCCAAAATACCACACACATCACATTAGTCACTCGAGGCTAACTCAATACGACCCTCCAGTCAATGTGTCTCAGTGGAGACCCTCCCGTCCTAACTCAATAAGCTCATAATAATACTCAACATAAATCACAAAGACATAATGCAGAATATCACAATACATAGGTAAGCACATAAGACATCTCGGTCACACAAAGATACCACTCATGGTATGTATAGTGAGAAGACTCACCTCGGATGATGAACTGCTCCTATAGATGTTGCTGCTACACTAGCCTCTAACACTGAAACAAAATCCACAATTACCTAATTAAGATCTAAGTCCAAATCCTCACTCTTTAGGTCTAAAGGTAGTCCACTAACTAGCCCATCAATAACCTAAAACTCATTGGACCCACCAAGGCCCAATAATGAATGGGCTCTCCCGATGCCCAACTCTTAAGTCCAAGTGACAAGCCCAACACAAGGGCCTAAGGCATATATACAATATTTCAGTAATCAAAATCTCTAGTACACAAGCCCAAAGATCCAAGCCCAACCCTTAAGGCCCAATATAAGACTTAGCCAAAAAAAAGCCCACAACGAGGTTACGCGGGGTGTACCTCCCTTGGTACGCTCAGCATAAACAAGCATGCATGAAATCTTATCGAGGACACCAACCCAGTACGCTGGGCATACTAGGATTATGCTCGGCGTACGTCCATCATGCATTTTCTCACTTTCTTGGTCTTAACCCGTTAAGACCTTAGCTCATATCATAGATCTAGACTCCCTAGTGGCTCTTACTCCATAAGTCTGTGACTTTAAGCGTTTGCATGGCTGATAAAGTCACAAACACCCAAAACTCTCAATCTCTTATCTCAAAATGCTCATATCACATGCATGCATTGATTTAATGTCCAAGTCTTGATTTTTATGACTCCACACCACTTAAGATACTCAAAGGAGCTGATAATAAACTCTGGAGCTCAATATCTCATAAAGTCTCCAACTTTAGGACTAAATCCCTAAAATACACTAATATGATGCACAAATCAAAAGAGTGAGAAAGCTTTAATCTTTATACCTCAACATGAAGCTTCCAACTCAGATAAACTCAGATCTAAAGCCTGGAAACCCACTCCTTCTTCAAGGCTCCTTCTTCACTCCAAAGAAACACAAGATCACTCAATAGCTCTCAAATTGTAGCACCTAGTTCCTGGTACGTATTTTTATTTAAGTATTGGACTTGTCGAGTCGGCGTCTAGACTCGACGAGTTGTCTCTGACTGGAAAAAACCCTAATTTACGGGCTTGCACCCTATTTAATCATCTCATTCCGCCCCCATTCATCCCTATTGCTTCCAGAAACCCTTCATAGCGAACCCTAACTGTGTGTGGAGAGATTTAAGAGCTTTTGAGTGATCTTGGTGTTTTGTGGTGTCAAGGAAGAAGGGAAAATCTTAGAGGATCGAAGGAGGACCAAAGGAGTTTGAGTTGATGCTTCCTTTGCAGCTTCCGTAAGGTATAAAGTCTATACCTTGCTTGTTCATTTGTTAGATCCCTTTTGAGGGAGATTTATGGCTTTTATAAGCTATATGTGGAAACCAACCATGATTGCAAGCATGGTTGGGGGTCAAACTTTGGATCTAGGACCTTTGAGGGGTCACAAGGCAGGAAAGGGTTGCTTTTGCACCCATGGAAAGCTCCATGCAACCTAAGAGCTTCCTTGGAAACTTTTTGTAGCTCAAAGTCCCATGCATGCACGTAAGTTTGTAACTTTATGTGCTAGATCAATTGTAGGAGCCTAGATCTATCTTCTGGACAAGTGTTGTATATCAGAAATCGAGAAATGATACTTGGACAACCTCGACTCGGCGAGTTGTTCTTTGTACTCGGCGAGTCCAAGTTTTTGACTCCCCTTTTTCTGTTTGGGTTTGAAGGAACTCAATTGAGTGTTAGAGGGGTGTTAGAGGGTCCAAAGGAGTGACCCAACTTATTGGACTTAGCCCTAGACCCGGAGTTCATGGGACTCGACGAGTGCTAGAACAGACTCGGCGAGTCCAAGGCAATCTCCTAATTGTTGAAGATGAACTCGACGAGTTGTTCATACAACTCGGCGAGTCACGCACAGGACTTGCTTATCAAATGAAGGTGAACTCGATGAGTTGTTCATACAACTCGGCGAGTCGGATGAAGGTTCACTCGATGTTCATATAGAAGGGGAACTCGTCAAGTCGTTGCTAAACTTGACGAGTAGAGTCGTGGATAAGGACGGGTAAAGGGTTAGGGACTCAACGAGTTGACAGCCCAACTCGGTGAGTGGGGTCAAGTGGAAGTTGACTTTGACTTGGACTTAGTTTGGGGTAAAATATTCATTTTACCCTAAGAGTAGATATCAGATTCTGAATGAGTGTTTTGTGGGGATTATAGCCGGAGGATTTCCGGAGCAGCAGCAGACAGAGTTTTTCTGCACAGATTACTAGCAACTACTCGTACGAGGTGAGTTATCTTGAGTAGCGGTGGGTCTACGACCACAATGCTAGCCCACCAGTAGGAGTTGTATATTAGATGATTGTCTTTTTGATATCATATAGGTTTTCTACTACCTGATATGTTATATGTTAGCATGATATGTTATATGTGATAGTAGTAGAGTTCGGTTGTTAGGATCGAAGGGTAGATCAGACACCCCAGATATGTCTGGCAATATGTGATGTTATGTTTATATGCTGGCATGATATTTTATATGTGATAGTGGTAGTAGGAGGGGAATAGTCCCCAAGTTCGGTATTTAGGACCGAAAGGTAGTTCGGACACCCCAGATATGTCTGATAGTATGTTTATGTTATGATATATGCGATAGTAGCAGTAGGGGGCGGAATAGTCCCCGAGGGTCGGTTGTTAGGAACGACGGCTTGGTCAGCACCCCAGAATGGCTTGACACGAGTAGGTCAGCACCCCAGAATGGCTTGATATGGGTAGATCGGCACCCCAGAATGGACGTATCGGGTAAGTCGGCACCCCAGAATGGCCCGACAGTATGTATGCTATATTATCGTATGGTATGTGGTACGATGGGGGAACTCGCTAAGCTTCGTGCTTATTGTTTACAGTTTTGGTTTCAGGTACCTCTTCAACGAAGGGGAAGGAGTTGGTGCGGTAGCAGCACATCATACACACATGCATTGATTTTCCCCACTTGAGATATTCTGGGATTGTACTCTGACATGTTGCTATTATATGATTTGGGTTTTCACACATGATACATTGAGTTACAAAATGATATATTGTTACCTAGTTTTCTTATGAATGCTTTTATAATCAATTAATTAAAATGAAATTTTTGGACTCAAAATTTGGGATGTTACAAGTTGGTATCAAAGCCCTGGTTTGAGGGATTCGGACACAGCCTCGGGCGTGTCTGGACTCAAATCGAGGATTAAAAGCCTTTACAATAAAATGGTTTTCTAAAGGATAAGTTAAAGGAGTTTTGAGAAAGAGCGAAGTGTGTGATATACACGACCGGCCGAGCTTAAGTAAGTATTCCCCAAAGTACCCATACAAGTTTATGTTATGTTTATCAGGTTCAGTAGAACAGCATGCTAGAATAGGACTAAGGATCTAGGAATGTTGCCTTATGTGCCTGCTTTACGTGTTTTCAGCTTGCGAGAATTGCATGCTAGTATTGAGTAGACAGCAGTAGGATAGCCTATTTAGGTTATGCCTGATAATATAAGCTTAGCATTGTATGGTAGTATAGTTTCTCGTTATGAGGATATGTTTTCTTGAGTAGTTTCCTGTGTCTGAATGTCGCTTGCTTTGTGCCTTGTGGGACTCTGAATGATAGGAGTTATCCATCAGGTGAGTACGTCGCCTCACATGTGATTAGGGTTGAATAATCTCAGAGTGTTGGATTTGGCCCTATTGCGCAGCTCTCGTTTGAGTCTAACCGTTGTAGGGACGAGAATTTTACTCGAAGGATTATCTGAGCCTTGTTACATGTGATGGTATTCAGGTGACAGCTAATTGGCATTACAAGAAGGCCTTCAGCAGCTGAGGACCGGTTTGGGTGGAGTTAGATATTTTCCCTAGGGTAAGCCTAGGATGAGAGTAATAGAGATCGGTAGCAGTAGTAGTGACTTGGTGGAATTGAGGCGGTTCTTGAGGAAAGTATGGATAGATGTGGAAGGTAGTATGGGCCCGTATTACTGAAAGCAGAGGATCCGTACTTGAATCGAGGAAGGCTGAGGTAAGACCAAGGAACTCGTGATGGATGTGATCCCTCTAGAGGTGTCAATATCACAAACGGTTGTCATTATGTATTGCAGAATGGTGGTACTACGGCCGAGGCTAGCAGTTGGTAGCTCAGGAGAGGGATCGGGTTTGGGTTTAGGCTTCGAACCAGTGGATGAGAGGCTACGCGAGTTCATCGCGTCCGAGATCACTAGAGGCATCCTTGATGCGACCCCGATCATATTTGGGTCAATCAAGGAAGGGTTTGTCGAGCTGATAGAGGATCGCCTTAGGGAGTTCAGGAGTGACATGGCGACCAGCCAGTCAGGATCACACACACTATCCTTTAAGGACTTCAGGGGCAGTGGCGCGCCGAAGTTCCATGGTGCGAAGGACCCCATTGCTGCCAGGCGATGGATTGCAAACATTGAGTCTGCACAGTTGACTAGCTTCTTCCCAGAGGGGTTGAAGGTGAGATATGCAGTAGGGTGCTTGAGAGACAGGGCTAGTGATTGGTGGGAGTCCGATGGTGACTCTCTGGGAGCCTCGGCTGTTGAGGCTATGACATGGCCGGACTTTGTGACTCGGTTCAGAGCGGAGTTTGCACCTGCAGTGGTGCTCCAGAAGTTGGCTAGGGAGTTCTTAGACATGAGACAGACGACACAGATAGTGGCAGAGAGCACCGCCATGTTCTGGGAGAGGGCGTTACTGGTGACCCAATATGCGGGAGATGAGGACATGAGGAGGACCCGCTACCATGACATGTTGCGACCCGACATTCGGGAGCATGTTAGTTTTTTAGCTTGCCCTACCCTGGATTCCATGATTACCAGGGCAAGGGAAAGGGAGATTGATCTGGAACACATCCAGAAGAGGAAGGTAGAGGAGGGGCAGGTGACTAGGGCTTCGGGGAAGAAGCCCAAGGGATCAGATGGTAGGCCAAAAGGCCAGTCAGGACAGGGCCGCTGCAAGAAATGCGGCAGGCCGAACGAGGGAGCATGTAGGTTGGGATCGTTGGGCTACTACAAGTGCAGCAAGATGGGGCACTTCAGCAGGGATTGTACCGCCCTTGCACCCACTATTCAGACATCCGAGTTGCTGTGTTTTCACTTCAACCAGAGGGGCCATAAGAAGGCCAATTGCCCCCAGTTGACAGCAATAGCGCCAGTGAAGGCGCCATCTCCAGCGACCCTGCGGATTACTGATGGCCGACATGGAAAGACAGAGGCTCCAGTGGTGAGGAGTCGGGCCTTCCAGTTGACTACTGAGGAGGCACACGCCACACCCGATGTGGTGACGCGTATGATTCTTCCCCCTCTTATCTATTTATATGATGTTTATGATATTGATACATGCTTTGTATATACATGTTTAGGGTCGTTCCATGTGAACGGTATTCCATTGCAGGTGTTGTTTGATTTAGGTGCCACTCAATCTTTTGTTTCTCTTGCGCTCAACAAGAGGTTTCCCGAGTCTTCGGGCATGTTGGATTGTCCTTTAGAGGTAGAGATTGCCGATGATCGATCAGTGTGAGCATCAGCAGTATTCCAAGATTGTGTGCTGAGATTATTCGAGGAGCGCTACCTGGTAGATTTGGTTCCCATACCTTTGCAGGGGAACAAGGTTATTATGGGCATGGATTGGCTAAGCCCCAATGGGGCGGTGATCGACTACGCGTAGCAGTTAGTGCGGATCAGGACCCCAAGTGGGGGAGAGCTGGTGATTCAGGGCGAGAGGCCACATTAAGGACCAGCTTTATGTTCGGCAGCGAGGGCTAGGCGTTACCTTCAGCAAGATTATGCAGGATATGTCGCATATGTCATGGATACTCGGGAGGCGGGTAAGGCGACGGTGAGTGACGTTCCGGTGGTGCGAGACTACGCAGATGTGTTCCCAGAGGAGCTTCCTGGGATACCTCCGGAGCGACAGGTGGAGTTCAAGATTGACCTAGTCCCTGGTGCGGCTCCGATAGCCAAGGCACCGTATCGGTTGGCTCCTCCCCAGATGCAGGAGCTGTCTATGCAGCTACAGGAGCTTCTAGACAAAGGATTTATTAGGCCGAGTAGTTCGCCTTGGGGAGCGTCAATCCTGTTTGTTAAGAAGAAGGACAGGTCGCATCGCATGTGCATAGATTATCGGGAGCTAAACAAGGTAACGGTGAAGAACCGTTACCCAGTTCCGAGGATTGATGACCTATTTGACCAGCTACAGGGAGCATCTTGGTTCTCTAAGATTGATCTGCGTTCAGGATATTATCAGATGAGGGTCAGAGAGGCGGATGTACAGAAGACTGCATTCTAGATGCGCTATGGCCACTATGAGTTCGCGGTGATGCCTTTCGGGCTCACCAATGCTCCTGCCGCGTTCATGGATCTCATGAACCACGTGTGCAGACCGATGTTGGATCGGTCCGTGATAGTTTTCATCGATGATATCTTGGTTTACTCCAAGACACAGGGGGAGCACGAGGAGCATCTTCGAGAGGTTCTGGAGACTTTGAGAAGGGAGAACTTTTATGCTAAGTTCTCCAAGTGTGAGTTCTGGTTGCGCGAGGTGCAGTTTCTCGGACACCTTGTTAACTAGAACGGTATATCGGTGGACCCGACCAAGGTGGAGGCCGTGATGAGATGGGAGGTTGTGACATCCCCTAATTTCTCGGCCAGAAAAGACCGATTTAATTTATGCTTTTTAAAATAAATCAGAGAAATCTTTTTAAAAGACGTTGCAGAATTGTTCCCCAAACAACATATGATAAAAGTTTATCAAAACCCTTCATTAAGAAGGTATATATTTTCCATATATATCAAAACCTTGGGATGTCATGTTCCGATACAGATCAAAAGCATAAACAAGACATTATAAGCCTTTCAACAGTTATTTACAGCTACTGGCCTATAATCCAAAAATCTCTCGTCGTCCACCGACTATGCTCGGGGTCCACTACTTGTAACATAAAAAGCTGAGTGGGTCAGGCTTGGGAGCCTGGTGAGCATATAAGGTTTTCAACCCACAATAATAATAAACTTACTAAGTTCATCAATCAACAATAACCCTGATTACCCGTTCCCGTTATCCTCCCTTTACGTCCCTAAACACTTTTCACAAGGGAGCTAGCCTAAAGAATATCATCGGGATGGACACTACTGCTAAGGGGTTTCCTCAGCCATACATGTCCTAAAGGCAACCATGAGGGGAATGGAGTACAGCGAATGAACACTCTTAGTTCATTAACACCTATAGGTTGCGGACCTGCTAATGTTTCCCACTGGACCGACTAGAAAGTCCGTGGTCGTCATCCAAACTCCGCTAGATGACTGGATCTCAAAACACATCGAGGCATCTCATAACTTTTATTTTATCACACATCACTATCTACCCATGTTCAACCTAACATATTTGTAGATAAAAATACATATGCAGTTTAAAACTTGTATTAAACATCAACTCAATAGTCACCTCAAACAAACAATTAATATATTTACACATAACATGTATTATAAGGTAAATACTTCATATCTATGTGTAGAATGAAAGTGACTATACACTCACTTGATTTGATGATAATCGGGCAGCAATTCGTTTCCTAAAATGATTGTTTCTAATAAAACCGATAGTTTTATTGAGAAACCGGGCTCTGCAAAGGTCAGGCTTCGAAACCGAAAAGATAAATTTTTCGGGCTTATCGGGCGCTTCGTGGAGTATTCCAGGGCTTATAATCGATACCGGGGCTTTGGGGAATGTTAAGATGAAGAAAATATGGAAAAAGGGGTTAAAAGTGGCAAAACTCCAAAACTACCCGAGAAGGCTCGCATACCCCTTCTATTTATAGGGTCCGAAGGTCGGCTAGGGAGGTGAGGTCCACAGGCAAGGGTGTGCAGGTGCTCGCACATGGGCTGGACATGTGAGGGCCTCACTGGAGGCTTCTGATTGGACCGCGGTCTACTGGTCCACATGCGAGGTTCGGAGGCTAGGCGGTGCGAGGCTCGGTCTAGCTGTGAGCTTCGGATTAAGCCTCCCTTCAGTCGAATCAGAAGAGGACACGGGGCAGTCTCGCATGCGAGGTGACACATCAGAATTCCGAACACGTGGCACATGCGAGGCGAGGACACATGGCAAAAGCGTGACTATGCGAATTTTCTCGATTTTTGTGCAAAAACTTCTAAATTCCATAACTTTCGCATACGAGCTCCGTTCTTGACGTTCTTTATATGCACGCATAGCTAAAATTACGCTCTACAACTTCTGTTTAGACTTCGTCGGCTAATTTTGATATTAATTTTTTTATTATTATTTTTAACAGACCGGGACAGGCAATCCGTTAAAAATTCATAACTTCTTCATCCGACGTCCGTTTTCTTCAGAGTTTTTACCATTGTGCTACTAATGACGAGACCTTCAATTCTTGTTTAGGTTGTGTCGGCTAAAAACCGCTCGATCTAAAATTCGAGTTTTTAGCTGTCTACTACTAAGCTGAAACTTCGAAAAATCATAACTTCCTCATACGAAGTCAGATTTGGGCGTTCTTTTGATCAAACTTCTCGGTTTAACGAATTCTAAGGCTAAAAATTAGTTTATCAAAAACACACTTTTTACGACATTCGACACCGTGTCGGTTTTGTCGCGAAACTTCGATAGGTCATAACTTCTTCATTATAACTCGGATTTTGGTATCCTTTATATCCCAGAAATCCTTGTTTCGACCACTACAACTTTATGTAAAAATATCGAGCTTATCTCACACTTTAATTTTGACGCTTATTTTTATTCTTAATTAATTAAACCCTAATAATTAAGCATAAAACACATAATTCACATAATATTCACATAATTTCTTTTCATTTCTTCAAAATGAGTTACAAAGGTTAACCTAGACTATAATGTCAATATTAATGCCTAGATTAGAAACACGGGCATTACAATTCTCTCCCCCTTATGATGATTCAGTCCCCGGAATGACACAACGACAAACAATTGCGGGTAGTGACTCACCATGTCACTCTTCGTTTCCCAAGTGGGATTTGGCCCATTTATAACGTTCCAATGCACAAGCAGTAAATCGAGTATCTTACGTTACAACTTCTTAGTCTTACGGTTAACGATTGCCTCAGGTTCTCCAATTAACCTGTTGTTGTCATCCAATATTAATTCAGAAATAGGAATTATATCGAGCACACCTCCCGAGAACTTTCTCAAATAACACACATGAAAGGTGTTATGAATACTCTTTAGTTCTTCCGGTAATTCTAGCTTGTAAGCTTGATTCCCGATCCTCAGAAGAACTTTAAATGGTCCAATAAACCTTGGACTCAACTTTCCCTTTCTACCAAATCTTATAAGTCCCTTCCACGACGAGACTTTAAGTGAAACCGAATCTCCAACTTCGAATGATATCAGTTGTCTTTTCTTGTTAGCATAGCTCTTTTAAGCAGCTAACATCTTTTTTTTCCTAATCACTTACAACTTTTCAGCAATCTAATGGACTATTTCAAGTCCCATAAACTGCTTTTCCTCAGCTTCCAGCCAACATGATGGCATTCAACACTTTTCCCCATACAAAGCATGATAAGGTTCCATCTTGATGCTTGAGTGGAAACTATTACCCTAGAAAAATTCTACTAAAGGTAAACATTCATCCCAGTTACCTTGGAATTCCAGGGTACATGCTCTCAGCATATCCTTCAATGTTTGAATCGTTTATTCGCTCTGACCATCGGTTTGCGGATGGTAAGCTGTATCCAAACACAACTTGGTACCCAATTCCTCTTATAGACTCCTCCAACACCTTGAGGTAAAACAATTGTCACGATCGGATACAATCGTTAACGGAACACCGTGTAACCTCACAAATTTCTTCACATAAGATTTTCGCATGTTTATTCATAGACCATTTCTCATTAACGGCTATGAAATGCGCATTCTTAGTGAAGCGATCAACGACCACCCAATTCATGTCGTGACCGTTCCTTGTTCTGGGCAGTTTAGTCACAAAATTCATAATGATATCTTCCCATTTACCCATGGGTACAGGTAAAGGTTCTAAACTCCCATACGTTTTCTGATGTTGTACCTTAACCCTAGCACAAGTTACACACTCGGCCGCATACTTAACAACATCGAACTTCATCGTTGGCCACTAGTAATAGGGTTTTAGGTCCCTAAACATTTTCATACTGCCGGGATGAATCGAGTACATGGTCTTGTGAGCTTCTTCCATCATAAGATCTCTTACTCATCCCGTCTTAGGTATCCAAATCCTATCTTTGAATACCTTCAATCCCTGACTGTTTATATCAAACACCAACGTTTTACTCAAACATTCCTCCTTCTGGTCATTTTTCTCTAAAGCTTCCTCTTGAGCTTTCTTTATACTTTTCACAATTGTAGAGACAACTTTAACTCTCAACGCTCTTGGCCTTTTCTTTTCGAGGTTCACCTTCCGACTGAGAGCATCAACATCAACATTTTCTTTACCAGGGTGGTAAAGTATCTCACAGTCGTAGTCCTTGAGTAACTCTAGCCAGCGTCGTTGCCTCATGTTCAATTCCTTTTGATTAATGAGATACTGGAAACTCTTATGATCAGTGAAAAGCTTACACTTTGTGCCATAAAGATAATGCCTCCATATCTTTAGGGAGAATACTACCATTGCCAACTCCAAATCGTGAGTGGGGTAGTTCTTTTCATGCTCTTTCAATTGCCTCGATGCATATGCTATCACCTTATCCCTTTGGGTCAGAACATATCCTAACCCAACTCCAGAGGCATCACTATAACCTGTGAAGTCATCAACTCCTTCAGGTAACAAAAGAATCGGTGCTTCACACAACTTCTTCTTTAACTTCTCAAAGCTTCCTATGCTTCTCATTCCAAGTATAGACAGCTCCTTTGTGGGTCAAAGCTATCAATGGAGTCACGATCGAAGAAAATCCTTTGATAAATCAGTGATAATATCCAGCTAATGCTAAAAATCTTCAGATCTCCATAGGACTTTCAATCGTAACCTTCGAGTTACAAAATAAATCCTTATTGAGGACTCCTTCGTTTTCTTGGAATAAGTACTTTCCTTCATTTATTGTAACAGACCGATGGGTCATGTTCTAATGATCTCTCATTGTATATTGCACTACTTAGACTCGGATCTCCTAGGAACAATTTTCTGAACAAACTACACCTTCCTTCATGTTCTAATGTGATATAATCACAGTTCAACATGTATCATTCCTAAATATCAACTTCTTTAACAATGAGTGCGATAGTTCTTTTGATCGCTTTAATCATCTTTCACCTCAATCTTCTGGCTTAAGTCAAATGCTACATCGAACTTGGTTCTCTGAACCATGTAACATACTCATCTTAGTCGGACTCGATTCAATATGACCTCTAAGGTCGGAATAACAGTCATCTTCTTAGTCATTACCGAAACAATGGTAACGACAAACTAGAATAAAATGGAATCAAATAATAGCTCCTTGGTAACCTTGTGACTTTCCCTGATCCAAGTACGAGTCCTGTGCTTCCGGTAGTATAGGCCTCTACTACCATTCGCACCTACTCATATTCGTCCCAAGTATTGTCTCGTAGTTCTCCAAATCGTCATACAAGAATTTCACATAGTCATTCAATTCATCATATGATAAAACCAGGGTTTATATTATTTCCTTGAAACGATTACACAAAGGTTCAAGTTTACTCTATGCTATGCCTCTAATAGGCTAAACCACTTGTTACTATTCACATTACTACTTTATAACTTGATCTTCTTCTTGTGCAGCCTCAAGTGTCATCTGAAAGGCTCTCGCCTTCAACTTTGGTGGTAGATTGGGTTTTGCAGCATCCTTCCTCTTCGGACAGTCTTTAAAAATATTCCCTTCTTCATGGAACTCAAAACATACCCTTTTGTCCGAGGGACACACGTTGGCATAATGCCCAGTCTTTCCACATTTGAAGCAAGTCACCTCCTCACTACATTTCCCTGAGTGCTTTTTCTTGCACTTCTCACACCACTTCACTTCACCTCCTCCTCCTCCAAACTTCTTACGCTTAGAAAATTTGCTTTTCTTGCTGGAACCTGAAGTTCCTTCAAATTTTCTCTTTTCACCAACTTCCGCCCTCTCTAGACCCTTCTCTCTGATCTGAACCTCAACGTTCTTAGCAGCCCAGATGGCGGCTTTCAAAGTGGTTGCTTGCTTAACCATCGGACCAAAGTCTGCTGGTAATCCGAGGGCAAACTTGTTGACCTTAGAGAGTTCAGTTGGAACTAGATGAGGAACAAGCTTCATCTTTTCCGTAAAACTAGCAGCGTATTCAGTAACGCTCATCTTTCCCTTCTTTAAATTCTGAAACTCACGGTTGATTTCCAGAAGATCCTGCTGAGAGCAGTATTGCAGTTTCAGTTGTAGTACAAAGTCTTCCCAAGACATCTTACTAGCTTCTCCCTTGGGCATCGAATTAGCTAGTAACTTCCACCAGTTCAACACACCAGACTTTAACAGAGAAATTGCAAGTGCGGTCTTTTGTTTGTTGCTGCACTAAAAATTTTCAAACATCGTCTCCATTTCGGAGATCCAATTCATGACTTCCACCGGTGTCGGACTTCCAGATAGACACGGCGGTTTAGATGCCATGAAATCTTTGTATTTGCACCCGCGTCCATCAACTCCTCCATCTTGGTTGTCTTGTCTAACTATCGGTGGGTTGGCTTGACCAAGAGTCCCACTGTAGTTCCCTCCTACTGATTGCCCTTCATTCAATACGGGCTGTTCAACAGGTATCGTAGTCTGTTCCCTATGTTGTTGTAGTAATCGCCTTGTCTCCTCCATTTGGCGATCTAACATCATCTGTATCATTGCTTGTACCCCAGCCATCGTCATTGGCTCAGGTGCAGCTCCTACAACAGGTGCTTGCTCAACTACTTGAGGTTGAGGCTGTTGATCCCTGTTTCCGTTTGCATTTGCAACTCCATTACGGGTTCTCGCCATTACAATCTATATAGCATATAAGGCGAATTTAGTTCTTTACCCTCGATAGGAATTTAAATTCCCTTATCTATCCGAAACGTTTATATGTTAGTTCTAATCTCGTAATCATACGGTTAGAATCCTACACACACAAGGTTTCCAGATCCGGTCAGCAACAGACCATAGATCCGAACAAATAATGACATATATGGCAAACATATAACAATTAGCACATAAGGGCATTTTAGGCATCTTTCCTAAAATAAACTAGTTCTTGTGTCTAAAATATGGTAGACACTCGTCTCACAATCATCACTTAGCATTTTAAGTTTAAGTCTAGAAATCCTACAATTTCTTTGTTCGCTTAAACTAATGCTCTGATACCAACTGTGACATCCCCTAATTTATCGGCTAGAAAAGACCGATTTAATTTATGCTTTTTAAAATAAAATCAGAGAAATATTTTTAAAAGACGTTGCGGAATTGGTCCCCAAACAACATATGATAAAAGTTTATCAAAACCCTTCATTAAGAAGGTATATATTTTCCATATATATCAAAACCTCGGGATGTCATGTTTCGATACAGATCAAAAGCATAAACAAGACATTATAAGCCTTTCAACAATTATTTACAACTACTGGCCTATAATCCAAAAATCTCTTGTCGTCCACCGACTATGCTCGGGGTCCACTACCTGTAACATAAAAAGATGAGTTGGTCAGGCTTGGGAGCCTGGTGAGCATATAGGGTTTTCAACCCACAATAATAATAAACTTACTAAGTTCATCAATCAACAATAACCCTGATTACCCGTTCCCGTTATCCTCCCTTTACGTCCCTAAACACTTTTCATAAGGGACCTAGCCTAAAGAATATCATCGGGATGGACACTACTGCTAAGGGGTTTCCTTAGCCATACATGTCCTAAAGGCAACTATGAGGGGGATGGAGTACAACGAATCAACACTCTTAGATCATTAACACCTATAGGTTGCGTACCTGCTAATGTTTCCCACTGGACCGTCTAGAAAGTCCGTGGTCGTCATCCAAACTCATCTAGATGACTGGATCTCAAAACACATCGAGGCATCTCATCACTTTTATTTTATCACACATCACTATCTACCCATGTTCAACCTAACATATTTGTAGATAAAAATACATATGCAGTTTAAAACTTGTATTAAACATCAACTCAATAGTCACCTCAAATAAACAATTAATATATTTACACATAGCACGTATTATAAGGTAAATACTTCATATCTATGTGTAGAATGAAAGTGACTATACACTCACTTCATTTGATGATAATCGGGCAGCAATTCGTTTCCTAAAATGATTGTTTCTAATAAAACCGATAATTTTATTGAGAAATTGGGCTCTGCAAAGGTCGGGCTTCAAAACCGAAAAGATAAATTTTTCGGGCTTATCGGGCGCTTCGTGGAGTATTCCGGGGCTTATAATCGATACCGGAGCTTTGGGGAATGTTAAGATGAAGAAAATATGGAAAAAGGAGTTAAAAGTGGCAAAACTCCAAAACTACCCGAGAAGGCTCGCATACCCCTTCTATTTATAGGGTCCAAAGGTCGGCTAGGGAGGTGGGGTCCGCAGGCGAGGGTGCGCAGGTGCTCGCACATGGGCTGCTCGTGCGAGGGCCTCGCTGGAGGCTTCTGATTGAACCGCGGTCTACTGGTCCACATGCGAGGTTCGGAGTCTAGGCGGTGCGAGGCTCGGTCCAGCTGCGAGCTTCAGATTGGGCCTCCCTTCGGTCGAATCTGAAGAGGACACGGGGCGACACGGGGCAGTCTCGCATGCGTGGTGACTCATTAGAATTTCGGACACGTGGCACATGCGAGGCGAGGACACGTGGGAAAAGCGTGACCATGCGAATTTTCTCGATTTTTGTACAAAAACTTCTAAAATCCGTAACTTTCGCATACGAGCTCCGTTTTGACGTTCTTTATATGCACGCGTAGCTAAAATTACGCTCTACAACTTCCGTTTAGACTTCGTCGTCTAATTTTGAATTTAATTTTTATATTATTATTTTTAACAGACCGGGACAGGAAATCCGTTAAAAAATCATAACTTCTTCATCCGACGTCCATTTTTGTCAGAATTTTTACCGTTGTGCTACTAATGACAAGACCTTCAATTCTCGTTTAGGTTGTGTCGGCTAAAAATCGCTCGATCTAAAATTCGAGTTTTTAGCTGTCTACTGCTAAGCTGAAACTTCGAAAAATCATAACTTCCTCATACGAAGTCATATTTGGGCGTTCTTTTTATCGAACTTCTTGGTTTAGCGAATAGTACGACTTTCATTTAGATCACTAAGGCTAATAAGTTGTTTATCAAAAACTCACTTTTTACGACATTCGGCACCGTGCCGGTTTTGTCGCGAAACTTTGATAGGTCATAACTTCTTCGTTATAACTCGGATTTTGGTATCCTTTATATCCCCGAAATCGTTGTTTCAACCACTACAACTTTATGTAAAAATATCGGGCTTATCTCACACTTTAATTTTGACGCTTATTTTTATTCTTAATTAATTAAACCCTAATAATTAAGCATAAAACACATAATTCACATAATATTCACATAATTCCTTTTCATTTCTTCAAAATGAGTTACAAAGGTTAACCTAGACTATAATGTCAATATTAACACCTAGCTTAGAAACACGGGCATTACAGAGGTTTCGAAATCTCCATCCGAGATTCGGAGTTTCCTGGGATTAGCCGGCTACTCTCAGAGATTCATCCAGGATTTCTCCAAGATAGTCGTACCCTTGATGCGGATGACGAAGAAGGCCGTAGTCTTTCTCTGGTGGCCTGAGCAGTAGGCAGCGTTTGACACACTGAGACAGAGATTGTGCGAGGCGTCGATCTTAGCCCTGTCAGAGATTGTATAGGGATCTTTGTCTAGACTATTCATGGCCTTGCATGAAGCGGGATGTAGCATGATACGTGGAGCGGTGGTTGACCTGCAGGAAGGTCAAGGCCGAGCACCAGAGGCCACATGGCAAGATGCATCCATTGGATATCTCGTTATGGAAATGGGAAGACATTACTATGAATTTTATCACAAAGCTTCCCAGGACCGTGCGATGAGTGGATTCGATTTGGGTCATCGTCGATCGATTGACGAAGAGCGCCCATTTTATTCCAATTCAGGAGAGTATTTCGGCCGAAAAGTTGGTCGACATCTATATCAGGGAGGTGGTGGCGCGGCATGGGGTGCTAGTATCGGTGATTTCAGACAGAGATGTTTGTTTCACTTACAGGTTCTGGAAGAAGTTTCACGACAAGCTGTGTACTCGTCTGTATTTTAGCACCGCCTTTCACCCGCAGACGGATGGTCAGAGCGAGCGGACCATCCAGACTCTGGAGGATATGTTGCGAGCGTGCATGCTAGACTTTGGTGGTAGGTGGGATACTTACCTCCCATTGGCTGAGTTCTCGTACAACAATAGCTATCACGTGAGTATCGATCGTCCTCCCTTTGAGATATTGTATGTCAGGAAGTGCAGGACCCCGATATGCTGGGGTGAGTTTCGCCAGAGGGTCATAGGGAGCACCGAAGTGGTGCTCAAGACGACAGAGAGGATTCAGCAGGTTCGGAGCAGACTTCAGACTACATAGAGTCGGAAGAAGAGCTATGCCGACAAGCGCCATTCAGACCTGGAGTTTCAGGTTAGGGATATGGTTCTCCTGAAGGTGTCGCCATGGAAGGGTGTCATCCGATTCAGGAAACTGGGCAAGTTGGGCCCCATGTACATCGGGCCTTTCAAGGTTATCGCCTGGGTGGGCAAGGTGGCGTACAGGCTGGATCTGCCAGCCGAACTTAGTCAGATCCGCGGCACTTTCCACGTCTCCCAGCTGCGAAAGTGCCTGGTGGACGAATCAATAGTGGTACCCTTAGAGGATATTTAGGTCGATGACAGCCTAAATTACATTGAGCGAACAGTGGTGATCCTCGACTGGAAGTCGAAGGATCTAAGGAACAAGAGGGTGGAACTAGTAAAGGTGCAATGGCAGCACCGGAAAGGCTCGGAGTGGACTTGGGAGCCGGTGGATGAGACGATGGAGCATTACCTAGAGCTTTTCCAGGTTCGAGCAGCAGACTTCGAGGACGAAGTCTGAAATAAGTGGGGGAGATTTGTAGCACCTAGTTCCTAGTACGTATCTTTATTTAACTGTTTTGCATTTTGGCCTGAGACTCGACAAGTTGAAGGCCCAACTCGTCGAGTAGGAGCGGGATGGGAGACGAGACTTAAGTATTGGACTCGTCGAGTCGGCGTCTAGACTCGACAAGTAGAATCTGACTGGACAAACCCCTAATTTAAAGGCTTGCACCCTATTTAACCATCTCATTCCGCCCCCATTCATCCCTATTGCTTCCAGAAACCCTTCATAGCGAACCCTAACTGTGTGTGGAGAGATTTAAGAGATTTTGAGTGATCTTGGTGTTTTGTGGTGCAAGGAAGAAGGGAAAAGCTTAGAGGGTCGAAGGAGGACCAAAGGAGTTTAAGTTGGTGCTCCCTTTGCAGCTTCCAAAAGGTATAAAGTCTATACCTTGCTTATGTATTTGTTAGATCCCCTTTTGGGGAGATTTAGGCCTTTTATAAGCCATATGTGGAAACCAACCATGATTGCAAGCATGGTTGGGGGTCAAACTTTGGATCTAGGACCTTTGAGGGTCACTAGGCAGGAAAGGGTTACTTTTACACCCATGGAAGGCTCCATGCAACCTATGAGCTTCCTTGGAACCTTTTTGGAGCTCAAAGTCCCATGCATGCACGTAAAGTTTGTAACTTTACGTGCTAGATTGATTGTAGGAGCCTAAATCTATCTTCTAGACAAGTGTTGTACATCAGAAATTAAGAAATGAGACTTGGACAACCTCGACTCGGTGAGTTGTTCTTTGTACTCGGCGAGTCCAAGGTTTGAATCCCCTTTTTTCTGTTTGGGTTCGAAGGCACCCAGTTGAGTGTTAGAGGGGTGTTAGAGGGTCCAAAGGAGTGACCCAACATATTGGACTTAGCCCTAGACCTGGAGTTCATGGGACTCGACGAGTGCTAGAACAGACTCGGCGAGTCCAAGGCAATCTCCTAATAGTTAAAGATGAACTCGACGATTTGTTCATACAACTCGGCGAGTCAAGGATAGGACTTGTTGATGGGTTTTGAGCATTCTAACACTTCCTAAGTGTACATGCAAACCTAATAACCTTGGATCTATGTTTGTCTAATTATCATGCAAAGTTGAATTCCAAGATTATATTCCTATCTAGCATACATGGGGAACAATTTTAACTTGAATCATAGATAGAATAACTTACCTTGTTGTTGCCTGTGTTCCTTGAAACCTTGTGAGCCTAGCACCCCAAGTGTGATGCCTCAAATGCTTCACACAACACCAAATGCTCTTGGAAAGACTCTTGAGATAACACACACTTCTCAAAATCGGCCAAGCCCTCTAGTTTCTTAGTGTTCAACTTGTGTAGCCAATTTTGTGGAGAATGGGACTCTTATATAGTGTTGACACATCTAGGGTTACACCATGTAAACCCTAATGTGTCATGACTCTTCATTTCCATGACCCATGGGTTTGTAACTCCCATGGAGCATCCATGGAGCATCCTATGGGTAGAACCCAACTTGATAATCCATGGAGCCTCTTAGCCCACTATACAAGATATGGATGATTTACATAATCAACCCATATATTTAATTAGTTATCCTTTGATCACTTAATTAATTCCAAATTAATTCTTTGATCAACTAATCAAATAATATTATTAATATATTAGAACTTATAATATATTAATAATCTCCAAGTGTTATTTCTCTCATTTAGTCTATCCAATTGCATGGTGCCATGCAACCCAAATGGACCATGCCGGGTCGGGTCAAGTACAAGCCCGAAATAGTTATGGACTTAGACACCTTATCCAACAGTCTCCCACTTGGATAAGTCTAATAACTATATCTCTAGTACTTCAGGAACCGACCGGCAATCGTAGCTCTTTCAAGGTCTCTCGGAACTGAGAAGATGATGATACGCCATTTAAGATAAGTGATCATATAATCCTCTGTTCTAGATATCAGCCGGACAAATACATGGAACATGTCTTGCTTATTGTCCAGCATTTGTTTCCCGATTTCCGATTTGTTTGACATAGAACTTAATTGAACACATCAACTTAGTTCTGACCGGGCCCGGTACATGGGTCAAAACAAAATCATCGAGGGGCCCAGATATCAGCTTCTAATCCAAGAAGGAACAGATAAACTTCGACTCATATGTTTGTTCTACCACTCATTGAATTACACACAAAAGTACGTTTTATAACATCGAGTTACCAATGCGGTTTCGTACAGTCAATGCATAACCAACTTGTAAGTAACAAATCATATCTCTAGGTTTGAAGACTTATATGATATTACCGTCTCACGATCACTCGAGATAAAATTCCATGAAGTGATTCCAGTGAGCGTGGGTTGAGTCCAATGCTCAGAACTTATGAGCACTCATGATTGTTGTAGCCTTGTCCAAGACCTCTACAACCAAACATGACAGTCTTGATTCATATCTACTTCCAACATATGACCGACTGTGGAGGTTTGAATAATATGTTATACCAAACAAAATTATTCTGGAAGTCAAAACATGCAAAAAGAAATATAGTAAACGATTGACAAGAGATAGCAACACTTTACTCATAAATAAAACATTTTTTATTCATCATCTAATGTCAATTACACTTTACAAATTTCGAGATTATCTAACTACTAAATCTAATATCATCCTTCAGCCCTATGCTCCGAGCATGCTGAAGATGCTTAACCCGAGTCAATCCCTTTGTGAGGGGATCTGCCGGATTCTCATCTGATGATACCCTCTTTGCCACGAGGTGTCCTTCTTCGATCCGATGTCTAATGAAATGGTATTTTCTGTCGATGTGTCTGGATCTCCCATGATCCCTTGGTTCCTTGGCTAAGGCAACAGCACTTTCACTATCACAGAAAATCTCCATTGGCTCTTTAATAGCTGGTACAACTCCAAGGTCTCCAATGAAGTTCTTCAGCCATATCGCCTCCTTTGCTGCTTCACTAGCTGCAATATACTCTGATTCACAAGTAGAATCTGCCATTGTCTCTTGCTTGGAACTCTTCCAAGAAATTGCTCCTCCGTTTAGGGTAAAGACCCAGCCCGACTGAGAGCGGAAATTATCCCTATCAGTCTGGAAGCTAGCATCACTATACCCTACAACTCTCAAGTCATCACTCCCACCGAGGGTAAGAACCCAGTCCTTAGTCCTCCGCAGGTACTTGAGGATATTCTTTACCGCAGTCCAGTGTGCCTTGCCAGGGTTCGCCTGATATCTGCTAACCATGCTCAAGGCAAAAGCTACATCGGGTCGAGTACACGTCATAGCATACATGATCGATCCTACAGCCAAAGCGTAAGGTGTTCGACTCATTTCTGCTATCTCAGCCTCAGTGCTGGGGCTTTGTGTCTTACTCAATCTGGTGTTACTCTGGATGGGTAACTCTCCTTTCTTGGAATCCTGCATGCTGAATCTCTTCAACACCTTATCCAAGTAGGTACTCTGACTAAGTCCAATTAGTCTTTTACTCCGATCTCTCAAGATTCTTATCCCTAGAATATAGGCAGCTTCACCAAGGTCCTTCATAGCGAAACACTTCCCAAGCCAGGACTTTACTTCCTGCAGGGTTGGAATGTCGTTTCCTATGAGTAGTATGTCATCCACATACAATACCAAAAAGCTAACTATACTCCCACTAGCCTTGACATACACACAAGATTCATCTTCACTCCTAGAAAAGCCAAATTCCTTGACCTTTTCATCAAAGCAAAGATTCCATCTGCGAGGTGCTTGCTTCAATCCATAAATGGATTTCTCAAGCTTACACACTCTATTAGGGTACTCGTTGCTGACAAAACCCTCTGGCTGACTCATGTAAACATCTTCAGCCAACTTTCCATTAAGGAAAGCGGTTTTGACATCCATTTGCCATATTTCATAGTCATGAAATGCAGCTATGGCTAACAGAACCCGAATAGACTTAATCTTGGCTACCGGAGAAAAGGTCTCATCATAATCCACTCCAGGAATTTGAGAGAAGCCCTTTGCAACTAGTCTAGCCTTATAAGTGTGTACTTTACCATCCATGTCGGTCTTCTTCTTGAAGACCCATTTGCACCCTACTGTCTTACGACCTGGTACATTTTCAACCAAGTTCCAAACTTGATTGTCATACATGGATTGTATCTCGCTATCCATAGCCTCTTTCCATTTAGCAGACTCGGGGCCTGCCATGGCTTCCTCGTAGTTGTTAGGGTCATCTTGACTTACTAGTGTCTCATCACTAATAAGTGTCTCACCTTCTGCAGTAATATGGAATCCATAGTAATGCTCAGGTGCACTCCTAACTCTCGTGGAACGTCTCAGAGGTACAGATTTTTCAATTGGCTCAACAGGAGTTTCCTCCTCAGGTTGAGGGCTAGATTTTGAAGTTCCTTCACCGCTTGATTCTTGAATTTCTTCAAGATCAATTTGCCTCCCACTGTCTCCTTGGCTTATAAATTCTCTCTCTCGAAAGACTCCTCTTCTTGCTACAAAGACCACATTGTCACTAGGTCTATAGAAGAGGTAACCAAAGGATCGCTGTGGGTAACCGATGAAAATACACCTCTCGCTTCGAGGTTCGAGCTTATCATGAGTCTCGCGTCTCACGAAAGCCTCGCAACCCCAAATCTTGATGTGGTCTAGTTTAGGTACTTTACCAGTCCACATCTCGTGAGGAGTTTTGGCAACTTTCTTTGTAGGGACTAGATTAAGAATATGGGCAGCAGTCTCCAAGGCATACCCCCAGAATGAGATTGGTAGCGTAGCTCGACTCATCATGGAACGAACCATATCTAACAAGGTTCGATTACGCCTCTCAGCCACACCATTCAACTGTGGTGTCCTGGGAGGTGTCAATTGTGAGACTATCCCACATTCCCTTAGATAGTCGAGGAACTCTGAACTAAGATACTCACCACCACGATCGGATCGAAGCATCTTAATGTTCCTGCCCAATTGATTCTCGACTTCCTGTTTAAATTCCTTAAACCTCTCGAAAGTCTCTGACTTATGCTTGATCAAGTAGACATATCCATATCTACTATAATCATCAGTAAAAGTCAAATAATAACGATTAGCATCCCTTGTGGCATGTTTGAATGGTCCACACACATCCGTGTGTATAAGGTCCAACAAACCTTCACCCCTCTCACACGAACCTGTGAAGGGTGACTTTGTCATTTTTCCAAGTAAGCATGATTCGCAACTATCATCTGACTTTAGGTCAAACGACTCCAAGACTCCATCCTTTTGGAGTTGGCCTATGCGCTTCTTGCTTATATGTCCAAGACGACAATGCCATAATGATGCTTTATCCAAGTTATTATTAGTAGAATCAATACACAAAACATTATTTCTTAAGTTATCTACAACAGATACAGCTTCATACACACCATCACAAGGTAATGCTTTAAAATAAAGAACATTATTAAAGAAAGCATCAATAGAACCAACTTCATTATTAAATGAAAAGGTAAACCCTTGTTTGTACAAAGCATGAAAGGAAATAATATTTCTTGCCATTCCTGGCGAATAACAACACTTATTCAAATCTAAACTAAACCCACTACTTAGCGATAAAGTATAAACTCCAATCTTGGTAACAGGTATAGCTTTCCTATTCCCCATGATCAAGTTTATCCTTCCTTGCTCCACATCCTCACTTCTTCTTAGTCCCTGCAAGTCACAACAAATATGAATACCACAACCGGTATCAAGGACCCAAGAATTAGAATGGGGTGAGTTATTAGAAATGATAGTGTAAATACCTGCATGGTTGGGTTTAACTTTCCCATCCTTCACATCTTGCTGGTATTTTGGGCAGTTCCGCTTCCAATGAGCTTTTTCATGGAAATAGAAGCATTCAGCCTGTTTTGGGTCAGAAGAAGGAGTAATGAAACCTTTCTTGGTTCCACTTGAAGAAGAGCCATCAAGGGTCCGAGCCTTGGTACCCTTAGAAGAGCTCTTTCTCTTCCTCCCTCGACTTTTCCCGATTGCCAAAACCGGAGTAGAGTTTTGAGTAGGAGTGATAGCAACCGACTTCCCCTTAAGACCTGATTCTGCGGTCTTGAGAAGTCCCTGAAGTTTGCTGAGGGTGACTTCTTCCTTGTTCATGTGATATGTCATGCGGAATTGATCATAGCACGATGGTAAGGAATGAAAAATAATATCTATTGCAAGATCCTCCGGGAAGTTCACATTAAGCTTCAGCAAACGATCCACATACCTTTGCATTTTCTGCATGTGGCTCGTGACGGATTCCCCGTCCTTCATCATGGTTGTTATCATGGAGCAGATGATTTCATACCTCTCTTGTCTTGCACTTTGATGGTATCTTTCCATCAAATCTTGGTGCATGTCATAAGGGTAGAAATCCTCATAAGACTTTTGGAGTTCCGCTGTCATCGTGGCCATCATGATGCAAGCTACTTTCGTAGCATCCCTTTCATGTGCCCGAAATTCAGCGATCTCCTGAGGAGTTGCAGTGGACTCATCAATCTCCTTAAGCTCCTTGTCAAGGACATATTCTTTGTCCTCGTAGCGGGTAATCATCCTGATGTTTCTGATCCACTCATTGAAGTTGGATCCATCAAAGGTGACTTTCCCACACAAGTTCATAAGGGTAAAGGAGCCATTAGGATTAGAGCCAGAAGCATTGTTGAAAGACATCTGAAGAAAAGAGGACAAGATTAGTTTAGATAAGAGAGTCCTTAATAAAACACCCAAATGTAATATTAAGGCTAGGATCCAATCACAATATAATATAACTTAGAAGAGGTATGTCGTAATCTAAGCTATATCATATTTGAAAGGTAGGTGAATGACGATTCACCAATTTCCACCACGAAAACCGCAATATTTTAGTATTAGGTTTTTGAATGGTTCTTAGAAATTCCTAGATTCTTTGAGATTCAATGAACTTTTCAAAGGCATGTTTCAATCTCGAGTGTGCCCTCCAAGTTTTGTGACTGGGATACCGAGGATCACAAAACGAGGTGTGAAGTAACCATGCAAATCACTTGGTACCCTTAAAGTTTATTACTCAATCGATGTGCCGGTTAACCACACACGCTCCATCGATACTATAATAAACCCTAAGTTACCCTTTACCTACCTTGTTAAGTCCAAGTTAGTGTGCCGGTTAACCACACACGCTCCACCAACGACTTAATCAAAGTGTAAAGTGTAATTTCATGGAATAGCACCTTATTCACATTTTTCCTAAAGTAACTAAGATTGGGAATTTAATAAAACATTTAGTTACTTTATAATATTCATCATACTTTGAATGAGAATTAATAAGTCCTTGTCTTACCCGTTCGGCTAACGACCCTCCACCGATCAAGCAAGCGGTGGGTGAGAGTGGACACCCATTAAGTCACCATTTTATAGGCAACAACCTTATACCCACCTTATAGACCGGCTTCGTGAATGAGGCGTACTAGCGGTAAGACGACTTTGTTCTTATACATATATATATATATATAATTATTAAATCATAATAATATAAGTATAAGGGTTGAATTTTAACTTTTAAAATTCTAGGGGTTGGAACTAAAGTTTTAACTTAACTTTACTTGTTCCAAAACTTGAGGGCAAGTTTTGTAAACTTTCAAAACTTTTCATTTCTTGTAACTTATGAGTTTAATAGAGTAATAAAATGAGGACTTTTCATTTTTCCTAACTCTTGTGTTCTTTTAATGGTTTTTAATCCAAGAGACTTTTGGTTTTCCATAACTTCAGGACAAGTTATGGACTCCATTAAAACACATTATGATCATGAATTAATCTACCACAAAGGTTACAAATAATTCCTATGATCATCTAAACATCATAAGAACAAGAATATGAATATGAACACTTTCAAGAATCAAAATCACATTTAATCTTTGTAATTTTGATAACTAGTTGTTGTAAATGAGTTAGAAAAGACATTACACCTTCTAAAACAAGTTTTCAAGTACCAAAACATTTTAGGGTAATGATTCTAATCCATTTCCAGCAACTCAAGTCGAAATTCTACACTCTGTCGACCCTACTCGCCGAGTGCATAAACCTACTCGCCGAGTAGGTTGAAGATACACATGAACTCGACGAGTCCTCCCCATGGACTCGCCGAGTCCATCAGTCAGACAGCAGAAATTTCGACTTTCTTCAACTTTTAAGCACAAATAACAAACAAACAAGCCTAGGCTCTGATACCTCTGATGGGTTTTGAGCATTCTAACACTTCCTAAGTGTACATGCAACCCTAATAACCTTGGATCTATGTTTGTCTAATTATCATGCAAAGTTGAATTCCAAGGTTATATTCCTATCTAGCATACATGGGGAACAATTTTAACTTGAATCATAGATAGAATAACTTACCTTGTTGTTGCTTGTGTTCCTTGAAACCTTGTGAGCCTAGCACCCCAAGTGTGATGCCTCAAATGCTTCACACAACACCAAATGCTCTTGGAAAGACTCTTGAGATAACACACACTTCTCAAAATCGGCCAAGCCCTCTAGTTTCTTAGTGTTCAACTTGTGTAGCCAATTTTGTGGAGAATGGGACTCTTATATAGTGTTGACACATCTAGGGTTACACCATGTAAACCCTAATGTGTCATGACTCTTCATTTCCATGACCCATGGGTTTGTAACTCCCATGGAGCATCCATGGAGCATCCTATGGGTAGAACCCAACTTGATAATCCATGGAGCCTCTTAGCCCACTATACAAGATATGGATGATTTACATAATCAACCCATATATTTAATTAGTTATCCTTTGATCACTTAATTAATTCCAAATTAATTCTTTGATCAACTAATCAAATAATATTATTAATATATTAGAACTTATAATATATTAATAATCTCCAAGTGTTATTTCTCTCATTTAGTCTATCCAATTGCATGGTGCCATGCAACCCAAATGGACCATGCCGGGTCGGGTCAAGTACAAGCCCGAAATAGTTATGGACTTAGACACCTTATCCAACACTTGTTTATTAGATGAAGGTGAACTCGACGAGTTGTCCATACAACTCGGCGAGTCGAATGAATATTCATTTGATGTTCATATAGAAGGGGAACTCGTCGAGTCATTACTAAACTTGATGAGTAGAGTCATGGATAAGGACAGGTAAAGGGTTTGGGACACGACGAGTTGACGGCCCAACTCGGCGAGTTGGGTCAAGTAGAAGTTGACTTTGAGTTGGACTTGGTTAAGGGTAAAATAGTCATTTTAACCTAAGAGTAGGTATCAGATTCTGACTAAGTGTATTGTGGGGATTATAGCCAGAGGATTTCCGGAGCAACAGCAGACAGAGGTTTCCTGCACCGAATAACAGCAGCTACTCATACGAGGTGAGTTACCTTCCAGTAGTTATGGGTCTACGGCCACAATGTCGGCCCACCAGTAGGAGTTGTATGTTATATGATTGTCTTTGTGATGTCATCTAGATTTGCTACTACCTGATATGTTATATGCTAGCATGATATGTTATATGTGATAGTAGTAGAGTTCGGTTGTTAGGACCGAAGGGTAGGTCAGACACCCCAAATATGTCTGGCAGTAGGTGATGTTATGTTTATATGCTGGCATGATATGTTATATGTGATAGTGGTAGTAGGAGGGGAATAGTCCCCAAGTTCGGTTGTGAGGACCAAAGGGTAGTTCGGACACCCCAGATATGTCTGATAGTATGTCTATGTTATGATATATGCGATAGTAGGAGTAAGGGATGGAATAGTCCCCGAGGGTCGGTTGTTAGGACCGGCGGGTAGGTCAGAACCCCAAATTGGCTTGACACGGGTAGGTCAGCATCCCAAAATGGCTTGACATGGGTAGATCATCACCCCAGAATAGCCATACCGGGTAGGTCGGCACCCCAGAATGGTCATACCGGGTAGGTCGTGCACCCTAGAATTGCCTGACAGTATGTATGTTATGTGATCGTATGGTATCTGGTACGATGGGGGAACTCACTAAGCTTCATGCTTACAGTTTATAGTATTGGTTTCAGGTACCTCTTCAGCGAAGTGAAGGAGCTGGCGCGGTAGCAGCACATCATACACACACGCATTGATTTTTCGCACTTGAGATATTCTGGGATTGTACTCTGACATGTTGCTATTATATGATTTGGATTTTCAGACATGATACATTGATTAACAAAATGATATATTGTCACGTAGTTTTCTTATGAATTCTTTTATATTCAGTTAATTAAAATGAAATTTTTGGACTCGAAATTTGGGATGTTACACAAATGGACACACAAGCTCAATGGACGAGTATTTAGGGTTTGAGAGGGTTGATTACCTGAGGATAGTGACCAGGAATAAGGCCATCTTATTCTTTATAAAGGAACCCCCCCCCCCCATTTAGGGTTTTCACTATGTGCCTAGTACGCCCAACGTACTAGGTGGCTCCGTTTAAAAGTCACGCACATGAGTATGCTAAGTGTACACACACGTACGCCCAATGTACTCAGCTGTCACCTTTCTCAAATAAGGGATTTATCCTGCCAAAACTTCAAACTTCCATACTTTCCTCGATATAACTCTGTTTCCAATGAAACTCATATCCACGGAAAGGTGACGAGAAGCCCTACGCTTCTAGCAACTCACCGCAGCCCCGAGGCTTCCTCGTGCCCGGGTTGCAGACCACGAACCCTAATCACAGACGATCTAAAATGGGATGTTACAGACTAGAACGAGATATGACTAAAATGGTTAAACAATTTTCGAGGACAATCCAAGGTTTACCAAAAATTGGTTGATTATGGACAGTTGGAAGTATGTTGTAAATATTGGAAAGGACCATATTGACGTACTCTGAGGAGAGGCAACTCTTGTTCAAGATTGATAGTCAAAATAGGAATATGGAAATGTTTCCATAAGTGGAAGTTATTCTTTAAATCTGTGTAAGATTAAGAAACTTAATGCAAGAAGGATGTTCAAAGGAATGTATTTTGAATGTGAAGCTTCGTTTCCATGGAATTGCTCTCCATTGGAATACTTTGTAATGTTTGTTGTCAAGTCGCTGTGACTTTTGTGCATAATCATTACAAGATGATCATTACAATTAAGTTTAAAATCTAACAGATTATAGCGAATGGCAAGAATTTGGTATTCTCACAAAGAAAGGACCATAGGCAAACATAGTGTGCATGCTTGGAGCATGGTATAACTGTTTTTTTAATTATAGTATTAAGTTGATTAATCGAAACATTATACAATGAATAATGTGTAATCAATATGGTGATTAAATAAAAGGTGTTTTATTTATATTCATAAGTTCTGAGACCATATTGTATTCAACAATTCTTGTGTTTCCCTTTGCATGTTTTGAATTTCGGAATAACTAGGTTATTCAAACCATCCACAATCGATCATACTTTAGAAGTAGGTATTGAAGCTAGACTGTCATGAATGGATCTGTACATTGTCTAAAGGCATTTAGACATAGCACAAGTTTGTTGCAGTATTCATGAGTACTCCTATAATAAGATTTGAGTATTGGATTAAACCCACGATCATCTGAATCAATTCATCGATTTTATCACGAGTGATTGTGAGATGATAATATCTTATATTCTTGAAACCAAGACATGTGAGTTGTAGTTTAAAAGTCGGTTGCACATTAACATATGTAAACGCACCAGTAACTTGGTGTTATGAAACATATTGTTGTGTGTGATTTGATGAGTAAGTACAAGAAAGAATATTAGTCGAAGTTTATCAATTCCTTTTACTCAAAGTGGAATAAAAGCGATATATGTGGGTCCCTCGATGATTTAGTGATGACAACCCTAAGCGTCTGGCCAAGCCTGGACTGATTTGATTTGTTCAGTTAGTTAGTCGTTATAAATCGGAAATTGGGAAACAATAGATGGACAGAGAGAATGATTATAATCCATGTCTCGGTCCATATGAGATCTTGTAGAATGGAGGAATATATGATCCCTTATCTAATGGACGCGTCATTGACTAGGTCAGAGTTCGACAACGACTTTTAAGAGCTACGATTGCTAGTCGGGTTGTGGAGTCGTACTTGTAATAATAGTTATTAGACTTATCCAAGTGGGATACTGTTCGATTAGGTGTCTAAGCCCATAACTATAATTGGTATGTACTTGACCCGAGAGTATCATGGTCCATTTGGGTTGCCTTCACCAGAGCAATTTGATAAGATGGACTTTTGAGAAGACGTTATTAATGATTTATTAATATGTTATAAGTTCTAATATATTAATATGCAATCATATAAGTTAATTTTTGGATTAGGTGTCTAAACCCATAACTATAATTGGTATGTACTTGACCCGAGAGTAACATGGTCCATTCAGGTTACATATCACCAGGACAATTCGATAGGATGGATACTTGAGTAAGAGGTTATTCATAATTTATTAATATATTATAAGTTCTAATATATTAATATGAAATCATATGATTTAATTAGTATTGATCAAAAATTAATTTGGAATTAATTCGGGGATCAAAAGAGACTAATTAATTATACATGGGCTAATTGTGTAAATAAATGATACATATAATTTGGGATAATAATCCATGGTGGATTATTAGTACTGGGCTAAGCTTATGTAAGTTCCATACGGTGTTAATCCATTACAAGCCCAAGTGTATGAATTAGGCTTACACGTGACTCTTGGATTCCTACACTATAAATATGAAACCCCTTAGCCTAAAATGGTTGGAAAAAGTTGCACAAGTTTTGCACAAGTGATCTTGGAGATCATAGAGCCGATTTTGTGTGCTAGTATTTCCTCTCTCAAGTTCTCCTTTGTCCTAGGTGTACTGTGAACCATTTGAGGTGTAACATTTGGGGCACTAAGTTCTTAAAGGCCAAATACAACAAGTTCTACAAGCTACATAAAGATGTAAACTCCTAACTAGTATTTTATGTTGTTTATGTCAATTGCATGCTAGTTTTAGGCATAATGCTTTGGAAACAACATTGCATGTAAAATTAGAGAAAACATAGATTCAAAGCATTTAGGGTTGTATGTAAACCATAGGATGTTGTAGTATACTAAAACCCAACAGTGGTATCAGAGCCTAGGATTGTTTTCCATTATACTTGATGCTTATTGTTTTTTGTAAAGCTGGAAAATCTGCAAATTTCGTTTCTGCATGCCCACCATGACGTGGCAATATTTACCACGATGTGGTGATGCATCTGTGTGCAGAATTTTGAGCTTTTTTTTTTGGCCAAATTGGATTAGGATCATTACCCCAAACTGTTTTTGAACCATGAAATCTGTTTTTTTTTTATATGTTAATGATCATGCTTGTCCAATTACAAGATAATTGTCATAGTTTCAAGATTTGTATTAGTTTATATGATAGACTAATTTCTTGTAAATAGTTGATGTGAATTATCTTGACTTATGAGTTTAATCTGGATCATAGAAAAATTATTTGATTATTGTGTTAATTGAAATATTTGATCTAAATGTCATTTATGAACTCCATAACTTGTCCTCAAGTTATGGAATATGAAAAGTTTTTCATAAATATGTTTTTTATGAACTCCATAACTCGTCCTAAAGTTATGGAATTTCAAGAGTCTCATTTTAAAAGTCATCTTAATGGTTTTAAAAGTCTTCCATAACGTGTCCACAAATTATGGAACTTGAAAAGTTTTTCATAAAAACCATATTAAACTCATAAGTTATGGATTTGAAAAGTTTTGACAAGTTTCAAAACTTGCCGTTAATTAAGTTTTGATATTTGTAAAGGTTCACTTTTGAATACTTTAGTTCCAAACCCTAAAGTTTTAAAAGTTAAAATTCTACCCTTATACTCTATTATATTATAGGTTTAATAATATATATATATATATATATATATATATATATATATATATATATATATATATATATATATATATATATATATATATGTATAAGAAGAAGTCAGTCTTACCGTTAGTTGGCCTCATTCACGAAGCCGGTCTATAAGGGGGGTTATAAGGTTACTTCTTATAAAATGGCAGTTTAATGGGTGTCCACTCTCACCCACCGCTTCCTTGACTGGTGGAGGGTCGTTAGCCGAATGGGTTTGACAGGACATTAATTTTCATTAAAACTATTATGATAATTATAAAGCAACTAACTTTGATTAAATTCCCAATCTTAGTTACTTTAGCAAAATGTGAATTTGGTGCTAACCCATCAAATTGCACTTTACACCTTGTTAAGTCTTTAGTGGAGCGTGTGTGGTTAACCGGCACACTAATCTGGGACTGACAGTGTGTGGCAAAGGGTAGTTTGATGTTAATCATAGATCAATGCAGCGTGTGTGGTTAATCGTCACATTGATTAGGTGGTTGTAACATTGAGTGTGTCAAGCTAATTTGCATGGTTATTCACACCTTGTTTGTGATCCTCGTCATCCCAGTCACAAACTTGAAGGGCACAATCGAGATTTAAACATTCCATTGAAAAGTTCGATGAATCTCAAAGGATTTAGGAATTTCAATCAATTTAAAACTTAATTATTAATTTCATTTTTCATGGTGAAAATTGGTAAATCGTCATTTACCTACCTTCAAATATTTTGCAATAGGATTATGTCATCCCTCTTCCGAATTGTAAAATATTGTGTTGGGTCCTAGCCATAATATTTCATTTGGGTGTTATATTAAGCACTTAAATCAACTAACTTGAATTTCTCTCATTATAGATGTCTAGTTCAGACAACTATGGTCTTCCCAAATCTTTTGGAACAAGCTTTACTCTTAAAGATAATATCCCACGTGGTGTGACATCCCCATTTTCACGGCCAGAAAAGACCGATTTTGTTTATGCTTTATAAAAATCAGAGTACTTCTTTTCATAAAAATGTTGCGGAATTTGTTCCCAGAAAAACATGATAAATACGTTATTAAAACATTTTCGAAGAAACGTATTTATTTCATTTTAAAACGTTTGGGATGTCATCGTTAATACATAAACATAAGCATAAACAGAACTTACAATTATTTACACTAGTGATCTACATCTCTTTAAATCTCTCAGTATAATGTCACTTCATATCGTCATCGGTGATATAAATAAACGGAGTGGGTCAGGTTGGGAAACCTGGTGAGTACATAGGGTTTTCAACCCACAATAATATAATTATTATGTTTAAACAATCAAATAATCAACCCAATTACCCATCCGCATTATCTTCTTTATCCTTAGGGTCTACCCTAAGAATCAGCTATTTCTCGTTCATTTATTCCCAAGGAGTATCCTAAGGAATAGGTAGGAATTCCATCGCTGTAAATGACCCATCTGTCAAACACAACTACTAATTCTGTCACTAGGGCGCAGTTGCCAAAATTGTGACATTTTCTATGGGGCGCATCTGCCGGAATAGTCCTTAAGGCGCATCTGCCGTGATTATGAGGTTCTCTATTAGGCGCTTCTGCCGGTAGAGTCCTTTAGGCGCTTCTGCCGGGTTTTATTGACAGTATCGTTTTTGAGAGTCTACTCGCAATACATATCAATGGGTTTTTAGAGTACACCAGTGAACACGTCGTTCACAACACCTACATGTTGCGAGCCTGCTAGTGTTCCACTGGACTGTCTATAATAGTTCGTGGTTGTCATCCATACTCTGCTAAATGAAGGGGCCATCATTTGGGAAAAAGGCTTCTCACATCGTCCACCTCTCACCCTCACCTTACAGTCTATTTCACCTCTCAACTCATCATCTAACTCATATTTCATCTATTACATCTACCCATGTATTACCCCAACATTTTCGTATATATAAAATACATATATACAGTTTAAATCATTTAAAACATGTATAAAATCGTTCACCGAACGTAGACAGCAAGTAAACAGACAATATGCATACATAGCACGTAGTAAATACTTCATATCTATGTGTAATTTGAAGGGGACCATGCACTCACCTGAAAGGTGATGACTCAGCACTCGGACAGCGCTTCGATACTCTCCAAATGATTTTCCTTCGATTAAACCTAGTACCAATACCACTAGGGTTTAGTCTAACGTTAACCGTGACTAATTAATTAGTCTGACTATTATTATTATTATATAAGCGTTAATAACACTCAATATAACTCATAATAATAGCCCAATTAATTATTTTAAGGACCTAATAAGATTCCTATAATTATTTGAAAGCTATATTAAAAATTGCGTAAGCGTAGCACACTTACAACGAATTTTATCGAAAACCGGAACTTAATTGGAGCAGCGTTTCGAAACCGAAAGGCTCTTTTTCTCTGGACTCTGGGAGCCTCGGGGCTTCCTTAGGGTGCTAGGGGCCTTATCTAGGGTTTAGGAGGGTTTAGGGCACCTAGAGAGAGAAAGAAGCTAGAGATAGTGGAATTTTGAGTGAAAAATGAAGCTGCCTCGGCCCCCCTTTTATAGCCTGCGAGGCCTTGGTACGCTGGGCGTACCTCGGACCTACGCTGGGCGTAATGGCTCGGATAAGATCAGCAGGTGGCAGTCTCCGAAGGGTGCGACGTGACTCAAGCTGGACCGCAGGAGGCTGAAGTACGCGAGGTGTTCCGACCTCGCATGCAGCGCATAAGGAGAACATTGGGCATCCAATGCGAACGTTGGGCGTCCGAGAGGCGACGTGTCCTTCATCCGAAGCAAGCCATGATCACCAAGCAACGGCCAGGATTTTGCCACGTCATCAATAGAGCAACAGGCTTCGCAAATTTGACTACAAATTTTAAAAATTCGTAACTTTCGCATACGAGCTCCGTTTTCGACATTCTTTATATCCACGCGAAGGAGGGAACGTACTCTACAACTTTCGTTTAGACTTCGTCGGCTAATTTTGACTTGATTTTAAATTTTATATTATTAACAGGCCGGGACAGGATTGGTCCGTTAAATCCTCATAACTTCTTCATCCGACGTCCGTTTTCGCCCATCTTTTTCTCGTTACGCTACTCTTAACGAGATCTTCGATTCTCGTTTAGTTCATGTCGGCCAAAAACCGCTGGATCTAATATTCGAATTTCGGGTTGTACACTGTTAATCCGAAACTTTGAATAATCATAACTTCTTCATACGAAGTTAGATTTGGGCGTTCTTTTTATCGATGCTCTTAGTTTAACACATTCTACGACTTTCGTTTAGATTGCTAAGGCTAAATCTCGCTCTATCGTAAATTCACTATTTACGCTTCCCGGTGTCATGCCTATTCCGTCGCGAAACTTCGACGGGTCATAACTTCTTCGTTATAACTCGGATTTCGGCGTTCTTTATATGTACGGAAAGCTTGTGACATATTCTACAACTTGGTTAAGATTATTTATTCTAAATAACCTTTTTTCGAAAAGTCGTTTTTGACCCCTATTGCCTCTAATTGACTAGCCCGGATTTGCGGGCGTTACAATTATCTTTCCCTTAGGATGATTACGTCGCGGAATCATCAACGAAACATGGCTCGTATAATGACTCCATACGTCATCTCTTCATCCTAGGTAATAATTATAACTTCTATATTCCTTCAAGTCTATCTCTTAGACTCATTAACTGTAAGCAGTACTCGACCGTGCACCTGCTCTCTACCTCAGGTTAGACTCCAAATTATGACCTTCAAGTCACAATCTCAATCCTTACTGGATACGAACTTGAGATGAGTTCTTTTATTACTACTATAGATCGATGCGTCATATTCTAATGACCTATCATCGTCTGTTGCAACGCTTAGACTCAGGTCTTTTAGAGTTCAATTCTAAAACAGACTATGCCTTCCTTCATGTTCTAATGTGATATAATCACACTTTAACATTAGTCATTTCTGGCTACCAACTTCTTTAACAACGAGCGCGATATTTCTATTGATCGCTTTGATTTCAATTGTTTGGTTTAAGTCGGATGCTACATCGATCTTGATTTTCTAAACCACATAGCATACTTAGCGTAGTTGGACTCAATTCGATATGACCACTAGGGTTGGAATATCAACAATCTTCTAAGTTATTACCGAAACGATGGTAACAACACACTTGAATAAAACGAAATCAATTACTAGTTTCTTGGTAACCTTATGACTTTCCCTGATGCAAGTGTGAGTCCTGTGCTTCCGGTAGTATAGGCCTCTACTCCCATTCACACCTACTCATACTCGTCCCAAGTATTGTCCTGCAGTTTTTCCAAGTTACCGTACAAGAAAATCACATAACAACTTAACACATCAAATATCAAAAGGAAGGTTTTTATTATTCCTTGAAACTATTACATAGGTGTTCAAGTTCACCCTAGATTATGCCTCTAATAGGCTACATCATATGATACTATCTATATGGATTCTTCATAACTTGATCTCTATATATCCATCCTTACTCCTGATTCCTTGCATCGTCAACTGCTTCGTCAAGGATCATTTGAAATGCTCTCGCCTTTGTCTTTGGCGGCACATTTGGCTTTGTAGCCCCTTCTCTCTTTGGGCAATCTTGCTTGAAGTGCCCTTCCTCGTTACATTCGTAACACACCATTTTGTTGAATTTACACTCGTTGGCATAATGCCCATGCTTCCCACACTTGAAACAAGTCACCTCCTCACCGCATTTTCCAGAGTGTTTCTTTTTGCACTTCTCGCACCATCTTTCTTCACTCCCTCCTCCTCTAAACTTCCTTGTACTGGACTTGCTTCTCTCATCGGGCTTCGTAGGCCCCTCAAACTTCCTCTTTTCGCCAACCTCGGTCTTGTTGGCGGCTCTTCCCTTGATCATCTCCTCAACCGACTTGGCAGCCCAGATAGCTGCCTCAAAAGTAGGTGCCTGACGCACTGGCACCGCGTACTCCCATGGGAGTCCTTTTGCATACTTGTCGATTTTTGTCAGCTCATCCGGAGCAAGACGTAAGGCGAACTCCATCTTCTCTGTGAAGTTGTTGTTGTATTCATCAATAGACATGCTTCCTTTCTTTAAGGTAAGGATTGGTTTTCTAGCTCGAGCAGATTTTAGGCTGAGCAGTACCTACGTTTGAATTGCACCAGAAATTCTGCCCATGTTAGTTGCAGGGGCTCATTGGGGCTCAGAATCTTTCCCAAGGTATTCCACCAACGTACAGCGCCTCCTCGAAACTAATGCACTGCAAATGTGGTCTGTTGTTTTCCCTTGCAACCGCACATCATGAAAGCTAATTCCATCTCCGAGATCCAATCCATGACCCCGATCAGATCCTCCTTTACAGTGAAAGTCGATGGCTTGCAAGTTAGAAAATCCTTGTACTTGTATCCATTCCTATCGACTTCGTCATCTTGGTTGTTTTGTTGAACTATTGGTGGGTTGACTTGACCAACAGTCCCACTGTAATTTCCTTCCTCAGTCTGCCCTTCCTTCAACTCGGGCTGTTCGATCTGAATGGTCGCTTCCTCTTGATTTTGCTGGAGCAAACGTCTGTTTTCCTCCATTTGACGATCCAACATCGCCTGGATCATTGCTTGCACTCCGGCCATTGTTATTGGCTCAGCAGTGGCTACCACAACCGGTATTTTCTCAATCACTGGGGGTTGGTTTCGGTTCCCATTTTCATTCACGTTTCCGCTACGGGTTCTTGCCATCTTGATCTATACACCAAATAAGGTGAATCTAGACCTTTACTTAGGATTGACGTTTAAATCATCCTTATCACTCCGAAACGTTTACATGCTAGTTCTAATATCGTAGTTGTACGTTTAGAATCCTAAACACATAAGGTTTCCAGATCCGGTCGGCAACAGACCATAGATCCGAACAATTAACAGCATATCAGGCACAAAGCATTTAGCACATAAAAGGATTTTAGGCATGATTCCTAAAATAAGCTAGTGCTCACACCTCACAATCATCGCTTAGCATTCTACGTTTAAGTCTAGAAATCCTACAAATTCCTAGTTCGCTTAAACTAATGCTCTGATACCAACTGTGACATCCCTATTTTCACGGCCATAAAAGACCGATTTTGTTTATGCTTTATAAAAATCAAAGTACTTCTTTTCATAAAAATGTTGCGGAATTTGTTCCCAGAAAAACATGATAAATACGTTATTAAAACATTTTCGAAGAAACATATTTATTTCATTTTAAAACGTTTGGGATGTCATCTTTAATACAAAAACATAAGCATAAACAGAACTTACAATTATTTACACTAGTGATCTACATCTCTTTAAATCTCTCAGTATAATGCACTTCATATCGTCACCTGTGATATAAATAAACTGTGGGTCAGGTTGGGAAACCTAGTGATTACATAGGGTTTTCAACCCACAATAATATAATTATTATGTTTAAACAATCAAATAATCAACCCAATTACCCATCCCCATTATCTTCTTTATCCTTAGGGTCTACCCTAAGAATCAGCTATTTCTCGTTCATTTATTCCTAAGGAGTATCCTAAGGAATAGGTACGAATTCCATCGTTGTAAATGACCCATCTATCAAACACAACTACTAATTCTGTCACTAGGGCGCAGTTGCAAAAATTGTGACATTCTCTATGGGGCGCATCTGTCGGAATAGTCCTTAAGACGCATCTGTCGGGATTATGAGGTTCTCTATTAGGCGCTTATGCCGGTATGGTAGGGTGCAAAGTCATGCTTGGATGTAATGTGTTTAGGCTTTCCTCTTTGTATGTGTAAATGGGTTGAGTCTTTTCCTATAAATAGGAAGTGAGTGACTCCCATTATGTAAGAGTCCATTTTGGAGTGTTAGACTAAAGAGAGAATTTGTATACAAACCCATTTGTATAATCTTTCTAGATCTAATAAGAGCTTACAAAGATTTATTTACTCCTTGTATTCTTGAATTTTGTATGATGAATCACTATATCTTTCTAATTCCGCACATTCCATCATAATCAACACAACTACAATTGGTATCAGAGCGGGTGTTCTTGATTTCATCAAGAATTGATCCTTGATGGCGATTTTTGATTTGGTGATTCTTCATGTTCTTATGTATCTTCGTGATTAGAGTGTTTTTGTGTTCTTGAAGTCGAATTTTTCCTTGATTTGATCCATAATTTGACTTTCTCTCTCTAGAATACTTGTTTGTACCACTTTCTCTCACTAGAATTTAGTTCATATTCACTTTCTCTCTCTCGAGATCCACTTGATTTACACTTTCTCTTTCTAGAAAACTCAAGTTCATAACATTTGATTCAAAAGAAAAGAAGCAATTATGGAGCAATGGTTGGTTCGGAATGAAAGTTTTCTATACGTATACACTTCTTTTGAATGCATTCTTTATCAATTGACTGTTGGATCGCAAAGTGAAGATTCACTTATGTCAAATGGAGAAAGGGATAGAAAGGGAGATTTCATTGGTTATCCAATTTATCAAAACAAAGATTTGTTTGATTGATTGATTACAACATATCAAGAAAGACGAAGAAATAAGAGGAATGGTGAAGTCATAAAAGGAATTCCTCTTGCTAATTGTAAACCGGGAAGAAATAGACTTGAATATTATGCAAATTGTCGTGAAGCTCAAGAACATGTTCTTGATGATGTTCATCGTGTTCATGATGTTCAAGGAAAAGAAGTTCAAAACAATGGAGTTCAATGTGATGTTCTTGATGTTCAAGAAAAAAGAGTTCAAGTTGATTCTCAAGATGAAAAAGTTTTTTGCTCAATTGGAGTTCAAACCGATGATATTTTGTGTTCTTGTGATTCGTTTGAAGGAATGATTCCTTATCGGAAGTCGGTGGTTCAAGAAATTCACAAATATCAAACTCCAAAAGATTTGATTCAAACTCAAAATGTTCATTTTGTTGAAAGTGGGTTTGTTCATGAAGTCATGTCTTCAAGATGCAAAAAGATGGGAAAGAAAAAGAAGAAGAAGATGAATCGGAAGAATAAGCGGGTTTACTCACAAAAATCGTCATATGTTGTGAAGCCAAAATCCGTGAAGCAAATTTGGGTTCCAAAGCAACAATCTCCAAATGTTGCATTGAATTTGAAGTCAAAACCCAAAAGTGTTGGTGGTTCTTTTGAAGATGTTCTTGGATCGTTGAAGAACACGAAGAACACGAAGAACGAGTTGTACATCTCGCATGGTGGGTGGTACAATGTTCGATTTGGAGATTTTCTCATTCCGACAAAAGAACCAAAATCTTCCAAATTTGATTCGTTCGTTGAAAATGGAACTCGGTTCGTCAAAAAGGTAACTCAAATTCTCAAATGGATTCCAAAACGTCCATGATTTCGATTCGTGCTTTGCGTTTTTCAAATTTTTGATCGATTTGTTTCGTTGGATCTAATCTGTTTCAATCCCTTTGTTGATCCAATTATTTTTTATTAGATCAAGCCAGCCAAAAAAAATCAAAATCAATCTTACTGTTCCTGAAGCCCAAAGTTACTTTAAAATACGATATCTCTTACTGTTCATCGGATTGGAGTCATAAGCCCAAAATCAAACATATAGTTTTGTTTTGATTTAACCTTGAGTCCGTTAATCAGTTACTGTTTGAGCCCAAAATTCTTGTTCCTGGTTCATGTTCGCTCATTTTACTGAGTTGAATAATCGATCATCATCTTCTTAATCTTTAGTTCCGATTTCACTTTGTTGTTTCTAAAAATGAATGATAAAGTGAAATCAAGTTTTATGGTGTTGAATTCGTATTCAATGTCAAATAGGGAGTTGACTATTGAAGTTTCTTGAAGAATTCATGAATTTTTTTTTCTTCTGAATCTTTCTATTCTTCACTCAACTCAAAATCGATTTATGAGTCGCATTTGTTTCTTGTTAATAGATGATTTGGATATGATCGATTCGATGTGTACATCTTGAAATCGAAGTTGATTTTATATGTTTGTGATTCTTAGAGCCGATCGATTTTTTTTAAGGATCTGGAAAACGGAATGATTTATTGGAATCAATCGATATCATTATGGTCGATGCTCTTGTTCTTGATGTTTAATTGATTTCGATTGAATGTTGAAGGCTTGATTGAAGAATTTTGGAAGAATCACTTAATTTGGGTTTGGATTTTGAATGAACGAAGGGTATTCTTCTGTTCTTGAGTCTTGAACCTGTAACCATGATTTCAAAATCGATTTCTTGAATGAAAAGTGTAATGTTTGCATGTTTGGTTGTCGATGATTCACGATTTTGGAGTCGATCGATCGGTGTATTTGGTGTGATAGATCGATAATTTCAATTGTTTGGAATTTATTTGTTTTTGGGGTTCCAGAATGAAAAAGCAAAGTCTAGTTTCGCATGATTCGGAGTAGATGGAATAAAAGAAGGATCGATTTCAGATTGTGTGATATTGTTTGCAAGTTCAATTTCGGTGAGATTAAAGATTTTGGAATCGGTAATGAAACTCAATATCGATGACTGGTTTTGGTTTGGATTTAGATTTTCGATTGTATTGAATGAAAACGAAGACTTGATTCATTTTTGGTACACATCAAGGGGGAGTATCGTGAAGACTATTCCTCGGGCACTTCTCATCCTTAGTGGGTTTTATAATCATTTTTTGATTATAAAAAGGGGGAGAATGATGGGTATTCGAAGCTTCTCGGGTTTGTCGAATGTTCATTTGCGGATTTGAAGACCGGTGTTACTTCGAGGGGGAGTTTGGTCTTGATCGCGCTAGCTCGTTGGAGATTAAAGCCGGACATCCAATCCTAACTTTGAGGGGGAGAATGTTAGGGTGCAAAGTCATGCTTGGATGTAATGTGTTTAGGCTTTCCTCTTTGTATGTGTAAATGGGTTGAGTCTTTTCCTATAAATAGGAAGTGAGTGACTCCCATTATGTAAGTGAACCATTTGGAGTGTTAGACTAGAGAGAGAAATTGTATACAAACCCATTTGTATAATCTTTCTAGATCTAATAAGAGCTTACAAACATTTATTTACTCCATGTGTTCTTGATTTTACATGACGATTCACTAGATCTTTCATATTCCACACATGCCATCATAATCAACACCACTACACGGTAGAGTCCTTTAGGCGCTTCTGCTGGGTTTTATTGACAGTATCGTTTTCGAGAGTCCACTCGCAATACATATCAATGGGTTTTTAGAGTACACCACTGAACACGTCGTTCACAACACCTACAGGTTGCGAGCCTGCTAGTGTTCCACTGGACTGTCTAGAATAGTTCGTGGTTGTCATCCATACTCTGCTGAATGACGGGGCCATCATTCCGGAAAAAGGCTTCTCACATCGTCCACCTCTCACCCTCACCTTACGGTCTATTTCACATCTCAACTCATCATCCAACTCATATTTCATCTATTACATTTACCCATGTATTACCCCAACATTTTCATGGATATAAAATACATATACAGTTTAAATCATTTAAAACATGTATAAAATCGTTCACCGAACATAGACAGCAAGTAAACAGACAATATGCACACATAGCACGTAGTAAATACTTCATCTATATGTGTAAGTTGAAGGGGACCATGCACTAACCTGAAAGGTGATGACTCAGCACTCAGACAACGCCTCGATACTCTCAAAACGATTTTCCTTCGATAAAACCTAGTACCAATACCACTAGGGTTTAGTCTAACGTTAACCGTGACTAATTAATTAGTCTGACTATTATTATTATTATATAAGCGTTAATAACACTCAATATAAGTCATAATAATAGCCCAAATAATTATTTTAAGGACCTAATAACATTCCTATAATTATTTGAAAGCTATATTAAAAATTGCGTAAGCGTAGCACACTTACAACGAATTTTATCGAAAACTGGAACTTAATTGGACCAGCATTTCGAAACCGAAAGGCTCTTTTTCTCGGGACTCCGGGAGCCTCGGGGCTTCCTTAGGGTGCTAGGGGCCTTATCTAGGGTTTAGGAGGGTTTAAGGCACTTAGAGAGAGAAAGAAGCTAGAGAGAGTGGAATTTTGAATGAAAAATGAAGCTGCCTCGGCCCCCTTTTTATAGCCTGCGAGGCCTCGGTACGCTGGGCGTAATGCCTCGGATAAGATCAGCAGGTGGCAGTCTCCGAAGAGTGCGACGTGGCTCAAGTTGGACCGCAGGAGGCTGAAGTACGCGAGGCGTTCCGACCTCGCACACGGCGCGTAAGGAGAACGCTGGACATCCGATGCGAACGTTGGGCGTCCGAGAGGCGACATGTCCTTCATACGAAGCAAGCCGTGATCAGCAAGCGACGGCCAGGATTTTGCCACGTCATCAGTAGAGCAACAGGCTTCGCAAATTTGACTACAAAGTTTAAAAATTCGTAACTTTGGCATACGAGCGCCGTTTTCGACGTTCTTTATATCCACGCGAAGGCGGGAACGTACTCTACAACTTTCGTTTAGACTTTGTCAGCTAATTTTGATTCGATTTTAAATTTTATATTATTAATAGGCCGGGATAGGATTTGTCTGTTAAATCCTCATAACTTCTTCATCCGACGTCCGTTTTCGCCCATCTTTTTCTCGTTACGCTACTCTTAACGAGATCTTCGATTCTCGTTTAGGTCGGGTCGGCCAAAAACCGTTCGATCTAATATTCGAATTTCGGGTTGTACACTGCTAATCTGAAACTTTGAATAATCATAACTTCTTCATACGAAGTCAGATTTGGGTGTTCTTTTTATCGATGCTCTTAGTTTAACACATTCTACGACTTTCGTTTAGATTGCTAAGGCTAAATATCGCTCTATCGTAAATTCACTATTTACGCTTCCCGGTGTCGTGCATGTTCCGTCGCGAAACTTCGATGGGTCATAACTTCTTCGTTATAACTCGGATTTCGGCGTTCTTTATATGTACGGAAACCTTGTGACATATTCTACAACTTGGTTTAGATTATTTAATCTAAATAAACTTTTTTCAAAAAGTCGCTTTCGACCCCTATTGCCTCTAATTGACTAGCTCGGATTTGCGGGCGTTACACGTGGTGATCAAGGTGAAAGATTAGTCCATTTGTTGTGCATTATTAGAAATGGAAATCATACTTCACTTCCTCCACCTCCTCCAATTATTCTCCCTGACCCACAATTTCGAAGACTTGAAAAGTTCAAGGTCACTCGAGCCCTATTGGCAAGGAAACACCAAGATGGAAAGTCTGTGTGTGCACATGTCTTGGATATGAAAGTTACACATTAACAGGATGAGAATGTTGGGTTTCGCGTTCCCAAGGAAGTTGGCTATTGACTGTGTTCTTCGGTCACTTTATCGCACCCCCAAACCAAGGATGGCGGAAACATCCGGGGGTGGAGGACTTCATGTATAGTATCATAACAACAATTACAATAGTGATCAAAGTAAACACAACCAACGTAAATATAATTGAAAAGTTACACCATAGTATGAGTTTACATGTTTCCATATCAATTACATTATGTTGACAAAAATGAAATGTTTGACGCCATACGTCCCATCCTCAGAAGCACTTGATTACCTGTTTATGGATTTCCTCAGAATACAAGTAGTTTTGAAAGAGTGTCAACAATTAAGTTGGTGAGTTCATAAGCTTTTGAAGGTGATACTAAAATCCTTTCCTTGTAAAAGTGATGTTTGTTCAAAAAATCCCATATTTTCTTATGTAATGCATTGTAATCTTAAAAGTCAAGACCGAAATGTGCCAGTATTTTACCATACTTAAAGAAATTTGTGCAAGTTTAAATCGACATAAACTCGTTAAATTTAGAAGTAAAACTCGTAAATCTTATGTTTGTTAATTCAACTCAAGAACACTTGGAGGATTGCTTGAAGATTCGAGAATCTAGCACAATTATGATGGAGTTTGCGTAAGAAATCAATGATTTGAGTAAAAGGAAGTGTAATAACCATATGAAGGGTGATGATACTTAGCAAATGTAGAAGGAAAACTTGAAAATTGCCTTGGAAATCTCGAAATTGTGAGAGAGAATTTAAGAGAAAAGATGTGTTTGATCTTTGGTGGAAATGAGTGAAAATGAGTGAAGCGAAGAGAGAGGGTAGGGTTTTCCAGCCCTTAGGATGTGAGTATGGCTGGGAAATGAGTGGGAAAAGTACTCTTGAATGACCATGTATGGTGGAAGGACAATGGCTGGTTATGGGGGTGGTTGCTTGTGTCAAACACTATGGCAAAGTCAACACTCCACCACAAGATCTTACTTAATAGATCTTATTATTTAATAAGGATCTACTTAAAAATATGCTGAATTTATGAATACATGGGACCTTATATGTCAAAAAATAAGTTTGGGTGAAAATCCCTCATTAAAATAATTAAAAACGGACTTAAAACGGAGTCGTGGTCGAAAACCGGGTAGAAAGTGGAAAATCCGAAGTCAGGGTGTGGTTTCGGGTCTTAGCAGCCTTAGGTCCGCAGGGAAGGCTTGGTCGCTGAAGTGGATCCGAAGGGGAAGGGACTGCAGTCCGATCAGGTACCGCAGGCGGGTTCGTCAGGAGGGACCGTAGGCAAAGTTCGGATGCGGTGCTCCAATTCGGGTTCGGTTCGGCGTTGCGGGTCTTCATCAGCCTCGGTCCTCAGCAGATGCGGCCCGGTCTGATGGCTGCGGTTTGATGGTTACGGCTACTCAAGGGGACTTCGGTCTTGGCTCTTGGGGCTTCGGCTCAAGGAGGGTTTGGTCCCTATAGGGGGACTTCGGCCCTAAGAGGCTATTTTCCAAGGTATCACCCCTTTTCGAATGGTTTTTCACCAAGTCAAGTGTCGGGATGCCCCAAATGATTACAAAATTCAAAAGAGGTTTTGAGAGAGATTTGGGAAAGATTTCACATTCTTGGAGAGATTTCTTATACAGAGGGAGATTTGCGAGAGATTTCAAATTCTTAGAGAGATTTCTCATACAGAGAGAGATTTGGTAGAGATTTCGCATTCTTGGAGAGATTTCTCATATAGAGAGAGATTTGGGAGACTTAGTGTAACGCCTGTGTTTCCGGGCTTGCCATTTTTAGCAATGTAATGGTCTAGGTTAACCTTTGTAACCCGTTTTGAAGTAATAAGATTGTACTATTTGAGTATTATGTGTTTTGTGCTTAATTGCTTAATTATGTGGTTTGATTAATTAAGAATAAAAATAAGCATCAAAATTTAAGTGTAAAATAAACTTAATAACTTTGATTTATGTTGTAGTAGTTGAAACGAGGTTTCCGAATATATATAGAACGCCCAAATCTGACTTCGTATGAGGAAGTTATGATTTATCGAAGTTTCGGCTTAGCAGTATGTAGCCTGAAATACTCGATTTGAGATCGAGCGGTTTTTAGCCGAAGCAATCTAAATGAGAATCGAAGATCTCATTGTTGGTGTCGAAGCAATAAAAAGTTAGGCGAGAACGGACGTCAAACGAAGAAGTTATGAATTTATAACGAAGTTTGTCTGTCGCGGCCTATTAAAAATAAATAATAAAAATAAAGTCAAAATTAGCCGACGAAGTCTAAACGAAATTCGTAGAGCGTAGTCTCACCTTTCCGTGGATATAAAGAACGTCGAAAACGGAGTTCGTATGAAGAAGTTATGAATTTCCGAAGTTTATTAATCATTTTGTATTTAAATTTAAATCAAAATTCGGAAGCCTCATCCGAAGGCGAGTCATCGATCTGATCCGAGGTATGCGCCGCGTACTCGAGTACGCCCCGCGTACTCCGAAGGTGTCGACATCACAGCAAGTGGCTTCGGATGACGCATGCGCTTACGAACATGGAGCAGTACGCCCCGCATACTGCTGTACACCCCGCGTAATTGAGGCTTCCAGCCTCCTATAAATAGGATGTGAGGGTTCCGGGTTCATTTGCTAATTTCCTCTCATTTTTGTGCCGAAGCTCTGCGCATAAACCCCCGAAGCCATCCCGAAGCCCCGGTAATATTCCCGAGCCCCGAGGCAAGTCCCGAGATCCCGAAGATCCCGAGAAGTGCGGTTCCCGAGCCGAAGCTCTGCCCGCGAGAAGTTCGATTTTTGAAGAGATCTTCCAGATCTGCTGAGGATTACTACTTCTGCAAGCCGTAGTGTTGTCTGATCATCTTTTGATCAAGTGAGTGTATACTAACTTTCATAAACACGATAATAATACAAGTTTGGTTCAAGTGTATTAAGTATATTGTTGTTTATAAGTGTGAGTGTATACTAACTTTCATAAACACGATAATAATACAAGTTTGGTTCGAGTGTATTAAGTATATTGTTGTTTATAAGTGTGAGTGTGTAGTTACCTTCTTCTAACACATAAATATTAAGTATTTTCTATAAAATACGTGCTATGTGTATAGTATATTGTTGTTTATATGTGTGAATGTGTATTCACTCTCTTCTATCTCATAGATATGATTTATTCTCTATGAGATATGTGCTATGTGTGTGTGTGCCTCATCTGTTATGTGGATTATGTGTTGATTAAAGCATGCTATATAGGCTTTTTAAACTATGTATAAAAATGTATATTTTTATCTACTAATATGTTGGGTAGAACATGGGTAGATAGTTGGTGTGTAATAAACAGATGAGAGGCCTCGTTGTTGTTTGATTTAGTCATCTAGCGGAGTTTAGATGACGACCACTGGCTATTCTAGACAGTCTTGTGGAAACATTAGTAGGTTCGCCACCTGTAGGTGTTAATGAACTTGGGTGTTCATTCTCTGTACTCCATCCCCCTCATGGTTGCCTTATTTGACTTATATTGCTGAGGTACCCCCGAAGCATGTGTTGTCGCCCCGATGAAATATTCTTAGACTAGGTCCCTTATGATTAGTTGTATTAGGGACATTAAAGTGAGAATAACGGGAATGGGTAATTGGGTTATTGTTGGTTGGTGAAAATTAAATATGATATTTATTGTGGGTTGAAAACCCTATATGCTCACCAGGCTCCCAAGCCTGACCCACTCAGTTTTAAATTGTATTATAGGAAGTGGCAGAAGGGCATGAGATGGATGAACCATCAAGTTGTTTTGTTTACAAGTCTGCATATGTTTATATTTGTTATATGACTTGTAATGTATTCGTTTATGCTTATTGGTCTATATCGGAACATGACACCCCGAGTTTTGATTATAATGAAAATACATTTCTTTTATGAAATGCTTTGGTAAACATTGTTTTATCATGTTTTGTTTTTGGGAACAAATTCCGCAACTCTTTCAAATCAAAAGGATTTACTCTGAAAATATTTAAAAGCATAAATGAAAAATCGGTCTTTTCTGGCCGAGATTTTGGGGATGTCACAGTTGGTATCAGAGCATTAGTTTAAGTGAACTAGGAATTTGTAGGATTTCTAGACTTAAACTTAGAATGCTAAGTGAAGTTTTGAGATGTGTGTCGGTTGTGATTTAGACACGAGCACTTGTTTATTTTAGGAAAGTTGCCTAAAATGCTTTATGTGCTAAATGTTATATGTTGCCATATATGATATTATTTGTTCGGATCTATGGTATGTTGCTGACCGGATCTAGAAACCTTATGTGTGTAGGATTCTAAGCGTACGTCTACGATATTAGAACTAGCATGTAAACGTTTCGGTGTGATAAGGAAGATTTGAATATCTACCATGACTGAGGATCTAATTTCACCTTATTCGGTGTATAGATAAAAATGGTGAGAACAAGAAGTGGAGTTGGAAATGTTGATGAAAACAGGAATCAACCACCAGTGATTGAACAAGTACCTGTTGTAGCAGCAGCACCTGAGCCAATAACCATGGCTGGTGTGCAAATGATGATTCAGACGATGTTGGATCATCAGATGGATGAAACTAGACGGTTGCTTCAGCAGAATCGTGAAGAACTATCAATTCGTGTGGAAGAGCCTGAATTAAATGAAGGGCACTCGGAAGGTGGAAACTTCAGTGGGTCTATTGGTCAAGCCAACCCACCGATAGTTAGGCAAGATAACCGTGATGGAAGGAATGATGGAATGGGATGCAAGTACAAGGACTTTCTAACTTGCAAACCATCGACCTTCAATGGAAAGGAGGATCCGAAGCAGCACTATGAGGGTCTTGTCGGCTAGGCACTTTTTCAAGTTTGATACGTGGAAGGTAGGGTGTACATTATTATGTTCTTGTGGTAGTCGGAGTTTGTACGCCACGGGACCAATCCTAGCAAGGATTTCAAACAGTCCGATGTACCTTTGGTTTAGTTACCCACATTTACCAAAACGTATCATTCCTTTCCAAGGGGAAACTTTCAGTAGTACCCAATCACCGACCTCGAATTCCAAGGGTTTGCGTCGCTGATCCAGATAACTCTTTTGCCGATCTCGGGAGGCTTTCAGTCTTTCCTGAATTTGAACGATCTTTTCTGTGGTCTCCCTTATGATTTCAGGACCAGTGAAGGTGCTATTAGGGACTTGCCCCCTATCTAGCTGTGTGTCCCCCACTTCTGCCCAACACCGGGGTGATCGGCACTTGCGACCATAAAGAGCTTCGAATGGAGTGACTTTGATTCTAGTGTGATTGTTTTTATTGTAGGAGAATTCGATAAGTGGTAAATGGGTATCCCATGCTTTAAAAAAATCTATCACACAGGCTCTCAACATGCCTTCTAGCGTTTGTATGGTTCGCTCGCTCTTTCCATCGGTTCGCGGGTGTTAGGCTGTACTCATGTCCAGCCTAGTTCCCAAGGATTTCTAAAGTGATTGCCAAAATCGCAAGGTAAATCGACTATCCCGATCTGAGATAATGGACCTTGGTACCCCATGCAATCTCACGATTTTCTTGATGTACAGCTTTGTTAGTTTCTCCATCTTGTCGGTCTCTTTCATCGGTAGAAAGTGTGATGACTTGGTCAATCTGTCGACGATTACCAATATGATATCAAGTTCGCCTGATGTCTTAGGTAGCTTGGTTATAAAGTCCATAGTTATTCGTTCCCACTTCTATTCCGGTATATTAGGCTGTTGTAGTAGTCCTGAGGATTTCTAGTATTCCACCTTGACGCGCAAGTCAGACACTTGCCCACATAGGTAGCAATCTCAGCTTTCATGTTCGGCCACCAGTACAACTTCTTGAGGTCTAGATACATCTTATCCAAACCTAGATGGATGGAATATTGAGTCTTGTGTGCTTCGTTCATGACAACGTCTCGGAACCCACCAAACTTTGGTGTCCAGATCCGGTTCATGAGGTAACGAGCTCCATCTTCCTTGACTTCTAGGTTTTTATCTATCCCTCTCAATGCATCACTTGTCACGTTTTCTGGATACAAGGCTTCAAGTTGAGCTTCCTTGATTTGTGTGAACAGGTGTGAATGGATCATCATCGTTAATGACTTCACCTGGCGACTCGAATATTCCTTTCTTCTTAGGGCATCGGCTACAACATTTGCCTTGCCCGGATGATAGCGAATTTCACACTCGTAGTCGTTTAGCAGCTCTACCCATCTTCTTTGCCGCATGTTGAGCTCTTTTTGATTGAGGATATGCTGAAGACTTTTGTGATCGGTGAAGATAGTGCACTTTTTGTCGTAGAGGTAGTGCCTCCAGATCTTTAGGGTGAACACTACTGCTCCCATTTCAAGGTTGTGGGTAGTATAATTAACCTTGTGTGTCTTAAGTTGCCTTGATGCGTAAGTGATGACCTTCCCTCTCTGCATGAGCACACATCCAAGACCTTTATTTGAAGCATTGCAGTATACCACGAAGTCATCGGTTCCTTTTGGAAGAGACAATACCGGCGCGCTGCATAGGGCTTGTTTTAACATTTGGAAGGCGGCTTCTTGTTTATCTCCCCAATTAAACATCACACATTTTTGAGTCAAGGTGGTGAGTGGTTTAGTGATCTTGGAGAATTTTTGGATGGATCTTCGGTAGTATCTAGCGAGCCCTAAAAATTGTCGGATTTATGTCAGCATTGTAGGTGCTGATCAGTTTTCGATCACTTTGATTTTTGAGGGATCCACATGTATCCCTTTGTCGCTAACCACGTCGCCAAGGAATCCCACTTCTCGGAGCCAAAATTCGCACTTTGAAAATTTCGCATAAAGCTTCTCAGTTCTTAGAGTCTCCAATACTAGTCACAGATGTTGGATGTGCTCTTCTTTGCTTCGTGAATAGACCAAGATACCGTCGATGAATACGATCACGAATTTGTCTAAGAAGGGTTGACACACTCAGTTCATCAGATCTATGAATACCGCAGGTGCGTTTGTTACTCCATAGGGCATCACCACAAATTTGTAATGACCGTAGCACGTTCTGAAAGTTGTCTTGGGAATATCATCCTCTTGAACTTGCAGTTGATGGTAACCCGACCTCAAGTCGATTTTTGAAAATTAGCTTGCTCCCTAAAGTTGGTCAAAGAGGTCATCGATTCGGGGTAGGGGATATCGATTCTTGACAGTAAGTTTGTTTAACTCCCGATAGTCGATGCACATGCGAAAGGATCCATCCTTCTTTTTCACAAATAGGACTGGTGCTCCCTAGGGTGAAATGCTCGGTCTGATGAACCCCTTTCTTAATAGTTCGTTCAATTGACTACACAGTTCTTGCACTTCTTCCGGTGCTAGGCGATATGGAGCTTTGGCTATGGGGGTAGCTACGGGAACCAAATCGATTTTGAATTCAACTTGTCGTGCGAGTGGTACACCTGGCAGATCTTCTGGGAATACGTCGGGGAAGTTGCACACTTCTGGAATGTCTTTGATATCCTTCACCCCTTGTTTCTTATCTATGACGTGGGCTAAGAAGGCGTGGTATTCCTTTCGGAGGTACTTTTGAGCCTTGACGCAAGAAATGATTTGTAGATTTGAACTGGGTTTATCGCCGTAGATGAGAAGGGTTTCGTCATTTGGCAGAATAAGGAGGACGGCCCTTTCATAACATAAAATGTCGGCACGATTTGAACCTAAACAATCCATACCAATGACGATGTCGAAACTTTTTATTATGACCGGCATTAGATCGATTTTGAACGAATGGTTGTCTAGAGTGAGGGTACACCCTATGTAAATATCATTAGTGCGCTCAACCTTTCCGTTTGCCATTTCTACGACGTATGAATCTTTTAATGACTGGGGATTTTGTTTAAGTAAATGTTTGAATTGGTGTCTCACGAAACTCCTTTCTGCCCCGCAATCAAAAAGTACGCATGCATAAGAGTTATTGAGAAGGAACGTACCGGTAACCACTGTGGGGTCCTTGACTGCTTCTCCATGCCCTAAAGCTAGGACTCTTCATGCAGCCCCAGCATTGGTGTTTCGTGCTTTTGGGCAGTTTCTTTTGAAGTGTCCTGCCTCTCTACAGTCGTAACAGGTTTGGCTTGCTCCGGTGTTGGCGGCCGGGGGGCTTGAGTGATGGATTGGGCTGTCACTTTACAGAATCGAGCAGTGTGCCCCTTCTTATTGCAATTACTGCAGTGCATGTCCCGACAAGCACCGGTGTGGTGGAAGTTGTACTTGTTGCACTTGGGAAGAGTTCCAGCGTATTGCTTCCATGGGGCCGGAGTGGAGGGAGTAGTGGCAGCATGGATCCTGCGTTGGTTGCTTCTTTTTATTGTTCCAGAACTTCCTATTATTGTTCCCTCCTTTTGCTTGACCGGAGGTGGTTGGCACAGTGACGTGGCTGGCGCAATGATCAATGAGTTGTTGTGCCAACTCCTTGGCATTGTCAAAAGTGGTTGGCCTCGAGGCCAACACGCTATCTTGAATCTGGGATGATAGACCCCAGAGATATCGTTCCACCTTCTTGCTTTCCGGTGTAACCATCGCCTGATATAGGAGTGCTAGATCATTGAATCGGTTGGTGTAAGTTGCAAGGTCATAGCCCGTCATCTTGAGATTCCACAGTTCTTGCTCTAATTTTTGCACCTCACCCCTTGGGAAATATTCCTTCAGCATCATAGTTTTCAAGTCTTCCCAACATAACAAATTAGCCACGGAGAGCAACAGCGATTTCACGTGGCCATTCCACCAAGTGAGGACCCTGCCGGAGAGAGTGCAAGATGTGAATTTGACTTTGTCTGTTTCGGGGCATGCACAAATCTTGAAGACGGATTCAGTCTTCTCGAACCACTGCATCAAAGTGATGACGCCCCCGCTTCCATTGAAAGAATCGGGTTTTCCATTTGTGAAGTCTTTATAGGAACATTCTCTTGAACGCCCTTGGCTATCTCCTTGGGTAGAGATGTTAATACCGCTCCCTATCCTCCTGGCACCGTCAGTGCTGATTTGGGACATAGCAGCCGCCACTGTGGCTGTAACCGCAGCCTGGAACATAACATGATCATACTGGGGAGGCGATGGGGGTGAATTTGTTTGCATTCTCTCAGTGCGTCTAGCAGATCTACGCGGTGGCATTTTTCTATCATAGAATTTCAAAGACGAAATGGGTATAATTCATTTAGTAATGGATATAAGTCGAGTGTCGTTAAATTAGTTCATTAGTTTTTAAGTATAGTATTTCCCGACTTCCATATGTTTGCAAACAAATTCATAATAGAAATCTATATAAATAAACTTATGAATTCAGTAGTAATGACTTCAAATGGAGTCTTGTAATTTTTTGTTTCATATCTGACCCACTCTTCATAAACTGTTGAACCTAATGAGTCTACCCTAAGTCCACAACCAAACAAGGAACAGGTCCTAAGGCGGACTCACCATTTCTAGGCCGATCATTTCTTAATTACACATGACTTAGGGGTACACCTTAAGAATCTTCGAGTTATTAGTTGTAAGTTGTTTGTAATAGTAAGTAGTGAGATCTAGTGCCAAACATCCAATGAAATAAAATGCATGCAAAATTGATTGATAAACTTTTAGTACATATTGTTTTAAGGAAAATTTGACCTCATAGAGGTCCACATTACATTAATGTAAAGGATAATTTTTGGTAGCACAAAAGCCGTTTGACTAGTGTAATCACTTAATCGCCGGGTCAACCTATTCGCAAGAAAGAGTAGCACCAACGCATACTCGAAATCCTAGTTTTATAACAAAACATGAGCAGTGTAAGCACTACTCGCAGCAGGTGGCATCTAGTCCATGGTGGCCCTGAGATGAGGTCGAGGCTCCCTGAAGCTCCGCAATCCGGCGTTTGGCCGCGATCACTCTCTCCTCGAGAACTGCATGCCTCACCTAGTACTCCCTTACCTCCGCTCGAGCGGCAGCTAGGTCCTCGATAAGTTGGTCCACTGGATAGAAGACCCTTTCCAACTCCCTGGTGCGTGCATCGGTGGCTTCCGTAACAGCATTGAGATTCCGAACTTGATCTGCCATTTCCCTACTCTGGTTCCCCAAATTTGTGATATGCTGGACCATGACAGGGAGGGCTCTGTCAGCCGGTCCCCCTTGGCTGAGGTCGTAGTAACCACGTTGGTTGCCATATGGTGATCGTTGGCGTTGTTGTCGGCTCCACCTTTCGATCACTATTGCCCAACGGGGCTCAGGCCTGTTGTAGCCGAAACGGTTCGCAGGCACCCTGGCAATGTAAGGAGGGTTAAAGACTTCCTCCTCTGGTTCCTCTTCTTCTTCTTCCTCTTCAGATTCTTCTTCTTCGTCCTCCATTTCATCTTCCTCCTCGGGTTCTTCTTCTTTGTCAATCTCCTCAGGGTCCTCCTCAGGATCCTCCTCGATCATTTCCTTGGGTTCTGCCTCGAGCCATCCAACATTTCCCTCATTAGGGAAGTAAGGGTCTCCAGGTAGATGGAATCCTGCCATGTCGTCTGTGCGAGAATAGGGGTGTAAGAAGCATGTAACGGATAATAATAATAATAATATTGCGCTATAGCAACATAAAATACTCCTATAGTATTTTAAGTGTTTAGATTTGGTTTTTAGAGCATTCTTTGTTGAGAGAAGTTAGGTTGTTAGATTTGTTGCCCATTACGACTATCCCCCAGTATGTGTAAGTCACTTCTCGGAAGGACATAGTTGATCAGACTATATCCTTCCCAAAATTGATTACACCATACTATGAGTTTACATGTTTCCAAATCAATTACATTATGTTGACAAAAATGAAATGTTTGACGCCATTCGTCCCACCTCAAAAGCACTTGGTTACCTATTTATGGATTTCCTGAGAATACAAGTAGTTTTGAAAGAGTGTCAACAATTAAGTTGGTGAGTTCATAAGCTTTTGAAGGTGATGCTAAAATCCTTTCCATGTAAAAGTGATGTTTGTTAAAAAAATCCCATATTTTCTTATGTAATGCATTGTAATCTTAAAAATCAAGACCGAAATGTGCAAGTATTTTACCATACTTAAAGAAATTTGTGCAAGTTTAAATCGACATAAACTCGTTAAATTTAGAAGTAAAACTCGTAAATCTTATGTTTGTTAATTCCACATGTGAGTTATTATAACCATACTATGACTCAGACGGCCTCGTAATACGACGTTCTTCAAACGTCGCAAGTTAAATGACACTTGTCACCTCAGACCTTCCGGTCTATGTAACGCCCGCGTTTCCAGGCTAGGCATTTTCGTTGATGTAATAGTCTATGTTAACCCTTGTAACTCTTTTGAAGTATTAATGATGAAATATTTGAGTATTATGTGAATGATGTGAATTATGCGTTTATTTACTTAATTATTATAATTTAATGAATTAAGAATAAATTAAGCGTCAAAATTAAAGTATGAGATAAGCCCGATATCTTTGCATAAAGTTGTAGTGGCCGAAACGAGGTTTCCGAATATATATATATATATATATATATATATATATATATATATATATATATATATATAGAACGCCCAAATCTGACTTCGTATGAGGAAGTTATGAATTTCTGAAGTTTCGACTTAGCGGTATGCAGCCCGAAATCCTCGATTTGAGATCGAGCGGTTTATAGCCGGAACAATCTAAACGAGAATCGAAGATCTCGTTGTTAGTAGCGAAACGATGAAAAGTTAGGCGAGAACGGACGTCGGATGAAGAAGTTATGATTTTATAACGGAGTTTTCCTGTCCCGGCCTACTAAAAATAAATAATTAAAAAAAAAAGTCAAAATTAGTCGACGGAGTCTAAACGAAAGTTGTAGAGCGTAGTCTCACCTACGCGTGGATATAAAGAGCATCGAAAACAGAGTTTGTATGACGAAGATATGAATTTTCAAAGTTTATTAAATAATTAATATTTAAATTTATTTATTATATCCGATATTATCCAAAGAGGAGTCACCAGACTTATCCGAAGTACGCCCAGTGTACTAGCGTACGCCTAGTGTACAGCGAAGCATGACACGCCTCGCACTCGAGTTCTTCGGATGACGCATGCAGTGACGATTTCGGAAGCGTACGCCCCGCGTAAGGCTGTACGCCCAGCGTACTGCGAGGCCTCAGCTTCCTATAAATAGGATGCGAGGGTTCCGGGCATTCTTGCTCATTTCTTCTATTTTTTGTGCCGAAGCTCTGCGTGTAAACCCCCGAAGCCTTCCCGACACCCCGGATCTCATATCAAACTTAAGAAGGAAGTTTTACGCTCCTGAGATCCCGAGAAGTGCGATTCCCAAGCCGAAGCTCCGCCCGGGAGGAGCTCGATTTTTGTGGAGATCTTCCAGATCTGCCGAATAATACTACTTCTGTAAGCCGTAGTGTTGTCCGATCATCTTCTGATCAAGTGAGTGTGTGGTTACTTTCTTCTAACGCATAATTATGAAGTATTTTATATAAAATACGTGTTATGTGTATATTTTGTTGTTATATGTGTAAATGTATATTCACTTTCTTCTATCTCATAGATCTGATTTATTTTTTTATGAAATAAGTGTTATGTGTATGTGTCTCATCTGTTGTTTGGAATATGTATTGAATGAGAATGCTATACATGTTTTAAACTAGGTATAAAAATATATATTTTTATCTACTAATATGTCGGGTAGAACATGGGTAGATAGTTGTGTGATAAACAGATGAAAGGCCTCGATGTTGTTTTGATTTAGTCATCTAGTGGAGTTTAGATGACGACCACAAACTTTTCTAGACAGTCCTATGGAACGCTAGTAGGTTCGCAACCTCTAGGTGTTAATGAACTCGGGTGTTCATTCGATGTACTCCATCCCCCTCATGGTTGCCTTATTTGACTTATATTGCTGAGGAACCCCCGAAGCATGTGTTGTCGCCCCGATGAAATATTCTAAGACTAGGTCCCTTGTGTTAGTTGTTTTAGGGACATAAAGTGAGAATAACGGGAATGGGTAATTGGATTATTGTTGGTTGGCGGAATTAAATATAATTATTTATTATGGGTTGAAAACCCTATATGCTCACCAGGCTCCCAAGCCTAACCCACTCAGTTTCTTTGTATTACAGGTAGTGGCGTTAGGGCATAAGATGGATGAACCATCAAGTTATTTTGTTTACAAGTCTGTATATGTATATATTTGTTGAATGACTTGTAATATTATCATTTATGCTTTATGGTCTGTATCGGAACATGACATCCCGAGTTTTGATTACATAATGAAAATACATTTCTTTATGAAATGCTTTGGTAAATATTATTTTATCATATTTTGTTTTTGGGAACAAATTCCGAAAATCTTTCAAATCAAAAGGATTTACTCTAAAATTATTTTCAAAGCATAAATGAAATTCGGTCTTTTCTGGCCGAGATTTTGGGGATGTCACAGTTGGTATCAGAGCATTAGTTTAAGCGAACTATGAATTTGTAGGATTTCTAGACTTAAACTTAGAATGCTAAATGGAATTTTGAGATGTGTCTCTGTTATATTTTAGATATGACCACTATTTTATTTTAGGAAAGTTGCCTAAAATGCTTTTATGTGCTAAATGTTATATGTTGCCATATATGATATTATTTGTTCGGATCTATGGTCTGTTATCGATCGGATCTGGAAACCTTATGTGTGTAGGATTGTAAGCGTACGTCTACGATATTAGAACTAGCATGTAAATGTTTCGGAGTGATAAGGATGATTTGAATATCTATCGTGATTGAGGATCTAATTTTCACCTTATTCGGTGTGTAGATCAAAATGGTGAGAACAAGAAGTGGAGTTGGAAATGCTGATGAAAACAGGAATCAACCACCAGTGATTGAACAAATACCTGTCGTAGCAGCAACACCTGAGCCAATAACCATGGCTGGTGTGCAAATGATGATTCAAACAATGTTGGATCGTCTAATGGAGGAGACTAGGCGGTTGCTTAAACAGAATCGTGAAGAACTGTCAATTCGTGTGGAAGAGCCCGAATTAAATGAAGGGCACTCGGAAGGTGGAAACTTCAGTGGGTCTGTTGGTCAAGCCAACCCACCGATAGTTAGGAAAAACAACCATGATGGAAGGAATGATGGAATGGGATGCAAGTACAAGGACTTTCTAACTTGCAAACCATCGACCTTCAATGGAAAGGAGGATCCGTGTAACACCCTGTTCTTAAAGTATTTAATTATGAGTCCCTGAGATTTAAGAGGAAGGGTAATTCTGGTTCTTTTTCGGGAAATGGGTTTTATCCAAGAAGGTTTCTGATTGGTGTATGTTGATAGAAGCATAGGGCTTCTCGTCACCCTTGTGTGAATGTAAAGTCTATTGGGATCGGGTTTAGAGTAGAGGAGTTGCGGCGTCTTGGAAATGATATTGTTTATAGCTCTTTGTGGAAAAAGTGGAAAACGTCCCATGCATGCATGGCATGCATGCTTGAAGTTGGCTGGGTACGCCCAACGTAAGCTGGACGTACGCCCAACGTAATGGAGGAAAGAAATGCGAGGTGGCAAGGTGAGTACGCCCATCGAACTAGAGGTACGCCCAGCGTACTCTTAGAAACCCCAAACCCTAAAATTAGGGTCAGCCACTATATAAGGAACATGTTGGTTCATACCCTAGCCTCCTTAAGCTCATCCTTAACCTCAGAAACCCTAGAAACCCATATTCCCTCCATTGTTGGGTGTGTTTGGCCTTGGAAAGCTCATTTTGGCAAAAGAAAAGCTAGAAGAAGAAAGGAGAAGTTGTCAAAGAAGGAAAGGAACGATTGGAGCTTGTAGATCTGAAGAGATATCATCCTTTGGAGCTTATTTGAGGTATACAGCTTCTTGCTTGCCATTTATTTTGCATAGATCTAAGTGTTGTGAAGTTTTAGCATCTTTCTTGTCCCAAAGTTCTCATCTTGATTCATGCTTTGTGTTGGCCGAGATTATCTGTCCTTTCAGACCTTTGGAGAGGTCGTGAGTGAGAAAAATGAGGTCCCAAGGGCTGTAGTTGTTCCATGTGTGAGATATATAGGTCTTAATGGATTAAGACCTTAGATTAAGAGCTTTTGGACGTCCCAAGTGATAAAGTTTGAGACTTTATGAATCTTAGGCGTATTTAGCCTAGGGATCTGAAGTTTGGGCTTAAGAGCTTAAGCCATTAAGAGGTTATAAGTACTTTATGAGTAGCGAAGTTACGCCCCACGTAACATGGTTGTACGCCCCGCATAGCGGGTCAGGGCCCCGATCCTCAGCTGCGTTTTAGTGTGTACGCCCCGCGTACCAAGGAGGGTACGCCCAGCGTACTCCCCCTGATTGGACCTTAATATTGGGCCTTAGAGTTTGGGCCGTTTGTGGGTAGTTGGTTTATGGGCCAAGTCTGGAAATTATGGATAGAGTGTTTTGGGCCCAATTATTGTTATGGACCTTGGATCTAGGCCCATTTGGTGAGGTGGGCCCAATTTGGTAAATTGGGCCAATATTGGACTTTGTATAAGATTCGGACTTTGGCCTTGGCCCGATAAGTGGATGTATGCTTGGCCTAATGTTTATTTTGTTTTGATGGCTAGTTCAGGATTTGCGGTGAGTTGGTGATTCGAGAATCAGCTCTTCAGTTCAGAGTTTCGGCAGTGCGAGGTGAGTTATCCTCACTATATCGACAGGGTCTAAGGGACCAAGGCCGGCCCTTTTATCGGATTGAGATCCGGGTATTTGTTTTTATGTTATTGCTTTGATATGTTTGCATCCTGGTAGCTAGGATGGTATATGTTAGAGACCTGGTTAAGGTCGGTTCCCTAATATGTAGGGTGATGCTATGCTAGTGACCGGTTAGGTCGGTATCCTGGTTAGGATGATGATATGTTATGTGATCTGTTTGATCGGCTTGTTGACTGTGAATTCTTATATGATGGTATGTTTATGTGCACATGGTTGTTTGGACTGGAGTTGGGTTGAGGCGGGTCCTGCTTTGTGCTGTAGGCCAAGATACCCAGGGCAGACCGGTTGTCCCGAAGGCCCAGCGAGCGGTCCGGATAGGCTGTAGGCCCCAAGAGGGCGGAACAGACATGCCGAGGCTCGGAGAGTGGACCAGGCCGACTGAAGACCCGGTGCGGGCGGACCAGTCATACTGTAGACTCAGAGAGTGGACCAGGTGGGTTGTAGGCCCGATGCGGGCGGACCAATCACACTGTAGACTCGATGTATATGGCTTGACTCGGAGGGTGGACCAGGTGGACTGTTGGCCGCTGCGGCGGACCGGTCTCACAGTAGACCCGAAGTGCATGGTTGTTCTGTGTTCTGTTATGTTATGTATGCTATGTATGATATGAGCTGGAAGGCACTATGTTTTGGACCAAAAGGTCGTAGCCTGGAAGGGCGTATGTGTGGTTGGTATTTTGGGAATATCTCACTAAGATTTCGGGCTTACAGTTGTGGTTTAATGTTTTTCAGGTTCTTCAGGAGACCGTGGCAAGGCGAAGGCGTGATCGTACCGCTCCTCATGTTTATGTTGTGATGTGATTCTGGGAATACTCTAAATGAATTGTATTGAAAACCTTTTTGTAATAATTTAATGAAATCGGGTTGTTTTTGTAAAGTTTAAATTGGTTGAAATTTTTCGGTCGTTACAATCCGATTGGAGTTATGGATTGGATCTCCGAAATGGAGTTAGCCTTCATGACTTGTGGCTGCAGAGGCAAGTTGCAGACTATCTATACAGTGCGTCAGTTCCGAGGTGGAGCCGTTCGTTGGTGGAACACTCTAGGGAAGACTTTAAGCCCTAATGAGCCACTTCAATTGTCATGGGCAGAGTTCTTGGCGCAGTTCAAGCGCAAGTTTTGCTCGGCTCAAAATCTGTTGGAATTAAAGAACAAGTTTCTGACATTGACGAAAGGCAACATGTCACTTGATGAATACACTAATAACTTTACCGATAAGATGGAGTTTGCTTTGCGCATCGTGCCAGATGAGCTGACAAAGGTTGACCGATACGCAAAAGGACTCCCATGGGAGTACGAGGTGCCGGTACGTCAGGCACATACTCTAGAGGCACCTATCTGAGCTGCCAAGTCTGTTGAGAACATGATTAAGGGGAGAACCACCGACAAGGTTTAGGTTGGTGAGAAGATAAAGTTTGAGGGAACATCTGGTTCCGGTAAGAAAAGCAAATTTTTGAAATCTGATTCGAAAAATTTCGGTGGAGGAAAAGGAGGCGAAGCGAAGTGGTGTGATAAGTGTAAGAAAAAGCACTTCGGGAAATGTAGTGAGGATGTAACCTGCTACAAGTGTGGAAAAATTGGGCGTTTTGCCAATGAGTGTCCGGACAACTAAAGAATGTGTTTTGGTTGTAATGAAGCGGGGCATATTTTGAAAAACTGTCCGAAGAAGAAGGAGGCAGCAAAGCCCAACATTCCACCAAAGCCGAAGGCGAGAGCCTTCCAGATGACACTTGAGGCTGCGAAAGATGAAGCTGATGTCGCTTCAGGTACCTTTCTCGTAAACGAATTACTTAATCAAATTTTGTTTGATTCTGGAGTCAACTACTCTTTTATTTCGCATGAGTTTGGTAGAAAACTAGCCTTGCCTGTTGATAGACTAGATAATGCTTTATTAGTCGAAGTAGCTAGTGGCAAGTTTGTACCTATTAGCCATCGTATGAAAAACATCTTAATCGACCTTAATGGGAATAAGTTTCACGAGGAATTATTGCTTATCGAACTTAATGGTTTTGACATCGTGTTAGGAATAGATTGGCTTAGCGCCACTGATGCCGAAATTTTATGCAAGAAGAACATAGTAAAAGTAAACCCGCCTGGGAAAGATTCGTTTAGGGTGTATGGGGACAAACGTAGAGTAAATTCTGGAATCATTTCTCTAATGAAAGCCAGAAAGTGTTTGGCCAAGGGATGTACATCATATTTAGCATTCGTGATCGATGCTAAGAAGGAAAAGAAGGTGATGCAAAGTATTCAAGTGGTGTGTGATTATCCGGAAGTATTTCCCGAAGATCTTCCTGGATTACCACCTGATAGACAAGTGGAGTTCAGAATAGACTTGTTACCAGCAATGAAGCCAATAGCAAAAGCACCTTATCGATTAGAAACGACGGAGATGAAGGAGTTGATGATGCAACTTCAGGAGTTATTGGACAAAGGTTTCATTAGACCTAGTTCATCACCCTGGGGAGCTCCGGTGTTATTCGTAAAGAAGAAAGATGGAAGTATGAGAACGTGCATCGATTATAGAGAGCTGAACAAAGCAACAATAAAGAATAGATATCTATTGCCAAGGATTGATGACCTATTTGATCAATTGCAAGGATCGAGCTATTTCTCGAAGATCGATCTTAGGTCAGGATATCATCAGCTGAAAGTAAGAGAGCAAGATATAGAGAAGACTGCATTCAAAACACGATATGGGCACTATGAGTTTTTGGTTATGTCGTTTGGACTAATCAATGCTCCGGCAGCATTCATGGATTTAATGAATCGGGTTTGTAATCCATTCCTTGATAAATCTGTGATAGTGTTCATAGACGATATTTTGATTTATTCGAAAAGCCAAGAGGAGCATGGCAGACACTTGCGAGAAGTGTTAGAAGTTTTGAAGAAGGTGGAGCTGTATGCAAAGTTCTCCAAATGTGATTTTTGGATTCGAGAAGTCCAATTATTGGGTCACGTGGTTAACCAGGAAGGGATAATGGTCGATCCAGCAAAGATTGAGGTTGTAATGAAGTGGGAACAACCAAAAAGTCCCACGGAGATCCAAAGCTTTTTAGGATTAGCCGGATATTACCGAAGGTTTATCCAAGGCTTTTCTTCGATCGCTAGTCCATTAACAACTTTGACCCACAAAGGAGCTACTTATGCTTGGAGTGATAAGCATAAAGAAGCATTCGAGAAGCTAAAGAAGAAGCTATGTGTAGGGTTTCAAAGCACTCCATGGATGATGGCAATGGGCCCCTTTGATGAATTCTAGGTTAAAAGCCCAAGACTTGTCTTTTCCCTATAAATAGTCATGTATTATTCACAATTAGGGTTAAGGGTGAGGCAAAATGTAGCCGCCACGTGAGGTTTCTTGTAGAGTTAGATTCTTATTTCTTAAGTGTAATTCGTTCCTCACAATTCAATAAATCGAGTGATCATTCGACATAATTTTCATTATTTGTGTTTGTTCATATTTTCCGCATCTTGTTCATCAAATCACAATTAGGGTTTTAATCCCAACAAGTGGTATCAGAGCGGGTCTTTGAAGATCTACTGATTTTTGAAGTATCGGTTCTTGATTTGATGATTTTCTGCACAAGTTATTGAAGATTTTGGTGTTTTGGCGGTATGGAATCAAAATTTCTGTTCAAGAAACTATTAATGAAAACTTATGTTTTCTGTCACTGTTCATCTGGGTATTATTTTAATCCAATCTCGTATTCTATTCATACTTTCTATTAGATCTGATCGATTGTTTTGTCCAAAATCAATAAATTGCTTCGTAGATCAATTTCTTTCGATTTGGCCCAAAGATTCGGTTCTTTACTGTTCATCCGTTTATTTCTGACCCAAATTCAATTTATCATTATTCGTTTAGTCTTAATCCATCACACGTGTTCTGTCTTCCTGTTGACGTTCTTCACCGATTCACGAGTATCGTCTTTTGTAGACTAAGTCTCTTTTTGGGTAAGCGATTCAAGCTCCTTATGAGTCATGATTCTCATGCTATTGATTGTTGATCTGATGTATTCCTTATTCAATTGACTTTTTGTTCTTCAAAAGAATCTCGTTTCTTTTAAATCGTTTGGCAACTTGTGGACTTATCCAGGCGTTTTGTTTGACTGAGATCATCGATTTCATCTTATATATGAAACTATTAAAATACCTTTCGATTTTCTACTGTCATTCAAATGCAGTTCGTGTTTGTTGAATCAGTAATCTCAGTATATACAAAATAAGGTGTGTATTGAAGAATCAAAATCAAATAGATTTGTGGTTACGTATTTCGGAGTGCATTTGTTATAAGAAGTGATTGCAATTGTGAAAGGTGAATCGTAATGATAATTGCTTGATAATGACTGGAAGAAAATAGGGTCGACGAACAGACTGTATTTCGATTTGGTTGGTCAATTTAGAAAAGTCAAAATTGGATCGAGATGGTTTCGCACTTGGAACTGAAATCGGAATTGGAACGATGATGCAATGGATCGATCAGAACCGAAAATGAAAGACATATTCAGAATTGTGATGTTGGATGGCATCAATCGGAACGAGATGGAATGGTTTTTGCGTATCTGTTCGCTTTTGCAGGTTAATTCTCAAGGTTAAAATTGGTATTGCAAACACTTTGGTGCAAGCGAACTCACTGAGAACGAACGAAATGGACTGTGATAGGGGTGTTTCATGAACTGCAAACGAATCAATCTCAATTGGGACGAACATTGGTCAACAGAAAAGTCAAGATCGGTGTGAAATCCTTATCTGCGATCGGAAGCGAACCTATGATTGGGTTCGTTTGTCAGCCCTTGGAACGAAAGAACTTGGAAGAAAGAAGGAAGGACCGAAAGCGAAAGGAGTTTCGCCTGATGAAGCTTGATATGGAAATAAGAAACGAACCGAACGTTCGGTTGTGTTCGCTTCAGGTGAATAAATGGCGGTCTTGAAATGAACTTAGGTTCGGTTGCTTGTGCTTGAAACAAAAGTGACTCAGATTCGTGTCTTTATGCTTGGAAATGATGGAATTGAATGGAAGCTATTTGTGGTTTCGCTTGAAATCATGTTCCAGTCGCTGTGTTCATTCATTAAAATATAAATGGGGAAGATGACTTAATGTTTCATACTTGGTCCCTGCCACTTCAAGAATTTGACGATCTGGTCCCTATACTTTTCATGCCTTGGCAGTTTTGGACCATTTCCAGATTTTGTTACAAATAAAGGGGTTTATTGGTGCATGATTACAATTCCAGCCCCTGAGTTTCTGGAAAATGACAATTTCAGCCCATTTTTCGAAAAATTTGCAATTTTAAGGGCTGGTGAACAGTTTTGGATTTTTCAACGCTCATATTTTTTTCGTGAACAGAAAAATAATGATTCCATCAAGTCTTGGCGGTTCGGAAAGTCGTTTTTCATGATATCATCAAATTTTTCACGACTTTTTCGGATTTTATACTTCATTGTGTATATCGTTTTGTCGCGGGGGAGCTTAGTAATTTTTTATCCATTCAAGATCATTCTCATGACCATTTGAAGGCTTTATAATCATGTTTTTGATTATAAATCGGGGGAGAATTTGGTATGGCCATTCGAAATTAGATTTGTGACTTTTCAAAGTTGAAGATTTTTGATAAAGCTTGTGGTAGAATTATGAAGGTAGCTTTTATTGCAGAAGTTCTTCATCGAGCTCTACTAAAGCTTTTACAGAGAAGTATCCTTTACAGCGGAAGTTTTTCATCGAGCTCTGCTAAGGACTTGTTATATCTCCGACTTCTTGTATTTTCTCGATCAAGTGGCGTTACGAATCTTAAAGTTTGGGTTGTTACATGATATTTTTTGATGGCTTATATCATTAGCTTATTTGAAGATCGTTGTGACTTGGAGGGGGAGCTCTTCAAAGACAAGAAGTGATTCAGTTTCTTTGTTCTGAAATGGGTTTTTATGGCGGGTTTGGTTTTCATGAAGATTCTTTGGGATTACATTCGAAAATGAAGTTTAAAGACATTACTTCAGTGCTTGATTTATATATCCTAGAGCCCGTGTTTGAAGACTATTGAAGAATCAAGATTCGTGGATTGCTTCATATATTCCTCGTTGCAGATCTTTTTATTTGCTAGATGCTTGTTTTGGAAGTTAAAGCATTGTCATCCATTCCATACTTTGAGGGGGAGATTGTAGGGTTTCAAAGCACTCCATGGATGATGGCAATGGGCCCCTTTGATGAATTCTAGGTTAAAAGCCCAAGACTTGTCTTTTCCCTATAAATAGTCATGTATTATTCACAATTAGGGTTAAGGGTGAGGCAAAATGTAGCCGCCACGTGAGGTTTCTTGTAGAGTTAGATTCTTATTTCTTAAGTGTAATTCGTTCCTCACAATTCAATAAATCGAGTGATCATTCGACATAATTTTCATTATTTGTGTTTGTTCATATTTTCCACATCTTGTTCATCAAATCACAATTAGGGTTTTAATCCCAACACTATGCGAGGCACCGATTTTATCTCTACCCGATGGAGTTAAAGACTTTGCTGTTTATAGCGATTCGTCTGGAGTTGGATTGGGTTGTGTTTTGACCCAAAGAGAAAAGGTGATAGCATATGCGTCTCGACAACTAAAGGAGAATGAAAAGAATTACCCGACTCATGACTTGGAGTTGGCAGCGGTAGTTTTTGCTCTGAAAATATGGAGGCATTACCTCTATGGCACGAGGTGTAAACTTTTCACTGATCATAAGAGTCTCCAATATCTCTTTAGTCAGAAAGAATTGAATATGAGGCAACGACGCTGGCTAGAATTACTTAAGGACTACGATTGTGAGATACTTTACCACCCCGGTAAAGCTAATGTTGTTGCTGATGCTCTCAGTCGAAAAGTTAACCTTGAAAGGAAGAGGCCAAGAGCGTTGAGAATAGAAGTTGTCTCGACGATTGTGGAGAGTATAAAGAAAGCTAAAGAAGAAGCTTGTGAAAAGAATGACCGAAAGGAGGAACGTTTGGGCAAAACGTTGGTGTTTGGTACAAACAGTCATGGAATGAAGGTATTCCAAGATCGTATTTGGGTACCTAAGTCAGGAGGAATTAGAGATCTTCTAATGGAAGAAGCTCACAAAACCATGTACTCAATTCATCATGGCAGCACTAAAATGTATAGGGACCTGAAACCCTACTACTGGTGGCCGCCAATGAAGCTTGATGTTGCAAAGTATGTGGCCGAGTGTGTGACTTGTGCGAGAGTCAAGACACAACATCAAAAACCATATGGGAGTTTAGAACCTTTACCTGTGCCTATGGGTAAATGGTAAGACATTGCGATGGATTTTTTCACTAAACTACCCAGAACAAAAGTGGTCACGACATGATTTGGGTGGTTGTTGATCGATTCACTAAGAGTGCGCATTTCATAGCAGCCAATGAGAAATGGTCTATGGAAAAGCTTGCAAATTCTTATGTGAAGGAAATTGTGAGGCTTCATGGTGTTCCGTTAAAGATTGTATCGGATCGTGATAGTCGTTTCACCTCAAGGTTTTGGAAAAGTCTAAAAGAGGAAATGGATACCAAGTTGTGTTTAAGTACAACTTACCATCCATAGACTGATGGTCAGTGTAACAGCCCGGAATCTCAGGTATTGTTAAATTATGTTTTTGGGGTGATTTAAGAGGGGACTCGGCGAGTTGGAGCCTAGACTCGCCGAGTAGGATCGCAGACTTGGTCGCGGGTTCGCGACTGGACTCGACGAGTCCAGATATGGACTCGGCGAGTCTACGCTGTTTAGCGAAAACCCTAACCGTTCAGGTTTGGGACGTATAAAAAGGACTCATTGGCCGTCATTCTTCATTTTAGCCTTCTGAGAAGAACCCTAAATCGATTGTGTGCATCTGGAGCAAGGATTATAGGCCATTGTTGATTATAGAAGAGTGGTTGTGCAAGGAAGAGAAGGGATTGGCTAAAGGAGCAGCAAGGGAGTCACATTCTGAGGATTGGGGACACAGAGGATACATCATCCAGGTAAGAATTCGAATATACTCTGCTATGTTGATGTGATTATGGAATTAGGGTTTATGGAACCCTTTTGTGAATAGATTGAATGTTACCCTAGTCCCCTAATCGATTGTAACCTTGTATTGGGACCTTTGGAGGCCCATAATGTCCCATGTCTGTGCATTTCGGGAATTGATGAAGGTTTTGGATTGGAATCCTTATGCCTTAGGTCAAAATGTAAATTATGAATCATATGGTGTATCATGAGCACTGAAATGAGGACTTTACGTGATGGATCAGCCTAGGAAGGCCAGACCTAGGAATGGTCGAAGCAGTTCGGACCTTAGGATGCAGTTTGAGCGGTTGCATGGCATGGACTCGCCGAGTTCGATGAACAGACTCGGCGAGTAGCTTGAAGATTAACTGGGACTCGTCGAGTTGTTCTTCAGACTCGGCGAGTTGAGTCGGGGTGGCCCCGCGATTCTTCCAGGAGTAACTCGTCGGGTCAAGGAGGATACTCAACGAGTAGATAGGGAATCTCAGAGAGTTGGAGGACGTCTAGACTCGCCGAGTCGCCATGGCACTCACCGAGTCCGGTCGAGTTGACCGTTGACCGTTGACCGTTGACCAGAGTTGACCTAAGTCTGACTTCTTAGGGATAGTCACACTTAGAAGATATAAGTGTTAATGAGAATTATGTGATGTTATAGGGAGGTTGTAGCTCGTCGGTTGTGCACGAGTGATTTCAGGATTTGCTAGCTTTCAGCATTCACGAGGTGAGTCTTCTCACTATACTGTACCCGGAAGGGTTTGACTGTGTGACCGGAAGGTCAGGTATGATATGTGATATGTATGCTATATGTGGTAAGCTGTTTGTTATATATGCTATGTATGTTATGGGCCGGAAGGCGATTATATTATGGCCGGAAGGCAATATGTTATGGGCCGGAAGGCAATATGTTGTGTGATGGACCGGAAGGTCGGCATGGGTAGGACCGGAAGGTTTACCCAGCAGGGACGGAAGTCCCCTGAGACACATGGACCGATAGGTCAGGGCCTGGAAAGGCGTATGTGCGTAAGTTGTATATTGGGGAACTCACTAAGCATTCATGCTTATAGTTGTTATGTATGTGTTTCAGGTACTAGCGAGGACCGTGGGAAGGCGCCGGCGTGATCGATACACACTGAAGGATGTTTTTATGATCTTGGGATTTAGACAGTTTGTATTTGACATGACACTTAAATTATTTATGCCTTGTTTTGAATGGAAATACTTTATTTTTAAAATGAAAAATTTGTTTGAAAAATTGCGTTGTTACAATTGGTATCAGAGCCTTGGTTTGAGGGATTCGAGTGCACCTTCGGGAGTAACTGAACTCAAACCGAGGATTTGAGGAAAACTTTTTAAATAAAGGCATAAACTTTTGTAAATGGTTTTGTGGTAAGCAAGAAAGAAGCAGTGTGTACGATCAGTCAGCGCCCGAACGGTAAAGATCCCCAAAATACCTTACAATATTATATGATATAAATTGTTATGCATGCTAGAACACTAGGTATTCATGATAGGACTAGAGTGGCCTGATTTGTGATGCCTTAGTCTAGGGAAGTTTGCCGATATGAGATGCTTTGCTAGTGTGCGGGTAGATAGTGCATATCAGAAGTAGAGTACTCACTATCCGGGGTTTGGGGAGGAAGACTTGGGATGAACGCTGATGCGGTGTGGTCGGTAGTATTGGGCCCGTACTACCGAGGACACCAGGTCAGTGGGAGACCCAAGTAAGAATCCCTGGATATTGGGGACTGAGTAGGGTTGCGTTATCGAGTGCGATTACACTCGATGGAGTCTCTGATAGTTTTATGTTGTATTTCAGAGACATCATGGTTAGACCACGCCACGGAGCGAGTTCGAGCGGTGTGAGTGACGAGGAGATTCGTCAGATGATTCACGAGGAGGTAGCTGCGGCGATCCGGGCTGAGATCCCGGAGATGTTTGGGTCTATTAAGACCACCCTGATGGAGACGTTTGAGGAGCGGTACGCCGCATTGACTGAAGCTGCAGCCGCTGCAGCTACCGCAGCTGTGGCCGCTGCCAGGCCACAGGGGGGTGACTCGTTGCTGTTCCAGGAGTTCAGCAACACGAAGCCACCTGAGTTCGATGGGACGCAGGATCCGATTGCTGCGATGAGGTGGATCGCGGATATAGAGGGGTGCTTGTACACTTGTTCATGCCCGGAGCACCTGAGGGTACGGTTCGCTTTGAACCAGCTCCGTCTGGGAGCGAAGGACTGGTGGAAGTTCGTGACGGCGAACTTCACTTTGGCAGAGATTACAGCAGTGACATGGGAGGGGTTTACTGCTATGTTCAGGGACGAGTACGTTCCCCCGGTGGAGAGGGAACGATTGGTTCAGGAGTTCTTAACCCTCAAGCAGGGTACTGATTCTGTTGCGGTGATCACGCGGAAGTTTCATGAGAGGGCGATGTTCTGCCCCGAGCTGGTGTCCACTGATCAGGCTCGGATGAGCCGGTACTTGGGAGTATTGAGGAGGGATATCCGGGAGTTTGTGTCAAACTCCACCTACCATACTTTTGCTGAGCTTCAGGCAAATGCCAGGAAGCGCGAGATCGAGTTGGAGACCCAGGCCAGGGAGGAGGCCGAGTCTCAGCGGGTGGACCGGCGACCGGCTCAGTCCCAGCCGGCAGCCAAGCGGATAAAGTCCGCCGATTCGAGGACAGGAGGTTCGAAGGGCCGCACTTGCGGAAAGTGCGGCAAGGGTCATGATGGGGCGTGTCGATTTGGTGCTTGCTACAAGTGTGGCAAGGAGGGGCACATTGCTAGGGAGTGTCCCAAGGGGTTTACGGTTTGCTTTCATTGCAACCAGACAGGCCATAGGAAGGCCGAGTGCCCTCAGCTTCTTCAGGGATCTGCACCTGCTGCCAGAGCTACTGCGACTCGACCGGTGAAGGCCGAGGCCCCGCGGGCTCGGGGGAGAGCCTTTCAGCTGACTGCGGAGGAGGTCCGCGCTGCGCCCGATGTTGTGGTAGGTATGCTGTAATTCATGTATTTATCTTTAATGTCGAGATGTTATGCTTATGTTATTATATGCGTAGGTACTTTCCTTGTGAACTCTGTGCCTGCCTTAGTGTTATTTGACTCGGGTGCGAGTAGATCCTTTGTATCTCTAGTCTTTAGTCAGCATATCAGCGTTAGTCGTGAGTCGTTGAGTCGGCCTCTGAGGGTTTCTATAGCTGACGAGAGAGTGATTTGTGCCACGGAGGTTCTCCGGGGATGCGTGTTAGAGATTTTCGGGGTCGAATTCCCGATTGACCTGATTCCTATTGCGATGGGTGATGTTTGTGTCATCGTGGGCATGGACTGGTTGAGCCGATTCGGCGCTGTCATCGACTGTGAGCGTCAGCTGGTGACTATACGAGACCATAGTGGGGGAGTTCTTTCGGTGTACGGTGAGGGTACCCGTTCGGGATCAGCTTTTTGTTCGGCCGCTAGGGCGAGGCAGTGTCTACAGCAGGGCTGTAAGGGTTTTGTGGCGTATGTGATGGATACGCGGGAGGTTTCCGAGAGACCGAAGTCAGTTGAGGAGGTCCCTGTGGTGCGTGAGTTTCCAGATGTTTTCCCCGAGGAGCTGCCGGGAGTACCTCCTGTGAGGCAAGTAGAGTTTGGTATCGATCTGGTTCCGGGGGCCGCGCCTATTGCTAAGGTGCCTTATCGTCTTGCACCTCCAGAGATGCAAGAGTTGTCCTCGCAGCTCCAGGAGTTGCTGGTGAAGGGATTCATTCGGCCGAGCAGCTCGCCGTGGGGAGCACCTATTCTGTTCGTCAAGAAGAAGGATGGTTCACACCGGATGTGCATTGATTACCGGGAGTTGAACAAGTTGACGGTCAAGAACCGTTACCCGTTACCGAGGATCGATGATTTATTCGATCAGTTGCAGGGAGCGTCTTGGTTTTCCAAGATCGATCTGAGGTCAGGGTACCATCAGGTGAGAGTGCGGGATGAGGATGTCCAGAAGACAGCGTTTAGGACGCGATATGGGCATTATGAGTTTGTGGTGATGCCTTTGGGGCTCACTAATGCCCCGGCTATGTTCATGGATCTCATGAACAGGGTATGCAGGCCGATGTTGGATCGGTCAGTGATTGTATTTATCGACGACATTCTGGTGTATTCGAGATCTAGAGAGCAGCATGAGGAGCATTTAAGGGAGGTCCTTGAGGTATTGAGGTCGGAGAAGCTTTATGCAAAGTTCTCCAAATGTGACTTCTGGTTGCGGGAGGTCCAATTTCTAGGACATGTTGTTAATCAGAAAGGGATATTGGTCGATCCGGCCAAGGTTGAGGCGGTGATGAGTTGGGAGGTGCCGAAGTCACCCTCTGAGATCAGGAGCTTCCTTGGGTTGGCAGGGTATTATCGGAGATTCATTAAGGATTTCTCCAAGATCGCAGTGCCGCTCACCAGATTGACCCGGAAGGGTGTTGCATTCTCATGGGGGCCCGAGCAGCAGGCCTCCTTTGAGACACTTCGCCAGAGGTTGTGCGAAGCCCCGGTATTAGCTCTCCCGGAAGGGATGGAAGATTTTGTAGTATATTGCGACGCATCGATTTCGGGACTGGGTGCAGTGTTGATGCAGAGGGGTCATGTGATAGCGTATGCGTCGAGGCAGCTGAAGCCTCATGAGGCGAGATATCCCACGCATGATTTAGAGTTGGGGGCAGTAGTATTCGCTCTCAAGATTTGGCGTCACTCCCTGTATGGGGTTCGATGTACGATATACACGGACCATAAGAGCTTGAAGTATTTGATGGATCAGCCCAACCTAAATATGCGTCAGAGGAGGTGGTTGGATGTGGTCAAGGATTATGATTGTGAGATCCTGTACCACCCAGGCAAGGCTAATGTGGTAGCCGACGCGTTGAGCCGCAGGGCGGAGAGCACTCCATTGCGAGATGTATGCTTGAGACTGACTGTGATGACTCCAGTATTGGATGCTATTCGTGGGGCACATGCCGAGGCTGTGCGACCAGAAATGCAGAAGAAAGAGCGGGTCGTGGGGTTAATTTCAGAGTTCGTTAAGGATGGACGAGGGCTTATGACGTTTCAGGGTCGGATTTGGGTACCGTTCGTGGGCGGTACGCGTATTACTTTGATGGAAGAGGCTCATAGATCGAAATTCTCGATCCATCCCGGTGCTACGAAGATGTATTTGGATTTGAGGAAAGAGTATTGGTGGCCCTGTATGAAGAGGGACGTTGCATGGTTCGTTGAGAGGTGCTTGACCTGCCGTAGGGTTAAGGCCGAGCACCAGAGACCGCATGGCAAGTTACAGCCATTGGAGATCCCTGAGTGGAAGTGGGAACAGATCACTATGGATTTCATCACCAAATTGCCGAGGACTGCCAGGGGAGTTGATGCAATTTGGGTGATTGTGGATAGGTTGACGAAGAGTGCACACTTCCTTGCCATCAGCGAGAGTTCTTCAGCGGAGAAGTTGGCGGAGATATATGTGAGAGAAGTGGTATCTCGGCATGGGGTGCCGATCTCGATTGTTTCAGACCGTGATGTACGCTTCACTTCCAGGTTCTGGAAGAAATTCCATGAGGAGCTGGGTACTAAATTGCATTTTAGTACCGCATATCATCCCCAGATAGACGGCCAGAGCGAGCGGACGATTCAGACGCTGGAGGACATGCTTCGAGCATGTGTGTTGGACTTCGGGGGTAGCTGGGATGCATATTTACCCTTAGCAGAGTTTTCCTACAACAACAGCCATCATTCGAGCATTGGTATGCCACCTTTTGAGCTGTTGTATGGTAGGAGGTGTCGGACCCCCATTTGTTGGGGAGAGGTGCGACAGAGAGTGATAGGCAGCACAGAGATCGTGCTTCAGACGATAGAGCAGATTCAGCAAGTTAGACAGAGGTTGTTGACCGCCCAGAGCCGACAGAAGAGTTATGCAGACAGGCGCCGATCCGAGCTTGAGTTTCAAGTCGGCGACTTCGTTCTCCTGAAGGTCTCTCCTTGGAAAGGAGTGATTCGATTCAGGAAGAGGGGCAAGTTGGGGCCCCGATATATTGGGCCATTTCGTGTGATTGCAAGGATAGGCCGGGTAGCCTATCGGTTGGAGTTGCCAGCGGAGTTGGGACAGATCCACGACACCTTCCATGTGTCGCAATTGAGGAAGTGCATAGCCGATGAGTCGGCAGTGGTTCCATTAGAGGACATTCAGGTGGATGCGAGCCTGAATTATGCCGAGAGACCAGTGGCCATCAGGGATCGGAAGATCAAGGTTCTGAGGAACAAGGAGGTACCTCTGGTGTTGGTTCAGTGGAAACACCGTAAGGGATCGGAAATGACTTGGCAGCCGGAACGTGAGATGCGGGAGCAGCATCCGGAACTATTTTCAGAGTGAGACTTCGACGGCGAAGTCTAATCCTAGTGGGGGAGAGTTGTAACAGCCCGGAATCTCGGGTATTGTTAAATTATGTTTTGGGGGTGATTTAAGAGGGGACTCGGCGAGTTGGAGCCTAGACTCGCCGAGTAGGATCGCAGACTTGGTCGCGGGTTCGCGACTGGACTCGACGAGTCCAGATATGGACTCGGCGAGTCTACGCTGTTTAGCGAAAACCCTAACCGTTCAGGTTTGGGACGTATAAAAAGGACTCATTGGCCGTCATTGTTCATTTTAGCCTTCTGAGAAGAACCCTAAATCGATTGTGTCCATCTGGAGCAAGGATTATAGGCCATTGTTGATTATAGAAGAGTGGTTGTGCAAGGAAGAGAAGGGATTGGCTAAAGGAGCAGCAAGGGAGTCACATTCTGAGGATTGGGGACACAGAGGATACATCATCCAGGTAAGAATTCAAATATACTCTGCTATGTTGATGTGATTATGGAATTAGGGTTTATGGAACCCTTTTGTGAATAGATTGAATGTTACCCTATTCCCCTAATCGATTGTAACCCTGTATTGGGACCTTTGGAGGCCCATAATGTCCCATGTCTGTGCATTTCGGGAATTGATGAAGGTTTTGGATTGGAATCCTTATGCCTTAGGTCAAAATGTAAATTATGAATCATATGGTGTATCATGAGCACTGAAATGAGGACTTTACATGATGGATCAGCCTAGGAAGGCCAGACCTAGGAATGGTCGAAGCAGTTCGGACCTTAGGATGCAGTTTGAGCGGTTGCATGGCATGGACTCGCCGAGTTCGATGAACAGACTCGGCGAGTAGCTTGAAGATTAACTGGGACTCGTCGAGTTGTTCTTCAGACTCGGCGAGTTGAGTCGGGGTGGCCCCGCGATTCTTCCAGGAGTAACTCGTCGGGTCAAGGAGGATACTCGACGAGTAGATAGGGAATCTCAGAGAGTTGGAGGACGTCTAGACTCGCCGAGTCGCCATGGCACTCGCCGAGTCCGGTCGAGTTGACCGTTGACCGTTGACCGTTGACCGTTGACCAGAGTTGACCTAAGTCTGACTTCTTAGGGATAGTCACACTTAGAAGATATAAGTGTTAATGAGAATTATGTGATGTTATAGGGAGGTTGTAGCTCGTCGGTTGTGCACGAGTGATTTCAGGATTTGCTAGCTTTCAGCATTCACGAGGTGAGTCTTCTCACTATACTGTACCCGGAAGGGTTTGACTGTGTGACCGGAAGGTCAGGTATGATATGTGATATGTATGCTATATGTGGTAAGCTGTTTGTTATATATGTTATGTATGTTATGGGCCGGAAGGCGATTATATTATGGCCGGAAGGCAATATGTTATGGGCCGGAAGGCAATATGTTGTGTGATGGACCGGAAGGTCGGCGTGGGTAGGACCGGAAGGTTTACCCAGCAGGGACGGAAGTCCCCTGAGACACATGGACCGATAGGTCAGGGCCTGGAAAGGCGTATGTGCGTAAGTTGTATATTGGGGAACTCACTAAGCATTCATGCTTATAGTTGTTATGTATGTGTTTCAGGTACTAGCGAGGACCGTGGGAAGGCGCCGGCGTGATCGATACACACTGAAGGATGTTTTTATGATCTTGGGATTTAGACAGTTTGTATTTGACATGACACTTAAATTATTTATGCCTTGTTTTGAATGGAAATACTTTATTTTTAAAATGAAAAATTTGTTTGAAAATTTGCGTTGTTACAGTCAGAGTGAAAGGACGATACAAACACTTGAAGATATGCTGAGAGCATGTACCCTGGAATTCCTAGGTAACTGGGATGAACATTTACCTTTGGTAGAATTTTCCTACAATAATAGTTTCCACTCGAGCATAAAGATCACACCTTATCAAGCTTTGTATGGACAAAAGTGTCGTACGCCGTCTTGTTGGCTTGAGGCAGGGGAAAAGCAGTTTATGGGTCCCGAGAAGGTCCATCAGACTGCTGAGAAGTTGAAAGTGATCAGAGAAAGAATGTTAGCAGCTCAGGATCGTCAAAAGAGTTATGCTGACAAGAAGCGAATACCGATGACTTTTGAGGTTGGAGATTCGGTTTTGCTTAAAGTCTCGCCATGGAAGGGACTTATAAGATTTGGTAAAAGGGGAAAGTTATGTCCAAGGTTTATTCGACCGTTTAAAGTTCTTCAGAGGGTTGGGAACCAAGCTTACAAGCTCAAACTACCCGAAGAACTGAATGGAATTCACAACACTTTTCATGTGTGTTATTTGAGGAAGTTCATGGGAGAAGTTCCCGATATAATTCCAATTTCTGAATTGAGAATTGATGAAAACAAGAGGTTAATGGAAGAACCTGAGGCAATTGTTGACCGAAAGACTAAGAAGCTTCGATGCAAGATGGTCGAGTTAGTGCTTGTCCGTTGGAAACATACGAATGGGCCAAATCTCACTTGGGAAACGAAGAGTGACATGTTGAGTCGCTATCCGCATTTGTTTGCTGATGTGTGATTCCGGGGACGGAATCATCCTAAGGGGGAGAGAATTGTAACGCCCGCGTTTCCAGGCTAGGCATTTTCGTTGATGTAATAGTCTAGGTTAACCCTTGTAACTCTTTTGAAGTATTAATGATGAAATATTTGAGTATTATGTGAATGATGTGAATTATGTGTTTATTCACTTAATTATTATAATTTAATGAATTAAGAATAAATTAAGCGTCAAAATTAAAGTATGAGATAAGCCCGATATCTTTGCATAAAGTTGTAGTGGCCGAAACGAGGTTTTCGAATATATATAGAACGCCCAAATCTAACTTCGTATGAGGAAGTTATGAATTTCTGAAGTTTCGACTTAGCAGTATGCAGCCCGAAATCCTCGATTTGAGATTGAGCGGTTTATAGCCGGAACAATCTAAACGAGAATCGAAGATCTCATTGTTAGTAGCGAAACGATGAAAAGTTAGGCGAGAACGGACATCGAATGAAGAAGTTATGATTTTATAACGGAGTTTTCCTGTCCCGGCCTAATAAAAATAATTAATTAAAAATAAAGTCAAAATTAGTCGACGGAGTCTAAAAGAAAGTTGTAGAGCGTAGTCTCACCTACGCATGGATATAAAGAGCGTCGAAAACAAAGTTCGTATGACGAAGATATGAGTTTTCAAAGTTTATTAAATAATTAATGTTTAAATTTATTTATTATATCTGATATTATCCGAAGAGGAGTCACCAGACTTATCCGAAGTACGCCCAGCGTACTGGCGTACGCCTAGCATACAGCGAAGCATGACATGCCTCGCACTCGAGTTCTTCGGATGACGCATGCAGTGACGATTTCAGAGGCGTACGCCCAGTGTAAGGCTGTACGCCCAGTGTACTACGAGGCCTCAGCCTCCTATAAATACGATGTGAGGGTTCCAGGCATTCTTGCTCATTTCTTCTCTTTTTCGTGCCGAAGCTCTGCGTGTAAACCCCCGAAGCCATCCCGACACCCCGGATCTCATATCCAAGTTAAGAAGGAAGTTTTACGCTCCCGAGATCCCGAGAAGTGCGATTCCCGAGCCGAAGCTCCGCCCGCGAGGAGTTCGATTTTTGTGGAGATCTTCCAGATCTGCCGAAGAATACTACTTCAGTAAGCCGTAGTGCTGTCCGATCATCTTCTGGTCAAGTGAGTGTGTGGTTACTTTCTTCTAACGCATAATTATGAAGTATTTTATATAAAATACGTGTTATGTGTATATTTTGTTGTTATATGTGTAAATGTATATTCACTTTCTTCTATCTCATAGATCTGATTTATTTTCTATGAAATACGTGTTATGTTTATGTGTCTCATCTGTTGTTTGGAATATGTATTGAATGAGAATCCTATACAGGTTTTAAACTATGTATAAAAATATATATTTTTATCTACTAATATGTCGGGTAGAACATGGGTAGATAGTTGTGTGATAAACAGATGAGAGGCCTCGATGTTGTTTTGATTTAGTCATCTAGCGAAGTTTAGATGACGACCACAAACTTTTCTAGACAGTCCTGTGGAACGCTAGCAGGTTCGCCACCTGTAGGTGTTAATGAACTCGGGTGTTCATTCGCTGTACTCCATCCCCCTCATGGTTGCCTTATTTGACTTATATTGCTGAGGAACCCCCGAAGCATGTGTTGTCGCCCCGATGAAATATTCTAAGACTAGGTCCCTTGTGTTAGTTGTTTTAGGGACGTAAAGTGAGAATAACGGGAATGGGTAATTGGGTTATTGTTGGTTGGTGGAATTAAATATAATTATTTATTGTGGGTTGAAAACCCTATATGCTCACCAGGCTCCCAAGCCTGACCCACTCAGTTTCTTTGTATTACAGGTAGTGGCGTAAGGGCATAAGATGGATGAACCATCAAGTTATTTTGTTTACAAGTCTGTATATGTATATATTTGTTGAATGACTTGTAATGTTATCGTTTATGCTTTATGGTCTGTATCGGAACATGACATCTCGAGTTTTGATTACATAATGAAAATACATTTCTTTATGAAATGCTTTGGTAAATATTATTTTATCATATTTTGTTTTTGGGAAAGAATTCCGCAACTCTTTCAAATCAAAAGGATTTACTCTGAAATTATTTTAAAAGCATAAATGAAAATCGGTCTTTTCTGGCCGAGATTTTAAGGATGTCACAGTCTAGCTGTTGCATGCAGCTCAGGTGTGGATTTGTCAGACCCAATATAGATCTATACACAACTATCACGCTCTCCCTACAAGAGACCCTCGTTACAATTTACAGGACTTTTGACTTTGTTACTATGAAGGTAACATGAAGGGAATGTCTCACAAATTTATTCATTAACAGATTTACGTGAACTGAACTGAAAACCTTTGGTAAATAAGTTGAAATGTAAATGATACATAAACTATACCTATTATAGTTTATCCAAAATGTCTGTAATGTAAAAGAACTCTTTTATGAAAATACATTAGTGTTATCAATCCATAAACTATGCTTATTATAGCTTATTATATGTGTTCTAAATCAATGAAGAATCTAATCATGAATGACTAAATTTCAGTTTATGATGATAAACTAACAAGAAAACACATTCAATATTTAAAACTTATTGTTATATACTTTGCTCAACATAATACAAAGTGTTATGAAAGTTATAATCTGTTAACTAGTTTTTAACCTTTCTATATTGTTTTAGAAAAATCATAGAAAAACCATACGAAGTCGAAAACTGAATCCATAAATTCTGAGAGTTCATAAAATGTGTCTAGTTTATTCATAATTTTTATTATGATGTTTGGAGGTCTTTAACTTGTGTTAAAATGTTCACATTCACAGACTGGTCTGAATTCGTTTCTGAAATGATAGGCAGTTTTGTAAAAATCACCATAAATCGTAAAAAAATCGTATGGAGATGTGCAAGTAGTAATGTTAAAGCTATGAACCTAAAATATGTGCATATTAAACAGTTTTGAAAGATATTATGTTTAAGCTAGTCAAAACAGTCCGTGAATAAGACTCAACATTTCTGATGAAAGTTGTTGTTTGAGTTTAGTTGTGTTCTTGGTGTTTTAACTTGTATTCCCCCATAAAACATGAAGAAAACATGAAAATGTAGGGGTATGAACTCACCTTATGTGATTTCAGTGGATGGATGTGGAAGGAGAGAAGTGTTCAACTCAAGAACACTTGGAGGATTGCTTGAAGATTCGAGAATCTAGCACAATTATGATGGAGTTTGCGTAAGAAATCAATGATATGAGTAAAAGGAAGTGTAATAACCATATGAAGGGTGATGATACTTACCAAATGTAGAAGGAAAGCTTGAAAAATGCCTTGGAAATCTCAAAATTGTGAGAGAGAATTCGAGAGAAAATACGTGTTTGATCTTTGGTGGAAATGAGTGAAGTGAAGAGAGAGGGTGGGTTTTCCAGACCTTAGGACGTGAGTATGGCTGGGAAATGAGTGGGAAAAGTACTCTTGAATGACCAGGTATGGTGGAAGGACAATGGCTGGTCTTGGAGTGGGCATGGGGGTGGTTGCTTGTGTCAAACACTATGGCAAAGTCAACACTCCACCACAAGATCTTATTGAATAGATCTTATTATTTAATAAGGATCTCCTTAAAAATATGCTAAATGTATGAAAATATGGGACCTTATATGTCAAAATATAAGTTTGGGTGAAAATCCCTCGTTAAAATAATTAAAAACGGACTTAAAACGGAGTCGTGGTCGAAAATCGGGTAGAAATTGGAAAATCCGAAGTAGGGGCGTGGTTTCAGGTCTTAGCAGCCTTAGGTCCGTAGGGAAGGCTTGGTCGCTGAAGTGGATCCGAAGGGGAAGGGACTGCGGTCCAAGCAGGTACCGCAGGCGGGTTCGTCAGGAGGAACAAGGAATTCATGAGAAGATTTCAAGGAAAGATCAGCCGAAGTAACCAAAACGTCTTATGCGTCACACTAATAAATATTAATTAGGTTAATTTATTGAGCGAGTGGAAACACTGCTCACATTACATGTGTAAGAATTATTTTCTTACATGCAGCTGGTAACAGTTATTCAGGAAACATATATTCATTCGAGGATAGTTATTTCAAATTCATAGAGTTTATTTGGTATAGACTCATTTATGAATTGTTCCTAGAACCCTGTGGAAGTCAGGACCCGATACATCCAGAACTAGGATAACCCTGTCTTTTCAAACTTTCAGCTTGTGTCCGTTGCTATAGACTTATTCCGTCTCATCTTTGTTTTCTCTTAGCAAAGATGCCTCCTCGCATATCACCCAGACACGCTACTCCGATAACTCCCATACCTTCTCCACAAATGGATGCAGCAACTCTGAACGTTGCAGTGGCCGCGGCTGTGGCAACAGCCATGGCACAATATCACCCCATCAGTACAAGTGGAGGGGAAACGCCTGCTGATTCTACTCAAGGTGAGGTCCCTGTGCGCCAGGGAGAGTTCTCCTATAAGGACTTCACCAAATGCGAACCATTGTCCTTTAAAGGGACTGAAGGAGTCATTGCCCTCCTACAATGGTTCGAGAAGACGGAGTCGGTTTTCGAAATCTGTCTATGCCCAGAAGGAAGAAAAGTGAAGTTTGCTGCCTGCACCTTTGATGGCAAGGCCCTAACATGGTGGAACAGCCATGTTAAGTCACTGACCCTATCAGTGGCAAACTCAATAGGTTGGGAAAACCTAAAAGAGTTAATGCGGGAAGAATATTGGCCGTTAGGCGAGATTTAAAAACTGGAACAAGAGTTGTGGGATCTCAATATGGTCGGCTCAGACATAGTGACCTACACCGACCGGTTCAGTGAACTAGCAGCTATATGCCCCGAGATGATTACCTCAGATAGGAAGAAGATAGAAAGATACATTTGGGGTCTGACTGCTCCGACCCAAGGAAATGTGCTTTCTTCTAACCCAGCCACGTTCGCTAGTGCTAAACGCTTGGCTCAGCGACTCATCGATCATGGAGTCCGCCACAGCGTAAAAGTCCCCATTCCCAAGTCATCAAGGGAAGAGGACTATAATCAGGAGTCGGAGAACAAGAGAAAGAAGAAGCGAACAACACAAGACACCCCACAAGACCAACAAGCGAGTACTATGTACTCCGCAACGACGCCTACTGCTTCAACATCTGCCAGTCGTTATTCTGGAAACCTTCCAAAGTGTGGAAAGTGCAACTTTCACCACACCGGAGTATACTGGGAAATGCAGTGTCAGAACTGCCACAGAAAAGGACACACAGTCTGTTACCGCAGGGCACCAGATCAACCGATCTCCTAAGTCCTCGGAGCTGAAGAAAACCAAGCATGTTATGGTTGTGGTGAGAATGGACACAGTCAGAGGGACTGCCCAATAATGAAGAACTCAGGAGCGGATGGATATATTCTGATGATCACCGCAGGAGAATCTACCTTGGAGTCGTTGTGACAACCCGATATTTAGAGACAATGTAATGTAAAACCAGTCAAATTCAGGTCAAAATATAATTTTCCTAAAATCTTATTTGGGTTAAATCAAGTAGTAGGAATCGTAACAAGGTTTTCATACATATAAAGAACAAAAAAATCCGAGTTATAACGAAGAAGTTATAACCATTCTAAGATTTCCGACAAAACCGACAACACCGATTAAACGAAAAATGCGAAGTTTCACTATAATAGTTTTTAGCCTTCAGTATCTAAATGAAAGGTGTAGATAACATTAAACCGTGAGCGTACATAAAAAGAACGTCCAAATCTGACTTCGTATGAGGAAGTTATGATTTTTCCAAGATCCGGATATAGCAGTAAGCAGCTAAAAACTCGAAATAGAGCTCGAGAGACTTTTGGCCAAAACAACCTAAATGAGAATCGAAGGTCTCAATAATATTAGCGCAACAGCGAAAAGTCTGACGAAAACGAACATCGGATCAAGAAGTTATGGAATTTTAACGGACTTTTTGTGTCCCGGCCCGTTATAAATAAATAATTCAAAATAAACTCAAATTTTACCGATGAAGTCTAAACGAGAGTTGTAGATCATATTTTCAGCAACGCGTGCATATAAATAACATCGAAAACGGAGCTCGTACGCGAAAGTTACGGATTTTACAATTTCGAGGCCCGAAATCCGAGGCTGTCAGGCTTCCCACGACGTGGCACAAGTTTGCCGCGACCCGACAAGTGACTGAGGGCATCCAATCAATGGAAGAGGATAATTTTGACTCCCCACGACGTGGCCATCCCTTGCCACAACGTGGCACACCCCAAAAATGCCCCTATAAATAGATTTCAAGGGCTCCGGGTTTCATTGCTCAGTTCCCTTCGTTCTCGCACCGAAACTCTTTGTTTAAACCCCCGAGACCCTCCCAAAGCCCCAGTTTTCACCTTCAAATCACAAAGGAAGGTTTTGTGTTCCCGAGATTCCTGAGAATCCCGAGATTTTCCCGCGTTTTCAACTCTTCCTGTCGAAGTTCTGCTCGATTCTTCTCTCGACTACTTCAAATCAACCACTTCAATCAAGTGAGTTTATACCCCTGTAATCTACACTTTCAAATGCTTTATAAATGCTTTTTATACACTTTTAAGGGGGGGGAATACAAGTAAACACACGGTTATCCCCGTGTGAAAGACATAAATCTTTGTTATACTTTTTGGTTATGTAATCAATCACATGTGATTTATAACTAACATACAATTGGACTAACTACACTTTTAGCCGTTTCACCAAACAGAATACTTCAAATAGCTTTCTCAAACGTTTTTACATGTTAAAACACTTTTATAAACTGTCTTACAAACTGTATGTTTCCTTTTTGAATCTGTTATAGTTGTGCTTCAAACAAAGGTTTTCTTACAATTAAAACTGTCTTATCAACTGTTTTCGAATTGTTTTATAAACTGACATCAAGTCATAAATTCTTATTTATTAAACTTTTCAAAGGTTTTACAAAAAATTCTTTTATACCTATTGTTAAATGCTTGCCTATATATGTATAGTTAAATAAGAAAGGTTTAAAAGACTTAGAACGGCTAGCTCGCCTTATTTCTTTTTGTGTTCTCGTTGGGATGTGGCCTTAGAGCATCAGTTATTCGTCCGAATGTCGTCTAAATACTAGTTATATATATCATGTATACCGATATAGACATAAAAGTTCCATCAGTTAGTTCAGTTCCGACACTCGTAGGTAGCAAGGGTGTGTAAACCTACTTGGACACTCATAAATTACATTTCTAGTAACTATAATAGGTATAGTTAGGAGATACTACTTACCATTCCAAGTACAAGGAATCACGCAAGAGTCAGTTCATTCATGAGTCTATACCAATGTTTTATTTATAAGTATGCATTCTTCATAACAAGGATAATCTTTTTCCTATAAAAGGTATTTCGTTATATTACTCGTGAACTTGTTGTTAGTAAACATGTGAGACAATGGCTTTGTTAGTACCAAAACAAAAGTCCCCACCTATAATCAGAGTCTCTTGTAGGGAGAGCGTGACAAGTGTGTATAGATCTATACGGGGTTGTCGACTTCGCACCCTGACTGTTAGCTACAATTCCCGGGGTGACAAATGTCAACATAGGTACTGCGTCTAGTATAGTTATGAGGAACTCACAACACGCAGAAACAACAACTCTTGTATGTAGTAATATACATTTAACTCAATCATGCTCAGGGGGTAATAACTACACCATGGGATATTATTAGCATGTTCACAATTCGGGATAAACACCCTTTTAACCAGTTTTACTTAAACAAAAGACTCACAGGGAGTATTAAAAATATATTGGCTTACAAAGTCATCAAGTGCCTTGGCGATTTTATACATACATAAATCTATTATTTAGGCATGAAAAACATCATTGTGTTATAGTTTTGGAACTTTTAAACTACCACACACTTATGGATAAATGTTGGACTTTTAGAAACAAATATTCAAAAACAGCCAGGTCTTGGTAGAAGACTACTTTCAAAACATCTAGGTCTTGGTAGAAGACTACTTTCAAAACATTCAGGTCTTGGTAGAAGACTACTTTTTATACTAGTAGGAAATATGGGATTTTCTAGGGTTTTCATACTTATACTAAATGTTTCATCAAATATTCACCAGTCTTTCATAACAACTTTTCAAAGCAATAACATTAAAATACTTATGAATTCACCAACTTTATTGCTGATACTCGCTTTCAAAATAACTTGTATTCTTAGGTTACAAATAGATAGGTGCCAATGCAAGGTTTAGAGAAGACGGAGCAGTTAAGACTTGTCTTTTATTTTGATTAGTTATCATGTTGTCTTGTATTATGAAAGAACACACTTGTAATCAAAATTATACTATTAATGCGATGGATGATGTTGTTGCTTGTTTACTACTTTACATTTGTTGTGATACATTACATGACATCCTCCGCCCCAGAACGTTTCCGCCGTTCTCGGTTTTGGGGTGTGACAGATTGGTATCTGAGCATTGTTTATAGTGATTTGAGTATATCAACCCATAAAATATATACTAACTATAAATACAAAGGGATTAAAAATACTCTGACTTAGAGTTTATACGTCTAAATAATAAAATATTTAAGTAAGTATACGTGCCTGCATTCATACTAAAATCGGTGTCACAACGACAAGAACAAAAGTATTACGATTGTTAATTATCACAAGTAAGCGTGGGGATGTATAGTCAGTCTTGGGAGTGGCATAGTCTGATCAACTACGCTCGTCCGAGGAGTGATTAGCATATGCCCAAGAATGGTTGTGATATGGCAACAAGTCTAAAAACTTACCAACATTACCACAATGAGAACATTATAACAGAACCTAAGTCTAAAATACCATAGGGGTATTTAGTGTTACTGTAATTGCTTATCTGAGAACTAAATAGATTTTTATCAGTGTGTCAATAGTTGTTTAGTAGATACACTAAGGTTATATGTACTAGGATGTCATAGACTTAGAATCTGTGAATCTTTGCTTTATGTCCTGTCCTCGTTGGGTTGGGGGCTAAGGGTTAGGGTCACTTATTCGAAGGTCTATCCTATCCTAAATACATATAACTGGTATGCACTAAACAAGTATTGAAGCAACTGATAAAGATCATCTTATAATTATCTTAGTTAGTTCGTTTATTTAGTTAGTTCTTATTATCCCTTTTCTCGTGTAGATATCATGGCAGACTCCATCCCCACGGCAAACCGTACCTTCCGAACGAAGGTAATGTTGGATGGTTTGAAGAAGAACCCGAGAATGATCATCCAATCCCTTTGAATGATCACAATGCTGAAAACCTTTCGGATGTTGATAAATCCGAACCCGAGGTTGAGAACCTACCACCGGTAGCTCCATTTCTAAATCCTAACCCTCGTCCCACTTTTCATGGCCCGACGCCTCCTTGGGTATAATGCTTGGAGACATGGAGCGAAGAGCAAGATCAACCTATGCCGTTTAAATGGAGGCCGAAGCTTCTACAATGTAAACGAAGGGAGCTCAACAGACAGAGTTCTACAAATCCTAATTCGTAGAAATGCCCGAAACGAAATTCAGGGCAGGACGGCTCTACAACGTATCGAAGAGGTTAATACCAATGCAAGAATGCATACCATTCGCACCAATTGCCTTGATCACAAGTGAGAGATCTGAGAGAAACCATGAGACCCTGCTGCAAGCACTAGCTGAAACCCGAACTGAAGTCATTGAGCTCCAAGTACGCCAGAGGGTGTACAAGAGACACCTGCTTGATATGGAACGTCAACTAAAACGAACTAAGGGTTCACCATAGGGGTGACCGTCGCCAGTAAGAGATACCTTACTTACTTCTTTGTTTTAAAGAACCATGTTCCTGTCAACATTCTGTGTAGTACTTCCTATGTAATTACCTTGTACTGTAAGTACTTTTATTTAAGTCTTTATACTGTCGGAGACTTTTCTACTCCAAATATGATGTAAGACCTACAACAAGATCAATTTTCCCAAACTTATTACGTCATGAATATCAATATTGAAAGTCGGCTAACTACCGTGTCACTCTTTGTTCAAATACTTTCATCATACTTTCGTTGGCATCTATCTGAAACCCACTCTAGTCAAGTTATTGGACTAGGGTAAATTAGCTCAGGGATCATTCCCAATTCTCTTTCAAAGTTTGGATCATGTTATCCACCAACCAATAATACCCTGGTTTAGACGATAAACGTTTTCAGACCATTCTATTAGTTTACTTCAAATCTATACTAGGACTGCATCATAGGGATGTAGGTCAAACCTTCAAGAACATACTTCTACTCTTTACATGACCGATCGAACTAAGTCTAGGTTCAACCATACTCGCTCACAAATTCATTCTCTTTCCGTGTAACATAATTATGTCACCGAAGAAAAACGATCAACCCATCAACCAAACACCAACTCTTCATATTGATGCAGCTACCTTTCAAGCTGCAGTCTTGGCTGTCGTGTCAACTGTTCTGACCCACCTTAACGCTAACAACGCTAAGGTTAGCGGGATTGTTAACAATAAATCCAATCCAAGTAACAATCAAGTACCTCAACGAGAAACAAACTACCACGACACCCCGAATCCCAGGCCCAAGAATAACAAACGAAAGTTCTGGGCTAAGGCTAAAGGCAAATCACCCCAAGGGGCGAGCAAAAGACAACAACCTGTGGCAACCTTCGCAGCCACGACTTCTGTACCTCCTACTACCATCCCTTCTAGTATCCTAGCTATCCCTAACCCGGCCAGACAGTATGCTGGAAATCTCCCAAAGTGCAACAAATGCAACTACCACCATCATGGACCTTGTCGGAAATTGCAGTGCTTAAACTGCAATAAAAAGGGACACACTGTCCGTTACTACAAGACTCGGATCCAACACATTACTTCAACCACCAATGTCGAAATCTCTCGAATATGCCATCTATGTGGCGTAATGGGACACTTCAAGAGGGACTGTCCAACAGAGGAGAACGACAGTGAATCCGGAGGAGTTTGACCTCATAATGGAAAGAGGCAACGAAGGACCCTACTATAGTATAGGTTCACTTCCAATCGTCAGTATTATGTATGTCTTTTTAAAAACATGTTTAAAACTAGTGCAAATTGAGTCTTATCTGTTGCGAGATCCCGTCAGTTAACGGACCCTCGTGTTGCGTATACTTGCCTTTTGTAGTATACTTTGTCTGCAGCAGTATTCATGTAGTTACTCTAAAGTACTGTAACTCTGTTAAAAAGTTGCACTGCTTTGTTTTGTCTGTAACGCCTTTATGATCAAATCTAGTGCCTTTATTTCCAAGTGATTCCGATTTCATCATACGATCAGAGTCTATTTGATCCTCACAATACCAGTTTCGTGTGTAAATCTTTTTCTCCAAAATCATCTTTCTAACGAAACTATCACTTCAGAACTCCGAAGTACTCATGCGTAGAGTACCTCATGTATCTTACCCTTTCCAAAGAAACCTCAACAAACCTCCCCGAAGTACCACTCGTGCAGTACGTCAAGTTCAATCCAAAGACCCACAGTTTCAATCTTAATTATATATGACTCGTATACCCGAGACTGTGATTGAGGAACCTGGTATGGGTTCTATTATGAACTTCAGGACGGAGACTGCCCAAGACTACGAGTGATCGTGCTTCCGTGAGAATAAACTTAGAAATACCTATCCTTTTCCCTAATTCATGAGTAGTCATACTTTCTTTTAGATCTTCACGACATCTAATCCACCCCCAAGGTTTTGACATCATAACCAATAGGAGTTGGTTAAGTCTACATCGAGCCGACATCAGGTGCTTTGATAAAGCAGTTGATTTTAACCTCCCTTTCAAAGAACCTCTTGTTATTTACAGAGACAAATCAAGTACGAACCTTCGCATCATTTCGTGTATTTAAGCTCAAAAGCGCTTACGAAGGGAATATCACACATTCCTTGCACACATCGTCGATACGAGTCAAGAAGTGAAGGACATTCAGAACATCCCAAAAGTACGCGACTTTCCCAACACCTTTCCAGAAGAACTACCGGGATTACCACCACAACGTCAATTCGAGTTCAGAATCGACTTAGTTACAAGGGCTACCCCAGTAGCCAAATCACCTTATCGTCTAACTCCAACTAAGATACTAGAACTTCCCAGACAGCTTAACGAACTCCTCAGAAGAGGAGTTTCTCACCTTGAGGAACACCGGACTTGTCTATAAACAAGAAAGAGCATTCCAAACGCTAAAGTAAGCCTGGTGCACCGCACCGAAATTATCCCTCCCAAAAGGGGGTAGAAGATTTTGTGGTGTAATGTGATGCATCCAACCAAGGGCTTGGTTGTGTTCTTATGCAAGAGGAAAGGCCACTGCCTATACCTCAAGACAACTTAAGACGCAAGAAGTTAACTATACAACACATGATCTTGAGTCAGGAGCAATGGTAATTGCTTTGAAGATCTGGATACACTACTTGTAGGGTACAAGGTGTAATACTCTCATACCAGTGAAGTCAAACGAAAGAAGCAAAGTCGTATCCCGATAGTGAAAGGTTCGCTGGAATGCCAAGAGAGGACCTGAGTTCACTCAAGAACATGAGAAACAAATAAAACTTCTATCTGTAGCATATTTATCAATTATGCTTAAACTCTAATTTCGGGACGAAATTCTCTCTAACGGGGGGATGATGTGACAACCCGATATTTAGAGAAAATGTAATGTAAAACCAGTCAAATTCAGGTCAAAATATAACTTTCCTAAAATCTTATTTGGGTTAAATCAAGTACTAGCAATCGTAACAAGGTTTTCATACATATAAAGAACACAAAAATCCGAGTTATAACGAAGAAGTTATGACCATTTTAAGATTTCTGACAAAACCGGAAAGACCGATTAAATGAAAAACGTGAAGTTTCAATACAATAGTTTTTAGCCTTAAGTATCTAAATGAAAGTTTTAGATAACATTAAACCGTGAGTGTACATAAAAAGAACGTCCAAATCTGACTTCGTATTAGGAAGTTGTGATATTTCCAAGATCCGGATATAGCAGTAGGCAGCTAAAAACTCGAAATAGAGCATGAGAGACTTTTGGCCAAAACAACCTAAATGAGAATCGAAGGTCTAAATAATAGTAGCGCAACGGCGAAAAGTCTAACGAAAACGGACGTCGGATGAAGAAGTTATGGAATTTTAACGGACTTTTCGTGTCCCGACCCGTTATAAATAAATAATTAAAAATAAATTCAAAATTTGCCGATGAACTCTAAATGAGAGTTTTAGATCATATTTTCAGCTACGCGTGCATATAAACAACGTCGAAAACGGAGCTCGTACGCGAAAGTTACGGATTTTACAAGTTCGAGGCCCGAAATCCGAGGCTGTCAGGCTTCCAACGACGTGGCACAAGTTTGCCGCGACCCGGCAAGTGACTGAGGGCGTCCAATCAATGGAAGAGGATAATTTTGACTCCCCACGATGTGTCCATCCCTTGCCATGACATGGCACACCCCAAAAATGCCCCTATAAATAGATTTCAAGGGCTCCGGGTTTCATTGCTCAGTTCCCTTCGTTCTCGCACCAAAACTCTTTGTTTAAACCCCCGAGACCCTCCCAAAGCCCCGGTTTTCACCTTCAAATCCCAAAGGAAGGTTTTGTGTTCCCGAGATTCCCGAGATTCCTGAGAATCCCGAGATTTTCCCGCGTTTTCAACTCTTCCTATCGAAGTTCTGCTCGATTCTTCTCTCGACTACTTCAAATCAACCACTTCAATCAAGTGAGTTTATACCCCTGTAATCTACACTTTCAAATGCTTTATAAATGCTTTTTATACACTTTTAAAGGGGGAGGGGAATACAAGTAAACACACGGTTATCCCCGTGTGAAAGACATAAATCTTTGTTATACTTTTTGGTTATGTAATCAATCACATGTGATTTATAACTAACATACAATTGGACTAACTACACTTTTAGCCATTTCACCAAACAGAATACTTCAAATAGCTTTCTTAAACGTTTTTACATGTTAAAACACTTTTATAAACTGTCTTACAAACTGTAGGTTTCCTTTTTGAATCTGTTATAGTTGTGCTTCAAACAAAGGTTTTCTTACAATTAAAACTGTCTTATCAACTGTTTTCGAATTGTTTTATAAACTGACATCAAGTCATAAATTCTTATTTATTAAACTTTTCAAAGGTTTTACAAAAAATTCTTTTATACCTATTGTTAAATGCTTGCCTATATATGTATAGTTAAATAAGAAAGGTTTAAAAGACTTAGAACGGCTAGCTCGCCTTATTTCTTTTTGTGTTCTCGTTGGGATGTGGCCTTAGAGCATCAGTTATTCGTCCGAATGTCGTCTAAATACTAGTTATATATATCATGTATACCGATATAGACATAAAAGTTCCATCAGTTAGTTCAGTTCCGACACTCGTAGGTAGCAAGGGTGTGTAAACCTACTTGGACACTCATAAATTACATTTCTAGTAACTATAATAGGTATAGTTAGGAGATACTACTTACCATTCCAACTACAAGGAATCACGCAAGAGTCAGTTCATTCATGAGTCTATACCAATGTTTTATTTATAAGTATGCATTCTTCATAACAAGGATAATCTTTTTCCTATAAAAGGTATTTCGTTATATTACTCGTGAACTTGTTGTTAGTAAACATGTGAGACAATGGCTTTGTTAGTACCAAAACAAAAGTCCCCACCTATAATCAGAGTCTCTTGTAGGGAGAGCGTGACAAGTGTGTATAGATCTATACGGGGCTGTCGACTCCGCACCCTGACTGTTAGCTACAGTTCCCGGGGTGACAAATGTCAACATAGGTATTGCGTCTAGTATGGTTATGAGGAACTCACAACACGCGGAAACAACTCTTGTATGTAGTAATATACATTTAACTCAATCATGCTCAGGGGGTAATAACTACACCATGGGATATTATTAGCATGTTCACAATTCGGGATAAACACCCTTTTAACCAGTTTTACTTAAACAAAAGACTCACAGGGAGTATTAAAAATATATTGGTTTACAGAGTCATCAAGTGCCTTGGCGATTTTATACATACATAAATCTATTATTTAGGCATGAAAAACATGATTGTGTTATAGATTTGGAACTTTTAAACTACCACACACTTATGGATAAATGTTGGACTTGTAGAAACAAATATTCAAAAACGGTCAGGTCTTGGTAGAAGACTACTTTCAAAACATTTAGGTCTTGGTAGAAGACTACTTTCAAAACATTCAGGTCTTGGTAGAAGACTACTTTCAAAACATTCAGGTCTTGGTAGAACACTACTTTTTATACTAGTAGGAAATATGGGATTTTCTAGGGTTTTCATACTTATAGTAAATGTTTCATCAAACATTCTCCAGTCTTTCAGAACAACTTTTCAAAGCAATAACATTAAAATACTTATGAATTCACCAGCTTTATTGCTGATACTCGCTTTCAAAATAACTTGTATTCTCAGGTTACAAATAGACAGGTGTCGATGCAAGGTTTAGAGAAGACGGAGCAGTCAAGACTCGTCTTTTATTTTGATTAGTTATCATGTTGTCTTGTACTATGAAAGAACACACTTGTAATCAAAATTATACTATTAATGCAATGGATGATGTTGTTGCTTGTTTACTACTTTACATTTGTTATGATACATTACATGACGTCCTCCGCCCCAGAATGTTTCCGCCGTTCTCGGTTTTGGGGTGTGACAATCATCGTCGAGTAGTGGTACGTTTTCAAAATAGTAATTTCATTTAGAATTAATTTATATTCATATAAGATTAAAATTTGGGGATGACACTTAAAAGTTACTATAACAACTCACATGTTAAAATAGGTCATAAAATTCAAGTGAAATAAAAGATCCCTTAGAGAAGCTATTATGACTCACCATATACATCAGGGTTGTGTGCAACTGAGATGTTGCAGACTTAGAGTAAGTGACTCCGCTTAGGTCCGCTTTCCTTAATTGGTTGAGGATTTGAGGCAGAGATGCTCAGTCGACTGCCTGGCTCATCTTAAGTATTCACCACTTGTATATGACGGGCGATAGTAGTGGTACCTTGGGGGATCATGGTATAAAAGTATCCCTTCAGTAAGTAAAGCACTTTTATTTGTATGTATGTGCACATAGCGGTACGATACATAGGAGTGCTAATTTCAAAATAGAAAATAGGAAACTCGAGAACAGTTACAAGGAGTACATTGTTGAACATACTAGGAGTACAGTACCAAGCATACCAGGGATACATCGTCGTTTATCAGATGTTTCTTTCATTTGACCAAAACTTTGTTCAGTATAGAGTCCGTTGTTTTTCTTTCGTCATGAGTTGGCGTGGTCCTCACCATACTGAGTTCATATGTTTCTATCGCCTCGATCGGCAAGTTCTCGAAACTTTCGTCATTCATATCGAAGTTCCGACCTAAACGTAAACTTTATCTTTCGCATTCTAAACCCCCGAAGTACTCGTGCGAAGAGTACTTTGTCCTCCGAAGCCTTATCGTCAAACGTCCGCAGACCGTCACAAAATACCACTCGTCCAGCAGACCAATGTTCGAGCACAGAGGCTATGGACGAATACAGTCCACCTATTATTTTTGAATGTATACGCAAGGGTGGTATATGAGTGTGATTACGCAGATCTAGTATGTATTTTTCCGCCCTATCTCCTGTTTCCCCGTTGAGTTGTGGACCTAGGGCAGAGTCGCACATCCGACAATCCTACTAATCTTAATCATATACGGCTTGTATAGGTGAGGTAATGATAGATGGACCAAGTATGAATCCTATCAAGAACACCAGGGCAAAGTTGCCAAGTCTACGAGTGAATATTCTACAAAGTAGAAGAGCTCAACCCCAGTAGTAATGTTAAGAGAGCTAATTTCGGGACGAAATTCGTTCTAACGGGGGGATGATGTGACAACCCAAAAATTTCTATTATGTACAACCATCCACTTCAATATGAGTCAAAACTATTTCTACTAACTTTCAAACTTTTTGGAATAAGTTTGAGTGTTTTAAAGTTAGTGCTTCAGAAGATATCAGGAGAGTGGATACTCTAGGGTTTATTATGTAGCAATAAGTGCCGAAAACTTCAAGAGTTTGGAGTTTACGGTCCAAAAGGGAATTGGGACCGTAAACCCTAAAGGCTATATAAGTGAGACTTAGATATCACAACATAGTAAATGTAAACAAGCAAACAACATCATCCATTGCATTAAATATATAATTTTTAATACAAGCGTGTTCCGTACAGTTATAGACACCAAAAATAATGTGAATCAAAATAATAAGATGAGTCTTGGATGTGCTCCATCTTCTCAAAAGCTGGCCTCGGTACCTGTCTACTGATGACCTGAGAATACAAGTTATTTTGAAAGAGTTTATCAGCATTAAGCTGGTGAGTTCATAAGTATTTAGTGTCGGTGTTTGTTATCAAAACATTTGAACATGTATCAAGTGTAAGTTTGTAAAATGTATGTAAATGTTAGTACGTGTTTGTAAAAATTTGAATCTCTCAGAAAAACCTATATTTTCTATTAAAAGTAGCCTTCTACCAAGGCGTAACTGTTTTGTACGTTCGTTTGTTGTAAAATTGTGTAATTTTCCCAAGGGTAACTATCATTATCAAAATATAGTTTGTACATAAATGTTTAAGTGAAATAATCACTAAATGTATATAAAGGATAAATTACTATAGTACTGTAGTATTGTAATATAGGAACTACTGTTGTACTAACTACCTTAAACCGGATTTATATTAAGGTATCATGTGATAAATTGTACCATACTATCAATTGGATAAACAACGACAAATGCAGTCGTAAAAAAAATGACATTTGGCACCCGCAGACCTGCAGGTCCGGCTGTAGCTAGAAGCAAGGTGTAGGATAGTCAATCCAGTATAGATCTACACGCAAACCCACGCTCTCCCTACAAGAGACTCTGGCTACAACTCGGGCCATGACATTTAAGCCATGCTCCGATACAGTGGATCACAATTTGTCAATGTATATATGTATATGTAATGTATTGTTACATGTTCTAGTATCGTTTTATATGTTCTCTTTCTAGTGTAGTTGTATATGTTCTTTCTCTAGTATAGTTGTATATGTTCTTCTTCTAGTATAGTTGTATATGTTCTTCTACTAGTATAGTTGTATATGTTCTCATAGTAATGTAATGTATATGTTCTCATAGTAATGTAATGTATATGTTCTCATAGTAATGTAATGTATATGATCTCATAGTACTGAGTATTGACTCATGAATGAACTGTCTCATTGATCTAGCAATAGTATAAGTGTAACCCTGTGTTACCCCAATGGTAACTTACTAATGATGTAACTGATATGTATGAATATGGAAGAACTTTTATGTCTATATATTCACATATGATATATAATTAATATTGAAACGACCCTCGGACGGCTACCCGACATCCCACCAGACCACATCCAAATCGAGAAAAAGGAAATAGGGCGGATGGCCTTCCTAAGCCCTTTAAACATTGCTTATATATCTATACATATATGGGCATGCAATTTATAAGAAGTATAACAAAGATTAAATAAAAGTATTTGGTAAGAAAAGAGTTTGTAAAACATTTTGAAGTAAAACAGTTTGAACAGTGATAAAATCATTGGTATTATAGTTATTAATCACATGTGATTGATGTAATAACTATAAGTATTCAACTTGAATTCCCCCCCATAAAAGCATTTAAAACATTTAAAAGTATTTCAAAGGTTAATTAAAGGGGTATGAACTCACTTGTGGTGAGTGGATTGAATTGAAGTTTCGGTTACGGTGCTAGGTGACAATTGAAGACTTGTACACATGCACGAGCCTAGTTATCATATAATGAACATATATATATAACTAATTAGCCTTATTATAACTAATAAAATGAATTGGGACACTCTAGAACCAGAAAACACTTTGTTTCAAGTGCTAAAGTTCACAAGGATTGCATCCGAGTGTTAGTAGGGCAAAACTAGGGTGTTTGGGGTCCAAGTGTAAACTCCTTGGGAGTTTACGGTCTAAATGACCCTTACCCTAGGAGTTTACGACATTAAACTCAAGGGTTTACGGTCTAAACTCCATTTCTTGCAACTATGGGTTGTTTGGAAGTCTAACAAATCCTTTGAAGCAATCTTGCTAAGTGGTTTAGCCTTTGGAATGGACTAGGGCCACAAAACACCCTCCTTGAGGTGTTTACGGCCTAAGGGTATTTTCCCTTGGGTTTATTACCGTAAACCCTTATGGGAAGGGATATTGCCTTTGTTTCAAGTCCTTATCACAACTAGGTAAACATCTAAGTTAGTTTTTAGGGCTAAGAAAGGAAAATGACTCATTTAAACACCTTTTTGGGTGTTTACAGTTTTGGAATATCCATAGACCGTAAACACCTACAATTTGTGGTGTTTGATGTTTTTCAAAGCCTAAACACATCCATGGGAAGTTTAACTAAGTTAAGGTAAGTCTTAGACTTCCAACTAGGGCTAGACATGGGACTTAAGTCACTTTTGGGGGTCTTTATGGTGTTTACGGCCCAAGCATCACCTTGGACCGTGAACACCTCAATCATGGTGTTCTTGACCGATTTTCTTGGTGTTTATTTGATATAATAACTTAGAAGCACTCAAGGATGGAAGTACTTACTATAATGATGCTTGATTTGAGCTAAAAGGCCAAGAACACTTAGTGTGTGTTCTTGGTGTTCTTGGTGTTTTGGAAAAACTAAACAAAATACATAAATGAATGGATGAATAGATGCACAAACACTAGATTAAGTGTTTTACTAAGAAGAAATGGTTAGAAGACTTACAAGATTGATGATTTGGATTTGTTTCTAGTTTGATACATGAGAGTGTTTCTTGAGTTTACTCTTTTCGGAGTTTACTCTTTTGGATAAATGGGGAGTAAACTCCTTTTGACTAGACTTAAGGAGTAAACTCATGGATAAGCATGAGTTTTCGGATTCTGGTATGATTTTTCGACTCAAACGAAATAGTTTAGCCGAGGGTTTCTAAGACGCGAGGTGTTTGCGGTTTTAAAAATTTAAAACCCGAGACGGCGCTTTCTTTCACCCGTTCGTTTAAAAATAATATTAAAATAATCAAACGAACTTTATATTTCTTAAAAATAAGAAATAATGATATTAATTCACGATAAGAAGTGGTTGACTTTTAAGGTTTGACCAAATGAAAATTTCGGGTTGTCACATCATCCCCCTGTTAAGGGAATTTCGTCCCGAAATTAAAGTCTAAATAAATAAAGTAGTTACACATAACTAAGCAAAAAGATGGGGGTATTTCAGTTTCATCTGATCCTCACGCTCCCAAGTGAATTCCGGTCCTCTCTTGGCGTTCCAGCGGACCTTCACAATCGGGATACGGCTTTGCTTCGTCTGCTTGACTTCTCGGTCCATGACCTCTACCGGTTCTTCCACGAAGTTGAGACTCTCGTTGATCTCGATCTCGTCGAGTGGGATTACGAGGGTCTCGTCAGACAAACACTTTTTCAAGTTAGACATGTGGAATGTAGAATGTACGTTACGAAGTTCGTCGGGCAGGTTGAGTTTGTAAGCCACGGGGCTGATCCTTGCGAGGATCTCGAAGGGTCCTATATACCTCGGATTAAGCTTCCCACGCTTACCGAAGCGTATCAAGCCCTTCCAGCGTGAGACTTTGAGAAGGACTCGGTCTCCCACTTGGAATTCCAAAGGTTTCCTTCGCTTATCAGCGTAGCTCTTCTGTCGGTCTCTAGAGGCTTTCAATCGTTCACGAATTTGAACGATCTTGTCTGTCGTTTCCCGAATGATCTCCGGACCTGTGAGAGTGCTTTCGGGAACTCGTCCCTTAGCTAACTGGGTATCACCCACCTCAGCCCAACACAGAGGGGATATGCACCTTCGGCCATAGAGGGCCTCGAATGGAGCTGCCTTTATGCTCGTGTGATAACTGTTGTTGTAGGAAAATTCGACGAGGGGTAAATGGGTATCCCAAGCTTTTCCAAAGTCAATCACACAGGCGTGCAACATATCTTCTAAGGTCCGGATTGTTCTCTCATTTTTTCCGTCGGTCTGTGGATGGTAGGCTGTGCTCATGTCCAGCCTTGTTCCCAGGGAGTGTTGTAGCGATTGCCAAAATCTGGAGGTGAACCTACTATCTCTATCGAAGATAATGGATATAGGTACACCATGTAGTCGTACAATCTCCCTAATGTATGTTCTCGTAAGCTTCTCCATCTTGTTAGTTTCTTTGATAGGCAGGAAGTGTGCAGACTTGGTCAATCTATCGACGATGACCCATATACTTCCATTCTAGAATCTCTGGTTGTTGTAGTAAACCGGAGGGCTTCTGGTATTCGACCTTGACCTTTGCGCAAGTAAGGCGTTTACTTACGAAGGTAGCAATCTCTGCTTTCATATTAGGCCACCAGTATAGCTTTTTAAGATCCAGATTCATCTTATCCGAACCTGGGTGGACGGAATACCGAGTGTTGTGCGCCTCGGTCATGACCAATTCTCGGAAACCACCGTGTTTCGGGGTCCAGATCCGATCCATGAAATATAGGGCTCAGCCACCCTTGGCTTCTAAATTCTTATCCATTCCTCTGAGGGATTCACTCGCCATATGTTCAGGTTTCATAGCTTCTAGTTGGGCTACCTGAATTTGTGTCGACAAGTGTGAATGGATAGTCATTGTCAACGACTTGACTCTTCGACCAGAATATTCCTTCCGACTTAGGGCGTCCGCTACTACGTTGGCTTTACCCGGATGATAACGAATTTCACATTCATAGTCACTGAGTAGCTCGACCCACCGTCATTGTCTCATGTTGAACTCTTTCTGATCGAATATGTGTTGTAAACTCTTATGGTCGGTAAAGATAGTACTTTTCGTTCCGTACAAGTAATGTCTCTAGATCTTCAGGGCAAACACAACTGCCCCTAGCTCAAGATCATGGGTCATGTAGTTAACTTCGTGCGTTTTCAGCTGTCTCGAGGCGTAGGCGATGACCTTACCTCACTGCATCAGAACACACCCGAGCCCTTGATTCGATGCATCGCAATAGACTATGAAGTCTTCTATCCCTTCGGGGAGGGATAGTATTGGTGTGGTGCACAAGGCTCGCTTGAGCGTTTGGAACGCTCTCTCCTGTTTCTCTTCCCAATCAAAGGCCACGCCCTTCTGGGTCAGGGTTGTAAGAGGTTTCGCAATTCGGGAGAAATTCTGTATGAACCTGCGGTAGTAGCCAGCGAGACCTAGAAATTGACGAATTTCTGTAGGCGTCTTTGGTGCTGACCAGTTCTCAATGGCCTTAATTTTGGATGGGTCCACGTGGATTCCCTCTTCGCTTACCACATGTCCTAAGAATTCGACTCTTCGGATCCAAAATTCACATTTAGAGAACTTCGCATAGAGTTTCTCCGTTCGTAAAGTTCCTAGAACTTGTCGCAGATGATCGCCATGCTCTTCCTTACTTCGGGAGTAGATCAGGATGTCATCAATGAATACTATGACGAACTGATCCAAGTAAGGTCGGCATACTCTATTCATCAGATCCATGAAACTGCTGGCGCATTGGTCAATCCGAATGGCATCACCACAAACTCGTAGTGTCCATAATGAGTTCGGAAGGCTGTCTTCGGAATATCCTCCTCTAACACTCGTAACTGGTGATATCCGGATATTAGATCAATTTTGGAAAAGTAGCTCGCTCCTTGCAGTTGGTCAAATAGATCGTCTATGCGAGGCAGAGGGTAACGATTCTTGACCGTTAGTTTGTTGAGTTCTCTGTAGTCGATACACATACGGAATGATCTGTCTTTCTTCTTAACGAATAACACCGGTGCTCCCCAAGGCGAGAAACTTGGTCTTATAAAGCCCTTGCTGAGCAGTTCCTTAAGTTGACCAGATAGTTGATGCATCTCTGCTGGTGCTAATCGATAGGGTGACTTGGCTACTAGGGTAGCTCGTGGAACTAAGTCGGTTCTGAACTCGACCTGTCGTTGCGGAGGTAATCCTGGTAGCTCTTCTGGGAAAATGTTGGGGAAGTCGCCCACTACTGGAATGTTCTTTAGTTCTTTCGCTTCGAGGCTCGTATCGACGATGTGAGCAAGGAATGCATGGTATTCTTTACGTAGATACTTCTGTGCTTGAATACATGATATAATACGAAGACTCGCACCGGGTTTTTCGCCGTAGACTATAAGAGTTTCGTTAGATGGAGGTTTAGACGGACTGCTTTCTCGAAGCACATGATGTCGGCACGATGAAGGCTTAACCAATCCATGCCGATGATAACGTCGAAGCTTTTTATTGAGACCGGCATAAGGTCGATTGGGAATGAATGGTTATCCAGAGTTAGGGTACAACCTAAGTATATGCTATTCGTACTTTCAGTTTTTCCATTTGCCATTTCTACTGTGAATTTTTCCTTAAGTGTGTGCGGTTGTTGCTTAAGCATGCGAACAAATTTATGGTTCACGAAGCTTCGCTCCGCTCAACTATCGAATAGAATGCATGCATAGGAGTTATCGAGGAGGAACGTACTAGTCACCACTGTCGGGTCAGCAACTGCTTCCCTGTGGCCTATAGCTATGTGACATCCCCAAAATCTCGGCCAAAAAAGACCGATTTTCATTTATGCTTTTAAAATAATTTCAGAGTAAATCCTTTTGATTTGAAAGAGAGTTGTCGAATTTGTTCCCAAAAACAAAACATGATAAAACAATGTTTACCAAAGCATTTCATAAAAGAAATGTATTTTCATTATAAAATCAAAACTCGGGGTGTCATGTTCCGATACAAACCAATAAGCATAAACGATAACATTACAAGTCATTCAACAAATATATACATATACAGACTTGTAAACAAAACAACTTGATGGTTCGTCCATCTTATGCCCTCGCACCACTTCCTGTAATACAAATAAAACTGAGCGGGTCAGGTTTGGGAGCCTGGTGAGCATATAGGGTTTTCAACCCACAATAAATAATTATATTTAATTCCACCAACCAACAATAACCCAATTACCCATTCCCGTTATTCTCACTTTATGTCCCTAAAATAACTAACACAAGGGACCTAGTCTAAGAATATTTCATCGGGGCGACAACACATGCTTCGGGGGTTCCTCAGCAATATAAGTCAAATAAGGCAACCATGAGGGGGATGGAGTACAGCGAATGAACACCCAAGTTCATTAACACCTACAGGTGGCGAACCTGCTAATGTTTCCACAAGACTGTCTAGAAAAGTCTGTGGTCGTCATCTAAACTCCGCTAGATGACTAAATCAAACAACAACGAGGCCTCTCATCTGTTTATTACACACCAACTATCTACCCATGTTCTACCCAACATATTAGTAGATAAAATATACATTTTTATACATGGATAAAAACCTGTATAGCATGCTTTGATCAATACATATTCCACATAACAGATGAGGCACACACACATAACACGTATTTCATAGAAAACAAATCAGATCCATGAGATAGAAGAGAGTGAATATACAATCACACATATAACACAAAATATACACATAACACGTATTTCGTATAAAATACTTCATAATTATGCGTTAGAAGAAAGTAACCACACACTCACACCTATAAACAACAATACACTTAATACACTCGAACCATACTTGTATTATTATCGTGTTTATGAAAGGTAGTATACACTCACTTGATCAGAAGATGATCGGACAGCACTACGACTTGCAGAAGTAGTAATCCTCAGCAGATCTGGAAGATCTTCACAAAAATCGAACTTCTCGCGGGCAGAGCTTTGGCTCGGGAACCGCATTTCTCGGGATCTTCAGGATCTCGGGACTTGCTTCGGGGCTCGAGAATAATACCGGGGCTTTGGGGTATTTTTGGCATGCAAATCGATGCAAAACAAGAGAGAGAAGAGAGAAAAATAGCAATTGAGTCGGTTGCCCTCGCTTCCTATTTATAGGAGGCTGGAGCCTCGGAGTACGCGGGGCGTACTGCAGTACGCGGGGCATACTGCTCCGAAACGTCATTGCTTACGTATCCGAAGTGCTCGAGTGTGAGTGTCGACATTCCTCAGTGTACTCGGGGCGTACACGAGTACGCGGGGCGTACTTCGGATGAGTCCGATGACTCCTCTTCGGATAATGTCGGATTTTCCAATTAAATTTAAATACAAATTATTTAATAAACTTCGGAAATTCATATCCTCTTCATACGAACTCCGTTTTCGACGTTCTTTATATCCACGCGAAGGTGAGACTACGCTCTACAACTTTCGTTTATACTCCATCGGCTAATTTTAACTTTATTTTTATTATTTATTTTTAATAGGCCGGGACAGAAAAACTTCGTTATAAATTCATAACTTCTTCGTTTGACGTCCGTTCTCGCCTAACTTTTTATCGCTTCGATACCAACAACGAGATCTTCAATTCTCGTTTAGATTGCTTCGGCTAAAAACCGCCCTATCTCAAATCGAGTATTTCAGGCTGCATACCGCTAAGCCGAAACTTCGATAAATCATAACTTCCTCATACGAAGTCAGATTTGGGCGTTCTATATATATTCGGAAACCTCGTTTCAACTACTACAACATTAACCAAAGATATCAAGTTTATTTTACACTTAAATTTCGACGCTTATTTTTATTCTTAATTAATCCAACCACATAATTAAGCAATTAAGCACAAAACACATAATACTCAAATAATACAATCTTATTATTTCAAAACGGGTTACAAATGTTAACCTAGACTATTACATTGCTAAAAATGGCAAGCCCGAAAACACAGGCGTTACAATTCTCTCCACCTTAGAATAATTCCGTCCAAGGAATCACACATCAACAAACAAATGCGGATAGCGACCCAACATGTCACTCTCCGTCTCCCAGGTGAGATTCGGCCCATTCGTGTGTTTCCATCGGACAAGCACTAACCCAACCATTTTGCGTCGCAACTTCTTAGTCTTCCGGTCAACAATTGCCTCTGGTTCTTCAATCAACCTTTTGTTCTCATGAATTCTCAATTCAGAAATTGGAATTATATCAGGAACTTCTCCCGTAAACTTCCTCAAATAACACACATGAAAAGTGTTGTGAATTCCAGTCAGTTCTTTGGGTAATTCGAGCTTGTAAGCTTGGTTCCCAATCCTCTGAAGAACTTTAAACGGTCCAATAAACCTTGGACTTAACTTTCCCCTTTTACCAAATCCTATAAGTCCCTTCCACGGCGAGACTTTAAGCAAAACTGAATCTCCAACCTCAAAATTCATCGGTCTTCGCTTTTTGTCAGCATAGCTCTTTTGACGATCCTGAGCTGCTAACATTCTTTCCCTAATTATTTTCAACTTTTTAGCAGTTTGATGAACCATCTCCGGTCCCATAAACTGCTTTTCCCCAGCCTCAAGCCAACAAGACGGCGTACGACACTTCTGTCCATACAAAGCTTGATAAGGTGCCATCTTAATGCTTGAGTGAAAACTATTATTATAGGAAAATTCTACCAATTGTAAATGTTCATCCCAATTACCTAGGAATTCCAAGGTACATGCTCTTAACATATCTTCAAGTGTTTGTATCGTTCTTTCACTCTGACCATCAGTCTGCGGATGGTAAGCTGTACTTAAACACAACTTGGTACCCAATTCCTCTTGTAGACTTTTCCAAAACCTCGAGGTGAAACAGCTATCATGATCCGACACAATCATTAACGGAACACCGTGAAGCCTCACAATTTCCTTCACGTAAGAATTCACAAGCTTCTCCATAGACCATTTCTCCTTGGCTGCTATGAAATGCGCACTCTTAGTGAATCGATCAACGACCACCCAAATCATGTCGTGACCATTCTTTGTTCGGGGTAGTTTAGTGACAAAATCCATAGCAATGTCTTCCCACTTACTCATAGGCACAGGCAATGGTTCTAAACTCCCGTACGGTTTCTGATGTTGTGTCTTGACTCTCGCACAAGTCACACACTCAGCCACATACTTTGCAACATCAAGCTTCATCGTCGGCCACCAGTAGTAGGGTTTCAGGTCCCTATACATTTTAGTGCTACCAGGATGAATCGAGTACATGGTCTTTTGAGCTTCTTCCATCAGAAGATCTCTGACTCCTCCTGTCTTAGGTATCCAAATCCGATCTTGGAACACCTTCAGTCCATGACTGTTTACACCGAACACCAACATTTTGCCCAAACGTTCCTCCTTTCGATCATTCTTTTCAGAAGCTTCGCTTTAAGCTTTCTTTATACTTTCCACAATGGTCGAGACAACTTCAATTCTCAACGCTCTTGGCCTTTTCCTTTCAAGATTGACTTTCTGACTGAGAGCATCAGCAACAACATTAGCTTTACCGGGGTGGTAAAGTATCTCGCAGTCGTAGTCTTTAAGTAACTCTAGCCAGCGTCGTTGCCTCATATTCAATTCTTTCTGATTAAAGAGATATTTGAGACTCTTATGATCAGTGAAAAGTTTGCACTTCGTTCCATAGAGTTAATGCCTCCATATTTTCAGAGCGAAAACTACCGCTGCCAACTCCAAATCATGAGTCGGGTAATTCTTTTCATGCTCCTTCAGCTGTCGAGACGCATATGCTATCACCTTTTCTCTTTGGGTCAAAACACAACCCAATCCAACCCTAGACACATCGCTATAAATAGCGAAGTCTTCAACTCCATCGGGTAAAGAAAGTATCGGTGCCTCTCATAGCTTCTTCTTTAGCTTCTCGAATGCTTCTTTATGCTTATCACTCCAAGCATAAGTAGCTCCTTTGTGGGTCAAAGCTGTTAATGGAGTAGCAATCGAAGAAAAGCCTTGGACAAACCTTCGGTAATATCCGGCTAATCCTAAAAAGCTTCAGATCTCCGTGGGACTTTTCGGTTGCTCCCACTTCATTACAGCTTCAATCTTTGCTGGATCAACCATTATCCCTTCTTGGTTGACCACGTGACCCAAGAATTGGACTTCACGAATCCAAAAATCACACTTAGAGAACTTTGCATACAGCTTCTCCTTCTTCAAGACTTCTAACACTTCTCGTAAGTGTCTGCCATGCTCCTCTTGGCTTTTTGAGTAAATCAGAATGTCGTCTATGAATACTATCACGGATCTATCAAGGAACGGATTACAAACCCTATTCATTAAATCCATGAATGCTGTCGGAGCATTGGTTAGTCCAAACGACATAACCAAGAACTCGTAGTGTCCATATCTAGTTCTAAATGCAGTCTTCTCGATATCTTGCTCTCTTACTTTTAGCTGATGATATCCTGACCTAAGATCGATCTTCGAGAAATAGCTCGAACCTTGCAATTGATCAAATAGGTCATCAATCCTCGGCAACGGATATCTATTCTTTATTGTTGCCTTGTTTAGCTCTCTGTAATCGATGCACATTCTCATACTTCCATCTTTCTTCTTCACAAATAACACTGGAGCTCCCCAGGGCGATGAACTAGGTCTAATGAAACATTTGTCCAATAACTCCTGAAGTTGCATCATTAGCTCCTTCATCTCCGTTGGTGCTAATCTGTAAGGTGCTTTTGCTATTGGCGTGGTTCCTGGTAACAAGTCAATTCTGAACTCCACTTGTCTATCAGGTGGTAATCTAGGAAGATCTTCGGGAAATACTTCCGGATAATCACACACCACTGGAATACTCTGCATCACCTTCTTTTCCTTCTTAGCATCGATCACGAATGCTAAATATTATGTACATCCCTTGGTCAAACACTTTCTGGCTTTCATTAGAGAAATGATTCCAGAATTTACTCTATGTTAGTCCCCATACACCATAAACGAATCTTTCCCAGGCGGGTTTACTTTAACTATCTTCTTCTTGCATAAAATTTCGGCATCATTGGCGCTAAGCCAATCCATTCCCAACACGATGTCGAAACCATTTAGTTCTATAGGCAATAATTCCTTGTGAAACTTATTCCCATTAAGGTCGATTAAGATGTTTTTCATACGATGGCTAATAGGTACAAACTTGCCACTAGCAACTTCGACTAATAAAGCATTATCTAGTCTATCAATAGGCAAATCTAGTTTTCTACCAAACTCGTGCGAAATAAAGGAGTAGTTGGCTCCAGAATCAAACAAAATTTGAGCAGGTAATTCGTTTACGAGAAAGGTACCTGAAGCGACATCAGCTTCATCTTTCGCAGCCTCAAGTTTCATCTGGAAGGCTCTCGCCTTCGGCTTTGGTGGAATTTTAGGCTTTGCTGCCTCATTCTTCTTCGGACAGTCTTTCAAAATATGCCCCTCTTCATTACAACCAAAACACATCCTTTTGTTGTTCGGACACTCATTGGCAAAATATCCAACCTTTCCACACTTGTAGCAGGTTACATCCTCGCTACATTTCCCAAAGTGCTTTTTCTTACACTTATCACACCACTTCGCTTCGCCTCCCTATCCTCCAAACTTTTTCAAATCAGATTTCGAAAATTTGCCCTTCTTACCGAAATCAGATGTTCCCTCAAACTTTCTCTTCTCACCAACCTCAACCTTGTCGGTGGTTCTCCCCTTAATCATGTTCTCAACAGACTTGGCAGCCCAGATAGCTGCCTCTAGAGTATGTGCCTGACGTACTGGCACCTCGTACTCCCATGGGAGTCCCTTCGCATACCGTCCACCTTTGTCAGCTCATCTGGAATGATGCGCAAAGCAAACTCCATCTTATCGGTGAAGTTATTGGTGTATTCATCAACTGACATGCTGCCCTTCGTCAATGCCAAAAACTTATTCTCCAACTCCAACAATTTTTGGGCCGAGCAGAACCTGCGCTTGAACTGCACCAAGAACTCTGCCCAGGTCAATTGCAGTGGCTCATTAGGGCTTAACGTCTTCCCTAGAGTGTTCCACCAACGAACGGCTCTACCTCGGAACTGACGCACTGCATAGATAGTTTGCAACTTGCCTCTGCAGCCACAAGTCATGAAGGCTAACTCCATTTCGGAGATCCAATCCATAACTCCAATCGGATCCTCCTTTCCATTGAAGGTCGATGGTTTGCAAGTTAGAAAGTCCTTGTACTTGCATCCCATTCCATCATTCCTTCCATCATGGTTGTTTTTCCTAACTATCGGTGGGTTGGCTTGACCAACAGACCCACTGAAGTTTCCACCTTCCGAATGCCCTTCACTTAATTCAGGCTCTTCCACACGAATTGACAGTTCTTCATGATTCTGTTGAAGCAACCGTCTAGCTTCATCCATCTGACGATCCAACATCGTTTGAATCATCATTTGCACACCAGCCATGGTTATTGGCTCAGGTGCTGCTGCTACGACAGGTATTTGTTCAATCACTGGTGGTTGATTCCTGTTTTCATCAGCATTTCCAACTCCACTTCTTTTTCTCACCATTTTGATCTACACACCGAATAAGGTGAAATTAGATCCTCAATCCCGATAGATATTCAAATCATCCTTATCGTTCCGAAACGTTTACATGCTAGTTCTAATATCGTAGACGTACGCTTAGAATCCTACACACATAAAGTTTCTAGATCCGGTCGGCAACAGACCATAGATCCGAACAAATAATATCATATATGGCAACATATAACATTTAGCACATAAAGCATTTTAGGCAACTTTCCTAAAATAAACTAGTGCTCGTGTCTAAAATATCACAGACACACATCTCAAAATTTCACTTAGCATTCTAAGTTTAAGTCTAGAAATCCTACAAATTCCTAGTTCGCTTAAACTAATGCTCTGATACCAACTGTGACATCCCTAAAATCTCGGCCAGAAAAGACCGATTTTCATTAATGCTTTTAAAATAATTTTAGAGTAAATCCTTTTGATTTGAAAGAGAGTTGCGGAATTTGTTCCCAAAAACAAAACATGATAAAACAATGTTTACCAAAGCATTTCATAAAAGAAATGTATTTTCATTATAAAATCAAAACTCGGCGTGTCATGTTCCGATACAAACCAATAAGCATAAACGATAACATTACAAGTCATTCAACAAATATATACATATACAGACTTGTAAACAAAACAACTTGATGGTTCGTCCATCTTATGCCCTTGCGCCACTTCCTGTAATACAAATAAAACTGAGCGGGTCAGGCTTGCGAGCCTGGTGAACATATAGGGTTTTCAACCCACAATAAATAATTATATTTAATTCCACCAACCAACAATAACCCAATTACCCATTCCCGTTATTCTCACTTTATGTCCCTAAAATAACTAACACAAGGGACCTAGTCTAAGAATATTTCATCGGGGCGACAACATATGCTTCGGGGGTTCCTCAGCAATATAAGTCAAATAAGGCAACCATGAGGGGGATGGAGTACAGCGAATGAACACCCAAGTTCATTAATACCTACAGGTGGCGAACCTGCTAATGTTTCCACAAGACTATCTAGAAAAGTCTGTGGTCGTCATCTAAACTCCGCTAGATGACTAAATCAAACAACAACGAGGTCTCTCATCTGTTTATTACACACCAACTATCTACCCATGTTCTACCCAACATATTAGTAGATAAAATATACATTTTTATACATGGATAAAAACCTGTATAGCATGCTTTGATCAATACATATTCCACATAACAGATGAGGCACACACACATAACACGTATTTCATAGAAAACAAATCAGATCCATGAGATAGAAGAGAGTGAATATACAATCACACATATAACACAAAATATACACATAACACGTATTTCGTATAAAATACTTCATAATTATGCGTTAGAAGAAAGTAACCACACACTCACACCTATAAACAACAATACACTTAATACACTCGAACCATACTTGTATTATTATCGTGTTTATGAAAGGTAGTATACACTCACTTGATCAGAAGATGATCGGACAGCACTACGACTTGCAAAAGTAGTAATCCTCAGCAGATCTGGAAGATCTTCACAAAAATCGAACTTCTCGCGGGCAGAGCTTCGGCTCGGGAACCGCACTTCTCGGGATCTCGGGACTTGCTTCGGGGCTCAAGAATAATATCGGGGCTTCGGGGTATTTCTGGCACGCAAATCGATGCAAAACGGGAGAGAGAAGAGAGAAAAATAGCAATTGAGTCGGCTGCCCTCGCTTCCTATTTATAGGAGGCTGGAGCCTCGGAGTACGTGGGGCGTACTGCTCCGAAACGTCATTGCTTACGTATCTGAAGTGCTCGAGTGCGAGTGTCGACATTCCTCGGTGTACGCGGGGCGTACACGAGTACACGGGGCGTACTTCGAATGAGTCCGATGACTCCTCTTCGGATAATGCCAGATTTTCCAATTAAATTTAAATACAAATTATTTAATAAACTTCGGAAATTCATATCTTCTTCATACGAACTCCGTTTTCGACGTTCTTTATATCCATGCGAAGGTGAGACTACGCTCTACAACTTTCGTTTAGACTCCGTCGGCTAATTTTAACTTTATTTTTATTATTTATTTTTAATAGGCCGGGACAGAAAAACTTCGTTATAAATTCATAACTTCTTCGTTTGACGTCCGTTCTCGCCTAACTTTTTATCGCTTCGATACCAACAACGAGATCTTCAATTCTCATTTAGATTGCTTCGGCTAAAAACCGCTCGATCTCAAATCGAGTATTTCAGGTTGCATACCGCTAAGCCGAAACTTCGATAAATCATAACTTCCTCATACGAAGTCAGATTTGGGCGTTCTATATATATTCGGAAACCTCGTTTCAACTACTACAACATTAACCAAAGATATCAAGTTTATTTTATACTTAAATTTCGACGTTTATTTTTATTCTTAATTAATCCAACCACATAATTAAGCAATTAAGCACAAAACACATAATACTCAAATAATACAATCTTATTATTTCAAAACGGGTTACAAAGGTTAACCTAGACTATTACATTGCTAAAAATGGCAAGCCCGGAAACACAGGCGTTACAAGCTAGTACCTTTCCTGCTCCACCAGCATTCCTTGCTTTGGAGCAGTCCCTCTTATAGTGGCCTGCTTCACCACATGCATAGCAGGCCGGGCTCGCACCAGAGCCGGGGACTTGAGTGATCGGTCTTGCCGGAGATCTACAAAAACGGACAGTGTGTCCTTTCTTGTCGCGGTTGTAACACTGCATTTCACGGCAGGGGTTGTTGTGGTGGAAGTTGTTTTTGTTGCACTTAGTCAGACTTCCAGCATACTGCTTCACCGGAGCAGTAGCAGCAGTAGGGGCTATTGCGGCATGTACAGCCACAACTTGTTGCTTTTTGGCAGCTCGCTGCCTCTTCTTCTCTTCCCATAACTTCCGCTTAGTGTCAGCGGGTTTGGAGGGTTGCAGAATGGCTAGGGTGGTTGTTGTTGCAGGGGTTTTGACTCCATGGTCAATGAGTCGCTGTGCCAGTCTCTTGGCACTGTCGAAGGTAGCAGGGTTTGATGATAGGACATTCCCCTGATACGGAGGCACTAGCCCCCATATGTACCTTTTGATCTTCTTCCCTTTAGTGGGAACCATATTGGGGCAGAGGGCCACCAGTTCACTAAACCTGGCGGTATAAGCGACTACGTTGGTGCCCTTCATGGTCAGGCTCCAAAGCTCCTGCTCCAATTTCTGAATTTCGCCCCTCGAGCAGTACTCCTCAATCATGACGTCTTTCATCGTTTCCCAGCCCATGTCGTTGGCTCCAACGAGAGTTAGAGCTTTAACGTGGCCGTTCCACCACGTCAGGGCCTTTCCTTCAAAGGTGCATGCGGCATATTTGACTTTGCTCGTAGCAGGGCATGAACAGATTTCGAAGACTGATTCAGTCTTCTCAAACTATTGCGAGAGGGCAATGACTCCGTCGGTCCCATGAAAGGACTTCGGCTTACAGTTGGTGAAATCCTTGTAGGAGCACTCTCTCGAGCGCACATGGGTTTCAACCGGAATTGATTCAACAGGGGTTCCACCTCTGCTGGCATCAATAGAGTGATACTGAGCCACGGCAGTTGCCACCGTTGTGGCTACGGCAGCATTCAGGGCTGCAGTATCGATGACCGGAGGAGGTGGTGGAGGTGGTGCAGGGTTATTCCTGGTAGATTTGCGAGGAGGCATCTTTCAGCTATAAGTTTATAAAGATAAACAAGTGGTAAGAATCAATCGTAGGTAGGGTGAGAGTGACACATGGACTAACTAACCATAGCCCAACAGTTGAATGAGCGTACGAATTGAGATCACAATATGGAAGAATAGTAGGAAAACACAAGTGTATAGATTTTCCACAGATAGATAGCTGTCAATATTACTGGTATTACTGATGTAATAAGTTCAAGGAAAATCGACCTATCAGTAGGCCTTACATCATACCGTACAGAAAAAGTTTGACAGTTTCTAGGTTCCTAGTTAGAGTACTGAAAGTTAGGAATATTTTACAGACAAGTGATACTTAGAGCACATATTATAAAGGCTATTCCTTAATCAAAAGACAGAGATGTACTAGACATATTTTAATGGCGATGGGAATTCCTCGGGCGAACCCTGAGGTCTGCCACTTGAGGAACCACCTCTTGAAGGTGTCGCTCATGAGCCCTCTGACGGGCTCGAAGTTCCATGACTTCAGCTCGGGAGGCAGCCAGTTGTTGTTGTAGGGTTTCATTGGTTCTCCGGGTCCGTTCCATGTCTTCTTCAAGACGGCGGATGCGGACTGTGTTGACACCAGAGTTGGCATCAATCTCCATGACCCGGTCGATGGCTGCTCGACCCTGCTCAACATTTCGAGCTATTCTGCGGATAATGACGAGCAGAGCTCGGTCAGCAGAACCACCTTCGCTGACGTTGTAAAAGCTTCGGTCTCCAAAGTAAGGTAAGGGTTGACCTTGCTCGTCACTCCAGCGATTCAAGTTGGTTGCCCACAAGGGTGTAGGACCTGGAAAAGCTGGTCGGGGGTTGTTGTTTGGGGCTTGACCTACTAGCGGTAGGTTGTTGACTTCAGGCTCGGAGTCAGATCCATCAGAAAAGCCTTCTGCGAGGTGATCATCCAAAGGGATTGGATATTCATCTTTGGGCTCTTCTTCGATCCACCCTGCATTGCCTTCATTTGGAAAGTACGGGTCGCCGTGATGAAATCCAGCCATTTTGATTTATGCGAGAAGAGAGGTATAAGAATGTAGTATATAAGTAGCTTGTAGTAGTATAAAATACTCCTATATTATTTTAAGTTTAGGTTCTACTGATCTATTTGTGGTATTGTAGGTAAGTTTTCTTAGACTTGTTAACATATCACAATCATTTTAGGGCATATGCTAATCACTCCTCGGACCAGCATAGTTGATCAAGCTATGCCATTCCCAGGACTGACCATACATCCCCGAGCTTACTTGTGATATTTAACAATCGTAATACTTTTGTTCTTGTCATTGTGACACTGATTTTAGTATGAATGCAGACTAGTATACTTTATTAATTATTTTAGTATTTAAAGTATAGACTCTTGGTCAGAGTGTTTTAATCCCTAATGGGTTTATAGTTTAGTATATCTTTTATGGGTTGATATACTTAATTCACTATAAACAATGCTCTGATAGCAATCTGTCACACCCCAAAACCAAGAACGGCGGAAACGTTCTGGGGCGGAGGACGTCATGTAAAGTATCACAACATAGTAAAAGTAAACAAGCAAACAACATCATCCATTGCATTAAATATATAATTTTTAATACAAGCATATTCCGTACAGTTATAGACACCAAAAATAGTGTGAATCAAAATAATAAGATGAGTCTTAGATGCGCTCCATCTTCTCAAAAGCTGGCCTCAGTACCTGTCTACTGATGACCTAAGAATACAAGTTATTTTGAAAGAGTTTATCAGCATTAAGCTGGTGAGTTCATAAGTATTTAGTGTCGGTGTTTGTTATCAAAACGTTTGAACATGTCTCAAGTGTAAGTTTGTAAAATGTATGTAAATGTTTGTACGTGTTTGTAAAAGTTTGAATCTCTCAGAAAAACCTATATTTTCTATTAAAAGTAGCCTTCTACCAAGGCGTAACTGTTTTGTACGTTCGTTTGTTGTAAAAGTGTGTAATTTTCCCAAGGGTAACTATCATTATCAAAATATAGTTTGTACATAAATGTTTAAGTGAAATAATCACTAAATGTATATAAAGGATAAATTATTGTAGTATTGTAGTATTGTAGTATTGTAATATAGGAACTACTGTTGTACTAACTACCTTAAACTGGATTTATATTAAGGTATCATGTGATAAATTGTACCATAGTATCGACTGGATAAACAACGAAAAATGTAGGTCGTAAAAAGAAATGACGTTTGGCACCCGCAGACCTGCAGGTCCGACTATAGCTAGCAGCAAGGTGTAGGATAGTCAATCCAATATAGATCTATATGCAAACTTACGCTCTCCCTCCAAGAGACTCTGGCTACAACTCGGGCCATGACATTTAAAGCATGCTTTGATACAGTGGATCACAATTTGTCAACGTATATATGTATATGTAATGTATTGTTACATGTTCCAGTATTGTTGTATATGTTCTCTTTCTAGTATAGTTGTATATGTTCTTTCTCTAGTACAGTTGTATATGTTCTTCTTCTAGTATAGTTATATATGTTCTTCTGCTAGTATAGTTGTATATGTTCTCATAGTAATGTAATGTATATGTTCTCATAGTAATGTAATGTATATGATCTCATAGTACTAAGTATTGACTCATGAATGAAATGACTCATTGATCTAGCAATAGTATAAGTGTAACCCTGTGTTACCCCGATAGTAACTTACTAATGATGTAACTGATACGTATGAATATGGAAGCACTTTTATGTCTATATATGCACATATGATATATAATTAATATTGAAACGACCCTCGGACGGCTACCCGACATCCCACCAGACCACATCCAAATCGAGAAAAAGGAAATAGGGCGGATGGCCTTCCTAAGCCCTTTAAACATTGCTTATATATCTATACATATATGGGCATGCAATTTATAAGAAGTATAACAAAGTTTAAATAAAATTATTTGGTAAGAAAAGAGTTTGTAAAACATTTTGAAGTAAAACAGTTTGATAAACAGTTTGAACAGTGATAAAATCATTGGTTTTATAGTTATTAATCACATGTGATTGATGTAATAACTATAAGTATTCAACTGGTATCCCCCCCCCCCATAAAAGTATTTAAAACATTTAAAAGTATTTCAAAGGTTAATTAAAGGGGTATGAACTCACTTGTGGTGAGTGGATTGAATTGAAGTGTCGGTTACGGTGCTAGGTGACAATTGAAGACTTGTACACACGCACGAACCTAGTTATCATATAATGAACAGATATATAACTAATTAGCCTTATTATAACTAATAAAATGAATTGGGAAACTCTAGAACCTGAAAACACTTTGTTTCAAGTGTTAAAGTTCACAAGGATTGCATCCGAGTGTTAGTAGGGCAAAACTAGGGTGTTTGGGGTCCAAGGGTAAACTCCTTGGGAGTTTACGGTCTAAATGACCTTTACCCTAGGATTTTACGGCAGTAAACTCAAGGTTTTACGGTCTAAACTCCATTTCTTGCAACTATGGGTTGTTTGGAGGTTTAACAAATCCTTTGAAGCAATCTTGCTAAGTGGTTTAGCCTTTGGAATGGACTAGGCCCACAAAACACCCTCCTTTAGGTGTTTACGGTCTAAGGGTATTTTCCCTTGGGTTTACTACCATAAACCCTTATGGTAAGGGATATTGCCTTTGTTTCAAGTCCTTATCACAACTAGGTAAACATCTAAGTTAGTTTTTAGGGCTAAGAAAGGAAAATGGCTCATTTAAACACCTTTTTGGGTGTTTACGGTTTTGGAATATCCATAGACCGTAAACACCTACAATTTGTGGTGTTTGATGTTTTTCAAAGCCTAAACACATCCATGGGAAGTTTAACTAAGTTAAGGTAAGTCTTAGACTTCCAACTAGGGCTAGACATGGGACTTAAGTCACTTTTGGGGGTCTTTATGGTGTTTACGGCCCAAGCATCACCTTGGACCGTGAACACCTCAATCATGGTGTTCTTGACCGATTTTCTTGGTGTTTATTTGATATAATAACTTAGAAGCACTCAAGGATGGAAGTACTTACTATAATGATGCTTGATTTGAGCTAAAAGGCCAAGAACACTTAGTGTGTGTTCTTGGTGTTCTTGGTGTTTTGGAAAATCTAAACAAAATACATAAATGAATGGATGAATAGATGCACAAACACTAGATTAAGTGTTTTACTAAGAAGAAATGGTTAGAAGACTTACAAGATTGATGATTTGGATTTGTTTCTAGTTTGATACTTGAGAGTGTTTCTTGAGTTTACTCTTTTCGGAGTTTACTCTTTTGGATAAATGGGGAGTAAACTCCTTTGGACTAGACTTAAGGAGTAAACTCATGGATAAGCATGAGTTTTTGGATTTTGGTATGATTTTTCGACTAAAACAAAATAGTTTGGCCGAGGGTTTCTAAGACGCGAGGTGTTTGCGGTTTTAAAAATTTAAAACCCGAGACGACGCTTTCTTTCACCCGTTCGTTTAAAAATAATATTAAAATAATCAAACGAACTTTATATTTCTTAAAAATAAGAAATAATGATATTAATTCACGATAAGAAGTGGTTGACTTTTAAGGTTTGACCAAATGAAAATTTCGGGTTGTCACATCATGGATTGGATCTCGGAGATGGAATTAGCTTTCATGACGTGCGGTTGCAAGGGAAAACAACAGACCACATTTGCAGTGCGTCAGTTTCGAGGAGGCGATGTACGTTGGTGGAATACCTTAGGGAAGACTCTGAGCCCCAACGAGCCCCTGCAACTGACATGGGCAGAATTTCTGATGCAATTCAAATGAAAATACTGCTCAGCTCAAAATTTGCTCGAGCTAGAAAACCAATTCCTTACCTTGAAGAAAGGAAGCATGTATGTTGATGAATACACCAACAACTTCACAAAAGATGGAGTTCGCCTTACGTCTTGTTCCAGATGAAGTGACGAAAGTTGACAAGTATGCAAAAGGACTTCCATGGGAGTACGCGGTGCCAGTGCGTTAGGCACCTACTTTGGAGGAAGCTATCTGGGCTGCCAAGTCGGTTGAGGAGATGATCAAGGGAAAAGCCGCCAACAAGACCGAGGTTGGCGAAAAGAGGAAGTTTGAGGGGTCTGCAAAGCCCGATGAGAGACACAAGACCAGTACCAGGAAGTTTAGAGGAGGGGGTGAAGAAAGATGGTGCGAGAAGTGCAAAAAGAAACACTCTGGAACATGCGGTGAGGAGGTGACTTGTTTCAAGTGTGGGAAGCATGGGCATTATGCCAACGAGTGTAAATTCAACAAAAGGGTGTGTTACAAATGTAACAAGGAAGGGCACTTCAAGCAAGATTGCCCAAAGAGAGAAGGGGCTACAAAGCCAAATGTGCCGCCAAAGCCAAAGGCAAGAGCATTTCAAATGATCCTTGAAGAAGCAGCTGACGATGCAAGGAATCAGGAGTAAGGATGGATATATAGAGATCGAGTTATGAAGAAGCCATATAGATAGTGTCATATGATGTAGCCTATTAGAGGCATAATCTAGGGTGAACTTGAACACCCATGTAATTGTTTTAAGTAATAAAATAAAACCTTCGTTTTGTTATCTGATGTGTTGAATGATTGTGTGATTTGTTGCATTGTGACTTGGGAAACTGCAGGACAATACTTGGAATGAGTATGAGTAGATGTGAATGGTAGTAGAGGCCTATACTACCGGAAGCACATGACTCACACTTGGATCAGGAAAGTCACAAGGTTACCAAGAAGCTAGTAATTGATTTCGTTTTATTCAAGTATGTCATTACCATTGTTTCGGTAATGACTAAGAAGATTGTTGTTATCCCGACCCTAATGGACATATCACATTGAGTCCGACTACGATGAGTAGGTTACGTGGTTCAGAGAACCAAGTTTGATGTAGCGTCCGAATTAAATCAAACGATTGAAATCAAAGCGATCAATAGAAGTATCGCACTTGTTTTTAAAGAAGTTGGTAGCTAGAAATGCTACATGTTAAAATGTGATTATATCACATTAGACCATGAAGGAAGGCATATTCCATTCCGGAACTTGACTCTAACAGACCTGATTCTAAACGTGCATCGCATGATGGTAGGTCATAATTTGGAGTCTAACCTGAGGTAGAGATCAGGTGCACGATCGAGTACTACTTACAGTCAATAAGTCTGAGAGATAGACTTGAAGGAATATAGAAGTTATAATTATTACCTAGGATGAAGAGATGACGTATGGAGTCATTATACGAGCCTTGTTTCGTTGATGATTCCAGGACGTAATCATCCTAAGGGGGAGATAATTGTAACGCCCGTAGATCCGGGCTAGTCAATTTAGAGGCAATAGGGGTCGAAAACGACTTTTCGACAAAAGATTATTTAGAATAAATAATCTTAACCAAGCTGTAGGATATGTCACAAGGTTTCCGTACATATAAAGAATGCCGAAATCCGAGTTATAACGAAGAAGTTATGACCCGTCGAAGTTTCGCGATGGAACCGGCACGACACCGGGAAGCGTAAATAGTGAATTTACGATAGAGTGAGATTTAGCCTTAGCGGTCTAAACGAAAGTTGAAGAATAGGCCAAACTAAGAACATCGATAAAAAGAACGCCCAAATCTGACTTCGTAAGAAGAAGTTATGATTTTTCGAAGTTTCGGATTAGTAGTGTACAACCCGAAATTCGAATATTAGATCGAGCGGTTTTTAGCCGACACGACCTAAACGAGAATCGAAGATCTCGATAAGAGTAGCGTAACGAGAAAAAGATGGGCGAAAACGGACATCGGATGAAGAAGTTATGAGGATTTAACGGACCAATCTTGTCCCGGCCTGTTAATAATATAAAATTTAAAATCGATTCATAATTAGCCGACGGAGTCTAAACAAAAGTTGTAGAGTACGTTCCCACCTTCGCGTGGATATAAAGAACGTCGAAAACGGAGCTCGTATGCGAAAGTTATGAATTTTTAAATTTTGTAGTCAAATTTGCGAAGCCTGTTGCTCTATTGATGACGTGGCAAAATCCTGGCCGTCGCTTGCTGATCACGGCTTGCTTCAGATGAAGGACACGTCGCCTCTCGGACGCCCAGCGTTCTCCTTACGCGCCGCGTGCGAGGTCGGAACGCCTCGCGTACTTCAGCCTCCTGCGGTCCAGCTTGAGCCACGTCGCACCCTTCGGAGACTGCCACATGCTGATCTTATCCGAGCCATTACGCCCAGCGTACCGAGGCCTCGCAGACTATAAAAGGGGGGCCGAGGCAGCTTCATTTTTCACTCAAAATTCCACTCTCTCTCTAGCTTCTTTCTCTCTCTAAGTGCCCTAAACCCTCCTAAACCCTAGATAAGGCCCCTAGCACCCTAAGGAAGCCCCAAGGCTCCCGGAGTCCCGAGAAAAAGGAGTCTTTCGGTTTCGAAACGCTGCTCCAATTAAGTTCCGGTTTTCGATAAAATTCGTTGTAAGTGTGCTACGCTTACGCAATTTTTAATATAGCTTTCAAATAATTATAGGAATGTTATTAGGTCCTTAAAATAATTATTTAGGCTATTATTATGAGCTATATTGAGTGTTATTAACGCTTATATAATAATAATAATAGTCAGACTAATTAATTAGTCACGGTTAACATTAGACTAAACCCTAGTGATATTGGTACTAGGTTTTATCGAAGGAAAATCATCTTGAGAGTATCAAAGCGCTATCCGAGTGCTGAGTCATCACCTTTCAGGTGAGTGCATGGTCCCCTTCAACTTACACATAGATATGAAGTATTTACTACGTGCTATGTGTGCATATTGTCTGTTTACTTGCTGTCTGTGCTCGGTGAACGATTTTATATATGTTTTAAATGATTTAAACTGTATATGTATTTTATATCTACGAAAATGTTGGGGTAAGACATGGGTAGATGTAATAGATGAAATATGAGTTGGATGATGAGTTGAGAGGTAAAATAGATCGTAAGGTGAGGGTGAGAGGTGGACGATGTGAGAAGCCTTTTTCCCAAATGATGGCCCCGTCATTCAGCAGAGTATGGATGACAACCACGGACTATTCTAGACAGTCCAGTGGAACACTAGCAGGCTCGCAACCTGTAGGTGTTGTGAACGACGTGTTCACTGGTGTACTCTAAAAACCCATTGATATGCATTGCGAGTGGACTCTCGAAAACGATATTGTCAATAAAACCCGACAGAAGCGCCTAAAGGACTCTAACGGCAGAAGCGCCTAATAGAGAACCTCATAACCCCGACAGATGCACCTAAATGACTATTTCGGCAGATGCGCCCCGTAGAGAATGTCACAATTTTGGTAGTTGCGCCCTAGTGACAGAACTAGCAGATTGTGCTTGACAGATGTGTCATTTACAACGATGGGATTCATACCTATTCCTTAGGATACTCCTTAGGAATAAATGAACGAGAAATAGCTGATTCTTAGGGTAGACCCTAAGGATAAAGAAGATAATGGGGATGGGTAATTGGGTTGATTATTTGATTGTTTAAACATAAAAATTATATTATTGTGGGTTGAAAACCCTATGTACTCACCAGGTTTCCCAACCTGACCCACTCAGTTTATTTATATCACAGGTGACGATATGAAGTGACATTACACTGAGAGATTTAAAGAGATGTAGATCATTAGTGTAAATAATTGTAAGTTCTGTTTATGCTTATGTTTCTGTATTAATGATGACATCCCAAACGTTTTAAAATGAAATAAATACGTTTCTTCGAAAATGTTTTAATAACGTATTTATCATGTTTTCTGGGAACAAATTCCGCAACATTTTTATTAAAAGAAGTACTCTGATTTTATTAAAGCATAAACAAAATCGGTCTTTTCTCGCCATGAAAATGGGGATGTCACATACTTGGCCTCGGACGCAGGGCGTAATGCGAGGGTGACGTGTCGGTCATCGGATGCGAGACCGTGGGGAGCAAGGGAAGGCTAGGATCATGCCACGTCATCACCAGCTTCGCAAATTGCACTCTTAACTTCTAAAAATCGTAACTTTCACATACTAGCTCCGTTTTCGATGTTCTCTATATCCACGCGAAGGCGGGAACGTACTCTACAACTTTCGTTTAGACTCCGTCGTCTAATTTTGATTCTAGTTTAAAATTTATATTATTAACAGGCCGGGACAGGATTGGTCCGTTAAATTCTCATAACTTCTTCGTCCGACGTTCGTTTTTGCCCATCTTTTTCTCGTTAAACTACTCTTAACGAGATCTTAGATTCTCGTTTAGGTCGTGTTGGCTAAAAACCGCTCGATCTAATATTTGAATTTCGGGTTGTACACTGCTAATCCAAAACTTCGAAAAATCATAATTTCCTCATACGAAGTCAGATTTGGGCGTTCTTTTTATCGACGCCCTTAGTTTGACATATTCTACGAATTTTGTTTAGATTTCTAAGGATAAATCTCACTCTATCATAAATTCACTATTTACGCTTCCCGGTGCCGTGCCGGTTCCGTCGCGAAACTTCGACAGGTCATAACTTCTTCGTTATAACTCGGATTTCGGCGTTCTTTATATGTACGGAAACCTTGTGGCATATTCTACAACTTGGTTAAGATTATTTATTCTAAATAATATTTTGTCGAAAAGTCATTTTTGACCCCTATTGCCTCTAAATTGACTAGCCCGGATCTACGGGCGTTACAATTATCTCCCCCCTTAGGATGATTACGTCCCGGAATCATCAAAAAAACAGGGCTCGTATAATGACTCCATACGTCATCTCTTCATCCTAGGTAATAATTATAACTTCTATATTCCTTCAAGTCTATCTCTCAGACTTATTGACTGTAAGCAGTACTCGATCGTGCACCTGCTCTCTACCTCAGGTTAGACTCCAAATTATGACCTATCATCATGTGATGCACGTTTAGACTCAGGTCTCTTAGTGTCAAATTCTAAAACAGACTATGCCTTCCTTCATGTTCTAATGTGATATAATCACACTACCAACTTCTTTAACAACGAGCGCGATACTTCTATTTATTGCTTTGATTTCAGTTGTTTGGTTTAAGTCGGACGCTACATCAAAATTGGTTCTCTGAACCACGTAACCTACTCATCGTAGTCGTACTTAATGTGATATGACCACTAGGGTCGAGATAACAACAATTTTTTTCTTAGTCATTACCGAAACAACGGTAATGCCATACTTGAATAAAACGAAATTAGTTACTAGGTTCTTGGTAACCTTGTGACTTTCCCTGATCCAAGTGTGAGTCCTGTGCTTCCGGTAGTATACGCCTCTACTACCATTCACACTTACTCATACTCGTCCCAAGTATTGTCCCACAGTCTTTCCAAGTCACCATATAAGAAAATCACATAACAGCTTAACACATCAAATATCAAAACGAAGGTTTTTATTATTCCTTGAAACTATTACATAGGTGTTCAAGTTCACCCTAGACTATGCCTGTAATAGGCTACATCATATGATTCTATGGCTACTTCATATGATTCTATGCCTTCACTCCTGAATCCTTGCATTGTCATCTGCTTCATCAAGGATCATTTAAAATGCTCTCGCCTTTGGCTTTGGCGGCACATTTGGCTTTGTAGCCCCCTCTCTCTTTGGGCAGTCTTGCTTGAAGTTCCCTTCTTCATTACATTCGTAACACACCCTTTTGTTGAATTTACACTCGTTGGCATAATGCCCATGTTTCCCACACTTGAAACAAGTCACCTCCTCACCGCCTTTTCCAGAGTGTTTCTTTTTGCACTTCTCGCACCATCTTTCTTCACTTCCTCCTCCTCTTTCGAACTTCTTCGATAATTTTCTCTTCTCGTTGGACCTTGAAGATCCTTCAAACTTCCTTTTCTCTCCCACCCCCGCTCTCTCCAGACCATTCTCTCGTATCTGGGTCTCCACATTTTTAGCAGCCCAGATGGCGGCTTTCAGAGTGGTATTTTGCTTGACCATTGGACCAAAGTCCGCTGGTAATCCAAGGGCAAACTTGTTAACCTTGGAGAGTTCAGTTGGGACGAGGTGAGGAACAAGCTTCATTTTCTCAGTAAAGCTTGTAGCGTATTCAGTAATGCTCATTCTTCCCTTCTTCAGATTCTGGAATTCGTTGTTGATCTCCAGAAGATCCTGCTCAGAGCAATATTGCATCTTCAATTGCACCAGAAAATCCTCCCATGACATCTTGCTTGCTTCACCTTTAGGCATTGAATCAGCCAGTAGCTTCCACCAGCTTAGTACTCCAGATTTCAACAGAGGAACCGTGAGAGTAGTCTTCTGCCTGTTGCTACACTCGCAACTCTCAAAACTTCGAATGATGTTTGGTGCTAGACTTTTGAACCAGTCCCCTGTATTTCCATATAGGGTTGTGGGAAAGTAGGTGCACCAAAATCGTTTGTCTAGTTTTAGCGACTGCATATTCCATTCATATGCGTCTATGTAGCTATCTGGGCAAGTTGTTTCGTTGTATATTGGAGCTAGTTGTAGTGGGCATGTCGTATTCATGTAATTCTAGCACGAATGGTAATGTATGTTGGTATAATGGGGTTGCATGGTTGTTTCCTTGGTTTTGATGGAAGGTTGTGTAATGAAATGTAGGGAAGTTTGGATGATGTGCGTTGTGTAAGATGCTTGTAAACGTAGGAATGGTTATGCGTAAACGTTGTAAAACGACATGTTGGAATATGAGTCAAACATACCAGATTGGGGTGGTGAGGTGATCGTCTCTTGCAAAATATTTGACATGTTGGTGAATGATGTAGCTAGGGATAGTCGTATCACTGGTGTTGAGTCGATTGGTTGGAAATTCGGTTACACTTGCATATAAGGATATATTCCTATATGTGGCGCTGTGAATTATGGCGTGTTACCAGAGAGTAACGAGGTTGGTATTTGTGCCATGTTTGAAGTGAAACTGGTATGGGTTGACTATTGTTTGCTTTTCAGTGTGAGCGGGGTTACCCATAACTGATTTATCGGCTTTCCCGATGTAGGTGTATATACGACAGTAGAGGTGGTTGTCCGACTTGTTTCTGTGAGGACCGAGTTGAAGGACAACATTGGTCGGACATGGCTTTGTGTTGTTTTGTTGGTACCTCATTCACCGTCGTTAGCCATGATCGACGTTTAATATTTGAAACTTTTAGTTTCGTAGTCTCAACAATCAGATGGCACCAATGATGTGATATCAGACCTTCGGCGAGTGTTGATGGCTTTGATGGGTGCTCTCCAATGGAAGTCTGCAATCACAACATGTAAACAGGTTGTCAGCCGATCCCCGGGAGGAGGTCCTGGGAGAACGCTCTGACGGTTAAGTCAGACTCTGAAAGAGAGGAAGGGTTATGTGTAAAGCGTGAGGCTTAGAGAATTAGGGTTCAGATGCCCTTACCGTTGAAGGCACGAGGCCTTTTACAATGAGGATCTAGGCATGGATCCCGCTTATGGGGACATAGGTGTCAGACCCCGATCGGGGCAGATGCACTTCGTACCTTTGTCTCATGCCTAAGTTGTGATTGGCTTAGCCATGGAAGTGGTGCGTGCACCTGTACTGAAATTATCATGTGATTGTTTGCTGCCTACAGATTTTCTCGCTTGGGTTCCAGGTTGGATCCCGGTCGGTGAAAGGTCACTTAATCCAGACCGAATTAAGTGTTGGGCAGCAAAGATAACAGGCTTGGCCGTGTGATTCATCCGTTTGGTATTCCTGGCGTGCCTCGGGGGCACGCTATCATGTGTATTTCTATTAAATGTTATAAACGTTTATGTATTACAAATCATAATAAAGTTTAATACAAATCATATTTATTAAAATATAATATGTTTAAAAACACTTAACTAAATGAAAGAATTTTTTTGAAATATTTTAGATAGATGATGATCAATTAGTTATACTCATTAAAAAATCATTATAGATGTTAACAAGTAAAGATATAATTTAGTTAGAGATAAAATTAATAAAATGATAGAAGTAATAATAACTTTAAGTTATAATATATATTTAATTATTTATTATTAAAGATGTTCTAATTTTTTTTATTTATTTATTTATTTTTTTTAATGTGATAGTTATCTTTCTTTGACTTAGAAATATGATATTAAAAAGTCAAATTCAAAATTCACTCTAAATTTTATTTAACTAAAATCATGTCAATAAAAAATATGAGTCCAGAAACCTTACTCAAGTCTCCATCACTTCTCGACTTCTCGTATCTTCGTTATATTTTGATGGAAAGAGAAGTTTTTAATGTAGTTCCCATGGTCAACTTAGAATGCCTCAGAATATATCCAATTATATGAATGATTTACAGAAGAAAAAGAATATATTCAATAATATGAATGATTTATAGATGAAAAATAAAACTAGAACTAAAAATAAAATATCAAAGATCTTTTCTTTATGGATTGCACCAAAAATCCACCACCCAACCAGCTAAGAATTTCGCCAAATCTCCAAAAAAGGAAAAAAGAAAATAATGTTAAACTAAGAAGGTCGGTCTTAAATTCACATGTAGCTGATCCCGAACGCTGCAAATTGTGGTGGGGCAGTAATCAGTTCATGGTCCCATCACTCTTACTATAATAAACAGGGCCCTAATCAATATCATAAAAGTTAGGAATTTCATTTTCATGAGTCTTTTATCTTCAAATTTGGCTTTTTCCTGCTGATACTTAAGTATTGTGTCTCTGAAGATTATGGGTTTTGAAGAGGTGTTTATGGAGGAGATAAAGAAATAATCAACCAGAATTTTTCTTTTGTTTTAGCAAGAGGGAATATAGTTCTTTATTGACCCTTATCTTGTTTTCTGCTTAAAGATGCTGCCTTTCTCTAGAAGAGAATCGAAATCTGCGGCGAGCTGTTCTTTTTCTTGATTTTTTCTGGGTATCCCACCTTTTTTCCTTATGAATTTGATATATACTGTTTGATACCAAATGGGATTTTAATCTTTTTGACTCTTTTTGGGGTTTATATTCTTGAATTATTAGGTTGAAAGGTTGAAACTTTGTTGTAATTCCCATGGGTTGATTGATTCAAGGATCTTGATTGTTTAGAGTACGCATAAAGAGGGAAATTGAAAGAAAAGAATTGTGAAAAATGTCATCTAGATCGACTAGCAGAACCCATTGTTCGAGGAGCAGTTCTTCACGATTGAAACGCGATGCTCGTGTGGTTTCGCAAACCCCAATTGACGCAAAGCTTCATGGCGACTTCGAAGAATCCGAAAGACTGTTTGACTACTCTACTTCCATTGACGTCAATGCATCAACTTCAACCAGCAATGTCCCTTCATCGACTGTATCAGCTTACCTTCTGAAAATGCAAAGAGGAAGTCAAATTCAGCCTTTCGGATGCATGATTGCAGTCGATGAACAAACCTTAACCGTGTTAGCCTACAGTGAAAACGCCCTCGAGATGTTGGATTTAGCTCCACATGCAGTTCCAAACATCGAACAACAAGAAGCTTTAACTTTTGGAACAGATGTCCGTACCCTCTTTAGATCTTCAAGCGCATCCGCTCTTCAAAAAGCAGCGAACTTTCCAGAAATTAACCTTCTCAATCCTATATTAGTTCATTGCAGGAGTTCAGGTAAACCATTTTATGCAATTTTACATAGAAACGATGTGGGATTGATCATAGATTTGGAGCCTGTGAATCCCGCTGATGTCCCTGTAACAGCTGCTGGAGCTTTAAAGTCTTATAAGCTTGCAGCTAAAGCGATTTCAAGATTACAATCTTTACAAAGTGGGAATATATCCCGAATGTGTGATGTTTTGGTTCGTGAAGTGAGTGAGTTGACTGGGTATGACCGGGTTATGGTTTACAAATTTCATGAAGATGAACATGGTGAAGTTATTGCAGAGTGTCGAAAGCCTGATCTTGAACCTTATCTTGGGTTACATTACCCTGCTACTGATATCCCTCAAGCTTCAAGATTTCTTTTTATGAAAAACAAAGTTAGAATGATTTGTGATTGTTTAGCTCAATCTGTGAAGGTGGTTCAAACCAAGAATTTACCTCAGCCTTTGAGTCTTTCAGGGTCTGCTTTGAGAGCTCCTCATGGATGTCATTCACAATACATGGCAAACATGGGGTCGATTGCTTCTCTTGTGATGTCTGTCACCATTAGTGATGGTGATTATGATGATGAAGAAGATGATGAAAACGAATCCGAAAGTGGGATAAATCAGCAAAAAGAAGAAAAGGGAAAAAGATTATGGGGTTTAGTTGTTTGTCATCATTCAACTGCTCGATTCGTCCCATTCCCTTTGAGGTACGCGTGTGAGTTTTTGATTCAAGTTTTCGGTGTTCAAATAAACAAAGAAGTCGAATTAGCTGCTCAATTACAAGAAAAACACATCTTGAAGACACAAACTGTACTTTGTGACATGCTTCTAAGAGAAGCACCAATTGGAATCATGACACAATCGCCTAATGTCATGGATCTTGTTACATGTGATGGTGCTGCTCTTTACTACAAAAACAAGTTTTGGTTGTTGGGAATCACTCCTAAAGAATCACAAATTAAAGATATAGCACATTGGCTTCTTCAAGAACATGAAGGGGGGACAGGGTTAAGTACAGATAGTCTCATGGATGCTGGATACCCGAATGCTTTAGTTTTAGGAAAAGCGGTTTGTGGAATGGCTGCTATCAAGATTACTTCAAAAGATTTTCTTTTTTGGTTTCGATCCCACACTGCAAAAGAAGTGAAATGGGGAGGTGCAAAACACTATCCGGAGGATAAAGATGATGGAAGAAAAATGCATCCGAGGTCATCATTCAAGGCGTTTTTGGAAGTTGTCAAGAATAGGAGTTCACCATGGGAAGATGTGGAAATGGATGCCATTCATTCTTTACAATTGATTTTGAGAGGATCTTTACAAGATGATGAGGACAAGGGTGGTGGTGGTGGTGATGATGATGATGATAATGATAAGAAGATTGTGAGTGTTCCAACCGTTGGATCGAGCATACAAAGGGTTGATGAACTGCGTGTTGTGACTAATGAAATGGTTAGGTTGATTGAAACCGCTTCGGTTCCTATATTTTCGGTTGATGGGTATGGAAATATTAGCGGGTGGAATGATAAAATAGCCGAAATTACCGGATTGCCATTGGACCAAGCGGTTGGTGTCCCGTTGGTCAACTTGGTTGTCAGTGATTCGATTGATAAAGTCAAAGTCATGCTTTCATCCGCCTTACAAGGTAACCTTCTTTGTTCCTATTTTTAGTAATTTGTTTCTTTAATTAAGATTAGTACTTGCATAGCTTTTCTAAATAACTCAATTGTTAAAGTAATGTTTGTCATTAAACCAAATCTAAGTACTTATTTCTCAATAGTTAATGGACATTTATGGTATTTGATTGTAGGCATCGAGGAGAAAAATCTTGAAATCAAACTAAAATGTTTCGGTAGCCAAGAAAAAAATGACCATATTACCCTCATTACTAACGCGTGTTGTAGCCGTGATTTGAATGAAGCGATAGTGGCGGTAAGCTTTGTGGGACAAGATTTAACGGCTCAAAAGTTAATCACGGATAAGTACACAAAAATGAAAGGCGATTATTCTAGTATTATCCGTAGCCCGTGTCCACTTATTCCACCAATTTTCATGATGGATGAATATGGTAAATGCTCGGAATGGAATGAAGCAATGCAAAAAATTACGGGGTTACGGAGGGAAGAAGCTTACAATCGTATGCTTATCGGTGAAGTTTTCACCGTTGGTAGTTTCGGTTGTCGAGTCAAAGGCGAAGATTCTTTGACCCGACTCAGAATACTGCTAAACGAGGTGATTTCGGGGTTGGATGCGGATAAATTGATGTTCGGTTTTTTTGATCAAAATGGTAAGTATGTTGAAGCGTTACTTTCGGCTAACAAAAGGGTTGATAAAGATGGAAAAATTACGGGGGTTTTGGGGTTTTTACATGTAACAAGCCCCGAGCTTCAACATGCCATGATGGTGCAACGAAGGTCCACACAAGCTGCTTTGAATAGTCTTACAAAGGTGACTTACTTGCGCCATGAACTCAAGAGTAGTTTAAATGGGATCAAATGTATTGAGGATTTGATGGAATCTTCGGAGTTGGGTAGAGAGCAAAGACATATTTTGCGTAAGAGCCATTTGTGTAGAGAACAATTAGCACAAATTGTCAATGATGCAGATATCGAAAGCATTGAAGAATGGTATGCTTTTTAAAATTTTATTTTACGGTTATATTTCTTTATGTTCTCAGACAATTTTCTGCAAAAGGGTTATTCTTCCAGCAAAGCAAATCCTGAGTTGGCCCACACCATCGTGTCCCCCGGAACATTAGGTGACAATAGCCTGTTAGGTGGTTAGTACAAGAACCACCTAACAGACAGTTGTCACCTTGTCCTTTGGATATTAGGTGACAACAGCATGTTAGGTGGTAGGTACAAGAGCCACCTAAGCACAGTTGTCACCTTGTCCTTTCGACATTAGCTGTAACAACCTGTTAGGTGGTTGGTACAAGAACCGAGCCACCTAACAGACAGTTGTCACATTGTCCTTTGGACATTAGGTGACAACAGTCTGTTAGGTGGTTGGTACAAGAGCCACCTAACAGACAGTTGTCACCTCAATGGGGACTGGTTGGTGGGGTGGTATATACTATAATAATATATACCTTTTTTTGTACTTTTTGGGTCAATTTGTGAATGATCTTTAATGGGTTGTTGTGATGTGTTTTCAGTTATATGGAGATGAAATGTGCGGAGTTTAAACTTGGTGAGTCTTTAGAGGTGGTTTTGAATCAAATCACGAGTTTGAGCCGAGAGAGGAAGGTGGAGGTGGTGTATGATGCACCCGATCAAGTGTTGTCTTTGTCTGTATTTGGTGATAATTTGAGGCTTCAACAAGTTCTTGCGGATTTCTTGTCAAATGCTGTCAACTTCACTCCTGCATTTGAAGGATCTTCGGTTGTGTTTCGTGTAAATCACAAGATGGAACACATAGGAGCCAAGATTCAAGTCGCCCATCTTGAATTCAGGTGATTAATCTGTTAAATTATCTTTAAATTATTAACAATCTGTTAACACGAAGAGTGTTTGTGAAATGACAGAATTACCCATCCGGCACCAGGGATCCCAGAAAAGTTGGTTCAGGATATGTTTCTCCATAACCGAAGTGTCTCAAGAGAAGGGCTTGGACTTTACATTAGCCAAAAGCTTGTTAAGATCATGAATGGAACTGTGCAATATCTTAGGGAGGCTGAGAAAGCTTCCTTCATAGTTATGATTGAGCTTCCAATAGCACCCTCATTGACATCTGACAACAAACGATCAAAAAGAGTCCTATAACCAAAATGGGAAAGTTTGATTGGTGGAGTTTGTGTAATCTGCTTCGCTTTTGTACAGAAAAAAAGGGATGGTGATGAAGAGTTACATACAAAACCTTGAGGAGCTTCAAATTTGACGAATTTGTTTGTATCAAGAGATTTTGAATGATGTTTATGATGATGTACTATAATCTTGTAATCCATTCTTTCTAATTTTGTTTTTGTACATGATGATTACCTGGATCATCGCTTTAATCTCAATTGTTAATACCTGAAATGAATCGGTTAGCTGTATATCAGAAGGTGAGAACACACTCTGATGATAAAGTCAGTATATGTGGAATTTTTAAATTTTATAATTTTCTAGATCTTTTTTTCTTTGTCAATACTTAGTTATTTATTTATTTAGTGATTAGTGAGTGATAGATTGTTAAATCGTAGTAGTTAAGAATAAGATGGTTGATGAAAATGAAAATCTAATTGGTAGGATTGGGTAAGTGAGAGAATGTTGATTGTTACTTGTAATTAACAAAGAGCATCACGATGCTTGGTGAATGGATGAGAGAAAAAGATGAGTTGACTTTGAGCGTTGGTTTAAAGAATTGTGGGGATAGCGACATGGATTTGGATTGAATGAACATTGAACTAAATGCCGGTGGGATGGTGACATGGATTTGGATTGAACGATACCACTGAACCATTATCCGATAGATATTCACCCGTTTATGTGGTATTCTCTATTTATAAAAAAATCCGAAATGTGGTGACCACTACATCCCGGAACATGGTTTCAGATTCTCTCAAAGATTTCAACGAGACAAACTATGAATTCACAATGAGAGGAAATGGTGAACCATGTTAGTTTAAACTTTAAGTCTATGTTTTATATATCAAAATAACCAATAGAATGAAACTAATGAAAGATACACACAAAAATCAGGTTCATGATAAAGAAAATGCTACAATTGTTTACTTCGATTCGTTTGTGCAATACAACTTCACCGGGACGCTGCTCAATCATCTTACTGAACTGATTTTACATTTCAAAATTTTCTCATGTACTAACTGTTAGGTGGCCATTCATCATACCTCTCAAAATAATCATAATTTTCATCCTTATTTGGAAAATATGGGAATCCAAAAAAATGTCTACATGAGTTTTTATGAGTCCAAGAAACTAAAACCTAACTTGAATACAACATGTGCATATACAAAAGGGTTACTAATGTGTCTGCGTACGTAATTTGGGGAGCTTGTCTACAATCCGGATTGTTCCGGATTCCATGGACAAGAAAAAAAAGTTATTTTAGAATTTCAAAAACAAATCTAAAATCCAATGTATAATTCTGGAATTTTGAGTAAATGTTTTGTTTGTTACTCAAATGTGACAAAACTTTAGAGAAATAGATACGATAAAAGGACTTAAAATTTTATGACATTTGATTAAAAACGGCAATAGTACACTTCAAAATAACCATTTTAGACACGAGTCAAGAGAATTATTTGAAATATTTTTGGTGCAAATGAAAAAATACACATCGATTGTTTTTTAAATGGAGATTACACATTAGAGTTGATGGGTAGCATCGCCCTCTCTTATGTGTTGTATGTTGGCACGTATTGTTAATAACTTTTTCTTTACCTTATGATGGAATGTTGACTTTCTCATTGATTGTTTTACCATGATTCTAAATAACGTTAAGCGTGACTTTACGACAATGTCAAGCCTCAAGGTTTTACGAGTCATGGCAAACCACGTCGTTTTTAAGACGTGACTTAAGACGGCAAATTTGTATATAATTAATAATTTTATATATTTATTATTATTATTATTCATTTTTATATACATATATGACTTAAGACAACATTTTGTTTAGATGTGACGTTAAATACAAACTTCAAAACTATTACACGTTTTTTAGAATCTTGGTTTTTACGGCTCCTATAGACCGGTCTTTTTTGCTTTGACTCATTTTGCAGTCTCAGATCAATATGCTCAAAAGATTGATTATATCAAGTTTATATTTTATAACTAACTTAGATTTCATGTACTTTCTTTGTGTGTTCGTCTTTTCTACATGTACCAGTCACATGTTAGAGGTCATCTTTGTGACACAGTTGCTCTACTTCCTATGGATGCATGATTGTCATCTTTCCCAATTTCAATGGGATTCCCAGGTTATTGTCGTTGATCGAGGCAAAATAACCCATTTCAAACCATTATCTTTGATTGATGTAGAATAACCCGAACAAAATGGTCATTATCACCAAAGAAAACTTAGGTCACTTTTGTTAGACAAAAGTGCAAAAAATGGTCCCTATGGTATGTATTTTTCTGAGGTTTAGTCCAAATCTTGACTTGTTTTTTTGACTTCATGATCATTTTGAGCTAGTTTTGTTGCGGATTTGGTCACTCGGTAAATTGAAATGACTGTAATACCTTTGGGTATTTATTTTTTATTTTTCTTTCAATTTTGTAATCTAATACTTATTTATTTAAACAATACAAAAATATGAGGGTCTCTCTCTCTCTCTCTCTCTCTCTCTCTCTCTCTCTCTCTCTCTCTCTCTCTCAATTAAGAAAAAACCCATCCCTCCATCGATTTCTTCTTCTTAATGGGCTAAAAATAGTTGTCTTCTTCCTAAAAATTTGATTCTGAAAATTCAATCAACAATTTCAGTAAACGCTTTCTCCACATTCGTATCACTTAAAGCTGTTAGGTTAATCCGATTTTTATGAGTGCATGAGTATTTTGGGGACACTCTTTTTAGTTTAAGTATTTGATTTAGATTAGGAAGTTGTCTATTTGCTTAACAGCAGACGCAGCGGGAACCAGGTTCGGTTTAAGGGGGTGGAGTGTTTTTTAGCGCAAGTTGAAGCATCTCAACAGCAGCCCCAGTTTTTCTTGATCGAGCTTGTTCTAAAATAGAGAGAGACTAACCGGAAGCGCGAAATAAACAGACGGGAAGACGTCAAAGCAGGTGACTTTGATTCAGTTTGTTTTGCAGGTGACAGATGACAGTAAAGGTGGTCGTGACATTGTCTTGTTGTTCGGTGGAAAAGTGCTCTCGGAACAAGTTTGATTAGGTCGGGGTTGTCAAAAAGGAGAATAAGACGTTGATCGGTTGAAATCAAAAGGCAGAAAAATCAAAGGGTTGTGTCTACATTAATCAAACAACAATGATTAGTGAGGAAGGAAGTTCAACTTGTTCGTGATAAGGGGATACCGACGTAGGTGCGTGAAAAGCGGGCAGGAAGGATCCGTCAAAGCAGGTAGCTTTGGATTCAGTTCGTTTGGCATATTGAAAGAAAACGTTAGAGCGGGTGGCTTTGTTTTCTTAGTTGGTGGAGATGCCTCTTTGAAGAACGGTAATCAAAACAAAGGAAGAGATTGGAGAAACAACATGGTGTGGACTTTATGTTGGTGGAAGTTCAAATCGGATGGCTTTGGATCTGGTCGGGGAGAGGTCCTGAATCCGAGAAAAGTCTAGATGGTAATGAATGTATCCAACAGGATTCCATGTTACATGTTACGTGTGTTGTGAACAATCAAAGATGTGTGAAGGACTTTGGACGTGACCGCGAGTTGTTCGGGAAAAGTCGGAATCGTTCGGGAAGATAGTGATTCAACACTGTTGAGAACGAGAAGTATAACCAATCCGATTAAGGGGGTGATTGTTGGGTTAATTGGATTTTTATGAGTGCATGCGTATTTTGGGGAAACCCTTTTTATTTTAAGTATTTGATTTAGATTAGGAAGTTGTCTGCTTGCTTAACAAGTATTACGTATTGGTTTAGGTTACTGTTTTCATTAGTATAAATAATGACATATATTTGTTAGTTTAGATAGAGATTTATAGCAATAAAATCCTTTGTTTGGTCTTGGGCATCAAGGTATTACCAGTTTAATACCTCACAGTTACATGTCTCAATAAAATACAAAGATTTTTTCTCAGCAAATGACTTCCCGACCTCCGTCAAAACAGTAACGACGTAGACCTGGAGTGCGCTGGTTGCACCACAGTAGTAGGCTGGGTCGTCCCAGAGAGTGAGCGATAGGGGCGACCGTCCAAGATCCATCTTTTATAGAGGCCCAAAATTTTTATGGACTTTATTAATTATATGTTAGACAAGATCGACCTTGAAAATATCATTAATAATTTTGGATCTCAACAAGCTAGAAGAAATATATTTTTTTTAAATATATGGATTTTTGTAACCGAAAATGTTATATTTATAAGCTAGTATAAATAAATTTCTTTCAATTATCAATTTATTATAAAAAAATTTAATCAAATTTATGTATTTTAATGGTCTTTTTTCTCTCTCGTCATGGGCCCACAATAGGTTTGGAACGGTCGTGGTAGTAGGCGTTTGTGATGGCTCGAACTTTCTTGTAGCCAGAAGCATCCTTGATTTGAAACATGACGAGCTTTTCGTCGATGTGGAGGGTTTTGGTGGCGAACTCAACTCCGATAGTGGAGGGTTGTGGTGTGTTGTGTTGGGGTTTATCAAAAGGAAAGAGAAACGTTTTGGTGCTTGATTCTTTTTTTTTTTGTCAGAGCTGAAAGGGAGATGGAGGATTTGTGAGATCTGTATGTGATTTTAGATCGAGGTGGTGGGAGGGGAGGATTTTTAGGGATGCAGACGTCCAAACCACAAATCGTTCCGGAACATTGCAAATCATAGAATGTTAAAACTCGTTCATCACTACCCTTTGATTCCATAAACAACAATTTTCCTGGATTTTAACATTTTCATATCAAACACTCTTGTTAACCCTCCAACATCATAACAAAACTAGCTCAAAATGAATAAATAAGCATTAGATTAAATAAATAAATAAGCATTAGATTAAAAAATTGAAAGAGAGGGCTCTTATTTTTTGTATTGTTTAAATAAATAAATAAGCATTAGATTAAAAAATTGAAAGAAAAAAAAATACCCCAAAGATATTTAAGTTATTTGAATTTACAAAGAAATCAAATCCACAACAAAAGTAGCTCATAACAATCATAGAGCCAAAATAGACCAATGTTTGGATTAAACCTAACAAAAAATCATACGAATAAGATCATTTTTGGACTTTTGTCTTTTTGTTAGCAATCTCATTCCTAATAATTACTTTGGTTAATATCCCTATATCTTTTTATAATTTATCACTCAAAAAGATCAAGACTTGGATAAGTAGAAGATAGTAAACAAAACTTTATTCCATTTCAAGAAACGAAAATAACACGTATGTCATAATACAAACCACAAAAAATACCTAATAATTTTAGCTTCATACAACAAAATATTTGATTAATCATACCGTTGACAACAAATTCAAGACTACTTTTTGATCCTCAAATGATACATTTTAGCAAAATCAAAACACAATTGATGATCTCTTTTATCCCCCCACCCACCCCACCCTCTAAATCCAGCTTGATACCCTTCTTGATTACCAAAAACATGAACACCCCACTCTTGTTTAACATTCACCACCTTATCAATCTCTTCAACCTCAATATTCACCACACCATTATCAACACAAGCAGCTTGTTCTCCTTGACCTTGATGCAACCCACATTTCCCAAAATGAACCGCACTCGCCCGGGGCCCACGCATAGAGTAAACCGGACCACCAAAAGAAGGATAAACAGTCACCCACATTGTTATATCCCAATTATAATCATCAAAAAGACAAAACTCTTTAGCTTTTCTATGTATTTTCCTCCAAACTGTTCGATTAAATGTGTACCCAATGTTCCCCATTCTTTCTGCTATCAAAGTATCCCACCCTTCACCTCTTGACTTCACATTACTTGGAGCAAGATTCGCCGCATAACAATCGGGACATTTTGAGGATTTCAAATCTGTAAGCATCTTCAAATTTCTATAAGCATTTGGGAAAATGAAATGATCTTCTTCTATGAAAAGAATATCACCCGAATGATTGATTGTCTCTTGAAGACCATCCCATATGGTGTTCATCATCCACCACCAATGGTGTTTTAAAGACACAATCTTTGGTGACCTGTGATTCCCGTATTGATCAGTAGTTCCTTCACAGTTTTTGGCTATGGGGTCGTCTTTTTCTTTGCAATCATTAGGGGATACACCAGGGAAATAATTGGGGAAAATATGAGGTGAAAAAGGAGCGAAGACTTGTTTGACTTGACAAAATTTGATACCTTCGATAATCTTGTTCATTTCTTCGAAGTATCCATCGTGGCTTACGATTAATAAAGTTTCATTGATGCCTGACACATGAGAAAGGCTGTCGACAACTAATTTTAGATATTGGGGACGATTGTGAACGTAGAGAACGATTATGATACGATCTTTGGCTAGATTTGGATACAAATCGATGTTTCTTGGGGGTAACTGGTTCTTCTTCTCCAACATTTTTGATAAATAATTATGTTTGGGAAGCTTGATCGACTCGATCGAACCAGAGATGTTAAAGATTACTCCACTAGTAACATCGATTTCAACAGTGTTTTCTTGATATAACCCACTATTTGAATAATTCATTGCAACGAGGAAGAATAGCAAAAGAACCCCGGTTATAGTTAAGGATATTACAAAAAGGAAGCGACGAACAGCTCCATCTCTTATACGGGGTTTCTTGTAAGAAGCCATGGCTCTATCGATATAATTTCTAGACATTTTCACAAACAGTTATCGGACATGATACGAGATCTAACAGTAACCTAAGAAACCCATCTGTTTCTAACCTAACAAAATTGAAAATTGAAAGTAGCCCGATACAGTAGACAGCTAATGAGAAAAAGGGTGAGCGTTAAGAACCTCAAATCACGTTCTCCGGTGACTGCTGCTACTCAAATCGTAAAACCCAGAAAGGATGAACTAGGGTTTATGCTTGAAATTCGCGTAGTTTGAGATCAGGGAAATGGGTTTTGCGTGTTACTCAGAATCTGAATAAAGAATATGATGATACTAGGAGATCATTGGTCGAACCGGTGTATGATCAAGAATCGTGGAAGATGGAGGGAGGTCAATGGCGGAGTCGTTGAATACTCGACAGTGGAATGAAGAATAGTAAAGATTAAGCAAGAGAACAGTTAAGTGGAATAGAATTATTGAGAGAAACAAAATCAAACCTTTGGAATAACCGGAGAAAGGGATGAGGGATTGATGAATTGATAGGTTGTAAAAGAGTAGATTGTAATCAAATGTTCGGAAACTTCAAGAATCGGTTAAATGGGGGACTCAAGATTCAAAGTCATTATGTGCCGGTGTTGATTGTATTGTATACAAAGTAAACGGTCAATGCTAGTGTAATGGATATTTTTTAATTTAAGAAAATATTTTTTATTCGTAACTCATTCACAAGTTATAACGTCTGTTTATTAAGAATTTTTCTTTTTACTGCTTTTAGTATTTTTATACTTTATGGAGTATTATTTTTCATATTAAATTAGGGCGACATGACATGAAAAGTAATTATGCCCAAACTAAAACTTGAATTAATATTCGTGTCAAGTCTAAAAAACATGACATCGTGTCGTATCGTGTTTGTGTTCAAAATTCGATACGAAATTGACACGATTTAGCATTTGATTGTCATGTTTTTCGTGTTTGTAGTGTTATATAGGATTACATATTAATTAAATAAACTAATTTTTATTTTATATTATCTTTGTCGTATCGTGTTTGTTGTTTTTTAATTGGTTTATTTTCGTGTTACCGAAAAGAACATAACATCATGTCGTGTTATGATCGTGTTAAATTAAAAACATTGTTGTGTCGTGTTGTGTCAGACAAAAATACAACACGATGACCCGGTATGTCGTCCTATATTAAATATCGTATCTTTAAAAGTATTATGGAATATATATAGTACTTGTTTTAATGAGATTTCAATATAATATCTTTGATGAATGTAACAAAATTTGGTCCCTCACATTTACTTTATTATCCTTTATTTTCTATTATATAGTTTAGGCCCATATTTTTTTATTTTATTTAAACAAAATTTCACAAATGGTTTTGCATCCTAGATAATTCATATGAAACATTTTGTGGGCGAATGGTCTCTTTCAAGCAAATCTTATACATCAATGGTTCTTATATGGAAAACTTCATATGTAAATAGTCTTTATGACTAACTTTGTTATAATTTGTTGTTTAGTCCATATATAATTAAATTTTCACCCTTATTTCCAATTTCCTTCAATCTCTAACTTAGCACACTACCACCATCATCCCCCACACCTCTCTTGTCGTTACCAGCACCTACTCCAACCACTGTTTGCCACGACCACTACCTACTCCCACCGTTGTCCACTTCCACCACCATCGTCAACTCCAATTTGCAAAAGAAAAACTCATTTGTGGTCTTTAGAAATCAATTCAAAACCATCATCATCCAACAAAATTGCAACCACTTTGTCCCTTGATTTGATTAAAATATGTACAAAATAAAAGAAATTGTGATAGGCCCTTCGCCCCTCCCTCATTGCCAAACATAACGTTTGTAACCCCGGAGAAAAAACGACGGTGACCGTATTCAGAAGTCCAATCGACAAACAGATTTTAAGCCTCTAAAATTCATACAACTTGGAACTTTTTTCCCATGTTAAACAATGAAATTTGCATATTAAGGAACATGTATCTCCATGTTCCTCACGAATTTGACCAGGCCATAAGCGTTGGTGGAGTCAACGTTCGACGCTTGTGGGTGTGGTAGTCAGAGAAGTGGTCTGAGAGCATATGATGTGTAACACCCAAAATTTTCAAACATTTTTTTTTCAGATCTCAAAAACTTACTTTCATTCATAAATGTTATAAAAATGTCATTGTGTCACATAATAATCCATAGTAACACAACCCAAGATCATAATATATAAAAACTCCTCATGTGTGTACTGATCATGTCGGCGCCTTCCCGCGATCCTCAATAGTACCTGAAACACATAACACAACACTGTAAGCATAAATGCTTAGTGAGTTCCCCAAAATACCACATATAACACATAATAGCTACTCGAGGCTATAACTTTGTATAACCCTCTGGTCAATGTGTCTTAGTGGGACCCTCCAGTCCCATATCTCTGTGGACCCTCTGGTCCTAACTCTGTGGACCTTTCGGTCCTAACTCTGTAAACTCTGAATCATACATAGCACAAATCACATAGAAATCACATCATACAAAAGCTTACAAGATACTCTATCACATAACTCTAATTACCACTCTTTGGTAAAGTATAGTGAGAAGACTCACCTCGGGTAACTCGGTAATCTCGAACTCGGTAAAAGCTGGTCTAGCCTCCGTCTAATCACAAGGAATAAGCAATCTAATCAATAAAACTCTCAAGGCTAGACTATTCCCTCTCTTATCACTCTCAGAAGGGTAAAAGACCATTTTACCCATCTCATGGCTCAAAAACCCTAAAGTTGACCAAACCCTAAAAATCAACAAAAGTCAACCCTCCGGGTTACGCTGCACGTACCAAACCTGTACGTTAGGCGTACCCGGCGACCTCACAGAAATGGGGAACGCGACCCCTTACGCCGCGTGTATTGGGATTACGCCCCGCGTAACTCCCAGTTTCAGACTCCTAAGCTTTTGGGGTCTTAAACAGTTAAGACAAATGTCCAACTTCCAGATCTGGCCATCCCTAAGCCTCTTAATCCGTAAAGGTGGTGACTTTAAGCCTTTGCATGGCTGAAATAGTCACCAACACCCATAACATTCCATTTCCAACCCTAGAAAGGCTCATAACTCAATCATGACCCCATAACAACAACCAAGTTGGGATTTTTATGGATCTACAACATATATATCACTGAAATGAGACAGATATAGGTCCATGGAGTCCCTTATGCTCATAAAGTCTCCACCTTTGGTACTTTTAACCCTAGAAATGGTCCATGCAACACCAAACCAAAATAAAGAGGAAAGTTTTGAGCTTTATACCTCTAGATGAAGCTCCTCCCTCTGAAGAACTCAGATCCAAACTTGCACTTCAAGCCCTAGCCTCCACAAGCTCTTCTCCTTCCTCTTCACTAACACACAAAGGCACTTTTAGCTCAAAACACTCACACACAAGCTTAAGGACGATGGAAATGCTCTCTTAGGATTTCATTATCTGATATGGTGGTTGAGGATAAAGCCTTACCATTCCTTATATAGTGCACAAGCCAAATATTAGGGTTTGCATCTGGGCCCTCTACGCCCAGCGTAACCCTAGGTACGCCTAGTGTACCTAGGCGAGTCTGCGTCCAAATTAAGCGCATGAGTAAGCCCAACATACTCATTTGCTACAAAATTCACTCAAGGGCTAAACTTGACAACTTGACGAAAGAGAAGGGTTAATTAGCTTTACCTGAATCTCGGGATGTTACAATTCTCCCCCACTAGAACCAGACTTCGCCCTCAAAGTCTCATGCCGAAAACAACTCCGGATGCTGCTCCGGCATCTCTGGCTCCGACTCCCAAGTCAGCTCGGACCCCCTCCGATGCTGCCACTGGAACTGAACCAGAGGCACCTCATTGTTTCTCAGAACCTTGACCTTCCGGTCCAAGATCACGATCGGTCTCTCAACATAATTCAGACTCGCGTCTACCTGGATATCCTCCAACGGCACCACTGCCGACTCGTTGGCTATACACTTCCTTAGCTAAGACACATGGAAGGTATCATGAATCTGGCTCAACTCCGCAGGTAGCTCCAAACGATATGCTATCCTGCCCACCCTCGCGATCACCCTAAACGGTCCAATGTACCGGGGCCCCAACTTTCCCCTCTTACTGAATCGAATCACTCCTTTCCAAGGAGACACCTTCAGGAGTACAAAATCTCCAACCTTAAACTCGAGTTCAGATCGTCGCCTATCCGCGTAACTCTTTTGGCGGCTCTGAGCCGCCAATAACCTCTGACTAACCTGCTAAATCTGCTATGTTGTCTGAAGCACTATCTCAGTGCTGCCCATCACGCGTTGCCCTACCTCTCCCCAACAGATGGGAGTTCGACACCTCCTCCCATACAACAACTCGAAGGGAGGCATACCAATACTCGAATGGTGACTGTTGTTATAGGAAAACTCAGCCAATGGCAAATACTTGTCCCAACTCCCTCCGAAGTCCAACACACATGCCCGAAGCATGTTCTCGAGCGTCTGAATCGTCCACTCACTCTGTCCGTCCGTCTGTACGTGGTAAGTGGTACTAAAATGCAGCCTAATACCCAACTCTTCATGGAACTTCTTCCAGAACCTGGAAGTGGAGCGCACATATCGATCTGCCACAATCGAGATCGGTACACCATGTCGCGATACCACCTCCCTCACATACACAGCGTCTTTGTCAGCCAGTCGACGATCACCCAAATTGCATCAACACCTTTCACAGTTCTCGGCAATTTGGTGATAAAATCCATGGAAATTTGTTTCCACTTCCACTGGGGAACCTCAAGTGGCTGCAACTTGCCATGTGGACACTGGTGCTCGACCTCTCTACAAACTATGCCACATCCCTCTTCAACCAATATTCTCTCTTCAGGTCCAAATACATCTTAGTGGCCCCCGGGATGGATCGAAAACCTCGACCTGTGCGCCTCCTCCATCAAAATGGTATGTGCCCCGCCTTCAAATGGCACCCAAATCCGGCCCTGGAAGGTCATAAGCCCTCGGCTATCATCAATGAACTCATATACTTTACCGATCACCCGCACTCTCATGCGGTTCTCCTGTCTCATGGCATCTACCTGGGCCTCTCGAATGGTTTCCAACACCGGAGTCATCATTGTCAACCTCATACAAACATCCCGTATCGGGGCACTCTCTGGCCTACAACTCAAGGCATCAGTTACCATGTTAGCCTTGCCCGGGTGGTACAGGATCTCACACTCATAATCCTTTACCACGTCCAACCATCTCCTCTGGCGCATGTTCAGGTTGGGCTGATTCATCAGATACTTCAAGCTCTTGTGGCCCGTGTACATGGTACACCGAACCCCATACAAGTAGTGACACCAGCTCTTGAGGGCGAACACTACAGCCCCCAACTCCAGATCGTAAGTAGGATATCTCGTCTCATGAGGCTTCAGCTGCCTCGATGTGTATGCTATCACATGCCCATCTGCATCAGCACCGCACCCAGACCCGATATCGACGCGTCACAAGATACCACAAAATCCTCCATCCCCTCTGGCAGGGCTAACACTGGGGCTTCGCATAATCTCTGGCGAAGTGTTTCGAATGAGGCCTGCAGCTCCGGGCCCCAACTGAAAGCCACACCCTTCCGGGTTAGCCTGGTGAGAGGAACAACAATCCTGGAGAAATCCTTGATAAATCTCCGATAATAACCTGCCAATCCTAGAAAACTCCTGATCTCTGAAGGGGATCTTGGCACCTCCCAACTCATCACTGCCTCAATCTTGGTTGGATCGACCAATATCCCATTCTGGTTGACGAGGTGTCCCGGGAACTAGACCTCTCGTAACCAGAAATCTCACTTGGAGAATTTGGCGTAAAGCCTCTTCGATCTCAAAACTCCGAGGATCTCCCTCAAATGCTCCTCATGCTGTTCTCTGGATCTCGAATACACCAATATATCATCAATGAACACGATCACCGAACGATCCAATATCGGCGTGCACACCCTATTCATAAGATCCATGAACGCCGCCTGTGCATTGGTGAGCCCGAAAAGGCATCACCACGAACTCGTAATGCCCATAACGAGTCCTGAACGCTGTCTTCTGGATATCCTCATCACACACCCTCACATGATGATATCCAGACCTCAAATCAATCTTGGAGAACCAAGACGCTCCTTGCAACTGATCGAAAAAATCATCGATCCTCGGTAAGGGGTAACGGTTCTTCACCGTCAGCTTGTTCAACTCCCGGTAATCAATGCACATCCGGTGTGAACCATCCTTCTTCTTGACAAAAGGGATCGGTGCTCTCCACGGCGAGCTACTCGGCCGTATAAACCCCTTTCCCAGCAGCTGTTGAAGCTGCGAGGATAACTCTTGCATCTCTGGAGGCGCAAGGCGATAGGGCGCCTTGGCGATAGGCGCTGCCACCAGAACCAAATCGATACGGAACTATACCTGCCTCTCGGGAGGCACACCCGACAACTCCTTGGGGAAAACATCCGGGAACTCACGCACTATCGGGACCTCATCGACCGACCTCGGTCTCTCTGCACCTACTCTCGTATCCACCACATAAGCCACAAACCCACTACAACCCTGCTATAGACTCTGCCTCGCCATAGCGACCAAATAAAATGCTGACCCAGAACAAGTACCTTCTCCATAAACTGTAAGAAATCTGCCACTAGGGTCTCGTATGGTCACCAGTTGTCGCTCGCAGTCGATAATCGCTCCAAATCTGCTCAACCAGTCCATGCCCACGATGACACAAACAGCTCCCATAGCAATCGGGACCAAATCAATCGGAAACTCAACGCCGAAGATCTCGAGTACACATCCTCGAATCACATCAGTGGCATACACCGCTCTCTCGTCAGCTATGGACACTCGCAAAGGTCGACTCAACGCCTCTCGACAGATACTGATGTGCTGACTAAAGGCCAATGACACAAAAGACTGACTCGCACCCGAGTCAAATAACACCAAAGCAGGTACAAAACTCACAAGAAATGTACCTACGCATATCATAATATAAGCATAACACCACAAACTCAAAATAAATAGATGAAAGAATACATACCAGCCACAACATCGGGCGCTACGCGGACCTCCTCCACTGTCAACTGGAAGGATCTCTCGCGAGCCTTCGGCGTCTCGGCCTTCACCGGCCGAATCTTCGTAGCTCGTACGACAGCAGGGGCAAATCCCTGTAATGCTCCCTGTGCTGACCCCCACAACTGCAGACACTCGGCCTTCCAGTATCCGGTCTGGTTGCAGTGAAAACAGACTGCAAACCCCTTGGGGAAATCCTAGGCCATGTGCCCCTCCTTGCCATACTTGTAGCAAGACCCTCCCTACACACCCCTCATAACTCTTGCCGCACTTGCCACAAGTGCGGCCCTTTTGGTTCACTGATCTTGAATCGGCGGGCTTAGCCTGCTTGGCAGCCGACTGGGACTGTTCCGGTCGCCGATCCCTCCCCTGAGACTCCGCCTCCTCCCTGGCCTAAGTCTCGAGCTCAATCTCCCTCTTCTGGGCATTTGCTTGAAGCTCGAAAAATGTACGATACGTCGAGTTCACCACGAACTTGCGGATGTCTCTCCTTAAAATGATCAAATATCGACTCATGTGTGCCTGCTCGGAAGACACGTGCTCAGGGCAGAACATCGCCCTCTCGTGGAACATCCTGGTGATCACTGTAACAAACTCAGTACCCTGCTTGAGGGTCAAGAACTCCTGGGCCAAACGTTCCTTTTCCACCGGGGGAACGTACTCATCACGAAACATAGCGGTGAACCTCTCCCAGGTCACCGCGGCAAGCTCTGCAGAAGAATAGTACGATGTCACAAACTTCCACCAATCCTTCGCTCCCAAGCGAAGCTGGTTCAATGCGAACCGAACTCTCAGATGCTCTAGAAAAGAACACGTATAAAAGCATCCCTCAATATCAGAAATTAATCTCATCGCAGTGATCAGATCCTGCATCCCATCAAACTCTAGTGGCTTTGTGTTGCTGAACTCTCGGTACAGCAACGAGTCACCCCCCTGTGGCCTCGCAGTAGCAACGGCTGCGGTGGCCGCAGCAACAGCAACATCAGTAAGAGCAGCATAACGCTCTTCAAAAGTCTCGATCAGGGTGGTCTTGATAGATCCAAACATCTCTGGTATCTCAGCTCGGATGGCAGCAACCACCTCCTCGTGAATCAACCTGTGGATCTCCTCATCGCTAACACCACTGCTCTCAGGTGTGTGGCGTGTCCCAACCATGATGTCTCTCTAAAATACAACACAAAATATTAGAGACTCGCTCGAGTGTACACACACTCGATATCCCATTCTGTCACACCCCGACCGTCGGTGGAAACAACGGGCAGTGTAACGTCATTTCTCGTATCATAGTTATCAGCTTCCCAAAAACACATGCATTTAAAATACGTCAACATAAAGTTGGTGAGTCCACAGGTTTTGACTCCATATGAAAATAATACATATTCCGAGTTTCAAAAGTATAGTTTTGAAAGTATAATTTTGACTCTCCAACGTTTACTATATATATATATCCTAGGTATAAAAGTTTACTTACCAAATAAGTATATACCTATAAGTCTCATATACTATGAATATAAGTGTTTGTAATTCCATACAAACAAAAGTTGCTACATATAAATCTTATTTCAGTTCTATACGAGTAAAACCACTACATATAAATCTATTTCAATTCTATACGAGTATGTGTGCCAGGTATAATTATATACTTAATATACAAGTAGTACCTAGGGTATAAGTAGGGGGAAACTTATACTTAACATTAATACTTGTATAACAACAAAGTATAATGCTTCTAACAATTTGCTACCATGAGTCCGTAACTGCTGCTTGACAACAAAACCTCTGAAAAAACAATACAATCATGATTTACCATGAGAAACAATACACTCATGATTTACCATGAGAAACAAACACTGCGTGCTTCATCGATGCCGGAATAAAAATAAAAGGAACGAATCGTCACTCGCTTGTCTTGGGTTGTAATCAACCATGAGTGGGGCCGTCAACCCGTATCTTATTCATACACGACTTCCTCGCTCACACGGGATTAACGGTTACAGGTCAGAGGACTTCCACTAAGATCCCCAATCTTAGTTGATGAATGAGGTAGCTCATGTAGACTTTGACGGCTTCCCATAGCTCTAACAACAAAAGCATTTTCATGTCTAAAACCCTAAGTCACTAGACTATGCTTTTAAACATTACTCCTAACTTTATAACATTTAGGCAGTATAACAGCTATATCTTGAAGTAAAAATAGGTTTTATATTGACCTAAAACCAATAATAACAACATATAACGTTCCTAGTTTTATCTTGACATAAAAATATCAATAGCTATACTAAGTTTTATCTTAACATAAAACTAATCAATAACAACATATAACATATCCAGTTTTATCTTGACATAAAACCAATAACAACAACATATAACAAACATGGTTTTATCTTGACATAAAATCAATAATAACAACATATTTATCAATTAACATATAGGACTTCCGAGTATAACTCTGGAGCTATATCGCACACATAATATATATATATAGAATCCTAAGTATAACTCAAGATCTACATTAGTATGACAATAACATGCTAACAACTTTACGATAGTTGTATACTTTCAAATACGAAATAACTATATCCCGGTTATTATAACTATCTACGTTGATACTGATATATACTATCATATAGACATAATAATAACATATATATAATATTTATCATGTGTTTTCCCCCGAAAATATTAGAAAGTGGGGCCGTGAAACTCACCTTAATAGCGTGATTTTATGTAATCTAAGCAGAAACGGTCTGCGTACAAGGTCGTCTTGGCTCGGGATGCAAGAGGGCTTCAGCAAAAGAGAGAGGATAAATGGGAACGGTGTAAGGAAGTGTCAAGGTCGGACCTGCTATTTATAGGAAGGATTTTGGACCCTCACGACGTGAGAATCTCATTGTTCACGTCGTGAGTTTCGAGCTAATCTCTTCATAGACTTGCCATCTGTCTTCTAGCTTCCGAAGGTGGCAAAATGAGCCCTCACGATGTAAAAATGCCTTGTTCACGTCGTGAGTTTAGATCTTATCCCCTCGCAGCCTCGTCACACCTTCTAGATCCGAAATATGGCGGTTTGACTCCTCACGTCGTGAGTTTTTATGCTCACGTCGTGAGTTCAGTCCAATTAGGGTTTCTGACAGCGACATCTTCGGAAGGCCATGACTTTTGCATACGAGCTCCGTTTTTTACGTTCTTTACATCCACGCGTAGGTATTTACGAGCACTACAACTCTCTTTTAGATTCCAATAGCTAATTCTAAGATTATTTTAAATTCCTTATGTTATAGAGATTTTATAGTGTTCAGTTTATCATAACTTCTTCATGCAAAGTCAGATTTAGATGTTCTGTATATTTTTGGAATCGTATGGACATATACTTTGATTTATACCATAAAGTATGTATGAAAGTTCATATTTATATTAGAATTATATTGAAATACATAGTGCGTTTACTATATTACTAGTTTAACAAAATCACTTTACATGATTGGTATAATCACTTGTGATTGTTATTGACCTATTTTGACTAGTGTTACATTCTCCCCCTGTTGATAAAATTTCGTCCCGAAATTTATTTTTAACTAGATACCACCGAAGGGTACTAGATAGCTTCCCTGCTTCCTATTACAATTGCACTACCACAACCTAACTTCATTGACCCCTTAGCTTTGGACATTCTTTCTTGATATGTCCAATTTCACCACACTCAATACATGCTCTTCCTCCATCATAGCCTATTCCAATGTTTGTTCCATGATTTTCTGTTGTAGGTGTTGTGCTTGTAACAACGTTTCAAATCAATTTTTTTTATTTCTTTAAAACATAATTTCATTCAAGACAAACCAAAAATCCAATGGAACATAGTCGTAATACAAAAACATATCAACCCCAAGATCAATCATGTCCAAATCCTCCTATGTGTGTGTGTACGAGTCATGTCGACGTCTTCCCACAGTCCTCACTAGTACCTGAAACACATTACACATAAACACTGTAAGTAAGAAGCTTAGTGAGTTCCCCAATATACCCCTTACACATATACGCCTTTCCAGGCCATACTCCACGCAACCTTTTGGTCCATGTGTCTCAGGGGACTTCCGTCCCAACCCGGTAAACCTTCCAGTCCTACCCGTGTCGACCTTCCGGTCCATAACTCTCCGACCTTCCGGTCCACATCATAATGCCTTCCGACCCAACATAATGCCTTCCGGCCCATATCGAACATAGCATACAAATCACAGACATAGCGCGTACGAAACAGGCAACTCATAGCATACAGTGCATATATCTCATTGCATACTAGACCTTCCGGTCACACATAGGTACCCTTCCAGGTACAGTATAGTGAGAAGACTCACCTCAGGTGTCTCGGTAAATCTCTGACTCGGTAGAAATATGATCTAGCCTCCGCCTAATCACATAAAGTAAATAATCTCATAAATATAACTCTCAGGACTAGACTCAACCCTCTCTAGGCAAAAGACCATTTTACCCCTCTTGTAGCTCAAGGCCACATGGTTGACCAAACCCTAAAGTCAACAAAAGTCAACAGTCAAACTTTGACCCGACTCGTCGAGTGCACTTGGGCGACTCGGCGAGTCTACACGTGTCTATTAACTTTTTTAGTCCTGCTTGGCACGTTGAGTTCCTCCCCTTACTCGATGAGTCACACCTGACATGAATCGCGGGGCCACCCCGAATCAACTCGCCGAGTCTCAAGAACAACTCGGCGAGTTCCGCCTTGAACTCCAGTCCCCTAACTCTCTCTGACTCACTGAGTTATTTCCCAGCTCGGCAAGTCTACTCACTGATTGATTTATGGGAAACCCTCACCCTACTCACCGAGTCTGATCTTTGGACTCGACGAGTTCATGCCATGCACAAACTCCATAGGCCTCCTGAGGTCAGATCTGTTCCTTTAATCCATAGATCTGACCTTCCCAATCATGATAATCACGTAAAGTTCAGACCTTGACACTCATATAACATCTAGATGGTCTAACTTGGTGATTTAGCCCCAAAATAACATCCTAAGCTCATGGCTCCCAAAATAACTCATAAAGCTCCAAGGGTTAAGGTCTCTGGACCTCTATGGGTACAGATCCAAAGCATAAACTCGAGAAGAGACCAATTGCTCCACATATCCATCCTCTAAAGGGGTTAGAAAACCCTAATTCTAAGAATCAACACCAAAACCGAAGAAGGTCTGAATAAATACCTCAATATGAAGTCTATGAACTCTGAAATCACCAAAATCGCACCTCCTTCAGCCCCCTCTTGCCTTGGTCACCTCTTTCTTGCAACTACACCAACAAAATGATCAAGAATGGCCTCTCCTTCCTCACAAACGCTCTAGATCTTTTAGGGTTTCTCTCTGGGGTTTGGTGGCCGCAAATGACGACCCTAAGGTCCTTTAAATAGGTCCCAAACCCAGGAAATTAGGGTTTCATTAAACAACGTGGACTCTCTGAGTCCACTCATGAACTCGTCGAGTCCAGCTGTGAACCCGGATGCGAATCCGCGACCATACTCGGCGAGTTTAAACAGCAACTCGCCGGGTCCCCTTTCAACCTACAAAAATAAAAGGAATAATTAATATACCTGGGAATCCGGGTGTTACAGTTCTCCCCCACTAGAATTAGACTTCCTCCTCGAAGTCTCACTCTGCAAACAAATATGGATGCTGCTCCCGCATCTCACGCTCCGGCTCCCAAGTCAACTCCGACGCTTTCCGATGCTACCACTTGACCTGCACCAGAGGCACCTCTTTGTTCTTCAAAACCTTGATCTTCCGATCCCTAATCGCCACCGGTCTCTCAATATAGTTCAGGCTCGCATCCACCTGAATATATTCTAATGGCACCACTGCCGACTCATCTGCTATACACTTTCTCAGCTGCGACACGTGGAAAGTGTCATGGATCTGACCCAACTCTGCAGGTAACTCCAAACGGTAGGCTACCCTGCCTACCCTCGCGATCACCCTGAAAGGACCAATATATCGGGGCCCCAACTTGCCCCTCTTCCTGAATCGAATCACTCCTTTCCAAGGAGAGACCTTCAGGAGCACGAAGTCGCTGACCTGAAACTCGAGCTTGGACCGGCGCCTGTCCGCATAACTCTTCTGACGACTCTGAGCCGTCAACAACCTCTGTCTGACCTGCTGAATCTGCTCTGTCGTCTGAAGCACGATCTCAGTACTACCCATCACACGCTGCCCTACCTCTCCCCAGAAAATGGGGGTCCGACACCTCCTCCCATACAACAGCTCAAAGGGTGGCATACCAATGCTCGAATGATGGCTGTTGTTGTAGGAAAACTCTGCGAAGGGAAAGTACGTGTCCCAACTCCTGCCGAAATCCAACACACATGCTTTGAGCATGTCCTCGAGCGTCTGAATCGTCCGCTCACTCTGCCCGTCAGTCTGTGGGTGGTATGCGGTACTGAAGTGCAGCCTCGCACCTGACTCCTCCTAAAACTTCTTCCAAAACCTGGAAGTAAATAACACATCTCGATCAGAAACAATCGAGATCATAACTCCATGCCGCGATACCACCTCCCTCACATGCAACTCTGCCAGCCTCTCAGCAGAAGAGCTCTCACTGATAGCAAGAAAGTGAGCGCTCTTCGTCAACCTGTCCACAATCACCCAAATTGCATCGACACCTCTAGCAGTCCTTGGCAATTTGGTGATAAAATCCATGGTAACCTGCTCCCACTTCCATTCGGGAATCTCCAATGGATGCAACTTACCATGTGGACGCTGGTGCTCGGCCTTAACCCTGCGACAGGTCAAGCACCTCTCCACGAACCATGTGACATCTCTCTTCATACTGGGCCACCAATAATCCCTTTTTAGGTCCAAAAACATCTGATTGGCCCCGGGATGGATCGAGAACCTCGAATTATGGGCCTCCTCCATCAAGATGGTATGCGCTCCGCCCACAAACGACACCCAAATCTGGCCCTGAAAAGTCATAAGTCCCCGACTATCGGTAACGAACTCCGATACCTGAGCAATAACCCGCTCTCTTTTACGGTTCTCCGGTCTAATGGCCTCAGCCTGGGCCCCTCGAATGGTGTCCTTCACTGGAGTCATCACTGTCAACCTCATACAAACGTCTCGTATCGGGGCGCTCTCCGCCCTACGGCTCAAAGCGTCGGCTACCACATTAGCCTTGCCCGGGTGGTACAGGATCTCACAATCATAATCCTTTACCACATCCAACCATCTCCTCTGGCGCATATTCAGGTTGGGCGGATCCATCAAGTACTTCAGACTCTTGTGGTCCGTGTATATGGTATACCGAACCCCATACAGATAGTGACACCAGATCTTGAGGGCGAACACCACAACCCCCAGCTCCAGGTCGTGGGTGGGATACGTCGACTCATGAGGCTTCAGCTGCCTAGATGCATATGCTATCACGTGCCCCCTATGCATAAGCACTGCTCCCAACCTGGACATCGATGCATCACAGTACACCACAAAATCCTCCATCCCTTCCGGGAGTGCGAGCACCGGGGCTTCACACAATTTCTGGCGAAGTGTCTCAAATGAGGTCTGCTGCTCTAGACCCTAGGAAAAAGTGACACCCTTCCGGGTCATCTTGGTAAGTGGCACGACGATCTTGGAGAAATCCTTAATAAATCTCCGATAATATCCGACCAATCCCAAAAAGCTCCTGATTTCGATGGGCGATCTCGGCACCTCCCACCTCATGACTGCCTCAATCTTAGCTGGGTCGACCAATATCCCATTCTGGTTGACGAGATGTCCCAAGAACTGAACCTCTCGTAACCAGAAATCACACTTGGAGAATTTGGCATAAAGCCTCTCCGCCCTCAATACCCCGAGAATCTCTCTCAGATGCTCCTCGTGCTGCTCTCTAGATTTCGAATACACCAAAATATCATCAATGAATACGATCACCGACCGATCCAACATCGGCCTGCACACCCTGTTCATGAGATCCATGAACACAGCTGGTGCATTGGTGAGCCCAAAAGGCATCACCACGAACTCGTAATGCCCATAATGAGTCCTGAACGCTGTCTTTTGGATATCTTCATCCCGAACCCTCATCTGGTGAAAACCCGACCTCAAATCTATCTTGGAGAACCAAGACGCCCCCTGCAACTGATCGAACAGATCATCGATCCTCGGAAACGGATAACGGTTCTTGACCGTCAACTTGTTTAACTCCCGGTAGTCAATGCACATCAGATGTGAACCATCCTTTTTCTTGACAAAAAGGATCGGTGCTCCTCAAGGAGAGCTACTCGGTCGAATAAACCCCTTTCCTAGCAGCTCCTGAAGCTGCGAGGATAACTCCTGCATCTCTAGCAGCACGAGGCGATAAGGCGCCTTGGCGATAGGTGCTGCTCTCGGAACCAAATCGATACGGAAATCCACTTGCCTCTCGGGAGGCACACCCGACAATTCCTCGGGAAAAACATCCGGGAACTCGCACACTATCAGAACCTCATCAATCGAAATTGGCCTCCCAGCGACCACTCATGTGTCCAACATACAGGCTACGAATCCACTGCAGCCCTGCTGTAAACTTTGTCTCGCTCTACAGCCGAGCAAAACGCTGACCCACATCGGGTTCCCTCGCCATACACTGTAAGCACTCCCCCACTGGGATCTCGTATCGTCACTAACTGACGCTCGCAGTCTATAGCAGCTCCAAATTGGCTCAACCAATCCATGCCCACTATAACACACACGTCCCCCATCGCAATCGGGACCAGATCTATCGGGAACTCCACACCGAAGATCTCAAGGATACATCCTCGAATCACATCCGTAGCATACACTGCTCGCTCATCAGCTATGGAAACTCGTAGAGTTCCACTCAACGCCTCTCGACGGATACTAATGTGCTGACTAAATGCCAAGGAAACAAATGACCGACTCGCACCCGAGTCAAATAACACCAAAGCAGGTACAAAAATCACAAGAAAAGTACCTACGCATATCATCATATTAGCACAATATCTCAAAAGAAAAGATAGATTCAGAATACATACCAGCCACGACATCGGCCGCTACGCGGACCTCCTCCGCAGTCAACTGGAAAGCTATCCCACGAGCCTTCAAAGCCTCGACCTTCACCGGTTGAACCTCGATAACCCTAGCAGTAGGTGTAGATCCCTGTGCTGACCCCTGATGCAACTGTGGACACTCGACCTTCCGATGGCCAGTCTGGTTGCAATGAAAGCAAACCATAAATCCCTTGGGGCAATCCTTGGTGATATGCCCCTCCTTGCCACATTTGTAGCAAGCACCCGATCGACAGGCCCCCTCATGACCCTTGCCGCACTTCCCGGAAGTGCGGCCCTTTTGGCCTCCAGTCCTCGAATTAGCGGACTTGGTCCGCTTGGCTGCCGGCTGTGTAACAACCCGATATTTCAACTCTTTGTAATGACCTAAAAAGTCAAGTATTGTAACCACTTTTGAGTTAATAAAATTAACTTTGATAATAAAATGTCCAAAAAGTTCTATTTAAATTCCCTCTATGTTTAAATGTCATTAAACCATTATCGTACGTAAAAAGAACGCCCAAATCCGGCTTCGTATATTGAAGTTAAGATTTTTCCAAGTTCGGCTTAGCAGCAGACAGCTAAAAACTCGAATCGGAGATCGAGCGACTTTTGGCCTGAATGACCTAAACGAGAATCGAAGGTCTCGACAATGGCATTTCAGCGGTGAAAAGTCTGGCAAAAACCGACGTCAGATAAAGAAGTTATGAATTTTTTTTAAAGAAATTCCTTAATCACGTCATTTTATAAATAAATAATAAAAATAATTTCGGAATTTGCCAACGGAGCCTATACGAAAGTTGTAGAGTGTAGTCTCACCTACGCGTGGATATAAAGACCATCGAAAACGGAGTTCATATGAAGAAGATATGATTTTTTGAAGTTTATTAAATAAATTATATATAAATTTATATCAAAAATCCGGTAATATCCGAAGAAGGAGTCAGCGTCCTCATCCGAGTTACGCGCTGCGTAACCCCGTACGCCCCGCGTACCCGAAGGCCTTGGTCTCGGTCCGTCCACGTCGCCCCTATGCGAAGCTACCGACCCGCCCCATCCGACCCATCCCATCCGATCCGTCCCATCCGAAGCCGAGGCAGTCGAGGACTCGCTCATGCATGACGTACGCGTACGCGCTGCGTATGAGCGTACGCCCCGTGTACCGAGGCTTCTCAGACCCCCTATAAATAGAAGTGCGAGGGTTTCCGAAAAACTTGCTCATTTCTTCTCATTTCCCTTGCGTTTTGCCTCGTTTTCTGTGCCCGTTCAAACCCGAAGCCCTGGTCATTTTTACTCAAGTTCCGAGAGTCGATTTTACTCCCGAGATTCCCGAGAATCCCGAGAAAGATCCGCTTCCTGAGACGAAACTCTGCCCGGTTTTCCATCTCGCTATCTTCAAACTTCCAAGTGAGTTCATACCTCTACCAACACTCTTTAAATACATTTTTAAATGCTTTCTATACTCTTTTAGGGGGGATACAAGTAAACATACGGTTATTATCGTGTATTTCATAGAATTTCACTTTACTCGTTTTTATCAAATGAATCACTTGTGATTTAGTTCTACTATGTGAAAACTCTTGTTATACTTTGCATGCAATAGATTTATACAAAGTATTTAGTAACTCCAAAGTATCTTTAGTTGCTAAACCGTTTCATATATTCTAAAAACTTATGATTCATGTTTGTCAAACATTGTGAAAAAGGATAAACTTTGCATGCAAAACTATCACTTTAATATAGACTTAGTTGAGAATCCATGAGACGTGTACACCTTCAAACACTGCCTTTTTGATAAAAGGTATCGCTACAAGTCCTGTCTATAACCAGAGTCTCCCGTTCGGAGAACGTGTCAAATGTGTATAGATCTATACGGGAAGTCATGATCCCGCGCCCTGACTGTTAGCTACAGTCCGTCTTTTGGGGTGACAGTTTTTCATAACGCTACGACGCCTGAAGAACGTCGCTACAGGCATATTATGTTGAGTATGGTTATAAAACTCATCGGATACACAACTATTATAGTACTTTTGAATAATGAATGGGTAGTTATTCATTATCTAACAAACTGAAATCTTCTGATAGGTTTATTATTTAAATCTATGTTTAAAATTCGTCTAAAGCATGTGGATTGCTTCAAATGGTTAGTCTTGGACATTAAACCAACAACTATTAGGAAAATAAGGGATTTTCTTGGTTCAAATATCTACGTTTTTTTTCAATACCAACATTCTCATGCATCTCACACTTTTGTAAGGAAATATGGGATTTTCTTGAAAATATACACTCATTTTGGAATGGCATTCAATGGTTCAAAATTCATTTATGAACTCACCAACTTAATTGTTGACACTTTTTCTTTGAAATAACTTGTATTCTCAGGGAATCGTTAAGCAGGTTTGGAAATCAACTTTTGGTGAATAACGTGCTGACATTATTTACTTCTTTTGAAAGATGTTTATGCATTTATCTTTTGAGCATGTAATGAATACAATGATGTAAACATTTTTAAAACCTTTATATATGTATGGTGGTGTGTACTTTCCTTTCTATGAACTGTTATGATACTGAATATGACGTCCTCCGCCCCCGAACGTTTCCGCCATTCTGGTTTGGGGGTGTGACAGATTGGTATCAGAGCATCGTTTATAGTGAATTAAGTATATCAAAACCATTTTTGGTATACAACTATAAACTCAACTGGGCAAAAACACTCTGAGAAGAGTCATACTTTTGAAATTAAATTTATTTAGTTTTTGTAAAGTAAGCATGCATTCATTTCGTACTAATAACAGTTTCACATCGGACCATTCTAGAAGTATTATAAATAAGTTGTGCAGTGCAGGTACGCCTTGGGACATGTAATCGGAACTGGGAAGGATATAGCCTGATCAACTATATTTGTCCGAGAGCCGACTAACGTGTGCCGAGGAGTGTCTGCAGTGGACAACAAATTTTAAAAATTTACCAAAAACACGTCATTGCATTATACTAAGGGAGCTTTTGTGTTGTCATCAACCATTAAATATAAGGGTAAAATAAATGTGCTCTAGCTTATAGTAAATTCCTAACCCTATTCTCGTACAGACTAAATGGCTGGATTCTATCACCCCAATGACCCCTACTTTCCCAACCAAGGCAATGGAGGATGGATCGAATATGATCCCGAAGAAGACGAAGAGCCGATAGAATTGGATGGGGGAGATGACTCTGGTACAGATTTAGAGCCAGAGGTTATCAATCCACCGGCCCCACAACCTCCTGTCCATGTGAGGAACTTCCAAGGACCCACTCCTGTGTGGGGAAGTCACCTCCACCACTGGAGCCGACAACAAAGCTTACTCCCTCCCTACGGCATGTGCTGAGACTTTTATGATGTCAGAGGCGGGGGATCGGCAGACCGGGCACTTCCGGTCATGGTTGGCAAACTAGCCAACCAATGCTATCAATCCGGAGTTCAAGCCAACCGGATCCGCGAGATCAATGTAGAAGTGCAGGTCCACACTTCTGACATCCGTAGGCTGGATGGAATTCAGGACCATGCCCAACTCCAATCTGAGGCATTTCAGGCACAGATGATTGCAGCCCTAGCCGAGTTAAGGGAGCAACAAGCCGCTTTTGATAGGCGTCTAATGGAATCGAAGCAATCAGATGCGGAGTCAAGCTCCAAGCGCAACCTACGTCGCAAATAGTGCTTGCCAGGATTTCAAATTTTGTTATAAATTAGGACTTCAGATAAGAATATTATTTTCTTTAAAAAAAACTTTCTGTAATCGGAGACCTTTAGAAAGGTCAAAAAGTTTTGTCTAAACTCGGATGTAACACAACTATATGTTTAATATATATAGGGCATATCTCTTTCTTGTTTTAATTATGTGTAGTCCATTCAATTCATAAGTACACCCATTCAAACGTTATTAATGAATCAAGCTCAAAACCCAATGTTGGCCAAACCAAATTCTTAATCTATTTAAGGTAGTTAACTCAATATCATTCAACTCGCAACCACCGAAACTTATAATATCTCATTTTTCTTTTGGCAGCGCAATGCCTCCTCGTAGATCAGCACGTACCAACGCAACCCCACCACCACCTCCACCACTAACTTATGATCCGGTAATGGTCCAGGCTGCTATCACAGCAGCAGTAGCAACAGCCCTCTCTCAAATAAACTCCAATGCAAATGGAGGTACAGGAAGCAGCACAAATCATCCCAATCGTGGTACCGGCCAGGGCCATGTAAGGGAATGTACTTACAAGGAGTTCTCCAACTCAAAACCAAAGACTTTTAATGGCAGTGGAGGAGTCATTGCACTAATGCAATGGTTCGAAAAGACCGAAACAGTCTTTGAGATCTGCTCGTGCCAAGAAACAAGTAAGGTTAAGTTCGCATCTTGCACCTTCATAGATCGAGCCCTCACTTGGTGGAAAAGCCATGTGAATTCGGTGACGCTCACTGTCGCTAACGCCATGAGTTAGGAAGAACTGAAAGTTCTACTACTGGAAGAATACTGCCCAAGGGGCGAAGTGTAAAAGCTTGACCAGGAGCTCTGGAATTTGAAAATGGCTGGATCTGATCTAGTCGCCTACACCGCTAGGTTCAACGATCTCGCTGCTTTGTGCCCTACCATGGTCAACCCAGAATCAAAGAAGGTCGAAAGGTACATTTGGGGGTTGTCACCCTAGATTCAAGGTCATGTCCTAGCTTCCAACCCTATCACCTACAACAGCGCTAAACGCCTGGCTCAACGTCTCATTGACCACGAAGTGAAACAGAGTACCATTGCAGCAACCGCAAATCCACCTAGGGAGGCTCAGGGCCAGAGTAAGCCTTGGAACAAGAGGAGGGGACAAACCCTCCAGGAGAACCCCAAGAAACAACAAGTGGTAGCGACCCACGCTATTACTGTACCTACCAACTCTGCCCCCACAAGTTCATACAATGGAAAACTACCGAAATGTAACAAGTGCAACTTCCACCACCACAGTCTTTGCCGTGACCTTCAATGCACCAGGTGCAATAAGAAGGGTCATACAACCCGCTATTGCAGAGAGCCAACCCAACAATCCGCCCCCACTGCTAATACCAGAATAAACCGCGCCTACTTTGAGTGTGGAGGCACAGGGCACTACCGCCGGGACTGCCCGAAGGCAAACAATAGGAATACCGGCGGAAGGGGCCGAGTTTTCACAATGGGACAAGATGAAGCCATTGCGGACCCTACTGTTGTTACGGGTACGTTTCTTCTCGATAACTCGTATGCATGCATTTTGTTTGATAGTGGAGCGGAAAGGAGTTTTGTGAGTCACGACTTTAAAGGCATGCTAAAACCAATACCATAATCATTAAGTGAACCATTCATAGTAGAAATGGCCAACGGGAAAACCGAAGGCACTAAGGAGATATATTTAAACTGCACCCTAACTTTAAATGATAATCTCTTTCAAATCAACCTCATGCCAGTCTCGATTAAGAGTTTCGATGTCATCATTGGCATGGATTGGCTGAGTTCACATCGTGCAGACATTTTATGTTACGATAAGGCCGTTCGCCTTAATCTGCCAACCGGCGAAACCTTCCTTGTCTTGGGCGACAAACCTAGTACCACTCTTAGTATCATCTCTAGTATCCAAGCTCAGAAGTACCTATGCAAGGAGTGTCACGCGTTTTTAGCACATGTTGTAGATGTGAAACGCGAAGCCCAGGACGTCAAGGATGTGCCCGACGTATGCGATTTTCCCGACGTGTTTCCCGAGGACCTTCCAGGAATACCACCCGCAAGACAAGTCGAATTCAGAATCGATCTGGTTCCCGGAGCTACCCCAGTAGCCAAAGCACCCTATCGATTAGCCCCGGCAGAGATGCAGGAGCTATCCAGCCAACTGAATGAACTACTTGGAAAAGGATTCATCAGACCGAGCTTCTCGCCATGGGGAGCACCCGTGTTGTTCGTGAAAAAGAAAGATGGATCGTTCAGGATGCGCATCGACTACCGAGAAATCAACAAACTAACCATCAAGAACCGATACCCCCTACCCCGAATCGACGACTTATTCGATCAACTCCAAGGAGCCAACTATTTCTCCAAGATCGATGTAAGGTCGGGATATCACCAGCTGCGAGTCCTAGAGAGTGATGTTCCCAAGACGGCCTTTCGAACGAGATACGAACATTATGAGTTCGTAGTGATGCCATTCGGACTAACCAATGCCCCGGCCGTATTCATGGATCTAATGAATCGGGTATGTCGTCCATTCTTGGATAAATTTGTGATAGTATTCATAGACGATATACTCATTTATTCAAAGAATAAAGAGGAACACAGTCAACACCTGAGACAAGTCTTAGAGACGTTACGAACTGAGAGACTTTATGAAAAATTCTCAAAATGTGAGTTTTGGATTAGAAAGGTGGACTTCCTCGGTCACGTGGTCAGCAAGGAAGGAATCCACGTGGACCCCTCAAAGATCAAGGCTATCGAAAACTAGTCTGCACCAACCACACCAACCGAAATTCGCCAGTTTCTAGGTCTTGCTGGTTATTATCGAAGGTTCATCCAGAATTTCTCCAGCATCGCAAAGCCTCTTACCGCTTTAACCCAGAAAGGTGTGACCTACAACTGGGGAGAAAAGCAAGATGCTGCGTTTCAGACTTTGAAACAAGCCCTCTGCAGTGCACCTATCCTTTCTCTTCCGGAAGGGACCGAAGACTTTGTGGTGTATTGCGACGCTTCGAAGCAAGGGCTGGGCTGTGTGCTAATGCAGAGGGGAAAGGTTATTGCATATGCCTCACGACAACTGAAAACACATGAGGTCAATTACACCACTCATGACTTAGAACTTGGAGCAGTGGTCTTCGCTCTTAAAATCTGGAGGCACTACCTTTACGGTACCAAGTGCACTATCTTTACAGACCACAAGAGCCTCCAACACATCTTCGACCAGAAGGAGTTAAACATGAGACAACGACGTTGGGTCGAATTGCTCAACGACTACGAATGTGAGATTCGCTATCATCCGGGAAAGGCAAACATCGTAGCCGATGCCCTTAGTCGAAAGGAGTACTCTTGCCGAAGAGTGAAGTCATTAGCCATGTCGATCCATTCGCACCTGTCAGCGCAAGTCAAGGAAGCTCAAATAGAGGCCTTGAAACCCGAAAACGTGACAGGTGAGGCCCTTAGGGGAATGGACAGGAACTTAGAAATCAAGAGTGATGGAGCACGCTACCTCATGAACCGGATCTGGACACCCAAGTTTGGTGGGTTCAGAGAGGTAGTTATGAGCGAGGCACACAGGACCCCATACTCCGTACACCCAGGGTCAGACAAGATGTATCTAGATCTCAAACAACTCTACTGGTGGCCAAACATGAAAGCGGAGATTGCTACTTATGTGAGCAAGTGTTTAACCTGCGCCAAAATAAAAATAGAACACCAGAAACCCTCAGGTCTACTCCAACAACCTGAAATACCTGAGTGGAAATGGGAGCAGATTTCCATGGACTTCATAACCAAACTGCCCAAAACTCAGAGTGGCCAAGATACTATTTGGGTAATCGTCGACAGATTAACCAAGTCAGCCCATTTCTTACCGATCAAGGAAACTAATAGGATGGAAAAACTATCAAGAACCTACATCCGGGAGATCGTACGACTTCATGGAGTACCGATGTCCATCATCTCAGATAGAGACAGTAGATTCACTTCCAGATTCTGGCAATCATTACAAAAATCCATGGGAACAAGGTTGGACATGAGTACAGCATACCACCCACAAACTGACGGACAGAGTGAGAGGACGATCCAAACCTTGGAAGACATGTTGTGAGCATGTGTAATCGACTTTGGTAAGGCATGGGATGTTCACTTACCTTTGGTCGAGTTCTCTTATAACAATAGTTACCATACTAGTATCAAGACCGCTCCATTCGAAGCCCTTTACGGCCGTAAGTGCAGATCACCTCTGTGCTGGACGGAAGTGGGCGACACGCAATTGGCAAAAGGCCTAGTCCCTAATAGCACCCTCACTGGTCCGGAGATCATCAGGGAAACGACTGAAAAGATCGTGCAAATACGAGAACGACTGAAGTCCTCAAAGGATAGGCAAAAGAGCTATGCCGACAAGAGACGTAAACCCTTGGAATTCCAGATTGGCGACCGTGTACTACTAAAGGTCTCACCCTGGAAGGGCATGATACGCTTTGGAAAGCGTGGAAAGCTAAATCCTAGATACATTGGACCCTTCGAAATCATTTCGAGAGTTGGTCCGGTGGCCTACAAACTCCAACTTCCAATCGAGCTTAACAAGGTACATCCAGTATTCCACGTATCGAACCTGAAAAAGTGCTTGTCCGACGAAACACTTGTAATTCCACTTGATGAAATCGAGCTAAATGAAAATCTTAACTTTGTGGAAGAACCCGTCGAAATCATGGATTGGGAAGTTAAACGAACTAAACAGAGTCGCATTCCAATAGTAAAGGTTCGACGGAATGCTAAGAGAGGACCCGAGTTCACATGGGAACGGGAAGACCAAATGCAACAGAAGTATCCGCACCTCTTCCTCAGTCCCTAAGACTTCTATTTGTATTAAAATTTCGGGACGAAATTTCCTCTAACGGGGGGATGATGTAACAACCCGATATTTCAACTCTTTGTAATGACCTAAAAAGTCAAGTATTGTAACCACTTTTGAGTTAATAAAATTAACTTTGATAATAAAATGTCCAAAAAGTTCTATTTAAATTCCCTCTATGTTTAAATGTCATTAAACCATGATCGTACGTAAAAAGAACGCCCAAATCCGGCTTCATATATTGAAGTTAAGATTTTTCCAAGTTCGGCTTAGCAGCAGACAGCTAAAAACTCGAATCGGAGATCGAGCGACTTTTGGCCGGAATGACCTAAACGAGAATCGAAGGTCTCGACAATGGTATTTCAGCGGTGAAAAGTCTGGCAAAAACCGACGTCAGATAAAGAAGTTATGAATATTTTTAAAGAAATTCCTTAATCACGTCATTTTATAAATAAATAATTAAAATAATTTCGGAATTTGCCAACGGAGCCTAAACGAAAGTTGTAGAGCGTAGTCTCACCTACGCGTGGATATAAAGACCATCGAAAACGGAGTTCGTATGAAGAAGATATGATTTTTTGAAGTTTATTAAATAAATTATATATAAATTTATATCAAAAATCCGGTAATATCCGAAGAAGGAGTCAGCGTCCTCATCCGAGTTACGCGCTGAGTAACCCCGTACGCCCCGTGTACCCGAAGGCCTTGGTCTCGGTCCGTCCACGTCGCCCCTATGCGAAGCTACCGACCCGCCCCATCCGACCCGCCCCATCCGACCCGTCCCATCCGATCCGTCCCATCCGAAGCCGAGGCAGTCGAGGACTCGCTCATGCATGACGTACGCGTACGCGCTGCGTACGAGTGTACGCCCCACGTACCGAGGCTTCTCAGACCCCCTATAAATAGAAGTGCGAGGGTTTCCAAAAAACTTGCTCATTTCTTCTCATTTCCCTTGCGTTTTGCCTCATTTTCCATGCCCGTTCAAACCCGAAGCCCTGGTCATTTTTACTCAAGTTCCGAGAGTCGATTTTACTCCCGAGATTCCCGAGAATCCCGAGAAAGATCCGCTTCCCGAGACGAAACTCTGCCCGGTTTTCCATCTCGCTATCTTCAAACTTCCAAGTGAGTTCATACCCCTACCAACACTCTTTAAATACATTTTTAATTGCTTTCTATACTCTTTTAGGGGGGGGGGATACAAGTAAACATACGGTTATTATCGTGTATTTCATAGAATTTCACTTTACTCGTTTTTATCAAATGAATCACTTGTGATTTAGTTCTACTATGTGAAAACTCTTGTTATACTTTGCATGCAATAGATTTATACAAAGTATTTAGTAACTCCAAAGTATCTTTAGTTTCTAAACCGTTTCATATATTCTAAAAACTTATGATTCATGTTTGTAACAACCCAAAATCACGACTAAAAATTTCTTTTAAAACATTACTAAAACTGGATTTATAAAACGTATCATAAGTCAAACGTAACTTTCGAGTATTAAATTCAAAAACATAATATCATTATCAGAGTCAAACATTCCCAGGCTAACTGACTATGGTGTGTGCTCTGTAATCTTCCCGAGCTCCTCTTTTGAAAACCGAGTACCTGAAACCAAAACTGAAAACCGTAAGCACGAAGCTTAGTGAGCTCCCCCCAATCTACCACATACCATACAATACATATAAAGCACATACTGGGCCTTGCCCACTGCATCAGACCGAAGTCTGGAACTAGCTGCATCAGACCGAAGTCCGGAATTGACTGGGACCTTGTCCCCTGCATCGGACCAGAGTCCGGAACTAACTGCATCGGACCGAAGTTCGGAACTGACTGCATCGGACCAGAGTCCGGAACTAACTGCATCGGACCGAAGTCCGGAACTGACTGCATCGGACCAGAGTCCGGAACTAACTGCATCGGACCGAAGTCCGGAACTGACTGATCATGACATAGCATATCACATAACAACTATTATATTCACACATACTGCATACTGCATCGGACCGAAGTCCGGAACACATAACACAAATATGCTTGAATCACAAAGACGTCAAGCCAGCTAGCTACTACATCAAACTAAAGACCGGAACTACTGATAATTACACGGGCCGGCATTGTGGCCGTAGACCCGTTCCTACCGAAGGGAAACTCACCTGAACTGTTGAGCCCTGCTGATAAACCTCTGGCTGCTACTCGACAATCCCCTGAACCGCTGCTCCTCTAGCTCTCCGAGCTATCAATATACATATAACACTTAGTCTGACAGTCAACTAAGTCAACTCTGGTTAAAGTCAACCTTCCAGGTCAACCCTACTCGCCGAGTCTTCCTAAAGACTCGCCGAGTTCATAAGCTCAGGGTCTTTCTTATTCGCGACCCGACTCGCCGAGTCAGTCCATGACTCGCCGAGTCCAACTAGTTCCAAGTTCTGTCCTGCCCAACTCGCTGAGTCACCACCCGACTCACTGATTCGAGTCTCAACTCAAAAGGGTTTAGGGTTTTGCGATCTGACTCGCCGAGTCCAAGAACAGACTCGCCGAGTCCAAGACAATCTTCAACCAACTCGTCGAGTTGTTCATCTTACTCGTCGAGTTCCTCCTCATCTTCAAGCTACTCGCCGAGTCCACTCGAAGGACTCGCCGAGTCTATCCAGTCTTCAATCCATGCAGTGGCTTTTCGAGCCAAACAGAACTTCCAACTCATAGATCCATACTTCTAGGGCCTATTCCCCACGTAAAGTGGCAAACTTTACGTGTAGATTGAGAGATCTATGCTCAAAACACACTAAACTAGGGTTTATGGCAAACATGCTTCCTCAACATACCAAGGGCTGATACTTTAGGGGATTCAAGACCAAAACCAACATGGATCTGAGGTAGCAACCTCAGATCTGAACCTCCAACTCGAATTGGTTACAAATCATACCAATAATGACCAAAACTCACACATAAGAATAGATCTAGATGCAAAGGGAGTCCAATCAACAGCTTATTACCTCCAATTGATCTTAAATGTCTTCTCAATCTCGGATCTACAGCCCCTTCTTGCTCTTCCAAGGCTTTTCTTCCTTCTCCAAGCTTATAGCTCTCTCTTTGATGCAAGATCTAGCTCAAAAACGGATATGGCGGCTAGGGTTGATGTTCTGGGGGTAAAGAGGCACTAAAGGAACCCTAGGAAAAAGAATGAGACACTTAAATAGGCTCCAAGTCCCGGATTTAGGGTTTTCCTCATTCAGAGCCAACTCGTCGAGTCTCCTTGGCCGACTCGCCGAGTCGGTCGCTAACACCTCACCCGGTTCCCGCTCGGACTCGCCGAGTCCCTCCTTGGACTCGCCGAGTCTCCCCTAAACTTGAGGTTTTCTTTCTTTTCTTGGCTTTCCAAACTTTGGGGTGTTACAACTCTCCCCCACTTAAACTAAACTTCATCCTCGAAGTTTGCTATGATCAACTGCCTGCGAACTGCCTCCAATTCTCTGTCTGGAAAACTAACACCCTTTTGTCCGACACTCCAGCCACTCACCATGCCGATCCCCAAAGTTTGGAAAGCCAAGAAAAGAAAGAAAACCTCAAGTTTAGGGGAGACTCGGCGAGTCCAAGGAGGGACTCGGCGAGTCCGAGCGGGAACCGGGTGAGGTGTTAGCGACTGACTCGGCGAGTCGGCCAAGGAGACTCGACGAGTTGGGTCTGAATGAGGAAAACCCTAAATCCGGGACTTGAAGCCTATTTAAGCGTCTCATTCTTTTTCCTAGGGTTCCTTTAGTGCCTCTTTACCCCCAGAACATCAACCCTAGCCGCCATATCCGTTTTTGAGCTAGATCTTGCATCAAAGAGAGAGCTATAAGCTTGGAGAAGGAAGAAAAGCCTTGGAAGAGCAAGAAGGGGCTGTAGATCCGAGATTGAGAAGACATTTAAGATCAATTGGAGGTAATAAGCTGTTGATTGGACTCCCTTTGCATCTAGATCTATTCTTATGTGTGAGTTTTGGTCATTATTGGTATGATTTGTAACCAATTCGAGTTGGAGGTTCAGATCTGAGGTTGCTACCTCAGATCCATGTTGGTTTTGGTCTTGAATCCCCTAAAGTATCAGCCCTTGGTATGTTGAGGAAGCATGTTTGCCATAAACCCTAGTTTAGTGTGTTTTGAGCATAGATCTCTCAATCTACACGTAAAGTTTGCCACTTTACGTGGGGAATAGGCCCTAGAAGTATGGATCTATGAGTTGGAAGTTCTGTTTGGCTCGAAAAGCCACTACATGGATTGAAGACTGGATAGACTCGGCGAGTCCTTCGAGTGGACTCGGCGAGTAGCTTGAAGATGAGGAGGAACTCGACGAGTAAGATGAACAACTCGACGAGTTGGTTGAAGATTGTCTTGGACTCGGCGAGTCTGTTCTTGGACTCGGCGAGTCAGATCGCGAAACCCTAAACCCTTTTGAGTTGAGACTCGAATCAGTGAGTCGGGTGGTGACTCAGCGAGTTGGGCAGGACAGAACTTGGAACTAGTTGGACTCGGCGAGTCATGGACTGGCTCGGCGAGTCGGGTCGCGAATAAGAAAGACCCTGAGCTTATGAACTCGGCGAGTCTTTAGGAAGACTCGGCGAGTAGGGTTGACCTGGAAGGTTGACTTTGACCAGAGTTGACTTAGTTTACTGTCAGACTAAGTGTTATATGTATATTGATAGCTCGGAGAGCTAGAGGGGCAGCGGTTCAGGGGATTGTCGAGTAGCAGCCAGAGGTTTATCAGCAGGGCTCAACAGTTCAGGTGAGTTTCCCTTCGGTAGGAACGGGTCTACGGCCACAATGCCGGCCCGTGTAATTATCAGTAGTTCCGGTCTTTAGTTTGATGTAGTAGCTAGCTGGCTTGACGTCTTTGTGATTCAAGCATATTTGTGTTATGTGTTCCAGACTTCGGTCCGATGCAGTATGCAGTATGTGTGAATATAATAGTTGTTATGTGATATGCTATGTCATGATCAGTCAGTTCCGGACTTCGGTCCGATGCAGTTAGTTCCGGACTCTGGTCCGATGCAGTCAGTTCCGGACTTCGGTCCGATGCAGTTAGTTCCGGACTTTGGTCCGATGCAGTCAGTTCCGGACTTCGGTCCGATGCAGTTAGTTCCGGACTCTGGTCCGATGCAGGGGACAAGGTCCCAGTCAGTTCCGGACTTCGGTCCGATGCAGCTAGTTCCAGACTTCGGTCTGATGCAGTGGGCAAGGCCCAGTATGTGCTTTATATGTATTGTATGGTATGTGGTAGATTGGGGGGAGCTCACTAAGCTTCGTGCTTACGGTTTTCAGTTTTGGTTTCAGGTACTCAGTTTTCAAAAGAGGAGCTCGGGAAGATTGCAGAGCACACACCATAGTCAGTTAGCCTGGGAATGTTTGACTCTGATAATGATATTATGTTTTTGAATTTAATACTCGAAAGTTACGTTTGACTTATGATACGTTTTATAAATCCAGTTTTAGTAATGTTTTAAAAGAAATTTTTAGTCGTGATTTTGGGTTGTTACAAGTTGGTATCAGAGCTAGGGCACGGGTCGATGTGTTCGACAGGGATGTCGAACCCTATCATGGGGGGTGAAGGTGGGTTGCACCTGATCCCACATCGGCTGGGAAGGAGAACTAAGCATTCCTTATAAGGGGTGTGGATACCTTCCCTATCACAACGCGTTTTAAAGCCGTGAGGGCAGCAGATCCCATAAGAACTCTGCAGTTAAGCGTGCTCGGGCGGGAGTAGTACCAGGATGGGTGACCCCCTGGGAAGTCCTCGTGCCGAGTGGCCCAAAGCGGACAATATTGTGATACGTGCCAGAGGGGGATGTTACAATGTTTGTCAAACATTGTGAAAAAGGATAAACTTCGCATGCAAAACTATCACTTTAATACAGACTTAGTTGAGAATCCATGAGACGTGTACACCTTCAAACACTGCCTTTTTGATAAAAGGTATCGCTACAAGTCCTGTCTATAACCAGAGTCTCCCGTTCGGAGAACGTGTCAAATGTGTATAGATCTATACGAGAAGTCATGATCCCGCGCCCTGACTGTTAGCTACAGTCCGTCTTTTGGGGTGACAGTTTGTCATAACGCTACGACGCCTGAAGAATGTCGCTACAGGCATATTATGTTGAGTATGGTTATAAAACTCATCGGATACACAACTATTATAGTACTTTTGAATAATGAATGGGTAGTTATTCATTATCTAACAAACTGAAATCTTCTGATAGGTTTATTATTTAAATCTATGTTTAAAATTCTTCTAAAGCATGTGGATTGCTTCAAAATGTTAGTCTTGGACATTAAACCAAAAACTATTATGAAAATAAGGGATTTTCTTGGTTCAACTATCTACGTTTTTTTTCAATACCAACATTCTCATGCATCTCACACTTTTGTAAGGAAATATGGGATTTTCTCTGAAAATATACACTCATTTTGGAATGGCATTCAATGGTTCAAAATTCATTTATGAACTCACCAACTTAATTGTTGACAGTTTTTCTTTGAAATAACTTGTATTCTCAGGGAATCGTTAAACAGGTTTGGAAATCAACTTGTGGTGAATAACGTGCTGGCATTATTTACTTCTTTTGAAAGATGTTTATGCATTTATCTTTTGAGCATGTAATGAATACAATGATGTAAACATTTTTAAAACCTTTATATATGTATGGTGGTGTGTACTTTCCTTTCTATGAACTGTTATGATACTGAATATGACGTCCTCCGCCCCCGAACGTTTCCGCCGTTCTGGTTTGGGGGTGTGACAGGCTGAGACTGAGTCGGCCGCTGATCCATCCTCTGAGACTCGGCCTCCTCCCTGGCCTGAGTCTCCAACTCAATCTCGCTTTTCCGGGCATTTTCCTGGAGCTCAGCAAATGTCCGGTACGTCGATTTCGACACGAACTCCCGAATGTCCCTCCTCAGAATGCCCAAATACCGGCTCATCCGTGCATACTCAGTAGACACCTGCTCTGGGTAGAACATCGCCCTCTCATGAAACTTCCGGGTGACCATAGTAACTGAATCATTACCCTGCTTGAGGGTCAAGAACTCTTGAACCAACCGTTCCCTCTCCACCGGGGGAACATACTCGTCTCTGAACAAGGTGGTGAACCTCTCCCAGGTCACCTCTGAAATCTCGGCAAGAGTGAAGTTTGCTGTCACGAACTTCCACCAATCCTTTGCTCCCAAGCGAAGCTGGTTCAAAGCGAACCATACCCTCAGATGCTCCGGACATGAACACGTATAGAAGCATCCCTCAATATCAGCAATCCATCTCATCGCAGCGACCGGGTCCTGCATCCCATCGAACTCGGGTGGCTTCGTGATGCTGAACTCGCGGAACAACAACAAGTGACCTCCCTGAGGCCTGGCAGCAGCCACAGCTGCTATAGCTACAGCGGCTGCAGCCTCAGTCACCGCGGCGTACCACTCATAGAAAGTCTCAATCAGTGTGGTCTTGATAGACCCAAACATCTCCGGAATCTCGGCCTTGATCGCCGCAACCACCTCATCGTGGATTATCTAACGAAGCTCCTCATCACTTACACCGCTCGCCTCAGGTCTGTGGCGTGTCCCAACCATGATGTCTCTGAAATATAACATAACAATATCAAAGACTCATTCGATCATGCTCATGTTCGATAACTCAACCCTACTTGTTCCTTAGTACCCAAAGGATTCTTACTTAGAGTGCGCACTGCTCCGGTGTCTTCAGTAGTACGGGCCCTTATACTACAGCCTACACCGCATCAGTATTCACCCTAAGTCCTCCTCCTTGGATCCCAGATCACAAGTACCCTATATCTCATTGGCATAGGCTACCCTTCCGTAGACCTCTTATCAGCCCCTCACTACTACCTACTCGCTCTCATGCATCACATAGCAGCGTAGTCCTTCCTAAGCTAAGGCATCACAAAATCAGGCCACTCTAATCCTAATATGAATACCTAGCCAGCTCTAGCATGCATGATATAACATATCGTATCTCATAACACATAACGTAAGTGCATTTTGGGGGTTCACCGTTCGGGCGCTGGCTGACCGTACACACCGTTCCGTTCTGGTTGTCTCAAAATCTCTTGCTTCTTAGAAAAATTAGTTTTTATTGTTTCAAAATTTTCTCAAATCCCCGGTTTGAGTTCAGCTACACCCGAAGGTGCATCCGAATCCCTCAAACCAAGGCTGTGATACCAACTTGTAACAACGTAAAATTTCAAACCAATTTTTTTTTATTTCTTTAAAACATAATTTCATTCAAGACAAACCAAAAATCCAATGGAACATAGTCGTAATACAAAAAAATATCAACCCTAAGATCAATCATGTACAAATCCGCCTGTGTGTGTACGAGTCATGCCGGCGCCTTCCCACGGTCCTCACTATTACCTGAAACACATTACACATAAACACTGTACGCAAGAAGCTTAATGAGTTCCCCAATATACCCCTTACACATATACGCCTTTCCAGGCCATACTCCACACAACCTTCCGGTCCACGTGTCTCAGGGGACTTCGGTCCCAACCCGGTAGACCTTCCGGTCCTACCCGTGTCGACCTTCTGGTCCACATCATAATGCCTTCTGGCCCAACATAATGCCTTCCGGCCCATATCGAACATAGCATACAAATCACATACATAGCGCATACGAAACAGGCAACTCATAACATACAATGCATATATCTCATAGCATACTAGACCTTCCGGTCACACATAGGTACCCTTCCAGGTACAGTATAGTGAGAAGACTCACCTCAGGTGTCTCGGTAAATCTCTGAGTCGGTAAAAATATGATCTAGCCTCCGCCTAATCACATAAAGTAAATAATCTCATAAATATAACTCTTGGGACTAGACTCAACCCTCTATAGGAAAAAGACCATTTTACCCCTCTTGTAGCTCAAGGCCACATGGTTGACTAAACAGTAAAGTCAACAAAAGTCAACGGTCAAACTATGACCCGACTCGTCGAGTGCACTTGGGCGACTCGGTGAGTCTACACATGTCAATTAACTCTTTTAGTCCTATTTGGCACGTCGAGTTCCTCCCCTTACTCGACGAGTCACATCTGGCATGAATCGCCGGGCCACCCCGACTCAACTCGCCGAGTCTCAAGAACAACTCGGCGAGTTCCGTCTTGAACTCTAGTCCCCTAACTCTCTCTGACTCACTGAGTTATTTCCCAACTCGGCGAGTCTACTCACTAAGTGATTTACGGGAAACCCTCACCCTACTCGCCGAGTCTGATCTTTGGACTCGGCGAGTTCATGCCATGCACAAACTCCATAGACCTCCTGAGGTCAGATCTGTTCCTTTAATCCATAGATCTGACCTTCCCAAGCATGATAATCATGTAAAGTTCAAACCATGACACTCATATAACATCTAGATGATCTAACTTGGTGATTTAGCCCCAAAAATAACATCCTAAGCTCATGGCTCCCAAAATAACTCATAAAGCTCCAAGGGTTAAGGTCTCTGGACCTCTTTGGGTCCAAATCTAAAGCATAAACTCGAGAAGGGACCAATTGTTCCATATATCCATCCTCTAAAAGGGTTAGAAAACTCTAACTCTAAGAATCAGCACCAAAACTAAAGAAGGTCCGAATAAATACCTCAATATGAAGTCTATGAACTCTGAAATCACCAGAATCTCACCTCCTTCAGCCCCCTCTTGCCTTGGTCACCTCTTTCTTGCAACTACACCAACAAAATGATCAAGAATGGCCTCTCCTTCCTCATAAACGCTCTAGATCTTTTAGGGTTTCTCTCTGGGGTTTGGTGGCCGCAAATGACGACCCTAAGGTCCTTTAAATAGGTCCCAAACCCAGGAAATTAGGGTTTCATTAAACAGCGTGGACTCTCTGAGTCCACTCATGAACTCGTCGAGTCCAGCTGTGAACCCGGATGTGAATCCGCGACCATACTCGGCGAGTTTAAACAGCAACTCGCCGGGTCCCCTTTCAACCTACAAAAATAAAAGGAATAATTAATATACCTGGGAATCCGGGTGTTACAGTTCTCCCCCACTAGAATTAGACTTCCTCCTCGAAGTCTCACTCTGCAAACAAATCTGGATGATGCTCCCGCATCTCACGCTCCGGCTCCCAAGTCAACTCCGACGCTTTCCGATGCTACCACTTGACCTGCACCAGAGGCACCTCTTTGTTCTTCAAAACCTTGATCTTCCGATCCCTAATCGCCACCGGTGTCTCAATATAGTTCAGGCTCGCATCCACCTGAATATCTTCTAATGGCACCACTGCCGACTCATCTGCTATACACTTTCTCAGCTGCGACATGTGGAAAGTGTCATGGATCTGACCCAACTCTGCTGCCTACCCTCGCGATCACCCTAAACGGACCAATATATCGGGGCCCCAACTTGCCCCTCTTTTTTGAATCGAATCACTCCTTTCCAAGGAGAGACCTTCAGGAGCACGAAGTCGCCGACCTGAAAATCGAGCTCGGACCGGCGCCAGTCCGCATAACTCTTCTGACGACTCTGAGCAGTCAAGAACCTCTGTCTAATCTGCTGAATTTGCTCTGTTGTCTGAAGCACGATCTCAGTACTACCCATCACACACTGCCCTACCTCTCCCCAGCAAATAGGGGTCTGACACCTCCTCCCATACAACAGCTCAAAGGGTGGCATACCAATGCTCGAATGATGGCTATTGTTGTAGGAAAACTCTGCCAAGGGCAAGTACGTGTCCCAACTCCCGCTGAAATCCAATACACATGCTCGGAGCATGTCCTCGAGCGTCTGAATCGTCCGCTCACTCTGCCCGTCACTCTGTGGGTGGCATGCGGTACTGAAGTGCAGCCTTGTACCCGACTCCTCGTGAAACTTCTTCAAAAACCTGGAATTAAATCGCACATCTCGATCTGAAACAATCGAGATCGGAACACCATTCCGCGATACCACCTCCCTCATATGCAACTCTGCCAGCCTCTCAGCAAAAGAGCTCTCACAGATAGCAAGAAAGTGATCGCTCTTCGTCAACATGTCCACAATCACCCAAATTGCATCGACACCTCTAGCAGTCCTTGGCAATTTGGTGATAAAATCCATGGTAACCTGCTCCCACTTCCATTCGGGAATCTCCAATGGCTGCAACTTACCATGTGGACGCTGGTGCTCGGCCTTAACCCTGCGACAGGTCAAGCACCTCTCCACGAACCATGTGACATCTCTCTTCATACAAGGCCACCAATAATCCCTTTTTAGGTCCAAAAACATCTTAGTGGCCCCGGGATGGATCGGGAACCTCGACTTATGGGCCTCCTCCATCAAGATGGTACGCGCTCCGCCCACAAACGACACCCAAATCCGGCCCTGAAAAGTCATAAGTCCCCGACTATCGGAAACGTACTCTGATACCTGACCAATAACCCAATCTGTCTTACGGTTCTCCGGTCTAATGGCCTCAGCCTGGGCCCCTTGAATGGTGTCCTTCACCGGAGTCATCACTGTCAACCTCATAAAAACGTCTCGTATCGGGGCACTCTCCGCCCTATGGCTCAAAGCGTCGGCTACCACATTAGCCTTGCCCGGGTGGTACAGGATCTCACAATCATAATCCTTTACCACATCCAACCATCTCCTCTGGCGCATATTCAGGTTGAGCTGATCCATCAAGTACTTCATACTCTTGTGGTCCGCGTATATGGTACACCGAACCCCATACAGATAGTGACGCCAGATCTTGAGGGCGAACACCACAGCCCCTAGCTCCAGGTCGTGGGTGGGATACGTCGACTCATGAGGCTTCAGCTACCTCAATGCATATCCTCCATCCCTTCCAGGAGTGCGAGCACCGGGGCTTCGCACAATTTCTAGCGAAGTGTCTCAAATGAGGTCTGCTGCTCCGAACCCCAGGAAAAAGTGACACCTTTCCGGGTCATCTTGGTAAGTGGCACGACGATCTTGGAGAAATCCTTAATAAATCTCCGATAATAGCCGACCAATCCCAGAAAGCTCCTGATTTCGGTCGGCGATCTCGGCACCTCCCACCTCATGACTGCCTCAATCTTGGCCGGGTCGACCAATATCCCATTCTGGTTGACGAGATGTCCCAAGAACTGAACCTCTCATAAAACAGAAATCACACTTGGAGAATTTGGCATAAAGCCTCTCCGCCCTTAATACCCCGAGAATCTCTCTCAGACGCTCTTCATGCTGCTCTCTAGATTTCGAATACACCAAAATATCATCAATGAATACGATCACCGACCGATCCAGCATCGGCCTGCACACCCTGTTCATGAGATCCATGAATGCAGCTGGTGCATTGGTGAGCCCAAAAGGCATCACCACGAACTCATAATGCCCATAATGAGTCCTGAACGCTGTCTTCTGGATATCTTCATCCCGAACCCTCATCTGGTGAAAACCCGACCTCAAATTTATCTTGGAGAACCAAGACGCCCCCTGCAACTGATCGAACAGATCATCGATCCTTGGAAACGGATAACGGTTCTTGACACTCAACTTGTTCAACTCCCGGTAGTCAATGCACATCAGATGTGAACCATCCTTTTTCTTGACAAAAAGAATCGGTGCTCCTCAAGGAGAGCTACTCGGTCGAATAAACCCCTTTCCTAGCAGCTCCTGAAGCTACGAGGATAACTCTTGCATCTCTAGCAGCGCGAGGCGATAAGGCGCCTTGGCGATAGGTGCTACTCTCGGAACCAAATTGATACGGAACTCCACTTGCCTCTCGGGAAGCACACCCGACAATTCCTCGGGAAAAACATCCGGGAAATCGCACACTATCAGAACCTCATCAATCGAAATTGGCCTCCAGCGACCACTCATGTGTCCAACACACAGGCTACGAATCCACTGCAGCCCTGCTGTAAACTTTGTCTCGCTCTGCAGCCGAGCAAAACGCTGACCCACATCGGGTTCCCTCGCCATACACTGTAAGCACTCCCCCACTGGGGTCTCGTATCGTCACTAACTGACACTCGCAGTCTATAGCAGCTCCAAATCGGCTCAACCAATCCATGCCCACTATAACACACACGTCGCCCATCGCAATCGGGACCAGATCTATCGGGAACTCCACACCGAAGATCTCAAGGATACATCCTCGAATCACATCCGTAGCATACACTGCTCGCTCATCAGCTATGGAAACTCGTAGAGTTCCACTCAATGCCTCTCGATGGATACTAATGTGCTGACTAAATGCCAAGGAAACAAATGACCGACTCGCACCCGAGTCAAATAACACCAAAGCAGGTACAAAAATCACAAGAAAAGTACCTACGCATATCATCATATTAGCACAATATCTCAAAAGAAAAGATAGATTCAGAATACATACCAGCCATGACATCGGGCGCTGCGCGGACCTCCTCCACAGTCAACTGGAAAGCTATCCCACGAGCCTTCAGAGCCTCGACCTTCACCGGTCGAACCTCAATAACCCTAGCAGCAGGTGCAGATCCCTATGCTGACCCCTGATGCAACTGTGGACACTCGGCCTTCCGATGGCCAGTCTGGTTGCAATGAAAGCAAACCATAAATCCTTTGGGGCAATCCTTGGCGATATGCCCCTCCTTGCCACATGTGTAGCAAGCACCCGACCGACAGGCCCCCTCATGACGCTTGCCGCACTTCCCGCAAGTGCGGCCCTTCTGGCCTCCAGTCCTCGAATCAGCGGACTTGGTCCGCTTGGCTGCCGGCTGCCGATCCATCCTCTGAGACTTGGCCTCCTCCCTGGCCTGAGTCTCCAACTCAATCTCCCTTTTTCGGCCATTTTCCTGGAGCTCAGCAAATGTCCGGTACGTCGAGTTCGACACGAACTCCCAAATGTCCCTCCTTAGAATGCCCAAATACTGGCTTATCTGTGCCTACTCAGTAGACACCTGCTCAGGGCATAACATCTCCCTCTCATGAAACTTCCGGGTGACCACAGTAACCGAATCATTACCCTGCTTGAGGGTCAAGAACTCCTGAACCAACCGTTCCCTCTCCACCGGGGGAACATACTCGTCTCTGAACATGGTGGTTAACCTCTCCCAGGTCACCTCTGAAATCTCGGCAAGAGTGAAGTTTGTTGTCACAAACTTCCACCAATCCTTCGCTCCCAAGCGAAGCTGGTTCAAAGCGAACCATACCCTCAGATGCTCCGGACATGAACACGTATAGAAGCATCCCTCAATATCAGCAATCCATCTCATCGCAGCGACCGGGTCCTGTGTCCCATCGAACTCGGGTGGCTTCGTGTTGCTGAACTCGCGGAACAACAACGAGTCACCTCCCTGAGGCCTGGCAGCAGCCACAGCTGCTGTAGCTGCAGCGGCTACAGCCTCAGTCACCACGGCGTACCACTCATCGAAATTCTCAATCAGTGTGGTCTTGATAGACCCAAAGATCTCCGGAATCTTGGCCCTGATCGCCGCAGCCACCTCATCATGGATTATCTGACGAAGCTCCTCGTCACTCACACCGCTCGCCTCAGGTCTGTGGCGTGTCCCAACCATGATGTCTCTGAAATATAACATAACAATATCAAAGACTCATTCGATAATGCTCATGTTCGATAACTCAACCCTACTTGTTCCTTAGTACCCAAAGGATTCTTACTTAGAGTGCGCACTGCTCCGGTGTCTTCAGTAGTACGGGCCCTTATACTACAGCCTACACCGCATCAGTATTCACCCTAAGTCCTCCTCCTTGGATCCCAGATCACAAGTACCCTATATCTCATTGGCATAGGCTACCCTTCCGTAGACCTCTTATCAGCCCCTCACTACTACCTACTCGCTCTCATGCATCACATAGCAGCGTAGTCCTTCCTAAGCTAAGGCATCACAAAATCAGGCCACTCTAATCCTAATATGAATACCTAGCCAGCTCTAGCATGCATGATATAACATATCGTATCTCATAACACATAACGTAAGGGCATTTTAGGGGTTCACCGTTCGGGCGCTGGCTGACCGTACACACCGTTCCGCTCTGGTTGTCTCAAAATCTCTTGCTTCTTAGAAAAATTAGTTTTTATTGTTTGAAAATTTTCTCAAATCCCCGGTTTGAGTTCAGCTACGCCCGAAGGTGCATCCGAATCCCTCAAACCAAGGCTCTGATACCAACTTGTAACAACGTAAAATTTCAAACCAAATATTTTTATTTCTTTATAACATAATTTCATTCAAGACAAACCAAATATCCAATGGAACATAGTCGTAATACAAAAACATATCAACCCCAAGATCAATCATGTCCAAATTCACCTGTGTGTGTACGAGTCATGTCGGCGCCTTCCCACGGTCCTCACTATTACCTGAAACATATTACACATAAACACTGTAAGCAAGAAGCTTAATGAGTTCCCCAATATACCCCTTACACACATACGCCTTTCCAGGCCATACTCCACACAACCTTCCGGTCCATGTGTCTCAGGGGACTTCGGTCCCAACCCGGTAGACGTTCCGGTCCTACTCGTGTCGACCTTCCGGTCCACATCATAATGCCTTCCGGCCCAATATAATGTCTGCCTTCTGGCCCATATCGAACATAACATACAAATCATATACATAGCACATACGAAACAGGCAACTCATAACATACAATACATATATCTCATAGCATACTAGACCTTCCGGTCACACACAGGTACCCTTCCAGGTACAGTATAGTGAGAAGACGTACTCACCTTAGGTGTCTCGGTAAATCTCTGACTCGGTAGAAATATGATCTAGCCTCCGCCTAATCCCATAAAGTAAATAATCTCATAAATATAACTCTCGGGACTAGACTCAACCCTCTCTAGGAAAAAGACCATTTTACCCCTCTTGTAGCTCAAGGCCACATGGTTGACCAAACCCTAAAGTCAACAATCAAACTTTGACCCGACTCGTCGAGTGTACTTGGGCGACTCGGTGAGTCTACACGTGTCAATTAACTCTTTTAGTCCTGCTTGGCACGTCGAGTTCCTCCCCTTACTTGACGAGTCACACCTGGGATGAATCGCGGGGCCACCCCGACTTAACTCGCCGAGTCTCAAGAACAACTCGGCGAGTTCCGCCTTGAACTCCAGTCCCCTAACTCTCTCTGACTCACTGAGTTATTTCCCAACTCGGCAGGCCTACTAACTGAGTGATTTATGGGAAACCCTCACCCTACTCTCCGAGTCTAATCTTTGGACTCGGCGAGTTCATGCCATGCACAAACTCCATAGATCTCTTGAGGTCAGATCCGTTCCTTTAATCCATAGATCTGACCTTCCCAAGCATGATAATCACATAAAGTTCAGACCTTGACACTCATATAACATCTAGATGGTCTAACTTGGTGATTTAGCCCCAAAAATAACATCCTAAGCTCATGGCTCCCAAAATAACTCATAAAGCTCCAAGGGTTAAGGTCTCTGGACCTCTTTGGGTCCAGATCCAAAACATAAACTCGAGAAGGGACCAATTGCTCCACATATCCATCCTCTAAAAGGGTTAGAAAACCTAACTCTAAGAATCAACACCAAAACTGAAGAAGGTCCGAATAAATACCTCAATATGAAGTCTATGAACTCTGAAATCACCAGAATCACACCTCCTTCAGCCCCATCTTGCCTTGGTGACCTCTTTCTTGCAACTACACCAACAAAATGATCAAGAATGGTCTCTCTTTCCTCACAAACGCTCTAGATCTTTTAGGGTTTCTCTCTGGGGTTTGGTGGCCGCAAATAACGGCCCTAAGGTCCTTGAAAAATGTCCCAAACCCAGGAAATTAGGGTTTCGTTAAACAGCGTGGACTCGCTGAGTCCACTCATGAATTCATCGAGTCCAGCTGTGAACCCGGATGCGAATCCACGACCATACTCGGCGAGTTTAAACAACAACTCGCCGAATCCCCTTTCAACCTCCAAAAATAAATGGAATAATTAATATACTTGAGAATTATATTGAAATACATAGTGAGTTTACTACATTACTAGTTTAACAAAATCACTTTACATGATTGGTATAATCACATGTGATTGTTATTGACCTATTTGGCTAGTGTTACACATTCCTACTCACTCCCTGGTACCCTAAGGATTCTTACTTGGGCTGCGTACTGATCCGGTGCATTCGGTAGTATAGGCCTAATACTACCGTCCACACCGCATCAGTATTCACCCCAAGTCCTCCTCCTAGTTATTTCCCAACTCGGCAGGTCTACTCATTGATTGATTTACGGGAAACCCTCACCCTACTCGCCGAGTCTGATCTTTGGACTCGACGAGTTCATGCCGTGCACAAACTCCATAGACCTCCTGAGGTCAGATCTGTTCCTTTAATCCATAGATCTGACCTTCCCAAGCATGATAATCACGTAAAGTTCAGACCTTTACACTCATATAACATCTAGATGGTCTAACTTGGTGATTTAGCCCCAAAAATAACATCCTAAGCTCATGGCTCCCAAAATAACTCATAAAGCTCCAAGTGTTAAGGTCTCTGGACCTCTATGGGTCCAGATCCAAAGCATAAACTCGAGAAGGGAGCAATTGCTCCACATATCCATCCTCTAAAGGGGTTAGAAAACCCTAACTCTAAGAATCAGCACCAAAACTAAAGAAGGTCCGAATAAATACCTCAATATGAAGTCTATGAACTCTGAAATCACCAGAATCGCACCTCCTTCAGCCCCCTCTTTCCTTGGTCACCTCTTTCTTGCAACTACACCAACAAAATGATCAAGAATGGCCTCTCCTTCCTCACAAACGCTCTAGATCTTTTAGGGTTTCTCTCTGGGGTTTGGTGGCAGCAAATGACGGCCCTAAGGTCCTTTAAATAGGTCCCAACCCAAGAAATTAGGGTTTCATTAAACAGCGTGGACTTGTCGAGTCCATTCATGAACTCGTCGAGTCCAGCTGTGAACCTGAATGCGAATCCGTGACCATACTCGATGAGTTTAAACAGCAGCTCGCCGAGTCCCCTTTCAAGCTCAAAAAATAAAAGGAATAATTAATATACCTGGGAATCCGGGTGTTACAGTGCTCCTACAGTAATTGGCAGTGTGTCCCTTCTTTTTACACTTCATGCAAATATAACAATCACCTGCGTGCTGACGATTACATTGACTGCACCATGAACAGTTAGCTATGTGATGACGATTACACTGACTGCACATTGGGAGTTTTCCAGCAGACTTCCTTGGTTGTAGGGGTATTGCTGTTGTGGCTGCATAATTAGTTGCCACCTCTTGTCTCTCCTCAAATGATTGTATGGGATTCTTCCCATTAAATTTGCGCTTGTTCATTCCAAATTCGGGAGACTCAGCTATAAATCCCACTTGGGTTTCTGTGCTGGTTAGCTGATGAGCTATACACTTTGCACTGTCATATGTTTTAGGCTTCGATGCGATCACCATTCCTTTGATTTGCAATGCTATACCCCAGATATATCGCTCGATCTTCTTATACTCTGGGGTTACTAGTGCTGGACACATCACCGCAAGATCATTAAATCTAGAAGTATAAGCATTTTTCTCTGAACCCTTCATGGTTAGGGTCCACAGTTCTTGTTCCAACTTATGTATTTCCTCCCTGGGACAATACTCCTCTACTAGCATCCTCTACAGCTCTTCCCATTTCATGGAATTGGCATCATCAATACTCATTGTATTTACTTGGTTTTTCCACAATGTAAGTGTTGCATCAACGAAGGTACACGTAGAAAATCGTACCTTACATTCGTTCGGATAGAAGCTTATTAGAAATATTGATTATGTCTTTTCAATCCACCGATTCAAGCTAACAACCCCTTCCGTTCCATGGAAACTCTTAGGTTTGCAATTCATAAAATCCTTGTAGGTACACATTCTGGCAGTCCTTACATTGCCTTCGTTTCTAACTCCTCCTCTTGTGATATTAGCAAGAGCTACAGCGATTCTTTGAGCTATAATTTCTTCAAGTTCTACTGAACTTATTGGTGGGTTTGTTTCTGGTGGTGGTGGTTGCGGTTGTTGTTGTTCTGGTTCTGGTCGTTGGTTTAGGTTTAGACGAGCGCTACTTCTTCTAGGCATTTTGTTTAGTTCCTATACATTTTGGATCACTAAGTGTTTAGTCTATCAAATATTACTCCCAATTTAAATAGTTCATATGATCTGATCAAAATAAAATATAGTTTTACACCTACATCTAGTTGTGATAAGATCTATGCACATATGAACTTTAGTTGGAATATCTGATCTAAATCCTTGAGATCAAAAACATTTTAGGTACTTAGGTGTATTCTCATCGCGGGTCTGAGTCTTCATATATGACTCTATATTTATTATTTTTTGTATTCATGCTCTATTAATTATTGTTTGTTTCTTCAGGTCTAGCTGATAAGGCACCGGCCAGTCCGAAGGGCAGGATCATTTTAGCATATAGCCGTTCTGGAATCCAACAACCCAAATCAACATGTCTATCCTGTCACCGCTCCCGTAAGTAGTCCTTTAGTAGAATAATTAATAATACTTTTTATTATAGGCTAAGGGATATACCTAAACCTAACAGAGTAAGCCCTAAACTATAGTCGTGGTTTCCTAAGAAAGTACTAATTCACTATAGTTAATAGCTCTGATACCAATCTGTCACACCCCGGCCGTCGGCGGAAACACCGGGCAGTGTAACGTCATTTCTCGTATCATAGTTATTAACTTCCTAAAAACACATGCATTTAAAACACGTCAACATAAAGTTGGTGAGTCCACATGTTTTGACTCCATAGAAAAATAATACATATTCCGAGTTTCAAAACTATAGTTTTGAAAGTATAATTTTGACTCTCCAACATTTACTATATATATCCTAGGTATAAAAGTTTACTTACCAAATAAGTATATACCTATAAGTCTCATATACTATGAATATAAGTGTTTGTAATTCCATACAAATGATAGTTGTTATGTATAAATCTTATTTCAGTTCTATACGAGTAAAACCACTACGTATAAATCTATTTCAATTCTATACGAGTATGTAGCTAGGTATAATTATCTACTTAATCTCTTCATAGACTTGCCATCCGTCTTCTAGCTTCCGAAGGTGGCAAAATGAGCCCTCGTGACGTGAAAAATGCCTTGTTCACGTCCTGAGTTTAGATCTTATCCCCTCGCAGCCTCGTCACACCTTCTAGTTCCAAAATATGGCGGTTTGACTCCTCACGTCGTGAGTTTTTATGCTCACGTCGTGAGTTCAGTCCAATTAGGGTTTCTGACAGCGACATCTTCGGAAGGCCATAACTTTTGCATACGAACTTCGTTTTTGACGTTCTTTATATCCACACGTAGGTATTTACGAGCACTACAAGTCTCTTTTAGACTCCAATAGCTAATTCTAACCTTATTTTAAATTCCTTATGTTATAGAGATTTTATAGTGTTCGGTTTATCATAAGTTCTTCATGCAAAGTCAGATTTAGATGTTCTGTATATTTTTGGAATCGTATGGACATATACTTTGATTTATACCATAAAGTATGTACGAAAGTTCATATTTATATTATAATTATATTGAAATACATAGTGAGTTTACTATATTACTAGTTTAACAATATCACTTTACATGATTGGTATAATTACATGTGATTGTTATTGACCTATTATGACTAGTGTTACATTCTCCCCCGTTGATAAAATTTCGTCCCAAAATTTATTTTTAACTAGATACCACCAAAGGGTACTAGATAGCTTCCCTGCTTCCTATTACAATTGCGCTACCACGACCTAACTTCATTGACCCCTTAACTTTGGACATTCTTTCTTGATATGTCCAATTTCACCACACTCAAAACATGCTCTTCCTCCATCATAGCCTATTCCAATGTTTGTTCCTTGATTTTCTGTTGTAGGTGTTGTGCTTGTAACAACGTAAAATTTCAAACCAAATTTTTTTATTTCTTTAAAACATAATTTCATTCAAGACAAACCAAAAATCCAATGGAACATAGCCGTAATACAAAAACATATCAACCCCAAGATCAATCATGTCCAAATCCGCCTGTGTGTGTGTACGAGTCATGCCGGCGCCTTCCCACGGTCCTCACTAGTACCTGAAACACATTACACATAAACATTGTAAGCAAGAAGCTTAGTGATTTCCCTAATATACCCTAACACATATACGCCTTTCCAGGCCATACTCCACACAACCTTCCGGTTAATGTGTCTCAGGGGACTTCCGTCCCAACCCGGTAGAGCTTTCGGTCCTACCTGTGTCGACCTTCCGGTCCATAACTCCTTGAACTTCCAGTCCACATCATAATGCCTTCCGGCCCAACATAATGCCTTCCGGACCATATCGAACATAGCATACAAATCACATACATATTGCATACGAAACAGGAAACTCATAGCATACAATGTATATATCTCATAACATACTAGACTTCCGTTCACACATAGGTACCCTTCCAGGTACAGTATTGTGAGAAGACTCACCTCAGGTGTCTCGGTAAATCTATGACTCGGTAGAAATATGATCTAGCCTCCGCCTAATCACATAAAGTAAATAATCTCATAAATATAACTCTCGGGACTAGACTCAACCCTCTGTAGGCAAAAGACCATTTTACCCCTCTTGTAGCTCCAGGCCACATGGTTGACAAAACACTAAAGTCAACAAAAGTCAACGGTCAAACTATGACCCGACTCGTCGAGTGCACTTGGGCGACTCGGTGAGTCTACACGTGTCAATTAACTCTTTTAGTCCTGCTTGGCACGTCGAGTTCCTCCCCTTACTCGACGAGTCACATCTGGCATGAATCGCCGGGCCACCCCGACTCAACTCGCCGAGTCTCAAGAACAACTCGGCGAGTTCCGCCTTGAACTCTAGTCCCCTAACTCTCTCTGACTCACTGAGTTATTTCCCAACTCGGCAGGCCTACTAACTGAGTGATTTATGGGAAACCCTCACCCTACTCTCCGAGTCTAATCTTTGGACTCGGCGAGTTCATGCCATGCACAAACTCCATAGATCTCTTGAGGTCAGATCCGTTCCTTTAATCCATAGATCTGACCTTCCCAAGCATGATAATCACATAAAGTTCAGACCTTGACACTCATATAACATCTAGATGGTCTAACTTGGTGATTTAGCCCCAAAAATAACATCCTAAGCTCATGGCTCCCAAAATAACTCATAAAGCTCCAAGGGTTAAGGTCTCTGGACCTCTTTGGGTCCAGATCCAAAACATAAACTCGAGAAGGGACCAATTGCTCCACATATCCATCCTCTAAAAGGGTTAGAAAACCTAACTCTAAGAATCAACACCAAAACTGAAGAAGGTCCGAATAAATACCTCAATATGAAGTCTATGAACTCTGAAATCACCAGAATCACACCTCCTTCAGCCCCATCTTGCCTTGGTGACCTCTTTCTTGCAACTACACCAACAAAATGATCAAGAATGGTCTCTCTTTCCTCACAAACGCTCTAGATCTTTTAGGGTTTCTCTCTGGGGTTTGGTGGCCGCAAATAACGGCCCTAAGGTCCTTGAAAAATGTCCCAAACCCAGGAAATTAGGGTTTCGTTAAACAGCGTGGACTCGCTGAGTCCACTCATGAATTCATCGAGTCCAGCTGTGAACCCGGATGCGAATCCACGACCATACTCGGCGAGTTTAAACAACAACTCGCCGAATCCCCTTTCAACCTCCAAAAATAAATGGAATAATTAATATACTTGAGAATTATATTGAAATACATAGTGAGTTTACTACATTACTAGTTTAACAAAATCACTTTACATGATTGGTATAATCACATGTGATTGTTATTGACCTATTTGGCTAGTGTTACACATTCCTACTCACTCCCTGGTACCCTAAGGATTCTTACTTGGGCTGCGTACTGATCCGGTGCATTCGGTAGTATAGGCCTAATACTACCGTCCACACCGCATCAGTATTCACCCCAAGTCCTCCTCCTAGTATCCCAAGTCCCAAGTACTCTACTCTCTCTAAGCATAGTCTACTCTCTAGCAGATCTCTCATAAGCTCCTCGCTTCTATCTATTCACTCTCAAGCATCTCCTAGCAGCAAAACCCCTAGGCTAAGGCATCACAAATCAAGCAACTCTAGTCCTAATAAGAATACCTAGCCTACTCTAACATGCATATCATGTCATAACATATCTCATAACGCATAATGTAAGGGTATTTTGGGAAATCACCGTTCGGGCGCTTGCAGATCATACATACTGCTCTGCTCTGCGCTTTCAAAAACTTTTACTCTTTGAGAAAAATTTTGTGATTTTATTTTGAAAATCTCTCAAATCCTTAGTTTGAGTTTAGATACGCCCGAAGGTGCACCCGAATCCCTCAAACCAAGGCTCTGATACCAACTTGTAACACCCAAAAATTTCAAACAATTTTTTTCAGATTTCAAAAACATACTTTCATTCATAAATGTTATAAAAATCTCATTGTATCACATAATAATCCATAGTAACAAAACCCAAGATCATAATATATAAGAACTCCTCATGTGTGTACTGATCATGTCGGCGCCTTCCCGCGATCCTCACTAGTACCTGAAACACATAACACAACACTATAAGCATAAATGCTTAGTGAGTTCCCCAAAATACCACATATAACACATAATAGCCACTCGAGGCTATAACTCTGTATGACCCTCTGGTTAAAGTGTCTTACTGGGACCCTCCAGTCCTATATCTCTGTGGACCCTCTGGTCCTAACTCTGTGGACCTTTTGGTCCTAACTCTGTGGACCTTTCGGTCCTAACTCTGTAAACTCTGAATCATACATAGCACAAATCACATAGAAATCACATCATACAAAAGCATACAAGATAATCTGTCACATAACTCTAATTACCACTCTTTGGTAAAGTATAGTGAGAAGACTCACCTCGGGTAACTCGGTAATCTCGAACTCGATGAAATCTGGTCTAGCCTCCGTCTAATCACAAGGAATAAGCATTCTAATCAATACAACTCTCAAGGCTAGACTATTCCCTCTCTTATCACTCTCAGAAGGGTAAAAGACCATTTTACCCCTCTCATGGATCAAAGACCCTAAAGTTGACCAAACCCTAAAAATCAACAAAAGTCAACCCTCCGGGTTACGCTGCGCGTACCAGACCTGTACGATGGGCATACCTGACGGCCTCACAGAAACGGGGAAGGCGACCCCTTACGCCGCGCGTACTGGGATTACGCCCCGCGTAACTCCCAGTTTCAGACTCCTAAGCTTTTGGGGTCTTAAATAGTTAAGACAAATGTCCAACTTCCAGATCTGGCCATCCCTAAGCCTCTTAATCCATAAAGTTGGTGACTTTAAGCCTTTGCATGGATGAAATAGTCACCAACACCCATAACATTCCATTTCCAACCCTAGAAAGGCTCATAACTCAAGCATGACCCCATAACAACGACCAAGTTGGGATTTTTATGGATCTACAACACATATATCACTGAAATGGGACAGATCTAGGTCCATGGAGTCCCTTATGCTCATAAAGTCTCCACCTTTGGGACTTTTAACCCTAGAAATGGTCCATGCAGCACCAAACCAAAATAAAGAGGAAAGTTTTGAGCTTTATACCTCTAGATGAAGCTCCTCCCTCTGAAGAACTCAGATCCAAACTTGCACTTCAAGCCCTAGCCTCAACAAGCTACTCTCCTTCCTCTTCACTAACACACAAAGGCACTTTTAGCTCAAAACACTCACATACAAGCTTAAGGAAGATGGAAATGCTCTCTTACGGTTTCACTCTATGATATGGTGGCTGAGGATAAAGCCTTAGCATTCCTTATATAGTGCATAAGCCAAATATTAGGGTTTGCATTTGGGCCCTCTACGCCCAACGTAACCATGGGTACGCCCAGTGTACCTAGGCGAGTCTGTGTCCAAATTAAGCGCATGAGTACACGCAGCATACCCCCCAGTATGCCCATCGTACTCATTTGCTACAAAATTCACTCAAGGGCTAAACTTGACAACTTGACGAAAGAGAAGGGTTAAATAGCTTTACCTGAATTTCAGGATGTTACATGCTGGTGGAGCAGATAAAAGAGGATGAACTCAAGCAATGAAGCAGCTGAAATAACTTTAAATCAAAATCGAGAGTGAGTGTTAGCTGATTATGTGTTGAAATTTTGGCAAATTCTAAAATATTTTCAAATCAGAGTGTATCTTGTGTGTTACATTTCCTGTCCAATGGGCCAAACAAAAGAAAAAGATATGAAATCATTCAATTGCATCTCATGTTTCCAAAAGCATAGAGGAAAACCAATAAAACATTAATTGTTTCCTATGATTTACTTTAAACAAAAAAAATCACAAAAAGTAACAAAATAAAAAAAAAACTTTATATCATAACTGATTCTGAGGTAAATTCCTAAACTAGAACACCAGTTATCCTTCAATTTCATCTGTTTGAGCAACTTTCCAAACAAATGAAAAAAAATCCTAATTCAATGAGAGACTTTAGAGAGAAGGATAAATGAGATGGAATTTTACGTCGGTTGTGGTGGCAGGGATAAGAGAAAGTGGTGGTGGCAAAGAAGTCGACAGAGTTGGCCAGGAAGGATGGTGTGAAGAGACAACAGTTATAAGGTTATGGTTTTTTCTGGGATGGTGGGAGTGGCGGTTGTTTGAAGAAACAGAGGTGGAAGGGCTGACAATGATAATAATAAGTATGGTGGAGGCAGCGGGTTGAAGGCCAATGAAACCATTTGGGTGTTGTTAGTTGTAACACTCTAAATTTTCAACAAAATATTCAATTTTAAAACTTTCACACAAACATAGTTTAATATTTATCAAGCCAATTTGAATTTTTCCCAAACACAAAACATCGGAAATTATATGTCAAATATCCTAGAATCCTCATGTTGGTGTGTACAATCATGTCAGCGCCTTCCCGCGATCCTGAGATGTACCTGAAACACATTTTTACACAAACAATATAAGCACGAAGCTCAGTGAGTTTCCGAAAATACCAATCACACAAATAATTAGCCTATCATGACTATATCTCGATAAGGACCCTCGGGTCATGTGTCTTAGTGAAGACCCTCAGGTCTCATGGCTCGGTATGGACCCTCTGGTCCCGTGTCTCGGTGAAGACCCTTCGGTCTCACTGCTCGGTATGGACCCTCTGGTCATAACTCAATATATACACAAAGTAATATAACAACACAATTCACAAAGACATAATGCATAATATCACATATCTCAGTATAAGCAAATAAGACCCTCCGATCAAAACACAAATAAGACCCTCCGGACGCACAGTAAATACCACTCAGGTAAGTTTTTTGGTCAAAAATTACACAAGTACTCATCAACCAAATTGAATGAGAGGTTGTGATGTTCAGATTGTGTAATAGCAAATGGTAAAAGAAAGCGACACAATGGTTTACAAGGAAAGCCCTTGATCGTTGCTAGGATCTCCGACACAAAACCTTTGGAGGTGATAATGGTCACCTGCCTTTATGATTTTATTGATATAAAATGAAGATTCCAGTGATTTCTTAGTAAGAATGAGTAAAGAATTTCGTAGATTAAGCTTTGACTAAAGAAAACAGTGTGTCATGTGCGGATTACAAGTGTCAATTTATAGTCTAATCTAGCTAACAAGATGTCCGATATTTCCGGGATCCTCTATGACCAGCTTCATGAACATTATTTGACCAATTATTCTGGGTCTTTAGCATAGTTGATGTGACTGATGGGTTTTGAGTATTCTAACACTTCCTAAGTGTACATGCAACCCTAATAACCTTGGATCTATGTTTGTCTAATTATCATGCAAAGTTGAATTCCAAGGTTATATTCCTATCTAGCATACATGGGGAACAATTTTTAACTTGAATGAAAGATAAAATATAACTTACCTTGTTGTTGCTTATGATCCTTGAAACCTCGTGAGCCTAGCACCCCAAGTGTGATGCCTAAAATATAATTATCGGCCTAGCCCTCACTTGTTCATGTGTAGCTGATTTTGGTGGAGAATGGGTTCCTTATATAGTGTTGACACATCTAGGGTTACACCATGTAAACCCTAATGTGTCATGAATCTTCCTTTCCATGACCCATGGGTTTGTAACTCCCATGGAGCATCCTATGGGTTTAACCCAACTTGATAATCCATGGAGCCTCTTAGCCCACTATACAAGTTATGGATGATTTAAATAATCAACCCATATATTTAATTAGTTATCTTTTGATCACTTAATTAATTCCAAATTAATTCTTGATCAAACTAATTAAATAATACTATTAATATATTAGAACTTATAATATATTAATAAACCACAAGTGTTATTTTTCTCATTTAGTCTATCCAATTGCATGGTGCCATGCAACCCAAATGGACCATGCCGGGTCGGGTCAAGTACATAATAGAAATAGTTATGGACTTAGACACCTTATCCAACAGTGACATCCCCAATTTTACGGCCAAAGAAGACCGAGTTGTTTATGATTTATTTGAAAATTAGAGTATATTTTTAAAGAAATATATTGCGGAAATTGTTCCCAGAAAAACATGATAAATATATTATCAAAGCATTTCCAAAAAAATGCATTTTGTTCATATTATAACTTTGGGATGTCATTGTCAATACTGAAACATAAGCATAAACAGACCTTACATTTATTTATACTAGTGATCTACATCTTCTTTAAATATCTCAGTGTAAAGTAGCTTTGTATCGATACCTGTGATACAAATAGACTGAGTGGGTCAGGTTGGTAAACCTAGTGAGTACAAAGGGTTTTCAAACCATAATAATATAATTATTATGTTTATTCATCAAACAATCAACCCAATTACCCATCCCCATTATCTTCTTTATTCCTTAAGGATCTACCCTAAGAATCATCTATCATGCCGTTTTTCATTCCTAAGGATTCTTTTAAGGATTAGGCACGAAGTCCATCGTTGCCTATGGCACACCTGCCAATGTTATCTATTAGGCACAACTACCAATATTATCACTTAGGCACAACTGCCAAGATTATGACATTCTCTATTAGTCGCAGCTGCCGATATTATCCTTTAGGCGCATCTGCCAGGATTATGCCATTCTATATTAGGCGCAAGTGGCGATATTATCCTTTAGGCACAGCTGCCAGGATTATGCCATTTTCTATTAGGCGCATCTACCGATATTATCGTTTAGGCGCAACTGCTAGGATTATGACATTATCTATTATGCGCAGCTGCTGATATTATCCTTTAGGCGCAGCTGCCAGGATTATGACATTCTCTATTAGGCGCAACTGCCGATATTATTCTTTAGGCGCAACTGCCAGGATTATGATATTCTCTATTAGACACAGCTGGCGATATTATCCTTTAGGCACAGCTGCCAGGATATTTAGAGTACATATGTTGAACACTTAAATCAAAAATACCTACGGGTTATGGCATAGCTGCCAATATTCATCTATATCACCTTTCATCCCTCATTATTTATCTACCCATGTTCTACCAAACATATTCATATATATATATATATATATATATATATATATATATATATATATATATATATATATATATATATATATATATAGTTTAAATCATTTAAAACATGTATAAAACGTTCATCCATCATAGATATCAGGAACACAAATAATATGCACACATAGCACATAATTTATATTAAATACTTCATATCTATGTGTATGATGAAAGTAACTATGCACTCACTTGTAGCGTGCTTTGATAGAATCTAACTAGAAATGGTCAGTGGTTCATGATCGTCGGGCTCGGAACGTGGAAACGGCTTCAGCAAACGAGAGAGAAAAAAAGTTAGGTGTAAGAATGGTTGAGGTCGAAATTGCTATTTATAGCCTGATTTTTGGTCTCTCACGTCATGAGCCATGCCTGCTCACCCCACAGACTTTCCATTTGCGTTTATAGCTCACGTCATGATCTTTCAAGATTCACCCCGTAGACTTCCCAGGTGTTTCTAGGCTCGATTAGTGTCCGTTTGAATTCACACATAGTGAGAATTAATGCTCACGTCGTGAGTCCAATCAGATTAGGGTTTCTGACACATGTCATGCACTCAGACAACTGCATCTTCGGAAGGTCATAACTTTTTCATACGAGCTCCATTTTTTATGTTATATATATCCATGCGTAGGTGGAGACATACTCTAAGACTTTCATTTAGACCCCTAAGGCTAAAATGTACTTTACTGTATACTCACTTTTTACGATTCCCGGTGTCGTTCCGGTTTTGTCGCGAAACTTCGATATGTCATAACTTCTTCGTTATAACTCAGATTTCAGCATTCTATATATGTACAAAAACCTTTTGACATATACTAAAACCTAGTTAATATTATTTATTCTCAATAATCCTCTATCAAAAATTCATTTTTGATACTTATCGTCTCTAAATTAACTAGCCCGAATCCGCGGGCGTTTCAGTTGAGATGATTCTTCGTTGAGAATTAGTCTTCCCTTGACTACTTTTGAACACGTGTGAGTTATAGACAAAATATAATTGTTATAAATATTAATAAAAATAATAACGGTACTTAGTCGGGATCCTGAGGTAGCTGAGGATCCTGGATATTTGAGGATCCTTGATATTGTAAGGATCTTGGCCCTAACAATTACCCCCAAGTTATACCTGAAAATATAGGGATTAGTTTCATAAATATTAAAGGAATAACTTAAAGTAAATAGGTAAAAAGGAGAGAGAATAGTAATTTTCAGTTTTAACCCATAACAACTAGGTAATGTGAAACCCAACGGATAGTTTACTAGTCGTTAATAGTCAAATCATATTAACTGGTCCTGTATAAATATGAGAGATCAGTTCCATAATCCCCCATCCATTGTTCTTTTCTTTTGTCGTGTTATCTTGCGATTAGAAGGTAATTTTTTTCTAGGCTTTTATTCTTGCCACCATGGGTCGAAAAATGGATGTCTCTCGTAAAAGCATCGTGGCCCTTCCCGACGATGACTTTATTGACCAAGGTATCCTCTCTTATGAGGAGACATGTTATTTTAGCGATGATGACATTGAATCTTAAAGAATCAATGGGGCCTTTCCTCCTAACGCTGTTTTCAGGCCCTTCAATCCCCTTATTCAGCCCGATTTTGTCTCCCTCACTTGGGTGTGCTTTCCTGAGTACCCTTTCTCCTAAGGTTTGAGACACCCTTTCCCCGGGATCGTCTCCGAATTTTTTAGGGTGACTGGGATTTCGTATATCTAGGCCATGCCAGTTATCTGAATGATCCTATATTGGGTCGACCAAATAAATCAATCAAAAGGTCTCGACATAGGCCTTTCTGAGTTGGCCTGGGTATACGATCTCACAACCTTTGGGAATTCTCGCTTCCTACTCAAGGTCAAAACTCTTAGATTTTCTCTAATCTTCAAAAACAAGCACAATGATGGATCTTGGAAAGGGAGATACCTCTTTGTGAGACGTGACTTTGTTCCCGATGGGGATATCTTACCCACAGATTGGGTTAAGAAGGGTAGGATTTCAATGCTTTTCGTAGTGATCCTGGAATCATATTCTTATTTTGTTTGTTTCTTTTCAGCCTTCAAGTTCGAAGAACTTGTTCTCGTCATTGAGGATTCTGAAGAGAAAATTGAGAGGTTCTTGGCCTTGTTTGAAGTCGAGAGATCCTTCCGATTCGATCAAGCCATCCTGCAAAAAAGCTCCTCCGCTACTGACCTCACGTCGACGGAAGGATCCAATATTACTCGCTCCAATGCTCGCTTCACTCTTGTTGATCTTGATACGGCTATGTCAGGAGATCAGTTGGTGGTGAAGAAGGAGAAGAGTTCATCCTCTCTTCATCCTAAAAGGTCGATCGTGGATTTGACAGTTAAAACTCCGGGATCTCGAAAGAGGAAAACTGCTGAATCCACTGGTTTCTCTTTGGATAGCCTTGGAGTTGAGGAAGCTCTCCAAAAGTTGGTCTCTTTCTCTCATGTTGCAAGTGTTGATTTCATTGTCGCTTCATTTTTTATTTTGCTTTTCACTAACTTACTATATGTTTACCACCGATCTCTGATCATGTTTCGCTGATCTAAGGATCCGTACGGAGAGGGCTGAACAAGCCCTTAAGGGACGGGAGAAGATGTGGAAGATAACCAACGAGGATCTTCTAAGGAGGGTAGAGTTTCTTACCAAGGAAAAGGGTGAGAGAGAGGAGGAGTACATACACGAGATGGAGGAGGTGATCTCCGATGCAAAGGTCAGTGTTGCAGTGGTCGTTTGGGAGGCCAAGATTTGTCTTGCTGAGGATCTTGAAAATGCAGGATCCTGGGACATGGTTGGTTGGCACGAGGCATTGGCTAAATTAACTGGCAAGCCAACCGCTGCCACTCAGGATATTATACTGCGGCTGACCGGGGGGGAGGGGGGAGACGAAAACTGATGATGACCAGGCTAAGGTCTAGGCCTTTTTAGGTGATTAAGGTATCAAAATATTTTGATGCATGACTCTTGTAAGGCTGCGGGACTTTTTGTTTTGAAGATAATGGTTGATCTTTCTTTCATCTTTCTACGTTTCCTACATAATACAATACTAAGGTCTTTGCATAGTTAGGATCCAAAAAAATGAATGATTCTTAAGACAAAATGGCCCGATAAGGAAAAATAACAATACCTGATTGTGTTAAGTAATCTAAAAGTTTCTTTTAGAAGTTTAATGATTAACTTGCAACTCTTAAGATTTTTTTAATATGCTTTTAAAACTTCTTTAAAGATATCAAAACAGCGGATGAATCCGAAGTGATGAAAGTTCACAATTCAGCGATTGGTTTAGGATCCTAGAAAGTTTAAGATCCTTGATTTCACTTAAAACTTCAAAGTTAAGGAAAGATGGAACCTGATTGTCTTCGAGTTTCTCTTTAAGCTCCATGATTATTTGAATTTTAGAATTTACTGAGGATAAATTCCAACTTAACAGAGAACTTTGGCTCACTGTTGAGAATGAGATTTCTTACCAACGAAGGTCGATGAGGATCCTTAAGGGAAAGGATCCTTACTGTCATAGATCCTTAAAAATATGGATCTTAGATCTCATATGTGAAATTTCCCCTTAGAATAACCTGTTTAGATCATAGAGTTTGACAAAATAGATAACATGTTAATGTTATATTCTGGGGAGGCTCCCAACCTGTGATACAATTCATGGGAGAGATCCTTATTTAAAATAACATGAAAATGTTACAATTTGATTGTATTCTCTGGGGAAAATTCCCAACGTGTGATAACATGAAGATCTTATGTAATTTCTAGTGTAAGATCCCAATCTTTGATAACATGAAAATGTTATAAACCTTAAGTAATCACTCGGGTAGGATCCCGATTTTTGGATAACATGAAAATTTTATAAACCTTAAGTAACCACTGGGGTAGGATCCCGATTTCTAGATAACATGAAAATGTTATAAACCTTAAGTAATCACTGGGGTAGGATCCCAATTTCTGGATAACATGAAAATGTTATAAACCTTAAGGATCTCAACTTGTGTTTAAAAATAAGAGGGTTTCCAAGCCACTAAATCGTGAAATGATCCCCTTACCCGTATCCCACAGTTAGATATGATGTGCCCATGCGAGGTGTGTAAACCTTAGTTCATGTGAAAGAGGTAATTAGCTCTTTAAAACTTAGATGGGATTAAGTACCCTTAAGCGTGGGAGAGATGATCAATCTATAGCTTGTGTACATGATAGTTTAGAGATTACATCATTAAATATAATGGAATTTACTGAGTATTGAGATGTTCATGTGTCAAGATCCTTGTGTTTCCGGTTGTTTAAACTTGAGGATCCTGATGTTCCAGGATCTTCGCTTGTGAGGATCCTGATGCTTCAGGATCTTCAATCTTGAGGATCCTTAACCGTACGCCGTTCTGCATAGAAAACGTTAGCTAACGGTGGGCGTTAGTCTAGCTAATGCCCCTCCGATGCTTAAGTTAGCAGCGTATTCAAAGAGAAAATCAGTGATAAAAAAAATTCTTTTAAGGTAAAGAACATGTGTACCTTGGTTTTTCTGTGGATCATTCGACCTTACTTACATGTAGTATGCTTTGAGGTGTATAGCATTCCAGGATCTTGGGATAACGTCTCCTTCGATTGTTGCTAGCCAATATGATCCTTTTCCTGCTTCATCATCTATAACATATGGTCCTTCCCATTTAGGAGCCAGTTTTCCTACACTGGGATCCTTAGTGTCTTGGAATGTTTTCCTTAATACCAAGTCTCCTATTTGAAACCTTCTGACTCTTATGTTCCTATTGTAGGCTTTGGTGATCCTTTGCTGATGAGCAGCAATGTGTATTTTGGAAAGATCCCTAAGCTCGTCAATAGTGTCAAGATCCTGTGCTAGGATCCTGTTGTTATTCTCTTGGTCTTGCAACAAGTATCTTGTCGTCGGGATCACTACTTTAGTAGGGATTACTGGTTCTGTCCCAAACACTAGAGAATAGGGGGTCTGACCTGTGGGCACTTTGGAAGTGGTCCTATATGCCCAAAAAACGAAAGGAAGCTCTTCTTCCCATCTTCCTTTCCTTTTGTCCAACCTTTTCTTTAAATTGTTTACTAAGATTTTTTTGCTAGATTCTGCTTAACCATTAGCTGGGGATGGACAGGAGTAGACATTATCATTTTGATTCCCCAGCTTGTGCAAAAGTCTTTTGTCATTTTGCTTATAAATTGGGATCCGTTGTCGCATATGATTTCATCCGGGATCCCGAACCTAGTCAAGATATTGCGTTTACTGAATGATACTACCTATTTGTCTCTTACCTGGACGAAAGCTTTAGCTTCGATCCATTTGGATAAGTAATCGTTCATCACTAGCATGAAGACTTTACCTCATGGGCCACTAGTAATTTCCCTACTATATCCATTCCCCATTTCATGAATGGTCATGGGGACATAATAGGATGTAGAGGTTCTGCCGGTTGATGCAGGATGTTGCTATGTCTTTGGCAAGCATCACACTTTTGAGCATGTAGAAAGGAGTCTTTCTTCATGGTTGGCCAATAGTATCTTGTTCTTAGTATTTTGGAGCATAAGGATCTGCCCCCGGTGTGATTGCCACAATCTCCTTCGTGTATATCCTTTAAGACTTCAGTAGCTTTAGGATCTTCCAAGCATCTAAGGTATGGACCTGCCAATAGATTTTTTTTTAAAGTTTACCTTGGATTAACACAAATATCGAGATTCTCGTCCTAAGTGCTCTTTCACTTTTTTCTTCTGTCGGGATTGTGCCATTTCGGAGATACTCCATAATGGCTTGGGTCCATGATTGCGGACTTCTTCGAGGATCCTAGAGTCAGGGTCTTCAATAACTTCCATGCTTGTAGGATGTTTAGGATCTTCTGATTTTTCGAAGAGGGTTTCTATGGCTGGGGTTATTATATGGGTTATAGGAATCTTTGTTTCTGGTGGGATCCTAAGGGAGGATCCTAAATTTGTTAATGAATATGCTTATGTGTTTTCTTCTCTGGGAACTTGGGTTAGGTTAAAGTTTTCGAAGTTAGATGCTAATTTTTTCAGGATCTCTAGATATAATGCTAATTTTTCACCTTTCACTACATAAGATCCATTGTAGTGACTGGTTAGTAATAAAGAATCAACAAGAAGATCCCTGATTTGAAGATCCTTAGCCAATTCTAGTCCCATGATGAGTGCTTCGTATTCTGCTTCGTTGTTGGTAGTGTAGAATTCACAACTAACTGTCTGGGGTATGATGTCCCCCTGTGACGACTTTAGTATGATCCCTAGGCTTGTTCCTTTCTGATTTGAAGCTCCATCTGTGAACAACATCCATTTTCCCAGATATTCATCTTCCAGGAGTTGCTTGGCCTCCATGTCCACTTCGTTTTGTAGATGATCACTAAAGTCAGTCACAAAGTCTGCTAATGCTTGTGATTTTATAGCGAATCTTGGTTCGTATCTGATGTCAAATGTGCTTAACTTCACCGACCATTTTGCCATCCTTCTTGACATTTTTGGTTTTCTCATGACATTCTTGATAGGATAGTTAGTATTTACATGTATAGTGTGTTTCGAAATAGTGTCTTAACTTGGTATAAGCAATGTTACTAAGGTAAGAACTAATTTTTTAAGGTGAGAGTATCTGGTACCAGGATCCAAGCGACTTTTACTTACATAGTAGATATGATGTTGATCCCCTTCAAGATCCTTGACCAGAACAACACTTACCGCGTTTGAGGATACCGAGAGATAGAGAATAAGTGGTTCTCCATCTATAGGCTTCACTAGTAATGGAGCAGAGCTTAAATATTTTTTGAGTTCCTGGAAGGCTTTCACATGTTCCTCCTTCCACTCAAATTTCTTGTTATTTTTCAAGATATCGTAAAAGGGCTTGCACCTTTCTGAGGATCTTGAAATGAACCTGTTGAATGCTGCTACTCTTCTGGTTAGCCTTTGGATGTCCTTTTTTGAAGATGGGGATCTTAATTCCATGATTGCTTTGATTTATTCCGGGCTTGATTCTATCCCTCTTTTGGTTACCATGTATCCAAGGAACTTGCCCGACTTCATTCCAAAGTGACATTTGAGTGGGTTCAGTTTCATATTGTATTCATCCAGGATGTCAAATGCTTCCTTACGGTCTCTGAGGTGATCTTCGGCTTTCATTAACTTCACTACCATGTCGTCAATATAAACTTCCATTGTGTCCCGCATCTTATCTTTGAACATCGGATTCACCTACCTTTGATATGTCTCACCTGCATTTTTAAGACCAAAAGGCATTGCGGTGTAACAATATCTACCTGTTCGTGTTATGAATGCAGTATCTTCTTGGTCTGATGGTTCCATTTGGATTTGTTTGAATCCTGATGAAGCATCCATGAAGGTTAGGAGTTCATGGCCAGCTGTTGCATCTATCATAGAGTCAATATGCGGTAGAGGGAAAGGATCCTTTGGGCAAGCCTTGTTAAGATCCGTGTAATCTACGCACACTTGCCACTTGCCATTTTTCTTTTGTACGATGAATACGTTAGCTAGACATCTTGGGAATTTGCTTCCTTGATCATCCCTGTTTGAGGAGCTTCTCCACTTCTTCTTGGATGATCTGATTCCTTTCAGGTGCAAACTTTCTTCTCTTTTTGTGTATTGGTCTGAAAGAAGGATCAATGTTAAGTTTATGAGTAATAATACTCTTATCTATACATGTCATATCTTCATGTTTCCATGCGAACGTATTGCTTCTGGATCATAAGAAATTCAATAGATATTGCTCGATCTGCTCAGGCATTGAGGATCCTATGAGGACTTTAGCTTCAGGATCCTCGATGCCCAGGGGCACTTCGTTTACGTCTTGTTCCTTTGTCTCCAGAACATGTCGTGCCCCCAGCCTTAATTGCTATGCTTGTTGGGGCTTGGTCATAGATTTCATAGAGGTTTTGTAGCATTCTTTCGATTCTTGTTCATTTCCCATGATCTTCGTTTTTCCCCATGGAGTGGGAAACTTCACGCACTGATGGTATGTCGATGGAACCACTTTCATCTCGTGGAACCATGGTCTACCTAGTATCACATTATAAGAAGATAAGGTGTCAAAATACACAGAAATTTTATATTGAGTTTACCCCTTCTATGTATATTGGTAGCTTTATTTCTCCAATTGTGTGTTTTGTTTCCCCGCTAAATCCTATGAGGACTGAGGATCTCCTGACTATCTCTGATTTTAGGATGTTCATTTTTTTCAGCACGTCTAGGAGTATGATATTGACCGAGGATCCTCCGTTAACAAGGATCCTTCTGACGAATTGGTTGGCCATGTACAGTGTTATCACGAGCCCGTCATGGTGAGGATCCTGAATTCCTTCCCTATCCGTCTCGTCAAATGTGATTTCTTTTTCACTGCTAATCATGGTATTCTTCCATGGTCAATCATTCTTTTATATTTTAGAAACCTTGGCGTGTCTTTTAGCCTGAGATTAAGAGGTACCAAAGATGTTAGATCCGCCTGAGATAATGTTTACTATCTTAGTGTTAGAGGGTGGATATCCTGGTTTCTCCGGGATCTTGTAATCATCTTGGCCATTCTCCTTGGATTTTTCTCTTTTTCTCCCGAGGATCTCTTTGAGGTGTCCTTTACTAAGGAGGTAACTAATTTCTTTTCTTAGGGGTATGTAGTCCTCCTTCATGTGGCCAAAGTCTTAGTGGTAAGCACACCATTTGGACCTGTCTTTCCAAGCGATGGACTTGTTGTCTCTCTTTGGCTATCTTGCTTTCTCTCTAAGATCTTGCATAGTGTGAATTACACCTGAAACATCCATAGAAAAACAATATTCGGTGACTATAGGAAGCTCTTCTTCTTCTCCTAAATCTTCAAGGGTATTAACCCTATGATTATTCGATTTGGACTAGGGCTTCGATTTCTAGGATCTTTGAGTCGAGGATTCGGCCTTCCTGTTGGGGCTCTCATATTGATCTGAAGGGTTGCTTCTCTTCTGGACCTCTCTATCCTCTTTGAGCCTTATGAACCTCAATGCTCGGTACCTCGCTTCATCCAATCTTTTGCATGAGGTCACCACAAAGGTCTTCATAAAAGGGTGAACCCTTCCTTAGTCCCATTTTAAAGGCTTCCACAATGGTGGCCATGTCGATGTTGGGGATGCTTAGAGCTTCCCTGCCAAACCTATTGACAAAGTCCCTAAGTTTTTCCTTAGGATCCTAAACCACTCGGTAGAGATCACTACTGATCTTTTCAAAGGTTCTGCTGCAAGAAAACTGGTTATTAAAGATATTGACTAAGTGTGCAAATGAAGTAATAGAGTATGGGGGAAGGTTTAGCATCCATTTGAGGGTTGAGCTGTAAGGCTCAAACCAAAGCCTTTACATAGGCAAGCTTCCTTCAATTGCCCTGGGATGGGAATGATCTCCATCCTTTCTCTATATTGGGCTATATGCTCTTTAGGATCTATAGTTCCATCGTATAGCTTCATCCTGGGAGTTTGGGAGCACTTAGGAACTTCGGTATCAGCTATTGCGGGAGCAAATCTTGAGATCACATGGCTTGTAGGAGATGCTTCCGGTATTGGTTGGACCACTCCGGGTACACTGGAGATCATTTGTCTTAATTGTTGAAGTTCCCTAGACATGTTTGGTTTTATTCCTGCATCAACGTTAGTATAGTTAGTATTAATAGTATTGTTGTTTAAGAAGTTACTAGAATTAAGGTTTCTAGGAGTGTTGAAAGGCTCATTGAGATCATTGATCATAGACGCCCGGTTGTCCATAGTTGCCCCTAGGGTGACACCATGGTGGTAGGAATTGTGTTCCTCTAGCGATTTTCTGAGGATCCTACATTATCGAAGTCCAGGATCCTTGGTTGCACAACTATGGGCATTGTTTCCTGGGATTTCTGAAATTCCGCCTTCATCCTCTCTACTTCTTTGAGTAGTGCTCTATTCCTACTATTGGGTCACCTGTTGTGTCATTTTCCTCATCATAGCGAAAATTTCTGCAGTAGTGCCTAAGGCAGTTGGATCCTAGAGCCCTGACGATCCCAAACTTCCTGGATTAGCGATTGAGGGGGTGCTTTTCTTGGAAGTGCCAGGCGATTTCCTCTGAGTAGGGGGGCCCACTCGGAGGAGGTGGTAGGTTTTTGGTTGGAATGGAAGGAGCAGACGATGAAGAGAGGATTGGTTGTGTGGACATGATTTCTTTTAGGATTTTGAACACCATTGCCCCACGGTCGGCGCCAAATTGTTTGGTAAAAATAATTACACAAGTACTAATCAACCGAATTGAATGAGAGGCTGTGATGTTCCTATTGTGTAATAGCAAATGGTAAAATTAAGTGACACAATGGTTTACAAGGAAAGCCCTTGATCCTTGCTAGGATCTCCGACACAAAACCTTGGGAGGTGATAATGATCACCTGCTTTCATGATTTTATTGATATAAAATGAAGATCACAGTGAGTTTTTAGTAAGAATGAGTAAAGAATTATGTAGAGTAAGATTAGACTAAATAAAACAGTGTGTCGTGTGTAGATTATAAATGTCAATTTATAGTCTAATATAGCCCACAAGATGTCTGATATTTCTGGGAATCCTCTATGACCAACTTCATGAATGTTATTTGACCAAGTATTATGGGTCTTTAGCATAGTTGAGATGATTATTCGCTGAGAATTAGTCTTCCCTTGACTACTTCTTCACATGTGTTAGTTATAGACAAAATATGACCGATATAAATATTAATAAAAATAATAACAGTACTTAGTTGGGATCCTGAGGTAGCTGAGGATCCTGGATATTTGAGGATCCTTGATATTGTAAGGATCCTAACCCTAAAAGTAAATATAGTGAGAAGACGCACCTCGTGAAGTAAAGTAAGGAAATCCCACACCCGAACTGCCGGTCTAGACTCCGCCTAACATATGTCACAAATATCTGTAATTAAAATTGATATTAACAACCATCAAAGATGTTGGATAAGTCTCTCTACTAAACCTCAGAAGAGTAAAAGACCATTTTACCCCTCCATGGCCTCCAAGGTCCACAACTTGACCGAAACCCTATAAGTCAACAGAAGTCAACACCCAACGCGTACGTTGGGCATACAACCCTCTACGTTGGGCGTATAACTGACCATGCATGCATCGGGGCAGACTCGATGCTACATTGCGCGTAATTGGAGTACACTCAACGTACGTCCCATACTTACTTTTCTCACTCTCATGGTCTTAATCCGTTAAGACCATTGCTACAATCTCAGATCCGGGCTAACTTGAGTCTATTACCTCACAAAGTTGGTGACTTTAAGCCTTAGTATGGATGGACAAGTCTAAAACTCATAAACTCTAATCCTTTACTCACAAAGGTCCTCATATATCATGCATGGGGAGATCTTGATGACCAAGATCTCATTTTTATGAGTCCAAACGACTAGAAACACCTAAAAGGACAAGTATTATGCTCTGGAGTTCATCAAACTCATAAAGCTTCAAGCTTGGGACATAAAACCCTAAAATGGACCAGAACATGAACCACTAAAAATAATGAGAAATCTTTGAGCTTGATACCTCTGGATGATGCACCAACTACAGAAGGGATCAGATCCAAACACTTGGACACCAAGTCTTTTTCCTTTAAAGCTCCTTCTTCACAAAATAATTCCACAAGAACACTCAATAAGCCACCAATGCTCACACAAGCTATGGAAACGATATTTATGGTTTAAAGGGAGTTGGAGGCAAGAAATGGTGGCTGGAAATGAGGCCACTATGTTCCTTAAATAGGGACACACAACACATTTAGGGCTTACACTCTAAGCCTAGTATGCCCAACGTACCCTCTGGTATGCCCCGCATACTAAGTAGCCTCCACGTTCATGATACGCACACGAGTACGCTGAGCGTTCACATGTGTACGCCTTGTGTACTCAACTGCCACCTTTTTTAAAATAAGGACTAGTCTTGACAATGCAATAAAAGTTATGGTCATCGATGCATACCTTATTTCGGGATGTTACAATTCTCCCCCATTAGGATTAGATTTCCCCCTCGAAGTCATCCTATGGAAACAACTATGGGTACTGCTCGCGCAACTCGGACTCTAGCTCCCAAGTCCACTCCGAACCTCTACGATGCTGCAACTGAACTTTAATCAGATGCACCTCCTTGTTCCTCAAAGTCTTTACTTACCTATCCAATATGGCTACCATCCTCTCAATATATTTTAGGCGATCATCAACCTGAATGTCCTCTAAAGGAACCATTGTTGTCTCGTCGGCTACACACTTCCTTAGCTGGGATACATGGAAAGTGTCATGAATCTGGCTCAACTCCTTAGGCAGCTCTAACCGATAGGCTACCTTGCCCACCAGGGCAATCAACCTGAAAGGACCAATGAATCGAGGACCCAACTTGCCCCGCTTCCTGAATCGGATCACCCTTTTCCATGGGGATATCTTCAGGAGAACAAAGTCACCGACCTGGAAATCTAGCTCGGAATGCCTTCGATATGCGTAACTCTTCTAACAACTCTGGGTCGTCAGCAACATCTGTCTAACCTGCTGGATTTGCTATGTCATCTTGAGCACTATCTTGGTGCTCATCATCACTCTATGTCCGACCTCCCCCAACATATAGGAGTCCGAAATCTCCTCCCAGGTAAAAGCTCAAAGGGAGGCATCCAAATGCTGGAGTGATGGTTGTTGTTTTATGAAAACTCAGCCAAGGGTAGATAGGAATCCCAACTCCCACCAAAATCCATAACACAAGCATGTAGCATATCCTCGAGCATCTGAATCGTTCGCTCACTCTTCCTGTATGTATGTGGATGGTATGCGATGCTAAAATATAGCCGGGTGCCAAACTCCTCATGAAATTTCTTCCAGAACTTGGAAGTAAAGCACACATCATGGTCAGAAACTATCGATATCGGCACTCCGTGCCGAGCCACCACCTCTCGAACGTAGACCTCTTCCAACTTCTCCACATAATAGATCTCACTTATAGCCAGGAAGTGAGCACTCTTTGTCAACCAGTCCACAATAACCCAAATCGTATCCACACCCCTCGCAGTCCTAGGCAATTTGGTAATAAAATCCATAGAGATATGTTCCCACTTCCATAGAGGAACTTCCAGAGGCTACAACTTGCCCTGAGGGCACTAATGCTCTGCCTTGAACTTGCGGCAGGTCAACCACCTCTCAACTACCCATGCCACATCTCTCTTCATATAGGGCCACCAATAATCGTGTTTTAAATCCAAGTACATCTTCATGGCCCAATGATGGATGGAAAACCTCGACTTATGGGCCTTCTCCATCAAAATCTGTCAAGCTCCACCCGTATATTGCACCCATATTCTCCCATGGATGGTCATAAGCCCCCGACTATCCATCTCAAACTCAAAAATCTTCCCGATCACCCGTTCTCTCTTGCGGTTCTGTGGTCTCATGGCCACCGCTTGGGCCTCTCGGATGACATCTAAGACTGGAGTCATCACCGTTATCCTCATACATACATATCAAATCGGAGCACTTGCTGCTTTATGACTTAGGGCATCCGCTACCACATTAGCCTTGCCTGGGTGGTACAAAATCTCGCAATCATAGTCCTTCACTACATCCAACCACCTCCTCTGCCTCATATTCAGGTTGGGTTGATCCATAATTTACCTCTGGCTCTTATGGTCCGTGTATATGGTACATCGGTCTCAAAAAAGGTAGTGATGCCAAATCTTGAGGGTGAATACCACCGCGCCAGCTCTAGATCATGGGTGGGATATCTCATCTCGTGAGGCTTCAACTACCTCGATGCATATGTTATCACGTGCCCTCTCTGCATCAACACCACACCCAATTCTAATATGGATGCATCATAGTAGACTACGAAGTCCTTTACCCCCTCCGGGAGAGCTAACACTAGAGCCTCACACAACCTCTAATGAAGAGTCTCGAATGATGCCTTCTGCTCAGGCCCCCAGGTAAAAACGACATTCTACCGAATTAACTTGGTGAGAGGGACATCAATCTTGGAGAAATCCCTGATAAATCTTCGATAGTAACCTGCCAGGCCAAGAAAAATTCTGATCTTGGATGGGAATCTCGGTACCTCCCACTGCATAACTTCCTCAATCTTGGCTGGGTCGACCAAAATCCCGTTCTGATTAACGAGGTGTCCCAAGAACTGAACCTCTTGTAACTAGAAATCATACTTGGAGAATTTGGCATATAGCCTCTCCATCCTCAACACTCCAAGGATCTCCCGAAGATGCTCCTCGTGTTGTTCCCTAGACTTCGATTATACCAAAATATCATCAATGAACACAATCACCGACTGGTCTAACATGGTCCTACACACCCGGTTCATGAGGTCCATGAACGTTTCTGGTACGTTGGTGAGCCCGAAAGGCATCACCACGAACTCATAATGCCCATAACGAGTATGTGTAACATCCCAATTGTTGAATAAATAAATAGATAAAGATTTATAGCCCTAAAATAAATAATATTTAGCAGAGTGTTGGCGTTGGGGAGCGAATTGATGTAATTATGGGTTTTGAGGGTTAAAGTGTAAATTTTGGGCCGCTTTGTAAATATTTCTGGAGTTGGGGGCTGGTTGGTAATTGTTGAGACTTGTACTGGTATGAATTATTATAGTCAGGGTGTATTTGGTAAGTTTTGGGCTTAAATGGTAAGGAATTTAGGGAATGAGGGGTTGAAAGGTAAATTATGGATTAAAGTTGAATAAGGTCTGGTGGGGAGGGACTGATCTTGTACAAGTTCAAAGTTTGATAAGTGGGGGCGTGGATTATACCCGATGCTTGTTTCATTTCGCGGTTACATTCCATACCCTAACCCTAGGGCATAAGACTTCAGCCGCCATGCGAGATGCCCACAGCCGCCACCCTCTGTGTTCATGCGTCACTCCGATCAGACAGTCGTTGTTGCCGCTAACCCACCACCATGACGCCATTGTGGCTGCTAGACGACGTGAACCCACTGAGCATCGCATGCTCGCTGGAGCTGGGCAGCATGACCGTGACCTCCATTCGTCGGGAAGAACCCAGCCCCAGTTCCCTGTTGTGATTTTTCCTTCCTCTTCGCTTATTTCGTCGCTGTGCCACCGTCGCCGTCTCTACTCCAAATAGCAACCGCAACGGATCTTCTTCTTTCCTCCGACCACCTTGGGCCGCTGCAAAGGTGGTTGTGTATAGGTATGTTTTCAACAATAAGTCGTGGCCTAGATATGCTGGGTGGTGTTAAGGTGTGTGAGTAAATTGATGGAACGAAAAAAAATGCACCGCCACCACCCCAAGGTGGTGGCTGCCACCTATTTTTATTTCCTGCCACCCTATGCCGCCACCATCTGCCATGATGGGTGGTTGTGGGTGTGTTTGTGAGTTTATGTTTGAGTATAATTATTGTTTTCGGAAATTATGAGGTTAAATGTGTGCTTGTATGGCCGGAAAACCCCCCACCACCACCGTGAGGTGGTGGCCACCGCCAGGAGCAACCACTGACCGCCACTACCTTAGGTGGTAGTGGGTGGTGCTTGACATAGTGAACCCTAACCGGCCCAAATGCTTGATCTAGGCTTATTGGATGGCTATTGGGCTAGAAAGCCTAATTAGGGTTTAGAAAATCCTAATTTTGGGTTTGTTGATTTGGGCCTATTGGGAACCACGTTTGGACTAGTGGACTGAAGATAAAACCCATGACAATTTTATTATATGATCTATTAGTGGAATAATGGACTTACTGGGTTAAGACCTTAATGGGTTAAGTGAGAAATACTTAACCATAATCGTCATATTATGTGAAAACCCTAATTTTTACTTGGGCCTTGTGGTTGGGCCTTCCTATTGGGTTTTAGTATTTGGGCTATTGATGGGCCATCCAAGAGAAGTCATGTGGACTAGAATATATAGATGGGCTTTAGGGTAAGGCTCATACAAGGGTTTAGGCCCAATTTGGAAAATTGGGCCATAGTGGGCCCAATGGACTCGAGTCATATATGGACGAGGTTGGTGGACCAAGTTTAGACCTAATAATGTGAAGGTTGGTCTTAGATCCTAATGGGGTTATTTGTGGGTTTGGCTTAGTCATAGAAGCCAGAGTGTAGCAGCAACATTTATAGGATCTGTTAGCCACCCGATGTGAGTCTTCTCACTATACTTACCTGTGTTATAATTTGTGTGTGACCGGAGGGTCTTAGTATATTATTGACCAGAAGGTTTCAGTACATATAGATCAGAGGGTTTTAGTACACTATCGACCGGAGGGTCTTATTTGTTTATTATGTGTTATATGTTATCGTGCATACTGTCTTTGTGACTTATGCTGTTATGGTAATATGTGTATATATTGATCTTATGTGTTTATTAGAGTACTACGATATCCTACATTATGTCTATGTGAATTATGTTGTGTATTTATTATGAGCTTATAGAGTTAGGATCGGAGGGTCCAAAGAGTTAGGACCGGAGGGTCCATTAGAGTTGTGGGACTGGAGGGTCCCACTGAGACACATTGACCAGAGGGTCTTACAGAGTTATAGCCTCGAGTGGCTAATGTGTATTTGTGGTATTTTGGGGAAATCACTAAGCTTCGTGCTTACCATGTTGTGTGTTATGTGTTTCATGTGTTTCTCAGGATCACGGGAAGGCGACAATTTGATTATACACACGAGATAAAGAGTTATCTTTTGGAGGATCCTGGATTATTAATTTAACTATTATGGAATTGTGTTTTGTTAATTGATTATTGGGATTTTTGTGGAATGTATTAAGAGAATTTTTGTAATTTAAAAATGAAAATTTTGTCTGTAAATTTACGGTGTTACAGTCTGAAAGGTCATCTTCTGAATATCCTCCTCGCAGACCCTCATCTGATGATATCCATATCTCAAATTAATCTTAGAAAAACCAAGATGCTCCCTGCAACTGATCAAATAAGTCGTCGATCCTCGACAATGGATAGCGGTTCTTAACTGTCAACTTGTTCAACTCCCGGTAATCGATGCACATCCGGTGTGAACCATCCTTCTTCTTGAAAAAATGGATCGGCGCTTCCCATGGCGAACTACTTGGACGAATGAAACTCTTCCCCAACAGCTCCTGGAGCTACAAAGATAACTCCTTCATCTCGGGTGGCACGAGACGGCATGGTGCCTTGGTAATAGGTGTCGCCCTCGGAACCAAATCGATCCGGAACTCCACCTGCCTCTCAGGAGGCACACCCAGAAAATCCTCGGGGAAAACATCCAGGAAATCACATACCACTAGAATATCGGAAACAGAAATCAATCTCTCTTTGACAACCCGAGTATCCACTACATAAGCTAAGAAACCCATACATCCCTACTGTAGACTCTGTCTCACCCTGGCGGCAGAGCAAAAAGCTAATCTCGATCTAGTTCCCTTGCCATAAACAGTAAGTACTAGGGGTGATCACGACTCAGTTTGAAACCGTGAAACCGACCAAACCGGTCATCGGTTTGTTTTTACGGTTTGTATTTTTCCTTACGGTTTGGCTTGTGGTTTCGAACTTTTCAAACCGTAGTGAACGGTTTGGCTTACGGTTTTAAGATTTCAAACCGTCTAAAAACCGGACTAGACCGTAAGATATATATATATATATATATATATATATATATATATATATATATATATATATATAGTATTTTATTGTACTATATATTAATTGTCATTTATAAGTAATAAAATTTTAACCCACAACATTTATTATTTTAATTACCATAGCCCAATACTAGTTTAAGTCCAATTGAAAAATGATTTTTTAATCCCAGAGTCCAGTCCAACGAAATTAGGTTGTTTGATTGTTTTTCACTTTCTCTTACCCTAATCGCAAAAGACGCAACCTTATTCTTCAGACAGAAGACTCGAAGTCGTTTCCACTTCGTTGTTCATCACTTCTTCTTCACTTATCTGAGACGTAAACTGATTGTCCATAACTGCATACCTCCGACTACACCTCAACTCCTCCGTTGCAGCAACTCCGACTACACCTCGACACCTCGCCTGCAGCAACTCCCCCTCCGGCTCTATTTGCAGGTCCGCTTCTCGTTCTTCCTTTCAGAACAAATCCTTTGGTTTTCTTAATTTTAATCTGAGCTCTAACTTTGATCAAATGTGATTTTGATAATCTGATTAATACTCAAATGGATATAATTTTGCACTGAATCAACTGTCGACTAATATGAAAGATAAATCAGTTAGGGATCAGATGGAGTTATTTGTAAATCAAGATAAGAAATAAGCAGTGTCCTATCGTAGAATTCACTTATGTAATCCGATATGTTCGCCGATTCTCAAAGACATAAATCAAATGTTTCTCCATTGTTGCCTTTGACTTTCTCTGAAGTTTCTAATTCAATCGATACTTTTGGTGGTGGTGGTAGTAGTGGTGCCTTCCCCCCCCCCCCCCGGTCTTTTGGATGAGTTATTTAGAGATTCAGATTACGATTCAATGGAAACGATCTTGAAGCAGTTGTATGAAGATTTAAGAGGGACTGTGCTCAAGTGCTCATATTCAGGGCTCATCTTCAACAAAAATGCATTAAGGGCTCATATCCAGGTAAAAAAAAAACTTTTTAGACCATAAAGGCATGATTTATCTATCCAGGTGAAAGCTTTATTATTATTGGATAATTTGTGATTGTTGATAGGTTGATCCTTTGTTTTCTGCAAGTTCAGGCATGTTTATGAACCTTAGTGCTGTTATTCTTCGTTTGGATTTCAAGTAAGAATGTAAGATAGTCAAGAAACAACAAGTTTTGGTCAACCAAGTAACTGGCCTTTTTCTTTGGCAGGATGATTTTATGAACTTGTTTATCATGTTCATGGCAAGTACAGAGTACATTAGGAACCCTTACTTAAGAGCCAAAATGGTTGAAGTCTTGAATTGTTGGATGCCTTTTAGGTATTTATCAATTTATTTGTTAATTCTGACATCTTATGTTATTTTCTTACAAAGGGTATTTATGTTTGTGTATGTGTGCAATGACTCATCTTCTGTTACCAATACACTTTTTGATAGAGATGAGCATCGTAACCGGGTACCTGCTTTTGGAACCGGAACCGCCTCGGAACTGCCGGTTTTGGAACTGGAACCGCCTTAAGCGGTTCCGGTTCCGGTTCCTAAAGTTATGGAACTGCCTTAAGTGGTTCCAGTTCTAGTTCTCGTTTTTTCGGAACCGCTAACCGTTGGGTACCCGTCGGAACCGGTTAATATATATATATATATATATATATATATATATATATATATATATATATATATATATTCATATAATATGTGTGTTACTTAGACCGGTTTAGAATATATATTGATCCGATTTTGTCTGTCTTTGGTCCGAATTGACTTGATTTGGATCGAACTAAATTGCAGTTTTATCGACAAAAGTTAACAAAATTAATGTAACCGGGTTACCCGCTCCCGCAACCGGAACCATTGGTTCCGGGACTGGTTCCAAACATTTAAGAACTGCCTACAGCGGTTCTGATTCCGGTTCTAACTTTTTAGGAACCGCCGGTTCCGGTTCCGGTTCCGGTTCTCGCCAAATGAGGCGGGTACCCGCCTATGCTCATCCCTACTTTTTGACGGGAACCAAATCTCTATTCAGTATCTTGTGAAGAATCTTTTGAAACTCTATGTTGATATCAAGTTCATAGGATCCCACACTCAGGTGATTGTTTTGTTTCCTATATTTAACTGATAATCAATTGATGAAATTCGTTTTTATTGATTGATAGTTCTGATCAAATTCTTTATTTATTCTAATGAAATTCATTATTTATTTTGATTGATTTGTTTTTATCAGATTCACAGACTCACGGTTTCACAGCTCCATCACAGATTCATGGTTACACAGTTTCACAGATTTAAAATTTTGAATGTTTGATGTAATAGTTGGTGTATTAGTCTAATGTTTGATGTAATGGAACAATATTTGATGTTTTCATTTACTGGTTTTTATTTACTGTTTTGGCAGTTTTTTTGCTGTTTTGACAGTTTTAATATGTTTTTTTTAACAATATTTGGCAGAACTTTAGTTGTTTTAATACCTTTAATTATGCAGTTTTTTTACTAAATTAGTCTAATGAACTCGACTAAAATGCGCCTAAAAAGCCCAAACCGTGAAACCAAATCGTTTGTAACGGCTTGGTTTGGTTCAGTTTTAAATTTTCAACGGTTCGGATTTGGTTTTTTCTTGACAAAAACCGTTAGTAACGGTTTGGCTTCGATTTGACCTAACAACCGAAAAATCAGACCGTGAACACCCCCAGTAAGTACTCCCCCACTGGAGTCTCGAATCGTCACCATCTGACGCTCACAATCAATCATAGCTCCAAATTAGCTCAATCAATCCATGCCCACTATGACGCAAACATCTCCCATCGCTATCGGTACCAGATCTATCGGAAACTCGATGCCGAAAATCTCCAAAACACAATCCCGGAATACATCAGTAGCAAAATCCGCATGCTCGTCGGCTATAGAAACCCTCAATGGTTGACTCCAAGCCTCACATCTAACACTAATGAGAAGACTAAATGATAGAGACACGAAGGATCGACTCGCTCCCTAGTCAAATAGCACCAAGGCAGGCACAAAATTCACAAGAAAAGTACCTATATTAAGCAAAATATAAGCATAAATGAATCATAATAACAACATGAATAAAGAGATACATACCAGCAACAACATCAGGTGTTGCGCGGACCTCCTCCACAGTCAACTGGAAAGCTCTCCCACGAGCTCTCGGAGCCTCGACCTTCCCGGACCGACCATCAGTGACACGCAAGGTAGCAGGAGCAGGGGCCTGGCCTGATCCCTGAGTGAGCTGTGGACACTCAGCCTTCCGGTAGCCAGTCTGGTTGAAATGAAAGCAAACCGAAAATACCTTGGGGAAATCTTTCGCCATATGCCCTTCCTTGCCGCATTTGAAACAAATCCCTAATCAACAAGATCCCCCATGACTCTTACCGCACTTGCCACAAGTGCGGCCTTTCTAGCCTCCTGCTCTAGTATCAGTGAGCTTACCCCGCTTGGTCACCGGCTGCGACTACACTGGTCTCCTATCTCTCCCTTGAGAATCCCCCTCCTCCCTCGTCCGAGTCTCCAACTCGATCTCCCTCCTCTTGGAATTGGTCTGCAGCTCAGCCAATGTACGATATGATGAGTTCGCCACAAACTCCCGACTGTCCCTCCTCAAAATGCTCAAGTACCGGCTCACACATGCCTTGTAACACCCATAAAAATCATGCCAAATTTAAACTTTTCCAAAACACTTAAAACCATTTGACATTACAAAGTTTTTTTCAAAATAATAAATATCAGAGTATCCCAGTATCAAGTCTTAAAATCATAATAGCAGGAGGAGTGATACGATCATGCCTTCGCCTTTCCATGATCACCAAAAGTACCTGAAACAATAAACTGAAACTGTAAGCCCGAAAGCTTAGTGAGTTCCCCCAAAATACCAATGTCATATAACCATAATCATATCATATCGACAAATACAAACCAACATGCATAATGAGCCTTTATCCTGAGTGGACCGCATCGCAGGTGTAACGCCCCGATTCTCAGGTATGGTTAATATGTGTTTTTGGATTAGGCCCTACTCGACGAGTTGGTTTACCTACTCGTCGAGTAGTAGTGAGAAGGATCGCGGGTTAAGTGACCTAGTCGGCGAGTCCATAATGGGACTCGGCGAGTAGGAGCTGGCAAGTGAAACCCTAATTTCCGGGGTTTGCACCCCTATTTAAAGGGACCTTAGCCTCCCTTGGACCTCCTTACAGTTCCAAAGAACCCTTGAGATCCTTATTCGTGTGTGTGCCTTGTGTGTGTGTTTGAAGCTTGAAAGAGAGTTCTTGGAGGGAGAAGACTTGGAGGAGAAGGAGATTGAAGCAATTGGAGTGTGGGAATGAACACTCATCTCAGATATCAACTTCAAAAGGTACCAAAACTATCATTCTCCATATAGATCTTCTTTATTGGGTAAGTTTTAGGGTTTTCATGGAATATCAAGTTGGTATGATGAGCTATGGGCTAGATCTGAAGTTGTAACTTTAGATTTGGACTCTCTTTGGGTTCTAGAAGCATAAAGTTGCGCTTTACTTGTGATTGAGGTCCCCTTTTGCATAAAGACCCATCAATAGCTTAGATTTGCCATTTTGAGCCTTTTAAGCCATGCATGCACGTAAAGTTTGCAACTTTACGTGATAAGCATGCCCTAGAAGCTTGGATTTGTGATTTGGAGCCGTTGCATGGATCAAAATGGATCTGTATGGAAAAAGGACTGAATGGACTCGGCGAGTAGCAGGGTCGACTCGGCGAGTCGCATGAAGATGGCCATTGAACTCGATGAGTTGGTTGAACAACTCGGCGAGTCCGATGAGTTTTAACCAAGAATATGTTTGCGAGTATATTCGTCGAGTCGCAGGGAGGGAACTCGACGGGTGGCCTTAAGGGCTGATGTGGATTCGAAGGAACTCGACGAGTCACATCGATGACTCGGCGAGTTGGAATTTGCTTCAAGGGACTCGGCAAGTAGCTGGGTGTACTCGGCGAGTTGACGTCAACATGGACTGTTGACCTTGACTGAAGACTTTGACCTTGATCAGGAGTTGACTATTGGGTTATGGAGTACCTTATAAGGTTAAAGACTTATGCGTATATTGAACTATGGTTATAGGTGGTAGGGCCTGTGTCGGGTGATCCAAGAGTTGGAGTTTACCTTCTGAGTCGACATCTGCGAGGTGAGTTATCCTCACTATATCAATAGGTTCTACGGCACCAAGGCCGGCCCTTTAGTTATTATTGTTATGGTATGTTTCATGGGGTTATGATTTGTTAGTTCGGAATCGAGGTAGACAGTATGTTATGCTTTCATTATCCGTAGGGATTGGTGTGGTAGTGACCTGCTAGGTTGGTACTCTAGGTACAGGAGAATTCTATGATTGTGATCAGTGAGATAGATATGTTTGATGTTTTTATATGCCAGTATATGATAGTTATGCGTACATGGTTATTTGCTTGTTGGTTGGGTTGAGGCGGTCCTACTTTGTGCTGATGGCCAACATACCCTATGAGCGGTCCGCGGAGACTATAGGCCCACGTGGCGGACCAGTCATGCCGAAGGCTCGGGATAGATCCAGACAGACTGTAGGCCCGGTAGGGCGGTCCAGTCAGGCCGATGGCCCAGTATGCATGTTGATTGATTGATTATTACTGTTGTGGTATTGTTAGTGTGGTGTTGGTATTTTAGGGGTAGCTCAATAAGCCCTCGGGCTTACAGTTTTCAGTTTACTGTTTCAGGTACTTCAGGAGATCGTGGGAAGGCGAAGGCGTGACCGTATCACTCCTCATCCTTATGTTATGATTTTTGGGAGACTCTGATGGGAAATGATTTGAAAACATTTTTTTAACAATGCTATGTGGTTTTAATTTATGATTGAAAAATTTTAAATTTGATGTTTCAGCAAGACCTACAGCCTATCTAGACCGCTCCTGAATCTTCAACATGAGTGGACCGCCTCGCAGGGCCAACAGCCTATCCGGACCGCTCGCCGGGTATGTTGGCCTACAACACAAAGCAGGAACGCCTCAACCCAACCCGCAATCAAACAAACACGTGCACATAAATATCATATGCTAGCTCATATCATATAACAGTCAGCCGATCTAACAGATCACTAATCATAGTAACATCCCAAAACCGGGATACAGACCTAACCGATCACTAACATAGCATTATCCTATAACCAGGACACTGACCTAACCAGGTCACTAAGCATAAGCATATCACCATCCTAACTACCAGGATGTAACCAATAAACATATCATGTCATAAACAAATACAATCCATAAAGGGTCGGCCTTGGTGCCTTAGACCCTGTTGATATAGTGAGGATAACTCACCTTGCAACTGTTGACTTGAAGATAAGCTCAAACTATCGGATCACCGGCACAAACTCCACCACCTATGTTCACCATAGAACCATGCTTGTAAATTTCCAATTTCCCAAAATGCCCCAGAAGTCAAATAGTCAACCCTTGGTCAAATTCAAAGTCAACGATCAAGGTCAACAATCCATGTTGATCTCAACACGCCGAGTACAACCAGCCACCCACCGAGTTCCTTGCATAACTCGTCAACTCGCCGAGTCACTTGAGTGACTCGTCGAGTTCCTAATGTTTGCGGCCGTAAACTCCTTGGCCAACTCGTCGAGTTTCCCTGCAACTTGCCGAGTTCATGCGTGTCCAAAGGTCGGGAAAACCCTAGCTGACTCGCCGAGCCCATGAAAATCTTCATCGGACTTGCCGAGTTGACCATGCAACTCGCCGAGTCCCTTCAGTCCATATCCATACAGATGCTTATTAAGCCATATTAAGGTTCCATATTGCAGATCCAGCTTCCCAAAGCATGTTTATCACGTAAAGTTGCAAACTATACGTGCATGCAAGGCCCTAAAGTCTTGTAATGACAAAACCAAGATTGTAATGGATTTTTACACTTGAGGAGAGCTTCATACTCGCAAAATCTGGAAGCATTATGAACTTAGAGACCCAAGAGAGCTCAGATCTATAGTTGCAATTCCATATTTTAGCTCATACACAAGAAAAGCTTCCTCATATGCTAGAAAAGCCCTAAACTTCACCGAAATGAGATCTAAAAGGACATGAGGTCAAGATAACGACTTGATACCTTCAGTTGATGCTAACTGAGGTAGATTTATGATTCCCACACATTCCTTGCTTCTAGTCACTTGTTCTCCAAGCTCTTCTCATCAAGAATCCTCTTCCAAAGCTTAAAACACACCAATGGAGCACACACACATATTAGGGTTTTTCATAGCTCTTAAGGGACTGCAAGACGGTTGTGACATCCCCACTTTCACAGCCAGAAAAGACTGATTTTGTTTATGCTTTATAAAAATCATAGTACTTCTTTTAATAAAAATGTTGTAGCATATGTTCCCAGTAAAACATGATAAATACGTTATCAAAGCATTTCTGAAGAAATGTATTTTTATTCATTTTAAAACATTTGGGATGTCATTGTCAATACAAAAACATAAGTATAAACAGAACTTACATTCATTTACACTAGTGATCTACACCTCTTTAATCTCTCAGTGTAATGTAACTTCGTATCGGCACCTATGATTTAAATAAGCTTGAGTGGGTCAGGTTGGGAAACCTGGTGAGTACATAGGGTTTTCAACCCACAATAATATAATTATTATGCTTAAACATCGAACAATCAACCCAATTACTCATCCCCATTGTCTTCTTTACTCTTAAGGATCTACCCTAAGAATTAGGTATTCCTCGTTCATTCATTCCTAAGGATCATCCTAAGGAATCGGCACGAAATCCATCGTTGCCAGGGTTTACTCGACAGGCACTAAGTCTCATAGTCGCCAGGGTTTAGGCACTAAGTCTCATAGTCGCCAGGGTTTAGGCACTAAGTCTCATAGTCGCCAGGGTTTATACAACAGACATTAAGTTGCATAGTCGCCAGGGTTTAGAGTACACCGGGTCAACACATCGTTCACAACACCTACAGGTTGCGAGCCTGCTAGTGTTCCACTGGACTGTCTAGAATAGTCCATGGTTGCCATCCATACTCTGCTAGATGACGAGGCCATCGCTTGGCTCATCTCTTAGGTCATTGCTTGGCTCATCGCTTCTCACCATAATTTACCACTCATATATCATTGCTCATCATTCATCTCATCTTTCATCACTCATTATTTATCTCATCTCTAATCTACCCATGTTTTACCTAACATATTTGGTAGATATAAAATACATATATAGTTTAACTCATTTAAAACATGTATAAAATCGTTCATCCAGCATAGATAGCAAGTATACAGATAATATGCACACGTAGCACGTAATTTATATTAAACACTTCATATCTATGTGTAAGATGAAAGTAACTATGCACTCACCTAATAAGGTGGTGACTCGGTACTCAGACAGCGCTTTGTTTACTTAAAATAACTTCTTTCGACAAAACCTAGTATCATTACCACAAGAGTTTAGTCTAATATCTATCGTGACTAATTATTAGTCTTATTATTATTATTATTTAATCGTTTAAACAATACTTTTCACCCACTATGTACAGACAAGGTCCAGACATAAAACACCGGAGGGCAGGACCATTTTGGCATAGAGCATCTCTGAAATCCAACAACCCTATGTGGCCCTTTAAACCAGATTCCCCGTACCACGAGTGGTTAAAATATAATATTACAACACTTATATAACTCATAATAATAGCCCAAATACTTCTTATAATGTCCTAATAACATTACTATATTAAAACATAAGATATGCTAACGATAGGGTAGGCATAGTTCACTTACAACGGGTTTTTCGCAAAACCGAGCTTCGCTGGGGCAGCGTTCCCGAGCGGAAAAGCTCTTCTTCTCGGAGCCTTCTGGCGCTCCGGGACTCGCCTCTAGCACTTTGAAGTTGCTAGGGATTAGGGAGGAGAGGTTTGGAGTATTGAGAGAGAAAGAAGAGTGAAGGTGTGAGTTTTGGGAGTGAGTTACGCCTCTATTTATAGGCTGAGTTCGGTACGAACGCAGCGCGTTCGTGAACGCGGCATATTCCCTACACGAACGCATCGCGTCCATTGCCACGTGTATCCATCTAGTTCCAAGCCATGGGGAAGAAGGTGTGGCCTAGATTGCGCCACGTGTCACTTGCAGATTACCCCAAAATCTAATTATCTTCTAAAATCCATAACTTTCGCATACGAGCTCCGTTTTGACGTTCTTTATATCCACACATAGGTAAAAACAAGATCTACAACTTTCATTTGGACTCCTTCGGCTACTTTTGACTTTATTTTTAATGTTATATTTTTAACAGGGCGGGACATGAATAGTCCATTAAAAATTCATAACTTCTTCATCCAACGTCCGTTTTTGTCTGTCTTTTTACCATTGAGTTCCTATTAATGAGATCTTAAACTCTCATTTAGGTCATGTAGGCCAAAACCTCTCGATCTAAAATTCGAGTTTCGGGCCGTGCACTGCTATACCAAATCCTAGAAAATTCATAACTTCCTCATACGAAGTCAGATTTGGGCGTTCTTTTTTGTATGTTCTCGGTTTAACGTATACTACAAGTTTCTTTTATATTTATAAGGGTAAAAAGTCCTCCATCATAAGTTCACTATTTACGTCTCCCGGTGTCGTATCGTTTTTGCCGTAAAACTTCGACAGGTCATAACTTCTTCGTTATAACTCGGATTTCAGTGTTCTTTATATGTACGAAACCCTTGTGACATATAATATAACTTGGTTAAGATTATTTATTCTAAATAATCTTCTATTAAAAAGTCATTTTGACGCTTATCGTCTCTAAATTGACTAGCCCGAAGTTGCGGGCGTTACAGAGGCCAAAGGAGGCTAATGATCCCTTAAATAAGGTGCAAAACCCCTGAAATTAGGGTTTCATCCTCCAGCTCCTAATTGTCGAGTCCCTTCTTGGACTCGGCGAGTAGGTCACTTAAACACGTGGACCAACCCGTTGCTACTTGACGAGTCAGGGCAACCAACTCATCGAGTAGACCTTGAATCATGAAAATTTATAACTATAAATCAATACTTGAGAATCGGGGTGTTAAATGCCTGCTCAGTAGACACGTGCTCAGGGAAAAATAATGCCCTCTCATGAAACATCCTCATAATCTCTGTCACTATTTATGTCTTCTGTCTGAGAGACAGAAACTCCTGGGCCAACCATTCCCTCTCCACCTGGGGAATGAACTCATCTCAGAATAGCTGGGTGAATCTCTCCCAAGTTACTGCAACATGATATGCAGGAGAATAATCATTCGTCACAAACTTCCATTAGTCCTTTGCTCCCAAGCGAAGCTGGTTCAACGCAAATCGAACCTTCAGTTTCTCAAGGCATGAACAAGTATAAAACCATCCCTTGATATCAGAGATCCATCTTATCACAACAATTGGGTCCTGGGTCCCGTCATACTCTGGTGGCTTTGTGTTGCTAAACTCTCGGAACATCAACGAATCACCCCTGGTGGCCTTGCTGCTACAAGGGTTGCGGTGACTGCGGCAGCAGAAGCCTCAGTGAAGACAACATAACGCTCGTCAAAAGTCTCGATCAACGTGGTCTTAATATACCTGAACATCTCTGGAATGGCCTCTTTGATAGCTGCAGCCACCTCATCTGCAATAACCCTACAGATCTCCTTATCACTGGTACTCGCCCTCTCAGGGTTGCTGGAGCCTGAACCTTGAGTAACCACCATAGTCTCTCTCTGGAATACAAACACAAAAATCATCAGGAACGGGATAAAGTACACACACATTTACACGCTCCTACATGATCCTTAGTACCCTAAGATTCTTACTTGAGTTGCGTACGGATTCGGTGCTTTCAGTAGTACGGGACCAATACTACCTTCCACACCAACCCATATTTTTCCCAAGTCCTCCTCTTAGGATCCTAATTCATAGGTACTCTATCCCTCATGGATATCTAACTACTCTCTTAGTAGACTTCTCAAGTTGAACATCTAGGTACCCCTCCCAGATTACTCTTCCACTCTAATCTATCTCTAAAAGATTTATGCCATGTACTCTACGCAACACACAGAGCAAATGGCAAATAGTGTCGATCAATGTAATGCCCGTGTTTCCAGGCTAGGCATTAATGATGATGTAATAGTCTAGGTTAGCCTTTGTAACCCATTTTGAAATAATAAGAATGCATTATTTGAGTATTATGTGATTTATGCCTAATTGTTGTGACTTAATTGAATTAAGGATAATTTAACCATTAAAAATAAAATGTTATATGTGACAACCCGAAATTTCTTTCTTGTACAAACCATTCAAAGTGATCAAGTTCAGACTCATTTTGCTATCTTCTAGCATTGTTTAGAGTCAATTAGAGTGTTCTAAGCCTTGTATCTTCAAGGTTAGGGTTTAGAAAGGAGTCCCACAAGTTCAATACTTCAAAAATTGGCCAAACACTCCAACTTAAGGAGTGTACGATCGTACACATGGAGTGTACGGCCGTACACCCCCTTCTGGCCATACACTCTCATGTATAAATGATAGTGTTAGTCTCCTTTCACCTCTTTTCACACTCTTATGGCCGAAAATCACTTCTCTCTCAAGTATCATCCGATTTTGCCTTCAAATCTTCAAGTTGTAAGTGTTTTCATCCATCTATTTTATGATTCATTACACTATCTAGTAAAGATCTACCATTTCATCCATGAAATTACTCATTTTGTTTAGATCTTCAAGTGTTCTTCATTTCACCAAGAACACTAAGAACACCTACTAAGTTTTTGGACCACAAACACCCCTAAAGGTTTCTCTATTGTAAGTACCACTCCTTGTGCTTTCTACTTACTGGTTTTTCTCCTTAGAAAACGTCCAAAATATGATCCATGAGGAGTGTACGGCCGTACACACCCTATGTGGCCGTACACCCCTTCTTTTGGTGCTTAAGGGCCTTAAAACTCATGTTTTATGCTAGCACTTGATCAAGAACACTTAGTGGATGCAAGATAGAAACTTAGTATACCCCTTTTGACCATTTTTACATGATTATCAAGGGTGTACGGCCGTACACTCCTTGTATGACCGTACACACCCCTTTTAGGGTCCAAAATGGCAATTAACTTTCATTAAGGTTAAGCAATGGTCATGACACACCCCCTAGATGCTTAAGAGGACTTTAAAACACTAAATGGCATGTTTCACCATCAGTGTACGACCGTACACTCACTTGGGCCATACACTCTGGCCGTATACACACATGAACACAACCTCTTGGCTGTAAACACTAATATTGGCCTTACACCCATTATATGCAACCCTTAGTACTTCTAGCACTTGAATCAAAGTGTTTTCTATGACCTAGGGTGTCTTTCCTTGCATAATTAGCTGTTTAAGACACTAATTGTATACATATATGTATCATTATATGATAAATAGGATCCGTATGTGTGCTCAAGTCTTCACTTGGCATTTAGCATCCTATACCACTCGTTCATCCAAACCACTCACTATAGGTGAGTTCATACCCCTTAATCTACCTTTTAAATGATTTTAAATGTTTTATTGGGGGGGGGGGGGGGGAATACAAGTTGAAACATTATGGTTATTATATCAATCACATGTGATTAATAACTATCAAACAAATGGTTTTACTATACATTTAACTATTTTATCAAACAAACTACTTCAAAATGTTTATCAAACTCTTTTACATGTTAAACTCTTTATCAAACTTGTTCTTACATGCCAAACCTTTTCTTTTAACACTCTTAAACTTATATATTGTTAAAACCATGTCTAATGCATATATAGTTATATAAATAACGTTGGAAGGACTTAGGACTGATAACTCACTTTATTTCTTGTTCCTTGTTTGGTTGTGGACTTAGAGTACTCTGTTGTTTGTCCGAGTGTCGTTTGATCCTTAGTTATATACTATGTATATATGTATGGACATAAAAGCTTTTATCTCAGTTCAATACACTAAGTTATACACACAACTTTACTAGTAAACTATAATAGGTATAGTTTAGGAAGTCAATAGTCACTATTTCTATTACAATGAAACATACAAAGAGTCAGTTCATACATGAGTCAATACACACTATTATGAGAAACTAAGAGAACATACTATTATGAGAAACAATACATACTATACAGTATACAAGAGAACATACTAGGATGAGAAACAAAGAGAGCATACTACATACTAGACAGAGAGAACATACATTACACTGGTACATACAATACATATACAAGAATACTATAACATAAATGTGAACCATTGTTTCGGGGCATGGCATCACTGCCATGGTTCGTTTTGTATCCAGAGTCTCCTAGTGGGAGAGCGTGAATTTATGTATAGATCTATACTGGATTGACTATCCTACACCTTGTTGTTCGCTACAGTGGGACTTGCAAGTCTACGGGTACCAAATGTCATTTCTTTTGAGGTCTTTCATCGTCGTGTTTTTAGTCGATAGTTTGGTGCAATCATATCACATTACACCTTAATTAACAACCTGTTTAAGGTAGTTAGTACAACAGTAGTTACTATAATACAACACTACAATACTTTATTATTTTCCTATTGCATTCACATTGTGATCTTCTCACATAAATGGTAATGTAAAAACTATATTTTTGGTTAACGATAGTCACACTTGGGAAAATACACACTCTTACAAGAAACAAACATACAAAACATTTGATGCCTTGGTAAAAGGCTACGTTTAGTAGAAAATATAGGATTTTCTAGGAGATACAAACATTTACTACAAACGTTTACAAACATATACATCAAATACTTACAAACATGTGCATACAAACAATGACACTAAAATGCTTATGAACTCACCAACTTTAAAGCTGATCAACTCTTTCAAAATAACTTGTATTCTCAGGTCATCAGTAGACAGGTACCGATGCCAGGTTTTGAGAAGATGGAGCTCGTTCAAGACTCATCTCTTTTTCTGATTTACATGTTTGGTGTCCTATAAACTTCATAAAACACACTTGTATTAAACTATATTATTAATGCAATTGGATGATGTTGTTGCTTGTTTACTATTATGCTTTGTTGTGATACTATACATTATGTCCTCCGCTCCAGAATGTTTCCGCCGTTCCGATTTTGGGGTGTTACATTAGATAAACCCGATATCTATGAATTAAGTTGTAGTGATCGTGGCAAGGTTTCCGAATATATAAAGAATGCCTAAATCCGAGTTATAACGAAGAAGTTATGACCTGTCTAAGTTTCACAACAGAACCGGTACGACTTTGTATGACTTAAAATATGAATTTAAGATAGAGCGATATCTAGCCTTAGTGATCTAAAAGAAATTTTTAGAATACGTTAAACCGAGAGCGTGCATAAAAAGAAACGTCCAAATCTGACTTCGTATGAGGAAGTTATGATTTTTCTAAGTTTCGACTTAGCGATATACAACCCAAAGTTCGAATATGAGATCGAATGATATTTGGCCAAAACAATCTAAATGATAATCGAAGATCTCGTCGTTAGTAGTCTAACGGAAGAAAGACAGACGAAAACGGACGTCAGATGAAGAAGATATGATTTTCTAACGGAGTTTTCCTGTCCCGGCCTACTAATATAATATAACAAAAGTTAAATTCAAAATTAGCCAACGGAGTCTAAATGAGAGTTGTAGAGCATAATCTCACCTATGCGTGGATATAAAGAACGTCGAAAACGGAGCTTGTATGCGAAAAATATGAATTCCCGAAGTTCGGAACACAAACTTCGAGGTCTGTCAGAACTCACGACATGAGCAAGCAAGTTGCAATGACGCACTGGATGATAATCGAGCTCACGGCGTGAGTATAAGAGACTTACGACGTGAGCATAGCATTTTTTCCCTATAAATAGAAATCAAAGGGGCAGCCGGGTTTGGCTGTTCCTTTCTCTCTCTCTCTCTCCGTGTTACATCGTTTTACGTGCAATTTATACCTCCGAAGCCCCGGTATCATCCCGAGACCCGAAGCGAGTCTCGAAGCCCGAAGATCCTGAGAAGAAAAGAGTTTCCGAGTCGAAGCTCTGCTTACGAGAAGACCGGTGTGTGAAGATCTTCCAGTTTCACCATAGAATACTACTCTTAGAGCTGTAGTGCTATCCGATCATCTTCTAATCAAGTGAGTGCATAGTCCCTTTCACAAACACGAGTTAATACAATTATCGATTGAATGTATTAGGTATATGTTTTATGTGAGTGTGTAGTCACTTTCTTGTAACACATAATGACGAAGTATTCTCTATAGAATACGTGTTGTGTGTTTATATGTTATGTGTTATTTGAAATGAGTATTGGTTGAATGTTTCATACATGTGTTATGTTGTGTATATATATATATATATATCTACAAAGATGTTGGGTAGAACATGGGTAGATAATGGATGTGTGATGATATAAAATGATGAGAGGCATTGATGTCGATGTGATTGTGATCTAGTCATTCAGCAGAATATGGATGACGACCACAGACTTTTCTAGACAGTTCTGTGGAATGCTGGCAAACTTATCACCTGTAGTTGTTGGTGAACTTGGGCGTTCATTCATTGTATTCTATCCCCCTCATGGTTGCCTTAGTACATTCATTGTTGAGGAAACCTCTCTGCAGTAGTGTCCGTCCCGATGATAATCCTAGATTAGGTCCCTTGTAATAGTTGTTGACATAGGGGCGTAAAGTGAGGATAACGGGAATGGGTAATCGGGTTATTGTTGGTTGGTGAAATTAAATATAATTATTTATTGTGGGTTGAAAACCCTATATGCTCACTAGGCTCCCAAGCCTGACCCACTCGGTTTCTTTGTATTACAGGTAGTGGCGCGAGATCATAAGTTAGGAAACTTGTGAAGATATTTTTGTTATAGACTAGTATTTGTATATAACTATGTAAGGTCTATGTTTTATTGTTTATGCTTTTGTGTCTGTATCGGAACATGACATCCCGAGTTTTGATATATAATGAAAATACATTTCATTAAGAAATGTTTTGATAAATCTTATTTTATCATGTAATGTTTTGGGGACAAATTCCACAACTCTTTTAAATCAATGGATTTCCTCTGAAATTATTTTAAAAGCATAAATGAAACCGGTCTTTTCTGGCCGTGATTTTGGGGATGTCACAATCAAGAACGACCTCCTAGGCTAAGGCATCATGAATCAGGAAACTCTAGCTCAAAGTCCTCTGAAATACCTAGCCCACCATCTAGCATGCAATTCTAATAGCTCAAGAGTAATTTATCTCATAATATAAGCAAGTAAGCTTATTTTGGGAAATCACCGCTCGGGCTCTAGCTGATTGTACACACTCCTTCGTCTCGTTTCTTCTTAAAATCCTTTGCTCGTTTAGAAAATCATTTCTTTTTGAAAAATTCCTCAAAACCTCATTATGCGTCCAAAGATACCCGAGGGTACATCTAAATCCATCAAACCAAAGCTCTGATACCAACTTGTAACACTCTAAATTTTCAACAAAATTTGCAATTTTAAAACTTCCACACAAACATAGTTTAATATTTATCAAGCCAATTTGAATTTCTCCCAAACACAAAACATCATAAATTATTTGTCAAATATACCATAATCCTCATAAACACAAATTCTCAAGCTGGTGTGTACAATCATGTGGCGCCTTCCTGCGATCCTGAGATGTACCTGAAACACTTTTTACACAAACATTGTAAGCACGAAGCTTAGTGAGTTCCCCAAAATATCACTCACACAAATAATTAGCCTCTCATGGCTATATCTCGATAAGGACCCTCCGGTCATGTGTCTCAATGAAGACCCTCCAGTCTCACGGCTCAGTACGGACCCATCGGTCTCACTGCTCAGTATAGACCCTCCGGTCTCACTGCTCGTTATGGACCCTCCGGTCATAACTCAATATATACATAGAGTAATATAACATCATAATTCACAAAGAAAAAATGCATAATATCACATATCTTAGTATAAGCAAATAAGACCCTCCGAACAATAACACAAATAAGACCCTCTGATCGCACAGTAAATACCACTCAGGTAAGTATAGCCAGAAGACTCACCTCGTGAAGTAAAGTAAGGAAATCCCCCACCCGAACTGTCGGTCTAGACTCCGCCTAACATATGTCACAAATATCTCTAATTAAAATTGATATTAATATCCCTCAAAGCTATTGGCCAAGTCTCTTTACTAAATCTCAGAAGGGTAAAAGACCATTTTACCCCTCCATGGCCTCCAAGGTCCACAACTTAACCAAAACCCTAGAAGTCAATGAAATTCAACACCCAACGCGTACGTTGGGTGTATAGCCCTCTATGATGGGCGTACAACTGACCATTCATGCATCGGGGCGGACTCGGAGCTACACTGTGAGTAACTGGGGTACGCTCGGCGTACGTCCCATACTCACTTTTCTCACTCCCATGGTGTTAATCCGTTAGGACCATTGCTAAAATCTCAGATATGGGCTAACTAGAGTCTATTACTTCACAAAGTTGGTGACTTTAAGCCTTAGCATGGCTAGAGAAGTCTAAAACTCATAAAATCTAATCCTTTACTCATAAAGGTCCTCATACCTCATACATGGGGAGATCTTGATGACCAAGATCTCATTTTTATGAGTCCAAAATGACTAGAAACACCTAAAAGGACAGGTTTTATGCTTTGGAGTTCATCAAACTCATAAAGTTTCAAGCTTGGGACATAAAACCCTAAAATGGACCAAAACGATGAACCAATCAAAATAATGAGAAAGCTTTGAGCTTGATACCTTTGGATGATGCACCAACTACAGAAAGGCTCAGATCCAAAAGCGTGGACACGAAGTCTTCTTCCTTCAAAGCTCTTTCTTCACAAATGTATTCCATAATAACACTCAATAAGCCACCAATGCTCACACAAGATATGGAAACGACATTTAGGGTTTGAGGGGAGTTGGAGGCTAGAAATAAGGCCATCATGTTCCTTAAATAGGGACACACAATATATTTAGGGTTTACACTATGAGCCTAGTGCACCCAGCATACCAGGTGGCCTCCGCATTCTTGATACGCACATGAGTACGATGAGCGTTCACATGTGTATGCCCCGACTACTCAACTGCCATCTTTTCTCAAATAAGGACTAGTCTTGACAATGCAATAAAAGTTATGGTCATCAATGTATACCTTATTTTGGGATGTTACAATAGTGGTGGGTGGTTCCCAATATGAGATTGAGAGAGAGAGAGAGAGAGAAAGAGATAGAGATAGAGACAGAGATAGAGAGAGAGAGAGAGAGAGAGTAATAAAATAAAAGAGAGGCAATATAGTCTTTTCATTTATATTTAACAAACAAACTAACGATGTTAGTCTTAACAACCACGAGTGTCTAAGGTTTACTCCAAATGAGACATTCATGCAAAAAAAAAGTTTCACCATGACTGTTTTGGGGACAAAACCAAAACCATAAATACATTTTGTGAAATTTTCTCTTTTATTTATGAATTTGGTCATTCACTTTTATTTTTTTATTTTTTATAGTTTGTATTATGATTTTGGTTATCTTATCATTTACTTTTCTTTATAGTTTATAGCATCTTAAATGAAAGATCTATATGATGATTTAATATTTTTGCTACCTCATTATGTAAATTTTTAGTTCTTAAATGGTTAAAAATGTTAGATTATTGTCTAAGTCCATAACTATAATTGGTAAGACTTGACCCCACCCGGCATGGTCCATTTGGGTTGCATTGCATCATGCATTTGGATAGACTATAATGAGAGAAATAACACTTAAGGTTTGTTAATATATTATAAGTTCTAATATATTAATAAGATTATTTAATTAGTATTGATCAATAATTAATATAGGATTAATTAAGTGATCAAAATAAGACTAATTAAATATATGGGTTGATTGTGTAAATCATCCATACTTGTATAGTGGGCTAATGCTCCATGGATTGTCAAGTTAGGCTAAAACCCATAAGATTCTCCATGGATGCTCCATGGTATATTTGAACCCATGGATCCAAGGAAATGGAAATCCATGACACTTAGGGTTCACTCTAATTGTCACTAACTATATAAGCATCTTATTGTTGACAAAACCAGTGACTAGAATATGTGTGAAAGGGCTAGTCGATTTTCATGAAGTGTGTATATTCTCTCAAGTCTTTCCAAGTGTATTTGATGTTGTGTGAACCATTTGAGGTGTCACACTTGGGGCACTAGGCACTCAAGCTTCATGAAGACATTCTACATCAAAGAGGTATGTAATTCTAATTTGATGTATTCATATGAATCAATGTTATTATGCTAGTTAGGATGAATACCTTGGAAAGTTCATATTTGCATGTATAATAGAGAAAACATAGATCCAAGGTATTTAGGGTTGCATGTACACTTAGGAGTGTTAGAATGCTCAAAACCCAACAGTGGTATCAAAGGCTAGGGCTGTTTTCGATTATACTTGATGCAAACTGATTTTTCGAAGCCAAGAATCTGTCAGGACCTGAAACTCGACGAGTTCTGGAGGAAAACTCGACGAGTTCATGTATTAGAGCATGAAATCGACGAGTTCCATGAAGAACTCGACGATTTTGTGTCCCAAAATGCATATCTTCGTGCTTTTTGGCTGGAATTGGACTACGAACATTACCAAAAGCTGTTTTTGGACTTGTAAACCTATTTTTGATGTGGTAATGTTCATACTAATCCAATTTTAGAGATAATTGTCAATAGATTCATGTTTTGTATTAGTTTAAGTGTTACGCTAATTACATGAAAAAGTTTGATTTCAATTATCTTGTTCATATGAGTTGCTTAGATTAATAAAAAAAGGTTGATTGATTATGTGTCTTTGATCCATTTTAATCTAAGAATTGATTCTAAAATGTGTTTGTGTAAATTGTCCTCAAGTTACATGAAAGGTCACATTTACGTTTCTTAAAACTCATAAAAGTTGGCAATGGTTACAAAATGAAGAGTCTTGTCCTCATTAAATGGTTTTATGACTTCATAACTTGTCCTTAAGTTATGGAGGTTCAAGAGTCACTTCATTAAATCATTAAAATGTGTAACCTTAATTAGTTCCATAAGTTACAAAGAAGTAGAGTTACATTCTTTAATAGTTTAAAGTCTTCCATAACTTGTTCTCAAGTTATGGAACTTGAGGAGTTTTTTAATTAAAACTACTTTAAACACATAACTTATGGAATTAATTAGTTTTGAATATTTTCAAAACTTGCCCTCAAGTTTTGGAATTTGAAATTTTTTCTCTTATGAATACTTTAATTCCAAGTTAATCCCTTAGAATTTTAAAAGTTAAAATTCAACCCTTATACTTCATAATATTATGAGTTATATATATATATATATATATATATATATATATATATATATATATATATGTATGTATGTATGTATAAGAGCAAGTCAGTATTACCATTAGTAGGCCTCATTCACGAAGCCGGTCTATAAGGGGGTATAAGGTTGTTGCCTAAAAAATGGCAGCTTAATGGGTGTCCACTCTCACCCACCGCTTCCTTGACTGGTGGAGGGTCATTAGCCGAACAGGTAGGACAAGGACTATAATTCTCCCTTCATTAAAAGTATTAATGATAAATACTAGGTAACTAAACTCTTATAAATTCCCAATCTTAGTTACTTTGGAAAATGTAAATTTGATGCTAAACCATGAAATTAGACTTTGCACTTTGCTTAAGTCGTTAGTGGAGCGTGTGTGGTTAACCGGCACACTAACTTGGATTTAACAAGGTAGGAAAAGGGTAACATTATGTTTATCATAGTATCGGTGGAGCGCGTGTGGTTAACCGGCACATCGATTAAGGGGTAAATATTAAGGGTACCAAGTAATTTACATGGTTACTTCACACCTTGTTTTGTGATCCTTGGCATCCCAGTCACAAAACCTGAAGGGCACACTCGAGATTGAAACATGCCATTGAAAATTTCAATGAATCTCAAAAGAATCTAGGAGTTTCAAAACCAATTAAAACCTAATAATACATTTCATTTATCTTGGTGGAAATTGGTGAATCGTCATTCACCTACCTTCAAATATTTTATAGCTTGGATTACGGCATCCCTCTTCCAAGTTATAAAAGTATTGTGTTGGGTCCTAGCCTTAATATTTCATATTAGGTATTATATTAAGGACTTTAAATCAACTATCTTGAATATCTCCCAAAAGATGTCTGGTTTAGACATTTATGATCCTCCTAAATCTCTTGAAACAAGCTTTCCTAAATGAAGATGATGCCCCATGGAAATCATACTTCTTTCACCTCCTCTAATTATTCTCCCTAACCCACAAGTTCTTGAAAAGTTTAAGGTCACTCAAGCCCTATTGGCAAGCAAAGGTCTATGTGCGATCACATCTTGGAGATGTAGTCACATATTGACAAGCCGGGAGAGTTAGGGTCAAAGTCTTAAGAAAGTTGGTGACTCAACTACTTTCTAAGTCACATAGTGAGTTCCTTTGGGACTCCTATGAAGTAGAATATGACTAGACCCTTAATGATCTTATCTATTTGCTAAAATCAACTTCCTAAAACTTTATGCACATTGACAATAATGACACCAGAAATCCAGAAAAAACATTCTCTTCCCAATGGAAAGGGATCGGCCATAGTCAACTCGGTTGACCAAATGGTAAAGAGAAAAGCTAAGTCTGTGATAGTCCTACATACCATTATCTAGGGTCCATAGGTATCTATTGCCACAGGAAGGGGCATTGGTTGCGAAGCTGCCAATTTTACCTAAGGATGTTAAAGTCAATAAGTTTGACTCTACTTCAGGTAAAGTCTACTATATAACTCTGCTAAGTTTCTATTCTGAGATTCTTGATACATGATGTGACTGGGTCACATGTTGATGTTTTAAGAATCAAAGAAAACTGAAGAAACTTAAAGAAAGAATATGTTGAATCTGATCGCGTAGATGGATTTCTTTCGCATAGTTTGAAGATCGGATTCTTGAGCTACTTCTTAGGAGTTATGATATATTGCTTAGGAATAAATAACAACAAATTTTTCATGTGCTTTTGCACTGTAAGGATAGTTTTTCTGCAAAGTTTTTAAAATAAAAGGAAAAATTTTGATTTTATTTATTTTAAAAAATCCTTACAATGGCATTTGTGAAAAATTTTGTTGCTGATAAGATTCCATTAAGAGCAAGAGTGGAAATATGAATTTGATTCTTCCATTTGTGGTAGTGTCTAAATTTACCAAATAAGGAAAGATTCTCATAACCCAAGTTTCAGTTGGATAGAAACCTAGAATCATGCAAGTTGTAGAGCATGATGAATGAGAACTTTCAAGCATTGGAAAAATTAAGACTAACTACTTGTTCACATGGATGTGTGAGTCAAGTAACGAACTAAAGGATCGAGTACACATTCTTGTGCACTGATTAAGTCCACCACCAAAGATCGTTAAGACTTTTCGTCATTATTTACTAAAGTTTAGTAAATATGGTTATACTTACAGGCTTAAGTATAATTCTGAAGCATTGGAAAATTTTCAGTGTATGGCAGAATGAATGAGAAGAATCAAACTAGGCAGAAGGATAAAAGTTTCTCAAATCTAAAAGATGGGAGAGTACTTTAGTATCATGTTATATAATCATCTTAATGAAAAATACCTTATCACAATTCATCCTCTAAGTGCATTCTGGTAGCTAAGAAGAGGAGCTACGAATTGTTGAAGTGGTCAAATCAAGAAGATGAGTAATACTTCGTTCCAAAACAAGTCTTAGAGTCATACTCCAAGACTGTAAGTTGAGTGACATATCTTAAAGAAAGGTTTAAAACACTTTCCAAATGTAAGAGTAAAAGTTTTCTACTCTTGTACATTTGAAATTGGTAAGTTGTGATGATTTGGATAAAACAAATACCAACTAAGGCCAATTGTGTGAAGTGTTTGTCTTGATTAGAATCCACACTATCTCTTGAATATCTGACAAGAAAGTCTTATATGTCAAGAGGATAGTGGGAGTCTTAAAGATCCTGAAAGAATTTCAAGATCTAATCAAGAATAAAAACCTATAGTTTAACACTAGCACACGAAGCGAGGTTTATAACCTATCGTGTTGACATATTTCTATTTATGTTCCCATTCCAGTTAAAGTTGGCTTTGCATATGAGTTCTTAGAGTTCTCAATTGGTTGCATAACAACTTGGAAGCAATGGCAGACCCTTGATCTGCCAGGTGGCAAGAAATTAAGATTAAGTTCAGTCCATATGAGTTTAGATTTGACATTAACCGTGTCTTGTGATTATGGTTTTGAAAAATTCACACGGATAAGAACACATACATCAAAAAATCTAAGGGTCATAAGGTTTATCTCCGATTCATGAAAATGATGGTGAGGAAACACTTCCACCAAGTAGATTTGAAGCAGATAGCAAAGATCAAAACAATTGAGACTATGATTACGCCATCCCATTTCATAGTTCTTAAAATTGTTTAGACACACCTGTGAGCTATCTAAGATAAGGTGTATGATATTGATAAAGTTTTATCAAAGCAATCTAGTATCAGAAATCTAAACTTTGGTAAGAAAGTCAATAAAGTATTGTTTTTCTAGAAGTTCATTTGATTTCTGAGTGCATTTCAAAGCTAGTGGGACCATAAGTGTTATGCTAATAATCATCATGTTAGTGGGAGCATGATAATTATAATAAAGGTTGCAAGTTAGCAATGTTAATTATAGAAAACAAAAGGTTTCAATTGGGAAAAAGTTGATTTGCTATAATTAAGGAAGAGGAAATTATACTTCATCTTAAATCTAAAAACTTAGATTGAGGTTTTAATCGTAGTTAGTCAAGGATATATATATATATATATATATATATATATATATATATATATATGAATTTTATGTTGGAATGGCTCAACATAAGGAAATTCTATATATGGGTCAATTATTTGCGTTCTAAAATTCGATTATGATTACGACATCCCTTTTCATAATCTGAAATTATGAGAACTTGGCAAATAGAAATATTGTAGCCAAAGGACTGGTCTAGTATCATGTCTTTATATGAGACATCATGAATCGTGTCCCATATGCTTCAGATATAGGATCGATTGCATCTGCTATAATATTCATCCTTTCTAAAATTTTCCAAATGCATGGGGCATTAAGAAGGGTAAAGGTCTAGAATTGGATATGACTAAAAGGATTAAGCAATTGTTGAGGACAATCTAAGGTTTACCAAAGATTGGTTGCTCAGGGACAGTTGGAAGTGTAGTGTTAATTGTTGGAAGGACCAAATTGACATAATCCGTAAGGAGGCAACTCTTATTCAGAAGTGATAGTCAAAATGGAATATAGAAATGTTTCAAAGTTAGAAATTTTTCAATCTGTGTAAGATTAGAAAAACTTAGTGCAAGAAGGATATCTCCATGGATTTGATCTCCATTAGAATACTATGTAACGTTTGTTGTCAAGTCTTTGTGACTTTGAGCATAATCATTACAAGAGGATCAGTGCATATAAGTCTAAAATCTAACAGATTTTGGTAAGTGGCAGGAATTTGGAATTCTTGCATTTGTAGTAAGGATTTGGGACTATGAAATGTTCAATTGATCTATTTCACAAAGTAAAGATTATAGAAAACATAGTATGCATACTTGGTGTATGGAATGACTAGTGTTTAGAAAACATAGTGTACATGCTTGGAGCATGGGATAACTATTGTTTTAATTCAAGAATAAAGTTGATAGCTGAAACAATATACAATGAATAATGTGTAATCACATGGTGATAAATAAAATGTGTTTTATTTATATTCATAAGTTCTAAAACCATATTGGATTCGATTATTATTGTGTTTCACTTTGCATGTTTTTGACTTCCAGAATAACTAGGTCATTGTTCTGAATGACTAAGTTATTCAAACCATCCACAGTCGGTCATATGTTAGAAGTAGATATCAATCAAGACTGTCTTAGGTTGGCTTGTAGAGGTCTAAGTTTTTGGACAAAGCGGTGCTACGACACTCATGAGTGCTCATAAGTTCTGAGTATTGGATTCAACCCGCGCTCATTTAAATCAATTCATGGATTTTATCACAAGTGATCATGAGACGATAATATCTTATATTCTTCAAACCTAGTGATATGAGTTGTTACTATGAGGTGGTTATACATTGATTGCGCGAAAACGCATTGGTAACTCGATGTTATAACACGTGCCTTTGTGTATGATTCAACAAGTGGTAGAACAAGCCATATGAGTCGAAGTTTATCCATTCCTTTTACCTTCGGGATAAAAGCGATATTTGTGGCCCCTCGATGATTTGGTGATGAAAAATGTAAGTGCTCGGCCGGGCCAGGACTGATTTGATTTGTTCAATTAGTCAGTCGTCATAAATTGGAAATCGGGAAACAAAAAATGGACAGGGAGAATGATTATAATCCATGTCTCAGTCCATATGATATCTAGAATGGAGGAATATATGAACCCTTATCTAATTGACAAGTCATTGACAAAGGTCAGAGTTCATCGACAAGATCAGAGTTCGACATAAGCTTTTGAGAGCTACGATTGCTGATCGGTTCTTAAAGTCATACACAATAATAGTTTTAGACTTATCCAAGTGGGAGACTGTTGGATTAATGTCTAAGTCTATAACTATAATTGGTAAGACTTGACCCGACCCGGCATGGTCCATTTGGGTTGCATGGCATCATGCATTTGGATAGACTATAATGAGAGAAATAACACTTAAGGTTTGTTAATATATTATAAGTTCTAATATATTAATAAGATTATTTAATTAGTATTGATCAAGAATTACTCTAGGATTGATTAAGTGATCAAAATAAGACTAATTAAATATATGGGTTGATTGTGTAAATCATCCATACTTGTATAGTGGGCTAATGCTCCATGGATTGTCAAGTTGGGCTAAAACCCATAAGATGCTCCATGGATGCTCCATGGTATATTTGAACCCAAGGATCCAAGGAAATGGAAAGCCATGACAATTGGGGTTCACCCTAATTGTCACTAACTATATAAGCATCTTATTGTTGACAAAATCGGTGACTAGAATATGTGTAAAAGGGCTAGTCGATTTTCATGAAGTGTGTATATTCTCTCAAGTCTTTACAAGTGTATTTGATGTTGTGTGAACCATTTGAGGTGTCACACTTGGGGTACTAGGAACTCAAGCTTCATGAAGACATTCTACATCAAAGAGGTATGTAATTCTAACTTGATATATTCATATGAATCAATGTTATTATGCTAGTTAGGATGAATACCTTGGAAAGTTCATATTTGCATGTATAATAGAGAAAACACAGATCCAAGGTATTTAGGGTTGCATGTACACTTAGAAGTGTTAGAATGCTCAAATCCCAACAAACAATTCTCATTAGTTTTTTAATGAAAATTACATATTGATTTGTACCGCCCCTTTTCCCGTCAACCAGTACGTAACTTTAAAAAAATAGTAATACAAAATAAAAGTATATATATATATATATATATATATATATATATATATATATATATAAATATATATAGAGAGAGAGAGAGAGAAAGAGAGAGAGAGAGAGAGAGAGAGAGAAAGAAAGAAAGTAAATAATAATAATAATAATAATAATAATAATAATAATAATAATAATAATAATAATAGTAATAAATTATGAAATAAATCAATTTCCTTGAAATAAATAGAATATATAAGTTCATTGTGACAACCCGAAACTTCTATCTTGTATAACTATTCAATTCAATCAATGTTAAACTCGTTTTGTTATCTTTTAGCCCTGTTTAAGGGCTTGTTTAAGTGTTCCATGTCACACCCCAAAACCGGTATGGCGGAATCGTTCTGGGGTGGATGACGTCATGTCAAGTATCACAACACATGTAGTATAGTAATCAAAGTACAACAACCATTGCATTAATAGTAATAGTTTTACATAGGTTACATTTCATAGAGACATCAAAGTAATACAGAAACTAATAAAGGTGCAGCTCGGTACTAGGCTGTCTTCACAAAAGCTCCCGGGATGTACCTATCTATCGCTGACCTGAGAATACAAGTTATTTTGAAAGCGAGTATCAGCATTTTATAATGCTGGTGAGTCCATAAGTATTTAGTGTCATTTGTGTAAGTAAGCATTTTTATTCAAAATAACTTTATGAAGATAGTAGTTTAGAATCTACGGTGTATTAGTGTCCTTATTTAGAAAATCCTATATTTTCTAAATAAAAGCAGTCTTCTACCAACACTCGACATAGTTATGTTTTAAAGAGTAATTTTCCCTTAAATACTATCATTACCAAAATACGGTATTTGACTTTAAAGAAAGTAGGAGAATATCACTAGTAAAAATACTAGGGGAAAATAACATATGCCTCAGCAGTTATACTGCTGACCAAGGAAAAAGAAATCATAGACTCCAGGAGAGTGTCAAATAAATGATATGCCTGGCTCAGTCTAACAAAAGGAAACACAGACCCCAGACAGTATCAAATGAACGATACGGCTAGCAAGGTCTAAAACAAAGAAACACAGACCCCAGACAGTATCAAATGAACGATATAGCTAGCAAGGTCCGAAACAAATGGTAATCCTAAGTGGGTTGTTTCAAGAATATCGTGTTAATTCTCGTTACCTTAAGGCCCTGAATTATAAGGTAAACATGGAGATACTCGTAACCATACTGATTGACACTAGAGTACTTTACGCCCTGCAAGCGCTGGAATAATTGTGACATTTGTCACCCCTTGGCTTTGTAGGCCGAGGACTATAGCTAGCAGTCAGGGTGCGGGAGTGTCAGTCCCGTATAGATCTATACACACAATGCACGCTCTCCCTCCAGGAGACTCTGGTTACCAACTTGAAAATGGGGAAATCCATGTCCTGAAGATGCATCTCGTATTCTGAATTCTATTAGAGGCGATGGAATAATGATATAGACTCACGAATGAACTGACTCCTTTGGAATTCTCGTACTAACAGGAGTAAATAGAACCTCCTAACTATTCCTATAATAGTTACTAGTGTCTCTGGTCTGTGAACATTGACTGGAAGGATGCCATTGCTACCCAAGGGAAATGAACTGGTCGATGGAAACCTTTATGTCTATACATGTATACATGATATATAACTAATGTTTAAACGACCTTCGGACGGGTAACCGATACCCACCAGACCACATCCCAACGAGGAAAAGGAAATATGGCGAACTAGCCTTCCTAAGTATTTTAAACATTATTTATATAATTATACAAATACAGGCATGCATTTAACGAAATAAAAGCATAGAAGAAAACTTTGATGAAAATTTTGGAAAACCTTTACACATAAGAAATTTATGACTTGATGTCGGTTTGTAAAACAAGTTTTGAAAATCTTTGGAATCCTTTGAAAAACCTTTCATAACAACTTTGAAAATGATTTTTATAAGACTGATTAACTGAAGAAAACCTTTGGAAAACCTTTAACAAGAGTTGAAAGCGAGATTGGAACATCTTAAGCTGGATAAAACAGTTATCATGCAAAAATGTATTTGGCTATACAGTTATTAATCACACGTGATTTATATAACAACTATATAGATCAACTTGTATTCCCCCCTATAAAGAGCAGTTAAAATCATTTAAAAGGTTAATTCAGGGGTAAGAACTCACCTGTTGTAAGTGGATCGGATGGAGGTGTCGGTTGGGTGCTCGGTGTCAAGTGAAGACTTGAACACACTTGGTAACCTAGTAACATATGAAGGCATATGTTTACATACAATTAGTGTTTATAATACTAATTAAACACGTATAAGCATCCTAGTGTGCGGAAAACACTTTGGTCAAGTGCTAGGAGGCTATTGGGTTGCAATAAGGGAGTGTATGGCCTAGTTAGGGAGTTTACTCTTCAAGAGTAAACTCTTTATGGAGATTTCATCCCTAAGACCATATCCCCATGAGTTTATGGCCGTAAACTCATGGGTGGTGTGTTCTTGGATGTTTTAAGGTCTTATATCACTCGTAGAATTAGGCTAGGTTCAAATCTAGGGCATGTGAATGGGTTAAGGCTCCAAATGGACCATTTAAGGGAGTTCACGGTTGTAAACCTAGAGTTTACAGCTATAAACTCTCACTTGGTCAATCCCTTCATGAATTAAGGTCTTAAATGAAAGGCTATAAAGTTCTATGCATTTTTCCAAGTCAAATGGAGAAGTTAGGGCATCATTTGGCCTCATTATGGGAGTTTACGACCCATGGACCAATCCTTGGGGGGGTTTACGGCCATAAACTCCTAGGTCCTTAGTTTCCTTGATGTTTAAAGGCCCTACTTCATTTGTGGTTGATTCTAGACATTTACCCAAGCCTTAGGAGGTGTTTAAGGACAAATTTAACACCTTAAAAGGTGTTCACGGCTCATGAAGAGGGGTTTACGGTCCAAGACTGTTCTTGGGCCATAAACTCATGTTTACTCTCCATATGATATGGTTTTGGTGTTCTAAACTCATATATGCAAGTCCACAAGTCATATCTAAGCCGTAGGAGTGATTTAGAAGGGTTTTGGGGCTTCAAAACCCCATTTATGGGTGTTTACGGTCCAAGAGTATTCTTGGGCCGTAAACACATGATTTTGCCACTTTTGGATGTCTTAAACACGAATTTGCATGTTAAATGAGCTACACAACAAGTTAGGATAGATTACCTACGATTTTGGAGCTCGAAATGGGCGTTTTTGGATCGAAAGCAACCTGTAGAGAGAGAGAGAGAGTAGAGAGAGTGTGGAAAGTTTCAAATGGATTCCACTCACCCTTATATATGGTTTGAGTTTGTGGCCCAGTGGAAATCTACCCGATACTGACGTCAAACGGGGCTTTTGGTCGCACCCGATTAAATGGTCGTAATTATACTTGGTTGAAACTAAAACTTTTCAAGGGATTATTGAGGGTGTTTCTAATTTGTTCCAACCCTTATAAATTCATAATAAAGTCCCAATTTAATTTAACTAATCCAAAAAGGTTAACGGACAATTTAATAAAGTGGGTTTTATTAACGGAAGATGAGGTTAAAAGTGACGGGATAAATTTCTGGTTGTCACATCACCCCCCCCCCCCCCCCGTTTGTAGCACCTGGTTCCTCGTACGTAAAATTTATCTTAGTGTTTTTCATTTTTAGCCTTGGACTCGGTGAGTTGCATGTCCGACTCGCCGAGTAGAGACGGGATCCGGAACACGTTTAAGTTGGCGACTCGGTGAGTCCCCGCTGTCTGACGAAACCCTAAATTTCAAGGGTTTGCACCCTATTTAAACTCTCTTATCCGCCCCCAAGCTCGCCCATATTCACCGTCAGAGCTCTATACTTCGTTCAAGCCTTGTTCCTTGTGAGTTTGAAGCTTTTTGGTGTGTTTTCTTGAAGATTTGTTGAGGGAATGAGTGTGGATCAAGAAGAGAAGGAGGAGGCCAGGCATATTTGGGTTATCTCAGTGATTTCCTGGAGGTATAACTTAGTTTCCCTCTGTTTTCATGCTTATTGTCCTTTGTAGCTCCATGAAAGTCCTTCTTGAGCCTTTCCCCAAGCTTGTTTGTGCATTGTGGGTTGTAATAAGTTGTTAGCCTCCAAATCTAGGCATGATTGAGCTCCAGGAGCTTGGATCTACTGCCTTTATGGAGCCATATTGCATGAAAGCCCTAGATCTACTCTTTTGGTGCATTTTGAGCCCTAAAACCCTCATGGGTGTTTATTTACACGTAAAGTTGGAAACTTTATGTGTTAATCAGGCCCTAGAAACCCAGATCTATGATTGACATGAGCTGGATTCAAGCAGAATCACGTGTATAGTATTTGCATGTGGCCGACTCGGCGAGTCGTTCATCTGACTCAGCGAGTTGAGTCGCGAGTCCTCGAGTTTTCCTCCTTTTCATGTTTGCAGGTTGGAGTAGTGAGTCATTGGGTGTGACTCAGTTGGTCGGAAGCCAGACTCACTCATGAAGCAACTCGGCGAGTCAATGCCATGACTCGGCGAGTTCAAGGCAATCTTCTTGCCTCAAGAACAGACTCGGCGAGTTGTTCATACAGCTCGGCGAGTCCCAGCATAGAGTGTTCTTCGGATGAAGATAAACTCGGTGAGTTGTTTATACAACTCGGCGAGTAGGATGAAGGACTATTGGCCTTTGGTTTAGAAGGAGAACTCGTCGAGTCAAAGCCTAACTCGACGAGTAGAGACGGATTTATGGTTAGACTTAGGGACAGGGACTCGGCGAGTTGGCAAGCCAACTCGGCGAGTCAGGTCAACTGGCAGTTGACTTTGACTTTGACTCTTGGCTGGTTAGGGGTAAATGGTCATTTTATCCTGAGGTCAGTTAGCAGTATTTGACTAAGTGTTTTGTGGGAATTATTAGCCGGAGGATTTCCGGAGCGGTAGCAGCAGAAGACAGTTAGTTCCCACACCGATCAGCAACTACTTTGAGGTGACTTACCTTCCAGTATCAGTGGGTCTACGGCCACAATGCCAGCCCAACAGTAGGAGTTATATGTTAGATGATTGTCTTTGTGATAACATCTAGGTTTGCTACTACCTGATATGTTATACGCTGGCATGATATGTATATGTGATAGTAGTAGAGTTCGGTTGTAGGACCGAAGGGTAGGTCAGACACCCCAGATATGTCTGGCAGTATGTGATAATATGTTTATATGTTGGCATGATATGTTATTTACGATAGTGGTAGTAGGGGGAAATAGTCCCCAAGTTTCGGTCGTTAGCACCGAAGGGTAGATCGGACACCCCTGATATGTCTGATAATATGTTATGTTATGATATATGTGATAGTAGCAGTAGGGGTGAAATAGTCCCCGAGGATCGGTTGTTAGGACCGATGGGTAGTCAGCACCCCAGAACGGCTTGACATGGGTAGTCAGCACCCCATAACGGCTAGACACGGGTAGGTCAGCACTCCAGAATGGCCGTACCGGGTAGGTCGGGCACCCCAGAATTGTCCGGCAGTATGCATGATATGTGAATGTATGGTATGTGGTATGTTGGGGAAACTCACTAAGCTTCGTGCTTACAGTTTTCAGTTTTGGTTTCAGGTACCTCTTCTTAGAAGGGGAAGGAGCTGGCGCGGTAGCGGTACATCATACACATGCTTGTATTCCGCATCATGAGATCTTCCTGGGGATTTGTACTCTAACACTTTTATGTTTTATCAAAATGTTTTCCAGACATGCACTATCTTTTGTGAAATGATATGATTGTTAAACGTTTTATTTCTAATGTTTCGCTAAGTACATGTTTTAAAAATGAAATTTTTGGCTCGTATTTTTGGGATATTACACCGTTAGAGGGAATTCCGTCCCGAAATTAGGGTTTAGGCAAGGAAGTAGACATGAACAATTGGGTAGAGGTATGAGGGTACTTCCTATTCGGTTGGTCCTCGCACTCCCAAGTGAACCCTGGCCTTTGCTTGGCATTCTAACAAACCTTCACTTACGGGATGCGGATTCCGTTTTGTACAGTTAGCGATTCCTACAGGTTCGTCTACGAAGTTCGGGTTCCCAATGATTTCTATCAAGATGAGTGGGATACAAAGAGTGACGTCGGGAAACCACTTTTCAAGTCTAAGAAGTGGATTGAAATGGGGTGAACTTATGGAATTTCCGAAAGTAGTCGTGGTCTGATGAGGGTTGGACCAATTTTTTGTAAAAAAAAAATCTCGGATGGTCCTAAGCTCTCGGAAAGGTAGAGCTTTTCAGTACTTAGAACATAGAGTACTTCTATGGTGGGATAATCACTGGCATGATTTCCATTCTAAAGTTCCAAACATTCTCTCATACTGGGAGTGTAGTCCTTCAGGTTGGTTCTTAGAAAGCTCGGGTTATCCTTGGATTCGTGTTTCCTGTCGATTGGCTTTCAGAGGTTTTCTGGATCATCAGATGGATTGGATGTCTACGGATATCTGTTTGCTGCAGGGTGTCTATCTCAACTTATTACATAATGAACCTGCACTTCTGGTTCTTGAGATGTTTCTAACGAAAACTCTCGTAGTCGGTGAGATTGGGTTTTACCAGACGATTGTTTAGAAAGTTTTTAAGCTTTTCATCATCGTCTAGTTGACGCTTTCACAATATGATTCCTAACGGTAAAGAATCATGCTCTTACTTGCTTTGTTGTTTCATAAACAACAAGCTCTGCTCAGGGCTAACTCAATCCTTAGAGAATTTTCTGAAGTGTTGGACTATCTCGGGAGGTGGTTCTACTATCTCTGCGTGTGATAGTATTCTTCGAACACCTAGTAGTCCTAATGAATCTCTAAGACATGCCGTATTCTCTAAGGTGTCGGTTTATTTCAGTTACAGAAAGCGCGTGCTCTTGTATAATCCATCGACTAACACCTAGACTGGTGTCAAGTCTATAATCTCTTCGGGATCTAGGTTATAAGGCTTAACGCCACCTACTTTCGTACTCTATTCAAGTATTCTTTGCTGCGGAGGTTATCCTGTGGTTCTTGGCATTTTAGTATTCACTTTGGAGAATGCATTCTATTGTCTACAGGGCGACGGTGACTTCCTCTACATGAGGAGACGGAGTGTCCTAGGCACTACTCGTCGGTAACAGGGTGGACGAAGTGCTTGAGTAGTGCGAGCATCTTCTGCAACTACTCTTCCGGTGGTTCTGAGTTTTCTTGATTTAGTTTAAGTCTAGAAGTATAGGGTTCCGTCACTCGGAACTTCTAATCTTTTCATCCACTATTCTCAGAGTTTAACGTATCGCAGCTTCCAGGTTTCCGGGATAGCTGCTGAGATACTTAATTCGGTGGATTAAGCGTGAATGGATGGTCGTAGTCAATGTCCTTGACTCTTACGACTCATATTTTTTTACCAACTAAGGGTGTTAGCTACTATGTTGGCTTAACCGGGATGACAACAAATTTCGGATTTGTGGTCATTATAGTAGCTCAACCCACAGTGGTTCTCTTGACTCTAGTTCCTATTCTATGGGATAGGATGAAGGGTTTTACTATGAGGTTCGTGGTAGAGCTCATACTTGGCTTAACCACTAATACTTGGTGTATGCAAGCCGTATATAATTGAGGTCGACAGGATGCTCAGTTGTACGACTCCACTTCAGACCCACAACCCAACGAGGAACAGGGAGTAGGGAGGAAGCACACATCTTAAATCTTTTTGATCTAAATTATATACCACCTTTATGCATATACTCAGTTATAGTAGTCAGTCCCATGAGTTATATCCTCTTGATTCACGAACCTGATTGTGAGATGCTAAGGGTCTTTCTGGTGGATCTACGGAGTAGGTTTCGGGTGGTTATCGTCTTATGGAATGCCTGCAGTGTCTTTCGCTTCGGTTCCTATCTGTCTAACAAGGGGGTTGGTTAACAGCGTGTGGTACCCTTCTCCTAGGTATTTCCAGAAGGTTTTAGATAAGAGAGACGACTGGCGGATCACATTAGGTTTTATTATTAGGTTTGGAAGAACCTTTATTTGCCGAAATGGCTATGGTGAAAGTTCTTTTTACACAGCACTAGGGATTTACACATGGTTGCACTAAGTCAAACCATGATTGATAGAGGCATCGAAGTTGGCATACATCGACATGACATAGAATGAGGATCGATAGGGCCATGTGTTGAACGGGCACACAAGTTCTTGGCGTCTCGGATTTCGTCCCGTGTATCACTGTCACGGATACTTGGACTGATAGAGTCGATGCGAAACTATAGAGGGTCCTGAGGTTTCAGAATAATGTACTTTTCCTGTATGGATTCTCATGAGGCCTCTCTATAATCGCCTAGTATACACTGGTCATGTATAATTAAGGTGGGAATGACTGTTGACCGAGCGACTCCACCCTAAATCCACAAGCAAACGAGGAACATGAAATGAGGCAGCATCACTCACTTGAGATCTATCCATCTTAATTATACATGGCCTTAACACATATACCGAGCCATTATAGATTTACCTGATGAAATTTTGAATTCTTTCAACAGTGCTGCGACTTTCGCCTTATCGGGAGAGTAATTACATTTAGAATTAGCCTTTTAGTGTTTTTGGTTAATTTTTTTGGTTGGTTATCTGAGATTGAGAGACATACCAAAATTCTACCGAGTTCATCGATGCTTCTCCTAGGTATTAGGGTTAGGCTCCTCCTGCGCCCTTTTTGTTTCTCCGGCAGCAGTGATCCTTAGTATCTTCCTGTCTGCGTCGGAGTTCTTTATTATTGGACAGACCTTTTTGAGGTGTCCCATATCACCACACTGGTGACATGTCTGGTTCGTACTAGTATCGGTGATAAAGTCGGACTCTTTAAAAGGAAATTTTCAAAGTAGAGGAACGAGGAGGCACCCGTGTCCACGTAACTCTGACTAAGCACCTCACTGGCGTCATGTCAAGTATCACAACACATGTAGTATAGTAATCAAAGTACAACAACCATTGCATTAATAGTAATAGTTTTACATAGGTTACATTTCATAGAGACATCAAAGTAATACAGAAACTAATAAAGGTGCAGCTCGGTACTAGGCTGTCTTCACAAAAGCTCCCAGGATGTACCTATCTATCGCTGACCTGAGAATACAAGTTATTTTGAAAGCGAGTATCAGCATTTTATAATGCTGGTGAGTCCATAAGTATTTAGTGTCATTTGTGTAAGTAAGCATTTTTATTCAAAATAACTTTATGAAGATAGTAGTTTAGAATCTACGGTGTATTAGTGTCCTTATTTAGAAAATCCTATATTTTCTAAATAAAAGCAGTCTTCTACCAACACTCGACATAGTTATGTTTTAAACAGTAATTTTCCCTTAAATACTATCATTACCAAAATACGGTATTTGACTTTAAAGAAAGTAGGAGAATATCACTAGTAAAAATACTAGGGGAAAATAACATATGCCTCAGCAGTTATACTGCTGACCAAGGAAAAAGAAATCATAGACTCCAGGAGAGTGTCAAATAAATGATATGCCTGGCTCAGTCTAACAAAAGGAAACACAGACCCCAGACAGTATCAAATGAACGATACGGCTAGCAAGGTCTAAAACAAAGAAACACAGACCCCAGACAGTATCAAATGAACGATATAGCTAGCAAGGTCCGAAACAAATGGTAATCCTAAGTGGGTTGTTTCAAGAATATCGTGTTAATTCTCGTTACCTTAAGGCCCTGAATTATAAGGTAAACATGGAGATACTCGTAACCATACTGATTGACACTAGAGTACTTTACGCCCTGCAAGCGCTGGAATAATTGTGACATTTGTCACCCCTTGGCTTTGTAGGCCGAGGACTATAGCTAGCAGTCAGGGTGCGGGAGTGTCAGTCCCGTATAGATCTATACACACAATGCACGCTCTCCCTCCAGGAGACTCTGGTTACCAACTTGAAAATGGGGAAATCCATGTCCTGAAGATGCATCTCGTATTCTGAATTCTATTAGAGGCGATGGAATAATGATATAGACTCACGAATGAACTGACTCCTTTGGAATTCTCGTACTAACAGGAGTAAATAGAACCTCCTAACTATTCCTATAATAGTTACTAGTGTCTCTGGTCTGTGAACATTGACTGGAAGGATGCCATTGCTACCCAAGGGAAATGAACTGGTCGATGGAAACCTTTATGTCTATACATGTATACATGATATATAACTAATGTTTAAACGACCTTCGGACGGGTAACCGATACCCACCAGACCACATCCCAACGAGGAAAAGGAAATATGGCGAACTAGCCTTCCTAAGTATTTTAAACATTATTTATATAATTATACAAATACAGGCATGCATTTAACGAAATAAAAGCATAGAAGAAAACTTTGATGAAAATTTTGGAAAACCTTTACACATAAGAAATTTATGACTTGATGTCGGTTTGTAAAACAAGTTTTGAAAATCTTTGGAATCCTTTGAAAAACCTTTCATAACAACTTTGAAAATGATTTTTATAAGACTGATTAACTGAAGAAAACCTTTGGAAAACCTTTAACAAGAGTTGAAAGCGAGATTGGAACATCTTAAGCTGGATAAAACAGTTATCATGCAAAAATGTATTTGGCTATACAGTTATTAATCACACGTGATTTATATAACAACTATATAGATCAACTTGTATTCCCCCCTATAAAGAGCAGTTAAAATCATTTAAAAGGTTAATTCAGGGGTAAGAACTCACCTGTTGTAAGTGGATCGGATGGAGGTGTCGGTTGGGTGCTCGGTGTCAAGTGAAGACTTGAACACACTTGGTAACCTAGTAACATATGAAGGCATATGTTTACATACAATTAGTGTTTATAATACTAATTAAACACGTATAAGCATCCTAGTGTGCGGAAAACACTTTGGTCAAGTGCTAGGAGGCTATTGGGTTGCAATAAGGGAGTGTATGGCCTAGTTAGGGAGTTTACTCTTCAAGAGTAAACTCTTTATGGAGATTTCATCCCTAAGACCATATCCCCATGAGTTTATGGCCGTAAACTCATGGGTGGTGTGTTCTTGGATGTTTTAAGGTCTTATATCACTCGTAGAATTAGGCTAGGTTCAAATCTAGGGCATGTGAATGGGTTAAGGCTCCAAATGGACCATTTAAGGGAGTTCACGGTTGTAAACCTAGAGTTTACAGCTATAAACTCTCACTTGGTCAATCCCTTCATGAATTAAGGTCTTAAATGAAAGGCTATAAAGTTCTATGCATTTTTCCAAGTCAAATGGAGAAGTTAGGGCATCATTTGGCCTCATTATGGGAGTTTACGACCCATGGACCAATCCTTGGGGGGGTTTACGGCCATAAACTCCTAGGTCCTTAGTTTCCTTGATGTTTAAAGGCCCTACTTCATTTGTGGTTGATTCTAGACATTTACCCAAGCCTTAGGAGGTGTTTAAGGACAAATTTAACACCTTAAAAGGTGTTCACGGCTCATGAAGAGGGGTTTACGGTCCAAGACTGTTCTTGGGCCATAAACTCATGTTTACTCTCCATATGATATGGTTTTGGTGTTCTAAACTCATATATGCAAGTCCACAAGTCATATCTAAGCCGTAGGAGTGATTTAGAAGGGTTTTGGGGCTTCAAAACCCCATTTATGGGTGTTTACGGTCCAAGAGTATTCTTGGGCCGTAAACACATGATTTTGCCACTTTTGGATGTCTTAAACACGAATTTGCATGTTAAATGAGCTACACAACAAGTTAGGATAGATTACCTACGATTTTGGAGCTCGAAATGGGCGTTTTTGGATCGAAAGCAACCTGTAGAGAGAGAGAGAGAGTAGAGAGAGTGTGGAAAGTTTCAAATGGATTCCACTCACCCTTATATATGGTTTGAGTTTGTGGCCCAGTGGAAATCTACCCGATACTGACGTCAAACGGGGCTTTTGGTCGCACCCGATTAAATGGTCGTAATTATACTTGGTTGAAACTAAAACTTTTCAAGGGATTATTGAGGGTGTTTCTAATTTGTTCCAACCCTTATAAATTCATAATAAAGTCCCAATTTAATTTAACTAATCCAAAAAGGTTAACGGACAATTTAATAAAGTGGGTTTTATTAACGGAAGATGAGGTTAAAAGTGACGGGATAAATTTCTGGTTGTCACATCACCCCCCCCCCCCCCGTTTGTAGCACCTGGTTCCTCGTACGTAAAATTTATCTTAGTGTTTTTCATTTTTAGCCTTGGACTCGGTGAGTTGCATGTCCGACTCGCCGAGTAGAGACGGGATCCGGAACACGTTTAAGTTGGCGACTCGGTGAGTCCCCGCTGTCTGACGAAACCCTAAATTTCAAGGGTTTGCACCCTATTTAAACTCTCTTATCCGCCCCCAAGCTCGCCCATATTCACCGTCAGAGCTCTATACTTCGTTCAAGCCTTGTTCCTTGTGAGTTTGAAGCTTTTTGGTGTGTTTTCTTGAAGATTTGTTGAGGGAATGAGTGTGGATCAAGAAGAGAAGGAGGAGGCCAGGCATATTTGGGTTATCTCAGTGATTTCCTGGAGGTATAACTTAGTTTCCCTCTGTTTTCATGCTTATTGTCCTTTGTAGCTCCATGAAAGTCCTTCTTGAGCCTTTCCCCAAGCTTGTTTGTGCATTGTGGGTTGTAATAAGTTGTTAGCCTCCAAATCTAGGCATGATTGAGCTCCAGGAGCTTGGATCTACTGCCTTTATGGAGCCATATTGCATGAAAGCCCTAGATCTACTCTTTTGGTGCATTTTGAGCCCTAAAACCCTCATGGGTGTTTATTTACACGTAAAGTTGGAAACTTTATGTGTTAATCAGGCCCTAGAAACCCAGATCTATGATTGACATGAGCTGGATTCAAGCAGAATCACGTGTATAGTATTTGCATGTGGCCGACTCGGCGAGTCGTTCATCTGACTCAGCGAGTTGAGTCGCGAGTCCTCGAGTTTTCCTCCTTTTCATGTTTGCAGGTTGGAGTAGTGAGTCATTGGGTGTGACTCAGTTGGTCGGAAGCCAGACTCACTCATGAAGCAACTCGGCGAGTCAATGCCATGACTCGGCGAGTTCAAGGCAATCTTCTTGCCTCAAGAACAGACTCGGCGAGTTGTTCATACAGCTCGGCGAGTCCCAGCATAGAGTGTTCTTCGGATGAAGATAAACTCGGTGAGTTGTTTATACAACTCGGCGAGTAGGATGATGTACCTATCTATCGCTGACCTGAGAATACAAGTTATTTTGAAAGCGAGTATCAGCATTTTATAATGCTGGTGAGTCCATAAGTATTTAGTGTCATTTGTGTAAGTAAGCATTTTTATTCAAAATAACTTTATGAAGATAGTAGTTTAGAATCTACGGTGTATTAGTGTCCTTATTTAGAAAATCCTATATTTTCTAAATAAAAGCAGTCTTCTACCAACACTCGACATAGTTATGTTTTAAAGAGTAATTTTCCCTTAAATACTATCATTACCAAAATACGGTATTTGACTTTAAAGAAAGTAGGAGAATATCACTAGTAAAAATACTAGGGGAAAATAACATATGCCTCAGCAGTTATACTGCTGACCAAGGAAAAAGAAATCATAGACTCCAGGAGAGTGTCAAATAAATGATATGCCTGGCTCAGTCTAACAAAAGGAAACACAGACCCCAGACAGTATCAAATGAACGATACGGCTAGCAAGGTCTAAAACAAAGAAACACAGACCCCAGACAGTATCAAATGAACGATATAGCTAGCAAGGTCCGAAACAAATGGTGATCCTAAGTGGGTTGTTTCAAGAATATCGTGTTAATTCTCGTTACCTTAAGGCCCTGAATTATAAGGTAAACATGGAGATACTCGTAACCATACTGATTGACACTAGAGTACTTTACGCCCTGCAAGCGCTGGAATAATTGTGACATTTGTCACCCCTTGGCTTTGTAGGCCGAGGACTATAGCTAGCAGTCAGGGTGCAGGAGTGTCAGTCCCGTATAGATCTATACACACAATGCACGCTCTCCCTCCAGGAGACTCTGGTTACCAACTTGACAATGGGGAAATCCGTGTCCTAAAGATGCATCTCGTATTCTGAATTCTATTAGAGCCGCTGGAATAATGATATAGACTCACGAATGAACTGACTCCTTTGGAATTCTCGTACTAGCAAGAGTAAATAGAACCTCCTAACTATTCCTATAATAGTTACTAGTGTCTCTGGTCTACAAACATTGACTGGAAGGATGCCCTTGCTACCCAAGGGAAATGAACGGGTCAATGGAAACCTTTATTGCTATACATGTATACATGATATATAACTAATGTTTAAACGACCTTCGGACGGATATCGATACCCACCAGACCACATCCTAACGAGGAAAAGGAAATAGGGCGAACTAGCCTTCCTAAGTCTTTTAAACATAATTTATATAATTATACAAATACAGGCATGCATCTAACGAAATAAAAGCATAGAAGAAAACTCTGATGAAAACTTTGGAAAACCTTTAAACATAAGAAATTTATGACTTGATGTCGGTTTGTAAAACAAGTTTTGAAAATCTTTGGAATCCTTTGAAAAACCTTTCATAAAAACTTTGAAAATGATTTTTATAAGACTGATTAAGTGAAGAAAACTTTTGGAAAACCTTTAACAAGAGTTGAAAGCGAGATTGGAACATCTTAAGCTGGATAAAACAGTTATCATGCAAAAATGTATTTGGCTATACAGTTATTAATCACACGTGATTTATATAACAACTATATAGATCAACTTGTATTCCCCCCTATAAAGAGCAGTTAAAATCATTTAAAAGGTTAATTCAGGGGTATGAACTCACCTGTTGTAAGTGGATCGGATGGAGGTGCCGGTTGGGTGCTCGGTGTCAAGTGAAGACTTGAACACACTTAGTAACCTAGTGACATATGAAGGCATATGTTTACATACAATTAGTGTTTATAATACTAGTTAAACATGTATAAGCATCCTAGTGTGCGGAAAACACTTTGGTCAAGTGCTAGGAGGCTATTGGGTTGTAATAAGGGAGTGTATGGCCTAGTTAGGGAGTTTACTCTTCAAGAGTAAACTCTTTATGGAGATTTCGGCCCTAAGACCATATCCCCATGAGTTTACGGCTTTAAAGTCATGGGTGGTGTGTTCTTGGATGTTTTAAGGTCTTATATAACTCGTAGAATTAGGCTAGGTTCAAATCTAGGGCATAGGAAAGGGTTAATGCTCCAAATGGACCATTTAAGGGAGTTCACGGCTGTAAACCTAGAGTTTATGGCCGTAAACTCTCACTTGGTCAATCCCTTCATGAATTAAGGTCTTAAATGAAAGGGTATAAAGTTCTATGCATTTTTCCAAGTCAAATGGAGAAGTTAGGGCATCATTTGGCCTCATTATGGGAGTTTACGGCCCATGGACCAATCCTTGGGGAGGTTTACGGCCGTAAACTCTTAGGTCCTTAGTTTCCTTGATGTTTAAAGGCCATACTTCATTTGTGGTTGATTCTAGATATTTACCCAAGCCTTAGGAGGTGTTTAAGGGCAAATTTAACACCTTAAAAGGTGTTGACGGCTCATGAAGAGGGGTTTATGGTCCAAGAGTGTTCTTGGGCCGTAAACTCATGTTTACTCTCCATATGATAAGGTTTTGGTGTTCTAAACTCGTATATGCAAGTCCATAAGTCATATCTAAGCCCTAGGAGTGATTTAGAAGGGTTTGGGGGCTTCAAAACCCCACTTATGGGTGTTTACGGTCCAAGAGTGTTCTTGGGCCGTAAACACATGATTTTGCCACTTTTGGATGTCTTAAACACGAATTTTCATGTTAAATGAGCTACACAACAAGTTAGGATAGATTACCTACGATTTTGGAGCTCGAAATGGGCGTTTTTGGATCGAAAGCAACTTGTAGAGAGAGAGTGGAAAGTTTCAAATGGAGTCCACTCACCCTTATATAGGGTTTGAGTTTGTGGCCTAGTGGAAATCTACCCGATACTGACGTCAAACGGGGCTTTTGGTCGCACCCGATTAAATGGTCGTAATTTGACTTGGTTGAAACTAAAACTTTTCAAAGGATTATTGAGGGTGTTTCTAATTTGTTCCAACCCTTATAAAGTCATAATAAAGTCCCAATTTAATTAACCTAATCCAAAAAGGTTAACGGACAATTTAATAAAGCGGGTTTTATTAACGAAAGATGAGGTTAAAAATTACGGGATAAATTTCAGGTTGTCACATTCCAAGCTTGAGTACAACCAAGGTTGAGATTAGGGATGAGTTAACAAAGTCGTAAAGTAGCATTTCGAGCCATACACTCCTTTAGGAGGAGTGTACAGCCATACACATGGGTGTACGGCCGTACAGCCCCCCCTCATCGCCACACACTCAAGGTGGTGGGTCACCCACCCCTATATATATGAGTAGACCTCCCTTCCTTCATTCCTTTGTTCCCCTGGCCGCACACCACTTCATTCTCTCTCAAGTTTCTTCAACCGTGAACCCTCCAAGGCTTCAAAAACGTAAGTATTCCATCCTTTAGCTTGTTATACTTAAAAGACCTCTTGATTCAATCCTTGGTTCATCAAGTTTCAACATTGTTCTTCATCCTTTGAAGCAGTACGGCCGCACACCTTCATAAAGTTGGTCGTACACGCCTTAAAGGCCCTCCAAAGTGAGAGTTTGGCGCCTATCATCTAGTTGGACGTGCTAAACCTTTGATCCTAGCCTTGATTCAACTTAAAGTCGACAACTTTAGCATGAACGTGAAGGGTGTACGGCTGCACACACCTCTTAGGGCCGTAGACCCACTTTGATGATCTTTATTGGCCTCAAAATTGCATTACAATTAAGCATGGGACCTAGAACACTTCTTGGATGCTAGTTAGGACCTTGGAAACACCTCAAAAACACACCTCTTCATGAGTTTATGATCGTACACTCATGGGCCATACACACATGGCCATACACATCCTTAGGGTGGCCGTACACCTCCCTCACTCAATCACATATGGTTTTAACACTTAGTTCAAGTGTTTCCAAATCCTTAGGGTGGTTTCTTATCATGCCTAGTTGTGAAATACCCTAATTTGAATCATATATGTGTCATTACATGTTAAATAGGATCCAATTGTGTTCGAGGCTTTACTAGACACTCAGCATATCATATCAATCTTCATACAAACCACTCACTCGAGGTGAGTTCATACCCCTACACTTTCATGGTTTTTAAATGTTTACAAGGGGGAATACAAGCCAAACATAAAAAATTTCAGCGAGTCTAAAACTTATGCAATTAATACAAATCAACGATTTTTCATAAAGCATTTAGATACCTTATCCCTTTTGTAATATGCGGAGCATAAGGGATGTTTTCTAAACATAATTGCATAGTTTTCAGAACAATTCAAGAACATAACATTTCAGTCAAGCTATAACAGGAATAGTTTGGGGAATTCATTACCTGTTTTACTGATACACACTACCTACTTGGTCAATCATATGAACTATGACAGATTTAGTTTATGATATTCATTACTACGTTCAGATAACAAGTGTATAACACTAAATAATTATTTTACGTATAATTATTTATACTCTACCAAGTATACAAACGATTTCAAAAACAAGAACACGATACAGAACAACACGTAAACTAGTTAATACAGTATTGTGAGTCATCTCTTCATTTGTACCCTTTGGGGTACTAGTTAAATCCTCAACACTTAGTATAGCCAGAGTCTCCTGGAGGTAGAGCGTGAGATTTGTGAATAGATTTGTTCGGGACTGAAAATCCCACACCTAAACTGCTAGCTACAGTTAGGCAGGCATGCCTAGGGTGACAAATATCATAACTTACGACGCTTGAAGAAACGTCGCGGAGGTCATCAGTCATATCAAGCATGGTTATATGAAATCACAATAGTATAAACTAACCTTTGTTTACGAGATTTCATTCTTCGTTAGTTTTATTTTAATTAATAAAACTACTATACATACTGGTGGTAGCCAGGGTTTTCAAACAAGAACATACTATACATACTAGTGGTAACCAGGGTTTTTGAAACAGAATACAGTAACAAGCATATATGTTAGAAAATATTGTATTTTCTTGGGAAACATACATACATTTTACAGATTCATTAACAGGTTTTCGTTACAAAACATGCTTATGAACTCACCAGCTTTATGCTGATACTCTTTCAAAACCGCATGTATTCTCAGGAAATCAGTAGACAGGTACCTCCTGGAGTTTTGAGAAGACGAAGCGTATAGAGTCACTTATTTTTTTATTTTGATTATAATTTTGATGTATATAAACAAGAATCAAACAATTGTAAATACCTTTTCATATATGTATTCAATGTAATGGTTGTGTTTACTATGATTTCTATGATGCAAATGTTGTGATACTACACATGACGTCATCCACCCCCGAACGTTTCTGTCGTTTCGGTTTGGGGTGTGACATTCATGCTTCAATTAGTAATATTTTGAAAAATTGTTTTATTAAGAAAGTTGTTGTTGGGGTCGATCTTAGCATCATGCAAAATCTTGGGGGACCAAATATACCATGTTGCCAAACTTGTGTCTTCTTCTACCGCATGGCAGACAAATCTCACCCACATTTGGAACCTGCAAAACTTGATTTTCTTAAAAGGAACTTGATCCCCTACCTTTTTACACTTGGCTGGAGTGAGTGGGCATGTGCTAAAACATTGACACGTCATATTTTTATGGACACCTAGGCATAATATGATGATATGGAGTGTTGATGTATTTAAAAGTTAAATATTTTTTCTTAAATAAAATAAATTTTTATTCAAATATTTAAATAAATAAAATATGAAAGGGTAAAAGTTGCTAAAGCTGGAGTTACAAGCATTTGAAGCTTAAATAGTCAATTGGGGACCACCCGTCTTACTCTCTCCTTCTCTTTCATCTCGCTAAGCAACTAGCAAGCCAATCGTAGCACATGGGTAGGGAGTGGTAGCGAGGGCTTAGCAAGGCGGGGGTGGTACTCCCTTGTTGATCTCGTGAGTTGTAGGAAGGAGAAGAAGGAAGTTTCCGAGCCTAGCGTGAGTCTTAGAGATATTCTCGAAAAGGATGATGTTTCTAAGAAGCTACACACGAAAGTGTTGTGTAAACATGGAGTTTTAGCTTGAAGTGGTGCAAAAATACTTGAAGTTTACAAGAATACTTATCAAGTTCTTATGATTTCTTAAAGAAAAACCCTTGAATGATTTTTGTGAGGATATGGGGGGGGGGGTTGCGGCCGAACACTCCTTAAATGTAGGAGGTTTGGTTGCTTTCTTGTTATTTGATGGATAATTAACTTATAAACATGTTGGTTAATAGTACATGTGCATGGGTGTATGCTAGTTAATTACCTTGAGGTTTGTGGGGTAAAGATGAGGTGTCACCACCTTCTAGCATTTCTTTTCTCTTTTTTTTCTACTCCTAACCGAAATCTATAAGGTTTTCGGCCCTTATGGCTTTTTCATGGGAGTTCTCGGTTTTAGGGTGGTCGAAAACACCCTATCTCCTTAAAGGGTTTGCGGTTTTGATGTATGTATGGGCTTTTGGGCTTAATTTGGCCTGATAGAACGTTGTTCTATCAGGATCGATTGATTCTAAGCATGCAAACAAATAAGTACGTAAAAGTGAACACGAATATGGCTTGAATACATTGAATGATTAATGCTTCAACACCTCAGAAGAGCTCGACTAAGAACTTCAACTGTAGAGGTGTTTAGGGTTACAAACACAAGCGTAATAATTATCCTTCTATCATTATGCATACATGCATGCATATATATAGTAAAACCCTTTTAGCTAATCTAGATAATCACGGAACTTATCTAGATAATCATGGATGGACAGGCCCAACCCGGATATAACACAAAAAGCCCAAAGACGCAACACAATAAGCCCTAACAATCTCCCCCTTTGCGTATTTGGGACCGAAACTTCAACTCTGTTTAACAATCGAAGACTTCTTCACCGTCTTGAATATCCTTGGGATGATAGCTAACAGATGGTATCGAAAGGTAATGTACCAACGAAGCATATCAGTGAAATTTTTCTTGTCAGCATCTGAGTTCTGCTTGCACTGATGTATCAAGTTGATAATGTGCTCCAAGCAGTCAGTAGAAAACAAATGTTTATCTACTAGATCAAACAAAAACTTGTGAGCTTCACCTTTCGTGAACATCACAGTAAGATTCATTGAATCTATCTGTCCCATCCTCATCTTGTTCACATCCCCTGGTTTCGGTGTAGTCTTCACAGTCGGCTTCTTATTCATCACCTTTGCTAGCTCCTGATCCATAGTAGCAACTTCATGGATGTAGGAGGCTAACATTCTCTTCAAATGTTCAAGAATAGGCTCATATTCCTTTGGATTAGAGAGCAGAATGTTGTATAGCAGAATCCAATCATGGGGGTTGAGATTGGGAATGTCTGCAAGAGAGATAGTAGACACCATGTTTGCTAAACCACGAGTGATCTTGAAATTGACGTTGATAAATCTCCCAGCAGGCAAAGGTTTGAGTACCTTGACTGTAATGATTTTTTGTGCGCTCCAAGTCAAGTACTGCGGTTGCCCATACTTCAAGTAAAATTCTATCAGCTCACGATCAACCTTCGGGTGAGGGAAAGGAACCTCAGCAGTTGAATCAAAACAATGGAAAGTGAAAGCCTTCCTTGTAATTGGCATGTCAAACTGTGAGTCCTTGGAATTATCACAGTCAAATGAAGCAACATGTTCCAACCAATAGACTGATGGAAACTCTATGGCTTGACTAACTAGTGCTTCTTTCGTCCATAGGGGAAACAAGGCCTTTTTGCAGTTTAAGGCTTCTTCTACTTCCTTGTTTCTCCCCTCCCTCTCCTCAACTTCTTTTTCTATCTTAAGAGTATCATCTAACTCTCTGTCCCTCTTCTTTCTCTAAAGAGCTTCAGCAATCGTCTCTTTGACGTCACTTTCACTATCATCATTTATCTCCTTTCGCTTTGTCTGGGAACCAGAACCTGAACCTACATTAACCTTCAGTTCTGTTATTACTTTTGGTTGAGCACCTTCTATCTTCACAATCACTCTTGGTTGAACAACATGAGCACCTTCTCCCCCTTGTTTCGGAGGTGTGAACCTCTCAGAAACACCCTTCATCTCATGCAGCAATGCAAGGGCAGGAAGCATTTTAGTTGTTAGATGATTGCGGATGGTGAGAGTTAAAATGCGATCATGAGAACCAAGGAGATTGGTCAACATGTCCTTAACGTCTCCTGCACAGCTCTGAAACACAGACCGTTGAGTTTTAAATAAAGAGATCTCTTTTCTGCTTGATCTATTTGCACCTTCTGGACTTCTATGGTGGAAGCTTGTTTGGCAAGTTCAGCCTTCAAAGCACTTTCGGTTTCCAGGTTAGCTTGAAAAGAGTCAAAACGAGAATTCACTAAACTCAAGAGAGAAGTGTTCTCGGTTTGAAGAGATGAACGCACAGCTTCAAACTTGGTACTTTCTTCCTGAAGGGACTTAGAAAAAGAATCCACAGATGCTTGTACTTTCACTGCACTTGTATCAGCATGAGCTTTTAATGATTCAAGAAAAATCTGAGTTGTGTGGACAATCTCAGTGACATCATCGGTTGCTTTTTTGCAGGAAGAAGTAGAGGCATCAAACAGCCTTAGTAGATTTTTCAATTGTCATTGTGTATTTCTCTATGGAAGTCTCCAAGAAAGCTTTAAGAACAACACCTCCATAAGCCTTGTTGTCTTCAAGCAATCGATCCAGCTTTTCATGAATGTCCTGGAAGTGTTGACTACTGATAGGAGCATCATCATCTTCATCATTTGGAAGGCAATATGGACTGAAGTACGTGGAGTCAAATTCATCATCAGCACCACCGAGAGTGGCTCCAGATTCGGTTGAGTGGGTGGGTAAAAGAGGTTTAGTAATGAGTGGAGTTTCTGTTACAGTAGTGGCCCCCGTATTAGATACGTTGACGACCACTGTTGGTTCAGGAATGGTAGTGGTGGTGGTTTGGGTAATGATAGCAGTTGATAATGGAATTGTAGAAATTGAAGTAGAAGTAACTAGTGGAGGTGGTGGTAAAGAAGTTGTGGTTTGGGTTGAAGTTGTAACCATAGGAATGATAACAACCGAAACTGGAGTTGTTTGTTTTGGTGATGGTGGTGGGGTAGGAATTTTATCATCAGTGGGTTCGGTTGGAGTTGGGAATCTGGGAGGTGTATTACCTCTTGGTGATTCATGATGATCATCCTCTTCTTCTTCTTCCTTGTCATTGTTTGAGCTAGATGGAGTTGGACTTTTGGACTTTCTCGCCATCTTTTTGATCTTCTTGGGCTTAGAAGAGTCCCCTTCATCAGACTTTCGCTTCTGTGACTTAGAAGCCTTAGACTTTCCTTCCGCTTTCGGTTCCTTCTTGGAAACTCTTTTCCCTCGGTTGCTTGGCTTATCCACAACATCTAAAGTAGCTTGTTGTTCAGGAGAAAGAACTCTTGGTCCAACAGGAGTGAGTTTTCGATAGTCAGCCATTACGTGACTCTCGGCTGTAACACACCGATACATCGATTCTAGAATAGATCCATTATGAGGGAACTTGATCGGATCCGAAATATTAATCTTCTTCGTGTGAAAGGTAGCGATAGACGCAAGCAGAACATCTTTCATAACCGGAATGTCCAAAGAATTCATCGCCCTGCTCATGATGAGAGTCCAAAATCTGCCACATGAGACCTCAGAATGTCGTGTAGAGGTATTGAGGCTCTGTACTACCTGAGAGCATATAATCGTCCCATAATCCAGATTAATACCGTTGTAAAGACCGTAAAGAAGGGTCAGAAAACCCTTGTTGGTACCATCTGAACCACCACTTCGTTCTGCCAAACCCTTAATCAGTAGTGTAAGAATACCATTCCACTGAGAGGGCAAACAGGACTTCTTAACTTTTGTAATGGTGGTGAGTACATTAGTATACCCCATCTCGTACATTATCGAGAACTATTGAGTCGTCGTAATAAAATCCGGCGAGATGACAGAAGAATCGACAGCCAGATGCAAAATCGAACAAAACTTCACTTTAGAAATCGAAGCCTTTTGTCATGTATCTGAAAGTAAATGCGTTCCTTGTTCTTGTCGTATGTTGTTGTAGAATAGACCTGTGACAATAGGGACATTGGAACGGCTTCAACTTGAGTTAGAGCAAAAATGAGAGGAGAATACTTCAAAAACTCAACGACATGAAGCATATATGAATCATATAAGAACGGGTTAAGTTCTATGATCATGTTCTGATTGGGCTTGATTGAGAGCAATGTAGACGACGCAGTCTGATCATGAACTGAGGAAGAAGTCGCCATTGTTGAACGAAGAAGATGAATAGTTGACACTTGCTTTGGAAGTTTGGAGAGAATTTGTGCTAGTAAAAGACAAACAAACGTAAAACTCCTTTATATACCATTGCCTGGAGAGAGAAAAATTATAATGATAATGACGTGATCACTAAAATGTCGCCTAAAAAAGCGTGATGTGACAGGTTGGGTACTCCCAGGTAACGTCAGCACGCATGGGTATATAGACCTTTTTAATTCACGCGCCCAAACTCTTATCCTCAATCATCGTTTGAAATTCTGCATCACTTCAAGAAATTGAATTACCCTTGTTTGGCCATAAGATTAACGAAAGTCGAACCAACAGCAACTAGAATTTTGGAAAATAAAATTTCCGTGCAATAAAGTGACAAACGATAAAGAAATAAATCAAATGTGTATTAGATGTGAGTGATGTCTCATTATAAGACAGAAAGCAGAGGATTCCGGGCAAGAATCACTTCCTTCAAAGTCAAGAGAGACTTGAAGTGCTTGTTTGGTTTCCCGAAAAATACGATCAAGTGTTTGCTAATAAACATTGAAAGGCTTCTTTTATAGATTAGGCTTAGGGTAGCTTATCTTCAACCGAACTTCGAGTCTTAACATAAGACCGAACGTTGGAAGAAGTACATGTGAGACCGATGTGGTGTGTTGAACAAGTGGGTAGGATATAAGTTGGAGTGACAAATAAAGTAATAGAAATCTCAAAACAAAATAAACTGGATCTTTTGGGGAAGAAAAACCTTGGTGTTAGACAATTTCATAAAAGACCACGCAAAAAAAAAAAAGATTTCATTAGGTAACTAGTAAGATCTTGAATAAATAATTCACCGTCAATTCATTATTGGTGTTGGATGTTGGGTTTCACTCGGCACGTGGTATACGTATCTAAGATCATAAACACATATTTTGTGCAACCATAAACCTTAGCGGTAAGAACCGAGAATCTCAAGGGTTGCAGTGGTGAACCGAAAGTGGATGGAGAATGTAAGGAAGGAGGCTAAAGAACCGAAAGTACCTTCTGCTATAAAAACATGACCGAAGCAGAAAAACTCTTAACTCATATGAGAAGAGTAAGGTAGCTCTAGACCGAGATGATATAATCAGCCTATTTGGGAAGAAACGATAGATATTGATCGAATCATTAAGGCCTGCTCTAAGTCGTAGAGGCATGCTTCTTCTAGGGACCCTTAACTAGTTCAAAAAAATTTATACCTGCCTTAGCTCCAAATTCTGTTGTACTGGTACACACGTAACCTAATTAAAAGGAAGAGCAAACAAGCACACCAAACAAAGCAAACACACAAACCGAAAAATATTTATGAAGTTGTAAGAATTTCTGAAAAATAAAAACAGAAGTAGAAAATATTTTTGGGTTTTTGAAATTTTCTGAAAAAAAATAAAAAACAGAAAGTTAAAATATTTTTGGATTTTTGAAGTTTTCTGAAAAATAATAAAAACAAAACAGAATTTACAACCGAAACCTTATCGTTATTGAGTGAATCAAAATAGACCGAGCGATCGGTTCATTTTGGTTCCTTAAATTCCAGAGCCGAAATAGACCGAGCGTTCGGTTCCCAAAAATTATGGAGCCGAAATAGACCAAGCGTTCGGTTCATTTCGGTTCCTTAAAATTCTAGAGCCGAAGTAGACCGAGCGGTCGCTCCATTTCGCTTGTCTAATTTCCAGTGCAAGATTTGAGGATTCGGTACCGACTCTGCTTCCATCATGCCCAGGCCTTGTAAGATTTTATTGAAACTTGCTTCAGGTAAGGCCTTAGTAAATATGTCAGCCAGTTGATCAGAAGATTGAACAAAATATACTTCCACGTTCCCGTCTTCTACATGATCCTTGATGAAATGATATCTAAGTGCAATGTGCTTTGTTTTTTAGTGTTGCACTGGATTGTGACAAATCCTAATTGGACTTTCTGAGTCACAATAAAGAGGAATCTTTTTCATACTCATCCCATAATCTCTCAGTTGACTTTGAATCCATACCACTTGAGAAGTACAAGATGTTGTAGCTATATACTCAGCTTCGGCTGTGGATAGTGAAACACAGGTTTGCTTTTTGGACTGCCAGCTAACAAGTTTTTCATCAAGAAATTGGCATCCACCAGTAGTGCTCTTTCTGTCCAGTCCACATCCTCCTAGATCAGCATCAAAAAAGGCTTGTATGAAGAAACCAGACCTTGCAGGATACCAGAGACCGAGAGATGAGGTTCGCTTCAGATAATGGAATGTATTCTTCACTGCAACCATGTGAGGTTCTCTTGGATTAGCTTGAAACCTAGCACAATAACAAACAGAAAACATAATGTCCGGTCTACTAGCTGTTAGATACATAAGGGACCCTATCATTTGACGATATAGTGTTATGTCAACAGCAGGTTTTTACAGAAATGGTGTTAACTTAGTGCCAAAAGCCATTGGAACCTTCACTTTTGAGTCACCCGTTATCCCGAATTTCGTTAGTAATGTCTTTGTATAAGCCTCCTGGTTGATAAATATACCTTCGGGTCCCTATCTAATATTCAAACCAAGGAAAAAAATTAATTGCACCCATTGCGCTCATTTCAAATTTAGTCTCCATCAACTTCCTGAATTCAGCTGTTAAGCTAGGATTCGTAGAGCCGAAGATGATATCATCAACATAAATTTGAACTATCATTAGATGTTCGCCTTCTTTCTTTTGAAAGAAGGTTGGGTCAACCGAACCTTGTTTAAATTTTGACATTTTCAAAAAGCGAGTTAGAGTTTCATACCAGGCCCTCGGTGCTTGCTTCAATCCACAGACTGCTTTATCCAGCACATAGAAATGATCAGGAAATTTCTCGTTTACAAACCCGGGAGGTTGCTCAACATAGACTGTCTCTTCTAACTCTCCATTCAAGAAGGAACATTTGACATCCATTTGGAAAACTTCGAAGTTTTTATGAGCAGCATATGCCAAGAAGATTCTGACTGATTCCAACCTAGCTACTGGAGCGAAGGTTTCCTCATAATCTATCCCATCCTCTTGACAATATCCTTTCACCACCAACCAAGGTTCTAAATGGCGTCAGGCGTGGCATGGCGGAAAAGCCAAGCCTCGAGCTTAACAAGCCATGGCGAGCCATGGTGTTTTTCAAGGCGTGATGTAAGGCGGCAATTTTGTATTAATTTAAAATTATATTAACACATAAATATAAATTTATATTAAATATAACTACTTTTTAGAAGTGTTAGATCAATAACTAATAACAAAAGGTTAACAAAAACCACAATACTTATATCTCCGATTTGAAAAGACATAACAAAGAGCAAAAAACAGTGTCTCAAACGAAAAAACACGCGCCATAACACGCCATGGCCGCCATATCACACCTTGCCAGCGCCACGCCTAACAGCAACGTTATGAAGCTTTTCGTAACGGCAAAGCCACGCCTCACGCCATGGCGTGTGCCATGGCGCGCCTTTTAGAACACTGCCACCAACCGAGCCTTGTTGCGAATGACATTCCCCTCTTTATCTAACTTATTCCTACAGACCCATTTTAAGCCAACCACAGAGGCATCCTTTGGTGTGGGAATAAGCTTCCAAACTCGGTAGCGTTCAAACTCATGAATCTCATCTTGCATTGCTTGGACCCAATCAGAATGATCAAGTGCAGCATTTACAGTTTTCGGTTCAACCTTGGAAATAAACAAATTAAACATACAAAACTCAACTTTGGAGAATAATGCAGTTTGTTTCGCTTTCAATTGAGAACGAGTAAGAAAATTTTCAGATGATTCACCAATAATCTATGTTTTAGGATGGTCTTTGGTCCATTTTGTTAACGGAGGATAGTTTGGATCATAAGCTGGATCCAATTCAGCATTCACCTCTATCTCAACTTCTGATAGATCTCCCTCACCTTTGTCAGTTGTACTATTATTTTCTTTCTCCCCCTCGACTGGCGAAGTGTAATCTTTGTCAACATCAAAGTTTGTATCCTCTATGGGAGTTGAATTCTCCTCCTCGATCGAATTACTACAAAGTGGTTTTGGAACGCCATTTTCCCCATCACTTGGACTTGTATGAATTAGGGATTTATTTGGATTCTCCCCCTCGACTGGTACTTCATTTGTCTTTGGAGAATTTGAACTCTCCCCCTGGAACTTTAAGCCATTGCTTGTAGAGTCAGTTGAGGATTGTTCACCTGCAGCTGTAGGAGGTTCAGTTTCTACATTACTCGCAGCTTCATCTATAATCTTTTAGAGATTATCAATTTGGTTGTCTGCTGCTTTCGCCTCTGAGTGTATCACCTTTTTAGGTTCATCGAACATCCAAATGTACTCTTCAAACAATTTGGATATTGGAACCGAGACCTGTCCAAATTCTGGAAAAATTTCACCTAATTCACTTTCACTCCTTTGAACTTTCTTCATGTAATTATCATCAAAAGTGACATAGTAGGATTCTTCAATTTGCTTAGAGCGTTTATTCAACACTCTATATGCTTTCGATGAAAGAGAATAACCCAGAAAGATTCCCTCATCGGCTTTGACGTCAAACTTGTTGCGGTTCTCTTTAGAATTGAAAACTTGTTGTGGAAAAATTTCACGTTCGGTTTCCTATTATTTAAGATCTCATATGGAGTAATTGAGAATCTTTTGTTTAGCAAGGACCGATTCTGAGTGTAACATGCAGTTGCAATTGCATCAGCCCAGAAGTACAATGGAAGTGAAGCGAAACTGAGCATGGTGTTGGCTGCTTCACATAGAGAACGGTTTCGTCTTTCAACAATCCCATTCTGTTGGGGTGTATAAGGGGCTGAAAAATTGTGAGTGATCCCCTTGTCAGCCAGAAAGTCCTCAAAGTCTTTATTTTTTAATTCCAGACCGTTGTCACTTCTGATGTTTCTCACTGTCTTCCTCAGTTGTACCTCCACTTTCTTGATAAATGACTTTAACTTGGGAGTTGCATCTGATTTCTGCTTAAGAAAGAAAACCCAGGTGAAGCGTGAAAAATCATCTACAATTACAAGGATGTACTTACTACCACCGAAGCTTTCTATAGCCGAAGGTCCACATAAGTCGATGTGCAAGAGTTCAAGAGCTTCAATTATCTTTGTGTTGATTCTTGTGGGGTGGCACTTTCTGCTCTGTTTGCCCATCTCACATGCTGCACATAGATGTTCCTTGTCGAACTTGAGAAGAGGGAGGCCTCGAACGTGATCACCAAATAACATTTTGTTAATATCTTTGAAGTTCAGGTGGGATAAACATCTATGCCATAACCAACTTTCATCTGTTTTCGCCTTTGACAGCAAACAAATTGTTGGTTTCCCTCGTATGGGATTGAGATTTAGGGGATACATCTCTCCCTTGCGTTCAGATTTCAGCAGAACTTTCTTCGATTGCATTTCGATTATCTAAGATCCCTCATCATCAAAAGATACTTTTAGACCTGTGCCCACAACTAATTGTGACACACTAATGAGGTTGTGCTGCAAACCTTCTACATAAGCCACTTTCTGAATCGTGAAGTCACCGTTTGTTATCATGCCATATCCCTTGATTGTACCATATGAGTTATTTCCATATTTCACACAGCCACCATCTTTCAGTGATTGAAATTCCCTTAGCTCTTCCCTCCTTCCTGTCATGTGACGTGAGCAACCACTGTCTATATACCATTCTTCGTCGAACTGCTCGTCACTTATTACCTGCAAATTCAAGCAGATTTAGGAACCCAAAGTCGCTAGGGTCCTTGCGAGTTTTTCACAGAAAAAGGAATTGGAGTGGAGATATCAACTAAGTATGTTCTTTTTACCAAAGTAGTTTGATCTTTTCTTTTAATTGTATATACCTTAATTTTGGTTTTACCTTGTTTAAATTTGAATTCGTTGAATAGTTTGTTTGATGGCATGTGACACCTAGGATTAGCTGATGATTGCTTATTATGGATCCTAGTATTGGAAGTTAGCTTTCCTTTTCCCTTGATATTTTCCTTGAAATTTGCTTTGCTTTGAGGTTTGTTGTAATCGAAACTTGACTGAGGACCAAAACTAGGTTTAGAACTAGTAGGGAGACCGAAACTTGACTTAGGACCGAAACTAGTCTGCGGACCGAAAATGGACTTTCGGTTTTGAGTGACATTCGGACCGAAACATGACTTTCAATTATTAGACTTGGAATAGTAAGAACTTGGGCTGAAATTTTCCTTTACTATTTCTTGGGAGGAACATAGTTGGAATTATGTGAATTCCAGTAACTCTTTCGCTCATTTAGATTCTTTGCATATCTTTGATTTCTTAAGCGTTTTTGCTCAGCTAGTTCCTTCTGTGATTTGTGCATATTGATGCTTGCCTTTTGCTTGTCTCTTTGAGTTTCAGTTGTTTTGACTCGAGCTTTCGGTTCTTCTTTCGGTTCTACATGCATGTCTTTGGTTCCACTCGTGCTTGGTTTGTCAGAACTTGAGGGTTTATTTAAGGGTTCAGCTACGTATCTTCCTTTAACTCTCCAAGAAGTCTGCTCGGATAAGCCTACTGTTTCGTCTGCATTATCTATGGGAGCAGACCAGAAGAAATCTTCGCACCCTTCTGCATTGTCATTTTCCACCAAGACTCTTAGTTCTGATGTTTGTCTAGGAGTAACTCCTTCAGCTGCATATACTTGATTCGGCACCGTTTGAACCTTTTGGTAAACCATAGCCTTTTCCTTGAGCTTCTTTTCCTTATTCTTTGCTAGACGAGAAAATTCCACCGAATCTTCTGAGATTAGTGGTTTCTCATTCTCAGTTTCGCTCTTCGTAAACTCAGAGCAATCAACTACATCTTCGACAGATATTTCACTCATCTCATCAAATTCAGACGTGTTTTCTAAGTCTATTTTATTTTCAGAAGCTAGTTTGGCATTAGATTGGTCAAATGAGTGAATTGTGTTCGACTTAATTTTCAACTTATCATTTTCATCTAAAATGTCTTTTAACATACATTTGTGTTCCTTTGAATCAATGAAGGTTTCTATTTTGTCCAGACCAATTTTGTATGACATGGACGTCTCTTCGGATGATACTTCTGATTCACATTCTGCTCTTATCTCGTCTTCCTTAAATTCAAGAAATGGCAAAATAATCTTATGAATTTTCTTTCCTATCTCACAACTTAAATGCAATTGAGCTATATTAGTGTATAAATGCTTAGCAATTAAACAAAAAACATTTCTTTGTTTCAAAATTTTCAAATTCTCTTTTTGCAAATAAAAACTTTCATCCCTAGCTTTAACTAATTCCGCCTCCTTCAACTCGATCCAAATCCTTCTCTCCTCACTCTTTGAAGACACCCTGCTAGGTTGGTCAGTTAGGTTAGAATTCGCTAAGCGAGTTTGCATGAGACTACCACTTAAGTTAGAGAATTTAAATTTTAATTCATTTAATTCTTCTTCATAATTTTTTAATGGTACTTTAAGTGACTCAAGGATGGTTTGTACCTTTTTGATCAAACGATCGCAGTCGTTGATATGCTCACTGACTGGCTTTGTTGCGAAGCATTTGTTTACAGTCAGGTTCGGTTCTTCATTTGCACTTTCGGTTGATGATCCAGCAGAGACCATCAAGCACTTCCCATCCGAACCTTCTTCCTTTGCTACATAAGCCCTTCCATGAGTGGGCTTTCTTACCTCTTCATCCTCAGAGTCGGTTGACCAAACTTCCACGCCACCGAACTCATCTTCATCAGCATTTTCCTATACAATCAAAGCATTCATTGTACCTTTTGCACTGTTAGATGTCTTCTTGTTCTTGATCTCTTCCAGCTTGCGCATGTAATAAGCCTCATCATCTCCCCCGTCTCTTTTCTCATCCAATTTCCTTAGCATACAATCCTTGGCAAAGTGGTTCTTGTCGAGGCAATAATTGCAGTCGTATCCAGAGTCTCCTGTAAGTTTGTTCTCCTTATTGTCTTCATTCTTTTGAGAGGTGATCTTCGCTTCATCCTTCGCCTTCTCGGAGCTATAACTTCCCTGCCAATTTCGGTTCTTGTTGACAGGAAATTTTCTTCTTGCAAACTTCTTTATATTGGTGACCATCATAGCATACTGTTCGCTTGTAAGGTCATACTCAGACACATCTGACTCTTCTTCTTCTTCTGCAACACTTTTTCCTTTTGAGATAAGGGCCACTGATCCCATACCAGAAACCACTTTTGCTTCTTTGGTTACTTCACTTTCATGGGACTTAAGGATTCCCACAAGTTTTGCAAGTGAGTAAGACTTGAACTGCTCATGAGCTTTTACAGTAGAGACCACCGCCATCTATTCAGGTCTTGATCCGTTCATGAAAGTCACCTTCTACTCAATCAACTTTCTTTCTATTACATGCTTGATCATCCTACTTAGAAGATGATTGAATCGATCGAACGTTTGTATGAGTTTCTCCTTTGGTTTTTGTACGAAAGCTCCAAATTCTGACAGCAACAAGGTCTAAGTTGAGTGTTCCAGATATTCATCAGTTGAATAGAGTTCTTTCAACCTATCCCATATTTCTTTAGCCGTCGTGCATGAACCAACCAACCGAAAAGTGTCAGATTGCAAGGTGAATCTTATCATTCGCATGGATTTCACGTTACACAGCAACTTGTCTTTCTCATCCTGTGGCATCTTCTGTTCATCTGCCACCAGCTTGTTATACTCCTGTTGAGTCTTGACTGTTGTGTTCGTTCCCGAATGAACAAACGGTCCAAGAGTGATGGCTTCCCAGATAAGATAGCCATTATCTTCAGAACCGATCATGTAGTCTTCAAAGTGAAGCGCCCATACTTCATAGTCTTGAGTGTAGAGTATGAGTATCCTAGTTGTAGATCCAATGCTGTTTGAGATGTTGATGGGATTTGTTTGTGAATAGTCGTGAGACATGGTGAGTTTATAGAATCAAACCTGTAAACTTGAGATTAGGGTTTTATCTAAAACAAAGTTGCCTTCGAAACAAAGAAGACGACTTGTTATTTATACAATAAAAGCGGAAACCCTAAGGAATTCTGAATACAGAAGGAATGTGTATTGATCACACGGTCTCCTGCTCTGATACTAATTGTTAGAACGTTGTTCTATCAGGATCGATTGATTCTAATCATGCAAACAAATAAGTACGTAAAAGTGAACACAAATATGGCTTGAATACGTTGAATGATTAATGCTTCAACACCTCAGAAGAGCTCGACTAAGAACTTCAACTGTAGAGGTGTTTAGGGTTACAAACACAAGCGTAATAATTATCCTTCTATCATTATGCATGCATGCATGCATATATATATATATATATATATATATATATATATATATATATATATATATATATAGTAAAACCCTATTAGCTAATCTAGATAATCACGGATGGACAGGCCAACCCGGATATAACACAAAAAGCCCAAGACGCAACACAATAAGCCCTAACATGGCCCAATAGAAGGGTTTTCGGTCCAATAAGGCCCAAAAAAAGGGTTTTCGGTCTAGGGTTAAATTTGGGCCGAGAGTTCTAAACACAAGCTCAACATTTGATTTTGTTTAGCTATTGGGTCAATTTTGGGCTTACATGAGGTTATTACTAATTGATTCTTAGTGTATGCACATATGTATTCATATAACATTGTTGTTTTGCACATCAATAGTTAGTGAAATAAGGTTACATAGAGGGATTGTTTGAACAAGAGTCACAATCTCAACCCTAATTTGCTAGTTGTGACATCATCCCCCCGCTAGAGGGAATTTTGTCCTGAAATTCGTTCTAAAGCATCTCTCAAGAACTAGGGAAAAGATGTGGCTATCTCTGTTTTGTCTAGTCTCTTCGTTCCTAGGAGAATTTAGGTCCTTGCTTGGAGTGGACCTTCGATATTGGTATTTGACCTTGCTCTTTTGGTTTCTCTGTCCATGATTCTCACATGTTCCTCTTTGGGGTGTAAGTTCGTGTTTACTTTGATTTTTTCGAGTGGGATTACATGAGCTTTGAATATTAGATACTTATTAGGTTTGGACACGTGGAATGTGGGATGTATGATGTTGAGTTCTTGTGGTAGCCGAAGTCTATGGGTTATTGGACCTATATTGGCGAGGTTTCTCGAATGGCCTAATGAAAATAGTGTATTTGACGCCCTAGAGGTAGTGTCTCTAGACGTTGAGATGAACACTACAGTCTCTAAGGTTAAGGTTACGTGTGGTGTAGCTGGCCCTATGAATCTCAAGCTGTCTTGGGAGTTTCTTCTTACAGATTTCGAACTAGTGGTATGTCGACCTTGCTCGTTTCCTTGAGGTTGGTTAAACGGATTGTTGGTTTGGAATAAAGGATATTGGTCCTTGGTGATGGGTTTGTTTGACTCTTGGTAGTCAATGGTCCTATGAACAATTTGCCCTTCCTCCTTACGAGTCAAACGGGTGCTCTCTGAGGTTAGAGACTTAGTCTAATAATTTCCTTACTCATTAGATCGCTCCATCGACCGGACACTTTCTGTGTTCATGTTGGTACTAAGTGGCATTAGGGATTTGGCTATGGGAATGGCTCCAAGAGTCGAGTCGATTCCGAACTCAACTTGGAACATGGGTGATATTTCCGAAAGGACTTCGGGAACATCTCGGGGAGGTTATAAACCTCTGAGATTCCTTTGAGGTCTTTTTTCTTCTTGTTTCCTATTTCTATTGTGGCTAGAAAAGAGTGTGGTACCTTTTATATAGGTACTTATGAGTCCATATGCAAGAGATGATTAAGAGGTTTGTCGTTATAGATTGAAAGAGTTTCGTTAATCAGTCGGATAAGGCGAAGGATCTCTTCGCAACGCATGAAATTGGTATGGTGAGGATCAAGCCAGTCCATGTCAAATGATGACGTCGGACTTCTTATTGTAACAGATGTTAAATCGATTTGGAAAAGGATGATTTTTTAGAATGATAGTGTATTCTATGTACATGCTTTTAACACTACCAATTTCATCCTTGTTATTACTACTGCGAATAATTTGTACCAGAATTAGGGTGTACTAGCAGTACGAGTACCTTGATAGATGATGAAATTTTGTATTATGTTTCCTACTAAGTCTCTCTATAATAGTTTGGTGTAACCTAGTCGTATATCATTAGGATTGAAAAGACATTCGATTGAGTGGTGCTGCCTTGTTGAGTATTTGAGATATTGAAACTGATATGACATATTTGGTTATTTAGGGAAGCCTTTTTAGGGTTAATCATTTTATGATTCCCTACAATGTCTTTACAGTAGAAGTTCTTAATCGAGCTCTTCTAAGGCATTTATTTTATATTTATGGTAGATATTTATTGTTCCCTATAAATAATCAATAGGTTTACTTTTGGTGTAAGCTTTTTACCAGATTAGGGTTTTTCTCTATACGTTCATCTCATAATCAATACAAGAAAAACCTTTATCAGATTACTTGCATATGTTGGTGATTGATTCTTGATTGTTCTTGATATTCCGCATTCGTCATCTCGGATTTATTCCCATCAATTGGTATCAGAGCAGGAGACTGTGTAATCTATACGCATCTCTTCTGTCGAAGAAGGTTTTAGGGTTTTATGCTAATATCGATCTCTGTTAGAAGATGTCATTTTGTTGTTGACGTAGTTCTAGGATTTCGATTTTACCCAAACTTTGTTTACAAGTCTGATCTTGAACAGGTTTTTCGCAATATCATCATGTCACACGACGATTCCAACACAAACCCTATCAATATCTCCAACAACATTGGATCCACAACTAGAATTCCCATTCTATATACTCGGGATTACGAAGTATAGATGCATCATTTTGAAGACTATGTGATCAGTTCTGAAGGCAATGGGTATTTGATCTGGGAAGCGATCACTATAGGTCCGTTCGCTCACTCTGGCACAAACCGAGTCATAAAGACTCAAAAGGAGTATAACCAACTTATGGTTGATGTTAAAGACGTTCCTCAAGATGCAAAAGGATAAGTTTGTATGCAATATAAAAGTGCTTAGAATGATTAGATTTGCCCTACAGTCTGACACCTTTCGGTTGGTTAGATCATGCACGACAACGAAAGAGGTTTGGGACAGTTTGAAAGAGTTGTATTCTACTGATGAGGATCTAAAGCATTCGATCCAGAATCTATTACTTTCAAAGTTTGGAGACTTCAAGCATAAACCTGAAGAGAAGCTAATCCAAGCCTTTGATCGCTTTAATCATCTTCTTAGCAAAATGATAAAGCATGGCATAGAGAGGAAAGTTATTGAGCAAAAGGTTACATTTATGAATTGCTTAAGATCAGAATGGATAGATGTAGTGTCTACTGTAAAGGCCCATTAACAATTCAAGGCTTACTCTTTGGCGAAGCTAGTGGGGATAATAAAGTCACATGAAGGTGTAGTCACTAAAGAAACGAACGTGGTTTCAAGCTTAGGTTCTTTGGCCCTAATTTCCAAAGGAAAGAATGTAGTGGAAGAAGAAGAATATTTAGATCTCTCTGAATTTGATCTGACCAATGAAGAATATGCTTTGATGGTTTCAAACCCAAAGAAGTTCATTCGGAGAAAGTTTCCCACCAATAAGAACAGAAACTGGCAAGGAAACTACAGTTCAGAAAAGGCAAAGGGGGAACCGAAGATCACTCCCCAGCAAGAAGAACCAAAGAAGGAAAGCAAGATGTCAAGTGACTCAGGATTTAATTGTCACTTTTGTAGAGGAAAAAACCACTTTGCAAAGGACTGTATGTTGAGGAAGATGTCAGAGAAGAATGAAAGTAAAGACGATGAAGCATACTACCTGCGAACACTAGAAGAGATTAAGAAGAAGAAAGTTGTTGCAAATAACACTATGAATGTTCTTATTGTGTAGGAAAATGTTGCAGATGACAAATTTGGTGGTGTTGAAGTCTGGTCTACTGATTTAGAGGATGAAGAAGTGAGAAAGCCTACACATGGCAGAGCTTTCGTGGCGAAAGAAGACGAGTATGCGGCTGAAGGAAAGTGTTTGATGGTGACAGCTGGAGTGTCACAGATGAGGGGATACACCACTGATGGGGGTCAAGATGAAGCGAAGGTGTAAGTCCCTAATCTGCTTGTATATCAATCAGATCCATTTGATGGTGCGGAATCCCAATCAAACGGATGATGTCAGATCAAATAGAAGAGAAGAAGAAGAAGAAGAATATGAATATTGTATGTATTGATATGAATTATGATCTGGATACAAAAGATTCACACACACTCATTTTTCTCTCTCTAGGCCATAAACTCCTTATGTTCATCAATCTATTCCTCGCACCCTAATACTTATATTTATACTAGGGGAACATGGGCCGGAAACACATGGGCCGTAAATGAGTTTACGGCCGTAAGGTGTTTACGGCCGTAAGGTGTTTACGGCCATAAACTCAGCCGTAAACTAGACCATAAATTCATAAATATTACAGAAAAATATAATTGCCCCTAAAAGCAAAGTATAAACCATATTTTGACCCAACAATCTCCCCTGGGTTTATAGCTTTCTTTTCTTAATGACCCAACTAGCTCCCCCTAAAAAGTAGTTGGCTCTTCTTGTTAATCTTCATTGGGAGCTTGGCTTCAGCTTTAACCTTCGATTTCTTCACAGCATCAGGATGAACATATGAATCTTCAATGAATGACTTCATCTTGAGCACTTGAGGTTTTCTTCAGAATTTGGCATTGAATGCACATTGGGTGAGGAGGCTTGACGTACTAATTCTTGAAAGATGGCGATTTCAGCTTGAGAATCTTCAGAGAGAACATCAGAGAGAACAAATCTTCTGGATCACTTCAGCAGGTTCATAGATAGCAGCAGACTGATTGAGGAGGCTTCAATGCAATCTGTCACATAATCTTCAATTTCAGCTTCACCTTGCTTCTAGGGTTGAAAGATTGAATTTGAAAGAATAATCTGCATTTCTTGCTCCTTCGAATGAGAATTCTTCGATGCTCATGGACGAAGCCTTGGCTCAGAAATCTTCAACACAAACTCCATGAGTTTCATCTTCACCTGAAATCACTTTTCAAGACAAAACAAAACTAAAAGAAAACTTAGCACACAAATTAAAACAGAAACAATAATATTTTTGGATTTTTGATTTTTCTCAACAAGAAATAAAACAGAAATAACACTATTTTTGGATTTTTAATTTTTCTGATTTTTCTTTGATTTTTGAATTTTTCTGATTTTTTTATTTTCATTATTTTTAATTTTTAATTCTCCCCTAATATTTAAATTAGAAGAAACTATGACAAATTTAACAAAAATAAAAATGATATCTAACTTTAAGAGTGATTTGGGATCAAAGTTTTTAGACAGCCTTTATCCACTTGTCGGTACCTTCTATCTTCACGTCTTTGTCTGGTCGATCGTCGGTATTGTGGTCCACTTAAACACGAAAAATTGTGATAGATTTAGGACATACTGTTTGATACAAGACAAGGTGAACTTAAGTTCCTAAAAAATTATATCTGATCCTAATTTCTTAGATATTATATCTTAAGGACCATTCATCTGACGACGACCAGGGATATTGTTGTCCACCTAAATTGAGCAGTGAGATCTATAGACAATCTGTATGTGTTCAATTTTAAGTGTACTAGAATGTGTTTCCCGCTTCCTGATATGCCCCAGCCATCAAGAACTTCCAGAGTACTCCTTACACCGGGTGAGCAGACAACCATTCAGAGAGAGGAGAGATTCAGAATTCTATTGCTAACTACTTCAGAGGGGTTAAGAAGAAGAAGGTTGCATATGCTGTGTACCAGGTCGGATTAGAAGTCGCGCAAAGGAGACAGCATATGGCTAACAAATAAGAAGTATTTCACATATATATAGCCTGTAGAGAAATTGAGTTGCATATGATGTGTACCAGGTCGGATTGGAAGTCACGCAAAGGAGACAACATATGACTAACATACGGAAAGAAAGAAAATGATATTCTACAGACCTAATTTATCGGAATTTACCAGTCGCTCCATCCAACCGGAATTATGGACAGAATCCGCACATCGAGGAAAAGTTAAACCACGGTTCCAAGTACGGGTTCATTTAATGTGACGCGTAGATTCCCATATATATCTCCCTGCTCAACCTATCCGAGCGTCGTATTGTCAGGCTGAATGGATCTAACTAGGTCAAGATTTGTCAAGTCTATAAATTTCCTAAGTTCAAATCTCCCTAGTCAAGTCCATTTAAAATTTTTCGTGCCTACCGACGCATCAAACCAGAGCATAGACCCTTTAACTTTGGGTACGTTATGCAGACTCAGGTTGCCTGTTATCACTAGATAATATCACTTCCCAAAACAACTCCCTCAATCACATATCATAACCAACATTTTTTTTTGATTTTTTGATTTTCTAATGTTCTAATTTTTGTTTTGTTTTTATTTCTCCCCCTAAATTTGTGCATAGGAGAGAAACGAAAGTAAATGCGCAAATTTAAACTATCCTAAAACAAAAATTAGTCTTTAAAGAGAATCATCTTAAGAAAAACTCAGGAGTATAGAGAAGAAAATGCAAACCGTAATTCACCGATTGAATCTGCATCCAGAAGGTCTGAGAACAGCATGCGTAATCTCAGAACAGATCCGAAAATTCTTTACGTCATTAAGAACTAACCCCATGAGTGATCTCTTACTTTCTTCCTTTCCCGCAAAAGGACACATACTCTCAAGCAATGTTCTGAGTGTTGTATAGTTGAGAGATGTCCCCAATCATATGCTAGGAGCATCCACTACCAACAAACCGAAGTCTGATGATATGCCTCCATAGTTGCTCCAGCACAGAACAGGATCAGTTGGTCTTTGGAACCCAGTCCATTTTAAAACTGGGTCGACCTTTGTCATCAACGCACGATACTCTCCCCCATGACATATCCTGCTTATCACAAACAAAAGATGTATAAACGTTAGAATCGTTAGAAGATTTGGGAGATTGAGCCTTCAGAACCCATTTGTAGTTGGGTTTAACCCATTTCTTTTTCGATCTGATGGGTGGCTCAGTGCTTGCTTTTGATCTTGATGTCGGCCGTTGAGATGACTTTGACCTAACCAGTCTTTGTTTTACTGGATCATCTCTTGGATTGGGCTTGTTGGCTGACATTTCCTTCTTGCCCTCGGGATTCGGATGCTTGGCCTTGTGCGCATTCCAGTCATCATGGTCTGAACGTGACCTTGAGGGGTTTCTTTTGGAGTATCTCCCTCTTGGTGCGTTCTGCCATCCTTAAGCATAGTAGGGAACATATGCGCGATTAGGACAATTTCTGGCAATGTGTCCAGGTGTTCCACAGTGAAAACAAGTCTTTTTCTTCACTGTGAAGTTATTTATTCCTGCCCCTGGTGGCGTATCCTTGCCTTGTCTCTTGTTGTTCCCACATGCACACTTGCCACAAGAACCCTGTTGCATTGGAATTGGTGGCCTGTATTTACCAACGGCAGGTTGATTAGAAGCAACAGATTTAGAGTTCAAGGGGTCGTTTGTTTGTTCAGAAGAACTCTCCTTGTTCTCATCCTCTACTACTTTACCTACACATGTAACAGAAACATCAGTATTTTCAACATTAATAACTCCTCCTGACACAAATCCAGCTTGTTTGCCATATCAAAGATGTAGCTCCCTGTCAGTTTCGTCCTGTGTTATAGGGATGGATGTGTAGTTATGATTATAAGGAGGAGGTACACTATCATACCCTAGACCCTTGTTTTGATTTTCTTTGAATTTTAACTGGGTTTCATATAAGGACTCGACTGTCTGACTTGACGCAGTATAATTTTTGAAACTGACATCAGTTTTTCCACACTTAATTTTTAAAGCGTCAAGTTCTTCAGTTACAGCAGCAAGTTGTTTCTTAACATAATCATAATTTTCACACTTGCTGCTATACTCTTTCTGAAGTTTCCTAAAGTCCTTGGTTTTTGCTTCTAATTTCGCCTTCAGGGGTTTCTATCGTTTCCTGAGTTGATATCCTTCATATCTCAGGTCCTCAACTTCTCTTTTAAATAAATCAATTTTTTCCCGAAGATATTTAATCGTAGTTTCACAAGCTGGAGTACATGTAACATCAGTGACCGGAATGTTTTCAGAACTCATTGTTTTTCTACACTTCAAAGCATCAAGTTCTTGAATTACATCAGCAAGACTAAGATGCTTGAGATCTTTTGTCTTCTTGATGATAGCCACGTTCATATCCCACGATTTCGGAAGTGAATTTAGCAGCTTTTTGTTTATCTCGGACATAGTCAAGAAGATCCCGGCTATATTCATCTTAGTATTGAGTGTAGTAAATCGCTGCAACTGAGTTTCAAGGGTTTCTCCAGGGATATAATCGAAAATGTTGAAATTTTGTCTCAACATATCCTGACGACTCTCTTTCATGTTTTCAAATCCCTCGTAGACCTTAAAATCAATTAAAAAGCACAACTAGAAGCCAAAATCAAACTTAAATGTCAAACCCTTTGATTATAAACCTCAAAAATCAACCTTAAAAGTCAAATTTAAAAAGTCAAACTTGAAAGTCAAACCGAAAAGCTAAATTTGAAAATTTAAAAGCTAAACGAAAAAGTCAAAGTTTAAAGTCAAAGGTCAAACTTGGAAGTCAAAGTCAAAATTTAAGGTCAAAAGTTAAATAAAAGTCAAAAATTAAAATATAATTTTTTTTATTAATTTTTTTATTTTATTATAATGATTATTATTTTTGTTATTTATATATATATATATATATATATATATATATATATATATATATATATTATTTTGGATGAAAAGGAATTTAAAAAAAAAAACTAAAAGAAATTGAAGTTTGGGTTAAAAGTGTCAAATCTTGAAAGTTTAAACCGAGAATAACGAGTGTTTAAGAATTAAAAGCGGGAGGAAAAGAACATCCAGCAGGTTGGATCAGTTGGAATACGCGCTGAATTGTTGAGTTGGAGGTCGCGGGTTCGAAACCCGGCAACTTCAAATGCGCTTCTGATTTTTTTTCTATGTGCGAAGCGAGGCTGGTTCTTGCGAGGCTGCGCTTGCGAGGTCGAGGTGCGAGGCCGAGAACTCAGAAGCCGGAAACGTGCGAGACCGAGCCGCAAACTGCTGAGCCGTATACTCCGAGCCGAGGCCGCAAACTCCGAGCAGCAAACCTCGGGCCGTGAACTCCTCGGAAACTCTAGCTGCTGGCCGCCACTCCCTCGCAGGTTACGACCAAAAACAGTGATTTTTGCCCTTTTTTGCTCCAAAACTCGATCAAAAATCATTTTTTATGAAAAACACGAAGAACAAACCCCCCTTAATTTTTAGAGATCTATCCAAAAACGCAAGAATATTTCGAAAATAATATCAAATAATGCCCCAAATCTGACAAAATTTACTAATACAACCAAGCTCTAATACTAATTGTAAGTCCCTAATCTGCTTGTGTATGAATCAGATCCGTTTGATGGTGCGGAATCTCAATCAAACGGATGATGTCAGATCAAATAGAAGAGAAGAAGAAGAAGAAGAAGAAGAAGAATCTTGTATGTATTGATATGAATTATGATCCGGATACAAAAGATTCACACACACTCGTTTTTCTCTCTCTAGGCCATAAACTCCTTATGTTCATCAATCTATTCCTCACACCCTAATACCTATATTTATACTAGGGGAACATGGGCCGAAAACACATGGGCCGTAAATGAGTTTACGGCCGTAAGGTGTTTACGGCCGTAAACTCAGCCGTAAACTAGACCATAAATTCATAAATATTATAGAAAAATATAATTGCCCATAAAAGCAAAGTATAAACCATATTTTGACCCAACAAAAGGAATGAGACGACAGATGCTTCGCTGCCAATTCTGTTGGTAAGCAGATCAATGAGTGCGACCAGTTGATCAAGAAGGTACAATCTATTCTCGAATCATTAAAAATCCCTGTCACAAACTATGAAAAAGAATTGAACGGATTAAAAACCAAATTTTCTAGTTTAAGTGGTAGTTTAACCCAAAATCGCCTCACAAATTCTAACCTAACTGATCAACTCAGCAGGGTGTCTTTAAAGAGTGAGGAGAGGCGAATGTCGATTGAGCAAAACGAGAAAGAGTTAATTAGAATTAAGGATGAGAAAATTTATTTGCAAAGGGATAATTTAAAGCTTTTAAAATCGAGAAATGTTGTTTGTTTAATTGCTAAACTTTTATATTCCAACATCACTCAGTTGCATCTAGATTTTGAAATAGGCAACAAAATTCACAGTATGATTCTTCCCTTCCTTGAATTAAAGGAGGATAAAATTGATGCTGATGTTTATGATTTTGAAGTTGTTGTCTCGTTTGATGAAGTTTCTCCTGGCTATAAAATTTGTCTTGACAAAATTGAATCTTTTATCCAGTCCAAAGACCACAAGGACATGCTTAAGAATTTATTGGACGAAAATGATAAACTGAAAATTAAAACTGAAACTATGCAAAAATTTGACTCGTTGAATGCCAAGTTGAGTTCAGAAACAAAAAATAATGTTGAAAATATTTCTTAATTTGATGAAGATGATGATATGAGTGAACTATATGTAGAAGATGAGGTAGACTGTTCTAAATTTGACAAGAGCAAACCCGAATCAACCAAAAATCTCTTTCTGAAAACTCGGTTGAATTCGCTCGTTTGTCCCAAAATAAGTCCGAGGTTATGAAAGAAAAGGTTGTGATGTATCGGAAGGTTCAAACCACGCCAAATTAAGTTTATGCAGTTACCAGCGTTGCACATAAGCAAACAGTCAAACTCACAGCATTAGTGAACGAAGATAATGCTGAAGGATGTGACAATTTTTTCTGGTCGGCACCAATAGACAATGCTAATGAAATGGTCGGTCTATCTGAGTAAAACATCATGGAGGGTTAAAGGCAGATATGTGTCAGAACCACTCAACAAGCCTACACACTTTGATATGCCAACAACCAGTGGTACCAAAAAGATTCCAAGTGAATCAGTCAACGCTACAAGCAAAACTTCCTCGTTAAAGAGCGAAACTCATAATGAAAGATTGAAACCGAAGGTTAACATCCATAAAAATCCCAAACAGGTGTCTGAAAAGAAACAACAACGTAACAGGAGATACAAGAAGAATCTCACTGAAAGGAAACAGTTTTGGCAATCCCAAAACCGAAATTACGTTCGATCAGACAAGAGTTCAACTGTTAAGGGTAAAGGAGCATCAAAAAATCAATCTACTTCTTGTACTCAATGCTATTCAAGTAGCCAAGCAAACCGAAAGGGAAGTTTTAGTCCCTAAAATAGAAGCGAAAGAAACTGAAAGAGTGTTTCAGTTCTCAACCCAACAACCGAAGGGGCGGTTTCGGTTCCTCATCCACAGATGAAAGGACCAGAAAGCAAGTTTTCGCTTCTAAAACACATTCCTCTCACTCAAAGCACAATCCTAAAGAAGATGTGAACAAAAAAAGGAAGATCGTCTCAAGAGACGAAAAGAAGATAAATACTAACTTAAGGAAACAAAACCAAAATTTAGAAAACAATAAATATTCAATTCCTAAACCTAAAGATGAAGCATCAAAAGATAATAAAATCAAAGTTTTTACAATCAAAAGAAAAGATGAAACAACCTTAATAAAACGAACTTACTAGGTTGATTCTTCTATTGCTATACCTTGTTCTATAAAAGGCTCACATGGACCCAAGAAACTTTGGGTTCCTAAATCTGCTTGATTTTTGCAGGTCATACGTGACGAGCAGTTCGACGATGAATGGTACATTGATAGTGGCTGCTCACGTCACATGACAGGGAGAAGGGAAGAGCTTCGGGAGTTTCGTGCTCTGAAGGATGGTGGATGTGTCAAGTATGGTAACAATTCCTTTGGCACAATAAAAGGTTATGGTATGATCACAAATGGAGATTTCTCAATCATAAAGGTGGCATATGTTGAAGGCTTGCAACACAATCTAATCAATGTTTCGCAACTAGTGGTAGGAACTGGACTGAAGGTTTCGTTTGATGATGAAGGGTCAGAAATAATAGAAAAGAAGACCGAGACTGTTCTGCTGAAATCTCAAAGAAAAAGAGAAATGTATCCACTGAACCTCAATCCAATACTATGGAAGCCATCTATATGTCTACTAACGAAAGCGTATCCTGATGAAAGTTGGCTATGGCACCGAAGGCTCTCGCGCCTCAACTTCAAAGACATCAACAAGCTAGTTCTTGGTGATCATGTGTGAGGACTTCCACTTCTCAAGTTTGAAAAGGAACACTTATGTGCTGCCTGTGAGATGGGAAAGCAAAGTAGAAAAAGTCATCCAACGATCGTGAACACTAAAGTTATAGAACCTTTGGAACTTCTACACGTCGACCTTTGCGGTCCTTCTGGTATTGAAAGTGTTGGTGGTAGTAAGTGTATACTAGTAATTGTTGATGACTTTTCTCGTTTCACTTGGGTGTTCTTTCTAAGACGGAAATCAGATGCAATTGCAAAGCTTAAGGATTTTATCAAACAGATTGAAGTTCAACTGCGAAAGCTGGTTCGCAACGTTCGTAGTGACAATAGGCTTGAATTCAAAAACCAAGCGTTTGAATAATTTCTTGCTGAAAAGGGAGTATCACACAATTTCTCCGCTCCTTATACTCCACAACAAAATGGGTTCATTGAAAGGCGAGATCGTTCATTGTGTGAAGCAGCCCAAACCATGCTCAGTTTCGCATCGTTACCCCAGTATTTCTAGGCTGATGCTATTGCCACTGCTTGCGACACCTAGAACCGGTCTTTACTAAATAAGCATTTCGCAATAACTCGTTATGAGATTCCAAACAACCGCAAGCCTAACGTCAAGTTTTTCCATGTGTTTGGTTCAACATGCTACATATTCAATTCAAAAGAAAACCGAAATAAGTTTGATGTGAAGGCAGACGAAGGAATCTTTCTTGGGTATTCGCTAACCTCAAAAGCTTTCAAGGTTCTAAAGAAACACTCCAAGAAAATCGAAGAAAGGTATTACGTGTAGTTTGATGATAACTACGTGAAGAAACTCACGACCAGCAAAGAACTAATGGATGAAATCTTTCCACAAACTGGTCAAGTCACCATTCCTATCTCCAACTTATTTGAAGAATATGTGAAGCTCTTTGATGAACCAGAGTCTGCTATTCTCTCTGAAGCGAAAGCAACTGACAACGAAGTAGACAGTCTGAAGAAGGTTATTGACGAAGCTGCTAAAGTCATGGAAAGTGATTCATCAAGTCTAGGTGGACCTCAAGTATCTGCCATCTCTCAAAATCCTAGTGAATTTTCCCATTCTACTTTCCAGGGGGAGAATTTATCAACCACCACACTCAATGAACATCCAATCGAGGGGAGAATTTTGAGCCTGAATGAGAAATTGTTCCATCATTCAAGGGGGAGAATGTTAATACAAATGATGAAGATGATGATACACAGTCAGAACTCAAAGAAGAAGTAAATGTTGAACTGGATCCCTCCTATGATCCAAATTACCCTCCCCTTATCAAATGGATGAAAGATCATCCGAGAACCCAAATCATTGGTGAATCATCAGATTCTCACATGTTCTCAACTAAAAGCAAAACAAACCGCATTATTCTCTCAAGTGGAATTTTGCATGTTTAATTCGTTTGTCTCCAAAGTTGAACCAAAGATTGTCAAAACTGCACTCGATCACTCAGATTGGATACAAGCAATGCAAGACGAACTCAATGAATTTGAGCGAAACAAAGTATGGAGACTGATTCCTACACCAAAGGATGCATATGTGGTCGGATTAAAGTGGGTTTTCAGAAACAAGATGGACAAAGAAGGGAACGTTATCCGAAACAAAGCTAGACTGGTAGTCAAAGGTATTGACGGGAAGACGGAATTGACTACGAAGAGACCTTCGCACCAGTTGCTAGATTAGAATCTGTTCGCATTTTCTTGGCATATGCAGCACACAAAAACTTTGAAGTTTTTCAAATGGATGTGAAGTGTGCATTCTTAAATGGAGAATTGGAAGAGACCGTTTATGTGGAACAACCGCCTGGGTTCATAAATGAAAAATATCCCAATCACTGTTACATTCTTGACAAAGCGGTTTATGGTTTAAAGCAAGTTCCAAGAGCCTGGTACGAAACTCTTACTCTTTTTCTTAAAATGTCTAAATTCAAGCAAGATTCGGTTAACCCAACCTTCTTTCGCAAGAAAGATGGTGACCACTTGATCATTGTGCAAATTTATGTTGATGACATCATCTTCGGATCTACAAATCCCGGCCTAACAACTAAGTTCCAAAAGTTGATGGAAGCTAAATTTGAGATATGCTCAATGGGTCAAATTAATATTTTTCTTGGATTAAACATTAGACAGGGACCGGAAAGAATTTTCATTAATCAGGAAGCTTACACAAAAACTTTGCTTTCTAAGTTTGGAATGATGGGAGAGTCAAAAGTGAAGGTTCCCATGGCATTTGGCACGAAGTTAACACCTTCTCTGGAAAAAACGGTTGCTGACATGACCCTCTATCGTCAAATGATAGGGTCTTTGATGTATTTAACAGCTAGTCGACCAGACATTATGTTTTCTGTTTGTTATTGTGCAAAGTTTCAAGCTAATCCACGCGAACCTCACATGATGGCTGTAAAGAATATTTTTCAATATCTGAAGTGAACCTCATCTCTCGGTTTGTGGTACCCTGCGAAATCAGGATTCTTCTTACAAGCATTTTCAGATGCTGACTTAGAGGGTTGCGGTTTAGATCGAAAAAAGCATGATTGGCGGATGTCAATTTCTCGATGGCAAGCTGGTGAGTTGGCAATATAAGAAACAAACATGCGTTTCGTTGTCAACAGCTGAGGCTGAATACATTGCTGCAGCTTCGTGCATATCTCAAGTCATTTGGATTCAAAGCCAACTTCGCGACTATGGCTTAAATATGAAAAGTATTCCACTCTATTGTGACTCCGAAAGTGCTATTCGCATATGTCACAACCCAGTGAAACACTCAAAAACGAAACACATAGCACTGAGGTATCACTTTATCAAGGATCATGTGGAAGATGGCAATGTTGAGATTAATTTCGTAAGATCTGCTGATCAATTGGCTGATATATTCACCAAGGCCCTACCTAAAGCAACATTTAATAGAATCCTTCAAGGGCTGGGAATGATGGAAGCTGATTCTGTACCAAATCCACTATTGCGTTCATAAAACCATCACTGTGAATCGGTGCGAATGTTTGCAGGCTTTCGCAGTCCACTGTTCATTATCAGTCTGTTTTATCAATGTGAACGTTCGCAGCAGTTCGCAGGGCTCCGTTTATTCGTGGTTTGGTAGTTCAAGTATCTTTATGTATATTTTCTTATCTCTTTGTTTGATTTACTTATCTTCTCACCATTTTCAAAATTGTTCAGTACTGTGAATCGGTGCGAACGTCCGCAGCCTTTCGCAGTCAACTGTTCATTACTTGTCTCATCACTGCAAATCAGTGCGAACGTTCACAGGCTTTCGCAGTCCACTGTTCATTATCAGTTTGTTCTTACCCTTATTTTTATAAACACTTCAAAAACCAAAATAAATTTGTTTTCTTTATTTAACTGCTTTTCAAAAAAAACAACAAAATCACAAAAATACTTTTATCTTCTATTCATTTTCCTTTGCACATCAAGATCATAAACGAAGACATTCGCATTGTCTATCTACTTGTGTGATGGGGCAGGTATAACTCCTTTTACTTATGAATTAGTTAAGTGTCCCTAGAAGCATGTTGATGTATGTTGACCTAAGCCTCAACGACTCGACTGTGAAGCCTTAATGAATTTGATATCACCAATCAATTCTTCCCAATCAGGTTGTGAATTCACATCAGTCATGAGCTACCTTACTCTTCTCACATTGACTTAAGAGTTATTTGCATGGTCACATTCACATTGCAAAGGTACTATCACTTTCTTGTATCCATCTACTCTCTTCTCCATCACCTTCGGATTCATCAATATAACCCTTGAGACTCTCAACAATTGCCACTGAGGTTTATGCTTATGCAAACTTCTGTGTTAATGATCTTAGTTTCGTTTTATCACAAACTGAGTGAAACCCAAAATTCAGTTCCCACAATGAATTCACAGTGAACAATCTCACGTTCTAGCTTTTACCCAAGAGTTAACAAAACCACTTTTGTGGGAAGTACCATGAAATCTCTTTTTATTTTAGCGTGATCTTTATGAAATTGTCTATTACCAAGACATTTCTACCTAAAAGATCCTGTTTTTTTTTTTTGAGATTCCAATATTATATCAAGTCAATTACAACAAATTCCCAACCTACTCGTTCAATTGACTACACTAGTCACACGAGTACCTTTTCCAACTTTCGCACTTATGTCAAGTTCGTAGTTTGGTCAATGGATAAACCACCTTTACCAACCTTATATAAAAGATGCCTTTCAGTGTTTCTCATCAAATAGCTGATCGTATTCAACAGGAAACCGAACAGACACTTTTTAGTCTCTCTTGACTATGAAGGAAGAGATCTTTGACTAGGATCAACAATTTTATCTCATCTACGTGGCATCACAACATCCCACAGATAAACCTTGTTTTATTTCTTTTTCTTTGACACTCTTGCATGAAAATCCCTGTGATTTTCAAAAGTCTTGTTCGTGGTTCTATTTAACTTTCAGGTTCGCAGTCATATGCACTCAACGTAATTTCCTTATTATGAAAGAAGATAAGCTGACGCGGCAATTTTAAGAGAATCAGAATTCAAATAGGCGTGTGAAAAGTTGAACCGCCCGCTATTCTTACGCCGAGTGACGCATGCCTCTGACTTGTCATAGCTGTCAAATCGCACTTTTTCAGGCGACAGTTCAGTTCTCGATACTATCTCTCCGGATTTCTCTCACCAAATCAAACCGTATAAAGGGATTTTGACGATTCATTATTTCCTTACCACTCTCAAAATTCTCTCAAAAAATTTTGGCGATTCAAAGGCTTTCTACTGTTCATCTTCTTCCTAGCTTCATCAATGGCGGCTTCCTCTGAAAATCAATCAGTGCAAGATCAAATTGTTCATTCTACTCTTCTTACAATCAAGCAACACCAAAACCTGATAATCGATTTGAATTTGGTCAAGTATGATGCCTTCCTCCTTCCCTTGATCGAGTGTCTGAAGTACTCTCCTCTCACGATTGCTATGACTCAAGTCGAGAATGTCCCTCTCTCGATTCTCTCCGAAGCTTATACAACTGCTAATTATGTCAAGGATGAGCAAAGGGTTTATTTCGACATTCATAATCAAACCACATCAATTTCCAAAACCCGTTTTTTCTCTCTGCTAGGGCTTTCACAATCTGAGAATCTGATCAATCCAGAAACCATCTCCAATGCAGCTTTCCTGGAAATGTTCTACCAAATGGGATACAAGGAGCCATTCACAGCTGTATTCAAGTTCAAGAAACCAAATCTGTAACGCCTGGGTTTTAGGGCTAAGCATTTTTAGACAATGTAATAGTCTAGCTCAACTCTTGTAACTCTTTTTGAAGTAATAAAGATGAAATATTTGAGTATTATGTGAATTATGTGTATTTATGTGCTTATTATTTAATTATAAATGTATAATTAATAAAGAATAAAAATAAGCGTCAAAATTAAAGTATGAGATAAGCCCGATATCTTTATATAAATTTGTAGTGGTCGAAACAAGGATTCCGGGGATATAAAAAACGCCGAAAACCGAGTTATAACGAAGAAGTTATGACCCGATGAAGTTTCGCGACGGAACCGGCACGATACCGGGAAGCGTGAATAGTGAATTTATGATAGAGCGAGATTTAGCCTTAGCGATCTAAATGAAAGTCGTAGAATGCATTAAACCGAGAGCGTCCATAAAAAGAACGCCCAAATCTGACTTCGTATGAGGAAGTTGTGATTTTTCGAAGTTTCGGCTTAGCAGTGTACAGCCCAAAATTCGAATAATAGAACGAGCCGTTTTTAGCCAACACGACTTAAACAAGAATCGAAGATCTCGTTAAGAGTAGCCTAACGAGAAAAAGATGGGCGAAAACGGACATCGGATGAAGAAGTTATGAGAATTTAACGGACCAATCCTGTCCCAACCTGTTAATAATATAACTTTTAAAATAGAGCCAGAATTAGCCGACGGAGTCTAAACGAAAGTTGTAGAGTACGTTCCCACCTTCGCGTGGATATAAAGAATGTCGAAAACGGATCTCGTATGTGAAAGTTATGATTTTTAGAAGTCGGAGTATGAATTTGCGAAATCTGTTGCGAGGTAGTGACGTGGCTCAATCAGGGCCGTCGCTTGCTGAACACGGAGTCGCTTCGGATGATGACACGTCACTTCGCATTACGCCCAGCATCCGAAATGGAGTACGCCCGTGTAACTTCGGTCCTGACCCCCTTCCGAGTGCGAGACAGCTGTGCACCGCTGGCAACCTTATCCGAGACTACGCCCAGCGTAGCTCCTCCGACGCGCAGCGTAGATCCAAGCTTCGCAACCTATAAATAGCTGCGGGGATTTCCGAACTTTTCACCCATTTTTCACTTCTCTCTCTACAAAATTTCTCTCTCTAAGTGCCCTAAGCCTCCCAAAACCCTTGGTATATCCCCTTAGCTCCCGAGGGAAGCCCCGAGGCACCCGGAGTCCCGAGAAAAAGTGTCTTTCGGTTTCGAAACGCTGCTCCAAGTAAAGCCCAATTTTCTTTAAAATCCGCTGTAAATGAGCTGCACTTATGCAATTTTTAATATAGCTTTCAAATAATTATAGTAATGTTATTAGGTCCTTAAAATAATTATTTAGGCTATCATTATGAGTTATATTGAGTGTTATTTAACGCTTATATAATAATAATAATAATAATAATAATAATAATAATAATAATAATAATAATAATAATAATAGCTAGACTATTAACTAGTCGCGGTTAACGTTAGACTAAACCCTAGTGGTATTGGTACTAGGTTTTATCAAAGGAAAATTGTTTTGAGAGTATCGAAGCGCTGTCCGAGTGCTGAGTCACCACCTTTCAGGTGAGTGCATAGTTACTTTCAGCTTACACATAGATATGAAGTATTTTATATAAATTACGTGTTATGTGTGCATATTATTTGAATACTTGCTATCTATGCTGGATGAACGTTTTTATACACGTTTTCAATGATTTAAACTGTACATGTATTTTATATCTACGAAAATGTTGGGGTAAAACATGGGTAGATGTAATAGGTGATGTGTGATAAAATGATGAGAGTCCTCGATGTTGATGTTGTTGATTCTGTCATCTAGCGGGGTATGGATGACGACCACGGACTCTTCTAGACAGTCTAGTGGAACACTAGCAGGCTCTCAACCTGTAGGTGTTTGTGAACGATGTGTTTACCGGTGTACTCCATCCCCCACATGGTTGCCTTTAGGACATTTATTGTTGAGGAATCCCCTTAGCAGTAGTGTCCATCCCGATGATGATCCTTAGGCTAGGTCCCTTATGATAGGTGTTTAGGGACGTAAAGTGAGGATAATAGGAACGGGTAATCGGGTTATTGTTGATTGATGAAATTAATAAACCTATTTACTGTGGCTTGAAAACCCTATGTGCTCACCAGGCTCCCCAGCCTGACCCACTCAGTTTCTTGTATTACAGGTAGTGGCGCATGAGCATATATGTGATGTTTGGATGAGGGATTACGGATATAGGCTTGTAGATATGAAATAATGTAGTAAGGCTTATATTGTACTGTTTATGCTTTTGATCTGTATCCAACATGACATCCCAAGTCTTTTAATGAAATACATTTCTTTGGAAATGCTTTTGATAAATCTTTATCATATTTTTTTTGGGACAAATTCTGCAACACTTTTATTTAAAATGTTACTCTGATTTTTAAACAAAGCATAAACAAAATCAGTCTATTATGGCCGTGATTTTGGGGATGTCATCGTTGGTATCAGAGCATTAGTTTAAGCGAACTAGGAATTTGTAGGATTTCTAGACTTAAATTTAGAATGCTAAGCGATGATTGTGAGGTGTGAGCACTATCTTATTTTAGGAATTGTGGGTATGGATTGGCTTAGCGCCAACGATGCTGAGATTCAATACCAAAAGAAGATAGTAAGGGTAAACCCACCCGGAAAAGAATCATTTATGGTGTATGGGGACAAACGCAGAGTGAATTCTGGAATCATCTCCCTGATGAAAGCCAGGAAATGTTTGTCCAAAGGATGTGCATCATACTTGGCATTCGTAATCGATGCTAAGAAAGAAAAGAAAGAGGTACAGAATATACCGGTTGTGTGTGATTATCCGGAAGTCTTTCCCGAAGATCTTCTCGGGTTACCACCTGATAGACAAGTGGAGTTTCGAATAGACTTGTTACCAGGTACAACACCGATAGCAAAGGCGCCTTACTGATTAGCACCAACAGAGATGAAGGAGCTTATGACGCAACTTCAGGAGCTGTTGGACAACGGTTTCATTCGACCTAGTTCATCACCCTCGGGAGCCCCAGTGTTATTCGTGAAGAAGAAGGACGGAAGCATGAGGATGTGCATAGACTACCGAGAGCTGAATAAGGAAACGGTGAAGAACAAGTATCCATTGCCGAGGATTGATGACCTATTCGATCAGCTGCAAGGTTCGAGCTACTTCTCAAAGATCGATCTTAGGTCAGGATATCATCAGCTGAAGGTAAGAGAGCAGGATATTGAGAAGACTGCATTCAGAATGAGATATGGACACTACGAGTTATTGGTTATGTCATTTAGACTAACCAATGCCCCAGCAGCATTCATGGATTTGATGAACATGGTTTGTAAACCATTCCTCGATAAATCCATGATAGTGTTCATCGATGACATTATGATCTACTCAAAAAGCCAAGAGGAGCATGGAAAGCATCTACGGGAAGTGTTGGAAGTGTTAAAGAAGGAGAAGCTTTACGCTAAGTTCTCCAAATGCGACTTTTGGATACGAGAAGTCCAATTCTTGGGTCACGTGGTTAACCAAGAAGGGATAATGGTTGACCCAACAAAAATCGAAGCAGTAATGAAGTGGGAACGTCCAAAGAGTCCCACGGAGATTCGAAGCTTTCTAGGATTAGCCGGATATTATCGACGATTTATCCAAGGCTTTTCTTCGATAGTTGTTCCATTAACAGCTTTGACCCATAAAGGAGCTACGTATACGTGGAGTGAGAAACACGATGAGGCATTCGAGAAGCTAAAGAAGAAGTTATGTGAAGCTCCGATACTTTCTCTACCCGATGGAGTTGAAGATTTTGTGGTTTATAGTGACGCTTCTGGAGTCGGTTTAGGTTGTGTTCTAACCCAAAGAGAAAAGGTGATAGCATACGCCTCTCGACAATTGAAAGAGCATGAAAAGAACTACCCCACTCACGATTTGGAGTTGGCAGCAGTAGTTTTCGCTCTAAAGATATGGAGGCATTACCTCTACGGCATGAAGTGCAAGTTGTTCACTGATCATAAGAGTCTCCAGTATCTCTTTAATCAGAAAGAATTGAACATGAGGCAACGACGTTGGCTAGAACTACTCAAGGACTATGACTGTGAGATACTTTACCACCCAGGTAAAGCCAATGTTGTTGCTGATGCTCTCAGTCGAAAAGTCAACCTTGAAAGGAAAATGCCAAGAACGTTGAGAATCGAAGTCGTCTCGACGATTGTGGAAAGTATCAGGAAAGCTCAAGAAGAAGCTTTAGAGAAGAATGATCGAAAGGAAGAACATTTGGGCAAAACGTTAGTGTTCGGTACAAACTGTCGAGGACTGAAAGTATTCCAAGATCGAATTTGGGTACCTAAGACGGGAGGAATAAGAGACCTTCTGATGGAAGAAGCGCACAAGACCATGTACTCGATTCATCCCGGTAGCACTAAAATGTATATGGACCTAAAACATTATTACTGGTGGCCGACGATGAAGCTCGATGTTGCAAAGTATGTGGCTGAGTGTGTGACATGTGCAAGAGTTAAGGCACAACATCAGAAACCGTATGGGAGTTTAGAACCTTTACCTGTACCCATGGGAAAATGGGAAGACATCACCATGGATTTTGTGACTAAACTACCTAGGACGAAGAACGGTCACGACATGATTTGGGTAGCCATGGATCGTTTCACCAAGAGTGCACAATTCATAGCAGCCAACGAGAAGTGGTCTATGGATAAGCTCGCAAATGCTTACGTCAAGGAAATTGTAAGACTTCACGGTGTACCTCTTACAATTGTATCATATCGTGATAGTCGTTTCACGTCGAGGTTTTGGAGGAGTCTACAAGAGGAATTGGGTACGAAATTATGTTTGAGTACGGCTTACCATCCACAGACTAATGGTCAGAGCGAAAGAACGATTAAAACACTGCAAGATATGCTGAGAGCATGTACCCTTGAGTTCCAAGGTAGTTGGGATGAGCACTTACCTCTGGTAGAATTCTCCTACAACAACAGCTTCCACTCGAGCATCAAGATGGCGCCTTATCAAGCTTTGTATGGACAGAAGTGTCGTACGCCGTCTTGTTGGCTTGAAGCCAGAGAGAAGCAGTTTATGGGCCTTGAGATAGTCCATGAAACTGCTGAGAAACTAAAGGTGATTAGGGAAAGGATGTTAGCAGCTCAGGATCGTCAGAAGAGCTATGCTGACAAGAAAAGACGACCGATGACCTTCGAAATTAGGGATTCGGTTTTGCTTAAAGTCTCACCATGGAAGGGACTTATACGATTCGTGAAATGGGGAAAGCTGAGTCCAAGGTTTATTGGACCGTTTAAAGTTCTTCAGAAGATTGGGAGCCAAGCTTACAAGCTGGAATTGCCCGAAGAACTCGGTGGTATTCATAACACCTTCCATATATGTTATCTGAGGAAATTCACGGGAGAAGTTCCCGACATAATTCCAATCTCAGAGTTAAGGATGGATGAGAATAAGAGGTTGATCGAAGAGCCTGCGGCAATTGTTGACCGTAAGACTAAAAAGTTACGACGCAAGATGGTCGACTTAGTGCTAGTCCAATGGAAACATTCGAATGGGCAAAATCTCACTTGGGAAACAGAGGATGACATGATGAGTCTCTATCCACATATGTTTGCTGATGCATGATTCTGGGACGGAATCATCCCAAGGGGGAGAGAATAGTAACGCCCGGGTTTCAAGGCTAAGCATTTTTAGACAATGTAATAGTCTAGGTCAATTCTTGTAACTCTTTTTTAAGTAATAAAGATGAAATATTTGAGTATTATGTGAATTATGTGTATTTATGTGCTTATTATTTAATTATAAATGTATAATTAATAAAGAATAAAAATAAGCGTCAAAATTAAAGTATGAGATAAGCCCGATATCTTTATATAAATTTGTAGTGGTCAAAACAAGGATTCCGGGGATATAAAAAACGCCGAAAACCGAGTTATAACGAAGAAGTTATGACCCGATGAAGTTTCGCGACGGAACCGGCACGATACCGGGAAGCGTGAATAGTGAATTTATGATAGAGCGAGATTTGCCTTAGCGATCTAAATGAAAGTCGTAGAATGCATTAAACCGAGAGCGTCCATAAAAAGAACGCCCAAATCTGACTTCGTATGAGGAAGTTGTGATTTTTCGAAGTTTCGGCTTAGCAGTGTACAGCCCAAAATTCGAATAATAGAACGAGCCGTTTTTAGCCAACACGACTTAAACAAGAATCGAAGATCTCGTTAAGAGTAGCCTAACGAGAAAAAGATGGGCGAAAACGGACATCGGATGAAGAAGTTATGAGAATTTAACGGACCAATCCTGTCCCAACCTGTTAATAATATAACTTTTAAAATAGAGCCAGAATTAGCCGACGAAGTCTAAACGAAAGTTGTAGAGTACGTTCCCACCTTCGCGTGGATATAAAGAACGTCGAAAACGGAGCTCGTATGTGAAAGTTATGATTTTTAGAAGTCGGAGTATGAATTTGCGAAATCTATTGCAAGGTGGTGACGTGGCTCAATCAGGGTCGTCGCTTGCTGAACACGGAGTCGCTTCGAATGATGACACGTCGCTTCGCATTACGCCCAGCGTCCGAAATGGAGTACGCCCCGCGTAATTTCGGTCCTGACCCCCTTCCGAGTGCGAGACAGCTATGCACCGCTGGCAACCTTATCCGAGACTACGCCCAGCGTAGCTCCTTCGACGTGCAGCGTAGATCCGAGCTTCGCAGCCTATAAATAGCTGTGGGGATTTCCGAACTTTTCACCCATTTTTCACTTCTCTCTCTACAAACTTTCTCTCTCTAAGTGCCCTAAGCCTCCCAAAACCCTTGGTATATCCCCTTAGCTCCCGAGGGAAGCCCCGAGGCACCCGGAGTCCCGAGAAAAAGTGTCTTTCGGTTTCGAAACACTGCTCCAAATAAAGCCCAGTTTTCTTTAAAATCCGCTGTAAATGAGCTGCGCTTATGCAATTTTTAATATAGCTTTCAAATAATTATAGTAATGTTATTAGATCCTTAAAATAATTATTTGGGCTATTATTATGAGTTATATTGAGTGTTATTTAACGCTTATATAATAATAATAATAATAATAATAATAATAATAATAATAATAATAATAATAGCTAGACTATTAATTAGTCGCGGTTGACGTTAGACTAAACCCTAGTGGTATTGGTACTAGGTTTTATCGAAGGAAAATTGTTTTGAGAGTATCGAAGCGCTGTCCAAGTGCTGAGTCGCCACCTTTCAGGTGAGTGCATAGTTACTTTCAGCTTACACATAGATATGAAGTATTTTATATAAATTACATGTTATGTGTGCATATTATTTGAATACTTGCTATCTATGTTGGATGAACGTTTTTATACATGTTTTCAATGATTTAAACTGTATATGTATTTTATATCTACGAAAATGTTGGGTAAAACATGGGTAGATGTAATAGGTGATGTGTGATAAAATGATGAGAGGCCTCGATGTTGATGTTGTTGATTCTGTCATCTAGCGGAGTATGGATGACGACCACGGACTCTTCTAGACAGTCTAGTGGAACACTAGCAGGCTCTCAACCTGTAGGTGTTTGTGAACGATGTGTTCACCGGTGTACTCCATCCCCCACATGGTTGCCTTTAGGACATTTATTGCTGAGTAATCCCCTTAGCAGTAGTGTCCATCCCGATGATGATCCTTAGGCTAGGTCCCTTATGATAGGTGTTTAGGGACGTAAAGTGAGGATAACGGGAACGGGTAATCGGGTTATTGTTGATTGATGAAATTAATAAACTTATTTACTGTGGCTTGAAAACCCTATGTTCTCACCAGGCTCCCCAGCCTGACCCACTCAGTTTCTTGTATTACAGGTAGTGGCGTATGAGCATAGATGTGATGTTTGGATGAGGGATTACGGATATAGGCCTGTAGATGTGAAATAATGTAGTAAGGCTTATATTGTACTGTTTATGCTTTTGATCTGTATCGAACGTGACATCCCAAGTCTTTTAATGAAATACATTTCTTTGGAAATGCTTTTGATAAATCTTTATCATATTTTGTTTTGGGACAAATTCTGCAACACTTTTATTTAAAATGTTACTCTAATTTTTAAACAAAGCATAAACAAAATCGGTCTTTTCTGGCCGTGATTTTGGTGATGTCATACAATCTTCCACCAATTTGGAATGCTCTTTTCACCATTCTATTTAAGTCCTTCTCTGAAAGAGTCACAGGAAGTGACTGTGCAAGCAAACTCTTTCTGGGACTAATGTACTGACTCTACACTAGGGAAAACATTGACTAGGGTTCTATTCTTTGGGCTCAATTCATCCAGAGCACTCATTCTGTAACTCGTCATAGTGAGATCTCCTGTGCGAGATTTTGGACTGTGGTGGTCAACAGGGCTATTAAGCAGCTAAAGATTATAGTGATGTATGATGTGTTGATGGCTTCTATTGCAACATTCCACACAACAGGGATTATCATGGCAGACCGGTCAAAGTTTGATTTTGTTGTTTCAATTCTGGAGGCATTGTTTCGTGATGTTCCTCCATCAAGTAAGATTCTCAAAGGACATCGTACTCTCACTCCTTCAGAACTTCGTCCTCTCACTGATGAATTTCAAGCTATTTTGGCTAAGGCTAACAAACCCAAGAAAGGGGCAAAGGATCTAAGAAACCTGCCAAGAATGATTCTGCGAAAGAAGGACCCTCTGCAGCTACGAAACCTCCATCTCAGAAGCGAAAGGCTCCTTCAACTTCTACTGCTGCACCCAAGCGAAGGAAGCAACCTGCAAGAAGGCGAAAGTCTCCCACTCCAAGTCCTTCTCAGAGTAACGACGAAAACTCAGATTTTGAGACTGAGTCAGAGATTCGCATTGAGGAGGATCCCCCTATTCGCAATGAGGATGCTGAACCTATTCACATTGAAGAACAGGAACAAGTTCGCACTGAGCGAGAGGTAACTCCACCCGTTCATGATTCTGTTCCTTCTCCTCCTCCCTCACCAAAAACAACTACCTTTGTACCAATAACCATTGCTCCGCTCCCAGGTGTATCATCCCAACCTCCCACAATGATTCCTATCTCCATACCCATTTTCACTGATTCCACAATTCCACCCCAATCCTCTTCAGCTCCTGAATGTTCAGTCAACATATCTGATACGGGGGCTAACACTTCAGGTTTTTCAACCCATGTTACCCCACCCATCTCTCCCATTCGTACTGACGATCCAAAGATGCTTTTTGGAAATGATGACAATGAAGATTTAGATGCTTTCTCTTTCATTCCTTATCAAATAAGGGTTGATAATGATAATGATGTATCTATTTCAAAAGCAGAGTTCAAGTCTATCCATGAGAAGCTTGATTAGTTGCTTCTCGCATCCAACGCTTCTGCTTCTGAAGCTTATTCAAAAGCTGATGTTGAAGCCATTCTTGAGCGAGTCACAAACGAGCATACTACTAATTCTTCCTCTTTCTCTAAAGCACTTTCGGACTCAACTGTTGTATGCAAGGAAACGACCGAAAATGGCGATAAACTAATTACTGATACAAGGTTGTTTATGGATGAATACCAGGTTACCTATAACAACAACACCTCCACCACCAACAAAGCGATTCAAAATGTTGGTGCCATGTTTAAAGCAGAGAAGGCAAGCTTTGTTGAACTTCGCACTGAGTTCAAGACTGATCATGAGGCACTACAGACTACTATTGATGCAAGACTCTCAAAACTTCAGGCAGACTTGGCAATGGAGAGAAAAATCATGGATGCTCTAGCACTAAAAGAGGAAAAATGTAAGGTGTTGGAGACCAAACTTCACCATACTCAAAAGAAGGTCTGTGATTTGCTAGCAGAAAAGGCAGTCACGCGTAGTTGCATTTCTGATATTAACGGACTGATATCTGATATCATTGAGACCTGAGACCCTATGATTTCAATTACCGTCCGAAAGCATCTGCTTGAAAAGCTGAGACCGGTGTTCGCAATGTTGCATCGTTTGGAGGGTGTTTCGACGCCGATGTCGTTTCCGAATCAAGAGGTAGAAGATAGCTCAAAATTTCATACGGAGGATGTCAAACCCAAAGTTTCTGTTAAACCACCTCCTGTCGTCAAGCAAGATTCGAAAGACAAGGTTCCGTTATTTAGCAACGAACCCATCATAGACAACAGTGAAGATGAACAACCTGATGAGGCTGAGATTAAAAGGCAAAAGGCTCATGAAGCAGAGATTGACGAACATGCTCGCATTATCAGAGAGGCTGAGGAAAAAGAAAGAGCTGAAAAGGAAGCTCATGCCACTCTTAAAAGTAAAATCTTGCTTTTTCCAAAATGGACCCTGAAGCGCATGCAGAACCAAGTTGTGGATATGCCAAGTCAAAACTAGTTGGATCCTATTGCTTCCTTTGAAGTTCAAAATTCACAGGATTCGCAGTTTGACCTTCCCATCACTCCGAAGGTGTTCAGGTTTTGTGCCTTCATAAAGGTTGCCAGTGTTCCTTTCTCGGATAGCGTCGGTGATCAAATGCTGTTTAACTTCTACTTGAAACATATGAAGCCTCAGTTCGAGACTTGGAGTGCAAACAAAGTTGTAGTTGTGAAGGTTACTAGTCCAATCGAGATTGAAAGCTTCCCTAATGCAAAGTTTAAAGTTGCGAGAGGATCTGCATGTCAAGCCTGCAAATTTACTCTCACAGATTTGCCATGCTTGAACCCCAATGACTGGATGGTGATTTACAATATCTTGCTGCGAGAGAAGGAGAAGTACGAACCGGTGTTTTCCCATCTTTAGATTATGATCAAGTCTTACATTCAGGAAGTTGGGACGATGGATGTAGAAATTGATGCGGTTATAAGACAAAAACCAAGTATTGTTCCAAAAGAAGCTCTGAAAGACTTCCAGAAGCTCAAGCCCAGAAAGATTTACAAGGAAGGATGGTTTGTTGTTTATACTGCGAGAGATCGTCCAAGTGCAGATCGACGCAAGTTATACTTTCATCTTGAAGACAAGCACTGTTTGCTACTTCTTGTTTGGAGTTCATTTTGGAGCTTGTTGTGAAGTATAAGGACAACAACAAAGATGATGTGAAGTGTTTCACTGATGTGATCACTTGGAACATTCATGTTCGCAAGCTGCTGCTGAGTTTCATTCCTAAAGTCTATGAAGTGCAGAAGCGAATTACGAATTAACATGGCCATGGTTTCACTTAACACAAATGGGGAGATTGTTGAAGATATTATTTTGCGTTGTGTGCCTATGTTATTTAGTATACTTTGTATTCACGGTTTGGGCCTATCCAACCGTGTTTGTTATTCTAGGGTTTAGTATATTAGGTGCATGCATGCATTCTTATCATTAACGCTTTTCTTAATTGTCTCATTTATTGTTCTGTAAACCCTAGCGCACCTCTACAGAGGAAGTTCTTAATCAAGCTCTTCTGAGGTGTGACTATATTTTAATCATTCGACATACGGATTGATTCATTGATTGTTCTTGTGTTTATTGTTCGTAATTATTTACCTGTTAAAGATCTAATCGATCTAAATATGGGTTGAAAATGGACATTTTCTGCAAAAGGGGTAAAATTCTGACATATTGCAGTGAACAATGGATGCAAGCTGTCATATGTACTTTTAGCACGGGCTGGTTCGGAACTTTGAAGAAATAAAAGCTTAAATTCAAAAGATGAAGTTTGATCCGTACATTGGGCTGCATTTGATTCTTCACTGATTCTCTAGTGGTCAATTGTGTGACTGTGATGAAATATGATTAACATTCTTTGCAATTCACTGGTATCAAAGAACGAACGAACGAAAAAAAAAAAAAAAAAAAAGGCGAAGGCTTTACAGAAAACTTGCATTGGCACAATAGGATTCGCATATGGAATTTGATGTTCGTCTCCTAATCGGTGCAGCAGTTCTTAATTCGTTCATTGAAGGGAAGATGTACCAAAAGCGAAACTCAAGATCAAGAACCGAACCTTACAACCAGAAACGAACCTTACAATCATAGACGCGAACTCACAAGAAGCGAAAGTGAAGAAGCGCACTTGAAAAAATTGGAACCCAAATAAACCGAATCGTTCGGTCTATTTCGGGGGTGTTTGGGGTATCTTTTCAAAGGGCAAAAGAACTTTTGGGAAAAGTTCCAAAAAGTCACGTTTCCCTGACTTTTCCAAAAAGTCAGTTTTCCCTCTTTAAAAAATTCAAAAGGAGCTTTCAAGAAGCTTTTCCCAAACATCTTTCGTATGTTATTTTTCCCAAAAAGTTCTTTTCCCTCTCAAAAAGATATCACAAACACCCCCTTCGCTTTGGGTGTGTAATCGACGGATTTGGAGCCAACTTAAGAGCTTTCGGTCCATGTCAATTTGAAATCGGAGCCATAAGGAGCTAACCTGCAATTGAAAGCGAACCTAAGACTCGCTTTTGGTCCATGGTCAACTGAAACGAAGGGCGAAACTCAGGCAGCAGGTCTTGGAATCGGAACTTCAATTTATAAAGCGTTCAGTTTAGAACTTAGTCTCGAAATCGTTATTGGCAAACAATCTCAATCGACATTTTCTTTATCAAAATTGACGGTTTCAGAATCCATGTCATAGTCGAAATCGGAATTTTTTTTTGGGATGAAATCAAAATCGTCGTTATTAAAAACGGGAATCGGGAGTTCTTTGTTTTGGCGTCTGTAATCGGAATTTACAAACGGAATCGGATTCGCTCTGCAACTCTTTTGTCGGCACTCTTCTGTATCGAAATCAAATTCAACATCGTCAAAATCAAAAGCGAATCGGGATTGAACATATTGCTTGGAATCGGAATGGTAGTGTTCGTAATTGCTTGGACCGATTAAAGTCAAAATTTGGGTTCAGGAACAAAGTTCATGATCACATTATTCATCTGCGTGGATTTGCGCACAACTCAATTAGAATCTGTAGGTTTCGACATGGATTATAAAAATCGAATTCGGAGTTGCACAACACAGTCGAGATGGAAACTGGAATTTTTAGACATCAATTTTATCATTTTCAGAAACTGGATCGGAGGATTGTAAATGGATATTTAATTTTGACTTTCAAAGTCAAAAGATGCGTAGATGTTCGTCTGAATGAAGAAGATGACACATTTTACATTCTTGGTCCTTGTAACTTCAGCGCTTTAACAGTTCCAGTTCTCAAATGTTTATAGACTTTTTAGTTTCTACCCCTACCCCTCCTATGGCATATTTGGTTATTTAGGGAAGCCTTTTTAGGGTTAATCATTTTATGATTCCCTACAATGCCTTTACAGTAGAAGTTCTTAATCGAGCTCTTCTAAGGCATTGATTTTATATTATGCATTTATTTTATATTTATGGTAGATATTTATTGTTCCCTATAAATAATCATTAGGTTTACTTTTGGTGTAAGCTTTTTACCAGATTAGGGTTTTTCTCTGTACGTTCATCTCATAATCAATACAAGAAAAACCTTTATCAGATTACTTGCATATGTTGGTGATTGATTCTTGAATGTTCTTGATATTCTGCATTCGTAATCTCGGGTTTATTCCCAACAGCCCTAAATCCACAACCAGACAAGGAACAGGAATTAAGGCGGCGGAATCACACACTCTAAGTCTGTAGAATCTTAATTATATATGACCCTGCGTTCACACTAAGCCATCATAGCTCCCTGCAAGGATCTTTAGTTTTTCTATGAATGATATGATTTATTCGGATGAGGGAGAAATTTACGATTATGATTTTTAATTGGTGAAAATTCGATGCTTAATTTTTGTTGTCTGGAAATGTACCAAAAATCCCAGGAGGGTTCCTTGTTGCTTTATCATGTCCTGTTGTTAAACTCCTTCCGCTCCTCCGTCACTCCACTTTGTTGGACAGTCTCTCTTGAAATGTCCCGTTCCACGGCATGTGCGGCATACCGGACTTACTCCAGCATCGGGGGTTGGAGAGATACATTGGGCCATGGTCTTACAGTGGCGGGCAGCGTGCCCCTTCCTGTTGCACCTATTGCAATGCAACTCCCGGTAGACTCCATTATGATGGAAGCTACACTTGTTGCATTTTGGGAGATTTTCAGCATATGGTTTTCTCAGTGTTGAGGTAGTGAGGTCAGTGGGGGTATGGGCTGCTACAGCTCGTTGCCTTTTGGTAGGTGCTTGAGTCAAACTGCCCCCTTTCCCATTTCAGGACTTTCGTTTCATGTTCTTGGGTTTGGGGTTTGGGGTGTCCTTGTATGCAGCCATTCATTGGTGCCCTTGGTTAATTATCATGATTGGAATCATCGACACCGATTCCATTTTTGTTTGTGTTGATAGTGTTGAGTTGTGTCATGACAGCTGTCACAATAACTTGAAAAATAGCGAAGTCTATCTGCAGGATTGGTATTTTGTTGGTTGGCCGCTTGTTTCCATGTGAAGGCATGATTCCGTTGCATGGCGAGAAACAAGCTCGTAAGTAAATTTGGTTGTTTCTAGTTGTATCTCATATATATACATTTATGTATACACATATATAAATCACATGTTTTGTTGTATGATTTTCCAAAAGTTTCGATCATATTATCGTATTGTACGAACTTTTAATTTTATCAAAATAGAATATAGCTATCAATACAATTACTTGATTCGAGATACATGGATTCTTGGAGGGCGTACCTCCCTTGATTTACTACTACTAGTTGTGATGAAAGACATAATAACCCTAAGACATAATGCTAGTAGTGTAGTCACTAGCTCAATTGACTGTCCTAGTCTATCATATGCCGAAATGACGGACAAGGTGCCTAGCCATTTCACTCATCTCATGAGTGGCCTCTTCCGCTCTCGGTTCTACTAAGGCTGCCCTAGCCTCAGCTGCAATGATTTTTTGTCTCAGGATGACCACTTCCTCCTCTAAGGAGTGTAGACGGTTTGTAAGATCCTCTTGCTCTAATTGCTGACTCATCATTGCTCCTGAATGGTGTTCTTGTCCTTCGCGGAGGCGTCGAATTCGCATTGTCGCATTTCGGGCTTCGCCTCCCATCTCCCTTACTTCATGATGGAGAGCCTGAACTTGGGTGCCTAAACGAGCCATTGGTGGTACAATTAGAGGTAATGCTTGATGGGTGAGGGTGTTAGGGCCCGAGATGTGGTGCTGTGGGTGTATGCCTAATGTGGATCGTTGCTCGTCTCCTCTAAACCAGACATGTTGTTGGGTTACCCCTTGTGGAGGTGCATCCTGGACAAGGTGAATGTTAGCAATGAAGCTTGCCCTTGCATGAGCAATATTTTCTTAATAGGTATGTTCATCCCAATAGAACTTCTATTGGATTTTTACGTACCTGGGAGGAGAGAGATGAAAGGGTCTCTTGCCCGCTCCTGTTAAGTTAAGACTCGCTAAGGATATCCCCGGCGCCTTCATCCTCGTCTGAGTCCTCATCAGAACCCTTCCCTAGTAGTCCATTTTTTGGTATTCTTCAGGACTCACTTCTGGGTTCTCCCCATGAACTTCTTCTGGCTCCTCCTTGATTCACCCATTAGCTACTAAGGCAGGATAGTGGGGGTCTTCGTGGTCAAACTCATCAATGTAGCTTGTGCGAGAATAGAGGTATTGTAACACTCTAAAATTTCCAACCAATTTAAACTTTTCAAAAAAAAACCCATATCATCAAGTTATTACAAAAAGGTTTTCAATACATTTATTATCAGAGTATTCCCAGAACCATATCATAAAACATAAACATGAGGAGCGGTACGATCATCCTTTGCCTTGCCACGGTCTCCTGAAGAACCTGAAACATTAAACCACAACTGTAAGCCCGAAAGCTTAGTGAGATACCCCCAAAATACCAACCACATATACCATACACACAACATATCACAACATAACAGAACAGAACAGCCATGCACTTCGGGTCTGCTGTGTGACTGGTCTGTCGCATTGGGCCTACAGTCTACCTGGTCCACTCTCCGAGTCTAGCCATATACATCGAGTCTACAGTGTGATTGGTCCGCCCGCACTGGGCCTTCAATCCACCTAGTCCACTCTCTGAGTCTACAATATGACTGGTCCGCCCGCACCGGGCCTTCAGTCGGCCTGGTCCACTCCCCGAGCCTCGGTACATCTGGTCCGCCCTCTTAGGGCCTACAGTCTATCCGGACCGCTCGCTGGGCCTTCGGGATAACCAGTCCTCCCTAGGTATGTTGGCCTACAGCACAAAGCAGGACCCGCCTCAACCCAACCCCAGTTCATCAACCATGTGCACATAAACATATAATCATATATCAAATCACAACTAACCAAACCGATCTTAGCAGATCACATACATAGCACATCCCTACCAGGATTCCGACCTAACCAGTCACTAGCATAGCATCATCCTATAAACCAGGCTACCGACCCTACCAGGTCTCTAAGATACACCATCCTAACTACTAGGATGCAAACATAACAAAGCAATTGTTGGGTTTTGAGCATTCTAACACTCCTTAGTGTACATGCAACCCTAAATACCTTGGATCTATGTTTTCTCTATTATACATGCAAATAAGAACTTCCAAGGTATTATCCTAATCTAGCATACAAAAACAATGAATGTAACAAGATAGAATACATACCTCTTGATGTAGGAAGTCTTCATGAAGCTTGAGTGCCTAGTGCCCCAAGTGTGACACCTCAAATGGAATCACAATCATCAAAACACTTAGAATAGCTTGAGAGAATTCTACACTTCATGAAATCGGCTAGCCCTCTCTAGAATAATACTAGTCACCGATTTTGCCAAGAATAATATCTTTATATAGTGTTACAATTAGGGTAAACTCTTAATTGTCATGGCTTTCCATTTCCCTGGATCCATGGGTACAAATACACCATGGAGCATCCATGGACCATCCTATGGGTTTTAGCCCAACTTGATTATCCATGGAGCATTAGCCCACTATACAAGTATGGATGATTTACACAATCAACCCATATATTTAATTAGTCTTCTTTTGATCACTTAATTAATCCTAGATTAATTCTTGATCAATACTAATTAAATAATCTTATTATTCTTATTATTAATATACTAGAACTTATAATATATTAATAACCATAAGTGTCTTATTTCTCTCATTATAGTCTATCCAAGTGCATGATGGTATGCAACCCAAATGGACCATGCCGGGTCGGGTCAAATCTTACCAATTATAGTTATGGACTTAGACATTAATCCAACAGTCTCCCACTTGGATAAGTCTAAAACTATTATTGCGTATGACTTCAGGAACCAACTGGCAATCGTAGCTCTCAAAAGCTTCTGTCGAACTCTGACCTTGTAGATGAACTCTGACCTTTGTCAATGACTTGTCCATTAGATAAGGGATCATATATTCCTCCATTCTAGATATCATATGGACTGAGACATGGATTATAATCATTCTCTCTGTCCATTTGTTGTTTCCCGATTTCCGATTTATGACGACTGACTAATTAAACAAATCAAATCAGTCCTGGCCCGGCCGAGCACTTCCATTTGTCATCATCAAATCATCGAGGGGCCCACAGATATCGCTTTTATCCCGAAGGTAAAAGGAACAGATAAACTTCGACTCATATGGCTTGTTCTACTACTTGTTGAATCATACACAAAGGCACGTTTTATAGCACCGAGTTACCAAATGCATTTTCGTGCTATCAATGTACTATCAACTCATAGTAACAACTCATATCTCTAGGTTTGAAGAATATAAGATATTATCGTCTCATGATCACTCGTGATAAAATCCATGAAGTGATTCCAATGAGCGCGGGTTGAATCCAATACTCAGAACTTATGAGCACTCATGAGTGTTGTAGCCCTTTGTCCAACACCTTAGACCTCTACAAGCCAACTCATGCCAGTCTTAATTCATATCTACTTCCAACATATGACCGACTGTGGATGGTTTGAATAACTTAGTCATTCCGGAAGAATAACCCAGTTTATTCGGGAAGTCAAAACATGCAAAATGAAACACAATAATAATTGAATCCAATATGGTATCAAAACCTATCACCATATGATTACACATTATTCATTGTATACTGTTTCAGCTATCAACTTTATTCTTGAATTTAAAACAATAGTTGTCCCATGCTCCAAGCATGTACACTATGTTTTCTAAACACTAGTCATGCCACACACCAAGTATGCATACTATGTTTGTCTATGATCTTTACTTTGTGAACTAGATCAATTGAACATAACTTCAATGATTCTCTTTTCACACTCCCAAATCCTTACTGCAAATGCAAGAATTCCAAATTCATGCCATTTACTGAAATCTGGTAGATTCTAAACTTATATGCATTGATCCTCTCGTAATGATTATGCACAAAGTCATAAAGACTTGGCAACAATCATTACAGAGTATTCCAAAGGAGATCATCTCCTTGGAAACATCCTTCTTGCATTAAGTTTCCTAATCTTAAACAGATTGAAAATTCAAACTTTGAAACATTTCCAGATTCCATTTTTGACTATCACTTCTGAACAAGAGTTGCCTCCTTACAGATTATGTCAATATGGTCCTTCCAGAATTATCACTATACTTCCAATTGTCCTTGAGTAACCAATCTTTGGTAAACCTTAGATTGTCCTCGACAATTGTTTAATCCTTTTAGTCATATCTAGTTCTAAACCTTTTCCCTTCTTAATGCCCCAAGCATTTGGAAAATTTTAGAACGGATGATTATAGCACATGTAATCGATCCTATATCCGAAGCATATGGGACACGATTCATCATGTCTCACATAAAGACTAAACCAGTCTTTTGCTATAATATTTCCATTTCAATTTGCCAAGTTCTCATAATTCAGATTATGAAAAGGGATGCCGTAATCATAATCGAATTTTAGAACGCAAATAATGGACCCATATACATAATTTCCTTATGTTGAGCCATTCCAACATGAAATTCATATATATCCTTGACTAAATGATTAAAACCTCACGATCTAAGCTTATAGATTTGAGATGAAGTATAATTTCCTCTCCCTTAATTATAGCAAAACAACTTTTTCCCAATTGAAACTTTTGTTTTCTATAATTAACATTGCTAACTTGCAATACTTATCATAATTATCTTGCTCCCACTAACATGATGATTATTAGCATAACACTTATGCTCCCACTGGCTTTGACATGTACCCAGAAATCAGCTGGACTTCAAGAAATCAATACTTCATTGATTTTCTTACCAAAGTTCAGATTTCTGATACTAGATTGTTTTGATAAGACTTTATCAAAATCATACACCTTCCCTTAGATAGCACACTTGTGTGTCTAAACAGTTATGAAGAGGTATGCCGTAATCATAATGGTTAGACCTTTTTGCCACTTCTCACAAGTCCATATTAGTGTGCCGGTTAACCACACGCGCTCCCTAACGACTTTGAGAATGCAAATATCACAATTGCTATCTAGATAAAATCTACTTAGTGAAAGTGTTTCCTCACCATCATTTTCATGAATCGGAGAGAAACCTTATGACACTTAGATTTAATGGTGTATGAGTTCCTACCCATATGAATTTGTCAAAACCATAATCATAAGACAAAGATAATGACAAATCCAAAACCATATGGATTGAACTCAATCTTAACTTCTTGCCACCTGGCAGCTCAAGGGCCTACCATTGCTTCCAAGTTGTTGTGCAACTAATTGAGAACTCTAAGAACTCATATGCAAAGCCAACTTTAACTGGAATGGGCACAGAATATGTCAACACGATAGGTTGTAAACCGCAAGTCGTGTGCTAGTGAAGAACTTCAGGTTTTATTCTTGATTAGTTCCTGAGACTTTCAAGACCTTTAAGACTCCCACTGTCCTCTTGACATATAAGACTTCCTTGTCAAACATCCAAGAGATAGTGCGGATTCTAATCAAGATGAACACTTCACACCATTGGCCTTAGTTGGTCTTTGTTTTATCCAAAACATCACAACTTACCAATTTCAAATGTACAAGAGTAGAAAACTTTTACTCTTACATTTGACAAGTGTTTTAAACCTTCTTTAAGACATGTCACTCAAGTTACAATCTTGGAGTATGACTCTAAGTCTTGTATTGGAACGAAGTATGACTCATCCTCTTGATTTAACCATTTCAACAATTCAAGATCCCTCTTCTTAGTCATAAGAATGCACTAAGATTTCCTTAGAAAACTAATTGTGATATGGTTTCTTAATCATTTAGATGATCACAAAACTGATACTAAAGTACTCTCCCATCTTTTCAGATTTGAGAAACTTTTATCCTTCTGCCTAATTTGATTCTTCTTATTCGCTCTGCCATACATTGAAACCTTTTCCAATGTCTCAGAGTTACACTTAAGCTTGTAAGTATAATCATATTTACTGAACTTAAGTAAATCATGACGAATAGTCTTATCAATCTTTTGTGGTGGACTTAATCAGTGCACAAGAATGTGTACTCGATCCCTTAGTCCATTACTTGACTCACACATCCATGTGATCGAGTAATTAGTCTTAATTTTCCAAAACTTGAAAGTTCTCATTCATCATGCTATACAACTTGCATGATTCCAAGTTCCGGTCCAATTGAAACTTGGGTGATGAGAATCTTTCCTTATTTGGTAAATTTAGACATTACCACAAATGAAAGAATCAATTTCATATTTCCACTCTTGCTATTATTGGAATCATATAAGCAACAATTTTTTTTCTCAAATGCCATTGTAAGGATATTTTAAAATAAATAAAAATCAAAAATTTTCTTTTATTTTAACACTTTGCGGAAAACTTATCCTTACAATCCATATGAAAACTTGTTGTTATCTATTCCTAAGCAATATCTCATAACTCCTGAGAAGTAGCTCAAGAATCCGATCTTCAAACTATGCGATAGAAATCCATCTATGCGATCAGATTCAACATATTCTTTCTTTAAGTTTCTTCACTTTTCTTTGATTCTTAAAACATCACCATGCGACCCGGTCACATCATGTATCAAGAATCTCAGAATAGAAACTTAACAGAGTTAGATAGTGGACTTTACCTGAAGTAGAGTCAAACTCATTGACTTTAACATCCTTAGGTAAATTTGGCAGCTTCGCAACCAATGCCCCTTTCTTTGGCAATATAAACATATGGACCCTTTGATAAAGGTGCACAGGACTATCACAGACTTAGTTTTTCTCTTTACCATTTGGTCAACCGAGTTGACTATGGCCGATCCCTTTCCATTGGGAAGAGAATGCTTTTCTGGATTTCCTGTGTCACTATTGTCAATGTCCATCAAGTTTTAAGGAAGTTGATCTTAGCAAATAGATAAGATCATTAAGGGTCTTGTCATAGTCTGTTTCATAGGTGTTCCAAAAGAACTCACTATGTGACTTAGAAAGTGATTGAACCACCAACTTTCTCAAGACTTTGACACCCAACTCTCCCGGCTTGTCAATATGTGACTACATCTCCAAGACGTGACCACACCTAGACCTTGCCTTGCCAATAGGGCCTGAGTGACCTTAAACTTTTTTCAAGAACTTGTGGGTTGGGGAGAATAATTGGAGGAGGTGAATGAAGTATGATTTCCATGGGACATCATCTTCATTAGGAAACCTTGTTTCAAGAGATTTGGGAAGATCATAGGTGTCTATTACAGACATCTTTTGGGAGATATTCAAGATAGTTGATTTAAAGTACTTAATATGACACCCAATATGAAATATTAAGGCTAGGACCCAACAAACTATTTTATAACTTAGAAGAGGTATGCCGTAATCCAAACTATAAAATATTTGAAGGTAGGTGAATGACGATTCACCAATTTCCACCAAGATAAACGAAATGTATTATTAGGTTTTAATTGGTTTTGAAACTCCTAGATCTTTGAGATTCATTGAACTGTTCAAAGGCATGTTTCAATCTCGAGTGTGCCCTTCAGGTTTTGTGACTGGGATGCCGAGGATCACAAAACAAGGTGTGAAGTAACCATTCAAATCACTTGGTACCCTTAATAAATTACCCCTCAATCGATGTGCCGGTTAACCACACACGCTCCATCGATACTATGATAAATATTAAGTCACCCTTTACCTACCTTGTTAAGTCCAAGTTAGCGTGCCGGTTAACCACACACGCTCCACTAACGACTTAGACAAATTGTAAAGTGTAATTTCATGGGTTAGCACCTTATTCACATTTTTCCTAAGTAACTAAGATTGGGTATTATTAAGAGTTTAGTTACTTAGTATTATCATTAATACTTTTAATGAAGGGAGAATTCTAGTCCTGTCAAACTCGTTCGGCTAACGACCCTCCACCAGTCAAGCAAGCGGTGGGTGAGAGTGGACACCCATTAAGTTGCCATTTTATAGGCAACAACCTTATACCCACCTTATAGACCGGCTTCGTGAATGAGGCGTACTAGCGGTAAGACTGACTTTACTCTTATACATATATATATTATTAACTTATAATATTATAAAGTATAAGGGTTGAATTTTAACTTTTAAAATTCTAAGGGCTAACTTGGAATTAAAGTATTCATACTTGAAAACTTTTTCAAATTCCAAAACTTGAGGGCAAGTTTTGAAACTATTCAAAACTAATTAATTCCATAACTTATGTGTTTAAAGTAATTTTAATCCAAAAACTCTTCAAGTTCCATAACTTGAGGACAAGTTATGGAAGACTTTAAACTAATAAAAGAACTAACTTTTTCTTTATTTTATAACTTATGGATTTAATTATGGTTACATATTTTCCTTTAATGAAGTGACTCTTGAACTTCCATAACTTGAGGACAAGTTATGGAGTCATAAAAGTTATTCAATGACACAAGACTCTTCATTTTGTAACCATTGCCAACTCTTATGAATTTTTATGAGTCTTTAATGTGACTCTTCATGTAACTTGAGGACAAGTTACACAAACACATTTTATACTCAACTCTTAGATTAAAATGGATTGAAAACAACTATTTCTCTCAACATTTCTATTAATCTAAGCAACTCATAAGAACAAGATAATCAAATCAAACTTTTTCATGTAATTAGTCTAAACCTTAAACTAATACAAAACATGAATCTATTGACAATTATCTTTGAAAATGGATTAGCATGAACATTACCACACCAAAAACAAGTTTATAAGTTCAAAAACAACTTAGGGTAATGTTCCTAGTCCATTTCTAGCCAAAAACGTCGAATATATGCTGTCTGGGGCTCCTACTCGGCGAGTGCATGAACCTACTCGGCGAGTAGGATGGTTTTACTCATGGACTCGGCGAGTTCATCAGTGGACTCGGCGAGTCCAATGCCCAGAAAGCCAGAAAATCGAGTTTTTCAGCATTTTTCAGCAATTTGCATCAAGTATAAGAGAAAGCAAGCCTGGGCTCTGATACCACTGTTGGGTTTTGAGCATTCTAACACTCCTTAGTGTACATGCAACCCTAAATACCTTGGATCTATGTTTTCTCTATTATACATGCAAATAAGAACTTCCAAGGTATTATCCTAATCTAGCATACAAAAACAATGAATGTAACAAGATAGAATACATACCTCTTGATGTAGGAAGTCTTCATGAAGCTTGAGTGCCTAGTGCCCCAAGTGTGACACCTCAAATGGAATCACAATCATCAAAACACTTAGAATAGCTTGAGAGAATTCTACACTTCATGAAATCGGCTAGCCCTCTCTAGAATAATACTAGTCACCGATTTTGCCAAGAATAATATCTTTATATAGTGTTACAATTAGGGTAAACTCTTAATTGTCATGGCTTTCCATTTCCCTGGATCCATGGGTACAAATACACCATGGAGCATCCATGGACCATCCTATGGGTTTTAGCCCAACTTGATTATCCATGGAGCATTAGCCCACTATACAAGTATGGATGATTTACACAATCAACCCATATATTTAATTAGTCTTCTTTTGATCACTTAATTAATCCTAGATTAATTCTTGATCAATACTAATTAAATAATCTTATTATTCTTATTATTAATATACTAGAACTTATAATATATTAATAACCATAAGTGTCTTATTTCTCTCATTATAGTCTATCCAAGTGCATGATGGTATGCAACCCAAATGGACCATGCCGGGTCGGGTCAAATCTTACCAATTATAGTTATGGACTTAGACATTAATCCAACAGCAATAACATAACAAACAACTACCCAGATTTCCATCCGATAAAGGGCCGACCTTGGTGCCTTAGACCCTGTCGATAAAGTGAGGATAACTCACCTCGCAACTGCTGACTGAAAAGATAAGATCACGCTTCTCCAACCTTCGACACGAACTCCACCACTGCTAATACCACAAGACTGAACATAGTAAATACCAATAGTTACCAAAATACCCCTGGAATTTAACTGGTCAACTCTTGGTCAAAGTCAAAGTCCTCAGTCAAAGTCAACCTTCCTGACTGACTCTACTCGTCGAGTCAACCTGCTGACTCGTCGAGTCCCTATCCTCAAAAACTCCCAATCTATGACTCAACTCGCCGAGTCGCACCAAGACTCGCCGAGTCCAACCAACTCTGAGTTACTTCCTGCTCAACTCACCGAGTCGTCCCTCGACTCACCGATTCACCGCTCAACCAAAAAGGTTAGGACCTTACGACTAGACTCGCCGAGTCTAAGGAAATCTTCAACAGACTCGCCGAGTTGTTCTTCCAACTCGTCGAGTCCATGCACATATTCATACAACTCGCCGAGTGAACCCATGTGACTCGCCGAGTCCAGACGTGACATCTTCATCCAGACGATTTCAGGCCATTCCAATGCTTCCAATACATAGATCTGGAATCCTAGGGCCAGATTCACATGTAAAGTTTCCAACTTTACGTGCATGCAAGGTTCAACAAGCTTTAAACAAGCTAAAATGAAGGTTTAAGGCAAGGACACTCTCAAACAAGACCCAAAGTTATCACTTTCCGAATTCATGGGTCACGACCAGTCTAGATCTGTAGTAGCAACCACAGATCTGAACCCAAAACTCGAAAAGAGACTCATATATGACGATTTGGCCTTAAAACTTCATTCATGAACAATCTAAGCACAACCAAGCCAAGGCAATAGCTTTTTACCTTTAATCTGATGCCAACAAGCAAGGAAATCAGATCCACTTCGCTCCTCTATGATCCCACCAACTCTTGCTTCAAGTAACCTTCTTCTCCAAGCTCCACAAAACACTTAAATCCCTCTCACTCTCAAATTAGGGTTTGGAAACGATGGGGAAAACTTCTAGACATCAAAGGGGTGCTAAAGAGGCTGGGGTGGGGCTTAAGGTTCCTTATATAGGGTGCAAACCCCAGGAATTAGGGTTTCTCATTCCAACACGGAATCGTCGAGTCCAGCCTCTGACTCGGCGAGTCCGGTCACTTAACATATACCCGACACCCGCTTAGACTCGACGAATTATAGCTCCTACTCACCGAGTTCCTTTCTTCCAACTTACAATTTTACCCCCCTGAACTCTTGATTCTGACTTTGGGATGTTACAGGTATGAGAAATACGTAGGGGTGTAAGTGTGTGGTTTCATAGTATCCTAAATTACTCCTATAGTATTTTAAATGTTGCATATGATTCTGGGTATCTTGGTGTTGGTAAGTGTAGACTCGTCGTTTACTATGACTATTTCCCAGCATATTCTAGTTACACCTCGGATAAATATAGTTGATCATGCTATATTTATTCAAGGTCTAATTACATATCTCGAGGCCTACCCGTAGTTTTCAACTCATCATACTACTTTTATTATGCCCTCGTTATGACACTGCCCTAACTTGTATGTACTTATACTTAAAATATTATTATATTTTTAAAAGTATATTTGTAGTCAGAGTGTTTTAGCCCCATGGTATTTATAGTTGTATATCTTGTATGATTTGATATACTAGTTCACTATAAACAATGCTCTGATACAAATCTGTCACACCGCCAAACCAGAACGGCAAAAACATCTGGGGACAGGTATTCAACCCTTCTTAAGTTTTAAATGAATTTGAAATTCCTAGATTCTTTTGAGATTCATTGAACTTTTCAATGGCATGTTTAAATCTTGATTATGCCCTTCAAGTTTGTGACTACGATACCGAGGATCACAAACAAGGTGTGAATAACCATGCAAATGTGCTTGGTACTCTCGATGTAATTTATCACCTAATAAATGTGTTGGTTAACCACACACGCTCCATTGATCTATGATAAACATCGAGCTACCCTTTGTCACCCTTTCTAGTCCCAAATTAGGGTGTCGGTTAAGCACACACGCTCCACTAACGACTTGGCAAGGTGCAAAGTGCAATTTCATGGAACAACATCATTTTCACATTTTTCCTAAAGTAATTAAGATTGTGAATTTTACGGAAACATTCAGTTACTTTATAAATCATTATACTTATTAATGAGGAATTAGTTTGTCTTATCCTACCCGTTCGGCTAACGACCCTCCACTAGTCAAGAGTGTGGTGGGTAAGAGTGTATACCCTATGACGGTCATTTTACAGGTCGCTTCCTTAAACAACCCTTATAGACCAGCTTTGTGAATGGGGCCTACTAACGGTAAGACTGACTCGTCTTATACATATATATAATTATTAATCTTTTAATATTATAATAGTATAAGGGTAGAATTTTAAACTTTTAAAACTCTAGGGTTTAGAATTTAAATATTTCAAAATTAAAACTTTTTAATCAAAATTTAAATTCCAAAATTTGAGGGCAAGTTTTGAAACTTTTCAAAGCCTTTCAGATCAAATTAAAATATAATTTAATTAATCAAATAATTTGTCATTATCTAAATTTGACTTAATTCAATTTATTGCAAGATCATTCACATCAAAAATACAAATAATTATCTTTATCAAATAAACTAATAATTATCTTATAGTTTGACAATTATCTTCTAATTGGATTAAGATATGCATTACCATAACAGATAAAATGATTTTTTTATTAGAAAAACAATTTATAGTAATCATCAAAATCCAATCTTAGCCAAAAACCCGAAAATTTCGTCAGATCCCATTCCGTGTCGTGGAAGGCTATTCCATGTCGTGGAATCAGATAGAATCAAAAAAACGAAAATTTTCAGCTTTGAAAAATTAACATAGCATCAAATACAATAGAAAAACGACCTAGGCTCTGATACCACTAATGTGTTATGAGCATTATATTATTCCTATGGTGCATATGCAACCCTAAAGCTTTGGATCTAGGTTTTCTCTAATTGTACATGCAATAATAATCATCCAAAGCTATAACCCTAATCTAATCTAGCATGCAAAAATTGAGATTCATAACTAAAACAAAGTTAGAATCTTACCTTTCAATTGTAGTTAGCTTGATCTTCAACCTTTGAAAACTTAGCACCTCAAATGTGATGACTCTAATAGATCACAAACACCAAAAACAATGGAAGAATATTAGAGAGAGGCTAGGGATCACAAAAATCGGTTGGTACTCTCCTTAGGGTTCAAATGGCCGAATTCTAGAGTCCCATGGGGTCTTTATATAGTTGAGCAACTAGGGTTTCAGTCAAAACCCTAATCCGGTTGCTTAGTCCTTAAGAAGCCCATAGGATCCTTCTAGAAGGCCCCTTGGATGAATTCTATGTGGACTCCCACATAGATTTCGTCCATTGCTTCCTTATGGATCCTAAGCCCAACTTTGTAACTATCTTATAATTACAGTACCGGTCCCCTCAATTTAATTAATTTCTTTTGATCACAAAATTAATTCTAAATTAATTCTTAACCAATATTAATTAAATAATATGTTTTCTCTTTTAATATATTATTCCTATAATATATTAATAAATCATAATTAACCTCTTTCTCCATAATTCATCCAGTTAAGTTGCTATGGTGAAGGCAACCCAAAATGATCATGCCACTATCGGGTTAAGTACATATCAAATATAGTTATGAGCTTAGACACCTAATCCAACAATAACTGATACAAACAGAAGCACAAACTTTATAAACTTTACAATAATTATACTAATGGCCTAAAACTCTTTGAATCTCTCAGCATAATGTACCTTCAAACCATTACATGTGATATAGAGAAACTGAGTGGGCCAAGTTGTGAAACCCGATGAGCACATAGGGTTTTCAACCCACAATAATATAGTTGTATATTTTATTCTACACAATTAACCCAATTACCCATTCTTGTTATTCTCACTCCCTGATTCTAAGGTGATGATATCGTTTGACCTATCCTAAAGGATCTCAATGAGTAGACAATATTACTATGGGGGTTCTGTAGCAATACATATCAATAAGGCAACCCTGATGGGGGGGGGGGTACCCGAATGAACATCTTTTCTTTTCCCTGAAAAATATGATCATTAACACCCCCAATTTGTGTTCCATACGACTACCTAGAAGTTAGTGGTCATCCTCTATACCATGTTAGATGACTAGTCCCAGTAATACATATAGACAATGCGTGACCTCTCATTGTTATTTTATTCCCTAAAACCCTTACTACCCCAATACAATTTAATTATGATAAAGTAAAATCATATCACTTTATCGTATATAATACACATGTCAAGAACAAAGATATAAGCACGTATAGCATTTAAGAATACTTCATATCAATATGTAAGCCGAAAGTAACTACACACTCACTTGGCAGAAGTATGTGACTCAAAGTCAGGGAAGTGTTTCGCCTTCACACTTTTCAAATACCTAAATGTATAGCACTAAGTATTAGCCTAGTTTCATAATCTTGGCAACTGTTTACATAATAGTCTTGATTCCTCATTAATACCAAGGTCTACATCAAGATCTATTAGTTAGGAATAACTAGGTAGGATCATATCAGAAGTAGGGTCCATTTGGTATACAGAGTATACTGTTTGAAAATCTCACTTTAAACACCTCACTAAATCCAACCTAGACATCACTCTCGTATGTAGATCAATCGGTATAATGACTTGGAATAATTTGATTTATAGGTTCATAATAATGACTTATGACTATAAATATAAGTCACACTGAGAAGTCTAGAGTGTAGCTTAACTTACAGATATTTTTCTGATAAAAGTCTGGAAATTGCACTGGAAGAGCTTCTACTTGATAGCTACTACTACTTCTGGGATCGTAGGGCTCCGGAGAAGACTAAAACTAAGGGAATATATGCCAAAATCGAAGGAAACTTGTAAGAAAGAGAGAAGAATGGGAAGTGTGGAAAACAAATGAGGGCGACTGTCTATTTATAAGGCCAAAATCGGACCTGCATGCCGCACCCAGACTATGTGTGTCGCGTACCCCTGAGACGTTGTTCCCCCCGTTTTTCTGCCACTTGTCGCAAATATGGTGGTCCACGCCCCACCTTCTAGAAAGTACGCTTCGTGCAACCTACTTGCGCGTGACGCTTCTTAGAAAACTTCAGAAAATTGTATCTGCTTCAATACGAACTCCGTTTTCGACGCTCTTTATATCCACGTGTAGCTATCGATGAGATCTACAACTTTCGTTTAGACTATGTCGGCTAATTTCATTTTATTTTTAAAGTTATATATTTAACGGACTTAGACTGTTAAAGTTCGTGTAAAAATCATAACTTTTCCAAATGACATATGTTCTCGATTGTTGTTATATCGACGAACTGGTATTGACGAGATCTCCAACTGTTGTTTAGATTGTTTTTCCTAATAATCGACCGATTTGAATTTCGTTTTCTATGCTAACACAACTATGCTGAAACTTTTGAAAAATCATAAATTCCTCTTTTGAAGTCAGATTTGGATGTTCCCTATTTGCTCAAGTTCACTTTTACGAATACTACGACTTTTATTTAGATTATCTCCCCTAAATAATCTTCTATTGAAAATAGTTATTTTTCGCCATGAAGAATAATTAGGCTATTATTCTTTAGTCATCTAACTCTATCTTGCGGGCGTTACACTCGATCACTCATTATATTGTTATAAATGTTAATATGATGTGTGTGTGAGAGAGAGAGAGAGAGAGAGATAAAGGGTCCACCGACCCTTTGTGAAATTTTGTCTTTTATAAAAAACAAAAAAAATCATTAAAAGTATCTTGGTAGGTTCACATAGCTTTAACCGGAAATTTTAACAAAGTTAATTGAAAGGACCACTAGTGGTACAAAATTAAAACTAAAAGGACCACCAGTGTAAGGTTTGCTCCATAATAACTATCTATACAATAAAGAAATATAAAAGTCCTAAGAATTATTTTAGAGAAAAAAATGACAACCATAATGAACATTTGTGAAATGTTGTCTATGGGTTATTTTCTTCATTATCAGTAAAAGAATCTAAATATGATTATAGAAATATATTAAACATATGAAAAGGCCAAAAGGGAAAGAAGATGCCAAGGCTTTACTGCCACTACTTCCATATCCAAAACTCAATAGATATACCAAGAGACACACCTTCCCTTTTGAAACCCCATAAACCATGGCTGCCAATATCGCCATTTCCACTTCTTCTTCTTCTTATTCTGCAACTTCACTAGCTACCAAACTTAATATCCCACCAAAACCCTCTTCATTTCGATCCATCTGTCCTCCAAGAGCAAACTCAAATCGTCGCTTCAAACTTCATGCAAAATTAGGTTTCTGCCCTTTTTCATGATCAAGTTACAGTCTTTTCTTCAAATTCGATCTTCTTTTGGGTCTTTTTGCTGTTCTACAGATGGGTTTTTCGTAATTTTGCAGGAGGAGAAGATGCGGAAGTCAGTAAAGACGGAAAGAAGAAGTTCATTACTAAAGAACAAGAACCAGAACAGTAAGCAATTCGATTCTTGACGTTTTAGAGAGAGCAAAATTGCATCTACTTATGGTGTGTAATTTGCTATGTGCAGGTATTGGCAAACAGCAGGGGAAAGGGAAGGGGAGAATCCGATGATGACGCCTCTACCATACATTATCATATTCGGCATGTCGACTCCATTTGTCATATTGGCTATTGGGTTTCTTAATGGTTGGATCAAGGTGCCCATCCGATGATCAAACCAGTCTTTGTTTAAATTCTAAATGTGATTGATACCTTTCTTGATCTTTTCATTCAAGATATGCATAGTAATTGTTTTCATGAGTTTAACTATACGAAATGTTGTTGTATTGAATCATATATTTAAATTTTGTATGAAAAAAGAGGCTCTAAATTTACACGATTAACTTGTTCAAATGGTTGAAATTTCATTATGATAATTGATAAGTTAAAGGTCTTACATTTAAAATTAAATGAATATGTATATATCAATATATCATTGTAAACAACCGCAAGTGCACCGATTTATTTTTTGTCCATATGGTGTCCTTCAATTATTATTTTTCTTTTTGGTTTCGCTATGGCCTTTTTCACTAGCTATTGTTTGGTTTCACCTCAAAACATTGGGAAGGAACTATTGCACCAAAATCCCATTTTAGTCAGAAATTCGTTTTGTCTATAGGAGGCCCTTAAAATTATTTTTTTGTTTCATTTTAGTCCTTTTTAATGCTACTACCCATTTATTGCTTTGGTTTGTCTAATGTCAAGTCCATGCCACGACGGAGACGAGCTCAAAATCTCTAATAAATGAAGGTTTTTTTTTTTTTTTTTTTTTTTTTTTTTTTTTTTTCAACTTGTCACTCTCTTATTCAATTTGTCAAATGTCATTTTGTGGTTATTTTGAATTATATATATTTTTCTATATATCATTTTATGAGTTTTTCTATTTTATTAAATTTCATATAATATTTTAATGTAATAATTGCATAAATGTAGTAATAAATAAATATTAATTTCAATAATAAACATATATTTTAATTTCAAAATTCTCAAAATTAAAGCTTATTAGTTTCTTTTCTTTATTTAAATTATTTGTTTAAATTTAAAATATAAAAAACATTTCAATTATAATAAAGGTAAAATGAAACATTTGTCCTACGAATTTTTTAGGGTTTACCTGTAGAGTCCCTAAACTATTTTCTTGGCTTTATAAGGGAACGAAGTCGTGAGCAACCTGTCTTTTTAGTCATATTCACCTATTTTAGCAGGTTTCAATGCCACATCAACAAGATTTGACCCATCAGCCATGCCATATCATCGATTACCATTACCCCACCCCTACCCAATACCCTTCTACTCTTCCCCACAAGAACTTCATCGGTGACCATCTCCGATCACCATCTCCTATTCGAACCACCTGAAATTAATTTGCCCCTTTTTCCATTTGTCACCCATTTCTTTTATATGAACCCTAACCCCACTTTTACTCTTGATCTCTCGACAGAAAACAAAGCAATTCTCTATCTCCAATCATTCTTGTCGTCCTTAATTGCGACTTTCTCAGCACTTCATCTTTTCCTCTCTCCTCTTTCTCTCTCTATCTCTACATCGATATATAAATTAGGGTTTTTGGCCCTTTAATTGGTTCTTTCAGATGAGTGCCTTGTCCGAGCCTGTTGCCTACAATAATAAAGACTCCGATGAAGAATCCTCATCTATTGGTACAAGTATTGTTTCCACTGCTACAACTCTACAACTGATACTTCTGCTGTTAACGAGCCTTTAGAAGACGCTATTGTTGTTGATTCTGGTACCTATGGCAGCGATGATAGTGATATTGGTAAATGAGGTGGAATTACAGGGGATCCTCTGAGAAAGTTGTTGGCGGGGGAGAGCGGAATCGGGTTGATGGAATGGTTCTATGTGTCCAAGTTTCTGGCTCGATTTGGTTTTACGGTGGATGGGTATATTGATGGGAAGAATGACCAAAGGCTTGAGGATTGTCTTCACTATTGCATTGTTACCGGTAAAAAGGCTCTTGAAGATGCTGATATTGGTGGTGAGAAATGCTCTAAGGTTTGTTGTTCTATTGAATTCCATTTGGGTAATTTGAAATGTATGAGTGGAATTTAATGGATGTGTGTGGATTTGGACGATATCAAGCTTGAAATTGAAAATATGGGATGAATTAAAATGACACCAACTGAGGTTTAGTGAATGGATGCCCAGTAAGCATAAATGGAAAAATGTGAAAGATTTCATCATTTTGAAACCTTTTCTAATCGTTATTTATCTTCATATGCATATATCTCTGTAAATTTTCTGATTGAAATCTGTTTAGGATCTGTTATTTATCCCTTCAGGTGTTTAGATGTTAGTGTGTTGGGTAAACTGCTTGAGAGGAAGAAGACGATGGTGGATGCCTGGTAGATTGTGTTCTTGAGAGAGAGAGAGAGAGAGAGAGAGGGAGAGAGAGAGAGATGGTCCAAGGGTAGGAAAAATTAAAAGTCGACGTGGGAAAATTTGTCAACAAATGTCAATATGGCAAAGGGGTAACCGAATGACCCCTTCACTTTGGTCAAAAGGACGTAATCGACCCGACAAAAACGACTTCGTTCCATCGTAAAGTCAAGAAAATAGTTTAGGGACTTTACGGGTAAACCCTAGAAAGTTCGAAGGGCAAATGTGTCATTTCCCCTATAATAAATCATTAGTTTTCTTATTTTCTTATAAATTCAAAGTTCTCAAATATTTTGATCTTTATATTTAACATTTTTTTTTAAATTAACTCATGTAATACATGGATCTCACAACTAGTTACGCGAATATATAAGATATCATATAGGAAATGGATATAATAGAAGATAAAGGAGAAAGAGGCAGTTGCCGATGATAAAATAAAAGACATGTAGTTATGGTTACACTACAAAATAACACATCTTTATAAATTAAATGTGTTCATGTCTATATATAGGGTACATACAAAAATAGATGGATTGCTATAAATCTAAATTCCTTTATGACCAGTAGTCATATGTAGTTTCTTATTTCAATCAACTCTAATAAATGAAAGTTTTTTTTCCACTTGTCACACTCTCATTCAATTTGTCAAATGTCATTTTGTGGTTATTTTGAATTAATTTTTTTTCCACATATCATTTTATGATTTTTTTTCTATTTTATTAAATTCCACATAATATTTTAATGTAATAATTGCAATAAATGTAGTAATAAATTGATATTAATTTCATTAATAAACTTACCTTTAATTTCAAAATTTTCAAAATTAAGATTTCTTTTCTCTATATATTACATAAGTTTATTTTAAAAAAATTAAATATGAAATTCTAAATATTTGAGAAGTTTGAATTAATAAGAAAAATAAGAAAATATTGAATTATTAAAATTAAAGTGTTTTTTTTTCTCTTTTAAGTTAAAAAAAATAATTTAAATAAATAAACAATGAAAACTAATGAGGCTTTAATTTATGAATTTTAAGATTATAAGGAAAGTTAATTAATGAAATTGATATTCATTTATCATTACATTTAAATACTATATGAAATTTAATAAAATAGAAAAAACCAAAAAAATGATATGTAAAATAAAAATTAATTTAAAATAACCACAAAATGACATGTGGCAAATTAAATGAAAACGTAACATATGACAAATTTATTATAATATGATTCAGTGAGCTCATTGAGCATAATTCTAAAGTTAGTATAAGATTTGGGAAGCTTATTTGTCCTCACAAAGAAATAAAGTCATAGTCCACCAGCCGAAAGGATTACCATACAAAGTGTTGAATCCTCGAAAGGATGAAACCATTACAAATTCCACCATCCGAGTAACACTATCGCTACACAATAATCATTCACCACCTGTAAAAACACACAGGCGCTTTCACATCACACAAGGGATTTACACATGTTTATCAACCATGTCTCGACTCAAAGAAGATACTGAAATTAATGTCCAGCAAACCCATGACATGTTTGTTGAGTACACGACATTTGAGTCAACTAAATTATCTCACAATACATGTTATTGATGCACCACCCATCCATGTGCTGATCCAAGAAAACATATAGATAAATTTTTGATCGGTCAAGAAAACTTAGAGTCGTTTTTTGGTAGATTACTAAGGGGTCTAAATAGATCTAGTTGTAACATTCGTAAAGTGGAATTAAAGTTTTAATTTCTAAGTATAAATTTTTATAGATAAGTTATTTTTTATTTAGTTAAAAATATTATTTAAAATGTTAACATTTAAGAAAATGTATTTTAAAAATAGGATTTGACTTTTCAAGATTTGGAGTTACTGTATTTGATCTTGACTTACCATTTTGAACTAGATTTTGGATTTATTTTGTAAGGGTGTTAACTTTAGGGTTGAAATGGAATTTTAAGGACTTAGAAGTTTTAAATAGAATGTTATATTTGGTTAACTGAAAAATAGCGAAGGAGGTTTGCTCTTAGAACGAACTCAAAATTTAAGTGAAATTAAAGTCTCATTAGAATTCTTTAGGGATGAACATGAGTCGGTTTGGATCGGTTTTTTGTTAAAACCAAACCAAACTGTAGAAAGTCGATTTTTCGGTTTTTAAACCCATATAGGTTCGGTTTTTGCATGGTTCGGTTTTTCGGTTTTCCAGGTTGAGTTTATGGGTTTTTGGTTTTAAACAGCGGGTTTATAAGCTCCTCCTTTTTTTTCCTAGTTTTTGGGTTCAAACCCAGTGAAAATACGTTGCGATAAATAATATTGTATCTACTTTAAATAAAGAGTACAAATTCTAATATTCTAAAAACATAAAAGTGTTTAAAATATCAAAGTTTAACACCATTAACAGTTTGTTGAAAATAAACATAAATTAAAGTCTAAAGTCTAAAACTAAAAGTTTAAAACATAACTAATAATATATATGTGGGTCAGTTCGGTTTTTATGGGTGGTTTTATACGTCAAAACCGAATCAAACCGTTATTTTTCGGTTTTTGTAAAATCCAAACCTAAACCGTCGGTTATTGTTTTGGTTTCGGTTATGTAGGATTTTTGGTTTTCGGTTCGATTTTTGTTTATCCGTAGAATTCTAACAGCTATTGAAATAGTCTGATCTCGATAAAAAACTGTTTTATGATGACACATTGGTCTTGATATGTTTGAGACGGAAGTGGAGATTGGTTCACTCATTGTGCTCCACTTATGATGGGACTATTTTATAGAATCTCCATATCACTTGTTTGCAAGATACCTATTCATGAATTTTATATAACGCTAGACAGCTTGATGATGGAATCTCCATTTTCAAAGCTCGATGATGGAATCTCCATTTTCCCGTTTTCTCTTTACCAAAGAAGTGGCTGTGTTAGGTGGATTATACAAAATTCAATGGGGAGAAAAGAAAGGTCTTTCATGTCGTAATTTTAGTGGTCGATTTTGATAAAATTATGTTTCAATCGTTTTATTTGCTTTCTAACAAATACCTATACATGATGAATACATCAGCCTACTCTAACCTTTTTTATTTTTATATTTTCTGCTAATTTCTTACTATTTTTTAATAAAATATTAATTGTTTAAAAAAAGTCATAGTGGATTAGTGGTTCATTACTATCAGCAATTCCAAATAAATGTCTTATTCTTCTTTCTAGGCTTTTTTGTTGGTAGGACCAAGTTTCGTTGATCGGATGGCATGGGATGAAAATTCTAATATTTATGACCAAAAGTACAATAAATTCCCAAAGGGGAAGTTTATACAAACGTAGGGTTACTCAAGGGACTATTTATGCAGTTCCTTCAAGATTCCCTGCGATTTCATACGAGCAAAGAGCCACAACATCATCCAGCCGTCCATTTTTCTCTACCCCACCTCCCCATCCAACGGTAGATAAACGTCCCACGTCACATTTTTCTTATCATGAAACAAACAGCTCTCATTCCACCACGTGTCACAGTCGATGCGTTATTACTACCTCGATCCGACGACCGTCGTACTTTTTCTCACAACTCAACGCTTCTTACAGACCCCAAGCTTCCCGGAGCTCCGGCGTACTCATCACAGCCGGAGGATTACTTGAGCTTCGCGCCAAATAATCCGAATTATCCTTTGAAAAGATTAGATATTCAAGCCTATGGCGGATTCGGATAACGAATCAGGAGGTCACAACGCCGGCGGCGAGTTATCGGCGAGGGAGCAGGACAGGTTCCTGCCGATTGCAAACGTGAGCCGGATCATGAAGAAAGCGTTACCGGCAAACGCGAAGATCTCGAAGGATGCAAAGGAAACGGTGCAGGAGTGCGTATCGGAGTTCATCAGTTTCATCACCGGAGAAGCGTCCGATAAGTGCCAAAGGGAGAAGAGGAAGACAATCAACGGCGACGACTTGCTGTGGGCGATGACGACGTTAGGTTTTGAAGAGTACGTGGAGCCTCTGAAGGTGTATTTGGCAAAGTACAGGGAGATAGAAGGGGAGAAGACGACGTTGGGAAGACAAGGCGAGAAGGATGGGTCATCGGGAGGCGGTGGTGATGCGGCTGCTGGCGGTGGAGGGAGTGGTGGCGGTGTGAATTCGGGTGGGTATAATGACAGCGGTGGAGGGATGTATGGAGGGATGCAGAACAACATGATGATGGGTCGCCACCACCACCAGATGTACAATTCGGGTTCTTATCATCATCAAATGGGTATGGGGTTAGGGAGTCCAAAGGGCAGTTTGGGCAGATCGGGCAGCATCGGTGGTGGAAGTGGTGGAGCTTCCACTGTGAAGCCTAGGTAGGTGGTGGCTGAAATATTTTTAAAAAATCAACTTTTTTTTTTTCTAGTCTTTTCTAATATATTTTTAATCAGTCTCATTAACATGTGGAATTTTCAAATATAATTCAACAATCTTATTTTGTTTTACTTTGTAAATAAATAATTGTTAATGAAATGTGTAATTATTTTTCATGTAAAAGTAAGCGATTTTAGATACTTAATTGTGAAGTGAACATTTTTTTTTTCTAAAATAAATATTATACTTATACTGTATATTATTAGAAAATATATTAATTAGAAATGAACCGAACAGACTTTAGATTTTTATATTTTATATTTTTGTCATAAAATTTTTGGATATTTATGCGTTTGGTACTTATAATTTTGTAATTTACAGAAAAGATGTGTGAGACTTTTTATTAAAGAAACACTAGTTATACTTAAGATTTTTATATATTGGCAGGTCTAACTATATATAGAAAATAAATTATAAAAATTGTTTTCCTAATTTATATAAAATTGTGTTTTTTTTATAGAAACATTCTGTGTGATTGAAAAAATAAAAAAATAGTTTGTAACAAATTTACATATTACTTCCCCATAATATATTGTCCTGTTTCTTCCTTACATTTTTTTTGTTTTCACATTTTGGTCACATCAATTTTGTATATTTATAAGTTTAACTCCTATATTTTCGTAGTTATGTTATTTCGACCCCCAAGAGGGATAGTAACTTCGTAGTTGAGGTTGACTTAAAAAGATATTAGTAGTATGTTAAATATGTCTTTAATTGGTGTAAGAAATAGTTAATGGATTTAAACGTTATTTAAATGTTGTAAATTTGAATAAAACTTGTTCTTTATTTAGCTTAATTCTTATTTATATAGTTATATGGTTTAGCTATTTGAGTTTAATAATCTAATATAGTTTTGATAGAGAATATTGAATTATTCAAGCTTTAACAGTAAAAAAATCTCGAGCCATTCAGGCCTTCATGACTCGTCGAAATAATAAGTAGATTTCAATTGCGAAAAAAAATAAAAATAAATAACAAGTAGATTGCAATTTTACGAGTTGAACTCGAGTTTTTGTTACTCCTTTTTAACCTACTTAGAACACAATTGTTTTACATTTCATCGTTTTATAGGATAACCACAAAACGACAAAAAAATGGAACAGTCTTATCATGGAATTTAGGTATCACATTCAGTTTGCAGAATGTTTACATGAATGTTCTAGGTGGTTTGGTGTAGTCTTGGTCATTTAAATTGGCCATGCCTCTTTCATTTTGTTTAGGATTTATTCTTTTATTAGTTGCGAGACCCGTATATTATACGGGTTGATAAAAACATAATATTAAATAGGAACGATTAAATGAGAAGTTTATTTGAATTTGAAATATGAAATAAGTGAAAATTATGAGAAAAAAAGAAAATGCAAAAAATAAATTAATTAAAGTTATATGTTTAATTGTTAGACCGTGTATTAAACCAGTTATTATAACAAAATGTTAAATACAAAGGTTTAAAGTGTAAATTTATTTGAAATTGAAATTGAAATTTCAAATTTGAAATTAATAGTCATTATGGTAGGTTTAATTTATAGAAACTAAATTAATGATATATTGAAAATGAATAATGAAATAAATGACAAGTGGAAAATAAATATATCTCAAAATTATGAGAAAATGACATGTGGCTAATTGAATGAGAGAATGACAAGTGGCAATAACATTTTTATTTATTAGGGTAGATGTGTAGATTAAAAAAAATTTACGTTATGTATAACTAACTAGGTGTGAGACCCATGTATTACATTGGTTTACTTAAAAAAAATTAAATATAAAATTTTAACAATTTGAAAATTTTGGATTTATAAGAAAAATGAGAAAAAATTTTATTTATTAAAATTAATGAGGCTTTAATGTATTGAATATATTACATATATAAACCTTTTCTAATAAATACTTACATATATATATTACCTTACATATTAAATGTGGAATTTTAATTTGATAAAATGAAAAATACAATAAAATGACAAGTGGAAAATAGAAAATCTAAAAATTTTAGAAAATGTCATGTGTCTAAATGAAGAAGAAAATGACATGTGGCAAAAAACCTTCATTTATTATTGTAGACTAGTTGTGAGACCCGTATATTATACAGATTGATTAAAACAAAATGTTAAGTACGAATGATTAAATAGAAATTCTATTTGAATTTGAAATTGAAATAAGTGAAAATTATCAGAAAAAAAAACATGCAAAAAATAAATAAATTAAAATTATGTATTTAGTGTGTACTAAACGGGTTAATTATAACAAAATGTTAAACATAAAGGTTTAAACTGTAAATTTATTTGAAATTGAAAATTTGAAATTAATAGTCATTATGGTAGGTTTAATTTATGGAAACTAAATTAATGATATATTGAAAATGAAAATTAAAGTAATGACGAGTGGAAAATAAATATATCTCAAATTATGACAAAATGACATGTGGCTAATTTTATGAGAGAATGACATGTGGCAAAGTCATTTTCATTTATTAGGGTAGACTAGTTATGAAACCCGTATATTATACGGGTTGATTAAAACAAAATGTTAAATAGAAACAATTAAATGAAAAGTTTATTTGAATTTAAAATTTTAAATAAATAAAAATTATGAGGAAAAAAACATGCAAAAAATAAATAAATTAAAATTATTGTTTAGTTATCAGACCCGTATACTAAACAGGTTAATTATAACAAAATGTTAAACACAAAGGTTTAAACTGTAAATTTATTTGAAATTGAAATTGAAATTTAAAATTTAAAATTTGAAATTAATATCATTATGGTAGGTTTAATTTATGGAAACTAATTAATAATATATTAGAAATGGAAAATGAAATAAATGACAAGTGGAAAATAAATATATCTCTAAATTATGACAAAATGACATGTGGCAAATTGAATGAGAGAAAGACATGTGGCAAATTGAATGAGAGAAAGACATGTGGCAAAATCATTCTTATTTATTAGGGTAAATTTTTTTTAATATATTTATTATTCAGTAATAATTAATACTAAAGTGCGAAAATAGTTTACATGGTTTCTTGAAAATTATTACTTTTAGTCCAAAAAATTTATTTTATTGTAGTTTTGGCCCGTAAAATCTTGTAACTTTTTATAATCCATATTAATATGATTTTCTTTTCTTTTTATTTATTTTTTTAATTTTCCGATTAAAAAAATAAAAAAATAAAAACAAAACTCTCCCGTACTACCACACTCACCCACCACATCTTTAACATACATATTATCCATCTCTCTCACTTTATTGTGCCACCGAAAACCATCACCACCAGCTGGAAACTACTGCTACTGATGGGTTTTAGTCATAAGAACATCCTATGTGCTCATACAAACCCTAATGCTTGGATCTAGGTTTCTCTATTGTACATGCAAGTAATCCAAGACTATAAACCATAATTCTAGCATACAAGTAATCATATTAACATAAGAATGGGTTTAAGATATTACCTTGATTGTTATGTAGCAATAACAATCACAATTCCTTCTCGTAATGACTTTAGAAAGCTTAGAGTCACAAATGTCACTCCTCTAATGGTTCACAAACACCAAGAGCAAGAGGATGAAGAATAAGGAGAGAAGGAGGCTGCCCAAAACGTGTGGAAACCCTAGAAGGAAGCTTGTCCACGTTTTTGGGGCATAAGGGCTCTATATATAGTGAGGCTATTAGGGTTATCTAACAAGGAAACCCTAATTTGGATACTTAAGCCCTAAGCAACCCATGGACTCCTTTCCTTAAAGGCCTTGGACGATTTCTAATGGGTTTCCCCATAGAATTCGTCCACTCCTTAATATAAGGCAATCCATAGCCCAAATTGCAATTATCTTATAATTACAATTCTAGTCCCTTAAGTTTAATTAATCTCTTTTAGTCACAAATTTAATTCTTATTAAATCTTGACTAATATTAATTAAACAATATGATTTCTCCTTTAATATATTATTCTCATAATATATTAATAAATCATATTTAATCATTTCTCTCCATAATTCATCCTATCAAGTTGCTTTGGTGAAGGCAACCCAAAAGGACCATGCACCATCGGGTCAAGTACATACCAAAATAGTTATGGACTTAGACACTAATCCAACAGCTACCAGCCGAAAACCACCGCCACAACCGTCAGTCTTCCTCTACTTCGTCTCTCTTTTTGTCCATTGTCTCATTCTCCGACATCGCCTACCTGATGTTAAAACATATCTTTCTGATTTAGTTGGAGTTCTAATCTGGAAATCCATCTCGTCGGTCTCTTTCTGGAACGTCATTGCTAGGGATGAGAACTTGGTATGAAAACCCGACCCGAACTGAAACCCGAATCGAACCGAACCGAATTATGCCCGAATAAGCAAATTTAATTCGGGTTTCGGGTATCTATATTATGCTTATTCGGTTATCGTGTTATTCAGTTCGGGTTACACAAATAAGAGTTTATTCGATTCTAAATACCTTACCTGAATAAGCATTCCTCGTCCTCTTTCTCTGATCGATAGAAATCAAAATCACGATTCACACTTCTGTCATCGTCGTTCATAACAGAAATAAAAACCCTATGTTCGTTGTAATATCCTGACTTCCATGTATATGATTTATTTCTTGAAAGGCAAAATCCCCTTGGATCTCATCGAGTTGATGGCCTCAACTCGACGTGTTGAAAGCTTTTGGGCCGCAGACTTTTTTGGACCAAATCGACGAGTTGGTAAGGAAGAACTTAACGAGTTGGCGGCTGGATGAGAAACCCTAAATTTTAGGGCCTGCACCATATATAACCTCCTTAAGTCTTTGAGGTTGATCTCTTATCAGCCTCCAAACCCTAATATCGACCTTGTGAGCCCTAATCTTCATTTCCTCTCATATTGTGAGTTAATGTGGCATTTTGGAGCAAAGAAGGAGAAGATTATGTGAAGGAAGCAAGGATCTAGAAAGCAAAGCCTTTAGTCTCCAGTTTGACACTCTTGTGGACTGTTGTGAGTATTCAATATCCAATTTATATATATATATATATATATATATATATATATATGTAGCTAGATCTTGAGTTTTGCCCTTTTTCCTCCTTATTCTTGGTTGTTGCATGCATGGACTTTATAAAGTTGGAAACTTTATAAATATCCATGGCAAGATGGCCTCATAGTGGGTTAGATCTGGCTTTTTGCCAAGCTTTGATGCCATGCATGGATTTTAGGGCGTATTTCCCCCTTTTGGCCCATTTTGGCTTCAAGACATGCATTGGACATGCATGTCTATAAAGCATCAATCTTTGGGACGTTTTTGAGGTTAGGACCTCTTCTGGAAAGGATGGGTTTTAGATCTATAGGGTTTTACGCTTAATGGTTAAGCCTTTGAGTTTTCAAGCCTTGGATAAGAGCTTTTGAGCATTTGGGGTAGTCCCAAAGGATAAAGTTGGAAACTTTATACTTTAAGACACATTTGGAGTTCAGATCTGAGCCTTAGAGTCCCTGGAATCGAAGAATAAAACTTGACAAGTTGGCTAGGGTTTTCCAGACTTTCTGAGTACTAGAGGAACTCGACGAGTGGCTAGGTGCACTCGATGAGTTGGGTCAACATGGACTATTGATCTTGACCGTTGACTTTGACTTTGACCATGGTTGACCAAGTTTGGCTTTGAGGGCATTTTGGGTATTTTGGGGTTTTGATAGAGATGGTCACCTGTTGGTTGTAGGCATTCGAGTCAGGAGCTGAGATTTGAGAGTTGGATCTTATAAGTCAGTGCTGCTTGTGAGGTGAATTTTCCTCACTGTACTTATGGGTTGAGGGCACCAATGTCGAACCTTTTGGACTATTATCCTGGTTATCTTAGGATATTATTATGTTGTTATGATCTGTTAGATTGGTATCCTGGTAGATAGGAACATGTTATGCTTATTGATCTGTATGATTGGTACTTGCATGTTGATTGATTATGTGTTTATGAGTTATGTATATGTCGGCATGTGGGTTGAGGGGGTCATGATTTGTGTTGAAGGCCAACAGACCCAGGGAGGCCTGCGAGGTGGTCAGTCAGGCTAAAGGCCCGACGAGCGGTCCGGATAGGCTGTAGGCCCTACGAGGTGGTCCAGTCATGCCGAAGGCTCGGGAGCGGTCCAGATAGGCTGAAGGCCTCGTGAGGCGGTCCAGTCAGGATGAAGGCTCATATGTGCATGTTGTTGTTGGTTATGTTTATGTGGTGGTATTTTAGGGAAGACTCACTAAGCTCTGAGCTTACTATTTTTGGTTGTGTTCAGGTACTTCAGATGATAGCAGAAAGGCGAAGGCTTGATCGTGCACCTCCTCGTATTTCATGTTATGATTTCTAGGAAAAAATCTGATGCGAAACCTATTTTGAAAACAATATGTAATAAATGATGGTTTTTGGATTTATGTAAAATTTTTAAATTTTTCAAAATTTTATGGATGCTACACTCGTTCTCGTCATTTCAAAATGACCAATATTCTCATCTATTTCCAAACTCGAAATCACTTTTGTCAATTCTTCCTCTTGTTTCATGCTTTCAAAAATCGACCTTTCTTATTGTCTCTAAGAATTCACTAATTCCTACTTTGTCTAGTCATGGAAAATTGGGCTCCAACGTAAGAAACTCAAGTAAGAAATTAATTCTCATTATGTTAATCTACTATGTAAATGTTATTCTTTCAATGTGTTATTGTGTTATGTTATTCTTTGAATGTTTTATGTTGATGTATAAAAGTACATTGTTATTCTATTATTCATGTTATTCGGGTTATAGAATCCTAATAGGTCTTTAATCATCTTGTACATGTTATTCAGGTTATTTGGGTAATAACTGAACCGAACTGATTAATACCCGAACCGAACCGAACCCGTATTGGTTAATCAATTCAGTTTTTGGTTCATGCAATTACCCTTATTCGGTTTTCAGGTTATTCGGGTTCGGTTCGATTCGGTCCAGTTCCGACCCGAATAACATCCCTAATCGTTGTTGTCGGAAAACACATAGAGGGTTTGTTTTTGTCTTCGCTGAAAGATAGAAGGTTTGTTTATCTGCACTGCCAAAACGATGGTTTTCAGATTCGAGGTTTTCCAGGAGGTAGTGGTGGTGTTGACTTGTGGTGGCGTAATATTCTACATATTTTTGTTTTCTCATTTTGTCTTCTTTGTTGTATTCGTCGGAGTCGTTGCCCAGATTTGTTCATCCAACCAAGCTTCAACAACGATGGTAACCGATGTTGTAACTCGAAAAACCTAAAGAATTCCTCATATTTTAAGTTTGCGGATCAATTATCGTTTGGAGATCAAGTTCAATGACATTGGGGTATAAGATCGACGACGCTAGTGTTAGGGTTTCCAGATGGTAGTGGTGGCGTTGAGGTTAGGAGTGGTGACGCTAAGATCTTTGGGGAATGAGAGAGATAAATGGGAAGTTCGACAATGAAGGCGAAGTCGTCAAATCATTCATCATTGGAGTTCAAATTTGTAGCTTGATTCGCCAACGCCGGTGAATGTGACACTAGGGTTACAAATAACGACGACGCTAGGATTTTGTTGCCTCCAACAGGTGGTGGGAGTGGTGTTTTAATTTCTTGACATGTGGTCGTGGCAGCGACGATAACATTCTTATTGTTCCACCAGGTTGACGTCGTGGTGTTGAGAGGAGATATAAAGAAGTTAAATATGTGGTAGATGTGGTAGGATAGTAAGGGTAGATGGGTGAAATTTTTATTTTTGAATTTATTATAAATACATAAATTAAAAGAAAAGGGAAAAACATAAAAGTAAGGGCATAATCCTCATTTAAAGACGTTTCAAAAAAATTTAGACCAAAATAGCTATAAAATTTCTAATTTGTACCAGTGGTAATAATCAAAAACGTTTTACATAAAAGTGGTATTTTTAAGTTAAATAGAGGGGACAACTTTTGTAGTTTTGTTTAATTAGTAATATTAGAAAATAAAATGGGTCCCACACTCATTCTATCCAACATTACCCTTATAAACTTGGGTTTTTGTCATAAAAGCCCCTAAATTTACATAAAAAATCGGTTATGCCTAAAATCGATTTTTTTTTGCCACAGATGCCTAACACTTGCCCCTCATGTTTCATTTTAATGTTTTTTACCGTTTTCCCTTAACCAACCGGTTACATTCCCATTTGCAACCGGTAACATTGTTAAGCCCCTCTCCTCCGTTTTTCCTCCGTTAACACTTTGTCAACATTGAGACAGACACCTACCACCCTCCCATGCTAGTACTTCTTCAGACGTAGGTAATAGGAACTCAAACGTTAAACTCCATTTGGTGAAGCATTTTCATTGTCTGAAGCTAGGGTTTTTCAAGAGGTAAGAAATTACGGTCTGATCATGGTTTTTATGAGAAATCATCTCCATTAATTGCTTACTTTTCATGATAATGGTTGCGATTGTGCAAGGGTTAGAAATGGGTTCTTCAGACGATGGTTACGACGACCCATTTGCTGGAGTTTACGAATCATTTTCTGGGTTAAATGAGATGGATTTACATGGATCATGAACCATAAAAAGAGTTTGTATCAAGGCTTGATAAATGTAAGGATCATTTTCTTAACATTCTACTTTGTGATGCGAACATTAGAAATGCAAGTATGACTGATGAGGTGAAAGATCGAGTGGACCATGGTAATGATTTGCCAAATGATGAGGAGGCAGAGGAAGAAGTGACTAACAAATACAGAATACATGATCCAAATGTTAGGTGGGATAAGATGGAACCTAAGTTAAGGGACGTGTTCGAATCACTTGCACAACTGAAATTCTGTGTGACAAACTATGCAGTAAATGGAGGGTACCAAATATACTTTCAAAAGAGTGACAATAGAAGAATTGTTGCAAGATGTGGTAAGAGACATGAAGATAATAAATGCCCTTTTAGACTTTATGCAACTTGGATGTACAATGATAGAACCGTCCAAGTCAAGGCAATGAATTATGAGAATCTTTGTTCTAGAGTGTTTAAATTTGGGTCTATTGTTACCCCGGAATGGATTGGAAGAAACTATGTTACTGAGATAGCAAATAAGCCCAAAGTTAAACTTAGGGAGATGATCAGTGGCATCAAACAAAGATATAGATGTGTGGCATCTATAGGACAGGTTAGAAGGGCAAAACAGTGGGCAAAAGAACTGATTGAGGGTAAATTAAATGAACACTATGTAAGAATTTGGGATTATGCCCAAGAGTTGTTGAGATCAAACCCCGGGTCTACATGCAAAGTTGGTGTTACTAACAATCCAGATGATAAGAATTATTTTAAAAGGTTTTACATATGTTTCAAATTTGTACGTGTTTGCTGGAAAATAGGGTGTAGGAAGGTAATAGGGTTGGATGGATGCTTCCTAAAGGGTCAGGTAAAAGGTGAATTACTCACACCCATATGTAGAGATGCTAACAACCAGGTGTTCCCAATAGCTTGGGTTGTTGTTGATGTGGAAAACAAGGATAATTGGACCTAGTTTCTGGAGCTTCTGAAGGATGATCTTGACCTTGTTACTGGTGTAGATTTGGTTGTTATTTTTGATCAACATAAAGTAAGTTCCCTTATAATCATAGTATATTTCAATTTGATTATTTCAATATGGTTATAAATACTAAGATAATATGTTTGTTCACAGGGTTTGCTTGAATCTGTTAAGGTTATTTTGCCACATGTGGAGCACAGGCAATGTGTTAGACACATTTATGCAGATTTTAATAAAGCTTTCTCTGGATTGGAGTTGAAGAAGTTCTTTTGGGCTTGCGCAATGAGTTGTGTTGAAGGTGACTTCTTGAGAAACATGGAAAAAATAAAGACCATAAGCCCTAGTGCATATGAGTATCTAATGTCAAAAGAACCCAAAACATGGTGCAGAGCTTACATGAGTGTAGGGTTTGCTTGTGAGGCAATGGAGAATGGTATTTCAGAGTGTTTCAACTCCATAATTGTAGAAGCTAGGAAAAAACCTTTGATTACAATGCTTGAAGAGATAAGGATATACATAATGGACAGGTTTTCCTTTATGAATCATGAATGCAGTAAATGGAAAGGTAATATATGTCCAGAGGTGATTAAGAAGATGAATCTTTTTGGAAAGAACTTTAGGTAAGACACAAAATAATTGTTTCTTTTTCTAACTTTCATTATAATTGATATATAATGACTAATACATACTCTTTTGTCTTCATGCAGGCTTTGGTTAGTAGTGCATAGCTTAGGAAATGTATTTGAAGTGAGAAGAGCATGTTCTAGTTACAAGGTAGACTTGGATAGTAGGGTTTGTTCTTGCAGATTATGGGATTTGTCTGGAATCCCTTATGTCCATGCCATAGCAGCCATTAATTATATCCATCAAAATCCAGATGGATGTATTAGTGACTACTTTTTAGTGAATAAATTCAAGGAATGCTACTCTACAAACATCAGACATGTGAATGGGAGTAATATGTGGCCTCTAACTGGATACAACAAGCCTTTGCCACCTGTTGGTAGGAAAATGCCTGGTAGGCCCAAAACTAAAAGAAGAAGGCATGCAAGTGAGAAAGAGAGTAAGTTTAGTTCCACTTCAAGGGTGAAACCCCCAAGGACAGTAAGATGTGCTAATTGTATTGAGTATGGGCATAATAAAAAAGGCTGCAAGAATGAAAAAAAGGTACCAATTCCTATGCCACCAAAGAAGATTGGGAGGCCTAAGAAATGTGATGTAGCTAGATTCAATCCACATGTTTCTGTACCCACTCAGTCTAGTCAAAAAGCAAGTCAACAGGGCAGTCAACCACTTGTGACATCAACTATAACCACTCAACCTAGTCAACAAGCAAGTCAACAGGGCAGTCTGCATGCTTCAAGTTCTAACACTGGCAAGAAAATGAGGAAATTAGGTTTAAGAGGCCCAAGTTTCAGAGTTGGTGACATTGCATCTGTGGGTACTCATTCAAGTGAAGTAACTGTCCTAGATATTAGAAGGAAGAAATTGGCTGTAAGAAGGCAAAATAGGAAGTCAACAACCAAATTTCAGGATGAATTCAACAACCAGGTTCCAAATGAGGTTACTCAAGCTCCTGCTCTTAATGATGTTCCTTTGGTGAATGAGATGATAGAAGAGGAAGAAACTGAGGTGTCAGTGAAGGTGACAGAGCCAGTTTTTAATGAAGTTCATTTGGTCAATAACCAAGTTCCAGTTGTTAATGATATTCCAAATAATGTTGCTCAAGTTCCTGCCGTTAATGATGTTCCTTTAGTGAATGAGGTGAATGAGGTGATAAAAGAAGAAGATGACATTATGGTGCTAGAAGAAGAAGCAGTTATGGTGCTACAAGAAGAAGCAGTTGATGTTCCAACAAAGGTTGCCCAAGATCTAAAAAAAAGTTTTGATGAAGTTGGAGAAGCAATTGATCAAATTCTTGGTTCTGGAAATGCATCAGATGCATCTGATGTTCCATTGGTGAATGAAGGTAGTGCAGAACCTGAATTCACTGAAGGACATGCATCAGATGTTCTCCCAGATAAAATAAAGATAAGTGTTGAAGGAATAGCATGTAACATCCGGGTTCCCAGGTATCATATTTTTGTTCTTGTATTTTTGAATGTTGTGGGGAGACTCGGCGAGTTGGCGTCTAAACTCGCCGAGTATGGTCGCGGATTCGTATGCGAGTTCACAGCTGGACTCGGCGAGTTCACGAGTGGACTCGGCGAGTCAATAGTGATTAATGAAACCCTAATTTCCAGGGTTTGAGACCTATTTAAAGGCCCTTAGGGCCGTCATTTGCGTCCACCAACCCCCAGAGAGAAACCCTAAGAGATCTAGAGCGTTTGTGAGGAAGGAGAGGCCATTTTTATCCTTTTGTGGGTGTTTTTGCAAGAAGGAAGTGACCAAGGCAAGAGGAGGCTGAAGGAGGTGCGATTTTGGGGGTTTTTGAGCTCATAGAGATTGTATTGAGGTATTATTCTCGGACCTTCTTCAGTTTTGTTGTTGATTCTTAGTGTTAGGGTTTTCTAACCCTTTTAGAGGTTGATTAAGTGGAGCATTTGGTGTAACACCGTAAATTTCAAAACAATTTTTCATTTAAAAATAATCGTTTAATTCTTAAAAACACTTTTCTTAAAATCTCATTCATAATCGAATTACAAAAACATAACTCCATTTTCACTTGCATAATAAACCAGGATCCTCAAAACATGACTCTTTCTCTGGTGTGTACAATCGAGTCGGTGCCGTCCCGTGATCCTGAGAGAAACCTGAAACACATAACACAAAACACTGTAAGCACGAAGCTTAGTGAGTTCCCCAAAATACCACACATAACACATATTAGCCACTCAAGGCTATAACTCTGTGGGTCCGTGGACCCTACTCTGTGAACCTTCCGGTCCTAACTCTGTGAACCCTCCGGTTCTAACTCTGGGAACCTTCCGGTTCTAACTCTGTAAACATGCACATCATAAATCACATAGAAATAATGCAGTACAACACATAACATACATAGCATACAAATACTCTGTCACATAACTTTGGTTACCTACTCAAGGTAAAGTATAGTGAGAAGACTCACCTGGCAAGCAGTAAGCAGATATCCTCATGCTTGCATCTCGAACTCGCCACCATCTATCACATAAGGCAAATGCTCTCATGAACATAACTCTCGAGACTAGACTCAAACCTCTCTTGGCACTCTCTTAAGGGTAAAAGACCATTTTACCCCCCCTCCCCTTCTTGGCCTAAAGACCACATTGCTGACCAAACCCTAAAAGTCAACAGAAGTCAACGGTCAAACTTTGACCCAACTCGCCGAGTGCACTCTGGTGACTCGGCGAGTACACACATGTCCACTAACTCTTTGTCCCACTTGGTACGTCGAGTCCCTCCCTATACTCGACGAGTCATACCAAACAGGAATCGCGGGGCCACCCCGACTCAACTCGCCGAGTCTCAAGAACAACTCGGCGAGTACCACCTTGAACTCCAATCCTCTAACCCCCTCCTGACTCACTGAGTCATCCCCCAATTCGGCAAGTCTATTCACTGAGCAATTTACGTGAAACCCTAACCCTACTCGCCGAGTCTCAAGAACAACTCGGCGAGTTCATGCCATGCACAAACTCTACTGACCTCCTGAGGTCAGATCTGTTTCCCCAAACCATAGATCTGGCCTCCCCAAGCATGAATGTCACGTAAAGTTCGAAACTTGATGCTTGTAGAACCACAACAAGGCATCAAAAGGAGATTTAGTCCCAAAAATGGCAACCTAAGGCCAATAACCCCAAACTGGTCCATAAAGCTCCAAGGGTCAAGGTCTCTGGACCTCTTTGAGTCCAGATCCAAGGCGCAAAATCGAAGAGGGACCATTTGCTTCACATAATCACTCTCCAAAGGGGTTAGAAAACCCTAAATCTAATGATTAACACCAAAACTGAAGGAGGTTCGAACCATTACCTTAAAATGATGTCTCTAAACTCTGGAACTGCTTGAATCGCACCTCCTCTTTGCTCTTGTCACCTTCTTCTTTCTAAACCAAGGGTTCAAGGATCAAAAAGTGACTTCTTCTCCCTCACAACGATTTGGCTCACTTAGGGTTCTCTCCAGGGACTGGTAGCCGCAATGGGAGGCTATAAGTGCCCTTAAATAGGCTCCAAACCCGGGGGATTAGGGTTTCATTAAACAGCGTGGACTCGTCGAGTCCACTAATGGACTCGCCGAGTCCGGACGTGAACCCGGATGAACATCCGCGACCCTACTTGGCGAGTCTTGGCTCCAACTTGCCGAGTTCCTCCTTAAACACCAAAATAATTAAATAAAATAATATACCTGGGAAATCAGGATGTTACATTTGGTCCCTTCTCGAGTTTGTGCTCTGGATCTGGACCCAAAGAGGTCCAGAGGCCTTAACCCTTGGAGCTTTATGAGTCATTTTGGGAGCCATGAGCTTGGGATGTCATTTTTGGGGCTAAATCACCATTTTGGACCATTTAGATGTTATATGAGTGTCAAGGTCCGAACTTTACGTGATTATCATGCTTGGGAAGGCCAGATCTATGAATGTATGGAACAGATTTGACCTCAGGAGTTGTATGGAGTTTGTGCATGGCATGAACTCGCCGAGTCCGAAGACAGGCTCGACGAGTAGTATGAAGGTTGCCCGTAAATCACTCAGTGAGTGGACTTGCCGAGTTAGGGAATAACTCGGTGAGTCAGGGAGAGTCAGGGGAGACTGAGTTCAAGTGGAACTCGCCGAGATGTTCTTGAGACTCGGCGAGTTGAGTCGGGGTGGCCACGCGATTCATGCCAGGTGGAACTCGTCAAGTCAGGGGAAGTACTCGACATGCCAAGAGAGGGACTAAGAGAGTCAGTGGACACGTGTAGACTCGCCGAGTCGCCCTAGTGCACTCCACGAGTCGGGTCAAAGTTTGACCGTTGACCTTGTTGACTTTTAGGGTTGAGTACAGTTGTATTTATAAGAGTATTTACTTTATGTGATTAGGCGGAGGCTAGATCACATTCCTACCGAGTCAGATATTTACCGAGACACCGAGGTGAGTCTTCTCACTATACGTTACCTAGAGTGGTATATTGTGTGGACCAGAGGGTCTTATGTGTTATGTATGAGATTATTTGATATGTGTTATATGTATGTTGTATGATGTTATAGACCGGACCGAAGGGTCCAACGATACAGACTGGGCCGGAGGGCCCAATGAGCTATGACCGGACCAGAGGGTCCAACGAGCTACGGGACTGGAGGGTCCCGCTGAGACATATCGACCGGAAGGTCGTATTATAGCCTCGAGTGGCGTATATGTTGTATGCAGTATTTTGGGGAACTCACTAATCATTTATGCTTACAGTTGTTGTGTTATGTGTTTCAGGTACTAGTGATGAGCGCGGGAAGGCACCAACCTGATTCGTACACACACACGCATTGGAGTTTATGTTTGAGATTCTGGGGAGATGTTTTGTGATGATAACATTTGATACAATATGTTTTGACATTATTTTATGAGTAAATGTATGTTTTAAAAATGAAAAAAAAAAATTGTTTCGAAAATTTACATTGTTACAAGTTGGTATCAGAGCCTTGGTTTGAGGGATTCGGATGCATCTTCGGGCGTATCTGAACTCAAACTGAGGATTTGAGGAAAATCTTGATAATGAAGTAAAATTTTTGAAAAGAGTAAAAAGAGTTTTGAGACAAACAGAGCAGAGCCGTGTGTACAATCAGCCAGCGCCCGAACGGTGAATCCCCAAAAGTACCCTTACATTATGTGTTATGAGATATGTTATGTTACATTATGCATGCTAGAGTAGGCTAGATATACATATTAGGACTAGAGTGGCCTGATTTGTGATGCCTTAGCCTAGGAGATTTCTACTGCTGAGATGCTTTGAGAGCGAGTAGATAGCCGTTAGGAGCTCATGAGAATAGAGTACTTGTAATCCAAGATCCAAGGAGGAGGACTTGGAGTGAATGCTGATGCGGTGTGGTCAGTAGTATTGGGCCCGTACTACTGAAGACAATAGATTAGTGGGCATTCCAAGTAAGAATCTTTTGGACAACGGAGGACAAGTAGGGTTGCGTCATCGAGTATGTGTATACTCGATTGAGTCTCTGATAATTTTTGTTGTATTTCAGAGGCATCATGGTTGGGACTTGACACACACCTGAGAGCAGTAGTGTCAGCGACGAGGATATCCGTTGATTGATTCATGAGGAGGTGGTTGCGGCCATCCGGGCTGAGATTCCTGAGATGTTTGGGGAAATCAAGACCACGTTGATTGAGACTTTTGATGAGCAGCACGCAGCTCTGACTGAGGCTGCTGCAGCTGCAGCTACTGCTGCTACCAGACCTCAGGGAGGTGACTCGTTGTTGTTCTGGGAGTTCAGCAACACGAAGCCACCAGAGTTCGATGGGATGCAGGACCCAATTACCGGCTAGAATATGCTACAAGAGTGGGAAGGAGGGGCATATCGCGAGGGATTGCCCTAAGGGATTTTCGGTTTGCTTTCATTGCATCCAGATCGGCCATCGGAAGACCGAGTGCCCTCAGCTTCTTCAGGAGTCAGCGCAGGGATCTGCGCCTGCTGCTAGGGCTACCGAGGTTCGGCCGGTGAAGGCCGAGGCCCCGAAGGCTCGTGGGAGAGCATTTTAGTTAACCGCGAAGGAGGTCCGCGCGGAACCCGATGTTGTGGCTGGTATGTATTCTCTTTTCATCTTTTATTTGAGTTGAGTTTTTATGCTTATATGATGATATGCGTAGGTACTTTTCTTGTGAGTTCTGTGCCTGCGTTGGTATTATTTGACTCGGGTGCGAGTCGGTCGTTTGTTTCCGTAGCATTTAGTCAGCATATTAGTATCCATCGAGAGGCATTGGATCGGCCTCTGCGAGTTTCCATAGCTGATGAGCGAGCAGTGTATGCTTCAGATGTGATTTGAGGATGTGTCCTTGAGATCTTTGGTGTGGGGTTCCCGATAGATCTGGTTCCGATCGCGATGGGGGACGTGTGTGTTATAGTGGGTATGGATTGGTTGAGCCGGTATGGGGCTGTGATAGACTGCGAGCGTCAATTGGTGACGATTCGAGACCTTAGTGGGGGAGTTCTTACGGTGTACGGCGAGGGTACACGTACGGGGTCAGCATTTTGCTCGACCGCCAGAGTAAGACAGAGTCTACAGCAGGGCTATAGGGGATTTGTGGCATATATGATGGATGTGAGGGTTGATTCAGAGAGACCAGAGTCAGTTGATGAGGTCTCGACGGTGCGTGAGTTTCCGGATGTGTTTCCAGAGGAGTTGTCGGGTGTGCCTCCGAAGAGGCAGGTAGAGTTCGGTATTGAATTGGTTTCGGGAGCTGCACCTATTGCCAAGGCGCCTTATCGCCTTGCACCTCCGGAGATGCAGGAGTTATCCTCGCAGCTTCAGGAGCTGCTGGGGAAGGGGTTTATCAGGCTGAGCAATTCGCCTTGGGGGCGCCTATTCTTTTTGTCAAGAAGAATGATGGTTCGCTCCGGATGTGCATTGATTATCATGAGTTGAATAAGCTAACGGTCAAGAACCGTTACCCATTGCCGAGGATTGATGATTTGTTTGATTAGTTGCAGGGAGCACCTTGGTTCTCCAAGATCGATTTGAGGTCTGGGTATCATCAGGTGAGGGTGTGGGAGGAGGACATCCAGAAGACAACATTCCGGACTTGTTATGGGCATTAGGAGTTCGTGGTGATGCCTTTCGGACTCACCAACGCACCGGCGGTGTTCATAGATCTCATGAACAGGGTGTGCAGACCGATGTTGGATCGCTCAGTGATCGTGTTCATCGACGACATATTGGTGTATTCGAGATCCAGAGAGCAGCATGAGGAGCATTTGAGGGAAATCCTCGGAGTTCTGAGATCGGAGAGGCTTTATGCCAAGTTCTCTAAATGTGAGTTCTGGCTACGAGAGGTTCAGTTTCTGGGGCACCTCATTAACCAAAATGGGATATTGGTCGATCCGGCCAAGATTGAGGCGGTCATGAGGTGGGAGGTGCCGAGATCACCCACCGAGATCAGGATTTTTCTGGGTTTGGCCGGCTATTATCGGAGATTTATTAAGGATTTCTACAAGATCGCCGTGCCACTCACCAAGTTGACCCGGAAGGGTGCTGCATTTTCTTGGGGTCCGGAGCAGCAGACCTCGTTCGAGACACTTCGCCAGAAATTATGCGAAGCCCCAGTGTTAGCCCTTCCGGAAGGGATGGAAGATTTTGTGGTATATTGTGATGCATCGATATCCGGATTGGGAGCGGTGCTTATGCAAAGGGGGCATGTGATAGCATATGCATCGAGGCATCTTAAGCCTCATGAGTCGAGATATCCCACTCATGATTTGGAGCTGGAAGCGGTAGTGTTCGCTCTCAATATCTGGCGACATTATCTGTATGGGGTTCGGTGTACGATATACATGGACCATAAGAGCTTGAAGTATTTGATGGATCAGCCCAACCTGAATATGTTCCAGAGGAGGTGGTTGGCTGTGGTCAAGGATTATGATTGTGAGATCCTGTACCACCCGGGCAAGGCTAATGTTGTAGCCGATGCATTGAGCCGTAGGGCGGAGGGCGCCCCAATACGAGATGTTTGTTTGAGATTGACAGTGATGACCCCGGTGTTGGATGCTATTCGTGGGGCCCAGGCTAAGGCTGTGAAGCCAGAGAGCCAGAAGAGAGAGCGAGTTGTCGGGATGGTATCAGAATTAGTTACCGATAGTCGGGGGCTTATGACATTTCAAGGTCGGATTTGGGTACCGTCCGTGGGCGGCATGCGTACCATTTTAATGGAGGAGGCTCATCGATCGAAATTCTCGATCCATCCCAGGGCCACTAAGATGTATTTGGACTTGAAAAGGGATTATTGGTGGCCCTATATGAAGAGGGATGTCGCATGGTTTGTAGAGAGATGCTTGATATGTCGCAGGGTGAAGGTCGAGCACCAGCGTCCACATGGTAAGCTGCAGCCATTAGAGATTCCCGAGTGGAAATGGGAACAGATTACCATGGACTTCATCACCAAATTGCTGAGGACCGCGAGGGGTGTCGATGCAATTTGGGTGATTGTGGACAGGTTGACGAAGAGTGCTCACTTCCTGGCCAACAGTGAGAGCTCTTCTGTGGAGAAGTTGGCGGAGATGTACGTGAGAGAAGTGGTATCGCGACATGGAGTGCCAATCTCGATTGTCTTAGATCGAGATGTACGTTTCACTTCTAGATTCTGGAAGAAGTTTCATGAGGAATTGGGTACGAAACTGCATTTTAGTACCGTATACCACCCACAGACTGACGAGCAGAGTGAGCGGATGATTCAGATGCTCGAGGACATGCTTTGAGCATGTGTGTTGGATTTCGGCGGGAGTTGAGACACGTATTTGCCCTTGGCGGAGTTTTCTTACAACAACAGCCATCATTCGAGCATTGGCATGCTGCCCTTTGAGCTGTTGTATGTGAGGAGGTGTCGGACCCCTATTTGTTGGGGAGAGGTAGGGCAGCGTGTGATGGGTAGTACCGAGATTGTGCTTCAGACGACAGAGTAGATCCAGCAGGTCAGACAGAGGTTGTTGACCGCTCAGATTCTTCAGAAGAGTTATGCGGATAGACGTCGGTCCGAGCTCGAGTTTCAGGTTGGCGACTTCGTGCTCCTGAAGGTCTCTCCTTGGAAAGGAGTGATCTGATTCAGGAAGAGGGGCAAGTTGGGGCCCCGATATATTGGTCCTTTCAGGGTGATCGCGAGGGTAGGCAGGGTAGCCTATCGTTTGGAGTTGCCAGCAGAGTTGGGTCAGATTCATGACACTTTCCACGTGTCGCAGCTACGGAAGTGTATAGCCGATGAGTCGACAGTGGTGCCATTAAAAGATATTCAGGTGGATGTGAGCCTGAATTATGTTGAGAGACCGGTGGCGATTAGGGATCGGAAGATCAAGGTTTTGAGGAATAAGGAGGTACCTCTGGTGCAGGTCCAGTGGCAGCATCAGAAAGGGTTAGAGTTAACTTGGGAACCAGAGCGTGAGATGCGGGAGCAACATCCAGAGTTGTTTGCAGATCGAGTCTTCGAGGGCGAAGTCTGATTCTATTGGGGGAGAATTGTAACATCCGGGTTCCCAGGTATCATATTTTTGTTCTTTTATTTTTGAATGTTGTTGGGAGACTCGGCGAGTTGGCGTCTAAACTCGCCGAGTATGGTCGCGGATTCGTATGCGAGTTTACAGCTGGACTCGGCGAGTTCACGAGTGGACTCGGCGAGTCCACGTTGTTTAATGAAACCCTAATTTCCAGGGTTTGAGACCTATTTAAAGGCCCTTAGGGCCGTCATTTGCGGCCACCAACCCCCAAAGAGAAACCCTAAGAGATCTAGAGTGTTTGTGAGGAAGCACATGCCATTTTTGATCCTTTTGTGGGTGTTTTTGCAAGAAGGAAGTGACCAAGGCAAGAGGAGGCTGAAGGAGGTGCGATTTTGGTGGTTTTTGAGCTCATAGAGATTGTATTGAGGTATTATTCTCGGACCTTCTTCCGTTTTATTGTTGATTCTTAGTGTTAGGGTTTTCTAACCCTTTTGGAGGTTGATTAAGTGGAGCATTTGGTCCCTTCTCGAGTTTGTGTTCTGGATCTGGACCCAAAGAGGTCCATAGGCCTTAACCCTTGGAGCTTTATGAGTCATTTTGGGAGCCATGAGCTTGGGATGTCATTTTTGGGGCTAAATCACCATTTTGGACCATTTAGATGTTATATGAGTGTCAAGGTCCGAACTTTACGCGATTATCATGCTTGGTAAGGCCAGGTCTATGAATGTATGGAACAGATCTGACCTCAGGAGTTGTATGGAGTTTTTGCATGGCATGAACTCGCCGAGTTCGAAGAACAGACTCGGCGAGTAGTATGAAGGTTGCCCGTAAATCACTCAGTGAGTGGACTTGCCGAGTTGGGGAATAACTCGGTGAGTCAGGGAGAGTCAGGGGGGACTGAGTTTAAGTGGAACTCGCCGAGTTGTTCTTGAGACTCGGCGAGTTGAGTCGGAGTGGCCCCGCGATTCATGCCAGGTGGAACTCGTCGAGTCAGGGGAAGTACTCGACGTGCCAAGAGAGGGACTAAGAGAGTCAGTGGACATGTGTAGACTCGCCGAGTCTCCCTAGTGCACTCCACGAGTCGGGTCAAAGTTTGACCGTTGACCTTGTTGACTTTTAGGGTTGAGTACAATTGTATTTATGAGAGTATTAACTTTATGTGATTAGGCGGAGGCTAGATCACATTCCTACCGAGTCAGATATTTACCGAGACACCGAGGTGAGTCTTCTCACTATACGTTACCTAGAGTGGTATATTGTGTGGACCATAGGGTCTTATGTGTTATGTATGAGATTATTTGCTATGTGTTATATGTATGTTGTATGATGTTATAGACCGGACCGAAGGGTCCAACGATACAGACTGGGCCGGAGGGCCCAACGAGCTATGACCGGACCAGAGGGTCCAACGAGCTACGGGACTGGAGGGTCCCGCTGAGACACATCGACCGGAAGGTCGTATTATAGCCTCCAGTGGCGTATATGTTGTATGCGGTATTTTGGGGAACTCACTAAGCATTTATGCTTACAGTTGTTGTGTTATGGGTTTTAGGTACTAGTGATGAGCGCGGGAAGACGCCGGCCTGATTCGTACACACACACGCATTGGAGTTTATGTTTGAGATTCTGGGGAGGTGTTTTGTGATGATAACATTTGATACAATATGTTTTTACATTATTTTATGAGTAAATGTATGTTTTAAAAATGAAAAAAAAATTGTTTTGAAAATTTACGTTGTTACATAGCAAATTTACTTGAAGTAGGATATTTCATGGCTGAAATTGAAAGCATGGGATGGTTGGAAATTGAACTTGATGACACTCCACCAGTTGAGATGGTAATTTATTAACCTTGTAATTTTAAATATATGTTTTTCCCCTTTATATGATATGGTAATTTATTAACCTTGTTATTTCTTGCATCAGGACTTAAATGAGGATGAGCCTGATGTTGATGAAGGTGAAGCTGACTTTATAAATGATGTTCTAAATGATGGTGGTGTGATTGAAGGTGAAGGTGAAGCTGACTTTGTAAATGATGGTGATGTGATTGAAGTTAAAGGTGTTGAAAATCAAGATGATGGTGATGTGATTGAAGGTGAAGGTGTTAATCATGGGAATGAGGTTGCTGGTGATGTTCTAAATAACGAGGTTGTTGATGATGGGAATGTGGCTGAGGATGAAGGTCATTTGATAGTGCCCAAGACAAGGAAAAGAAAGCCATCAGAGAGGATCACTAAACTAAAACTTAAAAAGTCAGTTTTTGATAAAGATGGGGGTGGTTCCACATGTTCAAATCCAGTGAATCTGGAGTAGTTATATATATATATATATATATATATATATATATATATATATATATATATATATATATATATATATATATACTAGGCAAATGCCAGTGCGTTGCACATAAACAATTATATAGTTGAAATCTTTACAAATATATGTTTTTTTAATATAACAATAACGTTGTTGTTAAATTTGATATAATAATTTGTATACTAATTTGATATAATATATTGATTATTTTGAATTATATGATGATATATACATCTATTATAATTGTATAATCTCCACCGTTTGAATAACTTCTACCCGCGAGTTACTCATGAATAAAATTAAATATAATATGGTTTAATGTTATTTATATTTGTTGTTATTCTTAATTAATTTTTTAAAAATTTATTTGTTTAACGCTTTATTTCTATCATTATAATTATTTAAAACACCAAAAATTGTTTTTGATTTTAAAGGTAACAATATAATCATTTATATAGAGTTACATTTAATTATTGTTATTGTAAGTTATTTTAAGCTACTTATTTGAAAACTTTTAACGATTATACAAATATCTTTAGGAAATATTTTAGTTAAATTGAGATTATTATTTATCACTTTTATTCACAAAATGTTCATTGGGTTTTTTAGGTGGAACTGAAATTTATATTTAAGTTGACATTGTAATGTTATATTTAAATTAACAATTTAAGTATTTTGTCCAAAATGTTCAAAAGTTGTAGCTTTAAAATGATAATGGTTTACATACAACAACATCTTAATCTAATAAATTAAGTATAATATGTTAAAAATTAAATACATAACTTTATAAGTAGAAGTAAAGATGTTATTTTAATATTGAAATTTAGTTTATTTATGATTACATTTTAGGTTTGATATTTATTTAACCTTATTAAGCAAGTTATAATCATTATTAGAAAGGCACTACACTTTATCACTTTTAACTACTTTACAAAATATTATTTGAGTTATTTAAGTTAAACTAAAATTTATATTTAAGTTGATCATGTAATGTTATATTTAAATTTATAATTTAAGTATTTTATACAAATTGTTCAAAAGTTATAGCTTTAAAATGAAAATGGTTTACACCTAACAATATAATAAAACTAATAAATTAAGTATAATATGTTAAAAGTTAAAAAAAATTAACTTTATAAGTATAAGTAAAGATATTCTTTTCATATTGAAATTTACTTTGTATATGATTACACTTTATGTTTGATATTTATTTAATCTTATTAACCAACTTATAACCATTATTAGGAAGAAAATGAAAAGTCATGAGAGTTTCAAATGAATGTGGTGAAAGGAAAAATGCTAGCTTTATAAGATATATATATATATATATATATATATATATATATATATATATATATATATATATATATCCTTACTATATTATTAAGGATATTGCTCATTTCTTGAAATTTAAGAGGTACTACACCTACTGCATAACATACAATCAATTTATTCATACATTTTAATACTCCTATCACATTTCCGTTTTACAAATTAATTGCATTAAATATTCACATTTTTGTTTGACAAATTAATGGCATTAACATTGACGTTTCATAAATTGAATCAAAAAAGTAAACATATTATTTTTTTCCTCTGTCCTCTACACTCGCATTTTCCCTCAAACAAATAGCAAAAACCCTATTTTGAAAAGCCGACACCGCACCTCATCCGCCTAACTCATCGTCATCATCACCATCGGTAGCGAATCACCATCCACTCTGCAACCTCGCTCCACCCACTGTATATGTATCTGATTGCCGTCGCCGCCACCTATTGTACTCTCAACAACACTTTTTCGGTGACAGGAAGCCACCACGCTCTCTCTTTCCTGAATCATTTCCGTCTTCAATAGATGCTGGTTAACCTCCTATTTCATCTTTTCCTCTTCGTATGCAATCAATTTAAATATAAAATGTATTCTTAGCAGCTATGTGAATGAAGTATTGGTGATTTTTATTATTAGCTTTATATTTCAACTTTTTTGTTAAATAACATCAGGAAACTTGAAGCATATTTTATGTAAAATGATATAAGGGAGGCCTTGGTGGTGAATATGAAATCCCTCACTATGAAAAAAATGCTAGCTTTAACAAGGTTGTAACATGCTTCATATCTAATGCAATGGTAAGAATTCTTTGGTATCGTATACTCTTGTTTTTTATAATATATATACTCAGGTAGTTATGTTTTGTAGTGTAGGTACACTGGTAACCTAACTACTAGCATGTTAGAATCATATCTCTGTTTTTTTTTTTGTCAAGAAGCCATATACACAGCATGTATTTTTTGAAATTATGTGTCAAATTCAGAAATTTGTTTGGTTCTTTAATTTTAGCTCAAGTTTTATGTTTATACTTATGATATGATTCATAATATGTTTCATAATACCATTTGTTTGCCTCTTTAAGTTTAACACTTATGCTCAATGACAACGCTATATTGCAGTGAAATAACACCTGAGGGTCCCTAGATTGCAAATCTTGATCATATTTTCTTTAATAGAAAGAACATAACTATTGTAAGTATCATGCTTCTTGGTTAAATCTTTTCTACATGATTAGGATTATATATTTTGTCTAACAATTCTTATTAATCAACTCTTGTTTTGGTTGAATTGAAGAAGCCTGAACAAGAAACTCGCATCCTAGAGGTTTAATCTTTAATGTTTTTATGTATTCTTACATAAAATTTCTATTTGTATTGGTTATTTTACTGATTTTGTATATCTATGGTTGAATTGAAGAAGCTTGAACACTAGGTGTAGATCATTTGGTGTGCAAAAACAAGTCAACAGAATAGATAAGGGAAACGAGGTAGCCGAAACAAAGAAAAGAATTTGCGAAAAGGAAGTGTCTATAAGTAGTTTTGAGGATCTGGTATAGAGGAACAAGATTATGCATATCGCCAAAATCAGTTATTATTTATTTATTTTTATTAATCTTGTTTTACTTCAGGTCTTTTGCTTCACTAGAAAAAAAGTAGATAATTTTCACTGTTAATGTATTTTTTGGTGTTTTCTGTTTATGTGGGTCTCAAATTATTGGAATAGGAGGTTGTTAAATCCATTTTGTTCTTCATTGAAAAAGATGATTACATCATCCACTTTGTTTTTATAAACTGAGAGCTTAATTCATGCTTTTAAAAGTTATTTAAATGGCAGGCTTCTGACCATTGAGGAACTTTATCACAAGACATGGCTGCTACACAACTGCTACACAGGTAAGGGTAAAATGATCGAAATACCCTTTATAAAATGTGTGTATAGAAGTTTCGTGAAGAATATACTAAGTAAAATATAATTTTAATACAAAAAAATAATTAATACATGGTGAAGATTTGGTTATTATAATCATCACATTAGGTCACTGTAGATGGGTCTGGGAATAAGCAAGTTAAAGGTAAAAAGAGAGGGATTCATGTTAATCACACTAGGTCAGCCCTCTGTTAAGTCCCATATTTCTTCTCCTTTTGAATTTCTCTTACAAACAATTTCCTTGCAATGTACTTTTTTTTTTTAATTTCCATTCATCTGGTACGATAGTGTTGTAAATAGCAACTAACTTTCATTGATTTAAGCATCATACTTTTGTTTAGGGTGCTGATTTTGCCACTGGAAATTTTAATTCTTCCACTGAAAATTTAATATAATGACAATTATACCCTTGATCTAAATTTATAGATATTGAAAGAGAGAGAGAGATCGTAGGGAATCTAGGATACGTTACCAAACGAACAACGTTCCATCTTCTTCCTTCCTCCTTTGCGCATGAGGTCGATTGACGTTCACAATATTTACACTCTTGGTAAGTTATTCACCATTGATATATGTAATCAAGAAAAAGTAATTATAGTTAGGATGCATATTTTATTTCATGGCCTATTCGTTATGTGCAAACAAATAATTAACATGAGGGAAAGAGTCGCCGCCTCGCAAGGGATACTCTGACCAATTATAGTAGGGTGTTTTTATTTGAGCAATATTTTGTAAATAAATTCTTATAGTAACTTACTTTTACTTTTTATCCAAAACTACCATCAATGTTTACTTCCAACCAATTATAGTAGGGTGTTTTTATTTTAAACATAGAACTACAACATCAAATATTTTTTTATTCAAAACAACGTACATCGTAAATAATATTTTGATGTTGTTATCTGTAATATGACATATTTATGAAAAAAAATTATGGGCAGACACGAAACTATAAGAAAATTTTTATTATTGCATCTTACTTTCATTTTCTATTTTTATCGTCTAACCGAAATAAACTATGTACAAACTTTTTTTCACGGTGGTACTCTTGGTTAAACTATCAACTCTTATTTCACGGTCTATATTTTTTATTTTTAAATTTTGAAAGATTTCAAAATTTCAAATATTACATCCAAAATCTCAAATTTTCAAAATTTCATATATTTTTTTCTTAGAATATATAAATTTTTGAATAGTTTTTTTTAATAAATACAATAAAAGATCTCTCTCTATATGTCAATTAGTCGCTTGACCTCAATCGACTGCCTAGACCAATTAAGGAACTCTACCTAAGTGTCTATTTATCTGTTACCTGTCCGTTGTGACAAAAAAACAACATAAATCATAATTATACTGAAAAAAAACAAATATTTAATCGGGTTTGTAATCAAGAGTGTACATTTATATATTATTATTTTAACATTTGCATAGTTTGACTGACGATGGTAGAAAAAAAAATATGCCTAATGATGTGATACAACTTGATATAAATGTACAAAAAGACATGTATATGTGCAACATGATTATTATTTTATCATAAAATATACTTCATCTAAATAAATTGCTTTATCAAATGTGGTGTATTAAAAAATGTTGCACAATTAATAATGCACAATCAATCATGTATTCATGTATATTTATAAAAAATTCTAAATTTTTATTTTTATTTTTTATAAATTTAATTTCCGCTACCATGACTCTTACTGATAATTGTTTATATGTAGTAAACTATTTTTGCAATAGAATTAATCGTCTCTACAATTTAATTTTTGAATAAAATATCCGCACCCGACGCTTGGCGCGGGTAAACGACTAGTATATATATATATATATATATATATATATATATATATATATTTATATGGGGGATTTAGGCGGGATGGTATACTTGGGCATTTGCACATGAAGCCCTTTTTGGTACATTTTGTACATCTTAGTTTATACACCCACTAATTGCACCTGTCATCCAGTTGTTCTGATGTACCTTTTGGGTTGCCTTTTTGGGATATATTTTTGTCAATTTGGTACAAATGGATGGATGGTACATGTTAGTTGATCTTTTGTAATCTTTTGTAATGGTACATGAATATGATGTAATGAATCCCCTCATTATGGTTATAATATGTTTGTTATTTTATATTATGTTTTTTTGATCCATACCATTTGCATCTATATTATGTATCATTTGTAACTACAATTAGCCAATTTCAGTATTGTACTTTACCATTTAGCAATTTAATATATATTATGAACCATATGTTTGTTATTTTACCATTTGCATTTCACAGATAATTTGTATTTTACCATTTCACAACATTGTACCATTTCATTGTTCTTTACCATTTCACAACATTGTACCATTTCATCATTGTAGTTTACCATTTGCATTTCACAAATAATTTGTATCTAAAATTTTCATCCAAAACAATAGTTACTAGCCAATTTCAGCATTATACTTCCATTTGCAACTAAAATCAATCCAAACATTCTACCAAAAGCCAAGTTGATCCAAACATTATACCAAAAGTCAATCCAAAATGATTTACATCTTCAAAACAACTATTGTCACCATTACAAAAATAAGAACTAAGAGACATACAATTATTTCTACCAAAGTCTTCAACTGTCCATGCCCCTGCCCCTGCTTTGTGTGAGTTGGGTCGATAATGTGGCCATCTTCTTCATTGTACCATTTGAAAAAACCGCAGTCCTCTTCTTCCACCTAGAAAAAACAATAATTTGTATGAATTACATACCTTTTATCAAGGTTTCTCAAGAAATTTACAAATTAGGGCAAATTGTTTACCTTGTAATTAGGGCACCCGTAAAACTTCTTTCCATAGTTCTCAGGTGTTCAAGCAACAGATACCTTGCACACATCTCCACAACCACATCTAACTATTCTTTTCTTTCTCGATGTTGGACCACCTTGGAAGCTTGATTTGGCAGACGAAGTCGACATTTTACAGATACTTAGGGTAGAAGACGGTGGAGAGAATAGAAGACAGGGGAAAGACTTTGGATCAATGTTAACAGAAGACGATGATGTTTGGGGGTTAAAAGGGTGGATGTAACCGGTTGGTAAAGGGGAACCGGTAAAAAAAACATTAAAATGAAACATGAGGGGCAAATGTTAGGCATCTGTGGCAAAAAAAATCGATTTTGGGCATAACCGATTTTTTTAAATGTAAATTTGGGGGCTTTTATGACAAAAACCCTATAAACTTTGATACCCCTTTTCTCTTCTCCGATATCTTTTTCTGTTCTCCTATATAGGACATCAAGAAAGCTAAAAAGATATATTGTCGAACCATCATCCTTAGCTCATCGACACGAGACTGTCGGCAAAAACCCTTGGTTTGTCGCAGAAAACAACCAAAATGTCGCCTCCTTATTCCTCCTCCTTCACCTCTTTCCTTGGCAAGAGTAGACGGGGCATGATTTTAGTAGGTGCTTCACGATGTAAAAACATTCATTATGGGGTAAGGCGTGGGTTCGAATTGAAGAACACCTCCATCGTTCCCCCACATGACGCAACCACATCCAAACCTTTACATCACATATTTTGGTTTTGGATTTGAACTTCAGGTTTGATATGGTTTTGGATTTGAGTTTCATATTGGATTTTGGTTTCAGATTTATGGTGTAGGTTCGAGTTTAAGATGTATTTTAGATTTATGGTTGAACATTAGGCAACTTTGTGTTGAGTTTGTGGTGAATTATGTAATATTGGATCTATAACTAGAGATGGTGATCAAGGTTGGTGTTGGGAACCGCATTATCTTCGTTCATTTGGGAAGGAATACTACTAAGGTGAGGTGAGTCCCATTTCAAACAATATATTAATAACTTACTTTATTTATAATATCTTATATAATAATAAAAAAGAAATAAAAAAATAAAAATATATTATTAAATGTAAAATAGTCATTTGTTGTCGGGTAAGGACCAAATCCGAAACAGAACTAAACCACATTGATGGACCGCGTTAAAAAAAATTTAGAAACCGAACATGTTGACTACCCAAGCCGCATGGACCATTCATGTACTTTACTCAAAATTTGATGAAATATCTTTTTTAGCCATACTCTCTAGTTGGATTTCACAAATGTATTTTGTCGTGTTTCATGTAAAATTGAAACACTAAACAAGTCGAGAGAGTTTCACCTTAATCTTGATATGACATGTCAATTTGTTTATTTTTGTGTTGAGTTAGCAGGGTACGCTTTAAAGATAACAAATATGTCATGTCATGTTGAGTTGAAACAATAAAAATGTTGAAAAAATAAAGGTCATAGAGACGGAAACTATTGGTACATTTTATTCTAGTAATCTAAACAATGTGGTTCTATCTCACTCTTTTGCTTCAAGTAATCACATCGTCAAGAATCCGAATTACTTAAAGACGATATTAGCTCAATGCCTGAATCATACGCATAACCACAATGAAGAGACCACGATGGTCTCCCATCCTCTTCTTCATTCTATCTATATTTGCTTCTTGTTCCAAGATCACACACACATGATGACATGAACCCGTTTTCTTTTTTCCGGAAGTTTTCCTTATGTTCGGCGCCCAGAGAGAACACACAAGAAGCTATTGGATTTTGACTTTGTCAATTCCTATTATTAAACAATCTTATTTTCTTTTAATTCATTTTTTAAAATATTTATATTTCCTATTTTTTTCCCCTTTTCCTCTCTAACCAAAATACCAATAAATACAAATTATTTATAACTTCTTTTCCTTTTAAATAAATTGCCAACACTCTCTTAAAAAAAAATACAAGGAATACAATAATAATATAAAATTTTGTACTATTTTTTATTTTATCAATTAAACCTTAAAAATACCTATTCTTGTAAGTGATAACCACCGATTTATCTTTTTTGAAGCAAACTCTTATTTAAAGTAATTTGGGCTTTCAATTTATTTAACCCATCAAAATACACTAGCCATTATCTTGATATTACTTGTTATAAAATTTTATCACGATTTATGTAATTGGATTTCAACTTATTACTAAAAAAAATATCAGTTTTATGCACATTTGAATCGACAATATATCGACTTTATTTTATAATTTAACAAAAAAAAACCCCGATAACTAATTAAAACTTAATTACACAAAATAAATTAAATTTCAGTTTCATTACATAAATAAGTAAAAATCCTATAAACATCCATTTGATCCCTAAAAAGTTAAATATGCTGGTACAAATAATAAAACGATTAAATAACACATATTGGTTTCAACTTTCAAGATCTAATTTACAAATAATTATTTTAGTTGGAAAACATGCCTCTAATTTGCCTTTCTGAGGCTGTCTTTGGCATCTTCTTAGATACTCACCGACACTCCACCCGTAATCCATATACTTTCAATACTACCCCCTCCACTAATATCTTCAACAAGTTTACGCCTCCAATCATAAAAAACATGCAATTTTTTTTCCTATGTTGTTACTCATTGATCTTTCTTTTGTCCAAATTAACTTGCATTAATTGGGATTGAAGAGATCCAAACGATGTACAATTGAAAAAAAAAGATTTTAGGGGTGTTTCACTGCTTGGAATTGGATCGAACAAAAAAAAAATTAGATAATGAAACTAACAATTGAAATAACTAAAGTTGGTGCAACTTTGATTTAGAATTAGTTCAATCTCGAATAATGTATACAAATTTATTTTAACTATAAAACTAGAGATTTTAATCAATATCATCTCAAGCTTCAAAAATAAAAAGGGTTACTTGAGTATGTACACGACACGAATAGGAGGAGGTGATTGTGTAATTTGTAGAAAAACAAAAATGAAGAGAGAAATGAGAAAGGGGCCATATATGATAAAAACAAATGCTGGGGGCTGATATGGAAAATGTGACCTTGATCGATTATTTGTTTAATTGCAATTATTGAGTTGAATATTCAATAATAATTTCCGGTGGTTATTGTTTTTTATTATTATCTTTAAGTTTATATTTTCTTAAATATACTTTAAAACAACAAAACTTTCGTTTATAAAAATATATACAATCCTAATAATAATTCATATGGTAAAACCATAACCGATCGACATCGTTATTTAAATGATTAAAACTTAATTTGATGGTTATATATAGACAGAATTCCAACTAGGCCACTCACAAGTCACAGCTCTTCTTTACCTCCTTCACCACCCAGAACAGCCACTCATCGCCGCATCTCCGGCGAAATGCAGACGTTTTCGGCGGTTACTCTCGCGGTCCTTTTACTCATTTCTCTCTCCACCACTACCGACGCCCACAACATCACTCATATTCTTGACAAAAGCCCAGAATTCTCAACCTTCAATCACTATCTCACACTCACTCACCTTGCCGGAGAAATCAACCGCCGCCAGACTATCACCGTCTGCGCCGTCGACAATGCAGCCATGTCTGCCTTGATTGCCAAAGGCTTGTCACTTGTCACTATAAAAAATGTTCTTTCCCTTCATGTCTTTGCCGACTACTTCGGCTCCAAAAAGCTCCACCAAATCACCAAAGGCTCCACCTCCACCGCCACCATGTACCAAGCCACCGGTGAAGCCCCTGGCACCACCGGATACGTACATATCACCGACGTTAAAGGTGGTAAAGTTCACTTCACTCCCGAAGACAATCCCACGCAAACTGTTCTTTACGTAAAATCCATATTAGAAATGCCTTACAACATATCGGTCATTCAAATTAGTGAAATTCTACAGTCGCCGGAAGCTGAGGCACCGACATCGGCGCCGGATCTGAACTTAACTTCGTTGTTACAAAAAGACGGATGCAAAGCGTTTTACGATCTGTTATCAACTTCGGGAGCTATCGGAACGTTTTTAAGCACAGTTGACGGCGGAGTAACGGTGTTCTGTCCCAGTGACGACGCTATTACGGCATTCGCGCCAAAATACAAGAACTTGACGGCGGAAGAGAAGACGTCTTTGTTGCTTTACCATGGTGTTCCGATCTATAATTCCATGGGAATGTTGAGATCAAGTAATGGGTTGATGAACACGTTAGCGACGGAAGGGGCGAAGAAGAAATACGACTTCACTGTACAAAACGTCGGCGACGATGTGAAGTTGAAGACAAAAGTGGTGACGGCGGCGATTACAGGGACGGTGATCGACGACGAACCGGTGGCGCTTTACAAGATTGATAAAGTTTTGTTGCCGAGGGAGTTGTTTAAGGGGACGGCGGAGGCTGATGAACCTGCAGCGGCACCGAAGGCGGCGAAGAAGAAAAAGAAGGCGGCGAAGAAGGGTGATAATGCGGATGCCCCGGGGCCAGACTCTTCAGACGACGATTATGGTGGCGGTGATGCGGCGGATCAGACGGCTAGTTCCGGTGGGAGGCTGGTGGCGTCGGCGTTTACGGTGGTGTGTCTCGCACTCGTTTTTGTTTGATGAGGCTTTTTTTTGTTGATGCGATGGAGTGACGGCGCGGTATTATAGGTCCCACGAAGTTGACGCATAGAAGAACACAACCTCCTTTTTATTTTATATTATTTTAAAGTTTTTTTTTTCTTTTCCATTTTTTTATTTTGTAATATAAACGTTTTTTTTCCCTCGGTTTTGTAATTGTTTTGAGTGCTTGATTGATTTGATTAAAATAAAACGATACACATTGTTGTATTTTAGTTGTGTTTGTAGGTTACATTCCTTCGTTTTTTTTTTGGTTGGGAGTTTTGAAAACTAAATAAAAGCCTATTTCAGTTTGAAATCACTTTAATCGAAGATGAAATAATATTGAATTTTACAATCTAACTTGGTGATAGGTATGAATACCGAATTGAAGATATCAATTAATGAAATAGTTCAACCACATACATATGTATATACATATGAATTAAAATCAAGAAATTACTACTCATAAATATATACATATACCACATACATGTAGATTAAAATCAAGAAATTACTACTCATAAATATATGAACATTATAAGAAAAAGTTTTTATATTACATAAGTCAAATACAAATATCTAAGAACAAAGTCTATCTACTGTATTTGGTGATCATGAAATATACTCAAACATCATCAATCTAATTTTGATAACCAATATGATATTTATAAATCTTGAAATACTTCAATGTAAGCAGGGGCGGATTTAGGGGGTTCCGGGGTGGTACCGGCAACCCCTAAATTTTCCGGTCGCAGTGGAAAAATTTTTGAAAATTTTTAAAATTTTTATTTTTTTCTACTATCGTGCAACCTCTAATCTTCCCGTGCAACCTCTACTATGAAATCCTGCGTCCGCCCTTGAATCTAAGTCCATATGTCACATATGTTCTTTTCTTCATCCATGATTATTCATTTATACCTTTTTTGTTTGTTACTCTAGACAAAGTGACATACAACTTTTTGTGGATGAACACAAATATTCACAAGAATAACCCAACTATAGAAAGTGATTGGCTTTGGCTTTTATTGATTATCATTGCAAAACACAACACCAAGGAGAATTGTTTGCAGACAAATTTGAATGGTATATGTTTGTCAGATGGAGCTAAAACGACTCTTGAGTATAAACGTTCGAGCTCGATCTAACATTATTTCCAGAGATGATTTATGCTTCAAGTACACATATTATCAACATTACCGAAGCAGCTACTTTCAATTTGGTTCATGATTCAGTATTCCAAACAATTTGATGGATATTAGAACATTAAGTGAGTACAATGCTTCAGTCGCAAAGTTGTATTATCATAAATGGTATAATTTGTCTGAATTTACACATGTTGTGAATAACCAGATATCCAATTAAGCACATACTTGTTCATGAATTTATATATGTTGTGAATCACCATATATCTAATTAAGCACATACTTGTTCATTTGACGTTCTACATGATTTTATAGGTGTCAGAAGAATAGAAGAATAGCAGGTTGATGAAAATATGTGCTACTTTAGTACTTGTACTTTTGAAAAGAAAAAAAGGATATACAAAATCAACAATTGGCTGGATCGGATCACACACATATTTAATCAACATGTTCTCGAGAATTTCAACCTCTTCTTGAGCATGATTATCCTTACCCGTGACACCATCACCAATATTTAATATCCACTCTGTGAATCTTTAACTTTTGGACAACTATTTTGGATCACAACCTACACGTAAATGCATATTGACAATTAAGTTCATACCTAAAACTAGTGCCAATGCTTTGAATAATTAAGGGATACATGAACGATATCATGCCTACTACCCTTCGGTATGACATGTATATGTCTGAAATCCCCTCTAAAAACAACTTTCCCACCAAAAGGTGGAGAGATTATGCAATTGATTTGCACTCCTAAAATGTCGGCAAGATTCTGATCTAACGCTTCAACACATTGTCTATACACCATCAGATCCTCATTGTAAATGATTGATTTTGTCTCCTTAAGTAACTAACACAACTCACCATACATAACAATGAGATACACTAAGGTGGTGTTTGTTTTTTTGACAAAAAGACTTATTGACCTCTTATATCTGCGGCGAAAAGACATTTGAGAAAAAGACTGTTGTTTTAAAAAAACAATAGATATAAAAAAAACAATTCTTTTTAACCTCTTTTTCCAAAGAAATAAAAATAGATTTTGATTTTGGAAAATGTTTTTGTAAGTTCTAACCCTATGTGATATTTCTTTTTCCATCCCCCTATGTGATATTTCTTTTTCCATCCCAATGTCTCCATCACTATTGCCAATACCACTGTCGCCCACCGCCGCCGCCGCCGCCCCAACCACCACCTCCACCTCCATGTATGCCACCACTTCCACCCTAACACCCCCATCTCCCTTATTGTAACACCCACAACTTTGGACTAGACAGTTAGGGTATAATAAGCGATAAAATGACATTTTAATAGAAGTTTATTTAGGATAAATAATCTTAAGCAAAGTTATAGTATATGTGACAAGGATTTCATATATAAAAGAACTCTAATATACGTCCACGTAAGAAGAAGTCATGCTTCTTTGAAGTTTCGTGGTTTAAGTTTCGTGATTAAACCGACATGGCTATGCGTGTCGTAAAAAGTGAATTTTAGATAGGTTGCTTATTAGCCTAATCCATCTAAATGAAAGTCGTAGTAATCATGAAACCGAGAGCATGCATATAGAGAATGTCCAAATTTGAATTTGTATGAGAAAGTTATGATTTTTCGAAGTTTTAGCGCAACAACATGGACACAAAAATCGAAATTCAAATCGGTCGATTGTTAGCCGAAACAATCTAAATGAGAATTAAAGATCTCATGAATATGAACTCGTCAACATATAGACAATCGAGAATGAAGTTCATATGAAGGAGTTATGAATTTACATGGACCTCAACAATCTAAACCGATCTAAATATGAATTTTAGTTAGAGTGAGAGTTAGCGGTTAAGACTTTAATGAAAGTTGTAGATTTCATCGAGAGGATTCTGGGGATATAAAGAACATCGAAAACGTAGCTCGTACGTGAAAGTTATGGTCGTCCGAAGATCTACGAGAAAATACATGCACTGGTAATGTGGCAGCACCAGAGTGCGCCACATGGCATGGTCTGCCGTCCCTTCCTCCGAGAGACAAGGCGATGTGGCATGATGCGGACGAGACATTTGGCACCATGAGAATGTGACATATGTCGCATTCTAGAAGAATGGGATATAGATGAACCAAGCCGCAACACATATGATAAAGGAGGCGTTTGCGTCATCAAAGGGTGCGGGGCGCCCAATAAAATGTATGGCACGCACACCTGATCCATACCTATTATTTTCAAATTTCACTCATTTCCTTACAAACTTACTTCCAATCTCTTAGAAACCTATCTAGCATTTGATTTTGATTTTTCCTAACTTTTAGAACATTTTAGTAGAAACTCTAGAGCTCTAGGAGCCTAACGAAAAGAAGTGTTCGGGTTGGAGTTATTTCTTTGTCAATTTCCTGGTTTTTTGCTAAATAATTGTAAGTTAAGCTACATTTATTTTATTTCAAGTGTAACTTATATTTATGTTCATAATCGTTATTATGAACCTATAAATAAAATTTATCAGTGATTCCAAGTCATTATACCGATTGGTCTACTTACGGGAATGCTGTCTAGACTGGATTCAGTGAGATGTTTAAAATGGAATTTCCAAACAATATACTTTGTATACCAAATGGACTCTACCTCTGATATGATCCTACATGGTTGTTCCTTACTTGATAGATCTTGATGTAGACATTGGGATAAGTGAGGAATCTAGACTGTCATACGTCACCAGGAATATAAGACTAAGTCTTAGTGATATTCACACCTAGGTCATATCAAAAGAAAAGCCAATGTGCTAGGCGAAGTGTTGCCCAACTTTCCAATCATACACTTTTAACAAGTGAGCGCATAGTTACTTTCAACTTACACATAGACACAACTGTTCTAATTGCTTAAATGCTATGTGTGTTGTTTAATTGTGCGTACTATATTTATGTAATATGATGTGAATATTACTTGATTAAGTTGTTGTTAAATATGACTCGAGAATTTGGATCATGTTCATGGAGCATTTGGAGCACTTGGAACTCAATGGAACACTTAGGTTCATGGAGCATGTGACAGAGGAAAGGATCATCTGAGAAAGGAATGGATCGTCTGACAAAGGAATGGATCAAGTACCAAAGGAACAAATAATACATAAGGGGGTTTGGAGCACCTGGAAGAGGTTTGGAGCACTTAGGAGTGATATGGAGTAACAAGGGGACCTTGTTGCACCATTTGATGAAGCGTTGGGCCAATAAGGATGTTGTTGTGCCAAGGGTATTCCTTTTTGTGCCAAGTATATCCCTTTTGTGCCATGAAGAAGCCTTGTTGCGCCAAGCATGCCCTTATTGCACCAAGATTGTCCTTATTACGCCAAGGTGATGATGTTGCTCCAACCTAGAAGTGTTAGTGACATTCTTGATGCTTTTTGCTCCATACTTATGTTAGATTAGGTGTCTAACCCTATAACTATAATTGGTATGTACTTGAACTGATAGTAGCATGGTCCTTTTGGGTTGCCTTCACATGAGCAATTTGATAGGATGGATACTTGAGAAAGAGGTTATTTGTGATTTATTAATATATTATATGAATAATATATTAATTGAGAAATCATATTATTTAATTAGTATTGATCAAGAATTAATTTGGAATTAATTTAGTGATCAAAAGAGACTGGTTAAATTTACATATGGATCTTTTGTCCCATCCAAGGTTGTAGAACTCGTTACTCGGTACCTGTTCGGCCGACTACCGAGTAACGAGTACTCGGGAGTACTTGGGGAGTACTCGGATTTGGAAATTTGTGTAGAAATATTTTTAGGGAAATTATATATATCAAAATCATAAGATAAAATCATATGTTGATTGAAATATATAACAAAATTGGATACATATGAATACACAAAAAATGAAAAATACATAATGGTCTCACTTCGTGAATAATTACTAAAATTTTAAGATATATATATATATATATATATATATATATATATATGTAGTAATAATCACATGTGTGTATGTGTTAAATAATAAATCATTAAGTATATTACATGTATTAATCACGGAGTTGACCGAATTTCACAACACTAATCAGTTCGTAAGGGGCCGAAAGAGGAGTACTCGGGATTATGTAACTCGCCTCGGAAAGGGGGGGAGTAGCGAGTACTCGGAGGAGTAATCGGCTAACTCGGCAAGTTTTACAACACTGGTCCCAGTGACATGTATGAGGATATCAGTGGATTCTCCACTTGTGAGCTTGATCAGGGAAGCTCAGGCTGAGGGTGTGCGGCAGGAGAACTGGAAGCTTGAGAGGATCACGGGCGAGATCACCCGATTTGTGTAGGATAGTCATGAATTGTTGACTCGTTGCGGTCGGGTCTGGGTTCCGATGTCTGGTTGGGTCAGACAGATTGTACTGGAGGAGGCTCATAAGTCTCGTTTCTCTATTCACCCGGGGGCCACCAAGATGTACCAGGATCTGAGACTGAGTTACTGGTGGTCGTGCATGAAGAGAGACATCGCATGGTACATCGAGAGGTGCTTGACCTGCAGGATGTTCAAGGCCGAGCATCAGAGGCCGTTTGGCAAGCTACAGCCTCTAGAGGTTCCCATGTTGAAATGGGAGCAGATCACGATGGATTTTATCACCAAGTTGCCGAAGACGGCAAGAGGTTTCGACGCTATTTGGGTCATCGTGGATCGATTGACCTAGAGTGCTCATTTGCTGCCCATTCAGGAGAGCTCGTCGGCCAAGAAGCTGGCCGACGTGTATTTCCGCGAGTTCGTTGTTTGCCATGGGGTTCCAACCTCTATCTGTGACAACCCGGAACTTCTATCTTCTATAATTGGTCGGTTCTATCAATGTTAAACTCGATTCTACCACCTTTTAACACCATTAGAGGGTTTGTTAAAGTATTCTAAGCCTTGTGCAATCAAAATTTGGGTTATAGGTCGAGTTATTCCAAGACATATCACAACATTCGGGCCATACACCTTCTTGGGATGAGTGTATAGTCGTACACATGGGTGTGCGGCTGCACACCCACCCCATAACCGCACACTCGGGGTGATGGGTCACCCACCCCTATAAATATGAGGATACCTCCTCTCTTTCACCTTTTTCTTCTTTTGGCTGCACTCTACCACTTTCTCTCTCTAGAATCTTCATCAAAGAACCCTCCAAAGGCTTCAAAAAGGTAAGTGATTCATCCCCTAGCTTGTTATACTGGAAAAATCCCTTGATTCCTCATGTTTCAACCATGTTCTTCATCACTCTGGAGGTGTACGGCCGCACACCTTCATAAGGTTGGTCATACACACCTTAAAGGCTCTCCAAAGTGAGAGTTTGGCCCCTATCTTCCAGTTGGACTTGGTATTAGCCTTGATGCACCTCAAAATTGACATCTTGGACATGAACATGGAGAGTGTACGGCCGCACACCCCTCTGTACGGCCGCACACACACCTTTAGGGTCGTACACCCACTTTAATGATCATATTTAGCCTCAAGCTTGCAATACCACTCAGTATGGGACCTAGAACCACTCCTTGGATGTTTGAAGGACCTTGGAAACACCTCAAAAGCACTTCCCTTCATGAGTGTACGACCGTACACTCATGGGTCATACACCCATGACCGTACACACCCTTAGGGTGGTTGTACACCTACCTCATTCGATCATATATGGTTCTGACACTGAGTTCAAGCATTTATAGGTCTTTAGAGTGGTTTCCTATCATGTCTAGTCATAAAACATCCTAATCTAATACATATATGTGTTATTATATGTTAATAGGATCCATTTGCGTACGAAACATCAGTTGACACTCAGCATCCCTATCGACACGACATTCGAATCACACAAGCAAACGGTGAGTTCATACCCTTACGCTTTTAAGGTTTTTAAACATTTTCAGGGGGAATACAAGCCAAACACAAAAGGATTTTTGTGAACTAAAATAGAAATGTTTTCAAAAAGTTAAAACTTATGCAATTGATACGATCTAACGTGTTTTATAAAACATATAGACATTTATTCCCTTTGTATTATGCAGAGCATAAGGGACGTACTCAAAACCTAATTGCATAGTTTTCAGAACAGTACATGAACATAATATATCAGTCAAACTATAATAGGTATAGTTTGGGAAATTCATTACCAGTTTTACAAATTCAAACTACATACACGGTCGAACATATAAACTATGATAGATTTAGTTTATCCATTTCTACATACAGACAACAAGAGTATCATACTAAATAATTATTTTGTGTATTATTATTTATACTCTACTCAGTACACAAACGATTTCTAAAATGAGAACAACGATACAGAACAACACGTAAACTAGTTAATACAGGATTGTGAGACCTCTCTTCATTGTACCCTTCGGGGTACTGGTAAATCCTCTACATTTAGTATAGCCAGAGTCTCCTAGAGGGAGAGCATGAGATTTGTGAATAGATCTATTCGATACCGACAATCCCACACCTGATCTGTTAGCTACAGTTAGGCAGGCATGCCTGGGGTGACAAATTTCGTAACATACGACGCCTGAAGAAACGTCGTGGAGGTCATCAGTCATATTAACATGGCTATACAAACTCACAATAGTATAAACTAACCTTTGTTTACAGGATTATCATTCTTCAATAGTTTTATTTTAATTAATAAGACTACCTACATACTATACTGGAGGGTATTCCATGGATACAACGTTTGGTTTTATTTTAAGTAATAAAACGACTTTACATACTGGTGGTAGCCAGGGTTTTCAAACAGATCATACTTTACATACAGTTACAAAAAAACATGATAGAAAATATTGGATTTTCTGGAAAAGCAATCAAACGTTTATACAAATTTAGTTACTAGTTTTCAAAGCGAAACATGCTTTACACATAAGTGAAATCAAACATTTATACAAATTCAGTGACTAGTTTTCAAAACAAAAATATGCTTATGAACTCACCAGCTTTATGCTAATATGTTTTCAAAACCGCTTGTATTCTCAGGACAATAGTAGACAAGTACACTAGCCATCCTTTGGAGAAGACAGAGCGTTTTGGAGTCTCGTCTTTATCTTTTGCTACTTTTTGATGTATACAAACTTGTACCAAACAATAAATGTAATTATTCTTATTGTATTGTAATGGTTGTGTTTACTTTGGTTACTATGATGCAATTGTTGTGATACTACATATGACGTCATCCACCTCCGAATGTTTTCGTCGTTCGTTTGACGGTTCGGGAGTGTGATAGATTGGTATCAGAGCTATTGTTTATAGTGAACTTAGTATATCGAACCTTACAAGGTATAAAACTATAACACTAAGGGGCTGAAGTGCTCTAAACTAAAAGAATACTTTAAAATATAAGTATTTTCAAAAAGTATACAAGTATACCTAGATACCAGAATCAGTATCATAAGTAGAACAAAACCAATGTATTTGGATGTTGGACATTGTGGTTAAACCTGGGCAGTTATGTAATTATGTCTAGGGTCAATATAGCCTGCTCAACTATATTTATTCGAGACATGACCGACATGTGCTTGGGAGTGACTGTGGTGTTGTAACAGGCCTAAAACTTACCAAGTATGGATACAACAAGATATCAATAGAACAAGAATCCAACTTAAAATACTATAGAAGTATTTTAGCCAGAGCCAAATATATTGTAGAGATTCATTCCAAGTGTTACTACTTATTTCTTCTTAGCGATAGTTTACTTGCATTAGTAACCCTTCCTTGTTTATCGCTTAGTAGAGCACTTTATCTATCAGATGAGATATATCTTGTTTCATATCTCTTGATTCAAAAGTCTAAGAGACTTACCATCTTTTTCTTCTTGGCTCTTTATAAAACAAGATGCCTTCAAAGAAAAGACCCAACAGAAAGAAGAACAATCCTCCAACAGATCCAGCTCCACCACCGCCTCAGTTCGATCCTGCTATGTTTCGGGCAGCTGTTACTGCCGTTGTGGCTACCGCAATGTCACAGATAAATTCTGGCGGCTCTAGCGGGTCGGGAAGTGGTGCCCAACCCCTTAATCTCGATGGAATCCAGGGACACCAGAAGGAGTGTTCCTACAAGGAATTTATAAACGCAAAGCCCAGATCCTTTGATGGCAATGGAGGTGTCATTGCCCTAACTCGGTGGATCGAGAAGATCGAATCGGTCTTCGGGATCTGCGCATGTTCTAAAGCCAACAAGGTGAAGTTCGCCGCTTGCACCTTCACAGACAGAGCGCTGAACTGGTGGAATGGTCGGGTCAAATCCATAAACCAACCAGTGGCAAATGCCATGGGTTGGGAAAGTTTAAAGGAACTTATGCTCGTAGAGTACTGCCCAAGGGGCGAAATGCAGAAACTGGAGCACGACCTTTAGAACCTTAAGATGAAGGGTTCTGACATCGCTGCACATCCTTTAGTCTTTTCAACGGTACTTGAATCTTAAGTCGCGGTCATGTCTCGCCCCCCAGTATAGTGACCGGTTCCATGTTTTTCCCGAATTTCATCAGTTCCAGGCTCAAGTGCCTGTTCATCCATCTTCATTCCAAAGGTGAGCGTATCCATTGAGTGACTGTAACTGCTATCGTTTACAATCAATAGTTCTTAACCAACCCTTTCTCTTAGAGCTTTATAAAGCTTGAAGAGAGAATAAGGAGTAAGGGGGACCTTCGCTTCATTAGAAATTGGACCCAGACCTTCTTTCTTCTCCTGCGGAGCCCTGATAAAGTAATCGGCGGCAGGTTAGTAAAGTTCTCCTGCTTGCGGATTTTTCCCTACGCTGATTCAGGAGCCTTCTTCTTTAGTCTAGGATTCTCAAAAAAGAAAAAAAAACAAAAAAAGAAGCGGCTGGGCGAGAACAAGAAGGGGTCGTCGTCCGGCGGCCGTCTACTAAGAGAAGAGCCGCTCACTTCCTTTTATTCGCACATAAGATGTGCAGGTTAGGGGAAGAGAAGCAAGCTAGCCCCGCCTACCTCCCATCTATATCTATAGGCAGCAACGGTAAGAGCTGGTAAGCATGGTAACAGTATCGGCGGCCGGGGCCGGTGCTCCGCGTTCTATCTAGGTTCCGCTCTTATGTACGCCCGGGTCTTCAATAGAAGAACACGTGTGAGTGGGAAGGGATTGAATCATTCATTCATCTTTTATGTCTTCTTCCATGATCCATTTCATGTCAACTCTAATTAGTTATAAAAAGGCCTACTTTACAAAGGGAACGTAGTTTCCCGGGAACCTTTTCCCGGTAACCGGCCGCATCGGCCCCTTCGTTACCGTCAACATTTGGTACTCTCTCGATAGCTTCAATAGTTCACTGAAAGCCTTTGGTGTAATGAACCGCAAGCCCTTCAGAAAGAAAGACATAATAAAAAAAAGATAAGAAAGGTTTGGTTACGGGAACCAACGGTGAAGAAGGTTACCTACTTTCGGTGGAAGTGGAGCCAACAAGTTCAGTCGAACAGCGTAACGAGTCTAAGGTTACATAAGCGTTCGCCTACTTTGATAGGCATAACATTGCAAGCAAATAGAGCAGAGAGCTTACCCTTTCTTTCTATTAGAGTCGTGAGCTTGTTGTAGTCGGTCCTAAAGAACCTTTCTGCTTACTTGCTATATCCCCGCGTCCTTGCACGGCTCGGCTCATTCTTCGAGCCCTGCTTCCCCCTTCCCCCTCTCCCCGTTCTACCGTCCAAAACAGGCCGTATGGAGTATAGCCAAGTGGTAAGGCATCGGTTTTTGGTACCGGCATGCAAAGGTTTGAATCCTTTTACTCCAGATTATGAACACCTGATTGGATCTGTCAAAAACGAGCTGACGACTATAGGGGAAGCGGTTGACTGCAGTACTTGAGCCCAGCTTGTAGCAAGCCAAAAGTTTGACTTGAGCCTACTTTGCTAAGAGAAGAGAGAAAAGGAAAAGACAGACGGCAGAAATCAATCCTTCCAACCGTGGAGTTGAACACAACACTGACTTCGGCCATTTTCTTTCATCAATCTCCTGGCCCTTGCTTAACTCCTTGTTCCGTAAACCAATCGCTGGTTGATCTGATCGGACCCCGGACACGCGAGAGCCCAGCCCGAGAGGAATGCATGGTTCCCCCTTCATGGGACGTTCGCAGTCCCCCTCCCTCTAATCTAAGCCTACCTCGCTCGCCCAGGCCTGCCGGAACAACAATGGAATGATGGAGCTAATCTGCTTGCTTGTGCAGGCAATGACCGCTCGGCTAGGGCGCGACAGAGGAGCTTCGAGTGACGGGCTGTCGAAGAGCAAAGAAAAAAGTCACTCGAAGCTCTGCCCTTTGCTTTGCCCCGTGCTGTCTTCCTCCAGTTGCCCCCACCCAAGAGGCCTGCAGTCAATTGCCCTTCTCGTTCTCGTCAAACAAAAGACAATAGCCTTTTGCCGGCAAGCTAGCCTCACCTACCTCATCTATAGGCATTTCTATCCGCCCGCGCGTGAGATCAGATCGACTACTCTACTACAATCATGCCGAATTTATTCAATAGGACAGAAAATGAATAGCTTATTCATAATCTTAGAGGCCCTGCACCGCTGCATTCAATTGCTCTGTCATAAAGAAAGGGAAGGAAATCTTTTTTTGATCAATCGCCTGAACCCGCCTTTCTTTCTTTGCCAGGAGGGGTGGGCCAATCACTAATGGATCTCTCAATAAGAGCCTCATTCTGTCTAGAGGAAATTTATTAGGTTTAGGTGGATCCGGTTGATTATGCGATTCGGTAGATGATTCGGAAGTTGGTTCAGCGATAGATGTAGTCGATGGGCTAAATCGTCGAACTCCTCATTGCCCCAATCTTCCCTGTAGGCTCCCTGCTCCGCCAGCGCGACAACTGTCCGAATCATTTGACGCTTCTTCTCACTGAGCAACCCCTCGACTTCTACTTCAGGTTCGGGGAGCTCCGGCAGGGGAACTTGAGTCTCAGCAGAACCTTCCCTTTTTTTATCTCTCCTTTCCCGCGAATTTGATCCATTTTGCTCAGTTGGGGAGCGGAGGTACCCTCGAGCGATGGCTGGGCAGTGATCTTTGTGGTAGCGGGGGGGAAACAACCCCGACCAGCCGGCCTGTACTGCTAAAGAAAAAGGGCTTCACTGATTCGTACTAAATAACGAGCTAATGAATCCCCTTCGTTTTGCCATTGGACTTCCCAATCAAATTCGTCGTAACACTCATAATGATCAACTTTACGAAGATCCCATTGTATTCCGGAAGCTCGTAGCATGGGTCCCGCCTCCCCCGTTTGGGCTCTCGCTCGAATCGGAACCTTTATGCGTTGGTAGGCTTTCGACTCAATCTAATAGCCTACCTATCGGGCGCCAATAAAAGAGAAAGTTTGTGCATGGGCTCATTATCTGATTCAGAACCGATGCGAGAGGGCAAATCAATATGGGAGAAGCGGGGATTAAGAGCTTTCAAGAACCAGTGGAAAGGAAAGACTTGTTCCCTGCATTCCTTTCTTTCCAAAGAGAGTCATTAGTGCTAGGGCATAAAAGCTTTGATTGAATGAACTCCACCTTGGTTGTATTGTTTTCAAACAAATCCAATGTTGGGCCAAGCGTTGCCAGCCGGTAATAGCCGAAGGCAAAAAAAAGAAGGGGGAGATAGAGAAGAGGAGATTCAGAAGAGTCACTCCACTCCATGGATAGTGCACACAGATTCTTCTTTCATTTGCAATTCCTTTCGGGTCGGAAACGTGGGCTGCTGGTGGGGCTGTGCCCCTTGTCCCTCTTCTTCCGCTTTACAACCGGAATAAGGAACCTTAGAATTCACCCCGATTCAAAAATGGGATTTGAGAGGCTAGCGAATCGGAATTGTATGGAATATCCTACTCCTGCCCAAGCTTTCCGATCAACCAATCCCCTATTTCATTTCAGGGACATCTGTGTTAGGTAGGCCCAGGGATCACTGATTAGTCGAATGAGCCCATCCCTCTGGCCTATCATTTGTTGGTCGATCCGGCTGGCGGCTCCTGCGTCTGGGGCCCCTTTATACTAGTTTGCTGCTAGGAGTCCCTCTAGTCGAATCCATAATCCATAGAAGTCCCAATAGAAGTTTACTGACATGGCTCTTCCATCGGCGATCTACTGCTCCTTCTTAGTTGCAGATGCCCATGCTTTGATTCGAAAGCCCTAGCCAGTGATGAATCCCCAGGAAGAGAGGAATATTGAATTCCTCCTCCCTTCAGTCCAGTTTGAACTCGTCCCAGCAACGAACACCTTCCTACTGGCTTTGCTCTGCCCTTCCACTAGAATCCACTCCGGGTCGGAGGAGCAGCTAGTCCAACTTCTTGAGCAGCCGAGATATTAAAGAACGAACATTTGCTTGAATTCCTTGCCTCACCCTGAGATGAGAGGGAAGGTCGATTTGACTCGAATCCTGGACCTGATCTTTAATCCTACACCGGTTAATGATGCGATGGGAGAAGTTTTTCTTTTGTCATTTTTCATCAATGCTGGCCCAGTCGAGGTTCGTCCATGCCCAATCCCAATGGACAAACCTTAGCCCCTAGCTCTATAATCCACCCTACCCAGTCCCTGAAAGCCCTCCCGGGGGCCTAGCCCTCTTTCTTCGAGTCTTAAGCGGCTTTCATCGTTGACGAACACCTGCGCTAATAAGACAAAGAGGGAGTCTATGCCTTGAATGAATCAGTAAAGTAACAACGGTTTATTGGAATGAGGGATCAAGAGACAGATAGGGGGAGAATGGAAATCATTGGTGGACCTTCCCTTGAACGAGTCACGGAGCTCTCAACGGAGTGGTTTAGGTTCTGGAATTCCATCTCTAGTTGGGGCTTTCGGTTCGAAGGTTATAAAATGTGGTGCGGGTTCATCTCTCTCGACCAGTTCAGGTTCAAGGGAGGGTGATCGAGGGGACCCAGACTTGAGATCTCTTCTCTATGGCGGGAGGTCTCTTTCGTATCAAGAGTGTTTTGGGGAGGCCAGGGAAGACGGATTGGATCGAGAGGCGATGCTTATACCTCTTCTTTCTCGATAGGATTCCCATCATTTAAAGTCTCCGGCGAAGGAGATAAGGGCGAGGGACCGAACATGTTCTATCCTCAACCTCCATCCGTCATTAGTAATCTCAATTCGCTTTTCCTATTCACTAGTACAATGCGCGCTACAACTAGCAGCCCCTTACTAGTAAGGGAAAAGGCTAGCGCGCAAGGGCTGATGAAAAGCCAGCAACTTGTTAGGACTAGGTTTTGGCTTGCCCCTTTCTTCTTATTAGGAAGATAGGTTTGGAACCCTATACAAGGGGCTGCTTGCTGCTCACCCCTATCTCTAAAGGGGCGCACACTCGTTACCACTAAACGACGAAGCCGGGAGCGGAAGTAGGGACTTGAACCCTCAACCTCAGCCTTGGCAAGGCTATGCTCTACCAATTAAGCTATTTCCGCCAGCTACGGTGGTGGTGAAGCACTACTGAGCAATTCACGTATCACTTGATACAGACGACTTCTGTTTTTCCTCCGGACCACTGTCTTGACCTCCGATCGAGCTACGAACACGAGTAGGTAGGCTATGGGGGCGGCAGGGCTGCGCCTTTTCACTCAATCTCCGGCCGCTCCGCTATTGGTGCGAGCTGTAAGGAGTCTTGATCTCGAGTCAAGCTGGGGTGTCATCTGTCTTTTAAGTTAAGTCATTTCCTAAGACGGCTCCTCTTATTCTTTCTACGATAATCCAAACTGCAGCTCCACGAGTCTGCTCGGAACCAGTCGATTCCTGAGCCATTCGTTCTCCCCTCTCGGTTGGCCTTTGCCAGCCACTAGAGCAAGTAAGAGAACCTACAGTGAATGAACTTAAAGAACCGCAGATTTTGACCGGATTGTACACCTTTGTGTCTGGCTATGTATATGGATGTGCATAAAGAAGGGACGGGGCATCTCTATCCTTTTTTGGGGGAAGAGAGAGGGAAGAAGCTGCAGCGGCACCTCACGAACTTCTTACTGGAGCAGTACTATAGGCATTTTCGAGTGTTTGGATGCACGTCTTTTGTTCATATTCCTGCGCAGTTAAGAGAGAAATTGTCCCCAAGGAAACCACTTGTGTCTTTCTTGGATATGCTCAGTCCGGGTATAGACGTTATGACGTGAAATCCAAGAGACTCGATGTATCCTTGAATGTTCTCTTTAATGGGGGCGCTTCTTTCCTTAACCTAATTAATCAGCCCCGGGGGAGAATGATGATGGAGATGTATTGCGACCTTCTCCTGTTTATCAACTCTAACCGCATTCTTCTGCAGTTGATGTTACGGATCAGCCTCACGCTTCAAGCCAACAGCTTTGCTCAGCATCTTCTACCGATTGTCAGCCTGTTCAGCTGACCTCAGAGGATTCCAGTCACCCGGCACAACATGTTTATTCTTGGCAGCGATTACAGTCTCTTTCCCAGGGTCAGACTACTCCATAAGATCAGCAATCTAGCCCAGTTGCTTCCCTTTTAGGCGCTTCCTCTAGTTAAAGAGTGAATTCAGGAGTTCCAGGCAGGCGATAGGGGCTTCGGGGGGATAACATGAATCGTATAAGCCTGAACCCTCTTAGTTATGTGCTTCCCCCTTCAAGAGCTGGGCTACTACCCTAATCAAGTTCTTCCTAGCGTATAGTATTGGGCAGATTGAGTCTTTCTCTAATATAGTACCTAATAGTTAGATTAAGCATTAGGCGCAACCTCGACTATAAAGCATCCTGTTAATCTCTTCTCTTTCTGTCTTCAAGCTTCAAGCTTTTGCCTAGGAGCTCGGATTCCAGTCCTCTCGTTAGAAGGCAGCATAGTTGGAATTTCTTCCTGCGGCGAATAAAGGAAGAGAAAGGGCTCTCTAATGCCTTATTTGTACGATATGATGCAATCAAGGAATCCTATTAGAGTGATGCAAGTCAGTCTATAAGATGAAACCGAAGATACTAAGCCTGGAATCAGTCGCTCTCTATATAAATTCCTCTTTAGCAAGAAGCCCTGTGAGAGCTATCAGATAATGACTTGATAGAGGTCCCTCGCCGACGCCTTCATTTTTCTTTTTTTCATCTCTTTATGATATGCTATCTTCCTTTAGCCACACTTCCCGCATTACTGTGATCAAGAGGAAGCGCTAAGGTCTATCCTTTCCTTAAGTTAAGAGTGAAGGAAGGATACTGGCTCTTTAGGACTGATAGTAGCTGCTCTTCTGGTAGTATAGCTGGTAGCTCTGCTTATGCTAGCTCTCTTCTTTCTTATGAGAGAGATTCGCAATAGGGGCATTTCTCTGTAAGAAGAAGGCCTGTTACAGCTATCAGATATAGGGGATTTACTTCACCTTGAATAACTATCGAAAAATGGCTTTCTTTTCAGCCGCTTTCATATTTCATTACGGTAGTTTGCTTACTTAGTGCTTTCGATAAGGTGACGACTTGAATGACACTTTAATTGTTGATCAGAGGAAAGGGAAGACCTCTATAAGGAAGAAGAACAAGAGCTACATCGGCAGGACTCTCTGCAAGTGGAAGGTCGCATAGGGGCTCTCGGGAAGCTCTTTCCTTTATACCAGAAGGAAGATGGTCGAGGAGATCAGTAGCTAGAAAGCTCCTTTGGGAGAGCAAGGTAGCCAAAAGTCTATTAAAAGTACATCACTATTAAGTCGACTACAGTAGTATTATGAGCATGTAACTACATCTCGGAACCAAGGAGAAGAATACTTTATAGTAGCAGCAGCAGTGGCCGAGCATCAGTCATCAAGTGAATCAGTAGATGCCCGCGCACGTGAGCAGCAATCACTCCATTGCAGCAAGACAAAAGTAGCATATGTCACATGGTAGATCATATCCAAGCAGAGAAGCACAAGAACGAGCCCAACTTCACTCAAGACTTGTGACAAAGACTTGGTGTGCATCAGAACACGACTGAAAGCCCTTGCTGCTTCTTCATTCCAGGTGAAGCTATCTTTATTCAATTCAGTAAATTGGTCGGTGGCTTGCTGATAACCCCATACCCCTTTCAAAATTTTCGGTAATAGCCTGTTAAACCCAGAAAGGGCTTCGACAGGAAAGGAGTTTCGATCCAATCCATTCTTGGGAAAAAATCAAGACAAAAAAGGATATGTCAGTGACCTGGCACGGCAAAGCACTCTCCGAGGGCATGGAATGTCTCATTTTTTGGTAACAATCTCCGCAGTAATGTCTCTGTTAGATTTTCCGGTCGAAATACGGGAAAAGTCCATTCAATTCTTGATGGAAATGGAGTTTTGCGAATTCTCCTTGGAACTGGAAGATCATTTCGAGATCTTCGAACATATTCGAGGGTTCAATGTCACTATTGTAAGTTCGGCCAACACACAAGATGAGACTTTACCACCGTGGAGCGTCTTTTTTCAAAAAGATGAGGGGGAAAGTCAGTAAGATGTCGGAGAAGAAAAATATACGAGATCACAAACGTAGATTGCTCGCGGCTAAGTATGAATTGAGACGAAAGCTTTATAAATTTGTAAAGATACCGATCGATCTAGTGATATGCGGGACAAACATCGTTAGAAGTTGTCCAAGTTGCCAAGAAAGAGTTCCTTTGCACTAGTAAGAAACTGATGTCTTTCCACGGGTCGCCCTCGTTCCGTATATCAGTTCTTTTCTTTTGAATTTCTCGTCTCGTTTTTCGTGGATTAGCATCTCGAGGTCCTTTGATGGGCATAAAAAAATCGTCTTGGTAGCATCAAACCAATAAAACAAGGGTTAGCTCTATAGCTGGTCTACAAGCAAGGTAAGTAGGTCCATGCGACCGACCCCGGATGTACCCTTTAGCCGCGAGGGGAACCGGGTAAACAAAGTCGCGATCAGAATGAATGGTAGTTCGTTGGGCCTGTCTTTTGCTCCCAGAGGTGCTGGTTCGAATCCAGTTCGCAACAAGTACTCATACTAAAGTGTGCTCAAATAGGTATTTCCACTGTTCGATACCTTTTCGTGATGACTGTTCCCTGCTCCATTATCAGCCAACGGCTCTAACCGCTTCTATTGGCTCAGTTGGATGGAGTACATCTTTGTGCGAGACAATGTAGGAGTTGAGATCCAGTGCGCTTAAACTCTTCTAAGAAGGAATGATTACCTGGTAAAAGCTTGAAGCTATACCATTTTCATTCAAGTTGAGCTTCGATCCTAGAGAAGAAAGAGAGAGGGTTTACCAGCAGTGTACACCTTCACCCTCTGCTAGTTAACTTATGAGCCCTCCTCTCTAGGCTGACAGCTTGCAAGTTAGTATGACATCCAATAGGAAGTCTATCTTTTCGGGATGCAGGGGCAATGAAACGAGATGGGATGTTATATAGAATATAGGTAGCTTATGTGCATGTTAGTGAAATACCTGGTTGTCGAGTCATTCAGCTAATGTATGATTCCTAGTTCGATCAAAAAAGCCTTAGAAAAAAGGACAGGGAGCTCTAGCCTATTTCAATTTCCGGATCTAGCTCAAAAAAAATTACAGCGCTGAGAGAAGAACTGCGGATGTGTATGGGCGTAGGTAGGTCAGTCAATAGACTCTCTTTCTCTCAGCAGAAGCATTGGACAACTTGACTCAATCACATACTAGGGACCCCTCTTTCTAAGTTTGGTAGTCTCTCATCTATAGAGATTGGTAGGAGGAATGTACCGAACGAAGTTGCTAAAGGATGGCATCCATCCTTCCATTTGATCAAAGGCATCAGAGCATAAGTAATTCACTCGAAAAGAGAAGAGCGTCAAGCAGCCCCAACTCTAGCTCCGTAGAGCAGGAGAATGCTCAGGTCCGTCTACGTGTGATTCCTCATTTGAATGCTGCTGCCTACGAGACCTATCCAGGGGAATCTTACACTGCGCGCAGAGAACCCCTCTCACTTTAGACAGAGAGGGAATGCCGATGGGTAGCCAAACCGTGAGGCGAAGAACTCAACCGCTATACACGAGGGAGCAAGTGGAAAGAGTAGAGCAGCACCTTGCCGTAGAGAGGGTCCTAGAAAGGTTAAGAGTTCTGCACCGGTTGGAGTGGAATAGGAATCTAAAACAGAATTCGAGCACCTACCCACTGGGGATTTTTTCCCCGTTCCAACTTCGGATTATTGGAAATCATCCCCGGTTCTATGATTTAAGGTTAGGAGTTTCATTCTTAGCAAGATCCCCAGATATTGAATCTGTTGTCGTCGGCGGGGCTACTTCTTCTTCTTTCGAAATGAGAAGAATAGCGTAGTCAAAGTAGGCCAAGTCGACATTGGCTTAATTCACTCCTAACCTCCCGTAAAGAACACATAATGAAAACAGCCTGCCTGATAAGGCTGTACAAGGGGAAGGGCTTTGATAAGAAAGAGTTTGGGGGTGTCCCGCTTAGTTAACAAACATCGAGTTTAAATTAAAGTCGAGGCAGCATGGATACGAGACTCTTTAAGTGAAGTTTGGAAAAATTATGGTTTTCTATCTTCATATTTCAAAATGGGAGAATCACCAAGGCCTTTCAGGGATTCGACGCGCCCCCCCCCCCCCAAGCTAGACGCTTCACCTACCTGGCCCCAGATAGAATGAGTTTTCCTAGCCCTAGTCTTACTAAGAGGTTGAATTGCTCTATAGGATAGTAGGCGAATGAATCGCATTAGTGCGATTTGGCTCGCTGAATCGCCCAGCAAACAAATAACCTCCTTGCTTTCTTAAAAAAAAAAAAGCAAACCCGCGCGAATCGCGTCTTCGATCTTGCATATAAATAAATGAAAAAAATCTTTATTTATTTATCAACCGGGTCAACTGACGCCAGCATCACCACTACGAAAACTCAATTTCCTTAGTCCTTTTTCTGTGAAACAAAGCCAAGCCTTTTCCGCCTTCCATCCTGCGTTTCCCTGCTTGAGACTCTTTTTCTTAGCCCAGTCATGAACCACCTGGTTGGAGCCATGGTCTACCCAGCAGTGCTTCATATCCTCCTTGCTCTTTGTCTAAGATTGGACTAAAGGTACCAAGGAAGGCAGACTTTTTTCTTGTTTTTCTTTTGTCTGAGAAGCCCATAGGTTGTACGCCAGCCATACGTAGCTGGAACTGTGATGGCCACAATGCTTAGCTATTGTCGATCCCCAAGACGCCTTTGGTTGAATGTTCACACCTGATCCACCGTCTGCACTTCCTACATTCACTCCCGGAAATTGAAACAGGAAAATAGGAATTGTAACCTCCCGGTCTGCTGTAGTCAGCCTCACGGTGTGCCCGACTGGCGAGTCTGCTGTCTCCACGGCTTTCCCTTTTTCGGGCTGCTCCTCAAGCCTGCGACTGCCGATCTTCGCTTGGGCCGGCTCCGAGGCTCTACCCTGGCTTTTCATTGGTTTCTCCCAGGGGCCTTTATCGTATCGCGCACATCTTCCAGCAATCGGGGGAGGCCCCGAGTACATAGACGGGGTGGTCCTGGGGATGAAAGTACATTCCCTCGTGTTCTGGAACTCCTTTTCTTCGGTTGAACAAAGAAGGTTCAATCTTGTGAAACCGTAGCGTAGGCAAAACCTGGCATCCCGCCCAGAGTTTTACCTTCTCCGGTCCTGGAAGGAAACCCTACTTTCCTTCCTTCCTTCCCCTAGCAGCTACAAGATCTAGTCTGATCAGATCTATATATCTCGTTAATGTCATAGTTATATTCCAGATCAGCCAAATTCTGTCGTTCCCGGCTTCATTCTCCACAGTAATGGCTTTACTACAATCCTTTCTCAAGCATCTGGTAATTCTGGCCGCCTTTCCACTCCTCACTTTGCTTTCCACCAAGCCAATAAAATCTGCCTCTTGTGCTCTAAAAGGCCTCTCTATGCTTCTCGACTTTACCAATCTTTCTGACATTCCATATAAGGACCTTAATGTGGAACTATTGTTGTTTTTACATTCCCTTCGCACCTTAGCGCTGCCTCTGGTTTTTAGTCTTATGCAGCCCTTATTTGTCTTTTGTTCTTTGGCCTTGACTTTCCCCATCCCCCTCTTTCTTAGAATTCAACATCTCTTATATGTTCTTCATTTTCTTCGCCCACTCTTCATTCATGGTGGTTAGAACCAGGGGAGGATCTTCCACCTTTAAGGTCATAGCACCAGCACCTGAACGCTTACTCTTACTGCTCTTCTCAGGTTCACCTCTTTTATTAGGATTGGCTGCCTTGAGGTTATTGTTTGGAGTCATTTGTTTATCACAGAGCAAGTCCCCCTCAGTCACTGCCATAGTTGACCCAGTATCAACCCTCTCTTCTAGATCCTCCCTTCTTTGTTTGGGCCCAATCACTCTCCTCGGGAGTTATCTTCTTGACTACACCTCCTCGGTTTTGTTACCCAGACATTCATCCTGAGCAGTCTCTTCCGGTTCCTAAGATATCTTGATTCTCTTTAGGATGGTTGGAAACAACTCCCTTTGGGGAATAAGGAATCGATCCTAAACGTCTTTGGTTCCCAGCTTTGATAGCTTGAAAGCAAAGGTGAAGATTCCATCTTAGCCATGGACCCCCACTAACCAGCCTAAAGATCTCATCCTCCCCCCCTTCATCTTGATCTTGACGGAGGAACATGAATTGGGTCTATTGTAGCTTCACTCCTTGGGATAAGTTATCCAATAAATGTCGTGGAATAGGAAGAGATCACTTGAATACCGAAACTCTTCTACGTCAGCCTTTGAGCAAAACCTCTTTTGTTTCGAGATGTGAAGAATCATATCCCAAAACTAAGAAGGAATCAAGCTGCAAACTTTCCTCCTCAGATGAGGCTTAGTTCAGCTAGCCCTAGACAGATCACATCTCATTAGAAAGGTATTGAATTCTCATTAGAAAAAGGGCTTCCCAGAAGAAAGAATTGAATTAGCTAAGTCAGTAAGAATGACTAGGACCTAGCACAATACGTTCTTTGATTCGACATTCCCGGTTAAAGCATTGATTCTAAGCCTTTCGTTAGCTCGTTACTTCAGGGTATTCTCAAATACTTTTTGGTAGGAGAACTCTTCCTATTACGTACAGATAGTACTACTACTCTTTGTTATCCATGTAGTATCTTCGTAACAACCACAGAGGGAAAGAGCCTTAGCTTAGGTTGAGTCTTTGTTTACGTTGATTGTCCGGGAAGCCTTCCCATTTGAAAAAGGAGAACCGAGCAACAATGGTTTCGGGTGAACAAAGGAAAACGAACCTGATGCAGTGGTGTAGGACTGCAAAGCCGTAGCCTGTGACAACGATGAAGACTCGATGCTTGAGTCTGTCATGAGTGAAAATGCCACTAGGGAAGCAGAAGACACACCAGTAGTTGAGGCTGGAATCAAAGTAGAGTTCTCAGAGGAGAGGAAGAAGGAGCTGTTGAGTCAGATGTGGCATTAGACTGAAAATAGGTTCTACTCGAAGCAGGAAAGAGGGCTTTCGGAGACCTTCTTCAGCTCGGAGACCCAGTATGTAAACTCAACACTGAAACCCTGCTAATCGACTAATGCTTGGAGTTGGCGTCAGAAGATGAAGGTTCAGACTCCTTACTTCAACTATCAGTAGTCATCTCTATGACACTTCTATACCGACATGACTGGGCAGGTAGGCTCCTCCGGATGAAAGATATGACAGGTACCTGTGGACCAACCTCTTTCTGCTACCCGATTGACAAAGCTTTCAGCCCTATCAAAGCCAGATCCCTCTCCTTTCACTCGACTTACTTCATACCTCTCGCAATGTAGGAATTAAGGCGATTGACTTACGTACCTTATCCCTTCTCAAACATATCATGTCTCTTGCAAAGCCATATCTTCTTTCTTTTATGCTATCCTTTTTCCATGAAGTATATTAAACCATTCTTCAGGTTGATGAGCCGGAACCTGAAATAGTTTCCAATGAACCACTACCCACACCAGAAAGATTGCCTGGGGCTGATGCTTACAACGATGTGGCCTACTTGTATACTAGTTTCCTATGGGGCTACCCAGAATCTATATGGGCTTAGGCCTGCCCAAATGATGTTCAGCGGTCTCTACCCAAGTAGCTGTGGCCCATGATACAAAAGACCCGCAACTAGTTAATCACTCCATGCCTTACCTTCTAACTAACCTCTTCGATTTCGCTTATCCTAACAGTAATTGATTAGGCATAGCGGTTGAACTTGGTGGTTGTTCACACAGGCAGGCAGTGTTATGTGATTATGAGGGTGTATTTGCTTCACAAGGTAGTTAGTTTGCTCATGAAACAGGAATGATAGTCTTCACTCATAGCAACTTGAGTGCGGAGAAGGGGTGGTCTTACGGAAGGTCGAAGAAGGACCACTTCTTTGTTCCAGGGGTGAAGTAGCTGCTTCGAGTTGGACGTTCGTGACTAGTGCCTATGCAGCCTTCACTTGGTCAACGGATTGGTTGGATCTGCTGCTTCAACTCGGTCAAATGCAACTGCTATATGTTGCTGGGGCTAAAAGTGAACTATGCCAATCACATTGATTAGGACCCATCGCATCATTAACCGGTACCAATCAATCATCCACCCTATCTCATCTTTTCTAAGCCAATTTTCTTAGGGCTCACCTGACCACCCAACCAAAGCACTGAAGGCTCTAGTCTGGGGGTTTCTTCTTCTTCTTCTTGCCAGTATTAGGTTTCTTCACCTTCTTCTTAATGTCAGTATTAGGTATCTCGTCTATAGTAGGGTTAGTGCCCTCTGTAGGTTCTTCTTTCATCTCCTTGTCTCTCCCCTTTTTCATCTCTCTTTCCTTATGAGATAATTTATCATGGAGAAAGAGATTCTCGTTCTTAAGATGTGTTACATCATCCCTTAGCAACATGACTTTTCATGTCATTCCCATTTAGGTCCGATTTGGATCCCTCCGTTGTTTCCTTTTCCTTCCGCACCTTTTCCTCGAAATGAGAAAGAAGATGGTACACTTGAATTGTATTATTTAAGTGCTTATTTCTTGCCAAAAATCCTACTTCTATAATTGGTAGGTCACCGGCTTATTCAAATAAGTCGTGTTTTCCGTGGTTTTCCCATGTTACAACTTCCGTACCAATTCGGTCGATCCGGAATGGATCAGTTAAACATTCCATTAGGGAGCCTGGTCTTGACTTTTCTGTGTGGTATTCATTCTCGTTCAGCTCTTGGAATCACATCCAGCAGTGGTGGGAACATCTCTCAAAATCCAACCACTTCACCTACTTCATTGCCCCCAACCCTTTCTCGTACCTCTATTGAAACAGAATGGTTTCATGTTCTTTCATCGATTGGTTATTCCTTTTTGTTCGTATCTCTTTCTCCAATTTCGGTCTCGATTAGTTCACAAGATTGAATCGCCAATTCTCCTCCGGACCCTCGATTCAATTGTTTTCCAAGAATGTTGAGCCGGGTATGTAAGCCATGTATCTTGGAGGAACTTAAAAGAAGGGCTTTCGGTTTTTTTCACCCCGTTTTGTGGTCTTGCAGCTATTTAAATAAATAAGAATACAAAATTATATATATATATATATATATATATATATATATATATAAGACTTTTTTAGAAGAAATATTCTATATATGTCCAATCCCCAGTGGTGGTGGGACCAACCAAGATGTATGTCGTCCAACCCCACCTCAGACTCTTTCTTCCCGACCTATTTGACTCTCTGGCCACAGTTATAGTTATTTAGGTGGTATCCCGAGATTGAAGAGATCGAATTCCTCCGGGGAACACACGAAACAAAGATATGAACTGGGTAAATAGAAATGGAAAAGAGATGTTTCCAATTCATCAAAATGAGAAGCTTTTTCTACATCCATATGATCTACTAAAGTAGATCGGTATTGCCCATATAATAAAAGCAGATCTTGGTCCATGGAATCCCAAGAAGGTTAGAACTCCAACCTGTCCGATGCTTCTTTGGCCAAATACGATATACAAGTGGGACCTGCACTATGCGCAAGCTGTGCGAAAAACCGCTTCTTTTTTCTAGTTCTGAAACAACTTGGGAGAAATAGGGTTCTACCGGGAAACCATGGATTTTTTAGTTTTCGCCATTGGTTACTGGTTGAGCCACTGGAATGGAATGAGATAAGAATCTCTGGAGATCTTTCCTCTCCACTTACTCGTAACAGGCTTTCCCTCTATAGAAGACTTCTTCCGAATGGCATAATTGGGAGATTGATTCCTCGATCTTCAAAGAAAACTGACTCCTCCTACTCCTTCTTCTCCTTTAGGATAGGATCGTCGTTGGTCCTTCTTTCACTAATGATCTAATGATCTCACCATTTTCTAGTAGTTCTCGCGAACGCGCGAGGGACTATCCTTTCTATCGCTTGCCCTTTCTTTTCACTCTCAAGACAAGGCTCTCTCTCTTTTATAAAGCGAAGCAAAGCGCATGGCGCTGAAAGCTCAATAAACACAGACGAACACGATGCAGGGCATAGCATAAATGAAACCACTGATCATTTCATAAAACATATATGCTTGACCTTTCTCGATGCTTTTTTTGGGTGACTCACCAACCGACCCAGCAGTGATCGATGACAGAATGGTATGAACAAATCAAAGTCATTGGATTTGGTAGTTCTCCATGGACTTCTCTCTTTAGCCCTTTGTATATGTTCATAAATGGGTGTGCACCTCCAGATGGGCGGGAGCCGGCCTCCCACTCTCTTATCTTATGCAACATTTATTAGCGGTTGGGTGGATCGTGCAATAAGCCTCTCTCGACCCTCTGTTTCTCATACGTCTTTATGAAAGCCTCTCGCCTTTCGAGATCCGGTCCATCATCAACTCAGTCAGATCTTCTTGTTTGCCCGCTTTGATTTGGCTTCCTTTAACGGATTTGATCGGCATTTCGTGCTTGCAGTCCTGCTGAATTCGACCTTTTATCAGGGTAGCATAGTAAGGTTAGAGGCGCAACTAGAAGAGTTGGCCCTATTTCTCTTTTTTGATCAATTCGATTGCAGTCTCCGAAGTCCTTCTTGATCGATGGTCCCCATTAGCATTAGTGCTAATTAGCAGCCGCTTTTTTTGGAAGGCGAGATACTTATGTGTGACCGCGGATTCCACGGTAGCAGTAGTTCTAGCTCTACATTAGGAGTAGGGGGGCTCTATCTAAAGGAGGTACGGACCCCTCCCATAGTACGGTACGATGCAGCTGAAAAACTTAATAGGCTACCGCGGCTCGCTTCGCTTTTGTTGCGGAGCTCACTGCTTTTGGAGTAGTGCTTGCAGCTTGCTGCTTTCTGTTCAAGCGGAGCTCGCACTGCTCCACGAGTCGCCACAGCTTCGCCTACGCCACTTGTATATAGACAACAATAGCGCCTAAGATTTCCCCTTCGCGTAGTTCATTGAACCTTCCAACTTCACTCCATGGCCTGTGCTAAAGAAGCGTGTCTTAACTAATTCCTTTGAACTCATTTCACCTATTCTACCTCTCGATATCTCCTCACCTTGCACCTTTTCTTTCTTTTCCTCATCCCATGATCCTTTCCCATGTCTTGGAAGTGAGCTCCTTCGTCGCTCCTTCATTCCTCATAACGACTATAACCATGCTGCCAACCAATAAAGCAAGCACCTTCATGGACTGAGACCGTGGAAGCTCTGTTAGCACCTTAAGGCTGTCTTTATCCTGAGAACCCTCGGGAATATTCAGAGACTCGGCTAATGCTTCTAGGCCCACATTCGGAGACAGACCAAGCACCTCTCTTACCCACTCACTATCTAATAAACCGGACTGGCTTATTATCTGAATGAGATCGGAAAGAGAGGTTATCAGTGGGAACATAAAGATAAAAGAATTAACTAAGTATCAGATCGACCAAATTGAACAAATGATAGGTCAAGATCATGTTGTTCATTGGGAATTGAAGAGGGGAGAACGAGCAGACATCGAACGATTAATTTCTATTTCTTGTTATCGTGGAATTTGTCATCAAGATGGATCACCCTTACGCGGTCAACGAACTCATACTAATGCTAGGACTTGTCGCAAGCAAATTCGGAAATGAAAGAAGTCTACCGAAAGCCTTGGTACTTGTCTGATCAATCACACTGTTCAATAGTTCACTTCAATTTTGATTGGGGGATTTCACCGGTTATTAATCCAGTATCGGTATAGTAGGCCTCCTTGGCCACTCCACTAGTGGCTCGGCTTCGTCCTAGAAGCTACTGCTTCCGCCTCTCTAGGCTTCGCTATCGCTCATGATTGGTATATGGATCTCTCTATGTAGTGGTCGGCCTTCTAGAAGCTTCTCCAGAAGCGACTAGTCACTTCCCGAATGCCCCTTTCCTTGCCGCCAAACCACTAGGAGAGTCAGCAAGCTAGCTTGCTCGCAAAACTTCCATTTGTCCATATTTCGAGAAATAGTATCTCTTTGTTACCATTTTCATAAGAATGAATACTATGATTCGCATTTCGAACAGGCATGAATACAGGATCTATAGGATAACTTCCATCTTGATAGGTATTTGGCGCTTTTATAAGATATCCGCGATTCTTCTCTATCTGTAATCCAATAACCAACTCAATGGGTTCCGTCAAGCTAGCTATATGGTGTGTATTATCGAGGATTTCTACATAAGGCGGTAAGATGATATCTTGAGCAGTTACATATTCGGGGCCCCTGACACAAATAGACGCCTCACAAGTTCCATAGAGATTACTTCTCAATACGATTTCTTTAAATTCATTAAAATTTCATGTACTGATTCTTGAATACCCATTATGGTAGAATATTCGTGTGATATTTTCTCAGATTTTGCGCGTGTGATACATGTTCCTTCGATTTCTCCAAGAAAAGCTCTTCGCATAGCAATGCCTATTGTGTCTGCTTGACTTTTCATAAGCGGAGACAGAATAAAGCGCCCATAAAGAAGACGCTTACTGTCTGCTGCTGATTCAACACACTTCCACTGTAGTGTCCGAGTAGATACAGTTATTTTCTCTCGAACCATAATAATATTATTTGATCAGATCATTGAATCATTTATTTCTCTTGTTTCTCTTCCTTTGTTTCTCTTGCTATTGAAATATCTTCAATTTTTATTTCTACACACGTATTTTTTTCGGGGGTCTACAACCATTATGTGGCATAGGGGTTACATCCCGTACGAAAGTTAATAGTATACCACTTCTGCGAATAGCTCGTAATGCTGCGTCTCTTTCGAGACCGGGACCTTTAATCATGACTTTTGCTCGTTGCATACCTTGATCTACTACAGCACAAATAGCATGTCCTGCTGCGGTTTGAGCAGCAAATGGCGTCCCTCTTTTTGTACCTCGGACACAGCTAGATTCTGTGATCTGGCTCTTCTTTGTCCGGGAATGGTTACCCCGGAAAGCAAAAAGATAGAAAGATACATTTGGGGATTGACACCCCAATGCAAGGAAATGTCTTGGCCGCTAGGCCAACCACTTTTGACAGTGCCAAGTGCCTAGCGCAGACCTTGATAGATCACAGGGTTGATCTTGAAGAAATACCAGCCGCTCCCGAACCAACGAAGGCGAGTGGTAGGAAGAGAAAATTTTGGAAACAGCGTAAGGGCCAGTCTTCGCAGGATCCCTCAAAGAAACAACAAACATTGGCAGTCCACGCTGCTACTACTCCGGTCGCTGCTCCTACAACTCAAGCACCTACCAGCGGATATACTGGTACACTCCCTCGGTGCAGCAAGTGCAATTATCATCATAATCTCGGCCTATGTCGTGACATGTTCTGCAACAGCTGTGGCAAGAAGGGGCACACAATTCGTTTTTGCAAAACATGAGTCCAACCAACCAATCAGGCCTTTGGAGCAGGTGTTGGTCAAGCCTCCTATGGCTGTGGGGAAGTCGGACATTATAAGAGAAATGTTACCATTGAGATGGATAATGGTGAGAAAGAGATCACTAACAATATATTCATCGGTTGTACCCTTACCCTAAATGATCATTCCTTTCTCTTCGATCTTATGTCAGTTTCCATAAAAAGCTTCGATGTCATCATTGAGATGGATTGGTTGAGCCCTAATCGTGCCGATATCCTTTGTTAAAAGAAAGTTATTCATCTCAATCTTCCCTCTGGTGAAACCCTCATGATTTATGGCGATAAACTCAGCACGAACCTCCGTATCTTTTCGTGCATCAAAGCCCAAAAAATTATGCGAAAGGAGTGTCATGCATTCCTAGCCCATGTCATTAATGAAAAATAGGAAGTTAAAAACCTCAAGAGCATCCCTGAAGTATGCAACTTTCCTGATGTCTTTTCCGAAGAGCTCCCGTGAATCCCTCCCGAACGCCAAGTCAAATTTTGCATCGACTTAATCCCTGGAGCTACCCCCGTAGCTAAATCCCTTTACCGCCTAGCGCCAACAGAATTGCAAGAGCTATCCAGCCAACTCAATGAGCTACCCAGCAAAGGATTCATCAGACCAAGTTCCTCACCCTGGGGAGCCCCGATCTTATTTGTGAAAAAGAAGGATGGATCTTTTTGGATGTGTATCGAGTATCACGAATTGAACAAGCTCACTGTCAAAAACCGTTATCCTCTTCCACGAATCGACGACCTTTTCGATCAACTTCAAGGAGCCAGCTACTTCTCAAAAATAGACCTAAGATCAGGGTACCATCAGATGCGAGTCCATGAGAGTGATGTTCCTAAGACAGCATTTCGAACTCGATATGGTCACTACTAGTTCGTAGTAATGCCCTTCGGTCTAACCAATGCACCGGCGGTATTCATGGACCTGATGAATCGGGTGTGTCGTTCTTTCGTGGACAAGTTCGTAATCGTGTTCATTGACGATATACTTGTCTATTCCATAAGCGAGGAAGATCACAGAAAGCACTTGAAGCTTGTGCTGGAAACTCTAAGAGCGGAGAAGCTATACGAGAAATTCTCCAAGTGCGAATTCTGGATTCGAAAAGTAACCTTCCTAGTCCACGTGGTAAGCGAGGAAGGCATACACATGGACCCCTACAAGATCAAAGCGATAGAGAATTGGTCATCACCGAAGACGCCCACAGAGATCCGTTAATTCTTGGGTCTCGCTGGCTACTATCGTAGGTTTATCCAAAATTTCTCCAGAATTGCCAAACCTTTAACCACTCTGACTCAGAAAGGTGTACAATTTTGTTGGAGTGAAAAGCAAGACACTGCGTTCCGAACATTGAAGCAGTCCCTATGCAGCGCACCTATCATGTCTCTGCCCGAAGGGACGGAGGACTTCGTTGTTTATTGCAATGCATCCAATCAGGGCCTAGGCTATGTGCTCATGCAGTGAGGAAAAGTTATTGTTTATGCCTTAAGACAGCTGAAAGCACACGAAGTCAATTATACAACTCACGACCTGGAATTGGGAGCAGTGGTCTTCGCGTTGAAGATATGGAGACATTATCTCTACGGAACCAAGTGCACCGTCTTTACCGATCACAAGAGCCTACAACATATCTTCGATCAGAAGGATTTGAACATGAGACAACGGCGATAGGTAGAGTTACTCAGTGATTATGAGTGCGAAATACGCTACCATCCCGGAAAGGCCAATGTGGTAGCGGATGCCCTCAGCCGGAAAGAGTACTCAGGTCGCAGTGTGAAAGCACTAACCATGACCATCCATTCCCACTTATCCGCACAAATCAGAGAGGCTTAGCTGGAAGCCCTAAAACCAGAGAACGTGGCGGATGAAGTCTTGAGAGGAATGGAGAAGAAATTAGAGATTAAGGGAGATGGAGTCTATTGTTTCATGAACCGGATCTGGACCCCAAAGTTCGATGGTTATACAGAGGTTGTGTAACATCCCAATATTTAAGACCAAAAATTTTGTTTTAATTGAGTTATTATATAAAACCAACAGTATAAAAAATTCATACTAATATCTCATGTCAAACTAAAGTGTCAATAATCAAAACATATTATCACAAAACCATATCAGAGTGTAATCCCAAAGATCTCAGGTGCATAAAACATAGTGTGATGCGATGCGATCGAGCCGGATCTTTTCCTTGAAAACAAGGTACCTGAAACCAAAACTGAAAACCGTGAGCATGAAGCTTAGTGAGTTCCCCAAATCCCACATACCATACATACCAACTGGTCCATACATGCCATACATAACCAACATATCCATAATCAAGTAAGGTGTTATGTGCCAAACATAGTCTTGCTAAGGTACTATGTGCCAAACATAGTCTTGCTAAGGTGCTATGTGCCAAACATAGTCTTGCTAAGGTGCTATGTGCCAAACATAGTCTTGCGGTTATGCCACGGGCCACACGTGGTCTTCCTGGTCAAGCCTGGGGCCACTCCCTCAGTCTTAAAGACAAGTTCCAAGGGCCACCCCCTGTTCTTCCATGCAAGCATCACCAAGACAACTATACATACTACTCTACTAGGCAACTCAACATATAGTATGCCAGGAGCCACCTTCCGGTCTTTCATACATAATAGCATACAGTGCGCCAAGAGCCACCTCCTGATCTTTCGTATGTAATATCATAAAGTGCGCCAGGAGCCACCTCCTGGTCTTTCATACATATTGCCTAGGGCTAACCCTTGGGCCTTCCTGTCAGACGTAATAACATATTGTGTTCCAGGAGCCGTCTTCTGGTCTTTCATGCGTAATGCCTAGGGCTAACCCCTGGGTCTTCCTATCATATGTAAACTAAATGGGCCGGCATTACGGCCGTAAACCCATACAAACAATGAGGAGACTCACCTTGAACTGCTGAAATTGCAGATAACCCTCTGGCTGCTATCCACAACTCTCCGAACTGCTGCTCCTCTAGTTCCCCGGGCTACCAATACCAAAAAAATAGCAACACTTAGCCTAACTGTCCTCAAGAAGCCAACTAAGTCATTTGGTCAAAGTCAACCTTCCAGTTGACTCGACTCGTCAAGTTGTTCTGCCAACTCGCCGAGTCCATGCTCCTCAAGTCGCACAACAACCCCGACTCCACTCGTCGAGTCTAGCGACACCTCGACGAGTTTTCCATCATCTATCACTTCGGGACTATCTTTAACCGACTCGCCGAGTTCATCCTTGAACTCGTCGAGTTCATCTTCATAACTAAGAAGATTGCCTTGTACTTGCCGAGTTCCTCTTCAACTCGTCGAGTACTATGACCTTCAGGTGCATTACAAACCCAGACTGGTTGAATCCTTTACTAACTCCACTCACTGATCTGAATCACAGACATAAGGGTTTTAGTTTGCGACCCGACTCGCCGAGTCCAGGAATTGACTCATCGAGTCCACCTTGTGACATTTCTATTCTGCCGATTACAGTCCATTCCAACACCTTCAACCCATAGATCTGGACTTCTAATGCCAGCATTGCACGTAAAGTTGCTAACTTTACGTGCATGCAAGGTGCTATGGAGCTAAAACTCCTAATCCAAGCTAAAATGAAGATCTAGGACATGAAATGGAGCCATAGCTGGATAAAGCTACCCACACAGAGCTCCTCAAGCTCAGAAATGCCCAGATCTGCAGTCCTTTTCATCCTCAAAGGCTCAATACTCAGATTGGCCTTGGAAATGACCCAAAAAGGAGGAAAAATACAAGCTAGAAAGGGAATCTAGATGAGTAACAGCCAAGGTTTAAGCTTTATACCTCCAAATGATCTGCAATGCTACCCCAACTCTAGATTTATAGCTTCTTCTTGCACCACCAAGGTCCTTCTTCCTTTTCCAAGCTTCAATTCACTCTCAAGGCAAGAACTAGCTCAACAATGGAGTTCGGTGGCTAGGGTTTCGAGTTCTGGACTAGAGAGACCGCAAATGAAACCCTAGGGAGGATAATAGGATGCTTAAATAGGGCACCAAGTCCCGGAATTAGGGTTTCCAAACCCATACCAGAGTCGCTGAGTCCACTGCCGACTCGCCGAGTTGGCCACTTAATCCGTGACACGGAACTTGCTCTGACTCGTCGAGTTCCTCCTTAGACTCGATGAGTTGACCCCTTTGACTTAGGGTTTTCTTTCCTTTTTGGGTCTTCTGGATTCTGGGTGTTACAACTCTCCCCCACTTAAACTAGACTTCGTCCTCGAAGTCTGCCACGGTCAACTATCTTACAATCCGCTTACAGCTTTATGCACTTCACCCAATTGGTCCATTCCTGGATACATCATCCTCGAGATAATTCGGTTATTACTACCTTCGAGTACAACCCTTTACCCAACCAGTAGCCTTACCGGTACTCCCACTGTACTTACACTGATACACTGGGGTTCCCCCTTTTCCTTGCACTACCACTGGCCTTTCCAAGGCAACTTCCTATAAGCACGATCTTTCTGATCTCCATCAAGAACAAATCTCCTGCTGAAACCGCAATCTTGGCCACTCTCAGCGCCGACCATCATGTGACATCCCCATTTTTCACGGCCAGAAAAGACCGATTTTTTTTATGCTTTATAAAAATCAGAGTACTTTTTTTTAATAAAAATGTTGTTGGGTATTTTGGGGGAACTCACTAAGCTTTCGAGCTTACAGATTCAGTTTATTGTTTCAGGTACATTGGGGGATTGCGCAAGGCAAAGGCGTGATCGTACAACTCCTCACCTTTTGTTATGGTTTATGGGAAAAACTCTGATATGGACTATTTTGGAAACAAAGTTGTAATAACTATTGATTTAAAAATCTTTTGAAAAGTTTAAATTCGGCGTAAATTTTATGGGTGTTACAAGTTGGTATTAGAGCCTTGGTTTGGGTGAATTGGAGGAACACACATGTGAATCCACTCTCAAATCAAGGAAGGATTTAAATATAATTTCTAAATGGTTTTCAAGATAAGTAAAGGAGGATGCAGTGTGTACGATCAGCCGGAGCCAGTAAGTAAACCCCAAAATACCATACAGTTATTTGATTATATGATATGTTAGAACAACATGCTGGTAATAGGCTAGGGATCTTCAGGAATTGCATGATAGAATTGCCTGACTACATGATGCCTGCTAGCCTAGGGTTTTCCCTTACATGAGATTGACATCATTACTATAGTTACTTATGTATGCAACGCCGCTGCATATAATCAAGATCTTATAGCCTGAGAATGTTTTATTTGGCCTTATGTTCTGTTCCTTTTGAGTAGGGTTTAGGGTAGGATTGGATATTCGAAAGTCTATAGGGTCCAGCGTTATGTATGGCTAGCATACATTAGTGCTACAAGGTTGGTGGAAGTTTCATGGGTGGGTTGCGAGAGGCTTGAAGGCCAATTATGAGGTAGTTATTCCCCTGGGGATGAGGATTGAGCATTCTCTATGTTTATGTATATGGATAGGGTGTTGTGGTGATACTTAAGACAAATATGGGTAGGTGTGGAAGGTAGTATGGGCCCGTACTACTGAAAACACAGGACCCATACGCATAGCAAGGAAATCACAACCCCTAGGGTTTTGTCGGGATTTAGTCCCCTATTATTTGTGCGGAATATCTGATATCTTCCTATTGTATTTTCAGTATGGTGGTCACGAGGCGTTTCGTGTCGGGATCCGGATCGGGATCAGAGCAGGGTGATCAGGAGGCCCCAGTAGCCCCTGAGGTTATCAGTCAGGAGGAGCCAGTGATGACAAAGGATCGAGTCAAGGAGATCATCCACGATGAGGTGGTTAAGGTTGTCCAGAGTCAGATTCCGGAGTTGTTTGGAACTATCAATTCCGCCATGATGGAGTACTTTGATTACAGATGCGCAACCCTTGCGGAGACGGCTGCCGCCGCAACTACATCAGCTGTAACCGCAACAGGAGGTGGAGTGGGAGCCGGTCGGGGCTTCCAGTATAGGGACTTCGACAAAATGAAGCCCCCTAATTTTGATGGGACCTAGGACCCCATCAAGGCTATTCAGTGGATTTCTGATGTGGAGGGATGTTTCTTTACCTGTTCATGTCCTTCTGACCAGAAGGTCAGATGTGCCCTGAACCTGCTCAGGCTCGGGGCCAAGGACTGGTGGAGGTTGACAACAGGGTATTACTTTGACGAGTAGAGAGCTGCTGTCACTTGGGAGCAGTTCTGGGACATGTTTCACGCCCGTTACATTCCACGGGTTGAGCAGGAACGTTTGGCTCAAGAGTTTTCTAGTTTGAGACAGGATGGGGAGTCAGTGATGAAGATCACTCGTGTGTTCACCGAGAGGGCGATGTTCTGCCCAAAGTTTGCTTCCGAGCAGGCTTATATGACTCGTTGTCTGAGCATGCTCAAGACCGATATCCGATAGTTTGTGTCTACCCAGCGATGTGATACTCTTTTGGAGTTACAGGAGACTGTTAGGCGGCATGAGTTGGATATCGAGCTGCAGTTGAGGGAGCAGCGGCAGGCCCCGGCACAGTCGCAGTTGGCGCCGAAGCGGTCCAAGACCGCCGATACCAAAGTTGGGGGACAGCCAGGCCGCACTTGCGGAAGGTGCGGAAAGGCTCATTCAGGGACGTGCCGTTCAGGGAGTGGGTGCCACCAGTGTGGCAAGCAGGGCCATTTGGCCAGGGATTGCAGGAAGCAGACTCCGACCTCCAGAGTCAGACTTTGTTATCACTGTGAGCAGGTGGGCCATATGAAGACCCAATGCCCCCTACTAGCCGCCAAGCCGGCGCAGGCTTCAGCGCCAGCTACTCTGAGGATTGCAGATGGGAGGCTAGTTAAGGCAAAGCCTCCGAATGCTCAGGGTCGTGCCTTCCAGCTTACAACCGAGGAGGCCAGGGCAGCACCGGATGTGGTTGCTGGTATGTTTCTATTCTTTACCTCATTATTATGTTTGTGTTATGCTTATCTGTTGTACCTGTGTTTAGGTATGTTTTTAGTGAACTCATTGCCCGCTTTGGTTCTATTTGACTCGGGGGGGGGGGGGGGAGAGTCGGTCCTTCGTGTCTTAGGACTTTAGTGCGCTCGCAGGCGAGCTAGAGTGTCTGTTGCGAGTCTCTATCGCCAACGAACACGGAGTTTCGGCTTCTTCTGTCTATCGAGGATGTGAGTTGGAAATCGTCAGAGTGTCCTTCCTGATTGATTTGATTCCGATTCCCATGGGGGAAGTATGTGTGATTGTGGGGATGGGTTGGATTAGTTGATTTGGTGCCATGATAGATTGTGAGGGCCAACGAGTGGTAGTTCGAACCCCAAGTGGGGGAGAACTGATTGCTTATGGCAAGGGCACCCGAATGGGATCCGGGTTCTATTCAGCGGCTAGGGCTCGACAGTATATTCACCACTGGTGTGTAGGCTTTCTAGCATATGTAGTAGATACGCGAGCTAGAGATCAGAATTCAGTTTTTGAAGTTCATGTGGTCAAGGAGTTTGCAGATGTGTTTCCATAGGAGTTGCCAGGAATACCTTCGGAGGGACAGGTCGAGTTTCGGATCGAACCGGTGCATGATGTGGCCCCTATCGCCAGGGCATCATACCGGTTGGCACCACCAGATATGTAGGAGCTGTCGTCACAGCTGCAGGAATTGCTAGGAAAGCAGTTCATTCGACCTAACAGTTCTCCATGGGGAGCACCGATCCTCTTCGTCAAGAAGAAGGATGGTTCGCATCGGATGTGAATTGACTATAGGGAGTTATACAAGCTAACGGTGAAGAACCATTATACACTCCTGATGATTGATGACCTCTTCGATTAATTACAGGGTGAATCTTGGTTCTCCAAGATTGATTTGAGGTCTGGTTATCATCAGGTTCAGTTCAGAGAGGAGGACGTAGAGAAGACCGCGTTCGGGACTCATTATGGTCATTACGAGTTCGTGGTGATGCCATTTGGGCTCACCAACGCGCCACTAGTATTCATGGACCTGATGAATCGGGTCTGCAGACCGATGCTTGATCGCTCAGTCATCATGTTTATTGATGATATCTTGGTATATTCCAAGATCCCAGAGCACCACGAGGAGCACCTCAGGGAGTTATTGGAAGTCCTAAGACAAGAGCGGCTGTATGCTAAATTCTTGAAGTGCGAGTTTTGGTTACGAGAGGTCCAGTTCCTCAGACATCTCGTCAACTAGGAGGGTATCTTGGTCGACCCGGCCAAGATCGAGGCAGTCATGCAGTGGGAGGTGCCGAGATCTCCCTCGGATATCAGGAGTTCCTTGCACTCAAATTCTCTCATTCTTCCTTCAAAGATCACCAAAAGCACCAAAATAACCTCAAGAATGGAAACAAGGGATTAATGTTTGCTTTCTTGACTTGGAAGGGTAATGGAGGTTGAACCTTAGCCGTCACATCCTTTAAATATGCCCAAGGCCCGAGATCTAGGATTTTGAACCCTAGCTGCCACCACGCTATGGCGAGGTTCTTAACATGTCGTGGTAATCAAATGACCACCATTCCAAACCCTACTACGCCATGGTGATGGGAAAATCCCAGAACAAAAATATTGCAAATCACATAACTTATACCTGAAAAGCAGGTGTTACATCTCAATTTGCACCAAAATCACCAGCCGTAAAAGATGGATTGAAGCTAAATGAATTAATACCAACATAGAGGCTTAAGACATAGGAAAACCATGAAGTCATGGAAAGTTAGAATGCAATCCTTCATTAACATTAAGCTCCATCTTTACATGAGCCCCAAAGAAGTTTAACATCACCAAAAACTCAATAAACGTCATTCAGATTATCAACAAGATCTCAAAAAATGATGATTAAACCTAAAGAGTGACATAAAAACAACTTCCTAACACCTCATTATTCATGGATTTTTTAGATCTATAACCCTTAGGGACTGAAACCCTCAATTTATGACCAAAATCAATTACACCCAAATAAAAGCAAGATTTAAAATTCTAACAATAGATAATGAACTAAATAGTTTAGATGGACACAAAACACTATGAAATTATAAAAGTAGTGAATGCAAATTACTATATTTAAAAATAATAATAATTAAAAATAATAATAATCATCTTGGTATTCCTACATGGGAGAGATTATCGCATAGGGATATTGATGTGGAATCGATCCTTTGTCCAGCTTGTCACGATGCCGTGGAGACAATTGAACACATTTTCGTTGGGTGTATGGAGCTAAATGATATTTGGAGATGAATTTCTATTTGGTGGAATGTGCAATTGCATGATCAATTGACCATTCCTTCTCTTTGTGCTTGGGCTGATTCGATTAAAATGAAAGAATGTCAACGCAAGGCTTTGGATGCGGTTATTTTAACGACTTTCTGGTGTTTGTGGAATTTTCGTAATTCCATAGTTTTTGGAACGGCTAATCCTAGGAAATCCATTTTTTTTTATGATATTATTGATAGATCGTTTTTCTGGGTTTCTAAAAGAAATAGTAAAGCTAAGTTAGGTTGGACCCCCTGGCTCCATAATCCCATTTTAGCTTCTATTATGTTGTAATGAATTCTTTCTAGCTCCTTGCTAGTTTTTATTTTATTAATTTTTTGCCGTTCAAAAAAAAATTCAAAAGTTTACTACAAACACCAATGAGTAAAACTTTACCATCTGGGAAAGTTCTTTGCATTTTAGAGATATTTTGGCATTCCGAACAAGTTGTGGCATTTCGAAGTGATTTTCTAAGGTTGTTTAAGCTATTGATAATCGGGAAACCTATAAATTAATATAGCAACAGAAATACGAAAAAAAAAATGTAATCCATCCCTTCATAGCCAAAATGTTCTGGAACAATTAGTTGTATTTCCGATTTCGAAGAAACGTTTCGAACTAATATGGTTTGTAGAATCCACGACTTTCTTTAGAATAAACTTAAAAGCTTGAGTTCTTTTAGTTTCAGAACTTTTTGGAACACCTTTCCGGCATGAAGTAGTCCCATTTATATATAGTAGGGGACCGTACAAATGGATTTGACCCGTTTTCTTCAGGTCGGGAACGATACATTCTGGGCTAGTTGAACAAATAGAAAGATATAGGTTATTTTTGTTAAAATAAAATAAGAAAGAAGTTAGTTTAATCAATTTTTTTTAAATATGTTTGATTGAACTTTGTAATTTAATAAAATGTATGAAAAACAATTGAATGAAAAATAGATTGATAAAAGACCAAACTATTAAATTTTATATAGTTCAAAGTATTAGGGATACATAGCTATTTTTTTACATTTCCCTATAGGTGAAGACCTCAATATCCGTTATATCTAGAAAAACCAAAAAGAAGTAATAAAAGGATTGCAACAAGTCCCCAAAACCCCAAAATACATGTAAAAACTAAATTACCACATTGCGTTCTTCCAAAGAAATTAATGAAACAATAAATTAAGCTTCTAAAAAAGAAAGACAGAGAGAAGCAGCAACAGCAGCATAAGAGAACATGGGGAACTTGAAAAGTGAGAGCTTTCCGAATAGTTGCCATTATTAGGATAAGTATAAGGCATGGGAGGTGAGTTTTGGCAGCATATAACAGGAGCCACTGGCGGACAATTGACACCTACATGATGTGCAGGAGGTGGTGGAGCAGCATATATATCACTTCCTCCGGGCATCTGTGGTGGTGGTGGTGGCGGCGGAGCAGTATATATTTCACTTCCTCCGGGAAGTTGTGGTGGTGGAGGTCGGGTTTGAGGGGTGCATGAATATTGACAAAGACTGCAATTTTCACATGCAGCCGGTGGTGATACAGCATCACCATAACCATCTTGAGGTTTTTTAGAGATCGAGTTGCAGTTTGAAACTAACCACCAGCAAGAACAAACTAGAAGGAACATAAACTGCCTTGAAGACGACATCTTATTTTCTCTTCAAATCACCTAAAAATGATAAGAATAATAGAAGTGGAGTAAATAATATACAGCCATGAGTATTTATTACATGTCTCCTGCATATAATTCGGTCACTTACACGTCATCATTCCATATGACCGCAGCATTTCGCCACCTAGCAAGCAATGTGGCAACCCAAATGAGGATATATCATATACATGCATGATAATCAATTAACACACGACAAAACTACAGACATCATCAGCAAAGAATAGGAAAATTACAACATGGCATTATATAATATAGACCGACAATTTTGTAGATAGACGATGTTCAATATTATTAATATATCAAATAGCTAAAGAGATACAAATAATATAATAGTTAAGTACATATCTTTAAAATACAAAGTAAGTAGAATCCACATACTACAACCATATGGTGGTTTTATTTTAGGATTCTTGAATATGGGAATCAGATAATTACTCCTCATGATGATGAGAATACAAATAGCTGCTCGTCGCAGATGTAGCCTTTGCTGTAGATAATGCATTGAAGCCGACATATTTGTTATCTTTCCGTTCTATGCATATCTTAGCAATATACTCAAAGGATTTGCGATTCTTTACAAAGGGCTGATTGGCGTATTCCTCAATAGGCATCCACTTAGCTGCTTCAATCTCTGAATCTTGCTTTTCGATCTCAAATGATGTTGGTTTTAGCATACACACAAACATTAGATCCGACTTGCTAAAAAACGACATGTGGCTTTGCCTGTAGTGCATGCAAATATATGTCAGCTTACGTACGAATGTAGTATAAGTTTAAAGATTTCAAGTCTTTAGAGTTTTTGCCCACTTCTAACCTGAATGCGAGGACTTCCACAAATTCTGTATCGATCTGGAGAGATGAAAAAAACATATTTTAGATGAAAATTAAAACAACTTATTGAAAATTAGAAATGGGTTTCGTTATGTTAAATTGAATAATTCACTTCAATTTCATAATTAAAAAGTCACACAGTCAAGATCGAATACGTACTCCAGTCTCTTCTTTCACTTCCCTGATCGCAGCTATACAAATATCTTCACCCTGAGAACGGAATATATATGATCAATCGTATTAGTAAATCATAGCAAAGTCTTTAATTAATTAGTAGAAGTAAGATGCAAACCTCCTCAACACTACCAGTTGGTAATTTCCAGACCCCTGTGCCTTTGAACACTCCACTTTTCTCTTGCACTACAAGAATCTAAAACAGGAAATACACAAAAAGTTCAGATTAAAAAATTTATGTAGTTGTTTGCATGTTTTTATTTGCGATATATAATTAAAGAGAAAAGATGTAGATGATGAATGTAGAAAGTCAACCTCCCCTTTAGAGTTGACCACAAAAGCAGCAACACCAACACGATGAGAAGCATTAGATGGGAGAGTATGATTAGTTTCAGGAATCCAATACACGAGCATCAAGTATGTTGGTTCAGCATGATGATACCAAAATCCTTGCTAGACAAGTTAAAATTAACATCATCATCAGACAAACAAACACATTCGATGTTTCCTGTTTTTTGGTTCTTTTTTCGAATTTACTCTTAAAACTCTTGCCCACTAATGTTGATTATGAATCATAGTTCTTTTATTTACGTACCTTCACTGCAGGCTTAACAAGACTCGCAAATTCAAGAGACAGTTTAAGCCAAACTCCCTTCTTTCCCTGCAAAATATATGATAAAAATCCAAGTGTTCATTGTGTATATAGAGAATTAATTAACTCACAAGCCAATTAGGAGCATTTCTTAAGCTTTATTGTTGGAACAACAGTAGGAAAAAGTAAAGATTACACAGAAAATCGACGATGTGAATTAACACTCCCATAGACCTCCTCAAAATACAAATAAAAAAATAGGCAATATTGATCCTACAATCTTTTCACATGAAAAAAGTATGAAGCAATTGGTTATAGGAGAAAATAGATAGAAAAAGAATGATCATTCAAAAGTATGAACCTTATAGTGCAAAAAACCCCCTCACAAGTTGAAACATTTCATGAACATGGTGCCAATTAATCATTTTTCCCGCCAAAAAAACCCCGCACAAACTGTATTGGTAAATACTTGTTATTTCTATCTATCTTCCTATGTTGGACAATTGCCTATTACTGATTAAGAATATTCCAACATTTACAAGCCAAAGTAACAATATGTAAAAGTAATGATTACCTTCTGCCTCCATTGGGATATTGATGTTTGAAGTAGAGTGGCGAAGACATTTTCATCCATATCCTCTTTAACATCCACAGTAACTCCTTCATAATCATCATAAGATGCATTTAGCATATCAACAAAATCATCTTCCTTTGCTAGAACCTTTGACGATTTTTCCATTGTTGTAGCTAGATCTCTAGTTTGGAATGCAATAATAGCTTTAACTCTCGAGCCTGAAGTATAATATATTCATTGAGCTTATAAGCATTAAATTAATACTGAGTGATATTGATTAACTTGTACCTTCTAACCACCAAAGTAAGATGTTAGACTTACGTAGAAAACTAATTAAGAAAACTAATTAAATACTACTCCATGAAAATGAATCCATGCATGTACTCAATGACCACAAATAATTTATAGACTTACGTAGAAAACTAATTAAATGATCAAACAAAAGTCTTTCACAACAACTAAATAAAAAATTAAGGAAATAATTAAGAAATAGTATCAGAAAACAAAGAAAGTACGCCTAAATATTATATATAAAGTATAAACCCAGGATATAGTCAAAATAAATACAATTACGTTCCAAAAAAAAATGTTGCTCTTTTCAGACTTTGAATAAAAATGGAGTGGCTTCCACTTTTGTGTGCCTAATTGCAGAAAGGGTCAAGATTAATAGTCTATTTTTTTTTAATATAATATGGTAATTCTTGACATTGTCTCTTGGGAAATCAATGGATGATGATGAAGAGTTTTAAATCTCGTGTATAAATGGTCAGAATGTGAATGAACCGATTTAATCATGTATAAGTGTATAACCGGTTTTATATATTACCATTCACCACTAAAACCTTGATTTTTGGAGATAATTAATATTCCAAGATCACAAAATTAATAGAAAAATGAACAGGAAACTAATTCATGATTCTAACCAAAAAGTTTCTAGATAATGTGAATGCTCGGAGTGTCGGTGGTTAACTTGCTGGTGGTGATGGTGGTTGTGGTGGTGGTGGTGGTGGACGGTGGTGAAGTTGCCTGTTTCTTTAGCTTTCGTGTCTCTATGATCTCCTTATGAAGCTCCAGCCTTAATTTGCTTGTTCTACACTGTTGGTAATATGGCTTTTTCGTCTTGTTTTTTTTTTTTCTTGAGGGAGAAAAGTTGTATTGATTCTTGAAAGTATTTCTCACTTCCATTTCCCTGAAACAAACAATGAACATACTAACGAAACATTTTAAGAAAGAATGCGAAGGAGATGCCAAAGCTTGTCATTAAAATTATTGTATTATTGTTGATATTTTGGGAATTACTTTAAGAGAGATTCTCACGCAAATCGAAAGTGGTTTCACAGTTTCCCTCCACACACCATTATTGATAAGTTAACGTCAAATTACCATTTTATATCTACTTTTATATTTTTTATTTAATTTTGTATTTTCATTTTGAGTAAATATGGCCATAGTCCATGTGATATACTGAAAACTCATGTTAAGCATAATTTTAAAAAATTTGACACCGATAGTCCTCGTGTTTTCATTTTCTTGTGTTTTCATTTTCTTGCATTAATTAATGCTTTTTCTGGGTAGCCAACACTAGAATATAATCGTTAAATGCATATAAAATTACCAACATATATAGTCATAATTATTTTTTGTTATTTTATTATTTAGTTTTATTAATTATTTTTATTTTTAAGTGTTGTCAATTTCATGTAGGTATCTCTGTATATTTCTACTCGTTAAAGAAAGAAACCCCACAACCCATTTTACAAGTAATGTCAGCAGTTTTTGAAAAAAAAAATGCTCATTTCATCAAAATTCCCATTGTTGTCGGAATTAACATATCTTTGCATCAAATCCTTGGTTGACATATAGCTTACAACGATTATGTTATTTAATACAATTGCTTAACATTTTACTAATATGATTATAACTTAACACTACGAAATAATAGGCAATAACGACGACACTTTTAGCAGCGATTGACACTTTTAGCGGCGACATCAAACAAACGTGTTTTTTGTCGTCGCTAAAAGTGTCCATCGCCGCTAAGGCTTATGTTGGTGATCCGCGTCATTTCAACCTAAGTAGATTTAGGCGATGATCCAATGACTTGGAGGACGTAGAAAACTCCGCGTTGTTTTCCCTCCGGTTTGTCGCCGCTAAAGGCTATCCGTCGCAGCTATTGCTTTTTCTGGCGATCCGCATCATTTCAACCCCATCCGTCGATTTAAGCGATGATCCAACGACGTAGGAAACTCCGGATTGTTTTTCCTCCGATGTGTCGCCGCTAAAGAGCGTCGACAATAAAATCTGCTTCGTCTTCACTTTCTTCCCTGATCTTCTGTTTCTTCTCTCTTCTCAGCACCGTTGTTCTCATCGGAATTTCACCGAATTCTTCGATATTTCACCCCTTTTCCTCTCCATTTTTTCCCATTTTCTTTTCCTTTTCTCTTCTCCCTACTAAATGTGTGATGGTTGTCGGAATTTTGAGATCCCTCACCGTTCTTGTCGGAGTTTACCGCCACCACCACTGTTCATGACAAAATTTGGATAAGTTTGATATTTTAGATGTGTATTTGTATGTGTATTTTGTGTTTGTAGATGTGGATATGCATTTGTATGTATATGTTTATCTTGAGTGTATTTTATGTATGTATATGTGTTTTTCTATCATCATTTACATGTATATCTGTATTTTGTATGTGAATCGGGTATGTGTATGTGTTTTTGTATGTATATGTGTATTTGTATGTATAAAAATACATATAAATAACGGCGACACTTTTAGTGGCGACATATAGTATTAGCAGCGACGTGCCTTTAGCGGCAATGAAAAACAATAGCGGCGACCAGTGGAGCATTACTGATGAACCAACAGCAGCGACCCTTTAGCGGCGACATATTTGACCTTTAGCGGCGACGTCCGTCGCCGCTAATATTCGAATTTCTTGTAGTGTAAATAGCATGAATACAACTAATATCATGATAATCAAGAGACTGATACAACTAATATCCCAATATTCAAGGGATTGATATAATTAAATATCATCATCAACAACTAATACCCCAATATTTTGGCAATGACTAGAGAAGGTCGTTGGAGGTGGTGGTCCGCGACAAAGGGTTTTTGTCTGCATCACAAGTTCAACCTATAGTTACGATACCATGTTATTTAATATAATCGCTTACCAAATTATTATATGCTCATAGCTTAAATATCTTGAGTACAACTAATATCCTAATAATCAAGGGATTGATAAAATCATATATCATCAACATAAACGTTACATTAAGATACTAGGTGTGAGACCCGTGTATTACAATGGTTGATTTAAAAAAAAAGATTAAACATTAAATTAAAATAAACAAACAATATTTTTAATGTACAACTTTAAAATAAGAAATGAAGAAATGTATTTATTGCAATTTAATATCATATATATGATATTTAATACTTTACATATATAAATATGACTTTATTTTTAAAAATTGAAACAAATCAAAAATTGACAAGTGGATAATATTTATTTCAAAAATACCACAAAATGACAAGTGTCAAAAACTCATGTGAGATTGACATGTGGCAAAAAAAAAAACTTTCATTTATTAAGAAGGATGTGGAGTCAAAATTTTTCTCTTTGAAAAAACCTTATAAAGAGAAGGAAAGGTCCAACATATATAGACATTTATTGGACCGTATCATAACGATGTGAGATATATTGACACTCAGTCTCAGAGCTGGAGGCTTGATGAGGATAGACGGGGATGTACTGAGACACGGGGGTACAGGACATCAGCTCAGATACCATGTAAGATATATATAGCGTCAAATATTGCCTCTCCAAAAAAAGCTTTATAAAGATATGTGATAACCCAACATATATAACCATTTATTGGACGGTATTGTATCGAGGGATACACTAACAATTATGAATGACATTATTAATAAAAACCAGATTCACAATCCGTATGATCATCAATTACGAGAAAATCATCTACAAGGTTAAAATTAAATAACTACACTAGTTTCCTATTTGACACTTACGAATAATAAAATTAATTTTATTATAAAAAAATGATTAAAATATTAACATTACTAAAAAAATTTCAACAAATTTTGCAGACTTGGAGTAATGCACAAGATACATATATATTGAATTTAACATCCAATGTGAGTGTTAATTTCATGATCATTTTCTATTTTTTCAGTTTTGGGTTCTCGAATATGTGAATCAGATAACTACTCCTCCTGATGATGCGAATACAAATAGCTGTTTTTGAGAGATGTAGCAGTTGCTGTAGACAATGCAGTGAAGCCGACATATTTGTTATCTTTCCGTTCTATGCATATCTTAGCAACATACTCGAATGATTTTCGATTCTTTACAAAGGGCTGATTCGCGTATTCCTCAATAGGCATCCACTTAGCTGCTTCAATCTCTGAATCTTGCTTTTCGATCTCAAATGATGTTGGTTTTAGCATACACACAAACATTAGATCCGATTTGCTAAAAAATGACATGTGGCTTTGCCTGTAATTAATTAATTATTCATGCAAATGTGATCAGTTTACATTTAACTTTAAACATTTCAAGTTTTCGAATTTTAGTGTGATTCTTACCTGAATGCTAGAACTTCCACAAATTCTGTATCAATCTGGAGATATTAAAAAAAAATTAGATAAAAATTCAACTTATTGTATAATAATTGATTTTATAAAAAGTGATAGACTAGAATACATACTCCAGCTTCTTCTTTCACTTCCCTGCTTGCAGCTGTACATATATCTTCACCCTGTGAATACAAAATATTTAATTAATTATATTATGAAAGCGTAGAAAAGTCTTTAATTATGAAAATAAATATATAAAATGCGCACCTCCTCAACACTACCAGTTGGTAATTTCCATACACCAGTGCCTTTAAACACCCCGCTTTTCTCTTGCACTACAAGAATCTAAAAACACAAAATACATAACATTAATTAAGTTCAGATAAAAAATAGAAAAAGATGGAGGTGATGAATGTAGAAAGTCAACCTCCCCTTTAGAGTTGACCACAAAAGCAGCAACACCAACTCGATGAGAAGCATTTGATGGAAGAGTATGATTAGTTTTAGGAATCCAATACACCAGCATCAGGTATGTTGGTTCAGCATGATGATACCAAAATCCTTCCTAAAAAAATAAAAAATAAAAAAAGACATTTTCTTTTTAATTTTTATTGTTTTTCTAAGGTAATCAATCATGTATCATAGTTATATTTACCTTCACTGCAGGCTTAACAAGACTCACAAGTTCAAGAGACAGTTTAAGCCAAACTCCCTTTTTACCCTGCAAGTTTATATAATAGATTAAAGACTTCCTTTTTATTGAAACATAGGGAAAGAAATTAAAATGAAAAGCAATTAAATTAATTACCTGTTGCCTCCATTGGGATATTGATGTTTGAAGTAGAGTGGTAAAGATATCTTCATCCATATTCTCCTTAATGTCCACAATAACTCCATCATAATTATCATAATTCGCATTCAGCATATGAATGTGGTCAACTTCATTCTTTTGAACCTTTGACGAATCTTCAAAGTTTACCACCATGCTTGTTGCAGATCTAGTTTGGAATGTACTTATGGATTTATCCCTTAAGCCTGAAATAAGTTTTCTAAAGATAGAGTTGCTGTTTGCTGTATGTATTGATGATTCTGAGATCTTCCTTCGAGCACCAATGATATTAGGATTACTACCTGTATATAGTTTTCTGAAAGTGAATCGATTCATAACTCAAATGATGAAACAATTTATAGCCTTTGAAGATATGAATGATTCTTAAACAATGGCTGAGTCTAGTTGAATAATTTTTGAAAATGATAAAAAAAGGTATCAGAAAAGGGGAAGAAAGAACTTTGAACAAGCACCGAGGTATATTATATGACTCTGTTCCAATCAAGCAGTCAAACGCGTTGGCTCTTTCAGAACTTTGAACAAACGGTTGGACTGCATTCTTGACCTAGTCTAGTCATTTGGGTATGATGATGAAGATGGATTTTACTGTAAAAAACCGAAGAAGAAACTCAGACGTCATCAGCATCGATCATCAAGCATTAATCATAATCGCGGGAAATTTGTATATATTTGAAAAAACCGATTTATACGTTAACTTACAGGTTTTTCAAAAGGAAATTGCTATGAAAAGTGTTGTTCTGATTCTTGACGTGTTCCATCGTCCACGAGTTGGTGTCAGTTGAAGTTTTTCCCTATACGCCAATTACTATACGCCAATTACGTAAGTCGTCCATGTTGTTGACTATACTTTAATATAAATTTGGCATAATTGTTTTAATATTCTTCTTTTACATCTCTAGAAAATTGTTTGATCCGTCTTCTTTTCTCCATCTTCTTTGTATCTTTCACTATTTTTTGTAAAAGCCCTAAATCATACTAAATTGAACCACAATCCTAAACAATAAACTCACCTCTTCGGATTTGCTTTCAGTTCCCATCTCTGTAAATTTATGAGATGGCGGAGGGAGAGGGAGGCTTTATATATTGTTTACCACGACAATCAGACAGACTACACCAAATTTTAAAAATAATTAACGTTCACATGTCGCCACAGAAAAATGAACAGGAAAGTAATCATTGATTCTAACATAAAGTTTCCAGAGAAAATGACGGAGGTTCAATTGTTCATGGAGAAGTGTACAGTGGTGAGTTAGGAGGTTCACGGGGAAGTGCCCAGCGACGGTGGTGGAGTTCTCTCTTTCTTTCGCCGGCTTTAGACTTCGGCGATGAAGCCCTCCATTCAGGCCCAGCCCATAAGGGTGTTTGCCACCGTATAAGGCCCAAGTAACTTTTGGTGGTCCAAACTCAATGATAAATAACCTTTTAAAATACAAATTTTTATGTAAGAAAAAAAAATTATATATACAAATCAACTCCCTTATATCATTATCATTATCTTACATACTTATAAAGCTTACATTGTAACACCGTGAATTTCAAAATAATTTTTTGCATAATATAAAAACATTTTCATTTAAATTTTCATAAAACATCAAGTTTAAAACTCCAATCCATATCATACAAAATCTCAAGATCACATATTATAAAAATCTCATGCGTGTGTACAGATCAAGCCGGCGCCTTCCCACGGTCATCACTAGTACCTGAAACAAACAACACTAACACTGTAAGCACAAAGCTTAGTGAATTCCCCAAAATACCACACATAACACATATTAGCCACTCAAGGCTATAACTCTGTGGGTCCGTAGACCCTACTCTGTGAACCCACTGGTTCTAACTCTGGGAACCTTTCGATTCCAACTCTATAAGCATGCACAACATAAATCACATAGACATAATGCAGTACAACACATAACATACATATAGCATACACATACTCTGTCACATAACTCTAATTACCTACTCAAGGTAAAGTATAGTGAGAAGACTCACCTCGTATATCTCGATAACTCGCGAATCCCGGAAATCACTCGTGCTCGATCCTCCGAGCTATAATCCTCCTATAACATCATATATCTCTAATTAACACTTTTACCACTAAGGTTGACTACCCCTATCAAGTCAACACTGGTCAACTCTGGTCAACAGTCAACGGTCAACTTTGACCGGACTCGGCGAGTGCACTATGGCGACTCGGCGAATCTATACGTGTTCATTGACTCTCTAGGATCCCCTCCTGACACGTCGAGTACACCCCAACTCGACGAGTCCCACCTGGCATGAATCGCGGGGCACCACGACTCAACTCGCCGAGTCTCAAGAACAACTCGGCGAGTTCCAGCTCGACTCAGTCCACCTGTCAACCCTCTCTAACTCTCCCTGACTCACTGAGTCAACCCTTAACTCGGCAAGACCACTCGCTGAGTGGTTAAGGACAATCTTCATGCTACTCGCCGAGTCTGTTCTTCGGACTCGGCGAGTCCATGCCATGCATCAACTCAATCTCGCTTCTGAGGTCAGATCCGCTCCATCAACTCATAGATCTGGCCCTCCTAAGCTCATTCATCACGTAAAGTCACAGTCTTGGCTACCATGCAACACCTACAAGGCTCTTTTTGGAGAAATGACCTCTAAGATGGCAACCCTAGTCTCCAAATCCAAAAGGAGGACATAAAGCATGGCATTTGGGACTCTCTGGACCTACTAAGGTCCAGATCTAGGTACCATATCCCCATGGGACCTCTCACACTCCAAATACAAGGCAAACAAGGCATGAAGAAACCCTAGATTTGACCATATCAACAAAAATACGAGAATAAGCTCTGAATGATACCTCAATAAGCTTCCTCTGACGAAATGGAAGTAGATCCAAGCTCCCCAACTCTCCTAGCTTGATTTCCCCCTTCCTTTCTTGCAAATACACACAAAATTGGTGAATAATGGCCTCTTATCTCACTCACAAGAACTCTCAGCCGCTTTGGTGCTCTCCAGGTCAAGGTAGCCGCAATGAAGGGCCATAAGGTCCTTTAAATAGGGCTTAGGACCGGGAAATTAGGGTTTCATTAAACAGCGCGGACTCGCCGAGTCCAGGCGCGAACCCGCGTCCAGAACCGCGATCCTACTCGGCGAGTTTGAGCTCCAACTGGCCGAGTCCCCTCACAAAACACCAAAAATACATGAATAAAAGATACTTGGAAATCCGGGCTGTTACAATTCTCCCCTACTAGAACTAGACTTCGCCCTCAAAGTCTCGCTCTTCAAATAGCTCCGGATGCTGCTCACGCATCTCACGCTCCGGCTCCCAGGTCATCTCTGACCCCTTCCGATGCTGCCACTGAACCAACACCAGGGGTACCTCCTTGCTCCTTAGAACCTTGACTTTCCGATCTCTGATGGCCACTGGTCTTTCAGCATAATTCAGGCTCGCATCCACCTAAATATCCACTAATGGAACCACAGCCGACTCGTCGGCTATACACTTCCTCAGCTGCGACACATGAAAAGTGTCGTGAATCTGCCCCAACTCTGCTGGCAAATCCAAACGATAGGCTACCCGGCCTACCCTCGCGATCACACGGAAAGGACCAATATATCGGGGCCCCAACTTGCCCCTCTTCCTGAATCGAATCACTCCTTTCCAAGGAGAGACCTTCAGGAGTACAAGGTCGCCGACTTGGAACTCAAGCTCGGACCGGCGCCTGTCTGCGTAACTCTTCTGTCGGCTCTGAGCGGTCAACAACCTCTGTCTGACCTGTTGGATCTGCTCTGACGTCTGAAGCACGATCTCTGTACTTCCCATCACCCGCTGTCCAACCTCTCCCCAACAAATGGGGGTCCGACACCTCCTCCCATACAACAGCTCAAAGGGTGGCATACCAATGCTCGAATGATGGTTGTTGTTGTAGGAAAACTCTGCCAAGGGCAAATTCGCATCCCAGCTACCCCCGAAATCCAACACACATGCCCGGAGCATGTCCTCGAGCATCTGAATCGTCCGCTCACTCTGACCGTCTGTCTGGGGATGATATGCGGTACTAAAATGCAGTCTAGTACCTAACTCCTCATGAAACTTCTTCCAGAATCTGGAAGTGAAGCGCACATCACGGTCTGAAACAATCGAGATTGGCACCCCATGCCGAGATACCACTTCCCTCAGATACACCTCCGCCAATTTCTCTGCTGAAGAACTCTTGCTGATAGCAAGGAAGTGAGCGCTCTTCGTCAATCTGTCCACAATCACCCAAATTACATCAACTCCTCTGGCAGTCCTTGGCAATTTGGTGATGAAATCCATAGTAATCTGTTCCCATTTCCATTCGGGAACCTCCAATGGCTGCAACTTACCATGCGGCCTCTAGTGCTCGGCCTTAACCCTACGGCAGGTCAAGCACCTCTCAACAAACCACGCGACATCCCTCTTCATACAGGGCCACCAATACTCCTTTCTCAAATCCAAATAAATCTTAGTGGCCCCTGGATGGATCGAAAATTTCGATCGATGCGCCTCCTCCATCAAAATGGTACGTGTTCCTCCCACAAACGGTACCCATATACGCCCCTGAAATGTCATAAGCCCCCGACCATCGGTAACGAACTCTGAAACCAAACCAACAACCCGTTCCCTCTTCTGCATCTCAGGTTGCACAGCCTTGGCCTATGCCCCACGAATGGCATCCAACACTGGAGCTATCATGGTCAATCTCAAACATACATCCCGCAGCGGGGTGCTCTCCGCCCTGCGGCTCAATGCATCGGCTACCACATTAGCCTTTCCTGGGTGGTACAGGATCTCACAATCATAATCCTTGACCACATCCAACCACCTTCTCTGACGCATATTCAGGTTGGGCTGATCCATCAAATACTTCAAACTCTTATGGTACGTGTATATCGTACACCGAACCCCATACAAGTAGTGACGCCAAATCTTGAGGGTGAACACCACTGCCCCCAACTCTAGATCATGGGTGGGATATCTCGTCTCATGAGGCTTCAGCTGCCTCGATGCATACGTTATCACATGCCCTCTCTGCATCAGTACCGCTCCCAACCCCAAAATCGATGCATCACAGAAAACCACAAAATCCTCCATCCCTTCCGGGAGGGCTAACACCGGGGCTTCGCACAACCTTTGGCGAAGTGTCTTAAAGGTGGCCTGCTGCTCGGGACCCCATGAAAAAGCAACACCCTTCCGGGTCAATCTGGTGAGTGGCACTGCGATCTTAGAGAAATCCTTGATAAACCTCCGATAATACCTTGCCATCCCTAGGAAACTCCTGATCTCGGAGGGTGACCTCGGCACCTCCCAACTCATCACCGCCTCCACCTTGGCCGGATCGACCAATATCCCTTCCTGGTTAACGAGATGTCCTAAGAACTGGACCTCCCGCAACCAGAAATCACACTTGGAGAATTTGGCATAAAGCCTCTCCGATCTCAGAACTCCGAGAACCTCTCTCAAATGCTCCTCATGCTGCTCTCTAGATCTCGAATATACCAAAATGTCGTCGATAAATACAATCACCGACCGATCCAGCATCGGCCTACACACTCGGTTCGTGAGATCCATGAACACTGCCGGGGCATTGGTGAGCCCAAAAGGCATCACCACAAACTCGTAATGCCCATAACACGTCCTGAACGCTGTCTTCTGGACGTCCTCATCCCGCACCCTCACCTGATGATATCCAGACCTCAAATCGATCTTGGAGAACCAAGATGCTCCCTGCAACTGATCAAACAAATCGTCGATCCTCGGCAACGGGTAACGGTTCTTGACCGTCAGCTTGTTCAACTCCCGGTAATCAATGCACATCCGGTGTGAACCATCCTTCTTCTTGAAAAACAGGATAGGCGCTCCCCACGGCGAGCTGCTCGGCCGAATAAACCCCTTTCCCAGCAGCTCCTGAAGCTGCGAGGATAACTCCTGCATCTCTGGAGGTGCAAGACGATAGGGCACCTTAGCGATAGGTGCGGCCCCCGGAACCAAATCGATACTGAACTCCACTTGCCTCACAGGAGGCACACCCAACAACTCCTCGGGAAATACATCCGGGAACTCACGCACCACCGGAACCTCCTCAACTAAACTCGGCCTCTCGGAATCCACCCGCGTATCCATCACATACGCCATAAAACCCTTACAGCCCTGTTGTAGACATTGTCTCGCCTTAGCGGCCGAACAAAACGCTGATCCTGAACGTGTACCCTCGCCGTACACCGAAAGAACTCCCCCACTAGGGTCTCGTATGGTCACCAGCTGCCGCTCGCAGTCGATAACCGCACCAAATTGGCTCAACCAGTCCATGCCCACAATGACACAGACATCACCCATCGCAATAGGAACTAGATCAATCAGGAACTCAACACCGAAAATCTCGACTACGCACCCTCGGAGAACCTCCGTGGCATATATCACCCTCTCATCAGCTATGGACACTCTCAGAGGCCGACACAACGCCTCACGACTAACACCGATATGCTGACTAAAGGCCAAAGATACAAAAGACCGACTCGCACCCGAGTCAAATAACACCAAGGCAGGTACAGAATTCACAAGAAAAGTACCTACACACAACATAATATAAGCATAATATCTCAACATCAAAATAAATATACGAAAGAATACATACCAGCCACGACGTCGGGCGCTGCGCGGACCTCCTCCGCGGTCAGCTAAAAAGTTCTCCCTCGTGCCCTCGGCGCCTCGGCCTTCACTGGCCGACTCTCTGTAGCTCTGATGGCGGCAGGGGCAGATCCCTGAGGTGCTCCCTGAGATGATCCTCGCAACTGCGGACACTCTGACTTCCGGTGTCCGGTCTGATTGCAGTGAAAACACACCGCAAACCCCTTGGGGCGGTCCTTGGCCATGTGCCCCTCCTTGCCACACTTGTAGCACGATCCCGCTCTACAAACCCCATCATGACCCTTGCCACACTTCCCACAAGTGCGGCCCTTCTGGCTCCCTGGTTTGGGATCAGCGGGCTTGGCCCGCTTGGCTGCCGGCTGAGACTGTGCCGATCGCCGATCCCTCCCCTGAGACTCCGCCTCCTCCCTGGCCTGAGTCTCTAGCTCAATCTCCCTCTTCCGGGCATTTGCCTGAAGCTCAGAAAATGTCCGGTACGAGGAGTTCGCCGCGAACTCCCGAATGTCTCGCCTCAAGATACTCAGATATCGGCTCATACGTGCCTGCTTGGTGGACACGTGCTCAGGGCAGAACATCGCCCTCTCATGGAACATCCTGGTGATCGCTATAACTGACTCAGTACCCTGCTTGAGGGTCAGAAACTCCTGAGCCAAACGCTCCCTCTCCACCTGGGGAACGTACTCATCTCGGAACATGGCAGTGAACCTCTCCCAGGTCACTGCCGCAAGCTCAGCAGGCGTAAAGTGCGCCGTCACAAACTTCCACCAGTCCTTCGCTCCCAAGCGAAGCTGGTTCAGCGCGAACCGAACCTTCAAATGCTCAGGAGATGAGCAAGTGAAGAAACACCCCTCTATGTCAGAAATCCACCTCATAGCTGCCACCGGGTCCTGGGTCCCATCAAACTCTGGTGGTTTTGTGTTGCTGAACTCCTGGAACAGCAACGCATCACCACCTTGCGGCCTAGCGGCAGCAATAGCTGCGGTGGCCGCTGCAACAGCAGCCTCAGAAAGAGCGGCATAACGCTCGTCAAAATTCTCAATCAGCGTGGTCTTAATAGACCCGAACATCTCTGGTATCTCTGCCCTAATGGCCGCAGCCACCTCCTCGTTGATGATCCGGCGGATCTCCTCATCACTGGTATCACTGCTCTCAAGCATCAAACGTGTCCTCACCATGATGTACCTCTGAAATACAACATACGATAAATTAGAATCCATTTGAGCATACTCACACTCGACAACTCATCCCTCCTTGATCCTTGGTATTCCAAAGATTCTTACTTGGGTTGTACACCGCTCCGATGCTTTCAGGAGTACGGGCCCAATACTACTGTCCGCACCGTATCAGAATACACCCCAAGTCCTCCTCTTCGGATCCCAAATTCCAAGTACTCTATCATGCACAGGCTGCTCTCTAATAGATCTCTCATAAGCCCCTCGCTGCTACCTACTCACTCTCAAGCATCTCATAGCAGCTCACCTCTTCCTAGGCTAAGGCATCACAAATCAGGCCACTCTAGTCCTAATAGGAATACTTAGCCTACTCTAGCATGCGAATACATCATATCAATATCAATAGCACATAACATGAAGGTATTTTGGGAAATCACTGTTCGGGTGCGGACCGATCGTACACACACTCTGCTCTGCGTTTTTCCAAAATCTTTTACTCTTTTTGAAAATACTTCTCAAATCCTCAGTTTGAGTTCAAATACGCCCGAAGGTGTACTCGAATCCCTCAAACCAATGCTCTGATACCAAATTGTAACACCGTGAATTTCAAAATAATTTTTCGCATAACATAAAAACATTTTCATTTAAATTTTCATAAAACATCAAGTTTAAAACTCCAATCCATATCATACAAAATCCCAAGATCACATATTATAAAAATCCCATGCGTGTGTACAGATCAAGCCGGCACCTTCCCACGGTCATCACTAGTACCTGAAACAAACAACACTAACACTGTAAGCACAAAGCTTAGTGAGTTCCCCAAAATACCACACATAACACATATTAGCCACTCGAGGCTATAACTCTGTGGGTCCGTAGACCCTACTCTGTGAACCCACTGGTTCTAACTCTGGGAACCTTTCGGTTCCAACTCTATAAGCATGCACAACATAAATCACATAGACATAATGTAGTACAACACATAACATACATATAGCATACACATACTCTGTCACATAACTCTAATTACCTACTCAAGGTAAAGTATAGTGAGAAGACTCACCTCGTATATCTCGATAACTCGCGAATCCCGGAAATCACTCGTGCTCGATCCTCCGAGCTATAATCCTCCTATAACATCATATATCTCTAATTAACACTTTTACCACTAAGGTTGACTACCCCTATCAAGTCAACACTGGTCAACTCTAGTCAACAGTCAACGGTCAACTTTGACCGGACTCGGCGAGTGCACTATGGCGACTCGGCGAGTCTATACGTGTTCACTGACTCTCTAGGATCCCCTCCTGACACGTCGAGTACACCCCCAACTCGACGAGTCCCACCTGGCATGAATCGCGGGGCCACCACGACTCAACTCGCCGAGTCTCAAGAACAACTCGACGAGTTCCAGCTTGACTCAGTCCACCTGTCAACCCTCTCTAACTCTCCCTGACTCACTGAGTCAACCCTTAACTCGGCAAGACCACTCGCTGAGTGGTTAAGGACAATCTTCATGCTACTCGCCGAGTCTGTTCTTCGGACTCGGCGAGTCCATGCCATGCATCAACTCAATCTCGCTTCTGAGGTCAGATCCGCTCCATCAACTCATAGATCTGGCCCTCCTAAGCTCATTCATCACGTAAAGTCACAGTCTTGGCTACCATGCAACACCTACAAGGCTCTTTTTGGAGAAATGACCTCTAAGATGGCAACCCTAGTCTCCAAATCCAAAAGGAGGACATAAAGCATGGCATTTGGGACTCTCTGGACCTGCTAAGGTCTAGATCTAGGTACCATATCCCCATGGGACCTCTCACACTCCAAATACAAGGCAAACAAGGCATGAAGAAACCCTAGATTTGACCATATCAACAAAAATACGAGAATAAGCTCTGAATGATACCTCAATAAGCTTCCTCTGACGAAATGGAAGTAGATCCAAGCTCCCCAACTCTCCTAGCTTGATTTCCCCCTTCCTTTCTTGCAAATACACACAAAATTGGTGAATAATGGCCTCTTATCTCACTCACAAGAACTCTCAGCCGCTTTGGTGCTCTCCAGGTCAAGGTAGCCGCAATGAAGGGCCATAAGGTCCTTTAAATAGGGCTTAGGACCGGGAAATTAGGGTTTCATTAAACAGCGCGGACTCGCCGAGTCCAGGCGCGAACCCGCGTCCAGAACCGCGATCCTACTCGGCGAGTTTGAGCTCCAACTCGCCGAGTCCCCTCACAAAACACCAAAAATACATGAATAAAAGATACCTGGAAATCCGGGCTGTTACATACATTTTCTCTTGATTGTCATGCATTTGAAACCCCCCACAATAATTTGCTAAAACCTCATGCATTTGAAACCCCCAAACCTTTTCACATTCTTAATAATTAATCACACATAATCAAAGGTAATTCATATGAGATAATAATTTGCTAAAACCTCATGCATTTGTATGGTACTAAAACATGTTTGAGTTTTTGGGTTTTAGACTTTAGTAAATGGGTAATCCGTTTGATACGTCGGATTTGAAGCTATCTTATTCGAATTACCCAAAACAAGAGATAAATTAATAATATATGCTCATGCATGTTTTGTACAAGCCCCAATCAAAATACAATATATCATGATCATACAATTAACTGTCTTTTATTCCATTTTTGGCTTTATAACAAAAGTTTGTTTACGTGGCCGAAGAAAGAAAACTTGAAGATGAATTAGGTTGGATGTTTATATAACATTTGTTTTAAATATAATATATATATATATATATATATATATATATATATATATATATATATATATATATATAAATACACAAATGTGTGTCAAATACAGCACATCACAAATTTAATGTTATAAACTACAATATAACACAAAGTGGTTTTCCAAATATAATGTTTATACTATAATATAATATATTAGAAGAATACCATATAGTAGACGAATCGCACATGTTGTGCAGAAATTTAGTTGCATAGATAATATATTATAATTATATTTCATTTAAAATATGTTAGGATCATTTGGTTATTACATTGTTGTATTAAACACTATAGTCTCATATATTTTGAATGACTCTTACAAAAATGATGTCTGTAATTTGAATATAACGTAATATCATATGATGTTTATTGAATGATATTATCTTCGATTGAACACTTTTTAATTGGAATCAACTTTATTATAGTTAAAAATTTTAGCTCCGTTTTTTCTTTTCATTAGTTATAGAATATGATTTTTTATATAAACTTAAAATATGTCACTATCTTAAAATAGATCGAGAATGAGATTTTTTATATTTACTTAAAATACAACACAATTTTCTATTCAATAGTAAAACTAACAAAAGCCGTTAAATATGTATTTTTATGAGGTTCAACATAAATAGACGACCACATATGAGAATCCATGTGTAATCAATCATCAACTAATTACATTAGATACTAATGTGTACATAAAAATTACATTTAAAATTTTAAACTAATAGTAAAAAAATTTCATTATTTATTATGATAAAAAAAAATCTGTAAATCAAAAAATATAAATGTTATTTAATCGCATACAAGTTTTATGTATGGCTTATTCACAATACATTAAACCATATATAATCATATTAAACTACATAATTATCCCACTGCGCAACGCGCGGGCATTCGCCTAGTATACTTATAAAGCTAGCATTTTTTCTTTCACCACATTCATTTGAAACTCTCATTCATTTTTCCTTTCACCACATTCATTTGAAACTCCCATGACTTTCCAATTTCTTTCTAATAATGATTATATGTTGGTTAATAAGGTTAAGTAAATATAAAACCTAAAATGTAATCATATATAAACTAAATTTCAATATTAAAAGAATATATTTTCTTCTACTTATAAAGTTATGTTTTTAACTTTTAACATATTATACTTAATATATTAGGTCTAATATGTTGTTGTATGTAAACCATTATCATTTTAAAGCTACAACTTTTGAACAATTTGTATAAAATATTTAAATTGTTAATTTAAATATAACCTTACAGGATCAACTTAAATATAAATTTTAGTTCAACTTAAACAACCTAAAGAATATTTTATAAATAGTTAAAAGTGATAAATTGTAGTATCTTTCAAATAATGATTATAAGTTGGTTAATAAGGTTAAATATGTATCAAACCTAAAATGTAATCATAAATAAACTAAATTTCAATATTAAAATAATATTTTTACTTCTACTTATAAAGTTATGTCTTTAACTTTTAGTATATTATACTTAATTTATTAGATTTAATATGTTGTTGTATGTAACCATTATCAATTTAAAGCTACAACTTTTGAACAGTTTTGACAAAATAATTAAATTGTTAATTTAAATATTGATGGGTTTTAGCTATAAGAACATCCTATGTGCTCATGCAAACCCTAATGCTTGGATCTAGGTTTCTCTATTATACATGCAATTCATCCAAGACTTTAAACCCTAGTTTATACCATAAAATAGCTATTTAAGTTTCGTTGTAACCTAAAATTCAACTAGCATTATATATTCTTAAATTAATGTATTTTTTCATATATTTTTTGTGGCATGGAAGTTAGGTTTCTCTTTTTCATGTTAAATAGCAACATGTTTGTCGTTTTTTATTTGATTTGTGCCATGATGCGAAAACGACAATTCAGTTTCCTAGGTATAATCTTGGTGAACAACTAATTATTATTTTCATTGTATTTTTGTCGTTTATAATTGTCCCAAGGTCCAACACTAAGTACATCTCTAAGTTGAAATACGGTAAAGTTGGATGGTCCAAGTACATCTTTGTGATAGAAATGAAAATTTTTTCATCTAACTTTTTGGTATTTGATACATGATATGGAACTCATGTCTGTAATAATATGTATGGATTAAAAAAAACTATGAAATTTTGGATGTGCGTATGTTTACATGCGAAAATTTATAATTTTTTTAGCAAACCAATTCTTTTAAATGTTGTGTGTATACATTGTATGTGAATAAAGTTTATTTAGTGTTCTTTCCTCCCCAAATTTGGTTCTCTATTGATATTGTGAGAGTGTACACAACCTATAATAAATAATGAATTATATAAGTTGTCTCATCAAAACTCATATAACAAGAGTGCGAAACAAACATGTTCTTGAACATGATAGTAGTAAAAAGTAGTGGCTCCCAATCAAGCTTTAATTCTATGTCGCATGAGATCGCCTTGTGTGAGCTGTAAACTTTGGACGTGTCAACGTATTTATGGCATGAGTGAGAGGTAAATGACAACTTTCTTAGAACAAAATAATGTGATTATCAATTTACATTTGAGAACATATTTATAATTAGTGGTCTTACAACAAACATGAATTATGTTATGAATAACCCCTCTAATATAAGAATTCTTAATTTCAATACTAAAAAAAATAAAATACAAATTTAGACCTTGTACATGGTTTAACAGAAATATTTTATTATTGGTTAGCCTTTTTGGTAAGATTGTTAACCGGTTATAATACATTAGAGTAAGAAATAAAATAAAAGAACTTATTGATCAATCTTAATATGACTGTTTTCTAGATATATGTTGTATAAGAAACACTACAAGAAAATTTTGATATAGTTACAGAAAAATTCCATAGCAAAAAGATGAAATTTCGTAGCTAAAGCTAAATAGCTATGGAATTTGCAACAAATTTTGTCAATGGCATTCCATATGTATATTTTTTGTAGCAAAATGTTTAACTATAGAAGTATAGTTACGTACCAATTTTGCTATGATCATTGCTGCAACGTCTATTATGTAATAATGCATTTCGTAGTAAATTACATAACTAAAGGTTTCGTAGCAAAATCCGTAGTTAAAGCATCTGTAGTGAATACCGTAGCTATACATTCCGTTGCAAACTCCATAGCTATGAGTTCCATAGCAAATTCTGTAGCTAAAGGTTCCGTAACAAATTCCATAACCAATGGTTCCGTAGCAAATTCCATTGCTATACTCTTCCGTTGCAAATCCATAGTTATGCGTTCCATAGCAAGTTTCGTAGCTAAAGGTTCCATGGATATATGTTTCGTGGCAAATTTCATAGCTATATGTTTTGTAGCAAATTCCGTAGTCATGCGTTCTGGAACAAAAAATAATTATGTAGTCGCTTTTCATAAATATATCCGGAAAGATCTAATTATTCAATTATAATATTTGTAACTATGTATAAAAATGCAATTAATATAAATTCAATAATTGCAATAATCTTTTAATAGAATACATCTAATTTTTAACCACATAAAATCAAAAGTACTAAAAACATTAAGAAATATTACATATCAACTAGTAAAAAAACATGCCCTAGGATGGACATATATACATATGTAATAAGACAAGAAATCTTCTCATTGGACCAATATATAATTGTTGAAGGAAGAAATTATTAGTGTATAACTCAAACTATTTTTCATCAAGCACAACACACAAAATATATAAGTTTGATGCACAGCTTAAGAAACCTAACATTTTCAATTAATAAGAAATTCAAGAACTTTTGGATCAAAATCAATCTCACTAATATGTTTTAATAATTGCTAACGATCACATGCAAATTTAAAAATTAAATATCCATTATAGGATCTGTTTTTAGACAATCCATATAATGCTATTTCACAACTTCAATGGAGTTATGGAAAGTTTTTTTAAGGCTTCAAATCTAGAACATTATAATGCAAAATAAAGAAATTTTGATAACCTTAAAAGACATCAAATGAATAACATGAAAATACCTTTAGTTTGAAGAAAGCAAGTCGAGTTAACATTGTGCAACCACCTGCAGGTCCAATAATGCTAAGTTTTTCCAGCATCTACTTTTTCCATTATCATCCTATACAAGAAAATGAAATTAAAAAAATAAAACAATTACCAGGCTCAAAGTAGTACAAAAAACACACACACACATATATATATATATATATATATATATATATATATATATATATATATATATATATATATATATATATATATATATATATATATATATACACACAAATATATAAACCATACAAAATTCATTTGATGATAACCTGACAAGTCTTCGTGCATAGATTTCTGCTTCAACTTCTAACACAATCATCTTGGAATGACAAGCTTAATTATAATCGTAATAGAAAATTTTAATTGAGTATCCTTACATCAACATGATCCTTTTTCTTTCTCCCAAAGAATTAACTCGAGAACCCAACAAAGATTGAATCTTCTAAATTCACTTGCAACAATTTTAGACCTTTAATTTGACTTCAAAGCATGTGTTCTATGAATTCATAAGAATCAAGGGTTTACGAGGTATGTCGTGACCCAAAGAACAATTTTAGACTGTTTAGAAATACATTCCCCAAATTCTTTTTAGTTAACATTTATTATGTAAAATGTTGTTTCTCTTTTACTTAATGTACTCAATGTGAACATGTAACATCCCAAATTTTGAGGCCAAAAATTTCATTTTTAATTAAGATATCCATAATATAGTTTACCTAATATTGCTAATGTCATAACAATTTACAAATAAAACATAACAACGTGTCTGAAAATCATGTCATCAAAGTTATGAAAATCAGAGTACAATCCCAGAAAACTCTTTGCGAAAATCATGTGCGAAAATCATGTGTGTGTGATGCGTTGCTACGTCGCCGGCTCTTTCCTCTTGGATGAAGAGGTACCTGAAACCAAAAATAAAACTGTAAACACAAAGTTGAGTGAGTTCCCCCATCATACCACATATTATACAATCACATAGCATACATACTGCCAGACAATTCTGAGGTGCCCGACCTACCCATGTCAAGCCATTTTGGGGTGCTGACCTACCCATGTCAGGCCGTTCTGGGGTGCCGACTACCCTCCGGTCTATCTCAACCGGCAACGGGGACTATTTCACCCCTACCTCTATCATACAATAACAAAATATAATCATACGGTCAGGCATATGTGGGGTACTGACCTACCTAGGGAAAAGCTATTCCCTGCTACTGCCACTAACTCACATAGCATATCACTTAAGCATATCTCATAAGCATAACATATAAGCATATCTCATAAGCATACCAAGATAATTATCACGAAGACAATTATCTACCAATTACTCTTGTTGATGGGCCGGCATTGTGGCCTTAGACCCACCCCTGCTAGAAGGTAACTCACCTCGATGTCGTGTAGCGTCTATATTGTCCTCGGTGTGAAAGTCGGCTCTCCTCGACTCCTCAATCCCTACACAACAACCTTGCTAAGTTATCAATTTGTACTCACAACCCCTATAAGGGTCAATCTTGAATCTAAGTGAAAGTCAAAGTCAAACCCTGGTCAGGTCAACTCTTTGGTTGACCAGACTCGCCAAGTTGGTCTGCCAACTCGCCGAGTCCCTTCGCCACATAATACTACAAACCCGTCCCCACTCGTCGAGTCTAGCAAGAGCTCGACGAGTTCACCTTCAACAACACTTTAGTCAATCTTCAACCGACTCGGCGAGTTCTTCCTTGAACTCGTCGAGTTCATCTTCAGCATATGAATGCGTCCAGTCTATGACTCGCCGAGTTGTATGAACAACTCGTCGAGTTCATCTTTAAAGATTGGGAGATTGCCTTGGACTCGCCGAGTTTGCTCAAACACTCATCGAGTCCCATGATTCCTAGCTCCCTTATGAGCCTAAACAACTAAGGAACCTTCCACACTATCATGTGGTCCATCGACAGAAAGGATTTTGGTAGTCATTACACCCCGACTCGCCGAGTCCATCCTTGATCATTACTATACAGTCGATTTAAATGGGTCTTAACACATCAAAACCATAGATCTGGCCTCCTAATGTCCATTTTACATGTAAAGTTCCAAGCTTGGTGCACATGCAAGGGGTATTTGGCTCAAAAAGCCATTGAATATGTTCTACAAAGTGCATGGGGCTCTCATGGCCATAGATTTGGCACCTTTATGCCATGAGACCCCTCCAGTGACCCAGATCTAGAGTCAAAACTCCATATAACCCTTCACAATTCCGAAAATGGCTTAGAAAGCCCTAAAGATACTCAAAATCCAAGCCCTAAGGATAAATAAACACATGGAAGACCAAGATAGGGGCATTTTACCTTGATTGAGCTGGAAATGGACCAAAATCTATGGATCTCCAAGCCCCAACTCGAACTCTCAAGCTTCTTTCTTTTTCTCAAGCTTCACAATCCACCAAATGCACCAAAATGGCCTTCGGACACATAAAAATGACTAGGGTTTCGATATACAACTTTCTGGGAGTGATAGGGATGATGTAGGCTAAGATAAGGTGTTTAAATAGGGTGTAAACCCTCAAATTTAGGGTTTCACTCAAACAGAACCTACTCGCCGAGTCAATCTCCCGACTCATCGAGTAGGTCACTTAAACTGTCTGCGGATCTCGAATCTACTTGACGAGTTGGGAATCCAACTCGTCGAGTCCCAGAGTAAAACACAAGAATACTTGGATTAGATGCGTACCAGGACTCGGGTGTTACAGAACATAAATCAAACCCTTAAGTTATATATAAGTGTTTGCTTCCTTTTGACTTTGTAAGAAAGAAGAACTTAATAGAGAAAATCAATGGAAATGAGTATTTTTTTTCATTAAGTCCTAGCTTTTGCCCTTCCATTTTCACAAATAATTTTAATATCATTTATCAAGACACATATACTAAGGAAAAAGTATAGCCTATAATTTTACCCATTGTTACATATCTAACAAGAAGTGAGAACCACCATATCTGCATGCAACCTTTTTGTCTCTGGTGATGTTAAAAGATAAACCCAAACTATAGATGAGTGTCTCGCTGCTAGTTATTATATTAGAATTTTAGTAGATTACAATAAAAGTAGAAAGGACATCCATTAGACAACAAAAGGAGAAAGGAGATAGTTTTATGGTTTTACCCACTAAGATACGATCCAACATAGTAAAAACTAGATATATAAGTATTGATGCATCCTCTTCAGCAACATACAATATCCTTTGTATCACATTAATAATCTGCAAAAAAATTAAGTGAGTTGCCATAAAATAAACTTGAGTTTATTGAGGTGGGAGAAAAATAGACAATACATGCAAGTTTGAGATATTAGAATATTTTCATAGGATTTCGATATCCCTCAGCTTTACAAAGTAGAAATCACTTTCTTTTTCAAGACTATCAATTGTTATCTTTAACTCTATGATCTACATAATGAATAATGATAGAATGTAACAATGTGAGCCTACAAATGCTGGATAATTTGGATTAATGTTTCTATGATTGTGACCATGGTACCTGTTAATCATATACATAGACTTTTGGAGTTGAAGAAAGTTGAGAGGTCTTGATAGATGGAGTCGTTGAGTGTGCATAAGGTAGATCACATCTTTGGGAGGAGTAATGCTTCATTGTGCTGGTGAGGATTTCTTGGCATCTTACTTACATATTTCCCACCTTTGCAAGACTTTCTTCTTTCATTAGGGATGTAACTATAGCAGGAAACGGAAGCAGGTAATTAACAACATCAACTAGTTATCCGATTTTGATTCAAGTGTTACTCGAATTGAAAAAGGACTCGTATAATAGATAATGGTAGGACTAGGAGTCAATAAGAACTTACTTGTGATGGCTACAAGCTAACAGAATTACACTTTCTCTTCATCCATGGCATGAATTCAAGATTATCTAGCATCCTTCCTTTCACTAGCTTGCTCACTTCAATGCTCTGTAGCATAAATTAGTTACTAACAACATTCCATATACATAAAAAAAACTAGTAGACTCTATTCACATAATTAAAAATATTAAAATATATACACTACTACTTTCAAGAACAAAGTGTTTATCATTGTGTTTAATTTGAGAATCATAAACACAAGTGGCGGAAGCATAAATGGAGAGAACCTTTGTAATTTCCAGTTTGTTGAATACAAACTTAAAAACATTATAGTTCTGAATCATATCGTACTATGTCTTAGCGTCAAAACTAACCTTGTGCATCGATACTATTCTAGGATGTGCCTTATCAATTAGTTGACAATGAACTACACCGGAGCACACCTACAAGAATAGGATTCCTTCAAATCGATAGAGTTTAGTGATTCAAAGTAAACATATTTCACGAAATGGAAACTACATCTAGAGTTGATAACACAAATCATGCCTACAACAATCAGATTTTTATCTATTCTATAATAGGGAAAAAAGGATGCAACATACCTAGCGATTAACGGAGCAGGCAGCGCAGGGCAAACCAAAAAAGTGGAGTGAGAGGATCTCCCTGCACGACAAAGGACGCCGGAGCACAAGATGATTGAGGTTAGTGATTTGGGGTCGGAGCACTCAGAGTAAAGTCTGGTCGATTATGGCGTAAAGTGGTGACGTAAAGTGCTGGGGAATAAAACGATCACTTTTAGGAAAATTAAGCTGGGTCAATTTCTTTTATTAAAGAGGGACACATAATGTAATTCATGGGTAATTAATTTTTATGTGATACAATAGAAAACAATAATTTACTTGTGTTTATAATATATATATATATATATATATATATATATATATATATATATATATATATATATATATATATATATTACAGAAAATGTTTCCATAGCTGGTTGAAGTTTTGTTGGTAAAATATTTTTTTATATTTACTGGGGAAAATGTTTTCATAGTTGGTTGACTACAGAATGTTTCGTAGCCAAGTAGTTACCGATTATGATTCCGTAATTATTTTAGAAATTCAAAAACAAGTTATATAAATAACTACGGTAAACTTTTTTTTGTAACAACTCTCGTAGCAGACTATCTACAAAATTTTATTGTGTAGCAAATTTCCATAGAAAATAACTACGAAATTTAATTACGTAGCCAACTAACTATGGATTTTGATTACATAATAAATTTTGTAGCCAAGTAGCTATGAATATGTATTTTGTAATAAGTTTCATAGTGACCTTGCTACAACCGATGATCTCGTAAAATATTTCGTAGTAAAATTGCTACGAATTTTGATTCCGTAGCAACTTTCGGTGGCAATTAAGGATTAAGCTACGAAAATGAAAATCCGTAGCCATTTTCGTAGCACAATAACTACATTCAATTATTTTGTGGCATATTCTGTAGTATAATTAGCTACTATTTTTATTTCATAGCCACTTTCCATAGCTAATGAGGGTTTAACTATGGAACACAATTTTGTATCGATTTTCATAGCAAAATAGCTACGATAAGTCATTTTGTAGCATATTCCGTAGTATAATAGCTACGGATTTTAATTCCGGAGCTATTTAGGATTTTTCTTGTAGTGAAATGTAATTTGCTTTTAAAATGACAAAAAAAAACGTCACTTTTTCTAAAATTATAAATGACAATGAGAAACTCATGCACTCATGTGTTTGGTACTTTTTACTCTATTAGATCAAAGAAATAAAAGGGCAATAGTAATGATACCTAACAATGCTCGAAAGTGTTGTCTAATATATACTAAATAAATCAATAGTCATGGATGCATGATTTAATTGTTAGTAGAAAGTCTTATTCAACGACAAAGTATTTGTTTCCTTTTTGCCATTTTTGTGTAACATTTAACTCTGTTAGGTGTGTTCTTGTATTTGTTGATTAATTGAGTTATGTTACTGCCTTTATCATTTCAAACTCACTTCCAATACTACGAATAATAATACATATACCTTTTTTTTATATTTTTGAAACACGTGGTTTATATAATATGTTACTCAAGTTAACATTATGCAGTTCAAATTTTAATAAATGTCATTGAAAATGATTATGTCATCCACATTAACTATGAAATAACAATTCTTACACTATGTGATATATATATATATATATATATATATATATATATATATATATATATATATATATATATATATATATATATAATTGTAAAAATTTTAAACAATATGATAAGATAAACATTTATTATAATCACATTACTCAACGTATGTGTGACAACCGTCAAATTCTGGTCAAGTTGAAGTTTTCCCTATAAGCCACTAAATTACGTAAGTCGTTCATGTTGTTGACTATACTTTAATATAAACTAGAAAGGTTTCCCGCACATTGTGTGGGGCGGAAAGTGTTAGTTTTGTGTGTATATTATTATCTGAAGTATATTGCATGAATGGTATCCACAATAAAGTACATTGCTATTCTGTGTAATTTGCCATAGTGCCTGCCAAAACAACATCAATAGTTTGATACCACCATCAACCTTCTTAGTCAAAAGAAAGTACAATGCAATGTACAATAAATGCGTAAAGAACTTCTTGATTTAATACACTACAAGAAAAAGACCCTTTTTACGATGCGCAAACAACGACACTCATTGATTTATGTTACGCAAAAGGGAGTGACATTAAAAAAGTGTCATCTCTTCAAAAATTTAAGGATTTAGGTCACGCATTATTACGTGCCCTTAAATTAGTGTCGTAAGAAAAAAAATTAAAAACACGGAGGGCGCTTTATCTTAAATGCACGTCCTCTGTAAGTGTTGCTTTATAATTTTAATGAACACGCGTTTAGTAGACAGGGGGGAAATGAAATCCCCAAAATTTTGAAAACCCGACTTGTTCATTTCTTCCCTCTCCCTCCTCTCTTGTCTCCGATCGGCTTCTTCACTGCTTGTTAATCTTCTCATCGGATCTCTGCTCGATCTCCTTCTTATCAGTATCATCAAACATCTCGTTCACCGCCCCCGCCCTATCTATAACAAACCTCTCTCTTTCTTTCTCTCTCTCTCTCTCTCTCTCTCTCTTCCATTACCCACCACAAATGGTTTTTCGAACACAAGTCAGGGAAAACCTAGGTCGATTCTCCATGTTTTAGCAACAAATTTGTGGACATCCATATACATATTGTGATTTCAAACTCATCTTATGAAATCAACATTCCCTTAATTCCAATTTGATGCAGGTAATACACGACCAACTACAAGTCTCTTTTCTCTCTCTCTCTCTCTCTCTCTCTCTCTACTGTTTGACAACCACCCAGGCACCCAACCACCCTTCGTCTTCTCTCTGGTTCACCACCGCCACCAATAAAGCCCGATTATACCACCAGCATAACATACCACAAGATTAAAGAACGGAACATTGGGTTTGTGTTTTTGAATTCCAGGTACAACATTTGCTGAGGTTATTTTTTCTTAGTATGCTAATTTAGTATTTTTTTGGGTTTTGAGGGCTACTCATAGTGTGATGATGATGCAAAGAAGGGTGACACTGGTCCGCTGAGTCACCCCTCCGACTTCTTACACCTGGGTAAGACAATTATAGATTTAAGGTATTTTTGTTTTTTTGTTTTGAAGTGCTTCTCGACGCCTACGATCCTCAGCCCATCCCCTCTCTTCTGTCTTTTGAAATCATATCTATTTTAGAACTCAGTTTTAGATTTTTTAGGTCTTTAATATTGATCCTTTTGGTTTTACAATCCTTCTTCTACCTCTTCTGCCCTACTTTGTCACTGTGTTACTGTTTCAGCTTCATCCAATAATTCTGGAAATCAGGGGACCAAGAAAATGGTATTGCCTGGCTTTGTTTCTGGCTAAGCAGTTATCGCGGTCCAAATTTCAATAGCGGTCACATGCCGCTATTTGAAATCGTGGTTATCGCGGTGGTATAGCAGTGGTATAACGGTTATTTAATATTATGTATAATTTAGATTACATATTTATAAAAAATTTATATATTAGATTATTAATACTATATGGAATTAAAATCATAAAAAATCATATAAAAACATAACATAATCTATATATAATATTTTAATATAGTTATATGGAAACTAAAAAGTGTCAAAATGTCATTACAGCTAAAATCGTTCGTGGTTTCTAAGTACTTAAACATACGAGAAAGGGAAGTTGTCATTTGTTGATTTGTAGTTTGTAATTAATTATATTTATTATTTGGACTTATTAAGACAGAAAGTGTAGTGGACTAGTATAAAAAATAAAGATTTAATACTGAAATAACACACAATCATTTTTTACTTTGTCAAAGTAGTCCAATATGTACGGAATTGTAAAAGCGGGTGTAGCGTCGCTATAGCGCTGATGAGTTTCGCGGTAAATAGCGGTTAATAGCATCGCTAATAGCGCTACGGCTATTTGTAAACGCTATTTCAAAATAGCGGTTCAGTAACACCGCAAAACGCTATAGCGTCGCTATAGCACCGCTATAGCACGCTATTGATAGCATAGGTTTCTGGTGGTTCCATAGGTGGACCTCCCCCTATCCCCATGCCAACTTATCAGAACAGAGAACAGCAGCAGCAGGGGACTTCTGAGAGGTCGGTGATTCAAACTACTCTTCACCTTGATGCATATCTAAATTATGGTTTATATATTCTTGCCTTTGCATATCTAAATTACTTAATTGCCCTGTGTCAGCTTTTGTTTTTGCCCCACTAGATTCTTTCTTATCTCCTTGAAGCATATCTAAATTATGGTTTATATATAATTAGGTCATGAAGATGACATGGTGATAGAATTGGAAAATGAAGTGAGAAAAATACTTGGATACACGGGTTTAGGAATACCAAAAAAGAGCAACAACAGCAATAGCTGCAACAATAGATTAACAGATGCAATGTTGATGTAATTCCTAGTGTTCAAGATGATGTGGCATCAACATCAGTATCACAGATAGAATATGTTTAGCTTACAGAATGGCAAATTATTTGCACTTTGAATAGGAAAGATCTAGACATACCATGTAATGATGATATCTTTTTACTGATTCACCCTTCTACTCATTTTCCTCCTTGTATTGGACAATTTGCTATAACAGATTCCATGTGTCCATTATATCCATCATCTCATGAGAAAGATGAACATGGGATAATCACAATAAGAAAAGGGAAAGATCTTACTCCACCATGTTTCCCAAGGCCATGTGTCCATTATCTACTTCATCTCATGAGAAAGATGAACAGGGGATAATCACAATAAGAAAAGGGAAAGATCCAAACATACCCTGTATCCATTAGACTAAGCAACTGCATTGCAGGTATTGCTTCAATAGAATATGAAAGGTCTAAAGAACCACCCGTGTTGTTGTGGTTGTTGTTGTTCTGCTCTTCAAGAACATTTGGATCGATGACATTTAGATCAAGATTCATAACATTCTTACCTTTGTTCTTGTTTGACCATTTTGTATGCATTTCCATGTTTGACCACACATTTCCAGGTCTTCCATTGTTATAAGCTTCCATTATCTGCATATTGGTTGGAACAGAAAAGTGGTGGTGGAGTATTCTGTTATTTGTTCTAGATTCATGATAATAAAAGTTATCAGAAACCCGTATACCATTTGATTGGTGTGAAAGGTATCAAAACTTGGGAAGGAGGCTGGAATTGGTTCTTGATGGAAGAATCCAGATGGGTCTCGGTTTCTCATGGTGGTGGGACCCAGACCTGAATTCTCCATTCAAGGCCTTCTGAATGTGGGATATTGGTGGTGGGGTATAGGAGTTATCAGAAACCCGTATACCACATATTTTTTAATTATTATTATTTCAGATTGTTGCCTTTATTGCAAAACCAGTTATGGGAGCAGGAAGTGTGACACCTCCACCTGAAGGTTACTTTGAGGTTTTGGTACACGTCACATAAAATACACAAATTGCACTTGTTCATTGATTTACATGAGTGCTATTTTTTTTGGTACCTGAGTGTTAACTTGTGACTCTGTCCATAGAGATCAGGATAGTGATTTTTAGATCTTCATGAGTCAAAACTTGGTATTAAGTCCTTGACTTCCTCTATAGTTATTAGTTTATATATATATATATATATATATATATATATATATATATATATATATATGGTTAGGTTATTTTGTTTTTCCTAACTATTGTGTGCCAAAATGCACAAATCTGGACCAATGGATGGAATTCATCAATGGACATGATTTGAGAGTGTATGATATTACAATGGGATAGCATGTACCATATAATCACACAAATTTTAGCAAAAGGGTATTTTGGACAATTAACTACAATTATAAAAGGAAATTTTCGGATATTTATGGATAATTAATTCTCCTAATTTTAAAAATATGATTTTTTTTAATTAATTCAATTTTAATTCTAACATAATTTTTAAAAATAACCGATTTATTCTATCAGAATATTGTTTTATTTAGAATGATGCTCTTTCAGAATTTTATTCTATTAGAATATTATTGAATAATAACAAAGTTCTGGAATCCAAGGTTGAAAAATAACTACATTCTAACATATTCTGTCAGAATAACATAATGTCAATCATAAACTACTAAATACATTCTGAAAAGAATACACAAAATAGATTCTTGAACTAATAATATACCAAATAAATAATTTGTGATTCTTTGAATAATAACAACATTCTGAAAGAATAACAAGTGTGATTCTTAAAAAATAATAACATTCTTAAACACTGAGTGTGGTCATTCTTTAATTTATTCTTCAAACCTTTCTCATCAGTTCTTCAAGCCATTCTTCAAGCCATTTCTATCACAAATTCTGTTAGAATGCAACAGTAAAATTCTATTAGAATACATTATCAACATATAAGTATTAAAATTTTATCAAAATAAAACAGTAAAATTCTAGCAAAATTTATTATCAACATATAAATAGTTAACCAAAACCATAATCAGAAGACATGAATAAAAAAAATTAATAGCTTTTTATCCTCTGAATTTATTAACAATCAAATGAATAAAAATAAAAGATTTGATACTTCCATGGTCCTACAAAACAATTTATAATACAATTGAAACAAAGTTGATTCAAGAGTTTTGTTAAACACCTTACTTACAACAAAAACCTTTATGAAGAACCCATTTATATTTGCCAAAAAAATAGTTGAACTTATATAAAAAGATTGGATAGAAAATCCAGAAACCTGATTTAAGCATTTTATCGAGCAGTTGGTATGCAGCATGAAACTTTCTTTAAATTCTCAATAATGACAGCTTATCCCCATAGGATATTTGATTGGAAGAGTAAGTCCTTTTCTTTAGTTTCTTTTCTTATTCATTACAAAAGAAATTCAGTGGTGTGGGGCTTAAAGAAAATCAGATGCAATGGTATGCCATTATGGAAGAGATAAAGAAAATACAAATTATTGGGGCTTAAATCTTTTCAAAAAGGTTCTTGCCAAAGAAGTTGTTCATTTGATCTGATGTTTATAAACTCCTTCATTCTTTCTTTTCAAGTTGTTTCAGGTTTCGATGGTTTTATCCTGGGACAGGTTCGATTCTCTTTTGTTCTGGATCAATAAGACTTCGTCCTCTTTCAAAATTAAAAAAAAATGATATGCTTATAAAAAAAATTAATGACTCACAGCAAGATTTCTTCTTTCTTAAGTTCAATGGTGTTCATTTTGTCCCAGAAATCGCTGGCATCTTGAGTATCTATATTCCAGAGGCTGCAAAAAAAGAAAAAAATATATATTAAGTACCTGTTCTCTATTTAAATCGCTCAAGCCATGCGAATACCTACTTGTGTTTTCCAGCCGATTCCATAGCATTCTTCTCCATCGTCTCTTTCTTCGCCACGAATTCAAAATAACCAGAAAACCCTAGTTCAATCACACAACGAGAGAATAAGAGACATAAACGGATAAGAGTATATATATAAAAGGATCTGTGATACTCATTTAATGATTTTCCAAATATACAACATTTATTTTTGGTTTATAAAGGTAAAATGACTAAGTTACCCTTTATTATTTAATTAATGATTTCTTTTTTCCTAAATTCTGATTGGAGCATTTAGGCACACAATATTTGCTAAAAACATTTGAACCTATCTCTCTCTCTCTCTCTCTCTCTCTCTCTCTCTCTATATATATATATATATATATATATATATATATATATATATATATATATAGAAAAAACAATGCTGAAAGATCTTAAATAAAACAAACCTGTATTAAATTGCATTTAGTAATAGTTTCTACTAATTTTGACTAGTTTCATTCCACATCTATGAGTAAATTTTTATATTGGATTGCATGACAGAAGTTAGTTTCTCTTCAAATCCAGAGGAAATTAATCTCTTCTACTGTTTTGATCATTGCAGGTTTGACATTGCGCTATTGGTTCCTTCCACATCGCCAGTTCTGTCATTGCAACATGTCGTTGATCCTAACCTTGCAACTTTTAAAGGTGACTGATGTGTAGTCTATCCAAAATATGCTAAAGTGTATGGAGGGCAGTTTATGGGATAGCAATGTGAACGTGAATCCTCATTTGGGTATGCTCTTTTCAATCTCTATGATCCAATACTCTTGTCCCATGAAATCAGAGAAGGAATAGAATGCTTCATTCCATTGGAATGAAAAAAACTTGTTTGTTTTGAATTAGGAACTAAAATGGAATGGATGATTCCTTCCATTTTGCTAATTTTCATTTCTTAGTAGTGTTTTATTCATGCCGCCAAGTCGCATTTAAACCTATTTTTATTTATGTTAGATTTAATGAAACAAATAAAAATCATGATTTTGATTATATATATATATATATATATATATATATATATATATATATATATATATATATATATATATAATCATGATTTTATTTTGGGTTTAATGAGATTATTTTTGTAATAATGAAAATAACATAGAGTTAAAATTGTACATTTATTTACATATATTGTATTATTTAATAATAGTTAGAAGAAGTAAGTTATTGGAGATGATGAAGTTTTGTGTGAACTTGCAGAGCTATTCTGAGAATTAGATCTAGGAGGGCAAGAAAGGTAAATCCTACTGAAAAAGTATTGAAATTGATTGATGAAGATCAAGATGATGGTGATATGAAAGGCAATAATAGAATATCAAAGAGGAAGCAAAGTTTGTCAAAAAAAACAACCCAAACCCAAACATCTCATCTCAAGAGAGCGGATTGTCGGATTTAATTGTTGATGGGGATAATTCCGAGATTAAAAAGTATGCCCGGAAGTGGAAACGAAGGTATGATTTCATTTTTTGGTTCAAAGAGTGTTCCTGTGTTGTTTTGATTATAACATCCTTAAAGTCACATTTGAAGTTTTTTCTTATTAGAAATTGTAGTCTGGTTTTTATTTTTCCACAAAATTGTTTTGTAACTAGCTGGATGATAAAGAGGGTAGTTTTCAATGTAAATTTATAGTAGAATAATGGTGAAATAAGAAGAAATGATGAAAGTGTGTGTATGTTAGGCTAATAGTAAAGTGATTGACATTTTACATTGATTATGCATAGCATATTATTTATTAATTTGGATTTAAGAGAAGGTTTGGATGGTTATGTGATGTTATTCTTTTAACAATGTTGTTCTTTCACAGGCGGTTGGAATTGGACCTAAAGTTGGTTGCTGATATAGGAATAATGGGTGCTCTAAATGCAAGAAAAAGCATGTTTTTAAGTGTCATTTTTCTTGACATGTAGTGTTGTTTGACATGTAATGTTAGGTAACTTGTTTGACATTTAAATGAAAGTGAATGTTTTTGGTATATATTTATTTTTATTATTATGTGTATTCACGTTGTAAAGATGCGTCGTAAATGCATATCGTAAATGCGTCGTAAATGCATATCGTAAATGGTCACTGACGTTTATGACATGCAAATACGTGTCATCTTCATTTATGACAGGGGCTTTCTTGATACGCATTGGGTGTCATAAATACGCGTGTCGTAAGGTTACGACACGCAAATGCGTGTCGTCTTCCTTTATGACAGGGCCTTCCTTGATACGCATTGTGTGTCATAACTGTGTTTCGTAAGTGCATGTCATAAATGCGCGTCATAAATAGACGACGCGCAAAAACGTGTCGTCTCTCGTTATGAGAGGGTCTTTCTTGACACGCATTTGCGTGTCATCTGAGCATTTTACAACACGTATTGCGCGTCGTAAAAGGCTATTTTTCTAGTAACAACTTGATCAACCATTTGAATAAAAATTAGTTCCAACCCACCATAAGCAATTCAATAGGTAACCACTTGATCAACCATGTGTATTACATGAGAAATCAATTACAAATTACTATCGGGTAAAAAACTTGCCGTTACCACCTGAAATGAAAAATAAATAAATAAATACTAAATAAGAAAGGGTTACATACAATAAATAGCAATGTATTTTCATTTATTCGTTTATCACAGCCTTATGAATAATGAGTGTTGGATAAGTCTAACTTTTTTCATAATATATAGATGTGTTTTTTACCTTAACATGAGCTGTAGCTATTTTTAAAAAAAAAATTATATAGGATGATGGTGGCAACTGTTTGGCCAGATTTCCAATTAAAAAAAATGCAATGACTTTAGCTTGGAGTTCACTCATCTTTTCTTCAAACTCTTTGCTGTAATTCTCCTGAATATGCATGTGAATTATTTTAAATATGAAAATTTGTTATAAGAAGTCAATAAAAATTAATCAAAAATACTAATTAACAAAAAAAGAAAAGCTACCTTTGAGAGCGCAAGTGTGTTAATTCCTGATGAAAGGGTCATCATGCCATATATCATATATGCTATAGTAACAGGGTAGAAGGGCAAAAATTGAATAGGTTCCAAACCAACGAACCGATGTCGTCTCTATTATCGTAGTATCCTCTTCTTCTAATTAAGAAACAAAAATCTCAGCATTAGTAGCAGAAATTGAATAGGTTCCAAACAAACAAAAAAAAGGTAAATCATTAAGAAAGCAAAATACAATTACACCATAATAAGAATGAAAAAAAATACACAGAAAACCTGGAATAGAAACCGGACAACCAAGTTTGAGCACAAACCTGAAGGAGACAACAACCAAAGTGTGGAATAGAAGATGCACAACAAAGTGTCTCCGGATGTCAGCAAGTCAGCGATCGATCAGGTAAGGGGATCAGCTGTGAGGCGTTATAAACCCCAAATGAAATCCCTTCCTGTTGCAGGAGGCAACGACTTTAACCGGAATCACTGAAGCAAATATAAAAAGAATATGAAGCTGAATACTTACGGGGGGAATTGGCTCTGATTGAAAGAAGTCATAGGAAACGGTGTCGGAAATCAAGATGGCGAATCGATTTGGGTTTCCCTGAGTTGGTTAAGAATATCACAAATCCTGCTCTGCCTCCAAATCTCCTTCTCGACTATAACCACAGGTTGGTTATGGGCGCTTGGAGTTGTTGTGCTCTGTAACCTCCTTCAAAGTGGCCATTATAAACGCTTGGAAAAAAATTCAATCATATATGACGAATATCACAAATTTCAGGATCTCAATAGAAATTATCAATATCAAGAATGGAGAAGTGAAGAATTTAAAGCTTAACTTGGTCCTTTATTATTTCATTTTCCAATGTCACCGAGGGCTCTCTGTTCATTCTTTGTCCTTGCCTTGTTTTTTTCTGGTTTAAATATGCTACAGAAGAATCAAACTCAGTAAATATGTAATGGGAATGGACCAACAATGTGCAATTGTCTAGCCTCATTAAATTCTGTTCGGTCAAAATCTTGACTGCACACTAATCCAACACATCTTGTCAATAACCAATAGTAATGAGAAAAAGGCAGGATACTAAAGCCCACCAATGTAATGTTTTATTATGCTATGGCATCTAGTATGTTATTTATTTAATTGTTTTGATATACAATGATAAGAATACACATTTTAGGAGAGAATGACAGCAAACAGAAGAAAGGGTCATCATGTCATATATAATATATGCTATAGTAACAGGGTAGAAGGGCAAGCACATGGACCTTAGTGTCATGTGATGTAGTGAGGCGATAATCTGCTATAGTCTTCAAAATTCTTGCAGTTTCCGTGTGTTATGCTTCTTAATTCCATTCCTGAACAGAATGTTGGTTGAATGTCGCTTGTCTTTGATTACAGGAATGGAAATGTTGTCACATTCATCTGTTTTCCTTTTCAAGTACTTTATTCTGTGTGGCTATAACAAAGCAAATAAGCATGAAAAAGTATACAAAATGTCAAAATCAACCAATGAATCATCGGTCTTCAAAATAGAAATATGATGATTCTAATTAAGCTTCAAATCATGAAGCCAAATTCTCTTTTCAATTTAGTAGCCAACATTATCAAACAATAATGATAAGTTAACAAACGTCATAATCACCTACATTCCATCAGTTCCATGTAAATTAGAGTTGTTGATTTTTAATGACACGAAAACCTAATATGTTTGAGAAACAAATGGATTGAAATTCGCATAACGTGAAAAAAAAGGCGTACCTGAACCAATTGAATATTTTCTGTCAGCTCCATCCATCATCCAATTCCCTCTTTTTCAAGTGGGAACCAACTGAGTAACCATGATAAAAACATGTAGCCATACCCAACATCAACACCAACAAATGAAGAAAAATAAACATTACTAACATAATTTAAAGCTAACACACTCAAAAATCCGGCAACATATAGCCCATCACAACGCCTTCGTTAGTCCTGGCAAACAACTCAAATCCATGACTTTGTGGTATAAATGGCATGAACCGACAAATTAAGAAACATAAGGGAAATCCTTACCTGCGTTTCAGCATAAATGAAGCAAAAGCAGAAACAATACATAAAACCTAGAAAAAGAACGAAACACAAACCTGAAGCGGAAATCGACCATCCAATTTTCAAAGTGGAAATCGAGAAATTGTGTGTCAAAAAGATAGCAGCACAACGAATCACTTTATCAAGGTTTAGAAATAAGAGCACTGAAGAAGAAGTCGAGAGAAAGTATGTTTCTACGTGTGGTACAAAATTGGTGGTTCCTGCTTCACTGGACTAAAATCCGACTACGACGGTCCTCTACCTAAACCGCCATGGAAGGAGTAGTATGTGTCGATCTCATTGGTCGATTAGAAGGTAATCGGAGGCGTCGATGTAGAAGCATAAGCCCATAAGTTGCGACGATTGTGAGAGAGACGGTGGAATGGTCTACCACCCGATAGAAACCGATTGAAAGAAGGTTTAAAAGCGAGTAACTCTTAAACGGTGGAAAAGGTGTAGACATCTTATTGGAAGTCGGGGAGGTGAAAGAGGGACTTAACGCGTGTTCTTGACACTAATCCACTCCTTCCACTTTGAATATGAAAAAGCAGATCGATCAACACAGGGGGCAAACTGCAATTCTTAAAAAGAGGAGGGCCATCTTCCTTTCCTTCAAAACTTTTATATATATATATATATATATATATATATATATATATATATATATATATATATATATATATATATATATATATATATAATGAATTAACAAAGTGACACACAAACAAAAATAAAGAGACCGGAAATGTAATTTAAGGGACCAAAACTGGCCAAAATGTCTTAGGTTAACTGTTCCTTTTGTTCACAACTTTAATATATATATATATATATATATATATATATATATATATATATATATATATATATATAATTTGGCATAATCGTTTTAATATTCTTCTTTTACATCTCTAGAAAATTGTTTGATCTGTCTTGTGTTCTCCATCTTCTTTGTATCTTTCACTATTATGTGTAAAAGCACTAAATCATACCAAATTGAACCACAATCCTAAATAATAAACTTACCTCTTCCGATTTGCTTTCAGTTCCCATCTCTGTAAATTTATGAGATGACGGAGGAAGAGGGAGGCTTTATATATTGTTTACCACGACAATCAGACAGACTACACCAAATTTTAAAAATAATTAACGTTCACATGTCACCACAGAAAAATGAACAGGAAAGTAATCGTTGATTCTAACATAAAGTTTCCAGATAAAATAACGGAGGTTCAATTGCTCATGGAGAAGTGTACAGTGGTGAGGAGGTTCATGGGGAAGTCAACAGCAACGGTGGTAGAGTTCTCTCTTTCTTTCGCCGACTTTAGACTTCGACGATGAAGCCCTCCATTCAGGCCCAGCCCATAAGGATGGGCAAGCTGCTTGAGCCACCGTGTAAGGCCCAAGTAACTTTTGGTTGTCCAAATTCAACAATTAAAGTGTTTTATAAAATTATATAATATAACATTTTAAAATACAAATTGTTGTCTACGAAAAAATATTATATATAAAAATCAACTTCCTTTGAATTATGTATATACAAAGCAACGTATATATAAAAATCAACTTCCTTTGAATTATGTATATACAAAGCAACGTGTTTGTCTTTTTTTTATTTGTTTTGTGACATGATGTGAAAAAGACAATCCAGCTTCCTAGGTACAATCTTGGTGAACAACTAATTATTATTTTGATTGTACTTTTGTCGTTTATAATTGTCCCCAAGGTCCAACACTAAGTACATCTCTAAGTTGAAATACGGTAAAGTTGGATGGTCCAAGTACATCTTTGTGATAGAAATGAATTTTTTTTCATCTAACTTTTCGGTATTTGATACATGTTAAGGAACTCATGTTTGTAACAATATGTATGGATTAAAAAAAACTATGAAATTTTGGATGTGCGTATGTTTACATGCGAAAATTCATAATTTTTTTTAACGGAACAATTATTTTAAATGTTGTGTGTATACATCGTATGTAAACAAAGTTTTATTTAGTGTTCTTTCCTCCCCTAATTTGGTTCTCTATTGATTTTGTGTCATTGTGTGTGTATACAACGTATAATAAATAATAAATTATATAATTTGTCTCATCAAAAGTCATATAACAAGAGTGCGAAACAAACATGTTCTTGAACATGATAGTAGTAAAAAGTAGTGGCTTCCAATCAAGCTTTAATTCTATGTCGCATGAGATCGTCATGTGTGAGCTGTAAGTTGTAACCATCAACTTTGGACGTATCAACGTGTTTATGGCATGAGTGAAAGGTAAATGACAACTTTCTTAGAACAAAATAATGTGATTATCAATTTAAATTTGAGACCATATTTATAATTAATGGTCTTACAACAAACATGGATTATGTTATGAATAACCCTCTAATATAAGAATTCTTAATTTTAATACTAAAAAAATAAAATACAAATTTAGACCTTGTACATGGTTTAACAGAAATATTTTATTACTAGTTAGCCTTTTTGGTAAGATTGTTAACCGGTTATAATACATTAAATTAAGAAATAAAATAAAACAACTTGTTGATCAAACTTAACATGGCTGTTTTCAAGTTATATGTTGTATAAGAAATGTAATTTGCTTTTAAAATGACAAAAAAAAAAAAAAAAAAAAACGTCACGTTTTCTAAAATTATAAATGCCAACGAGAAACTCATGCACTCATGTGTTTGGTACTTTTTACTCTATTAGATCAAAGAAATAAAAGGACAATAGTAACTGTAATGATACCTAACAATGCTCGAAAGTGTTGTCTAGTATATACTAAATAAATCAATAGTCATGAATGCATGATTTAATTGTTAGTAGAAAGTCTTATTCAACGACAAAGTATTTGTTTCCTTTTTGCCATTTTTGTATAACATTTAACTCTGTTAGGTGTTCTTGTATTTGTTGATTAACTGAGTCATGTTACTGCCTTTATCATTTCAAACTCACTTACGATACTATGAATAATAATACATGTACCTTTTTTTTATATTTGTGAAACACCTGGTTTATATAACATTTTACTCAAGTTAACATTATGTAGTTCAAATTTTAATAAATATCATCGAAAATGATTATGTCATCCACGTTAACTATGAAATAACAATTCTTACTCCATGTGATATATATATATATATATATATATATATATATATATATATATATATATATATATATATATATATATATATATAACATTTTACTCAAGTTAACATTATGTAGTTCAAATTTTAATAAATATCATCGAAAATGATTATGTCATCCACGTTAACTATGAAATAACAATTCTTACTCCATGTGATATATATATATATATATATATATATATATATATATATATATATATATATATATATATATATATATTACCTTTTTTTTATATTTGTGAAACACCTGGTTTATATAACATTTTACTCAAGTTAACATTATGTAGTTCAAATTTTAATAAATATCATCGAAAATGATTATGTCATCCACGTTAACTATGAAATAACAATTCTTACACCATGTGATATATATATATATATATATATATATATATATATATATATATATATATATATATATATATAATTGTAAAAAATTTAAACAATATGATAAGATAAACATTTATTATAATCACATTACTCAACGCATGTGTGACTACCGTCAAATTATGGTCAAGTCAAAGTCAACCAAAGTCAACGGGTCAAACTGATAAACACAATTAGTGTTTGGAGATGTGACAAATTGTTATCAGTGCATTGTTTATAGTGAACTAAGTATATCGAACCACATAAGATATACAAACTATAAACACAATGAGACTAAGACTCTCTGACCAAACATTTTTCATACAACTATACTTTTAAAAATAAAATAGTATTTTTATGAAAAGTATAGGTGCATGCATACATGCTGGTATAGTGTTGTAACTAGGAAAACACAAAGGGTAAAATGGATGAGTTGTACACTATGATTATGCCTTGGGATACCTAATCAAGTATGTGAATATAGCTTGATCAACTATATTAGTCCGAGAAGTGACTAACATATGCCGGGGGATAGGCGTAGTGAACAACAAGTCTAACAACCTACCACTACCCATACAAGAAATTCACTAAGAACCAAACAAAACGTTTAAAATATTGTATGAGTATTTTATGTTACTATAGCACAATATTTCTAAGATTCATTATGTGCCTCTTACACCCCTATTCTCGCACAGACGTCATGGCAGTATTCCACTTACCAGGAGACCCCTACTTCCCGAAGCAGAGGAACGGGGGATGGATAGAGGAAGAACCAGAAGAAGATCCCAATGAGGACCCCGAAGAAGTTGAAGAGGAAGAACCCGCGGAAGACGAATTCGAAGAGGAGCAGGGGGAAGAAGAAGATGAAGAAGAGTCAGAAGAGGAGTCGGAGGTTATCAACCCTCCTTATGTAGCCAGGGTTCCCGCAAACCGTTTCGGCTACAACGGACCTGTTCCCCGTTGGGCATCAGAAATCGAGAGGTGGAGCCGTCATCAGCGACAACGATCACCATTTGGCGATCAATGAGGTTACTATGACCTCAACCATGGAGGATTGGCTGACAAAGCCCTCCCATTCATGATCCAGCAAATCACGAACCTTGGGGATCAAAATAGGAAAACGGAGAATCAAGTTTGGGAGCTGAGCGCTGCTGCGGAAGTCACCAACGCGCGTACTTGAGACTTGGAAAGAGACCACTATCCCATGGATCGACCCGTTGAGGACCTTATCATTGCTCGGGCGGAAGTAAGGGAGTATCACAAAAGGCACTTGGCTCTCAAAGAGAGAGTGACCACAGCCAAGCGTCGGTTAGCAGAACTACAGGGCGCCTCGACTTCGTCTCAAGGACCGCAGGGGACGGGTCATCGTGAGTAGGGTTCACACTACTCACAAATCTTTATATATTAGGTTTACGAGTATGCGTTGGTGCTACTCTTCTCTATGTGTAGGTACAATCCCACGATTAAGTGATTACACTAATCGAAGGATCGTAATGTTGTCAAAAATTTTCTTGTGTTGATGTGATGTAGACCTGCATCAAGTTCAAAGTTTTCAAAACTCTATGTACTAAAATCATATCAATGAAATTGGCATGCATATTATATTTCATTGGGAGTGTTACCACTAAATTTCATAACAGTGTATATCGTTACTTATGGTAAGCCTACAACTACTTGGTGTATGCAGTAACGTTGTGTGTAATTAAGATTCCATAGATTTAGAAATGGTGGTTCCACTTTAGGTCTTGTTCCTAGTTTGGTTGTGGGCTTAGAGCAGATCCATTAGATTCAACAATCTATTCATTCTTAATTACACATAACAAGCATGCACTAAGCGATTGTAGAAGGACCTAGTATGGATCAAGTCATAAGATTTCATTAAGTCAATACTATTAAATTCATAAGTTCAAACATATGGAGTCCCATTATGAATTGCTTGCAAATACTTTAAAAGTCGAGACACAACAACCGACTTATCACTACTATTAAAGGCTTACCAACTTTTCAAATTTGTGGTAGAAATATGCCACCACGAAAAAATCCCAGACCTTCCCACAACGTACCACCACCACCTTGCCACCATCTCCACCACCACCCTCACAGTTTGACCCCTCCATGTTCCAAGCTGCTGTAACAGCAGTCGTGGCAGCCACAATGTCACAAATTGGTATGAACGGCGTTGGTGGATCGGGAAATGGTACTACAAACTCTAACTAGGGAGACAGTCAGGGACGCTCAAAGGAATGTTCTTACAAAGATTTTACAAATGGCAAACCCAAATCCTTCAATGGAAGCGGGGGCATCATCACTCTTATGCAATGGTTCGAGAAGACTGAATCAGTATTCGAGATTTGTGCCTGACCTAAAGCGAGTAAATTCAAATTTGCTGCTTGCACTTTCACTGACCGAGCCCTTACCTAGTGGAACCCGGTGGCGAATGCAATGAGCTGGGATGACTCAAAGACCCTTATGCTCACTGAATATTGCCCAAGATGTGAAGTTCAGAAATTGGAACAGGAACTCTGGGGCCTCAAAATGACCGGCTCTGACATCGCGTCTTAGACAGCCAAGTTCAGTGATCTGGCCATACTATGTCCCGAGTTGGTCACCCCGGAAAGTAAGAAGGTGGAAAAATACATTTGGGGACTAAACCCCCAGATTCAAGGGAACGTGTTGGCTTCAAAACTGGCTACATTCGACAGTGCCAAATGTGTTGGTATAATAGTCTTTTTCAATTTGGACAGGAACCAAAATAGGGATGTCAACAGGAGTAAACGAGACGGGGAGGGCATCCCCGCCCCCCGCCCCGGAAATATCCCCATTCCCCTATCCCCGCCCCCGCCCCTAAAATGTCCAGCCTTCCTACCCCTGCCCCTGCCCCTGCCCCTGCCCCCGAATACCCCTTATTACCCTCGCCCTTGCCCCCGATTAATTTTGGGTTGCATTGTTTGGGATAAAAGAAGTTGTTGTTTTGGCTAAAAAAAGTTATGTTTTAGGTAACAAATAATTATTTATAGCAGAATTTTACATGTTAAATTAAAAAAGTTATGGCATCTTAAAAATATTATACTAACAACTTAAAAACATGTTTTTTGTTGAATTTTGATATCTCAAAATAATGCTATTATTTATTATGTCACAACTAGCCTTTTTGCTAGAAAATTCTGTACTATTGTAAACATCATTTATTGTGACACCTGTAACTCTAATTTGATACTATGCACTACGCTTATTCAATGACAACAAATTTAATCAAGGTTCACATGTGAAGTTCAAAACTCTATACAAAACATTCAAATTAGTTAATCATGAGTTGAAAACCCTAGAAATCTCAGTTCAAGTTTACTATGGACTAGAATTCTCTTATTGGGCCTAATGGACCAATAAACCTTCAACTTGACTACTTTGAGCCTAGAAACCCTAATTGGGTTCTAATTGGACCCAGATTCATAAAACTTAACATTTTGGGCCATGTGGGCCATAAATAATTCCATTTGCCCTAATGGGCCGTAAACCCTCTTAATTGAGCTTCATTGGGCCATGAACTCTCCTAAGGGCCCAATGGGCTGAAAAATAATTTTTGGGCTTCATAAATTCGAACAAAACCAAAAATGGGCCAAATCACTTCATCCTCATCTCTCTTAAACCCAATTCTCGGCCCATTATGCATATAAACAAAAAAAGAAAGAGGAAAATCTTGCACTTGACACATCATTGTTGCATGGTGGATTTCCATGCAACATCACCTCACATACCCTCTCTCTCTTCTCTTATTATCGGTCTAAGCCCCCCTCCCCCTCACCGCATTTTCACTCCAAATTCATTCAAACCTTCCCAAGTTCCTCTCAAACTCAATAAGAAACTTACTCATTTTCTTTGTAATTTTTGTGACTTTGGTGAGTGATCCCAAGTGTTCTTCATCCAATATCATCTACTTGAACCCATCTACGTCCAAAAACTTCTCAAGGAGCTTGCTAGGTCCGAGAATCACACCATCTCCTTCCATTTCTTCGTCAAATCGAGAACAACAAAGCAACGTGAGTTCATACCCCCTTTATTTTCGGTTTTATATGATTTTTTGGGGAGAATACAAGTTACTATGTGATAGATCTAAGTGTTATGCATGTTATGTATGTATTTCTTAATTTTAGATGTGATTATGTGTGAAAACTCTATAGATCTCGAAATCTCTAACCAAAAGTAGTGATATTTGTAAACTAGAACATTTCATACTACTTACTATAAAGATAAATGTGTTAAAAATGAGAAGATCCATGAGAAACTAAATGAAATTTGGAAAAAGGACCATTTTTGACAAATAAACAAAAAGTTGAGTTCTTTATGTCATTTATGGTATTACAAGGACTAAAAAAAGTCATATTTGCTTAAAAATGGGTATTATAATCAAATTTTTCAAAAGGGCCAAAAGTGTAAATTCTTGCAAAATGGGCCTTAGTATGGGCTTTACGGTTTTTCTTGGGCTTATTTTGTAAATAGTAATTTAATACAAATACGAGACAAAAATGTAAATCTTTGGATTTATGGGCTGAAAATGCCACTTTTATTGAATTTGGGCCTAAAATGCAATTTTTACAAAATTTGGGCCGAAAATGCCATTCCTTTTAAAAATGGTTTAAAAATATTATTTTTATAAAGATTGGGCTGATATTGTCGTGCTTATCAAAAAGGGGCTGAAAATATAAATTCTTATAATAACGGGCCAAAAATATCAATATATTCATATTTGGGCCAAAAATGTCAATTTATATATATATGGGCCGAAAATGAAGTTTCTAATCAAAATGGGCCGCAAATGTCATTTTATTAAAAATTAAGCCCATAAAATGAAAAGTTTTAAATCTTAAGGGATTTGAAGTGTCAAATTTTCCCAAAAGGTGACTAAAATTGTATAATTTCAGTCTAATGGGCCAATGATGTCTCTATTACATAAATTAGAACTTTTTGTGTGCAAAAAAAAACGAAATAACGACAAATGGATGGAATACATCGATAACATGTTATTGGGCCTAATACTCTTGTTACATGGTTAATGGGTCTTAGGGGTCTATTTAAGTGTATATTGGGCCTAATATTTCCATGACATGTTTATTGGGCCTTTGTGGTCCACTTATATGTTAATTTGGGCTTGAGCCATAGATCACATGTTTATAGGGCCTTAGTGGTTCGTTTACATGTCTATAGGGCCTGAATTACCCTTTTACATGTTTATTGGGCCTTCGTGGTCCATCCACATGCTAATTGGGTTTAGATTAAAAAGCATATGTTTAGTGGGCCTTAAATGTCACTTACATATCTGTTGGACTTCATACAATCACTTACATACTTTGGATTTGAAACTTAAAACATATACGTAAACCTTATAGATGGTGTGATACAGTACTCGCAAACAAGTTAAGGATCTAGTGAGACTATTCGGTTGACACATTTAAGTGTATGATCGTAGTTTGTAGTTATAACCAGAGTCTCTTGGAGGGAGAGCGAGAGTTTGTGTATAGATCTATACGTGGGTGACACCCCCACACCTTAACTGTTCGCTACAGCTAGACTAGGCCAATCTAAGGCGACAAACCTTACCTTAATCAGATCGGCGCCTGAAAACACCAAGACAGGCGAACAACTAGTCATTATCAAGCATGGTTGTAACGCCTCACTTAGAGATTAACTCCAACAAAGATTTCGGTATACTTATACAAATCTTGATGACACTAAAAGCGTACATCGACACTTAGTTTTGGGAATTCACGACTACAGTACTCTTAAAAGCAGAAAATATCGGATTTTCTGGGATGAATACATTTACACATTACTCTTACTTACGACAGAAATTACAGAATTTTTTGGATCAAAATTCATATGCATTTCTAAAAACAGAATACACACATGAATTAATACCTGCTTTCGTCACATTACATTCAAACCATTTTTCAGAAAATATCGGATTTTCTGGTGTTTTACCAACCATGCAAAAACTTTTATGCAAACATGCTTATGAACTCACCAACATTATTTATGTTGACATTTTCAAAATAACTTGTATTCTCATGGAATCGTTAAGTGGAAGGTCAGCAGAGAATGTGAAATTTATTGTATTTTGTTATCATCATACATTTAACGCTTTGATCATGTAATTTAAAATATTGTACTTGATGTAAACAATGACAGTTTTATTATTTTATGCATGGTAATGATGGTGTTATGTTTCATTTATATTCATTGTGATTATATTTCAAGATGAAGTGACGCACAAGCCCTCGGACGTTTCCGCCGTCTGGTTCGGGGGTGTGACAGATTGGTATCAGAGCATTGTTTATAGTGTACTGGCATATCTAATCATACATGATATGCAACTATAAATACAATGGGACTAAAGCACTCTGAATAAATGCATACCTAGGTATACATTAAAACAATAACACTAAAAGCCTTTGGAGGCAATTGAACACTATGATTAAACCCGAACAATTATGTAGTCATATTGGGTATAAATATAGTCTGATCAACTATATTTGTTCATAATATGACCAACATGTGCTTGGGAGTAATCATAGCGGGAAATGGATCTAGAAGCTTATCGCATTTCCAATTAACTCTAAGGAACTCTAACTTAAAATACTGTAGGAGTAATTCTAGTGTAATTTATTCTTAGTATGTATCATTTTTCGCGCAGACGCTATGGCCGGATTCCAATACCCAGGAGATCCTTATTTCCTCAATCAGGGAAATAATAGATGGCTGGAAGAGCTAGAGGAGGAACCTGGAGAGGACCCTGCAATGGGTCAGGAGGCAGTACCAAGAGTGGAGCCGGAAGAGTATATGGAGACTGATTACGAGTTTGGGGAGTCTGATGAAATTATGGAGGAAGAGGGAAACACTAATGAAGTTTATAATGAGCCTCCCACTCTGGAGACAGTACAGGAGCACATTGCGATACCACAGAATCCCATTGATAGGACTCACACCCTAGAGGAAGAGGTTTCCACTCTTCGGCAACAATTGCTGGCAGCAGAGGCACGAGTCGTATGGGCTGAACAAGAGAGGGACGAAATTACCAGGGAGACAACCGAGATGGCAAACCTCGTGGCACGGCATTTCGGCATATGAATATGCCACCCGACACATCTTGTCGCAATTAGGATCGGCCGTGTCTCTTACTAGCATTATGTATCTGCTATGTATTAATCTATGTATTATCGACCATATGTTTAAGTGATCACACTACTCATAGGTTCGTCATGCTAACAGATCATATGTTTCCTATATACTATATGCCGTTTGGCAAATTTTCATGTATTAAAAACGATTATTATTAATGGAAATGCTCTATGTTTTATCGTGACGTTGTTATTTGCTATGTGTTTTATTTTCTTGTTTTTTGTTAACACATGAAATCACTTAGATGCATAAATCGATTCGCCGAGTCAGTGGCATTCTAATCCGGGAATGCAATATATACTTATCATCTCTTTGTTCAATGACAGAAAGATGTCTCAAAGACCAAACCGTGGGAACAACGTGACAACAACGTCACCAGAAATAAACTCAGTCGCATTCCAAGCAGCAATTTCTGCTGCGGTCACTGCAGTGTTTGCCCATATTCGCAACGGGAACAACGGAGAAGGCAACGGGCAGGGAACCCAAAGTACAAATCAAGGACCCGTAAGAACCTGCACATACAAGGATTTCACCAACGCCAAGCCTCGAACCTTCAACGGGACGGGGGGTGTAATAACCTTGAAACGATGGATTGAGAATGTGGAATCAGTGTTTGAAATTTGCGGATGTCCGGATGAGTCTAAGGTCAAGTTTGCGGCATGCACACTCGTTGATCAAGCCCTCTCCTGGTGGAATGATCACATAGAGGCCATGACACTCCCGGTGGCGAACGCGATACCATGGGAGGAACTTAAGGAGATGTTAGCTGAGTACTGTCCAAGTGGAGAAATTCAGAAATTGGAACAAGAACTGTGGAACCTCACGGTTCAAAACTCTATCATTGATGCGTACATAACAAGGTTTAGTGAGCTGTCTCTTTTGTGTCCTGGAATGATCACATCTGAAGGGAAGAAGACCGAGAGATTTATCTGGGGATATATCGTGCCAATCCAAGGAAATGTAATAGCAACAAACCCGACCACATATGATAGCGCAAAGAGGCTAGCCAAGAAATTGTATGATCATGGCAACAAAAGGGGCGCCAAAACAGGAGTAGCGGAAGTTCAGAAAGAAGGGGGAAAAAAGAAGGGGAAAAACAACAAGCAGATAGGAAAACAAAATTCTGAATCATTCCGAGCTATCCCCCCCGGAAGTCCTCCCATGCTTACCATTCTAGCCCTCAAGGGGGTTCCGAACTCGCAGAACTTAGGGACCCTACCCAAGTGCAGCAAATGCAATTTCAACATTCCGAACTGGCGCTGACTGCCGAGCTATCCGGACCGCTCAACTAGCATTCAACATTCCGAGCTATCCCCCCCGAAAGTCCTTCCATGCTTACCATTCTAGCCCTCAAGGGGGTTCCGAACTCGCAGAACTTAGGGACCCTACCCAAGTGCAGCAAATGCAATTTCAACATTTTGAACTGGCGCTGACTGCCGAGCTATCCGGACCGCTCAACTAGCATTCAACATTCCGAGCTATCCCCCCCGGAAGTCCTCCCATGCTTACCATTCTAGCCCTCAAGTGGGTTCCGAACTCGCAGAACTTAGGGACCCTACCCAAGTGCAGCAAATGCAATTTCAACATTCCGAACTGGCGTTGACTGCCGAGCTATCCGGACCGCTCAACTAGCATTCAACATTCTGAGCTATCCCCCCCCCCCGGAAGTCCCCCCCGGTCGCCATTACTGACCTCCCAGAACAACTCTTGCACAAAGAAAACACTTACACGCGGACTGCTTCCCACAAGCATAAACAACCCTAACAAGACCTCACATCAACACCGATCAACCTGCTCGAAAGAAACTCAATCTGCATCTAACCACTCCTCAGAAAGCAGATGCTACCCGGCTTTCAACCCAATGCCGGGTTTCCACTAATAACCCTCATGAATGATAACCAACGGAATTCCCAAAACAATAACCCATAACCAAAACCACAACCCGCAAATTGACGAATACCACAACAAAAACCAAACAAAATACCAGCTCATAAACATTACACCACAATAATCACAAGATAACAAGATATCAAGAAAGAAACATACTCGCAGCTGCATCCGGCACTGCTCTGACCTCCTCTGCCGCAAGCTGATAAGCACGACCCTGAGCCCTTGGGGGCTCCGCTCCACCCTGACCTCCACCTGTGATCCTCAAAGTGGCCGGTGCTGGAGCCTGCACCGGTCCTGCAGCAAGATGTGGACAGTTGACCCTCAAATGCCCAACCTGATGACAATGATAGCAAATCCTCAAATCCCGAACTGGCGCTGAATCATCAAAGAAACAACAAACTGTGACTGTCCATGATGCTACTCAAGCTATCACCACACCACATGCTCTAGCCTCATCCACACAAAATAACCCAAAGCAATACTTAGGGACCCTACCCAAGTGCAGCAAATGCAATTTCCACCATCATGGAGAATGTAGAGAGAGATGCACTGCACGAGCTGCAACCAAAAGGGTCACACTGCAAGATTATGTATAACTCATCCCCAATAAAACCAACAGTCGAACAACAACAACAACCGCAACAACAGTAACAACAACAACACTAGAGCCGGTTATGCCTGTTATGGGTGTGGAGAAACCGGCCATTTCCGGCGCAACTGCCCCAAAGTAAACAATCAGGGGGCAGGAGCAGCAGGAAGAGTGTTGACCATGGGTCAAGGTGAAGCGGTGCAGGACCCCGCAATTGATACTGGTACATTCCTACTTAACAACTCGTACGCATGCATCTTATTTGATAGTGGGGCGGAGCGAAGTTTCGATAGTAATAAATTCAAACACTTACTAAATCAACAACCCCAGAAGCTTAATGAAGCCTTCACGGTGGAAAATGGCTAATGGGAAATCAGGAACAACCAAAGACATCTATTTAGGGTGCACATTAACATTAAACAATCACTCCTTTCAAATAGACTTGATGCCTGTAAATATTAGGAGTTTTGATGTGATAATCGGCATGGATTGGTTAAGCCCCCATCATGTTGATATTATGTGTTGCAAGAAGGCCGTTCGCCTTCACCTCCCCATTCATGAAACCCTAATAATCTACGGCGATAAACCTGGTGCCAACCTTCGCCTTATCTCGTGCATCAAGGCACAAAAGTGCCTACACAAGAAGAATTACGCATTCATCGCTCACGTGGTGGATAAGACCAAAGAAGAAGTAAACATTCAAGACATTCCAGTGGCATGTGACTTCCGAGATGTATTTCTAGAAGATCTCTTGGGAGTACCCCCAGAAAGATGAGTCGAATTTCGAATCGACTTGGTACCTAGAGCCACTCCAATTGCCAAATCACCCTATAGGTTGGCTCTGTTGAGTTTTGAGCATTCTAACACTCCTAAGTGTACATGCAACCCTATAAACCTTGGATCTATGTTTTCTTTATTATACGTGCAAATATGAACTTTCCAAGGCTTTAATCCTAACTAGCATATCATGAAGCAACTATACTACAAAGACTAGTTAGATGACATACCTTTTGGTGTAGCTCGATGTCTTCAAGCTTTAAGAGATTAGCCCCAATAGTGTGGAAGCCTCAAGTGGAATCACAAATCACCAAAAACACCTTGGAAGACTTTAGAGAATATGGATACTTTGGTTCTCTCTAGTGAAATCGGCTAGCCCTCTTAGTGTACCCACACTAGTGCCAATTTCACCAACCAATGACATCTTTATATAGTATGGAGACTAGGGTTAAACCCATGACCTTTCATTTCATATGATCCATGGGTTAAACACTCCATGGACTATCCATGAAAGCTTAGCCCAACCTAAATGAACTTTGCCCATTCCATATATATAAGAGTCCATATTTAATTAGTTCATTTTGATCACTTAATTAATTCTAAATTAAGTCTTGATCAATACTAATTAAATAATATGATTCCATATTAATATATTAGAACTTATATGTAACAACCCGAAGTTGTCCATCGCCGAAACCCATTTCATACGTAAAAACCATCTTTAGCGATTCGTTCCGTTTTCATTTTTGGGCTAAGTTAATTAAACTTGTAAGTTTATTTTAATATCATGAGTGTTCAAATCCCTTAGAAACTCATGAAAATGGGCCAAAATCATTAATTTGAAAATTTCTAAATTCAATCCCGCCGGATTGCGATAACTTAATCGGGTGCGACCAAAAGCCCCGTTTAATGTCGGTAACGGGTAGAATTCCACCGTGTCCAAATCTTGGAAACTATTTAAAAGGGATTAAGCTTCCATTTGAAGCTTTTGCTCTCTCTCACTACTCTCTCTCTAAGCTCTCTCCTCAAATCAAGTTTAAGGGTCCAAAATCACAAAATTAAGGCTTCAAATCAACAAGGTAACTTCCCAAACTCCTTGTATATCATCCTTTGCCTTCAAATTCGTGATTTATCTATGATTTAGGACCATGTTTATGTGTTTACGGTCCTGGAACATGCTTGGTGTAACGACCGAAAAATACAACCAATTTTAAATTTTTCAAAAACATCTCGATTCCATCAAATCTTTACAAAAAGGTTTTCAATACAAAACATTTAACGTGTTCCCAGAATCACAATACTTTGAAATCATGAGGAGTGGTACGATCACGCCTTCGCCTTGCCACAGTCTCCTGAAGAACCTGAAAAAACATGAAACCACAACTGTAAGCCCGAAAGCTTAGTGAGATATCCCCAAAATACCAACCACAAATACCATACACGCATAACATGCCATAACATATCCGATCACAGAACAGCCATGCACTTCGGGTCTACTGTGTGACTGGTCCGCCGCACCGGCCTACAGTCCACCTGGTCCACCCTTTGAGTCTATCCACATACATCGAGTCTGCAGTGTGATTGGTCCGCCTGCTCCCGGGCCTTCAATCCACCTGGTCCACTCTCTGAGTCTACAGTATGACTGGTCCGCCCGCACCGGGACTTCAGTCTATCTGGTCCACTCTCCGAGCCTTCGGCACGTCTGGTCCGCCCTTTCGGGGCCTACAGCCTATCCGGACCGCTTGCTGGGCCTTCGGGACAACCGGTCCGCCCTGGGTATCTTGGCCTACAGCACACAGCAGGACCCGCCTCAACCCAACTCCAGTCCAACAACCATGTGCACATATACATACAATCATACAGCAATTCACAGTCAACAAGCAGATCAAACAGATCACATAACATATCATCATCCTAACCAGGATACCGACCTAACAGGTCACTAGCATAGCATCTCCCTAACTCTCAGGATACCGATCTCAATCAGGTCTCTAACATATACCATCCTAGCTCTCAGGATGCAAACATATCATAGCAACAACATAACAACAACTACCCGGATCTCAATCCGATAAGGGTCGGCCTTGGTGCCTTAGACCCTGTTGATATAGTGAGGATAACTCACCTCGAAACTGCCGACTGAACAGATAACTCAAGTTGCTCCGATCACTGATACGATCTCCACTACTGGACAACCACCAATGCACTGAACTCAAAACAATAACCAACAATTACCAAAATGCCCCTGGAAACCACAGGCCAACCCTTGGTCAAAGACAAGGTCAAAGTCAACCCCTGACTGACTCTACTCGCCGAGTCAAACTGATGACTCGCCGAGTCCCCATACTAAGAACATCCCTCAATCCGCGACCTAACTCGCCGAGTCACCCCGAGACTCGTCGAGTTCAACAACTCTGAGTCCACTCGCACACAACTCACCGAGTCATCCCTTGACTCCTCGACTCTCGACTCGACCAGAAAAATATTGGGACTCTTCGACAAGACTCGCCGAGCCCAAGAACAGACTCGCCGAGTCTAAGGCTATCTTCAACCTACTCGCCGAGTTGTTCATACAACTCGCCGAGTTCCAGGCCATCTTCATCCAACTCGCCGAGTTGTTCTTCCAACTCGTCGAGTTCCAGCTCATCTTCAAGCAACTCGTCGAGTACACCCATGTGACTCGCCGAGTACCACCGGCCTGAATCCATTCAGAAGCATTCCAGGCCATGCAATTGCTCCAAAACATAGATCTAGCCTCCTACAACTCATCCATCACGTAAAGTGGCAAACTTTACGTGAATCCAAATAGATCTATGCATTTTGCACATTAGGGCTAAGGTTTGGGACATGATAGCTTCATCCAACACTCAACACAGGGACTTTCATGCATTCCAACTCTTCTCCATTCCATATCTGAGGTAGCAACCTCAGATCTAACCTCTAAACTCCAACACATCCAAATATCTAATCTCTAATACCCCCAAAATGATGCATCAAGGAAATGGCAGCTCAAAGACGAGATATTACCTCAAAAGAACGCCCCAACTGCAATGAAACTTGAATCCAAGCAAAGCCCCTTGCTCCAAGCCTCTCTTTCTCTAAGATCTCTTCAATAACCACCTCTCTAAGCTCTAATTTGCTCAACAATGGTGCCTCTCCACGATTTTAGGGTTTCTGGGACTCAAGGGGTGATAAAGAGGCTGGGAGGAAAACATAATGGTCTTTATATAGGGCTCAACCCCGAGAATTAGGGTTTTCTCCACTCAGCGCCTACTCGCCGAGTCCACCTCATTGACTCGCCGAGTCGACTACTTAACACGGGACCAAATCGCGACTCTACTCGCCGAGTCCATCCATGGACTCGCCGAGTCACTCTTTCCTAATTTATTCTTTTAGCCCTTCCACTCTACTCTTGATATTCCGGGCTGTTACAATTCTCCCCCACTTAAATTAGGCTTCGTCCTCGAAGCCTACAGCAATTCAATCCCAAAGATACTCCCACAACGCGCCACCTGGCCTTAACCGGGCCAAGTCCCTCAAGGCATACCCATCGAAACTCAAACAAACTTTCTCTTTCCTTACGGTGTCCTAATCACCGTCTCGAACCGGGCACCAGCTGTACCCTCTGATAATCACACTCAACAACCGAGAATTACCCATGAAGCATCACTGCCCCAAATCCCAACAATCACTCGACCCATAAGGGCTAGAAAGCCATGAACCATCGGATTCCCGATCCGAATCCCACTCTATCCATTCCATGATGACGGAAAGACCCATTCTCAATCTTAGAGCAACTCCTATGAGTTCTCCTCTTGCAATCACATACACATGCTGAACTTTCTCCAGCACCCTCAGGTTGGGAAAACCTGATACACTGACGATATCCTCCAACACCCCCTAGGATGAACCACTAATACATATCCAATACCCTGATCAGAATCACACTGAGAGCCCAAGACTCTCTCCCTGCATCCCTTCCGAGTCTCTTGGCTCTACATCTGCGGAATTCCTCCGCAACCTCAGCAGACATCCCAAACCGGATGAGCTTCTAATCCACTGCCGCAAACACTCTGCTCAAAAACCATACTCGAATTACTCTAATCATAACTCTGCTATGCCGCTTTCACTTCCGTGAACTTGCACTCCCTCTCGGAGTTACACACCTCTCTCACTTCCTTTTCCAAGGAATCCACTTGGCCATATTGCCACTCCAACAAGTGCCACGGTGCTCGCCCAACGCTACACCACCCTTTTTAGCGTATCCGCTATCCATCCAACACACATACTCTGACTCTCATCGCAAGGACTCTAAAGCCCCTGCACTATCTCCACTAATCAAGATCACTACCCGGGGCTAGACCTTCTAATGCAATCGCACCGCAACATACACAATCCATATCCTCAAACTGGTCCAACAATACCTGCAGAGTCTTCAGCATGACTGGATCGCCTCACCAAGCCTTCAGTCCATCTGGACCACTCTCAGAACCTTCAGCCAATCTGGACCGCTCTCAGTGCCTTCAGTTTGGCTGGACTGTTCTCCGAGCCTTCGGCCTGACTGGTACGCCTTCCGGCCTTCAGTCTATCCGGACCGCTCAACTAGCATTCAACATTCCAAGCTATCCCCCCGGAAGTCCTCCCATGCTTACCATTCTAGCCCTCAAGGGGGTTCCGAACTCTAACTCCATCATACATACTCGATCCCGGCCTGCTCCCAAGCCCTCCTCAATTAAATTCCCTAGGTCTGTATCCCGCCCCGCATGCCAGACACTTACTCTTATCAGTCTATACTCTGGGCTGACAGAACACTTGCTGAATCCCAACAGCTAAGCACTCTCGAATACTCGTCGATCTCCCGGAGAATTCTCCAATTCTCCCCCACTTGGGCACTAACTATCAACCACCGGTCGCCATTACTGACCTCCCAGAACAACTCTTGCACAAAGAAAACACTTACACGCGGACTGCTTCCCACAAGCATAAACAACCCTAACAAGACCTCACATCAACACCGATCAACCTGCTCGAAAGAAACTCAATCTGCATCTAACCACTCCTCAGAAAGCAGATGCTACCCGGCTTTCAACCCAATGCCGGGTTTCCACTAATAACCCTCATGAATGATAACCAACGGAATTCCCAAAACAATAACCCATAACCAAAACCACAACCCGCAAATTGACGAATACCACAACAAAAACCAAACAAAATACCAGCTCATAAACATTACACCACAATAATCACAAGATAACAAGATATCAAGAAAGAAACATACTCGCAGCTGCATCCGGCACTGCTCTGACCTCCTCTGCCGCAAGCTGATAAGCACGACCCTGAGCCCTTGGGGGCTCCGCTCCACCCTGACCTCCACCTGTGATCCTCAAAGTGGCCGGTGCTGGAGCCTGCACCGGTCCTGCAGCAAGATGTGGACAGTTGACCCTCAAATGCCCAACCTGATGACAATGATAGCAAATCCTCAAATCCTGAACTGGCGCTGACTGCCGAGCATCCCTCGCATATTGCCCCTCCTTTCCGCACTTGCGGCATGCACCACCGGACCTACAAACCCCGGTGTGACCTCTCCCACACTTCCCACAAGTATGGCTGGTCAGATCCCCCACTCTAACATCAACGGTCTTGGACCGTTTCGGCGCCGGCTGCGACTGCACTGGAGTCTGCCTCAGCTCACGCAACTGAAACTCAATCTCTAACTCACGCCGCCTAGCGGCCTCCTACAACTCCAACAAGGTCTCGCACCTCTGCGCAGACACAAACTGCCTGATGTCCCTCTTGAGCATGCTCAGATATCGAGACATCTGAGCTTGCTCCGAAGCAAACTCTGGGCAAAACATCGCCCTCTCAGTGAACATCCTGGTGATCTCAGTCACCGACTCCGAACCCTGCTTCAGCTCAAGGAACTCCTGAGCAAATCTCTCACTCTCAACTTGCAGAACATAACGAGTGCTGAACATTTCTCTGAACTGATCCCATGAAACTGCAGCCCTCTGCGCATCCGAATATGACCCCGTGGTCAATCTCCACCAATCCTTCACCCCGAGCCTCAACAGGTTCAGAGCACACCTCACCCTCTGATCCGCAGGGCATGAACACGTGAAGAAACACCCCTCCACATCTGATAACCACCTCATAGCAACAACCGGGTCCTGAACCCCATCGAATGTGGGAGGGTTCGTATTATCGAATTCCCGATACTGAAAACCCCGACTAGCTCCTCCCCCTGCCGCTGCTACAGCCGCTGTAGCCGCTGCGGCAGCTGTCTCAGTGAGAGCTGCATAGCGCTCATCAAAATACTCAACCATGGCGGTCTTAATCGACCTAAACAGCTCTGGCAACTCAGCCCAGAACAACTCATCAATCTCCTCACGCAGGATCTCACGAATCCTCGCATCCAACTCGCTCGTGCTCATCTGACCGATAACCTCGGGCGGCACTGATCCGCCCGAAGCTTTCTCTCCAGCTCCCGATCCTGATCCGGATCCACTCTCATCATGCCTCAGAATCTCCATACTGAAAAACACCACACAAAATCTCAGACTCTTCCCACAACCTGGGATCCAACTCTCTCAACCCAACCCTAGAGATCATGGTTTCCCTGATACGCGTATGGGTCCTGTGCTTTCAGTAGTACGGGCCCATACTACCTTCCACACCTACCCATATTTGTATGAAGTACTACCACAACGCCCTAGAGAAACATGCATAACAATGGTCAACCCTCACCACTAGAGGAACACTAAAAATATCCCATAAGGAACCCTAGGCTACAGGCATCACAAATCAGGCAACATATCATGAAATCCTGAAGATCCCTAGCCTATCACTAGCATGCTGTTCTATCAAAGCTCAAAAACAAATAACACGCATGGTATTTTGGGGTTACTTACTGGCTCCGGCTGATCGTACCTCCGCGTCCTCCCTTACTCATTTTGAAAACCATTTAAATACTCTTTTGAAAACTCTCCTCGATTTGAGACTAGAGTCACACGAATGTTCCTCCAATTCACTCAAACCAAGGCTCTGATACCAACTTGTAACGACCGAAAAATACAACTAATTTTAAATTTTTCAAAAACATCTCGATTACATTAAATCTTTACAAAAAGGTTTTCAATACAAAACATTTAACGTGTTCCCAGAATCACAATACTATGAAATCATGAGGAGCGGTACGATCACGCGTTCGCCTTGCCACAGTCTCCTGAAGAACCTGAAAAAACATGAAACCACAACTGTAAGCCTGAAATCTTAGTGAGATATCCCCAAAATACCAACCACAAATACCATACACGCATAACATGCCATAACATATCCGATCACAGAACAGCCATGCACTTCGGGTCTACTGTGTGACTGGTCCGCCGCACCGGCCTACAGTACACCTGGTCCACCCTATGAGTCTATCCACATACATCGAGTCTGCAGTGTCATTGGTCCGCCCGCTCCCGGGCCTTCAATCCACCTGGTCCACTCTCTGAGTCTACAGTATGACTGGTCCGCCCGCACCGGGCCTTCAGTCTATCTGGTCCACTCTCCGAGCCTTCGGCACGTCTGGTCCGCCCTTTCGGGGCCTACAACCTATCCGGACCGCTTGCTGGGCCTTCGGGACAACCGGTCCGCCCTGGGTATCTTGGCCTACAGCACACAGCAGGACCCGCCTCAACCCAACTCCAGTCCAACAACCATGTGCACATATACATACAATCATACAGCAATTCACAGTCAACAAGCAGATCAAACAGATCACATAACATATCATCATCCTAACCAGGATACCGACCTAACAGGTCACTAGCATAGCATCTCCCTAACTCTCAGGATACCGATCTCAATCAGGTCTCTAACATATACCATCCTAGCTCTCAGGATGCAAACATATCATAGCAACAACATAACAACAACTACCCGGATCTCAATCCGATAAGGGTCGGCCTTGGTGCCTTAGACCCTGTTGATATAGTGAGGATAACTCACCTCGAAACTACCGACTGAACAGATAACTCAAGCTGCTCCGATCACTGATACGATCTCCACCACTGGACAACCACCAATGCACTGAACTCAAAACAATAATCAACAATTACCAAAATGCCCCTGGAAACCACAGGCCAACCCTTGGTCAAAGATAAGGTCAAAGTCAACCCCTGACTGACTCTACTCGCCGAGTCAAACCGATGACTCGCCGAGTCCCCATACTCAGAACTTCCCTCAATCCGCGACCTAACTTGCTGAGTCACCCCGAGACTCGTCGAGTTCAACAACTCTGAGTCCACTCGCACACAACTCACCGAGTCATCCCTTGACTCCTCGATTCTTGACTCGACCAGAAAAATATTGGGACTCTTCGACAAGACTCGCCGAGCGCAAGAACAGACTCGCCGAGTCTAAGGCTATCTTCAACCTACTCGCCGAGTTGTTCATACAACTCGCCGAGTTCCAGGCCATCTTCATCCAACTCGCCGAGTTGTTCTTCCAAATCGTCGAGTTCCAGCTCATCTTCAAGCAACTCGTCGAGTACACCCATGTGACTCGCCGAGTACCACCGGTCTGAATCCATTCAGAAGCATTCCAGGCCATGCAATTGCTCCAAAACATAGATCTAGCCTCCTACAACTCATCCATCACGTAAAGTGGCAAACTTTACGTGAATCCAAATAGATCTATGCATTTTGCACATTAAGGCTAAGGTTTGGGACATGATAGCTTCATCCAACACTCAACACAGGGACTTTCATGCATTCCAACTCTTCTCCATTCCAAATCTGAGGTAGCAACCTCAGATCTAACCTCTAAACTCCAACACATCCAAATATCTAATCTCTAATACCCCCAAAATGATGCATCAAGGAAATGGCAGCTCAAAGACGAGATATTACCTCAAAAGAACGCCCCAACTGCAATGAAACTTGAATCCAAGCAAAGCCCCTTGCTCCAAGCCTCTCCTTCTCTAAGATCTCTTCAATAACCACCTCTCCAAGCTCTAATTTGCTCAACAATGGTGCCTCTCCACGATTTTAGGGTTTCTGGGACTCAAGGGGTGATAAAGAGGCTGGGAGGAAAACATAATGTTCTTTATATAGGGCTCAACCCCGAGAATTAGGGTTTTCTCCACTCAGCGCCTACTCGCCGAGTCCACCTCATTGACTCGCCGAGTCGGATACTTAACACGCAACCAAATCGCGACTCTACTCGCCGAGTCCATCCATGGACTCGCCGAGTCACTCTTTCCCAATTTACTCTTTTAGCCCTTCCACTCTACTCTTGATATTTCGGGATGTTACACTTGGGCCGTAAATACACATAAAGGGGTCTTTTATGCCTTAAAACCCTTCCAAAACACCATTGAGACTTATATATGGCTTATAGAATTATGGAATTGGACTTGGAACACCTTGAACATCAATATTGAGGAGTAAACATGAGTTTACTGCCCAAGAACATGCTTGGGCCGTAAACTCATCTCCATGGGGAGTAAACTCCTTCTAAGGTGTTAAATTGCCACTTATACACCTCCTAAGCCTTGAACAAAAATCTAGAAGCAACCACAAACGAATTAGGAGCCTAAAACATAAGGAAAACAACCTCCTAAGGAGTTCACGGCAATAGGATAGAGTCTTGGGCCGCAAACTCCTAAAACTATGTCAAATTGTGCCCAAATTTTACTCCTTAGCTTGTAAAATAGCTTGAAATCACATGTGATTAATTGAGGACCAACAAGAAACATTTTTGTTATGTATTCAAGAGCTTACGGCTGTAAACATAGAGTTTACTGCCGTAAACTCCTCAAATGGTCCCTAATTTGTCCAAATCACTTTTCCATGCCTTGAAACTAACCCTAGAAATTCCCTCTTAAGTGATTCAAGCCATTTAGCAACCAAAAGCACCCCACCATGAGTTTACGGCTAAAGCCCGATTCCCCATGAGTTTACGGCCGTAAACTCATGGGGAATGGGGCTTTAGGGCCGAAAACTCTAGTATGAGTTTACTCTTGAAGAGTAAACTCCATATCCAAGCCTTATGTGTCCTCAAATGCCACCCGGGTCCTTCCAAACACTTGTAATGAAGTGTTTTCGCATCTAGAAGCATATGTTCCTAACAAATAAATTATTTAAGTCCTAATTAGATACAAATGTGTATCTTTTCATCATAAATAGGAATCTTGTGCATTTGCAAACCCAGAACTGACGTTTAGGATCCAAACCAAAGCATTCCTCAACCGGTGAGTTCATACCCCTACCCTTTTTCCGTGTTTTTCAAATGATTTCAGGGGGAATACAAGCAAAAGTACAAGGAAATCTTGTACTTAAACTTATTTTTAGCTCAAATGTTTCATTTTATGTGTGCTTTTAATATCGAAAATCATGTTAACTAATGGTTCGAATTGCAGGGTAAACTGTTATACTAAATACAAATTTCTTTAAAAAGTGTTATAAACTATATTACATTTTGCAAAAGAAATCATGCTAATTATAAAACTAAGATCAATACTAATAAAATACGAATACGAATGTGAGTACAAATGCGAATACGAATGTGAGTACGAATACGAATACAAATAGGTGTAGTAATCAGAATACGAATACGAATATGAATACGAATACAAAGATAACCATTAGGATAGAACGAATACGAATACGAATATAACCATTAGGATAGAACGAATACGAATACGAATACGAATATAACCATTAGGATAGAACGAATACGAATATGAATACGAATACGAATACGAATATAACCAATAGGATAGAACGAATACGAATACGAATACAAATAGAAATAGAAATAGGAATACTAATACGAATACGAATACGAATACGAATATGAATAGAAATAGGAATACGAATACGAAATAACGCCTTTGGATGACGCCAAGACTTCGAATATACAGTTTGTGTACGCCTTGAGTGTCACCAGAGTTTCGAAAATAATTCGAAAGTATGCCTCTAGACCTCTACTGAGTTTCGAATAAATACGCCTTAGAATGTCGACAGAGATTCGAAAATACGTCTAATGTACTCTTTTGGAAATCACCAGAACATCGAAAATACTGTTAATGTACGTTTCTGAGTGAATCCAAATATTTGAAAATACAACTAAGTATAGCAGATAGTCAACATCCGAATGTAGGGTAACTAAGGTATCAGACTACTTAACTAATACTATAAGTGTGATAGCTACTAATACTTCGAAATCTAAACTAAGAACTAACGAATGGACAGCTAAACACATAGGAAAATATGGGATTTTCCTGGGATAACGTAACAACTCGTAAACGAATAAAGTAACAAACGGATAACTAAACTATTAGGAAAATATGGGATTTTCCTGGAATCACATAACAACCCGTTTTCGAATTGGTAACAAAAGATAACTAAACTGTTTTCATAAGAAAATATGGGATTTTCTTGGTTAACAACTTTTTCAGAAAATAAAGGAAACTCGTTCTTTTCAAAACTAAACCGCTTATGAACTCACCACCTTTATGCTGATTTTCAAACTGCTTGTATTCTCAGGTCAGCCTTAGACAGGTACACCGCCATCTTTTGGAGAAGTCGGAGCGTTAGAAGACTCGTCTTTGCTTTTGTTCATATGATATATGTATAAAACACTTGTATAACTTTTCTTTCAAACAGATGTAAAAAATTATATGTAATGTAATGTTTTGTGTTTACTGTGTTACTATGTACATTGGATTTGATACTCAACGTGGAGTCCGCCCCGGAAATGTTTCCGCCTTCGGTTTTCGGGGTGTGACATTATAATATATTAATATAAATCATAAATATACTATTCTCAAAAGACTATCCATATAAATTGTGTCGGTGAAGTGCAACCCAAATGGACCATGTCGGGTCGGGTCAAGTACATACCAAATATAGTTATGGACTTAGACATTAATCCAACAGGCTCTAGCTGAGATGCAGGAGTTATCAAGCCAACTAAGTGAATTAACAGGACAAAGGATTTATCAGACCTAGCTTCTCGTTGTTGGGAGCTCCATATCTTTTCGTTAAAAAGAAAGAAGGATCCTTCAGGATGTGCATTGACTATAGGGAACCGAATAAGATCACCATAAAAAATAGGTACCCACTCCCACGAATCGATGATCTATTTTACCAGCGTCAAGGAGCTAGTTATTTCTCCAAGATAGATCTGACATCCGGTTATCACCAACTCCGAGTCCGGGAGGAGGATATCCCAAAAACTGCCTTTCGAACACGGTACGGTCATTACGAATTTGTAGTGATGCCCTTCGGTCTAACAAATGCTCCCACCACATTTATGGAACTCATGAATCGAGTTTGCCGCCCATTTCTTGACAACTTCATAATTGTTTTCATCGATGATATTCTCGTATACTCTCGAAGTAAAGAAGAGCATGGTCAGCATCTTCGTCAAATCTTGGAAACCCTGCGAGCTAAAAGGTTGTATGCGAAACTCTCCAAGTGTGAGTTTTAGCTTCATAGTGTAAACTTTTTGGTCCATGTTGTTAGCAAGGAAGGGATTCATGTAGATCCTTCTAAGATCAAAGCCATCGAAAGCTAGGCGATCACGACAACACCAACAAAATCCGACAATTTTTGGGTCTCGCAGGCTACTACCGTAGGTTCATTAAAAAATTTCCAAGATAGTCAAACCCCTCACCACACTGACACAAAAAGGCGTGGCTTTCAACTGGACTAAAAAACAAGAAATTGCCTTCGAAACCTTGAAGAAAGCACTCTGTAGTGCACCAGTGTTATCCTTACCGGAGGGAACCGAAGATTTCGTAGTCTATTGCGATGCTTCAAATCAGGGCTTAGGTTGTGTACTTATGCAATGGGGAAAGGTGAAAAATCCCAAAATTCGAGGCCACAAATTTCATTTTGATTAGGTGATTTATAAAATGGTTGATCAAAACATTGACAAAATCATGTCAATACATAAAACCATAATATCATGTTCCAAAACCAAATCATCTGGAATAACAAAATATCAGAGTATGATCCAAGAAACTCTAATAGGAAATCATGAGTGTGCGTGTGTGATGCACTACTACACCAACGACTCCTTTCCCTAGGACGAAGAGGTACCTGAAACCAAAACTAAAACTGTAAGCACAAAGCTTAGTGAGTTCCCCCATCATACCACATACCATACAATCACATAGCATACATACTACCGTGCAAGTTTGGGGCGCCCGTCCTACCCATGTCAAGCCATTCTGGGGTACTGACCTACCCATGTCAAGCCGTTATGGGATGCTGACCTACCCATGTCGAGCTATTCTGGGGTGCTGACCTACCCTCCGGTTTATCTCAACCGAACACGGGGACTATTTCACCCCTACTACTAACACAAAACGTCATATCATAACCATGCTATCAGACATATCTGGTGTGTCCGACCTACCCATTGGTCCTAACGACCGAATCGGGAACTAGTCCCCTTCTACTGATACTATCTCATATAACATGGCAATTAGCAAACTAGCATACTTACATATCTAGCAGTTTAGCATACTCACATATCCAACAATCAGACCAGAAAGTTATCACAAAGATAACCATCCCAACTAACAATTACTAGTGGGCAGGCCTTGGTGCCTTAAACCCACTCCTACTAGAAGGTAAATCACCTCAATGTCATGTAATGTCTGAACTGTCCTCGGTGTGAAGGTCGGCTCTCCTCGACTCTTCAATCCCTACACGGCATGATGTCTTCTGGGAGCAAAAGGGACGATAGAGGTTGAGATAAGGTGTTTAAATAGGGTTCAAACCCTCATATTTACGATTTTACTCAACCAGCACCTACTCGCCGAGTCAGTCCCCCGACTCGTCGAGTAGGTTACTTAAATTGTCCGCAGGTCACGCTTCTACTCGACGAGTTAGGCCTCCAACTCGTCGAGTCCCAGAGGAAGACACAAAATACTTGAATAATAGGTATACCAGGAAGCAGTTGTTACAAATCTCCCCCACTTATCTTAGACTTCGTCCTCGAAGTCTGTTGCTCGATCCTGAAAAAGCTCGGGGTAATGCTCCCTCATCTCGTCCTATGGCTCCCATATCCATTCCGAGCCCTTGTGGTGTTGCCACTACACCTTTACCAGCTCCACTCTCTTGTTTCTCAGATCCTTTGACTTCATGTCAAGGATTGCCACTGGCCACTCGATGCAGTTCAGGCTATCATCAACCTGAATATCCTCCAAGGGTACCACCGTCGAATCGTCTACTAGGCATTTCTGCAACTGGGAGACATAAAAAGTGCTATGAATTTGAATGAGTTCGGCTTGCAGATCCAGCCTATATGCCACCTTGCCCACCCGGGCCATAACCCTAAAGGGTCCAATATACCTGGGGCCCAGCTTGCCCCGCTTCCTGAACCGAATGACGCCCTTCCATGGTGACACCTTCAGGAGCACCATATCCCCGACCTGAAACTCCAGGTCTAACCGAAGCTTGTTGGCATAACTCTTCTGCCGACTCTGAGCAGTTTGAAGCCTGCTCCAAACTTGTTGGATCATCTCTGTAGTCTTGAGGTCCACTTCGGTACTCCCCATGACTCTCTGTCCAACCTCTCCCCAGCATATCGGGGTCCTGCACTTCCTCCCATACAACAGAAGGTAAGTATCCCAACTACCTCCGAAGTCTAAAACACACGCCCGCAACATATCTTCCAGAGTCTGGATGGTCCACTCGCTCTGACCATCCATCTGCAGGTGAAAGGCGATACTAAAATGCAGTCGAGTACCCAGCTCGTCATGAAACATCTTCCAAAACCTGGAAGTAAACCGCACGTCCCTGTCTGAAATCACTGAAACTGGCACCCCGGGCCATGCCACTACCTCCCGGATGTAGATGTCGGCCAACTTTTCGGCCGAAATACTCTCCTGAATCAGAATAAAATGGCGCTCTTGGTCAATCTATCAATGATGACTCAAATCAAATCCACCCCTCGTGCGGTCCTGCGAAGCTTCGTAATGAAGTCAATGGTAATATCCTCCCATTTCCATAGCGGGATATCCAATGGTTGGACCTGGCCGTGAGGTCTCTGGTGCTTAGCCTTGACCTTCCTATAGGTCAGGCACATTTCCACAAACCAAGCTATGTCCCTCTTCATACAGAGGCAATGGCGCCAAATATTGAGGGCAAAAACAACAGCCCCCAGCACCAAATCATGCGTCGGGTAATTTGCCTCGTGAGGCTTCAGTTTCCTCGAAACGTAAGCTATAACATGCCCTCTCTACATCAATACCACACCCAAACCCGAAATGAACGCATTGCAGTATACCACAAAGTCCTCCATGCCTTCTGGCAGGGCTAAGATTGGCGCCGCGCACAAACTCTGTCTCGACGTCTTAAATGCGGCCTGCTGCTCCGGCCCCCAACGAAAGACCACAACTTTCCTTGTCAACCGAGTCAGGGGCATGACTATCTTGGAGAAGTCCTGAATGAATCTCCGATAGTAGCCTGCCAGTCCCAGGAAGCTACGAATCTCAGATGGGGACCTCGGAACCTCCCACCTTATCACGGCCTCCACCTTGGTCGGATCAACTGAAATCCCGTCCTGGTTGACAAGGTGCCCAAGAAACTGCACCTCATGCAACCAAAACTCACACTTGGAGAACTTAGCATACAATTTCTCCCTCCTCAAGGTATCCAAAATCTCTCGCAAGTGCTTTTCATGTTGCTCTCGCGTCTTGGAATAAACCAAGATGTCATCAATGAAAACTATCACAGAACGATCCAACATTGGTCTGCACACGCGGTTCATGAGATCCATGAACGCGACAGGAGCATTGGTGAGCCCGAAAGGCATCACCACGAACTCATAGTGGCCATAACGCGTCTAAAAACCAGTCTTCTACACATCCTCCTCTCTGAACCTCATCTGATGATACCCTGAACGCAAATCGATCTTGGAGAACCAAGATGCTCCCGTAGCAGGTCAAAGAGGTCATCGATCCTCGGAAGTGGGTAACAATTCTTCACTGTTACCTTCTTCACAAATAGAATCGGGGCTCCCCAGGGTGAACTGCTTGGTCTAATGAATCCTTTGTCCAAAAGCTCCTGCAGCTGTGTAGACAACTCCTGCATCTCAGGAGGAGCCAATAGATACGGTGCCTTGGCTATCGGAACCGCACTAGGGACTAGGTCGATCTTGAACTCTACCTGCCTCTCCGGAGGTATCCCAGGCAACTCCTAGGGGAATACATCCGTAAACTTTCGTACCATGGGCACATCGCCCCTGCCGCCTTACCCGCCTGCCGAGTATCCATAACATAGGCAACAAATCCTGCGCAACCCTGCTAAAGGTAGCGCCTAACTCTCGCTGCTGAACATAAAGTTGGTCCTCGCTGTGGCCTTTCACTCTAAATCACCAGCTGTCCCCCACTTGGGGTCCTAATCCACACCAACTGCTGCGTGCAGTTAATCACTGCCCCATTGGGGCTTAGCCAATCCATACCAATAATAACCTTGTTCCCCCGCAAAGGTATGGGAACCACATCTACCAGGTAACACTCCTCGAATAACCTCAAAACACAATCTCGGTAGACCTCTGATGCTCGCAATGACCGGTCCTCTGCAATCTCGACCTCTAGAGGGAAATCCAACATGCCCAAAGACTCAGGAAACTTCTTGCTAAGCGCAAGAGAGACAAATGATCGGGTAGCACCTGAATCAAACAATATCTGAACTGGGATACCGTTCACATGGAACGATCCTAAACAGAGAACATACATAACATATCAATATCACAACGACATACCATAACATAAAAGCATAAGAAAGAAATCGTACACGTCACCACATCGGGTGCAGCACGTGCCTCCTCGGCTGTCAACTGCAATGCTCGGCTCTGCACCACTGGAGCCTTTACCTCGGCTGTGACATCCCCATTTTCTCGGCCAGAAAAGTCTGATTTTGTTTATGCTTTATAAAAATCAAAGTACCTCTTCTAATAAAAATGTTGTAGAATTTGTTCCCAGTAAAACATGATAAATACGTATCAAAGCATTTCCGAAGAAAAGTATTTTTATTCATTTTAAAAGATTTGGGATGCCATTGTCAATACAGAAACATAAGCATAAAACCGAACTTACATTCATTATCACTAGTGATCTACATCTCTTTTAAATCTCTTAGTGTAATGTAACTTCATATTGACACCTGTGATACAAATAAACTGAGTGGGTCATGTTGGGAAACCTGGTGAGTACATAGGGTTTTCAGCCCACAATAATATAATTATTATGTTTGAACATTAAACAACCAACCCAATTACCCATCCCCATTATCTTCTTTACTCTTAAGGATCTACCCTAAGAATCAGCTATTCCTCATTCATTTATTCCTAAAGATCATCCTAAGGAATCGTCACGAAGTCCATCGTTGCCACGGTTTACACAACAGGCACTAAGTCTGCATAGTCGCCAGGGGTTAGGCATCAAGTCTGCATGATCACCAAGGTTTACACAACGGACACTAAGTCTACATAGTCACCAGGGTTTAGGCATCAAGTCTGCATGATCGCCAAGGTTTAGGCACCAAGTCTGCATGGTCGCCAAGGTTTAGAGTACACCAGGTGAACACATCGTTCACAACACTTACAGGTTGCGAGCCTGCTAGTGTTCCACTGGACTATCTAGAATAGTTCGTGGTTATCATCCATACACTGCTGAATGACGGGGCCATCATTTGGGAAAAAGGCTTCTCACATCGTCCACCTCTCATCCTCACCTCACGGTCTATTTCACCTCTCAACTCATCATCCAAATCATACTCCATCTATTACATCTACCCATGTTTTACCCAAACATTATCGTAGATATAAAATACATATACAGTTTAAATCATTCAAAACATGTATAAAATCATTCATCCAACATAGACAGCAAGTATTCAGATAATATGCATACATAGCACGTAATTTATATAAAATACTTCATATCTATGTGTAAGATGAAAGTAACTATTCACTCACCTGAGAAGGTGGTGACTCGGTACTCGGACAAAGCTTCGTTTACTTTAAAATAATTTCCTTCGACAAAACCTAGTATTATTACCACTAGATTTTAGTCTAATATTTACCGTGACGAATTATTAGTCTTATTATTATTATATAAGCGTTTAAACAATACTTTCTAACCACTATGTACAGACAGGGGCATACATAAAACAGAGGGCAGGACCATTTTGGCATATAGCACTTCTGAAATCCAACAACCCTATGCTGCCGTTTAAACCAGATTCCCCGTACCGCGAGTAGTTAAAAATATATTATAACGACACTTATATAATAATAGCTCGAATATTTATTATAAGTTCATAATAACAATACTAATTTTAAATATAAGCTATATTAAAATCGGGTAAGCATAACTTACTTACAAGGGGGTTTTAGCTAGGAGTCAGGCTCTGCTGGGGCAGAACTTCGTCGTTGAATCTTTCTAAGAAAGATTCGTGTAGCGCTTCGGCGCTCACCTTACTATACTAAAACTACAGAAAGAGAAGTCGAATCACGAGGGACCCAAATGCTTGGGGGATAAGAAGAGAAAGACTCTTGAATCAAGAGAATGGTACAAGAACTATGAGAGCTAGAGGCTCTTATTTATGCTAATTAAATTTTGAAAAACTACCCTCCATAATTACTTAATGACCTTATAGTTATATAAACAACTAAACACCCCTTTATAATACTATTTTAAATAGATTTAATGATATTTGTACTAACCTAACGTCGAAATAACTCAACATTAGTCTTATAATGACCGCATCGTCGATACCTTTCTAATGATATATACATATGTATATTCTGTGTACATATATATGATTTATACTTTATTTTAATACGTAAATATGCTATTATAATTTGTAACTCGTTCATACAAACTCCGTTTTTAACGTTATTTATATCCACGCGTAGGTGGAGACGTACTCTACAACTTTCGTTTAGACTCTGTCGGCTAATTTGACTTTAGTTTTAAAGTTATATTTTTAACAGGTCGGGACATGATTGGTTCGTTAAAATCTCATAACTTCTTCATCCAATGTCTGTTTTCATCTGTCTTTTTATTGTTACGCTACTAATAATGAGATCTTCGATTCTCGTTTAGGTTGTGTCGGCTAAAAACCGTTCGATCTAATACTCGAACTTCGGGCTGTACACCGTTAAGCCTAAACTTCGAAAAATCATAACTTCCTCATACGAAGTCAGATTTTAGCGTTCTTTTTATGGACGCTCTCAGGTTAACATATTCTATGACTTTCATTTAGATTACTAAGGCTAAAAGTCGCTCTATCATAAATTCACTATTTACGTCTTCGCGGTGCCGTGCCGGTTCCGTCGCTAAACCTCGACGGGTCATAACTTCTTCGTTATAACTCGGATTTCGGCGCTCTTTATATGTACAAAACTCTTGAGACATATTCTACAACTTGGTTAAGATTAGTTATTCTAAATAATCTTTTGTCCAAAAGTCGTTTTTGACCCCTATTATCTCTAAATTGACTAGCCTGGATCTACGGGCGTTACATTGGCTTTCCAGTCATCCGTAACTCGTGCTGACACTGGGGTCGGTGCCGCCGCTGGCAATGGAAGCAAATCATGCCTGAAATATGCACTTAGGGGGCGAGGGCAGTACCATCTCTGCCAAAGTGCCCCGTTTTGCCGCACTTGTAGCAGCCCAACCATCCGACTCTACAAGCTCCCTCATGTGGCCTGCCACATTTCCTGCAGCGGCTCTGGCCCGACTGGCCCTTCGACCTAACGTCAGATCCCTTGGGTTTCTTCCCCGAAACCCCTGTCACATGCTCAGTCTCTGTTTTCCTCTTCCTGATGTGCTCCAAATCGAACTCCCTCTCCCACGCCCTGGCAATCATGGACTCCAGGGTCGGGCAGGCTAAATAGCTGACATGCTACAGAATATCAACCCTCAACATATTATCGTAGCGGGTCTTCTGCATCTCCTCATCCCCCGCATATTGGGGTACCAACAGGGCCCTCTCCCTGAACTTGGCGGTGATCTCCGCTACTGACTCGGTCGTCTGCCTCATATCCAAAAACTCCCTGGCCAGCTACTGAAGCTCTACAGTCGGCACAAACTCAGTCCTGAATCTGGTCATGAAATCTGACCACGTCATAACCTCGACGGTTGGGGATCCCAGTGAGTCACCAACCGACTCCCACCAGTCTCTAGCTCTATCCCTCAGATACTCCACAGCTAAGTGGACCTTCGACCCTTCCGAGCAGAAACTCTTCAACTGCGCAGACTTAATGTCTGCGATCCATATCCTGGCAGCAATGGGGTCCTTCACCCCGTGAAAATCCGGCGCACCACTCCCTCTGAAGTCCTTAAAGGACAGTGTGCACGTACCCAACTGGCTGGACGCCAAGTCACTCCTGAATGCTCGGAGGCGATCCTCCATCAGCTCAACAATCCCTTCCTTGATCGACCTGAAAATAACCAGGGTCGAGTCAGGGATGCCTCTCGTGAGCTCAGACGTGATGAACTCGCGTAGCCCGTCATCAACCTGCTCAGATCCTACACCCGAGCCTGATCCTGATCCTGATCTTGAACCTCCCGCTCCATGTCGTGTGATCGTCATACTGTAAAATAAACACATAAACGTCAGGATCATACATGCTCTCGAGAGGTCTCACTCACTCTCCAAGTTCCCTGGTTCCATCTCGGCCCTCCTTAACTCGAGTACGGATCCTCTGCTTCCAGTAGTACGGGCCCATACTACCCTCCACATCTATCCTTACTTTCCTCAAGGATTGCTTCAACTTCACCAAGTCCCTTTCCCACTAATCTCGTCATAGGCTTTCCTAGGGCACCCTCCGATCTACTCTCCGCCATCAGCTGCACTAAGAGTCCCTACTTCCCTTTCCTAACTAGCTTGTGAATACTGTTACATATCCACTCACTAGTTAATTAAAGTTAGCCAGGACCCCTTAAGCACAAAGCAAGCAACATCCGTGCATTAAGCAACCACATCAGCCATAACCTAATCAGGCTATCCTACCGTTGGCCATACGGCCCTACCATGCAGCTCATACAACAGGCATTCAAGGCATCCTCCTAGATCCTTAGCCCTACTCTAGCATGCAGTTCTCATAATCATATATCAGGCATACAAGGCATCCTCTTAGATCCTTAGCCCTAATCTAGCATATATTAGGCATACAAGGCATCCTCCTAGATCCTTAGCCCTAATCTAGCATGCAGTTCTCAGAATCATATATCAGGCACATAACATAACAAGTATGGGTATCTTGGGGAAAACTAACTTGAGCTCGGTCGGTCGCACGCATCACACACTTTGTCCTTTCTCAAATTTCTTTAACTTAAGATTTTAGAAACTTTTTTCTTTGAAAAATCTTTTAGTCCCTCGGTTTGATTCCAGACACCCCCGAGGGTGTGTCTGAATCCCTCAAAATAGGGCTCTGATACCAACTTGAAACATCCCAAAATTAGAGGCCAAAAATTTCGTTTTTCATTAGGTGGTTTATAAAATGGTTCATCAAAACATTGCCAAAATCATGTCAATACGTAAAACCATAATATCATGTTCCAAAACCAAATCATCTGGAATAACAAAATATCAGAGTACGATCCCAGAAACTCTAAGCGGGAATCATGAGTGTGCGTGTGTGATGCGCTGCTACACCGCCGGCTCCTTCCCCTTGGACGAAGAAGTACCTAAAACCAAAACTGAAACTGTAAGCACAAAGCTTAGTAAGTTCCCCCATCATACCACATGCCATACAATCACATAGCGTACATACTACCGGGCAATTCTGGGGCACCCGTCCTACCAATGTCAAGCCATTCTGGGGTGCTAACCTACCTATGTCAAGCCATTTTGGGGTGCTGACCTATCCATGTCAAGCCGTTCTTGGGTGCTGACCTACCCTTGTCGAGTTATTATGGGGTGCTGACCTACCCTCCGGTTTATCTCAACTGAACACGGGGACTATTTCACCCCTACTACTAACACAAAACATCATATCATAATCATGCTATCAGACATATCTGGGGTGTCCGACCTACCCATTGGTCATAACGACCGAATCGGGGACTAGTCGCCTTCTACTGATACTATCTCATATAAGATGGCAATTAGCAAACTAGCATACTCACATATCTAGCAGTCTAGCATACTCACATATCCAACAATCAGAATAGACAGTTATCATAAAGATAACCATCCCAACTAACAATTACTAGTGGGCCGGCATTGGTGCCTTAGACCTACTCCTACTGGAAGGTAACTCACCTCAATGTCGTGTAATGTCTGAACTGTCCTCGGCGTGAAGGTCGGCTCTCCTCAACTCCTCAGTCCCTACACGACAACCCGCAAATCATCAAACATAACATACCACCCTAACCAGGGTCAATACCAAAACCAGGCAAAGTCAACAATGGTCAAAGTCAACGCCTAGTTGAACTGATTCGCCGAGTTGGTCTACCAACTCGTCGAGTCCATACTCCACTAACTCGATCCAACCCCGACTCCACTCGTCGAGTCTAATGAGAACTCGTCGAGTTTTCCTTCATTCAAACCACTGGGACCATCTTCATCCGACTCGCCGACTTCTTCTTTCGACTTGGCTAGTTCATATCCCTCTTAAGAACGTGACCAGTCTATGACTCGTCGAGTTGTATGAACAACTCATCGATTCCATCTTCAAAGATTGGGAGATTGCCTTGGACTCACCGAGTCTGTTCATACACTCGTCAAGTCCCATGATTCCCAGATCCATTTTCGCGTCTAAACATCTATGAGACTTTCCTCCCTAACAACTGGTCCAACCACATAATGGATTTGGTGGTCATTACTGTTAGATAAGGTGTCTAAGTCCATAACTATTTCTGGTAAGTACTTGACCCGACCCGGCATGGTCCATTTGGGTTGCATGGCACCATGCAATTGAATAAACTAAATGAGAGAAATAACAGATATGGTTTATTAATATATTATAAGTTCTAATATATTAATAATATTATTTAATTAGTTTTGATCAAGAATTAATTTAGAATTAATTAAGTGATCAAAAGATAACTAATTAGATATATGGGTAGATTAAGTAAATCTTCCATATCTTATATAGTGGACTAAGATGCTCCATGGATTATCAAGTTGGGTTTCACCCATAGGATGCTCCATGGAGTTAACCCATGGATCAAGAAAGGAAGAGTCATGGAACATTAGGGTTTACCTAATGCAACACACTATATAAGCAATGTAACTCTCCCCAAAATCGGCTAGACTAAGAAACAAGAGGGCTTGGCTGATTTTGCATGTGTTAGAGTATTCTCTCAAGTTCATTATTTGCATTTGGTGTTGTGTGAAGCATTTGAGGCATCACACTTGAGGTGCTAGGCTCACAAGGTTTCAAGGAACACTTTAAACAACAAGGTATGTAGTTCTATCTTTTATACAAAGAAAATTGTTCCCCATGTATGCTAGATAGGTTCATAACCTTGGAAAACAACTTTGCATGATTATTAGACAAACATAGATCCAAGGTTATTAGGGTTGCATGTACACTTAGGAAGTGTTAGAATGCTCAAAAACCATCAGTGGTATCAGAGCCTAGGCTTGCTTGTTTGATTTTTGTGCAAACTGCTTGAAAAAATCGAGTTTTCTGCTTTCTGCCCGTATGAACTCGCCGAGTCCATGGGGGGAATCGACGAGTCCATGACCAAATGCAATCTACTCGTCAAGTCTCTTCATGCACTCGGCGAGTAGAGACTACAGTTTTCAGAATTTCGATTTTTGTTGCTGGAAATGGACTAGGAACATTACCCTAAACTGTTTTGGTGTTTTAAAACTTGTTTTAGTTGGTGTAATGTTCATGTTAATCCATTTACAATGACAAATTATCAAAATTACAAGTTTTCAAGTGTAATTTTTGATTCATGAAAGTATTTATATTCATGTTCTTGATCTTATGATGTTTAGATGATCATAGGAATTATTTATAACATATGTGGTAGATTAATTCATGATCATTATGTGTTTTAATGGAGTCCATAACTTGTCCTCAAGTTATGGAAAACCAAAAGTCACTTTGTTTTAAAAACCATTAAAAGAACACATGGGTTATAAAAATGAAGAGTCTTCATTTCTAATACTCTAATTAACTCATAAGTTACAAGAAATGAAAAGTTTTGAACGTTTACAAAACTTGCCCTCAAGTTTTGGAACAAGTAAAGTCCTGATTAAAACTTTAGTTCCAACCCTTAGAATTTTAAAAAGTTAAAATTCAACCCTTATACTTTATAATATTATAAGTTAATAATATATATATATATATATATATATATATATATATATATATATGTATAAGATCAAGTCGTCTTACCGCTATTACGCCTCATTCACGAAGTCGGTCTATAAGGGGGGTATAAGGTTGTTGCCTATAAAATGGCAACTTAATGGGTGTCCACTCTCACCCACCGCTTCCTTGATCAGTGGAGGGTCATTAGCCGAACGGGTAGGACAAGGACTTATAAATTCTCATTAAAAGTATGATGAATATATTAAAGTAACTAAATGCTTTTATTAAAATTCCCAATCTTAGTTACTTTAGGAAAAATGTGAATAAGGTGCTAATCCATGAAATTACACTTTACACTTTGTTTAAGTCGTTAGTGGAGCATATGTGGTTAACCGGCACACAAACTTGGACTTAACAATGTAGGTCAAGGGTGACTTAAAGTTCACTACTAGAAAACAACCCTTTAATGACGCGCAAACAATGACACCCGCTGATAGACGACGCGCATTCGTCCGTGCCCTAAAAAATAATGTCAGATTTGCAAAATGTGAAGGATAGAGGGCACGCATTTGTGCGTGCCCTAAAATTAATGTCCAACAAAAAAAAATTACAAACACGGAGGGCGCTTATGTTAAATGTGTGTCATCTAGAAATGTCGCTTTATAAATTTTTAATTAGACGCGTGTTTTTAAGGGGGGGAAATGAAAAATCTCTAAAATTCTAAAAATTTTAAGTGCCCGCTTCTCCACTCTATCCTCATCTCCTTCCATTCTCTCCCTCTATTCTCTGTGCAAACCCTAAGCCATCGCCATCTTATTTTCTGTGAAAACCCTAAGACGTGCTAGGGTTTTATTTTATTTTAAGCTTAACTTCTCCTTATTTACTCTCACTCTACCCCCTTCGTCCTCCAATAAAAAATGCAGTGGGAGGCATTCTTAACGTATACGGCCATTTGCAGCTGCTTTACACCGCCTCACCATCATCTTCGTCATACTTTTCTCATGTCGGCGTCTATATACCATCGTCTATATACCTGTCACCATTCTTTCTTCAAAGACGAACCCTTTTTTTGGGTTGATTTGCGCTGGAGACGGCGCTCCTGGAGATGAGCTGCTTCCTCCTCCAATAAGAAGGATGTGGGAGCGATTCTTAACGTATACGTATACGTTATCACCTTCACCTCCCCTCATCTATAACTTCACCGTGGTTCTGCACCTAGCTTTGCCACCGGTCGCTGCTAGCTTTGCACTCATTGGTATGGAACGCTACCTCCTGTTTAGTTTGGAGTGCCCATGTTGAATCACTCTTACTACTCTTATTCCTTTTCCCTTTGCCGCCACCTCCTGCTGTGCACTGTTGCTTCTCCGAATCCTCTACCGCCACCTGTTTCTGGCTTTATTACCCAGAAATTTGAGGTTTACTATGGTTTAGGTGCGATTTTTCTTCCTTTTCACATCGTATAACTTTATCTTCACTCTAATTCTCATATTTTTCATTTCGATTTTATTAGCCTCTCAAAATCGATCTCAAGGTTGATTTTGCATGTATTTTGACTTTAATCAATTCACTTTGACATTTGACTTTAATCTATTTTGGCTTTAATCAAGGTCGCATTAGTTTGATTATGTGATACTGGTTTATTTATTTATTAAGCAATTCGCTTTCATATTTGGAAATTCAAGGGGGTTTAACTCTTTATAGTTTAAAGGAGGCAAGAACCTGTACTAAGGTTCAAATTTAACGATTTACAGAATTGTGAAGGGGAGAAGTCGATTCACAGACTAGGCAGCGAGACCAACAGTTGCACTGGTGAGCCCCAATTGCAAAAAATATTACCATTTTGCCCTTGTAAGTTTCAAACTAACTGGCATCGAGAGTTTTGTTTTTTACAATCACTTCTAATTGGGGTAGAAAATTACCATTATGCCCTTGCAAGTTTCAGCTGCCAAGAAAACTAACTGGCACTGAGTTTTTTTTTCTTCAATATTTAGCTTGCAATTAATTTTTTTAATATAGTTTTGATTTTTTGTTGCAGTAGCACTGTACAAACATGGAAGAAGAAGAAGAAGGAGGGGAGGTCCAGGGTTGGATTCAATTAAAAATGATAAAATAATGCGATTTTCAACTTCGAGAAACCCGTGGCCAATTTTGTATGATATCTATTGTCCCAATATCTGCAATTATTAATCATCAATTTTTTAATGTCGCATCTTGTTTATTACATGCAGGCCAGTACATAGCTTCAATCTTTAAAGAACCCTATAAAAGGTTTTTAATCTTTTAAGGAACCCTATAAAAGGTTTCTAATCTTTAAAGTACCCTATACTGTTTCAGTTTTCACTACACAAAGCTTCAACCTCTAAAGAACCGAACCTATAAAAGGTTTTTAATCTTTATTTTCAGGTTCTTTTGGTATTGTTCATCGTGCTGATTGGAATGGCTCTGTAAGTAATACACCTTTTCCTTTTATTATTATATATGTAACGAGGGTATTTTGGTTTTTTCATTTAAAACTTTACAAACTCCACTGCTTTCCAGGATGTTGCTGTGAAAATTATTTTAGAACAAGATTTTCATCTAGATAATCTCTATGAAAAAACAGGAAGGAAGGTGAAACGGCAGCTGTCAATGGTGTTGCTGGTGGGACGTCTAGTGGGAATGGAAACATGGCCACAATATGTGCTTTCATCTGTTGTTCTTCCTGATGAAAGACTTTTTTTCTTAATCTGACTTTGGCTGATTTGGCAAAAGAATATGGAGCAAGAAGGCGGGATGGGTAATGGGAATTCAGCACAAATAGGGATGAGCAAAGGAACCGGAACCCCATGGAACCGGTCGGGCCGGGACCAATACTATAATATTGTCATAAAGGTAGGAGGTGAGTCAGCAGAACACGAGAAGTTTGTGTTTGCATACGTTGCAGAGACAATGCATGGATATCGGAGGTCCCTGCACAGAAGCCCTAGTTCAGTAAGCCATTTTGATATCGATTTTTCTATTGAATCATTTCTACTTCCCACTAAACCAAGCATCCATCTCCATTCAATCTTCTTTCAGATTATCTCCGAAGATATTTCAGATCCTGTTCATTCACATAAAGATTTGGACAAAGTTGCAGCATTGTATTTTAGAAAAGTAGTTCAGTTTTATGAAGAACTTGCAAAGAAAATGGTCAGCCATGGTTATGTTTTGGGTCTTTTTGCTTCTACCCTTGACCAGGTCAACATTCATTCTCTTAACTCTGCTATTCATTCCATCAATATGTTCTTAACTGAATCTTTTTTATATTCTTAGGTTGGAGTTGCAGAAATGAAGGTGATTATTGAAAGAATTGGTGGACTTGTTGTTTTAGCTGAAAGTTTTGGTCATTCGATTTTTAAAGATTCATTCAAACATGTTTTTGAGAAAGGAGAAGAGTCTCATGGTCCTGATCATAAGTGAGTACATAAGATGAATATAGTATCATTCATCATCATATTATTTGATGTATAACTATAAATGTATAATGAATTTGTGAATTGTGATTATATGACTTTCAGTGGCACACTTAAAATTACATGTTCAAAGGATATCAAGATTCAGGGGATCATAGGACCTTGCACATCTTTGGATAAGGTGGCAATTTAGTCATTTACTAAATTGTTCATTAATCTTTACCAGTTTGTATATAATTTTTTTTTGCTATTTATGTTGTAGAAAGGACCTGTTGTTGCAAACACAGTGATAGGTCAATGGAACACCACATCATGGAAGCTATGTGGACTTGATAAAGACACTTATTTGACTGTTTTCTTTGATATATCATCAAGTGATAAAGATCCTTCAGGAAATGTAAATCCACAGTTGTATATACAAACCACCATAAGGTAATCACCTTTCTTTTTTTCCCGCTTTAAAATTGTTTGTTTGAGAATGTAAGGGTAAACGGTCATTTTGGTACATATACCAGAGTTTTGATGGGCAACCGAAACTACGAGTTACTACAATCACTAGAGGATGGGTAGAGAGTGTTATTGTTTCAAAGGTAAAAAATAGTAAAACACTTTTCTTTATTTGGCTAAAAGACTTATTTACCCTTTTCTTTAACAGGAATTAATGCAAGGTTTTGATGTAGAGAGTGCTGTTGTTTCAGTTTTTGTTTGTTTACTCTTCCTGATTCTGTTTCTAAGTTATTAGAAAACTATTACTTTTTTTTTATTTCCAGCATGTATTTTGTTTGGATGGAGTTGCACCCATGGAAACCACTCAAGCTATTAACAACTTCGAATCTCACACCACCACAATAAAAAAAACCCATGGCAAGAGGATGGTCTCACAGCTGAAAAAATTGATGTAAGTAGTTAAAACATTTAAGCTACTTCAAAAAAATAGTATTTTTTTATGATTCAAAAGATCTTATTAGCTTTAAACATCCTTTTAATGATGTTTACCTAACCACTTAACTATTTTTTTTATAGTAATTAAACCATTATACTCTTTTTGACCATTTACGAAAATCATTTCTCCAATTACTTGGCTTTGGAAAATGTTAAAATACAAAAAAGAAAAAGAAGCAAAACACACTTTCACTATATCATGGATTAAGCCACTAAACTTTTATCTGTTTTATGATTATTATGGTGACTGTTCAGTGGCTAAATTGATAAATACTTTATGCTTTTATTTATTTCAATCCTATATCAAAACCAGGTAAGCAGGAGAAATGGTTTTATTAAAAGGTCAGAAAAGTTATAATGATCTAACTACATAATTTATCCCTGTTTCCTTATATTGTTTTTATAGTCCTAATACTATTTTATAACAAATGATTTTCTAAGCAGGAATTAGGACGTCCAAAACCATCTAAGGTATATCTTCATTTTCAGACTTCATATATTTGTTAAGACATGGTGCTGGTGTTAGTGATGAAAGACAAGGTTCGGATTCAAAAAGCGTTGTAGAGCTAACAAATGGTTCTTCAGGTATGCAATACTCTAGGCATAATTATAATATAAAACTATAAAAAATTTCATTTTTTGATATATATTTTTGTTTTGTTTTGCAGAGGATACTAAAGAGCAAATCTTGCAAATGATATTTTTTGTTTTGTTTTGTAGAGGATACCCCTCACATTTTCCCAAATTACCCCTTCCTCTACAATGATTTTTTGTTTCTGTTTTTTTTGTGCATCAGGTAAAGTTGATGGAAGAAAGGAATATGAAGACACTTGATTCAAATCTTGCAGCATAATCAGCAAGATGCAGTAAAGACTTGGAGTTGAATTTGGCTAAGTCATTCTTGAGTGAGATGAGCCAATGTACAACTGCTTATCCATATAATCATCTGCTTGGAGCATTAGTCTTAAAGAATTATGAAAGGCAAGATGCAACTTTACTTAGTTGGAATTTGATGTACATAGTAGATTAGATGCAAATTTAGATATTGTAAGAAATTGAATTGTATGACATTAAAATTTTATGCAACGGATTGTATTTTTTGTATATGTTATTTTATTTCTATTATAAGACATTAAATGCAAATTTAATTTAAAAACTAATAAATATATAAATATTTTTTTAGAACATTTAAAATTATGATACGCAAAAATGTGTGTCATCTTCATTTATGACATGGACTTTCTTGATAGGGGCTTCCTTGATATGCATTATGTGTCATAAACACGCGTGTCGTAAGGTTACGACAAGCAAATGCATGTCGTCTTCCTTTATGACAGGGCCTTCCTTTATACGCACTGCGTGTCATAATCGTGCGTCGTAAATTCGTGTCATAAATGCACATCGTAAATGCGCGTCGTCTCTCTTTATGACAGGGCCTTTCTTGACGCGCATTTGTGCGTCGTCTGAGCATTTTACGACGCGCAATGAGCGTCGTAAAAGGCTGTTTTTCTAGTAGTGGTTTATCATAGTATCGGTGGAGCGTGTGTGGTTAACCAACACATCGATTGAGTGATAAACATTAAGGGTACCAAGTGATTTGCATGGTTACTTCACACCTCGTTTTGTGATCCTCAGCATCCCAGTCACAAAACTTGGAGGGCACACTCGAGATTGAAACATGCCTTTGAAATGTTCATTGAATCTCAAAAGAATCTAGGAGTTTCTAAGAACCAAATTAAATATTTTTAATATTTCATCTTTGGTGGAAATTAGTGAATCGTCATTCACCTACCTTTCAAATATGTTATTACTTAGATTACGGTATACCTCTTCTAAGTATAATACATTGTGGTTGGGTCCTCGCCTTAATACTACATTTGGGTGTTTTATTAAGGACTATATCTGTATCTAAACTAAACTTTTCTTCTTATCAGATGTCTGCAAACACTGCTGCTTCTGGCTCTAATCCTAATGGCTCCTTTTCTCTAATGAACTTGTGCAGGAAAGTCACTTTTGATGGATCCAACTTTAATGAATGGATCAGAAACATCAGAATGATTACTCGCTACGAGGACAAGGAATATGTCCTCGATAAGGAGCTTAAGGAGATTGATGAGATAGTTGCTACTCCTCAAGAGACCGCTGACTTTAGGGCACATGAAAGGGATGCCAACAAGGTGGCATGCATCATGATGGCCACTATGACAGCCGACCTCCAAAAGTCCTACGAGGACTTCTACCCTTTTGAAATGCACCAAGATTTGATGGAAAGATACCATCAAAGTGCAAGACAAGAGAGGTAAGAAATAATCTCCTCCATGATAACAACCCGAATGAAGGATGGTGAACCCATCACGGGACACATGCAGAAAATGCAAAGGTTTGTGGACCGCTTGTTGAAGCTTAGTGTGAACTTCCCCGATGAGCTTGCAATAGATATCATTTTTCAGTCCTTACCTTCATGTTATGATCAATTCCGCATGACATACCACATGAACAAGGAAGAGGTCACTCTCAACAAACTTCAAGGACTCTTAAAGACCGCGGAAAGTGGTCTTAAGGGTAAGGCGGTTGTTACTACTCCTACTCCTACCAACTCCGCCCCTGTCTTGGCAATCGGGAAAGGACGAGGGAAGAAGAGAAAGAGTTCTTTGAATGGAACCAAGGCTAGGACCCTTGATGGCTCTTCTTCAAGTGGAACCAAGAAAGGTTTCATCACTCCTTCTTCTGACCCAAAAGAGGCTGAATGCTTCTATTGCCATGAAAAGGCACACTGGAAGCGGAACTGCCCAAAGTACCAGCAAGATGTGAAGGATGGGAAAGTCAAACCCAACCATGCAGGTATTTACACTATCTTATCTAATAACTTACCCCATTATAACTCATGGGTCCTTGATACCGGTTGTGGTATTCATATCTGTTCTGATTTGCAGGGACTAAGAAGAAGTGAGAATGTGGATCAAGGAAGAATAAACTTGATCATGGGAAACAGGAAAGCTTCACCTGTCACCAAGATTGGAGTTTATACTTTATCACTAAGTAGTGGGTTTAGTTTAGATTTGAATAAATGTTGTTATTCGCCAGAAATGGCAAGAAATATTATTTCCTTTCATGCATTGTATAAACAAGGTTTCACCTTTTCATTTGATAATGAAGTTGGTTCGATTAATGCTTTCTTTAATAATGTTCTTTATTTTAAAGCATTACCTTGTGATGGTGTGTATGAAACTGTATCTGTGGTTGATAACTTAGGAAAAAATGTTTTGTGTATTGATTCTGTTAAGAATAATAACTTGGATAAAGCATCATTATGGCATTGTCATCTTGGACATATAAGCAAGAAACGCATAGGCCAACTCCAAAAGGATGGAGTCTTGGAGTCATTTGACCTAAAGTCAGATGATAGTTGTGAATCATGCTTACTTGGAAAAATGACAAAGTCACCCTTCACAGGTTCTTGCGAGAGGGGTGAAGGTTTGTTGGATCTTGTACACACGGATGTGTGTGGACCATTCAAAAATTCCACAAGGGATGCTAATCGTTATTATTTGACTTTTACTGATGATTACAATAGATATGGATATGTCTACTTAATCAAGCATAAGTCAGAGAATTTCGAAGGGTTTAAGGAATTTAAACAGGAAGTCGAGAATCAATTGGGCAGGAACATTAAGATGATTCAATCCGATCAAGGTGGTGAGTATCTTAGTTCAGAGTTCCTCGACTATCTTAGGGAATGTGGGATTGTCTCACAATTGACACCTCCTAGGACACCGCAGTTGAATGGTGTGGCTGAGAGGCGTAATCGAACCTTGCTGGATATGGTTCATTCCATGATGAGTCGAGCTTCGCTACCAATCTCGTTCTGGGGGTATGCCTTAGAGACTGCCGCCCATATCCTTAATCTAGTCCCTACAAAGAAAGTTTCCAAAACTCCTCACGAGATGTGGACTCGTAGAGTACCCAAACTAGACCACATCAAGATTTGGGGTTGTGAGGATTTCGTGAGACGTGAGACTCATGATAAGCTTGAACCCCGAAGCGAGAGGTGTATTTTCATCAGCTACCCACAGAAATCCTTTGGTTACCTCTTCTACAGACCCAGTGATAATGTGGTCTTTGTAGCAAGAAGAGGAGTCTTTCGTGAGAGAGAATTTATAATCCAAGGAGACAGTGGGAGGCAAATTGACCTTGAAGAACTTCAAGAGTCAAGTGGTGAAGGAACTTCAAACCCTAGCCCTCAACTTGAGGAGGAAACTCCTGTTGAGCCAATTGACGAGTTTGTACCTCTGAGGCGTTCCATGAGAGTTAGGAATGCACCTGAGCATTACTATGGTTTCCATATTACTGCGGAAGGTGAGACACTTATTAGTGATGAGACACTAGTAGGTCTGGATGAACCTAACAATTACGCGGAAGCCATGGCAGGCCCTGAGTCTACTAAATGGAAAGAGGCTATGGATAGCGAGATACAATCCATGTATGACAATCAAGTTTGGAACTTGGTTGAGAATGTACCAGGTCGTAAGACTGTAGGGCACAAATGGGTCTTCAAGAAGAAGACCGACATGGATGGTAATGTACATACTTATAAGGCTTGACTGGTTGCAAAGGGCTTCTCTCAAACTCCTGGAGTGTATTATGATGAGACTTTTTCTCCAGTAGCCAAGATTAAGTCTATTAGGGTTATGTTAGCCATAGCTGCATTTCATGACTATGAAATATGGCAAATGGATGTCAAAACCGCTTTCCTTAATGGAAAGTTGACTGAAGATGTTTACATGATTCAGCCAGAAGGTTTTGTCAGTAATGAGTACCCTAATAGAGTGTGTTAGCTTGAGAAATCCATTTATGGATTAAAGCAAGCACCTCGCAGATGGAATCTTTGCTTTGATGAGAAAGTCAAGGAATTTGGCTTTTCTAGGAGTGAAGATGAATCTTATGTGTATGTCAAGGCTAGTGGGAGTATATTTAGCTTTTTGGTATTGTATGTGGATGACATACTACTCATAGGAAATGACATCCCAACTCTGTAGGAAGTTAAGTCCTGGCTTGGGAAGTGTTTCTCTATGAAGGACGTAGGAGAAGCTGCCTATATTCTAGGGATAAGGATTTTGAGAGACCGGAGTAAAAGACTAATTGGACTTAGTCAAAGTACCTACTTGGACAAAGTGTTGAAGAGATTCAGCATGCAGAACTCCAAGAAAGGAGAGTTACCCATCCAGAGTAACGCCAGATTGAGTAAGACACAAAGCCCTGGTACTGAGGCTGAGATAGCAGAAATGAGTCGAGTGCCTTATGCTTCTGCAGTAGGCTCGATCATGTATGCTATGACTTGTACTCGACCTGATGTAGCCTTTGCCTTGAGCATGGTTAGCAGGTATCAGGGGGACCCGGGCAAGGTTCACTGGACTGCGGTAAAGAATATTCTCAAGTACCTGCGGAGGACTAAGGACTGGGTCCTTACCCTCGGTGGGAGTGATGACTTGAGAGTTGTAGGGTATTGTGATGCTGCCTTCCAGACCGATAGGGATAATTTCCGCTCTCATTCAGGCTGGGTCTTCAACCTAAACGGAGGAGCAATCACTTGGAAGAGTTCCAAGCAGGAGACATTGGCTGATTCCACTTGTGAATCAGAGTATATAATAGCAAGTGAGGCAGCAAAGGAGGCTATATGGTTGAAGAACTTCATTAGAGACCTTGGAGTAGTACCAGCTATAAAGGAGCCCATGGAAATTTTCTGTGATAGTGAAAGTGTTGTTGCCTTAGCCAAGGAACCAAGGGATCACGGGAGATCCAGACACATCGACAGAAAATATCATTTTATCAGACATCGCATAGAAGAAGGAATCCTCGTGGCAAATTGGGTATCATCGGATAAGAACCCAGCAGATCCCCTCACGAAGGGACTGAGTAGGGTTAAGCATCTCCAACATGCTCGGAGCATATGGCTGAAGGATGATATAAGTTTTAGTAGTTAGATAAATTATGAAATTTGTAAAGTGTAATTGACATTTGATGATGAATAAAAGTTGTGTTTATTTATGAGTAAAGTGTTACTATCTTTTATCAATCGTTTACTATAATTTCTTTTGCATGTTTTGACTTCCAGAATAGTATGTTGTGGTTTTACATATTATTCAAATTTTCCACAGTCAATCATAGGTTGGAAGTAGATATGAAGTAAGACCGTCATGAAGTTGGTTGTAGGTGTCAGGATATAAGACAACACTTCATGAGTGCTCATAAGTTCTGAGTATTGGAATCAACCCACGCTCAATGAAATCACTTCATGGAATTTTATCTCGAGTGATCGTGAGACGGTAATATCATATAAGTCTTCAAACCTAGAGATCTGATTTGTTGCCTAGGAATTGATTATGCATTGATTGTACGAAAACGCATTGGTAACTCGATGTTATAAAACGTGCTTTTGTGTATAATTCAACTAGTAGTAGAACAAACATATGAGTCGAAGTTTATCTGTTCCTTCTTGGATTAGAAGCTGATATCTGGCCCCCTCGAGGATTTTGTTTTGACCTATGTACCGGGCCCGGTCAGAACTAAGTTGTTGTGTTCAATTAAGTTCTTTGTCAAACAAATCGGAAATCAGGAAACAAACTGCTGGACAATAAGTAAGACATTGTTCCATGTAATTGTCCGACTGATATCTAGAACAGAGAATTATATGATCACTTATCTTAAATGGCGTATCAACATCTTCTCAGTTCCGAGAGGCCTTGAAAGAGCTACGATTGTCGATCGGTTCCTGAAATATTGCAGTTATAGTTATTAGACTTATCCAAGTGGGAGACTGTTGGATAAGGTGTCTAAGTCCATAACTATTTCTGGTAAGTACTTGACCCGACCTAGCATGGTCCATTTGGGTTGCATGGCACCATGAAATTGAATAAACTAAATGAGAGAAATAACACATATGGTTTATTAATATATTATAAGTTCTAATATATTAATAATATTATTTAATTAGTTTTGATCAAGAATTAATTTAGAATTAATTAAGTGATCAAAAGATTACTAATTGGATATATGGGTAGATTAAGTAAATCTTCCATATCTTATATAGTGGACTAAGATGCTCCATGGATTATCAAGTTGGGTTTCACCCATAGGATGCTCCATGGAGTTAACCCATGGATCAAGAATTGAAGAGTCATGGAACATTACGATTTACCTAATGCAACACACTATATAAGCAATGTAACTCTCCCCAAAATCGGCTAGACTAAGAAACAAGAGGGCTTGGCCGATTTTTCCTGTGTTAGAGTATTCTCTCAAGTTCATTCTTTGCATTTGGTGTTGTGTGAAGCATTTGAGGCATCACACTTGAGGTGCTAGGCTCACAAGGTTTCAAGGAACACTTTCAACAACAAGGTATGTAGTTCTATCTTTTATACAAAGAAAATTGTTCCCCATGTATGCTAGATAGGTTCATAACCTTGGAAAACAACTTTGCATGATTATTAGACAAACATAGATCCAAGGTTATTAGGGTTGCATGTACACTTAGGAAGTGTTAGAATGCTCAAAACCCATCAATTACACCGCGACTCGTCGAGTCCCAAGAACAAATCGTCGAGTCCATCATCGACCAACACTATACGTTCGATTTAAATGGGTCTTAACACCACAAAATCATAGATTTGGCCTCCTAATGTCCACCGTCGAATCGTCTACCAGGCATTTCTATAACCGGGAGACATGAAAAGTGCTATGAATTTGAATGAGTGTGGCTGGCAGATCCAACCTATATGCCACCTTGCCCATACGGGCCATAACCCTGAAGGGTCCAATATAACTGGGGCCCAGCTTGCCCCGCTTCCTGAACCGAATGACGCCCTTCCATGGCGACACCTTCAGGAGCACCATATCCCTGACCTGAAACTCCAGGTCTGACCGACGCTTTTTGACATAACTTTTTTGCCGACTCTGAGCAGTTTAAAGCCTGCTCCAAACTTGTTGGATCATCTCCGTAGTCTTGAGGACCACTTCGGTACTTCCCATGACTCTCTGTCCAACCTCTCCCTAGCATATCGGGGTCCTGCACTTCCTCCCATACAACATCTCGAAGGGAGGACGGTCGATACTCGCATGATAGCTATTTTTATAGGAGAACTCATCCAATGGAAGGTAAGTTTCTCAACTACCTCCGAAGTCTAAAACACACGCCCGCAACATATCTTCCAGAGTTTGTATAACGACGTAAATTTCAAAACAATTTTTCACATTTTAAAAACACACTTTCATTCGTAATTGTTATAAAAATGTCATTGTATCACATAACAATCCATAACATCACATCCCAAGATCATAACATATAAAACTCCTCATATGTGTGTACTGATCAAGCCGACGCCTTCCCGGGATCCTCAATGGTACCTGAAACACATCACACAACATTGTAAGCATAAATGCTTAGTGAGTTCCCCAAAATACCACATACAACACATACGCCTTTCCAGGCCATAAATCTATGGAACCTTCCGGTCCAAGTGTCTCAGGGGACTTCTGTCCCAAATCCCGGTAGACCTTCCGGTCCTACCCGCACCGACCTTCCGGTCCGTACTTCCTGACCTTCCGATCCATGTCCTCTTGATCTTCTGGTCCATGCCATCTTGACCTTCCGGTCCATATCATACATAGTATTCATAACACATACATATCACATATCAACATATAGCACATATATCTCATAGCATATAAGACCTTCCGGTCACACTTAGGTACCCTTCCAGGTACAGTATAGTGAGAAGACTCACATCGGTATCTCGGATAGTCTCGCACTCGATTACACTGGTCTAGCCCCCGCCTAAACACATAACAATACTCTTAAATAAATAACGGCTCTCAAAGGCTAGATTAAATCCATTCTACAATTTCCACAGAAGGGTAAAAGACCATTTTACCCCTCCATGACCCAAAAGTCCAAAGGTTGACCAAAACCGTAAAAGTCAACGAAAGCCAATAGAAGTCAGTACACGGCGCGTACCTTCTCTGTACGCGGGGCGTACGCCAGCGAACCACAATCGGGGCCTCGACCCCTTACGTTGCGCGTACAGAGAGTTACGCCCAACGTAAGTCCCAGTTCATCCATTTCTTAGATTTTGGTCTTAAACGATTAAGACACTCCTTCAACTTCCAGATCTGACTCTCTTACAACCTCTTATTCCATAAAGTCGGAACCTTTAAGCCTTTGCATGGTTGTAAAGGTCCCTACACCCTCAAACCGCTTTCCTTTTTCCCCCCAAAGGTCTAGATCTCACGCATGGCTCCATATTTACGTCCAAGATTGCATTTTTATGAACATACAACACTTATAGTCCTGAAATATGATAAATCTAGGCCAATGGAGACCATTTGCTCATAAAGTCTCCATCTTGGGACCAAAAACCCTAGAAATTGGTCCAAGAAGCATACAACACAAATAACAAGACAAGATTTGAGCTTTTTACCTCAGGAAGAAGCTCCAACCTCTGAAAAGCTCAGATCTATTCTTTCCCACAAGGTTCTAGCCTCCAAAATAGCCTCTTCTTCTCTTCCACCACCTTGAAATGACACTTAGAAGCTTAGAATACCAACACTCTAGCTAGAAACGAAAGAGGGCACTCTTTTAGGGTTTCACTCTCTGGATTGGAGGTTGAGGTCAAGGCCATAACATTCCTTTTACAGTGCACAAGCCCCAAATTAGGGTTTACACCTGGGCTCGCTATGTCCAGCCTAATACTGGGTACGCTCAGCGTACCCAGGCGAGTCCGCATCCAAAATAAGCGTGCGAGTACGCGCAGCGTACTCCTTAGTACGCCCGGCGTACTCACAAGCCTAATATTTCACTTAGGGGACTTAATTTGACAACTTGGGAAAGGAGAAGGGTTAAATGGCTTTACTTGAATTTCGGGATGTTACAGTTTGGATAGTCCGCTCACTCAGACCGTCCATCTGCGGGTGAAAAGCGGTGCTAAAATGCAGTCGAGTACCCAGCTCGTCATGAAACTTCTTCCAAAACTTGGAAGTGAACCGCACGTCCCTGTCTGAAATCACTGAAATTGGCACCCCGTGCCACGCCACTACCTCCCGGATGTAGATGTCGACCAACTTTTTGGCCGAAATACTCTCCTGAATCAGAATAAAATGGGCGCTCTTGGTCAATCGATCAATGATGAATCAAATTGAATCCACCCCTCGCGCGGTCCTGGGAAGCTTCGTAATGAAGTCCATGGTAATATCCTCCCACTTCCACAGCGGGATATCAAACAGTTGGACCTGGCCGTGAGGTCTCTGGTGCTCAGCCTTGACCTTCCTGCAGGTCAGGCACCTTTCCACAAACCAAGCTATGTCCCTCTTCATACAGAGCCACCAATAATCGAGATGAAGATCCCTATCATCTTCGTCACCCAGGGATGGATAGAGAACCTGGATTTGTGCACCGCTGCCATCAATACCTGGGTTCGAGTCCCACGGATGGAGCCAAATGATGCGACATCAACCTCCGACGAGTCTTCTGGTCTTCTGCTACGGCGGAGATCTGCTAGTCACAATCAGAGAGATGCGTTAGAGCCGTCCCAGGGACTGTGCCCCGGGAGCGGACTTCGACATTCAAGTTAGATCAACTAGAAGATCTAAGATGGTCCTCCATAGCTGGAGAGAACCATTTTGGTGCTGGTGGTGTGGTGGCTGACGGCGGCGGGTGGTGGCTGAGCCATGGGGAAGCTCCCCCTCCATGGAGGAGATACTATTAATTATATAGGTGACAATTAGGTGAAGGGGAATTAGTTCAGGCCTTGTGCCAACCCAATTCAAGCCCAGCTAGCAAGGAGCTGGGTGAGGCTGCCCGGAGGCGCCGGGCGGGGCTGGCGGGCGCGCCCCGGCAAGGCTGGTGGGCGCGCACCAGGAAAGGCTATCAAGGGAGCGCCAGGCCGGGCCGAAGGGAGAGTCCCCAGCAAGGCTGGCAAGGGAGTCCCCAGCAAGGCTTGGCAAGGGAATACCAGGCAGGACTGGCAGGAGCGCGCCAGGCCAGGTTGGCTCGCTGGAGCAGTCTAGGCCATGCTAGTGGACCATTTATCATCAAGTTCCCCCAGTTTGGTGTTATTGGTATGCGGCCAATGACATCGGATTGGACTAGTCATATAAACTATCAGGAGAGTCCCCAACGAGGCTGGCAAGGGAGTCCCCGACAAGGTTGGCAGGAGTGCGCTAGGCCAGGCTGGCGCGCTAGAGCGGTCTGGGCCATGCTAATGGACCATATATCATCAATAAGGGACCCACACACTATGGTGAAGAGTCAACAATCCCCGACTATCATAGTCGAAGGAGGAAACCTGACCCACAATTCGATCACTCTTCCGATGTTCCTCCTTCATGGCCTCCTACTGGGCCTCCCGAATCTGCTCTAACAACAGAGTTACAACTTTCATTCTCAAACAAACGTCCCTGATCGGTGCTGCCTTGTGGCTAAGCGCATCGGCCACGACATTAACCTTCCCCGGGTGGTAGAGGATCTCGCAATCATAATCCTTCACCACATCAAGCCACCGACGCTCCCTCATATTCAAATTTGACTGGTCCATGAGATACCTCAGGCTCTTATGGTCCGTGTAAATGGTACAACAAACCCCACAGAGGTAATGACGCCAAATCTTGAGGGTGAAAACAACAGCCCCCAGCTCCAAATCATGCGTCGGGATAAGATTGGTGCCTCGCACAATCTCTGTCTCAACGTCTCAAATGTGGCCTGCTACTCTGGCCCCCAGAAAAAGACCATAAATTTCCTTGTCAACCGGGTCAGGGGCACAACTATATTGGAGAGGTCTTGAATAAATCTCCGATAGTAGCCTGCCAGTCCCAGGAAGCTCCGAATCTCAGATGGAGACCTCGGAACCTCCCACCTCATCATGGCCTCCACCTTGGCCGGATCAACTGAAATCCTGTCCTGGTTGACAAGGTGCCCAAGAAACTGCACCTTGCACAACCAGAAATCACACTTAGAGAACTTAGCATACAATATCTCCCTCCTCAAGGTATCCAAAACATCTCGCAAGTGCTCTTCATGTTGCTCTCGCGTCTTGGAATAAACCAAGATGTCATCAATGAAAACTATCACAGACCGATCCAACATTGGTCTGCACAAGCGGTTCTTGAGATCCATGAACGCGACAGGAGCATTGGTGAGCCCGAAAGGCATCACCACGAACTCATAGTGGCCATAACGCGTCCGAAAATCAATCTTCTGCACATCCTCCTCTCTGACCCTCATCTGATGATACCCTGAACGCAAATCGATCTTGGAGAACCAAGATGCTCCTTGTAGCTGGTCAAAGAGGTCATCGATCCTCGGAAGTGGGTAACCATTCTTCACTGTTACCTTATTCATCTCCCGATAGTCTATACACATCCGATGCGACCTGTCCTTCTTCTTCACAAATAGAATCGGGGCTCCTCAGGGTGAACTACTCGGTCTAATGAATCCTTTGTCTAACAGCTCCTGTAGCTGTGTAGACAACTCCTGCATCTCAGGAGGAGCCAACCGATACGGTGTCTTGGCTATGGAGCCGCACCAAGGACTAGGTCGATCCTGAACTCTACCTGCCTCTCCGGAGGTATCCTAGGAAACTCCTCGGGGAATACATCCACAAACTTTCGTACCACGGGCATTTCGCCCACTACTGCCTTACCCGCCTCCCGGGTATCCATAACATAGGCGACAAATCATGCGCAACCCTGCTGAAGGTAGCGCCTATCTCTCACTGTTGAACATAAAGTTGGTCCTCGCGGTGGCCTTTCACTCTGAATCACCAGCTCACCCCCACTTGGGGTCCTGATCCGCACCAACTGATGTGCGCAGTCAATCACTACCCCATTGGGGATTAGCCAATCCATACCAATAATAACCTTGTTCCCCCGTAAAGGTATGTGAACCATATCTACCAGGTAACGCTCCTCAAACAACCTCAAAACACAATCTCGGTAGACCTATGATGCTCGCACTAACCGGTCGTCTGCAATCTTGACCTCTAGAGGGCAATCCAATATGCCCGAAGACTCAGGAAACTTCTTGCTAAGCGCAAGAGAGACAAACGATCGGGTAGCACCTGAATCAAACAATACCTGAACTAGGATATTGTTCACATGCAACGATCCTAAACAGAGCACATACATAACATATCAAAATCACAATGACATACCATAACATAAAAGCATAAGAAAGAAATCGTACCCGTCACCACATCGGGTGCAGCGCGTGCCTCCTCGGCTGTCAACTGAAATGCTCGGCTCCGCACCACTGGAGCCTCTACCTTGGCCTTCCGGCCATCCGTAACCTGTGTTGACGCTGGGGTCAGTGCCGCCGCTGGCGCTGCTGTTGTCGCTGATGACAATCTAGGACAGTTGGCCTTCTTATGGCCCCTCTAATTGCAATGGAAGCAAATTTGGTCTGACATCTGCACTGAGGGGGTGGGGGCAGTACAATCTCTGTCAAAGTGCCCCGTCTTTACGCACTTGTAGCAGCCCGACGATCCCACTCTACAAGCTCCCTCATGCGGCCTGCCACATTTCCTGCAACAGCTCTGGCCCGGCTGGCCCTTCGACCTAACGTCGGATCCCTTGGGTTTCTTCCCCGAAACCCTTGTTACATGCTCAGTCTCTAATTTCCTCTTCCCGACGTGCTCCAAATTGAGCTCCCTCTCCCGCGCCCTGGCAATCATGGACTCCAGGGTCAGGTAGGCTGAATAGCTGACATGCTCCCGAATATCAGCTCTCAACATATCATCGTAGCGGGTCTTCCGCATCTCCTCATCCCCCGCATACTGGGGTACCAACAGGTTCCTCTCTCTGAACTTGGCGGTGATCTCCGCTACTGACTCAGTCGTCTGCCTCATATCCAAAAACTCCTTGGCCAGCTACTGAAGCTCTACAGCCGGCGCAAACTCAGTCCCGAATCTGGTCACGAAATCTGACCATGTCATAGCCTCGTCGGCTGGGGCTCCCAATGAGTCACCAACCGACTCCCACCAGTCTCTAGCTCTATCCCTCAGACACCTTGCAGAAAAGCAGACCTTTAACCCTTCCGGGCATAAGTTTGTCAACTGCGCAGACTCAATGTCTGCGATCCATCTCCTAGTAGCAATGGGGTCCTTCACCCCATGAAAATCTGGCGCACCACTCCCTCTGAAGTCCTTAAAGGACAGTGTGCGCGTACCCGACTGGCTGGACGCCAAGTCACTCCTGAATGCTTGGAGGCGATCCTCCATCAGCTCAACAATTCCTTCCTTGATCGACCCGAAAAATAACCGGGGTCGACTCAAGGATGCCTCTCATGATCTCAGACGCGATGAACTCGTGTAGCCCGTCATCAACCTGCTCGGATCCTGCACCCGAGCCTGATCTTGATCCTGGTCTTGAACCTCCCGCTCCATGTCGTGTGATCGCCATACTGCAAATAAATACATAAACGTTAGGATCATACATGCTCTCGAGAGGTCTCACACACTCTCAAAGTTCCCTGGTTCCATCCCGGCCCTCCTTGACTCGAGTACAGATCTTCTGCTTCCAGTAGTATGGGCCCATACTTCCTTCCACATCTATCCGTACTTTCCTCAAGGATGTTTCAACTTCACCAAGTCCCTTTACCGATACCCTTTCCAACTAATCTCATCCTAGGCTTTCCTAGGGCACCTATTGGATTAGTGTCTAAGGCTGTAACTATATTTGGTAAGTACTTGACCCGGTTGTGCATGGTCCTTTTGGGTTGCCTTCACCATAGCAACTTGACAGGGTGATTTGTAAAGAGAGAAGAGATATTATTGTTAATATATTATGAGAATAATATATTAAAGGAATAATAATATTATTTGATTGATATAAGTCATAAATTAATTGAGAATTAATTTGGTGACTTAAAGAGGTTAATTGAATAAAGGGGCATAAACTGTCAAATGTATGATAGTTGTGTTTTGGGCTATGTATCCTTATGGATATTAGGGTGGACGGATTTTAGGGTTTGGATATCTTAAAATCGTCCAAGCCTCATATCTAGGAGGATCTTTGGATTGCTTAGGGCCTAAGTTATTCAATTAGGGTTATGGGTGTAACCCTAGTAGCTCATAGTATAAATAGACCTCATGGGTGAGGGAAATCAGCCACTCTTGCAATGAAGAAACCCTAGAGTCGATTTCCTCACCTCCTCTCTCTCTCTCTCTCAAGATCATCCTCTTTCTAGTTGGTGTTTGTAAGCCATTAGAGGAGTGACAATTGTGACTCTAAGCTCCAAGAATAAGAAGTTTCAAGCAAGCAACTTAAGGTATTCTTCTAGATCTGATTTCATATGATATGATTCAATTGTTTACACTAGATCTAGAGTTGTAAGCCTTGGATACATTGCATGTTCTATTAGAGAAACCTAGATACAAGCATCAGGGTTTGCATGTGCACAAAGGAAAGTTCTTATAGCTCAAACCCATCAGTGGTATCAGAGCTTTGATTGATTTCTATTGAATTAATGCTTTGGTTGATTGCTTTTTCTTGAAAAATTCGTTTTTGTGATTCTGACTGATGAACTCGGCGAGTTCCAATGTGGACTCGGCGAGTTCACAGAGGAACTCGGCGAGTTCTAGCGCCAGAAAGAGTTGATTTCGGGATTTCTTGTTGTTTTGCTTGAGGATACTTGCCTTAATTGTTTTGGGTCATTAAAATCCGAATTTTATGATATATTGGAGTATATTCTTGACCAAACAAAAGATAATTACCATTTAATTGAATAATAATTTCCTTATATTATAATAATTGATTATTTGAATTAAATTGGTGAATTGTCTTGCAAGTAATATTGACTAGATCAAATTTAAATAATCTAATTAGTTGATTTATATTATTTGCTATTTGATCCTTATGTTTTGAAAAGTTTAAAACATGTCCTCAAGTTTTGAAATTTAAGTTTTGTGATTAAAAGTTTAATTTGAATAATTTAAATTTCAAACCCTAGAATTTTACAAGTTTAAAATTCAACACTATACTAATATATTATTACAAGCTTTATATATATATATATATATATATATATATATATATATATATATGTATATATATATATGTATGTATGTATATATATATATATATGATTTAAAATGCTAGTCTTACCGTTAGTAGGCCTCATTCACAAAGCCAGTCTATAAGATGGGTATAAGGCTACTGCCTATAAAATGGCGCTTAATGGGTGTACACTCACACCCACCGCTTGCTTGACTAGTGGTAGGTCGTTAGCCGAACGGGTAGGATATGGCAATCCTCTCCTCATTAATAAGTATAATGAATCTATATAAAGTAACTAAATGTATTTTCATAAAATTCCCAATCTTAGTTACTTTAGGAAAAGTGAATTGATGCAATCCCATGAAATTACACTTTGCTCCCTTGCTAAGATATTAGTGGAGCGTGTGTGGTTAACCGGCACACTAATTGGTTCTAAGCAAAGGTGGTAAAGGGAGATTCATTGTTTTTCATAGTTCGATGGAGCGTGTGTGGTTTACCGGCACATCGAATAGATGACTGTAACAATGAAGGCACGATGTAGATTTGCATGGTTATTCACACGCGCTTTGTGATCCTCGACATCCCAGTCACAAACTAGAGGGGCATATCGAGATTTAAACATGTCATTGAAGGGTTCAATGAATCTCCAAGAAATCTAGGAATTCTCAATACATTTAAAATGTAAGCTTATGTTTTTCATGGTAAAGAATTAGTGAATCGTCATTCACTTACCTCCAAATTATTTGCATCTTGGATGACGGCATCCCGTTTCTAATATGTAAATAATGTTGTTGGGTCCTAGCCCAAATTTTTCATTTTGGGTGTTAATTAGGGACTTAACTCTAATCAAACTTTGTTCCTTTCTATTTGTAGATGTCTAACGCGAACAACGCTACTGCTAGCTCATTCACGCTAATGAGCCTTTGTCAAAAAGTGACTTTTGATGGATCGAACTTTAGCGAATGGATAAGATACATTCGCACGATTGCGCGCTACGAGGACAAAGAGTATGTCCTCGACGAGAAGCTCGAAAAGATCAATCCAAAAATCGCTACTCCCAAAGAAATGGCTATCTTTGAGACCCATGAGCATGATGCAACGAAAGTACATTGCATCATGCTAGCCACGATGAACCCCGAATTCCAAAAGTCCTATGAGGACATATATCCTTATGAAATGCATCAAGACTTAATGGAGAGATACCACCAAAGCGCGAGGCAAGAGCGCTATGAGATCATAACGAATATGATCATTGCTAAGATGGGAAGTGGAGAGTCTCTAACCGTGCACTTGCAAAAGATGCAAAGATATGTTGATCGTCTTCGCAAGTTGAATGTCAACTTTGGGGAAGATTTGGCTATCGACATTGTTCTTCACTCCTTACCCTCATGCTACAATCAATTTAGGATTACCTACCACATGAACAAGGAAGAGGTCACCCTAAGCAAACTCCAAGGGCTCCTAAGGACTACGGAGAGCAACCTCAAGGACAAGTCTGTTGCACTAACTCCCAATCCACCCGCTGCTCCTGTTTTGGCTATTGGGCAGGGAAGGGGCAGGAAGAGGAAGGATCATTCAAAGGGCCACCGCAAGGGAAAGCCCCAAGATGGTTCCTCTTCTAGTGGGACCAAGGTTGACCCTGCTAAGCCCAACCCAAACCCAAAGGAGGCAGAGTGCCACCATTGCCACAAAATAGGGCATTGGAAGAGAAGCTGCCTGGAATATCTGCAAGCCATCAAGGATGGGAAGATCAAGCCATCTTTCGTTGGCATTTACACAATTAAATCTAATGATTCATCTCATGCTATTTCTTGGGTTCTTGATACATGATGTGGTTATCACATTTGTTCTGATTTGCAGGGACTAGGAAGAACTAGGGATGTGGAGCGTGGAAGAATAAATCTAATCATGGGGAACAGAAGATCGTCGCCTGTGACCAAGATTGAAGTGTATTCTCTAGTGCTTAGTAATGGATTGAATTTAGATTTAAATAATTGTTGCTACTCGCCAGATATGGCAAGAAACATCATTTTTTCATGGTTTATTTAGACAAGGATTTAGATATTCGTTTAATAATGAGAATGGTTCGATTTATGCTTATCTAAATGGTGTTTTATATTTTGAAGCAATGCCTTGTAATGGAATTTATGAAACTGTTATGGTTGTAGATAACCTAGGAAATGATGTGTTGTGTATGGATTCTTCCAATAGTATGGATAAAGCATGCTTGTGGCATTGCCGTCTTGGACATGTCAACAAGAAGCGCATAGCCCAACTCCAAAAGGATGGAGTGTTGGCGTCATTCGACCTTAGGGAAGATGACACGTGCGAATCTTGTTTACTTGGAAAGATGACCAAGTCACCCTTTACTAGCACTTGTGAGAGGGGTGAGGGTTTATTGGATCTCATACACACCGACGTGTGTGGGCCCTTTAGATCCACCACAAAGTATGGGAACCGCTTCTACGTGACTTTCACCGATGATTATAGTAGATATGGGTATATTTACTTAATCAAGCACAAGTCAGAAACGTTTGAAAAGTTCAAAGAGTTCAAACATGAAGTGGAGAATCAATTAGGAAGGAAAATCAAGATGCTTCGATCCGATCGAGGAGGAGAGTACCTAAGTCTTGAATTCCACGACTATCTCAAGGAATGCGGAATAGTTTCGCAATTGACGCCTCCTAGGACACCGCAGTTGAATGTTGTGGCAGAAAGGCGTAATCGAACCCTGTTAGACATGGTTCATTCTATGATGAGTCGTGCTTCACTACCTATCTAATTCTGGGGGTATGCCTTAGAGACTGCCGCCCATATCCTTAACCGAGTCCCTACAAAGAAGGTTGCCAAAACACCTCACGAAATGTGGACCCGGGAAAGCTCCCTCGTTGGCACACATCAAGGTTTGGGTCTGTGAAGTTTTCGTAAGACGAGAAACTCACGACAAGCTCGAACCTCGTAGTGAGCGGTGTATTTTCATCGGCTACCCACAGAAATCCTTTGGATATCTCTTCTATAGACCAAGTGACAATGTTGTCTTCGTTGCGAGGATAGGGGTTTTCCGAGAGTGAGAACTCATAAGCCAAGAGGACAGTGGGAGGCAAATCGATCTTGAAGAGATTCAAGAGTCGAGCGATGAAGGAAACTCTAACGTTGGCGCTCACCCCGAGGAGGAAACTCTGGTTGAACCAATTGACGAGTCCTTACCTCTTAGACGTTCCGAAAGAGTTAGAGTTCAACCCCAGTTTTATGGCTTTCATATTACTACCGAAGGGGAAACGTATATTAGTGATGGTACACTAATAAATCTAGATGAACCTAATAGCTATAAGGAAGCCATGGAAGGCCCAGAGTCTGCAAAATGGAAAGAGGCAATGGATAGCGAGATTCAGTCCATGTATGACAACCAAGTTTGGAATTTGGTTGACAGTATGCCCGGACGTAAGACGGTTGGGTGCAAATGGATCTTCAAGAAGAAGACCGACATGGATGGGAATGTGCACACGTATAAGGCACGATTGGTTGCGAAGGGCTTTACTCAAACTCCCGGAGTTGACTATGATGAGACCTTCTCGCCAGTTGCTAAATAAAGTTTATTAGGGTGATGTTAGCCATTGTTGCATTTCATGATTATGAGATATGGTAGATGGATGTCAAGACCGCTTTCCTTAATGGGAAGTTGGCTGAGGATGTTTACATGGCTCAGTCAGAGGGTTTTGTCGATCCGAAGCATCCCAATAGAGTGTGCAAGCTTGAGAAGTCCATTTATGGACTTAAGCAAGCATCTCGCAGATGGAATCTTTGCTTCGATGAGAAAGTCAAAGAGTTTAGATTTATACGAAGTGAAGATGAATCATGTGTATATGTCAAGGCCAGTGGGAGTATAGTTAGCTTCCTCTTTTTGTATGTCGATGACATACTGCTCATAGGAAATGACATCCCGACTCTGCAGGAGGTTAAGTCCTGGCTCAAGAAGTGCTTCGCTATGAAGGACCTCAGAGAGGCTTCCTATATTTTGGGAATAAGGATAGTGAGAGAACGAAGTAAGAGACTAATAGGACTTAGTCAGAATACTTACTTGGATAAGATACTAAAACGTTTTAGTATGAGAAACTCGAAGAAGGGAGAACTACCGATACAGAGTAATGCCAAATTGAGTAAGACTGAAAGTCCGAGTACAGAAGCCAAGATAACTGAGATGAGTCGAGTACCTTACGCTTCCACAGTTGGCTCAATCATGTATGCTATGACTTGTACTCGCCCTGATGTGGCCTTTGCTTTGAGCATGGTCAACAAATATCAAGGGAACCCTATCAGAGCTCATTGGATTGCGGTCAAAAATATACTTAAGTACCTTCGGAGGACCAAGGAATGGTTTCTAGTCCTCGGAGGGAGTGATGACTTAAAGGTGCGAGGGTATAGTGACGCCAGCTTCTAGACCAACAGGGACAACTACCGTTCACAGTCGGGCTGGGTCTTTACCCTTAATGGATGAGTAGTGACTTGGAAAAGTTCCAAGCAAGAGACCGTAGTTGATTCAACGTGCGAATCAGAGTACATTGCAGCGAGCGAAGTGTATAAGGAGGCGATGTGGTTGAAGAACTTCATTGGTGACCTTGGAGTTGTGCCTGCCAAAAAGGAGCCTATGGAAATTTTATATGATAATGAAGGAGCGGTTGCCTTGACCAAGGAACCAAGGGATCATGGTAGATCTCGGCATATCGACAGAAAATATCACTTTATTAGACATCGAGTAGAAGGACACCTCGTAGTAAAGAGGGTATCGTTAGAGGATAACCCAGCAGATCCGCTTACGAAGGGATTGAGTAGGGTTAAGCATTTGCAGCACGCTAGGAGCATTGGGCTGAAAGACGATATTAGTTTAGATTAGATAGTTTTAGAAACATGTAATAGATAAATGTAATTGACATTTGATGATTAAATAAAGGAGTATTATTTATGAGTAAACCTATTGTCTTATGTTAATTGTTTAACTATTGTTTCACTTTGCATGTTTTGACTTCCTGAATAATTGAGTTATTAAGAATAATCGAATTGTTCGAATGGTCCACAATCGTTCATATGTTGTAAGTAGGTATGAATGAAGATTGTCATGAATTGGTGTGTAGATTGTCTAAAAGGTATTAGACATAGCAAATGTTTGCTGCAACGTTCATGAGTGCTTATGAACAAGTTTTGAGCTTTGGAATAAACCCGCGCTTGCTGGAATCACTTTATGGAATGTACCGCACGTGATCGCAAGACGATAATATCATATGGTCTTAAAACCAAGAATATATGGTTTATTGTTTATTAATTGGTTGTGCATTGACAATGCGAAACCGCATCAGTAAATTGATGTCATAAAATGCATTGTTGTGTATAGTTGATTAGTAGATAGTAAATGCATATAAGTCGAAGTTTATCTGTTACTTTTATCCTAAGAGGGTAAAAGCGATATCAAGGCCCCTCGATGATTTGATTTGACTTATGTGTCGGTCCCGGTCAGGACTGAATTGATGTGTTCAATTAAGTTCTACATCAAATGAATCTGAGATCGAGAAACCAGTGTTGGACAATAAGTATGACAATGTTTCATGAGATTGTTCGCATAATATCTAAACAGAGGACTGTACGATCCCTTATCTAAAGGACATGATACTAATAAGATCAGAGTTTGACAACGTCTTTGAGAGCTACGATTGCTAATCAGATTGTGTTTGCATATATAGTTACTAGACTTATCCAAGTGGGAGACTGTTGGATTAGTGTCTAAGGCTGTAACTATATTTGGTAAGTACTTGACCCGGTTGTGCATGGTCCTTTTGGGTTGCCTTCACCATAGCAACTTGACAGGATGATTTGTAAAGAGAGAAGAGATATTATTGTTAATATATTATGAGAATAATAATATTATTTGATTGATATAAGTCATAAATTAATTGAGAATTAATTTGGTGACTTAAAGAGGTTAATTGAATAAAGGGGCATAAACTGTCAAATGTATGATAGTTGTGTTTTGGGCTATGTATCCTTATGGATATTAGGGTGGATGGATTTTAGGGTTTGGATATCTTAAAATCACCCAAGCCTCATATCTAGGAGGATCTTTGGATTGCTTAGGGCCTAAGTTATTCAATTAGGGTTAAGGGTGTAACCCTAGTAGCTCATAGTATAAATAGACCCCATGGGTGGGGGAAATCGGCCACTCTTTCAAGGAAGAAACCCTAGAGCCGATTTCCTCACCTCCTCTCTCTCTCAAGATCATCCTCTTGCTAGTTGGTGTTTGTAAGCCATTAGAGGAGTGACAATTGTGACTCTAAGCTCCAAGAACAAGAAGTTTCAAGCAAGCAACTTAAGGTATTCTTCTAGATCTGATTTCATATGATATGATTCAATTGTTTACACTAGATCTAGAGTTGTAAGCCTTGGATACATTGCATGTTCAATTAGAGAAACCTAGATCCAAGCATTAGGGTTTGCATATGCACATAGGAAAGTTCTTATGGCTCAAACCCATCAACACCCTCCGTCTTACTCTCTCTCATCAGCTGCACTAAGAGTCCCTACTTCCCTTTCCTAACTAGCTTGCGAATATTGTTACATATCCGCCCACTAGTTAGTTAAAGTTAGCCAGGCCCCCTTAAGCACAAAGCAAGCAGCTTCGTGCATTGAGTAAGAACATCAGGCATAACCTAATCAGGCTATCCTACTGTTGGCCATACGGGCCTAACATACAGCTCATACAACAGGCATTCAAGGCATCCTCCTAGATCCTTAGCCCTACTCTAGCACGCAGTTCTTGTAATCATATATCAGGCATACAAGACATCCTCCTAGATCCTTAGCTCTAATCTATCATGCAATTCTTAGAATCATATATCAGACATACAAGGCATCCTCCTAGATCCTTAGCCCTAATCTAGCATGCAGTTCTCAGGATCATATATCAGGCACATAACATAACAAGTATGGATATCTTGGGGAAAACTAAATTGAGCTCAGCCGGTCGCACGCATCACACACCTTGTCCTTTCTCAAATTTCTTTAACTTAAGATTTTAGAAACTGTTTTCCTTGAAAAATCTTTTATTCCCTCGGTTTAAGTCCAGACACCCCCGAGGGTGTGTCGGAATCCCTCAAGTTACAATGTGATAGATCTAAGTGTTATGCATGTTATGTGTGTATTTCTTGATTGTTGATGTGATTATGTGTGAAAACTCTATAGATCTCGAAATCTCTAACCAAAAGTAGTGATATTTGTAAACTAGAACATTTCATACTACTTACTATAAAGATAAATGTGTTAAAAATGAGAAGATCCATGAGAAACTAAATGAAATTTGGAAAAAAGGACCATTTTTGACAAATAAACAAAACGTTGAGTCCTTTATGTCATTTACGGTATTACAAGGACTAAAAAGAGTCATATTTGCTTAAAAATGGGTATTATAATCAAATTTTTCAAAAGGGCCAAAAGTGTAAAGCTAACGCCTGTGTTTCCGAGCTTGCCATTTTTAGCAATGTAATAGTCTAGGTTAACTTTTGTAACCCGTTTTGAAATAATAGAAGTATATTATTTGAGTATTATGTGTTTTGTGCCTAATTGCTTAATTATGTGGTTTGATTAATTAAGAATAAAAATAAGCGTCAAAAGTAAAGTATGAGATAAGTCTGATATCTTTACATAAAGTTGTAGTGGTCGAAATGAGGTTTCCGAATATATAAAGAATGCCAAAATCCGAGTTATAACGAAGAAGTTATGACCTGTCGAAGTTTCGCGACAGAACCGGCACGACCCAACGCGACGTAAATAGTGAATTTAAGGTAGATAGATATCTATCCTTAGTGATCTAAATGAGAATTGAAGATCTCATAGATAGTAGTGTAACGACGGAAAGACGGACGGAAACGGAGTTCAGATGAAGGAGTTATGAATTTCGAACGGAGTTTTCCTGTCCCGGCCTACTAAAGATAATATATAAGTAATATACTTATATTATATTAAAAATAAAGTCAAAATTTTCCAATGGAGTCTAAACGAGAGTTGTAGAGCATAATCTCACCTTCGCGGCGATATAAAGAACGTCGAAAACGGAGTTCGTATGCGAAAGTTATGAATTTCTGAAGTTCGGGGCGCGAAACCCCAAAACTGTCAGATGCCACGACGTGGCAAATCTCCTGTCACCTCCGGAAGTCCCCCAGATACAACTTGGGTTGACGCATGCAGTGACGACCAAGCCCACGACGTGGAAAAAGGTTGCCACGACGTGGCAAGGGCCAAATTTGCCCTATAAATAGATTTGAAGGGCCAGCCGTTTAGGGTTGCTATTTTCTCTCTTCTCTCTCCCGTTTTACCTCGATTTGCGTGCCAGAAATACCCCGAAGCCCCGGTATTATTCTCGAGCCCCGAAGCAAGTCCCGAGATCCCGAAGATCCTGAGAAGTGCGGTTCCCGAGCCGAAGCTCTGCCCGCGAGAAGTTCGATTTTTGTAGAGATCTTCCAGATCTGCTGAGGATTACTACTTCTACAAGCCGTAGTGCTGTCTGATCATCTTCTGATCAAGTGAGTGTATACTACCTTTCATAAACACGATAATAATACAAGTATGGTTAGAGTGTATTAAGTATATTGTTGTTTATGTGTATAATTTTGTTGTTATATGTGAGAATGTATATTCATTCTCTTCTATCTCATAGATCTGATTTAGTTTCTATGAAATACGTGTTATGTGGGTGTGCCTCATCTGTTATGTGGAATATGTATTGAATGAAAATGATATACAGGTTTTAAACTATGTATGAAAATATATATTTTTATCTACTAATATGTTGGGTAGAACATGGGTAGATAGTTGGTGTGTAATAAACAGATGAGAGGCCTCGATGCTGTTGTTGTTGTTGTTGATCTAGTTATTCAGCGGAGTATGCATAACGACCACATACTCTTTCTAGACAGTCCAGTGGAACGCTAGCAGGTTCATAACCTGTAGGTGTTGTGAACGATGTGTTCACCGGTGTACTCTATCCCCCTCATGGTTGCCTTTAGGATATCTATTGTTGAGGAAACCCCTTAGCAGTGATGTCCGTCCCGATGAAAATCCTAGATTAGGTCCCTTGAGATAGATGTTATTTTAGGGACGTAAAGTGAGGATAACGGGAATGGGTAATCGGGATAGTGATTGGTTGGTGAAATTAAATATAATTTATTTATTGTGGGTTGAAAACCCTATATGCTCACCAGGCTCCCAAGCCTGACCCACTCAGTTTTATTTGTATTACAGGAAGTGGCGCAAGGGCGTAAGATGGATGAATCATCGAGTTGTTTTGTTTACAAGTCTGTATATGTATATATTTGTTGAATGACTTGTAATGTTATCGTTTATGCTTTATGGTCTGTACCGGAACATGACATCCCGAGTTTTGATTATATAATGAAAATGCATCTCTTGATGAAATGCTTTGATAAATATTATTTTATCATGTTTTGTTTTGGGAACAAATTCCGCAACTCTTTTAAATCAAAAGGATTTACTCTGAAATTATTTAAAAAGCATAAATGAAATCGGTCTTTTCTGGCCAAGATTTTGGGGATGTCACAGTAAATTCTTGCAAAATGGGCCTTAGTATGGGCTTTACGGTTTTTCTTGGGCTTATTTTGTAAAAATCTCAATTTCAAAGGACTAAATAGTAATTTAATACAAATTCGAGACAAAATTGTAAATCTTTGGATTTATGGGCTGAAAATGCCACTTTGCCACTTTTATTGAATGTGGGACTAAAATGCGATTTCTACAAAATTTGGGTCGAAAATGCCATTCTTTTTAAAAATGGGTTAAAAATGTTGTTTTTATAAAGATTGGGCCGAAATTATCATACTTATCAAAAATGGGCTGAAAATATAAATTCTTATAATAATGGGCCAAAAATATCAATATATTCATATTTGGGCCAAAAATGTCAATATATATATATGGGCCGAAAATGAAGTTTCTAATCAAAATGGGCCGCAAATGTCATTTTACTAAGAATTAAGCCCATAAAATGAAAACTTTTAAGTCTTAAGGGATTTAAAGTGTCAAATTTTCCCAAAAGGTGACTAAAATTGTATAATTTCAGTCTAATGGGCCAAAAATGTCTCTATCACATAAATTAGACCTTTTTGTGTGCAAAAACAAAAAACCGAAATAACGCCAAATGGACGAAATACATCGATAACCTGTTATTGGGCCTAATACTCTCGTTACATGGTTAATGGGCCTTAGAGGTCCATTTAAGTGTATATTGAGCCTAATATTTCCATCACATGTTTATTGGGCCTTTGTGGTCCATTTATATGTTAATTAAGGCGTGAGCCATGGATCACATGTTTATTGGGTCTTAGTGGTTCATTTACATGCCTATTGGGTCTGAATTACCCTTTTACATGTTTATTGGGCCTTCGTGGTCCATCCACATGCTAATTGGGGCTTGGATTAAAAATCATATGTTTAGTGGGCCTTAAATGTCACTTACATATCCGTTGGACTTCATACAATCACTTACATACTTTAGATTTGAAACTTAAAACATATACATAAACCTTATAGATGGTGTGATACATTACTCGTAAACAAGTTAAGGATCTAATGAGACTTGTCGGTTGACACCTTTGAGTGTATGATCGTAGCTTTTAGTTATAACCAAAGTCTCCTGGAGGGAGATCGAGAGTTTATGTATAGATCTATACGGTGGTGACACCCCCACGCCTTAGCTGTTCGCTACAGCTAGACTAGGCCAGTCTAGGGCGACAAACCTTACCTTAATCAGATCGGCGCCTGAAAATGCCAAGACAGACGAACTAGTCATTATTAAGCATGGTTGTAACGCCTCACTTAGAGATTAATTCCAATAAAGATTTTGGTATACTTATACAAATCTTGACGACACTAAAAGCATACATCAACACTCAGTTTTAGGAATTCACGACTACAATACTCTTAAAAGCAGAAAATAGTGGATTTTCTTGGATGAATACATTTACACATTACTCTTACTTACGACAGAAATTACAGAATTTTTTGGACCAAAATTCATATACATTTCTAAAAACAGAATACACACATGCATTAATATCTGCTTTCGTCACATTACATTCAAACCATTTTTCAGAAAATATCGGATTTTCTGGTGTTTTACCAACCATGCAAAAACTTTTATGCAAACATGTTTATGAACTCACCAACATTATTTATGTTGACATTTTCAAAATAATTTGTATTCTCATGGAATCGTTAAGTGAAAGGTCAGCTGAGAATGTGAAATTTATTGTATTTTGTTATCATCATACATTTAATGTTTTGATCATGTAATTTAAAATATTGTACTTGATGTAAAACAATGACAATTGTATTATTTTATGCATGGTAATGATGGTGTTATGTTTCATTTATATTCATTGTGATGATATTTCAAGATGAAGTCACGCACAAGCCCCCGGACGTTTTCGCCGTCTGGTTCGGGGGCGTGACATATTATATTTATATAACTAATATAAGTAAATATATGTATAATTTATTAACGAGGCCCACATGGGGGTTTCGGGACGGGATTGTCCATCCTTGCCCCCGCCCCCGAAATTAAAACGGGGGTTAATCTTGCCCCCGTCCTCGATTTTTTAATAAATATCCCCAAACTGGACGGGGCCCACGGGAACGAGGTCGTACGCAAGTTTTTGACATCCTTAGACCAAAACCAGATATAAACTGTTCAAATTGACCACCAATCCAAAAAAATTGAGGTTCGGACCAAAACAAAAAAAAAATGCATACTATAGAAACCATTTTTACAATTTTGTCAAAAATAAGTTTACTAAAATATAAAAATAAATAAAGAGAAAATATGGTGTTTTTAAAAAAGTATTTACCATATAGGTATAGTTTTTAAAATATTTACCAAATAGATGTAGTTTCAAATTTTCATATTTATTTAATACTTTTAGTTTTTTTACTGCTATTGTTACTGTTTCTTAATATATCTTTCTTTTTATAACTTTTTACTAATAATGTTTTTCAGTTCTTTTTACAATCACAATTACACCCATCAATTTATCTGAATGTAAACCAACAATTAGGGGTGAGCAAAGCCAAACTAAGAAACCGGGAAACCGAAAAAACCGAAACCGAAGCAAAACCGACGGTTAGGGTTTAAATTTTTTAAAAACCGAAAAATTGGGTTCGGTTTCAGTTTTTACATTGAAACCGACCCACTAAACCCGTAAAACCGACCCATAGCTAAACCCATAAAACCGACCCACTAAACCCGTAAAACCGAACCATTTACATAGTAAAAAAAACACAATATTTCATATTACAACCCTAAATCTGATTTAATCTGTAAATCGAATTCACTTCTCATTTTCTCACTTAGCGTCGTTTCTCATCTCCCCTCCCCCGATCGAAACCGACGACGCAAGTACACTCCAGTAGCAGGAGCTCCGACGAGCTCAACCCCATTCCCAAACCGCCGATGCCACCCTTCCAAGTTCCAAAGCTGCTAGCCCGCTACGCCTCCGACGATTCCTTCTCGCTTCTCAGGTTTGTTTTCAAATTTCTCCATTCTAGCTTTTCAGTTTCTCACTTCTTGGTTGCAATTGCCAATTTGTACGTTGCTTTGTTGCTATTAGATTACATGTTCATCCCCAAACAACCAAGTGTTGATGTTGCTTTGCTGAAATATTTGTTCAATTTATGAAATTAGTACACGAGTTTAGAATGACAGGAAATTGTCGAGTGCCGACTGTTCTATAGCGACCTAAACATAATTTTTTTTATTATGAAATTATTACACCGATTTTGGCTGTTTGATTATGGATTCTGTCATTTTGATGCTGAAATATTGTTCCTATATCACCTAAAAACCTAATTTTTTTGATAATGCTAGAAACTGTTGTTGTTGATTGCATTTTTTTCTATGTAGATGGAAAGGTCTCAACTAGTTGCACAAACTGTTGATGTTGATGCTCCACAAATTGTTGATGTTGATGAAGAAGATGATTAAGAAGTTGCAGATAATAATGGTGGTTGTCATAGAGTATCTTGGGTATGGCAACATTTTATTACTCAATAATCATTGATCAATACTAATGTTTTTTGGTTTGTAGATGAATAGAGAATTAGTGGAGAGATTTACATGGATGTGGATTGAATATTCATGTTTGCGTGTTTTGGTTGTAATTGACTATTTGACTATTCTGGACTTTGTGTTTTAGTTTGATTGTGTGTTTGGTTGTAATCGTCTAATCGACAATTTTGGACTTTGTGTTTTAGTTTGATTGTGTGTTAGGTTGTAATAGACAGTTTGGTTGTAAAACTCATGTTTTTTGAAGTATTTAACTTCAACTAGGTGTTTTTTTTTAATTATTTAACTTATTGCTCTATTTCTGGAAAATGAGATTAAACCCAAAACCCATGGGTTTAAGCTCAGAAACCGTAAGTGTATGGGTTGAACCCAAGAAACCAAGAAACCGCCCAAACCGATATCAGAACCTGAGAAACCGAACCGACCAAAAACTGATCTTATTGGGTTCTGAAAACCAAAAACCGATCATTTATGGGTTGGGTTGTGTTGGGGTCCAAAACCGACCCATGCACAGCCCTACCAACAATGGTTTCTTGCAAAAACCAACAAAGAATTTTTTGAATTTAAACCAACAAAGTACAAACATCATTTTAAAATAAAACCAACAATCATAATCTTAAAATAAAACTAATTCTTATAACCCAACTTACAAAAAACAAAAGAAAATAATAAACATTTGGAATAGCTCATTCGGTGACCAATATCTAAAAGTACTTGAAATTTTTTGTCAAAAGATTCTTCATCATCTTCTTCTCGATGCCATCTTCTTTGAACCTATCATTTTGCATCAACTTCATTGTTACTCGTTATTGCATTGCTCACAACAATTTGAAAGATTGCGTAGAAATCCTAATTGTTCAGATTTGACATTAGCATCCACGTACCAAAAACAACATAAAAAAGCAGAAACATGTCATTAGTTATAATCAAAAACTCAAACTCAGATTCAGAAACTAGACATGGACAACATTGAAGCAATCAAAAAACATCAGCAATATGTAAATTTCAATGACACCATCACTAATATGTAATCATAAATCAAGCAAAACAATATCAACAATCAAAACACATCAGACAAGATCAACAATAAAAAAACTAACATCATTAATCTACAATCAGAAACTCAAACTCAAATTCTGAAATCTGACCTAAGAAAGTTCAATGTAAATTTCGACAACATCAACAATTAAAACACCACATCAAACAAGATCAACAATCAAAAAACGACATCAGTAATATATAATCAGAAACTCAAACTCAAATTCTGAAATCTAAACTAAGCAAGTTCAATGTAGATTGTATACAGACAAGAAAGTTTAAAATTGTAATTTAAAGTAAAAACCTGGTAGAATGAAAATGAAATTTAAAAAATATGTATTCAATATGCCTAAAAAAAGGCATAAATCGACGATAAAAATATTATAATCAAAGTTGAGATAGAGTTCAAAATCGAACCTGAAATGGAATCTCCGATTGGAGGAGTGGACGGAGGTGGAATTGCCACCGTATGGTGTGGCCGGAGATGGAATGGTCGGCTGAAGTTGTGGCTGAAGATGCAAGTGTGGCCGGAGATGGAAAACGTTGGTGTGGTTCATACCTTTTCACGTTGTAGCTTGTGTCATTCAAATGTGTGGGCGGAGGTGAAGGGGGTGTTTGAGATTGCTTTTAAAACAACTTTTGTTTTTTAACTTTTCCAAAAAGTTAAAAAATGGCTAAAAGATGTTTGGGTAATGCAAAAGATCTTTTAAAATAACTTTTTTTTTTATATAGGAGGAAAAGATAGTGTTTCAAAAGTCACAAAATCCTATCTTTTGTGATTTTTGGGACTTTTTAACATGAAAGTATAACTTTTAACTTAAAAACAAATACAAACACATTTTAAAGATTATCTTTTGAAAAACGTCACTAACCAAAAAGTCCTTTAACAAAAAGGACTTTTAACATCAAAAAGTAATCCTAAACACCCCCGAAGCCGTCGTTCATATCAATGGCCAGAGATGAATATGAGGTCGGAGAGACAATCGTGTCTTCATATTTTCTTCCCTATTTATTGTGTCTTCCGAAGAGGAAAAGATGAAAGTAGGGCACAATTGATCTTTTTTTTTTTACTAAACGTAAATAACCTTGTTTTGGTAAATACTTTTAAAACCATTAAAGTAAATATATTTTTTTTAAAAACACTATTGTGTTCAAAAACTCTTTTGTCCAAAATAAGTTTACTAAAATATAAAAATAATTAAAGAGAAAATATGGGAGTGTGGGGGATTGAGAAAGACACGTAATGCAATGGTTAGCCAATGAATAGGAGACACAAATGGCGGATTACTCCCACCAATCAGAATATTCAAGCGTAAAAATTTTGGTGCTGCGGTCGTTAAACGAACAGATCATGAAGAGATTCGTCATCGCTATTTGTCGCTATGCAGTATCGAGCATTGATGAAAAAGTAGAAACTGAAGGTAGCAGTCTGCACGTTACATGCTTCGTACTTCCTTGATTCAATTGCTTGCTCTGTCTATATCTACTTCTTGATTTTTTTCTCGTCACTACGCTTGACTCAGAACCTTGACGATCTTTATCTGAATCTCCTTCGTCAATTTACTCTGTAAGCATCGTCAGTTTCAATTTCAATTTCAGCTTCTCTCCCGATGTGTTTATGTAGCATATTCTCGCTTGTTCAAATTGATTCGTGAGTCAATTCTATATGTTTTTTTACTATCGTTTGAATTTCTTAATTGATATGATTCATATATCGAAAAGGTCAAAGCAAGTGATTAACTTGTTTTCAGGTTGTGCTATGTTCGATATATTGCTTTAATTCGAGTTGGATATGCAAGTTAGGTTTTCTCTTTTGCTCACAAATATGTAAAAATTCAGGTGTGTTTCTTCTTAAATGGCGGCAATACTAGCTTCTAATAGCTGCTATTGCCGTGATGTACAATTGGTAAATCAAGGAAGAACAGCTGAAAATCTCAGCTTCTCAAGATCTCTTTCTATCCAAAAGTTGGATCGCCATGAATGTGCTTCACATAAAACTGAAAGGTTTCGCAAATTTCATGTTAAGATGCAGCAGACAGAATCGCCCATGAAATTTGGTACCAACGGTCGACCTGTAAAGTTGGATACAAATGGTCAAACTGTGAAGTTGGGTGCCAATGGTAAACCAGTAAATTTGGACACCAATGGTAAACCTGTAAAGTTGGGTTCCAATGGTAAACCAGTCACCATGGTTTCCACCAGTGAACTTGTAAACAACAAGACTCCATCCAAACAAACATCAGGATTAGTGAATGGATCAAGATCAGCACAAATTGTTAATGGGACAAGTCTTGTTAAGAGAGAAACCACTCCAGCACTAGTTAAGTCTGTAAAAGTTAAAGAACCCACAGGATTTCCATCTTCTGAAGAATTAAAGGTCTTGCCATCAGATGAAAGTTTCAGTTGGGCAAATGAAAATTATAATTCGGTACAAAGATCGATAGATGTTTGGTCTTTTGTTCTTTCTTTGCGTGTTCGTGTTCTATTGGACAATGCAAAATGGGCATATCCTGGAGGCTTCACAGAAGAAAAACAGGTTTGTATAATTATATCCGAATATGGCTGTTTCTTTTGTCCCCCATTAAGTAAAAAAGAATCAACCCCTTAGTTTCTGTTATCATCCATTTACTAACTGCTATATGCATATTTAGAAAAACAGAAGAAGAAAAACAGCTTCATGGTTAAGAGAGAGTGTGCTTCAACTTGGCCCAACTTTTATAAAACTCGGGCAGTTATCTTCAACAAGATCAGATCTATTTCCACGTGAATTTGTCGACGAGCTTGCTAAATTACAGGTATAGTTTCCCTTCTCTAAATATAAACTTCTAGATTACATCAAAGGTTATAATGAGGATTCTGATGTTTTTTGTTAAATATGGCAATCATATGATTCAGGACAGAGTACCAGCTTTCTCACCAGCAAAAGCAAAAGGTTTTATTGAAAAAGAATTGGGAGCTCCTGTTCATATAATCTTTAAGGAGTTTGAAGAAAGACCAATTGCAGCTGCTAGTCTTGGTCAGGTGAAGTCTATCTCTATCATTTCTTTTTAAATCTAATTAAATTATCTTAATATGGACCTCATGAAATTTTTTGGTTTAGGTACATCGTGCAATATTACATAATGGAGAGAAAGTGGTTGTTAAAGTTCAAAGACCTGGTTTGAAGAAACTTTTTGACATAGATTTAAGTGAGTATCCCTCTTACATATTTACCTACAGTTTTTCAGTTTTTAGTTTTTATCATAAATATCCTTTTTTTCATTCAGAGAATTTAAAGCTGGTGGCTGAGTATTTTCAAAGGAGTGAAAGTCTTGGTGGTCCAACAAGAGACTGGATAGGCATCTATGATGAATGTGCCAAGTAAGTATGCATTCCATGATAACACTGAAGATTTTGTCTGATGTTCGTATTTACCATCATTTCTATACACATAAGGATAAAATGGTCATTTACTTAGATTCATAAAGTTCATTCGAACCAAAAAAAAACAAAGTCTTTATGTATACAACACTTCATCCAGACTGACTCCATTACCCATTCAGCCACTTTATACACAAGGATAAAATGGTCCTTTACTAAGTTGATTTTTTGCAGGATCTTGTATGAGGAGATTGATTATATAAACGAAGGGAAAAATGCTGATAAATTTCGTAGGGATTTTCGTAATGTTAAGTGGGTCCGAGTGCCTGTATGTTTCTTCCTGGAGCCCTTTCCGTTTTTGTTTTATTGTAATAAACATCAAGAAAAAAATGTATATATCATGGAATTTTATGCATTATGATATAATTTAATGGTCATTGTTGTGATGCAGCAAGTATTCTGGGATTATACTGCAACAAAGGTGCTAACTTTGGAGTATGTACCAGGTTTCAATCTGAACTCTATTATTATTTGGGTTTATTTAATCTGTTATTTATTTCCAAAGAGCCATATAGTTACTTACCATAATTAAATTTATGTTAAACAGGAATTAAGATCAATAATTTGGATTTGATAAAAGAAAGGGGTTATAGTCGATCTCAAATCTCTTCACATGCCATTGAAGCATACTTGATTCAGGTTTAAAAATCTTCCTCTTTATCCATCATCTGTCATAACTCATATTTATTGATTAACAAAAAGTCTTTTCTTTTCAAATCAGTTTTTATTAAATTTTGTCAATTCTATATGCAGATACTGAAAACTGGTTTCTTTCATGCTGATCCTCACCCTGGAAATCTTGCAATTGACTCAGATGAATCACTAATCTACTATGATTTTGGCATGATGGGGGAGATTAAATCCTTCACTAGAGAAAGATTGATGGATCTTTTTTATGCAGTTTATGAAAAAGATGCAAAAAAGGTCTAAAAACTTTTTTTATTATTTTATTTGCTTCAATACAATAAGTACTTGGAATTGGATTAGCTTAAAAATAGTATCTTTTATTGCTATTTTTGCAGGTTATGAACAGTTTGATAAGTCTTGAAGCACTTCAACCTACTGGAGACATGTCATCAGTATGTAAAAAATAGTATCTTATCATTCAAAATTGAGTAAATTACAGAAATAGTTCCTGTGTTTTATCATTTTACCGTGTTTACTCCAAAAATGACACTTTTTTCGATGTTGGTCCTTATTTCAAGGTTTCATATAAATTTTGGTCCCTGGAACCCTGAAATAAGGACTAAAACTGCAAAAGGTTTATAATTTTGGACTAAACATGGTAAACATTAAGAAAATAGAGGGACCATATTTGTAATTGATTTACCTGTTAAAGTTTCGAGAGTGGATTACCATTTTTGGTGCTTGAGTATAGCTGATACTTTCAATATTGGTACCAAAAAATTTTCTCTTGCAATGTTGGTCCTTATCTGAGGTTTTTGTAACATTTTTAGTCCATGTTCACTATATCAGAACAAGAACCAAAAAAGTTACAAAAACCTCAAAAAAGGACCAAAACCGCAAGAGAAAACTTTATGGGATCAAAATTGCAAAAATCAGCTATACATGGGACAAAAATGTAATTAACTCAAATTTCAGTGTCTTATGTTCTAACTTTTAATACCTGATTGTATTTTCAATCATAGGTGAGAAGATCTGTTCAGTTCTTTTTGGATAATTCTTTAAACCAGTCACCAGATCAGCAAACAACTTTGGCTGCAATAGGCGAGGTATGCTGTTTCATGCATTTTTACAATTACTTTTAAGTTTCCTGGATGGGCTAAAACGTAATTTCACAAATTTAATGCAATAAGACTTTTTTGATAATGTCATGATTTGCTTGCAGGATTTATTTTCCATTGCCACAGATCAACCTTTCCGGTTCCCATCAAACTTCACATTTGTGATTAGGGCTTTTTCCACTCTTGAAGGTCACCTTCCTCTCTCTTTCCACACACACACACACTGACACACACGAATATATATATATATATATATATATATATATATATATATATATATATATATATATGTACATAAATATATGCATATTCATATACAATATAGCCAATCTGACTACTTGTAATTATGTCTCATAGGCATTGGCTACTCACTGGATCCAGATTTTTCATTTGTCAAGATTGCTGCACCTTATGCACAGGTTAGATATTTTTCTAAGGGGCTGTTTCTTCTTAAAATAAAAACTACTTAGAAATATTTAAATCTGTGTCCTCTAACATCACATTTTTAAATTACTTACAGGAGTTATTAGATCTCAAACAACAGCGCAGTGGGACACAACTTGTACAGGAGATACGAAAACAAGCTGATGATGTAAGTAAAATATATGTATATATATATATATATATATATATATATATATATATATATATATATATATATATATATATATATATATATCTTTCACCATTTTCCCTTAAATAAAAATATAAAATTGTTAAATGTTTCTAAAAACTTTCAGGCAAGATCATACACAATGTCAATGCCTTATAGAGTTCAACGAATCGAAGAGTTTGTAAAACAACTAGAATCAGGAGACCTTAAACTTCGTGTCAGAGTTCTCGAGGTATACTTTACATTTTTTTTTACCTTACTCTACCCCATAATAGCAATTTTTTTTTATATAATTATTTTAATATTTTTAAATGTTTATTAGTCTGAGAGAGCAGCTAGGAAGGCAACAATATTGCAAATGGGAACCCTGTATACGGTTCTCGGGGGTACACTTGTAAATATTGGTCTCACAATGACCACTCAAGGCAACCAACTTATAGCAAATGGGTCATTTATTGCTGCTGGTGAGTGATATAAATTTTTTTAGAGTAAATTACATTTTAAGTACTTGAGGTAAGCTATTTTTTTCAATTTTGGTCCGAAAAAGTTTTCGTGGTCCTTATTTGAGGTTTGTGTAACGTTTTTGGTCACTATTCCATGTGAAATGACTATATTTCACTTGGGAAAAGTGACCAAAAATGTTACAAGAACCTTAAAAAGGACCAAAATTGTAACAACCAGTAATACTTAAGGACCAAAAATGTTGCAAGAACCTCAAATAAGGACCAAAATCGCAAAATCAGCTATACTCAGGAACCAAAATGTTACAAGCACCTCAAAGAGGATCAAAATTGCAAAAATCAGTTATACCCAGGTACCAAAAATGTTACAAGAACCTCAAGGACTAAATTTGCAAAAATCAGCTATAGTCAAGGACCAAAAATGTTTAAAGAACCTTACATAAGGACCGAATTTGAAAAAATCAGTTATACTCAAGGACCAAAAAATGTTACAAGAACCTCAAATAAGGACCAAAATTGCAAAAACCAGCTATACTCAAGGACCAAAATGTTACAATAACCTCGAATAAGGACCAAAACTTAAAAACTCAGTTAAAATCAAGGAGTGAAAATGTAATTAAATTTTGTTTTTTAAGTTGGGATTTTATTTCGTAGGTGATGAATATTAACAAATTATATGAATGCAGGTGTTTTTCTAGCATTACTTATTAGGTCAATGCAAAGGGTGAAGAAGCTTGATAAATTTGAAAAGATGATTTAAATTTAGGAACATTATTTCGGTTCCCAATTTAAGTACCTAAATAGCATTTTTTAAACACATGTATTATTTTGTATACATAGCTGTATAGAAAAGAAAGTAAAGCTCAATTGCAAATAGATACAATTAAAAGTCCCTTTACTTTTTTTTTTTACCAATATAAATGTATTTAATTTTACCCAATATAACTATGTAATTACATTTCTTTACCCCATAATAGCGATGTATTTTCATATTTCATCAATCATAACAATGTGTAACTCATTGTATAAGCATACTTACATTTCTTTACGTATAATAGCAATGTACTCACAATAGCAACATGCTTATATTTCTTTGCTGATAATGAGAATAATGGTAGCCAAATTGTAAACACGTTGCTATTATGAGTAAAAATTACAAGTATATTGCTATTATGGGTACAAATAAAGTACATTGATATAACTTTGTAAAACACTTTAACTACATATGCAACACATTTTTTAAGAGGGTGCTATCATTGAAACGTGAGTTGTCTTTTAAGTGTGACATAATAAAATCATTCACGTTTTAAAAGTTGTCTAATAAACAATCATATACTAGAATAATTGGTATCATAATATCAACTAAACTTTTAAAACCATTTTTTTTCTAAATATTTAAAAATCATCATACATAACATCGCTATATGTCTTTTTGTAGCTGTAATGTTCCGATATTCAGTAAGAAACCAAAATCTTTTAAGAAACCAGTAAAACCAATCTCGTCCACCTGTTTATTTTGATCTCACAAGTTAATTCGCTATTAATTAAGTAAAATAGTAATTTAGTAAATATTTAATTCTTGTAACTAACATTTGTAATTATTTAACGTTCCTTAATTTAAGCAAACCACTATTTTTGTTTTTTTTTTTTATGGTTTTATTTTTATCTGGAAATAAATGAATATAGCAAAATTCACACACTTTGTTATCTATAATCTATAAATAGACATTATATTGATACATAAAATACAATTTTTTTTATTATTTTAATTTGCTTACACTCACAATGTAAATTTGACCCATACCTATTTTTTACATATGTTAATTCACTTGTAAATAACCAATGTAGTCGTACATGAGTAATAAATATTCATATGATCATTGATCTAATCATTAGAATGTTATATGTGAATTTGAGTAAATATTCACATGTACACAAGTATTTTTTAGATCGATCAACTAATTAAGAAAAATCAAGTGGATTACTCATATTCACATGTGAATGTCAGATGACCATATTATCGTTTTAAAAAAGGTAAATGTATATTTTGAATATCTACTTGAATTCACATGTAAAAATCGAATAGTCAGATTATCAATTATTCAGATTCATTATTCGCGGCTAAATAACTTTTACGTATATATATATATATATATATATATATATATATATATATATATATATATATATATATATATATATATATATATGGGACGGTTCACTCAAGATTTCTATTTTATTTTGACGCTCTAACGCTTCAACGTACCAACAGCAGCGGATTATGTCTAATCATAAATGATTACATGAGAGAGAGGTATAATCATATATGATTATACATGTTTATACGTATATGCCTAATCATAAATGATTATAAATATATGTATGTTCACAAATTAATAATCATATATGATTATAACAGTTGGTGGCAGAAAAGGTTATGATGACAGAGGTGACGGAGGTGACAGTGGTGGGGTCGGTTGGTGGCAAAGGTGGTGGTAGTGGTGGTGGCGGTGGCGGTTGTGGTGGTGGAGAAGGTGGAGGAGGTGAAAGGAACGGACGACGTTACATAATCATTTATGATTATAACTAACTCATTGCTTCGGTACGTCAAAAGGTTAGAGCGGCAAATGTGAATTATGTGGTTGGGGTTGAATCTCAAGATCTCTATTTTATTTTGAATTTCAATGGAACCTACTTCTATATATATAATATAGATGTTTTCAGAATGTTCCTATGATCGAGTTGTTTCCTAGATAGACTGTTTTGGATGTCAATTCTAATTGTTATGTTGTAGGCGTCACGGTAAAATACGATAACAACTAGCAGTTGTGTTGGATATATGATCCAAAAGGAGGTACTCAAATTTCTCAATTTTCGGCAATGATAGACTTATTAGCTAATATCCAGTTTCAGGATTCTAAAGATTCTTGGATGTGGAATTCGGCTAATAATGTCGAGTTTTCAATGAAAGATACACGAGAGGTTACTGACAACTTAGTGTTACCACATGATTCGAGTGAAAACGAGATGGAATAGATTGGTACCACTCAAAGTGAATACATTTAGTTGGAGAGCTTCTTTAAAGCGCATTCCTACTAAAGACAACCTTATTTCTAGATGTATCGCTATTCCTAGTTTCCTATGTCCGATTTGCATGGATCAAGTGGAGAGTGTTAATCATTTTTTTCTTGAGTGTTTGGTTACTAAACTTTTTCTTTCAATTGGGTGGTGCATCGAAAACATAAATTCCCTCTTCAATGGAATTTATGGCTTTAAAAACCCATTTTAAACACTTTGATGTAATTCTTTTATTTTGGCTTTAGCTTCTTACTACGGGTTTATATATATATATATATATATATATATATATATATATATATATATATATATATATATAGGGTTAGGTTATTTTGTTTTTACTAACTACTGTGTGCCAGAATGCACAGATCTGGACCATCGGATGGAATATAATCAAAGGTAATGATCTGAGGGTCTATGATAGTAGAATATGATAACATGTACCATATAATCATACAAATTTCAACATAAGGGCATTTTAGTCAATTAACCTATATTAAAAAAGGAAATTTTCGGATTTTTAGGGATGATTAATTTCTTTATTTTTTAAAATTCTGAATATTTTAAACTAATTCAAATTTAAAATCCGATTTTATTCTGTCAGAATGATAGAATGCCAACCATAAACTAGTAAATATATTTTTCGATTTTATTCTGTCAGAATGACAGAATGTCAACCATAAACTAGTAAATACATTTTGAAAGACTACACAAAATCGATTCTTGAACTAATAATATATCAAAAAATTACACTATATGATTGTGATTCATTGAATAATAACAAATATTCTGAAAGAATAACAAGTATAATTCTTAAAAAATAATAGCATTCTTAAACAATGAGTGTGATCATTCTTTAATTCATTCTTCAACCCTTTCCCATCAGGTCTTCAAGCCATTCTTGAAGCCATTTCTACCAGAAATTCATTGCCAAGTAATTTGTAGTGATACACTTGTAAAACCTGCACATTAAACATACAAATAATTAACTACAATTCTATCAGAATACAACAATAATATTCTAACAAAATAAACTATTCTGCAAGAATATTCTTTAAGAATTTGTATAATCAAGAATATACCCAACAAACAAAATAAGGAGCTAGCATCAACCTATTCTGACAGAATAAGGAACTAACATTCTTCGGGTTCCCTGTGTTTCTTCTCGATATGATCAATGTATTTAACGACAAATTCTGACAGAATAAGGAACTAGCATCAACCTATTGTTATGAAAATGGCATCCAACCCAATCTAAATTGAGTTATATAGTTCTGAAAAGAATAAGGAACAAAGTGAAGTAAAAACATTAAAGATTTTTAACTGTTTTTTCATTAAGACATTTTATCGAACACATGGAGGCCATGACAGAATGTTGTTTGTAAACAAAAATTGCAAATATGGTAATGGATCATAACTCATAAGACTTACATTGATGGATGAAAATGAGGAATACCAGGCAGATTACAACTTATTCCCAACAAGAATCTTGTTAACATTGTCTGAAGCATGTTGTTCAATGTTGCGAATCCAGTTTCTTATGTCTGGAGATATAAAGAGATTTGTCAACAATGTGTCATTCATTATAAGGTAAAAAAACTTACTGTTGAAAGATGATTCGTCAGTAACATCATACACCAATAAAATCCCCATAGCATCCCTGTAGTAAGCTGGAGTATAGAGGGGTAAAAGTGTCAATTACTAGCATTATAATCTGAAAAACATGAGAAAAATCTATACCTGTTGTGATGGTTTGGAATCGTTCTTGACCAGCTGTCTCCTAAATTTGGAGTTTGATCCGTTTGCCATCAAGTTCAACGGTTCTTATCTTGAAATCAATACTCTATTAAGAGTTTTTTTTAACATATTTAAAAAACAAATTAATTTTTAATACAGTAGTTAAGAAATTAACTCACCCAATTGTAGTGATGAAACTAATGGTGAAAGAACCATCAGAAAAACACAAAAGAAGGCAACTTTTACCCACACCTATAATTAATTACCATTGTTATAACACACATATGCATATTCATCATAACACAAAACATTGGAATTTGGAAAAAAACACAGTCCATGCAGAAATATTACAATCGAACTATAAGTACACCCAGAAACAATTGAATTAAATTACCCAGAAAAATCGAGAATAAATTGTATAAACTTACTAATAGGAAGAACATGAGCATAGATCAGCGGAACTAAAAACTTAAACGGAGCTCCATTACTTTGCCTGATTTAAAATCAACATACGATGCTGAAGAGGAATTGTGCTTGTGAAACCTATTCATCATCTTCTCCTTCATCATCTCCTTCATTCTGATTAGCAGCCAATCTTCAGAATCATTTGAACTTAGAATCTTCATAATCAAATGGTGATTTTAGGGTTTATTGCGGCTGTGGTGGTCGTGGTGTCCGATGACTTTCGTGATTTAGGGTTGGGTTGTGAAGAAGCGGAGAAGAAGATGAAGGCAGGCCGTGCTTCCTCCTTTTATTTTGGTGATTTTAAAATCAAATTCCCCATTTATCTCAATTACCATAAATTTAGAGTCATGATTTACTAATTTACCCTTATTAATTTATTTAATGATTAAATTATTCCTAAATTCCTATTGGTGCATTCATGCACACAATAATTGCTAAAAACATTTGAACCTATATATATATATATATATATATATATATATATATATATATATATATATATATATATATATATATATACTAGCCGTTTACCCGTGCAAAGCGGCGGGCGACAAATAGTTTGTTTCGACAATTAATTTCTTTTCGATGGAGAATGATTATTTTCAATTCAATCATTAGTTTGTTTTAGGAAACATGTCATATTAAAAATAAAGAAAATTCATGAAATGACCAAATTATAGAGTGTTGACTATTTATTTGGATGAAAAAAGATCTGGTCAAAACTTTGGAAGAGAAGATTTATAGGAGTTTGTTTAAATTTTAATATTATTTTATTAGTGATTAGTTGTACAATTAGCTTAATGATTTGGACGTCTTAAAAAATATTATTATTTTATTCAATCTATTTTTAAAAATAGTGGGATTTGTTTTATAAGATAGTATATCTATATATATATATATATATATATATATATATATATATATATATATATATATATATATATATATATATATATATATATATATATATCCATTTGTTCTAAAAATAAAAATAAAAGGTAGATGTGATATCTTAGACATAGAAAACCGTTCTAAAAAAATAAAAGGAAAAGATATATAATATTTTGGGCATAAAAAGGTCAAGAAGAGGCATCCATTGACAAATGTTTTAGGGTCATCCGAAGTTGACCAGATTCTTCCCAATCAGAACCCATCGAATGAAACAACATTTTGGATTTCCTTTCATATCGACAGTTACTATATACAATTTATATGATATTAAAACAGATCACCAATATTTCAAAATATTATGAATGTAAATAAAGTTATAATGGATAAAACCTTCTGCTCATCATTTATTTTAAAACCATATTTTATTTAATGTATGTATTATGAAAATAACTATATAGAATATGAATCATTTAGTGGTTTGTTTATTTATTTATTTTAAATGTAACCTTGCATCACACGAACATGAATTCGTGAATTGGAACAACAGAAACCCCACTTGTGATTAAACCTTTTCAACAAGAGGCCGCTAGAAAATTATATAATAAACTTTCCACCTCAAAAGGAAAATGTTTATTTTATTTTATTTATTTATTTATATATAGTTTTAATATAAAAATAAGGTTTTTAAATAAGAATGATAGAGAAAACATGTAGTGCAACATCAAAATTATCAATCTTATATATAATAGTAGACGTTTTAATGAAGCATTAAAATACATCTCATATATCATTAGTGATTTTTTGTTGATTATATACATATTTATATTATCTCCTTAAATTTGATACAATTTAATCATGGTTTAGTTTATACTACATGTTGTTAATAAGCATATTGATTGAGTTAGATGATAACATAAGTTCGAATTAAAATAGATAATTCTTTAGTGTTGTGGCAGTAAGTAAAAATTTCTGTTACTTTTTTGTGCTATGTATATATAATGGGTGTTGAATATGATTACAATTTACAAATCATAATAATCATATTTAGATAAAGAGAAATCAAATATCCTTTTGATCATTTTTTCTATTCATTAGATTAAAAAAAATATATTAAAAGAAAGAATCTATATGTTATTATTTTATATGAGTAGGAATATATATATAGGAACAAATAATAGAAGGATATTTAATTTCTCTTAGATAAATATAATCTAAAAGCTATTTCAAAAACTTTTAGATTTTAGAAGCTATGAACTTTTAATTTTGTATATAATTTTATCTTTTTAAATGCTAACAAGTAATTTTTTATTAACATTTCCGTACAACTATATAATGTATTAATTGTTATGTATGGCAAAAAACTATTATGTAGGAATCACTAATTTTTTATTTTGCCGTAATCTTTAGGTTTTTAGATGAATAATGTAGTATTTTCGTTGTATAGAATGAGATAATATTGAAGTCAAATAGTCAATAAGGTCAGGTAATTAAAATAGCTTGATATAGGCTACAATCGTGTGCCGCCTTCCCCACCTACCTGTCTTCCAACACCATATAAATAAGCAGTGCTTTCACTCCGATTTCTCCGAACCACCTGCATCTCTCCCTCACTCACTCACACAACAACACACAGTGCTACCTGCTGCAGAGCATTCCGATTTCGAAGGTACTTTCCTATCGTTTAATCGATTTCTTTTCTCATACTACAATTCATGTCGAAATTTTCATGCTCCATGTGTCTTTTTGTTAGAAAAAATCACGATTTATCCGATTCTTTTCTACATGGATCTATTGTGGGATGATTGAGGATTTTTTTTCGAGTCGATCTGTTAGCTTAGGTTATTGATTTGTGAAACGTAGTATTTAATTGATAACTACGAATCGGAATCATTCCAAGGTAGTTTGAAAAGAGAATCATCGATTTGACTGTTAAGCAATAAGATTTATTCGTTGGCTGATGAGAAAGAGAAACATGTCTAATTTGACATATGGACTTGATTTTCTTCGACTTGAAATCTGAATTCTTTTACGTAAATGTAAAACAGATATCCTATTACACATTGTGATGGCTCCAGCTGCAGCATCGGATGGTTCTGATAAGATCAAGCCTAGAGGTAAGTTTATTATTCTTGCATGTAAATTTTATTATAGTTCTTATATTAGGAAGATTTTAGTCGATTTGTTTCCCAGAATAAGAATAAGCTATCTACTCACCCAGACAATTTGTTTGATTATCATTTATCACAGCAAAACAAGATTTCCACATATATGTATAATACACCATACGAGCTCCTGCTTCTTATGCTTATCTTACATCTTTATCTCAGTAAAACCATGTGTTACAAAAAGTTACACTTAAATTTTGGCGAATCTATGTCTGAAATTGTTGTTGATTGAGGGAAAAAAATGAATTTTCTGACATATGTCCTATCCACTAAAACTTTTGGTAATAGCTACTTAAGAAGATCATACAGTATTCTGTTTAAGAAAGTAGTTACCTTGTGCATTTTTTGCATTTGGAAAATTATAGCTTTGACATGAAATAAAATCAAGCAATCTCATGTTTGATGTTTCCATTAACTCACACCTTGGTTTTGCATGAACAGATGTATGTATTGTTGGTGTTGCACGCACACCACTTGGTGGATTTCTTGGTTCTCTTTCATCTTTACCAGCCACCAAACTTGGGTCCATTGCAATTCAATGTAAGTTCAACTTTCTTTTTTTTCATCTTTCCTCACATAAAGTTTTAATTTACTTACTTTCTTTATGTAAAACTTCAGGTGCTCTAAAGAGGGCAAACATTGATCCATCTCTTGTAGAAGAAGTTTTCTTTGGAAATGTTCTTGGTGCCAATTTGGGACAGGGTCCCGCTAGACAAGCAGCATTAGGTGCAGGAATCCCTAATACAGTAGTCTCCACATCTGTTAACAAAGTTTGTGCATCAGGGATGAAAGGTGTGTCAACTTTTTCAATAAACATGTCATCAAATTTCCAAAAAAAAAGCATTTTTTTAAAACATTTAAATAGTCAAGAACTCCATGACATGTGTAACATGTTTTTCTTGTATAATTGCAGCCACCATGTTTGCAGCACAGAGTATCCAATTAGGTCAAAATGATATAGTTGTAGCTGGTGGTATGGAAAGCATGTCCAATGTCCCCAAATATATTGCAGAAGCAAGGTTAATATAATATCTTCTCTTCTTGATATTGTAAAATTTATTATAAAAGTGGGATTTCCTAATCTTAAATATATTTGGTACTTCAGTAGTGTATCAAATTAATTATTCATTGATAATAATTATGAAACCATGTGTTTATGTTAACATCAATCTGTGATAAAGAGAAGCTTGTCCTTTTCTACTCAGATCTTTCAGTTAGATGTCCATATCAAGTAGTTCAATAAATGGGTTTGAATTTTACAACTTCTACCCTTATTTATTGGTAATCCCACAAGTTGTTTCATGTAGTCTTCTGGTAGCAGGCCCATGATTTGAAGGGTAAAACCGGAAGTCTACATAGATTGTGATAAATCAAATGGATGATTAATATAAAATATTAAGTTCAATAAAATTATATAAAAAAACGAGAAAGGGGTAATATAGTCATTTTACTTGGAACAAAGACCAAAAGGTCACAAAAATCTCCAATAAGGATCAAAATTGCAAAAAAACAGTGATACTCAGGGACCATTTATGTAACTTACTCATTTTTTAAAAGTGTCCTTGAATTGTTTATGACTGCAGGAAGGGATCTAAATTTGGACATGATACACTTGTTGATGGAATCTTGAAAGATGGATTGTGGGATGTTTACACCGATGCCAAAATGGGAACATGTGCTGAATTATGTGCAGATACACATGAAATAACAAGAGAACAACAGGTATATATATATATATATATATATATATATATATATATATATATATATATATATATATATATACACACACACACACACACACATAATAGCAATCAATGTACTTACAATTTCTCTACAGGATGACTATGCCATTCAGAGTTTTGAACGTGCTATTGCTGCTCGAGATAATGGTGCCTTTTCATGGGAAATTGCCCCTGTGAGATTACTATTTTTTACTAAATAATAAAATTTATAAATAAAAATGTTTTTGCCAACACCATTATAACTGACAGGTGTCTGTAATTTTACAGGTTGAAGTTCCTGGCCCACGAGGAAGACCATCGACAATTGTTGACAAGGATGATGATTTGGCAAAGGTGACATGTCATTATATGCTAGCTAAATTATATCTTCACCTTCTATTATAGAGTAAATTACATTTTTAGTCCTGAGTATAGCTGAATTTTTCAGTTTTGGTGCTTATTAGGGGTTTTTGGTCCTTGTTTAAACTAAAATGACTAAATTTTTGGGACCAAATTTGAAAAAATCAGCTATACTTGGGTACCTAAAATAGCCATTTTACTTACATAAGGGACAAAAAAATGTTACAAGAACCTCAAATAAGGACCAAAATTGCAAGGAAAATCTTGTTGGGACCAAAAATGAAAATATATAAGCTATACTCGGGGACCAAAAATGTAATTTACTCATAATTTGAATTATACATTTTCTAGTTTGATGCTGCAAAGTTAAGGAAGTTGCGTCCAGCTTTCAAGGAGAATGGTGGCAGTGTGACTGCTGGAAATTCCTCGGGTATAAAGTAAGCAATACATAATTGATAATTCAATTCCATTTTCGTTTATTTAATTTTAAATTCGATAGTTAACAATTATTAATTTTTGTATACAGTGATGGTGCTGCTGCACTTGTGTTGGTTAGTGGTGAGAAGGCACTTCAACTTGGGTTACATGTGATTGCAAAGGTTTCTGGATATGCTGATGCTGAACAGGTAATTAATTAATTAATTAAAAAAAATTGGGATTTTGTGAAAATTTTGATAATTTGGTGTAAAACTTTGCAGGCACCTGAGCTATTTACTACTACCCCAGCACTTGCTATACCCAAAGCTATTTCAAGAGCTGGATTGGATGCTTCTCAAATAGATTTCTATGAAATTAATGAAGCTTTTGCTGTAAGCATTCCTGCTTAATTTATATATATGCAAAAGCCCAGTTTCAGTCAAACAACATTTAATAATTAGTATGACACTACAAAATTAAAAAAGTCAGATTTTTGTCAAAAAGAATTAATATTAATCAGCTTTGTAAAAAACATCATATAATCATTTAGTAATTATTATGACAGGTTGTGGCTCTTGCAAATCAAAAACTACTCGGATTGGATTCAGTGAGTTTTTTTTTTTTTTTTTTTTTAATGTTTATAAATTTATATTCCTCACCTTCAAATATTGAATTCCTATTTTATAATAATGATTTTGGGTATACTTTCTCAGGCAAAGGTTAATGTACATGGTGGTGGTGTGTCATTGGGACACCCTCTAGGTTGCAGTGGCGCCCGTATCTTAGTCACTCTTTTGGGGGTACATTTTATATTATTATTATTATTTTTATATAATTTATGGTTTTTTTTTTTTAATATTAATGTTATAGTTAGTAATTGAATCTGTGTTTGTGTTGAGTGTTGATGCAGGTTTTAAAGCAGAAAGGAGGTAAATATGGAGCAGCAGGTGTGTGTAATGGAGGAGGGGGTGCATCAGCGTTTGTGGTGGAAATCCTTTAATTAATTAATTAATTAATCCCTTCTCTTCTGTTGGCATACATTACATTCCAATCAATAAGCCTTTATTATGTATTTAGTATTTAGCTCCTTTTTATGATTCTTTTACATTTTTTTTCTTTTGCAATATGTATCGAGAATGGAAATTAAAACGCAAGGTGTTCACATGATATAAGATATGATTCACATATGTTCTTCATTGGTCTTCAAGGTTACAAGCACCAACTATCTTGCTGTTAGAAAGTGTCATAAAAATTCGACCTAATTCTCTCACAAAAATTGAAAACCTCCATAGGGTCTTTGAACAGAAAGAAGATAAAACCCCTAAGCTTCCAAAATCGGGTTTGGATAATGTAGAGGTGAACATTGTAATAGATAAACTAACTTTCGGTAGGGTTTAAACACGTTGTACCATATGTATCTAAAGTTGTACCCATCCAACGGATACAAGAGCAGGAAAACCCGAACTTGGATCGGCCTCAACAAGTCCGGCCCGAGGTCCAACAATATCTGCCAAATCGGTTCGGTACAAGAGTCGGTCTGATTTGGTCCAAGTGTTCACCCCTAGGATAATATGTGTAGCCTAACTACTATTCTTGACTCCTCTCTTCAATTGATGCATCTTGGCTCATCTTCTTACTTAAGGCCTATTCATACAACATTTCAAGTTGTAACATCCGGAATCTTGAAGGTCAATTATGGAAATAAAAACTTCATTTCTAAAGGTTAACTCGTCGAGTTTAAGACATGAACTCGACATGTTGGAAGTGTTGGTCACACGTGTTTTTAAAGACCAACTCGACGAGTTGGAGAGAACCAACTCGACGAGTTGGATGTGGTTTTGGAAACCCTAACTTCGGGATTTTGCATCCTATTTAAACAACTTAAACCTTATAAGTTGGCCTCATTTCCAACCTCCATTGTCCTAAACCCTAACCTCGAAACCCTAAGGCATCTTTGAGTGATTGTGAGCTATTTTGGAGTGTTTTGGGTGTGTTTGAAGCCATTAGAAGAAAGGAAAGCTTAGTGATACAAGAAGGAGCTGCTAGATCCCGAATCTTTGCTTTATTTTCGTTATTTTTCTGGTAAAAAGTTTCAACCTTGCTTTGTGATTTCTTAGATCTTCATCTTGGGGTTCTTTTGCTTGTTTTGGTCCAAATGATGAGGTTTTGGGAGTTGGATGTCCCATTTGGTCAAACCCTTTCCGATCTAGGGTCCTAGGGAGCTTTTATGGCATAAAGGTGCCAACTTTATGGCCTTAAGAGCTCCATGCATCCATTAAGCCTTTGTTATGGCCTTTTAAGCTCCTTCTAGCCTTGCATGTGAGTAAAGTTGAAGACTTTGCAGGACCTTTTAGCCTTTAAGGTCCAGATCTGTGTTCATGAGCTCTATCTTGAAGACTTGGTGGTTTTTGGATTAAGGCATAAGCTTCTTAAGGCTAGGGTTTGAGTTTAAGCCCATTATGATGGTTCTTAATGGGTAAAGTCAGAAACTTTACCCTTCTAGACGCTTTTTCAGTCTAGATCTGGAAGATTGGGCTTTGGTTTGAAGAATAGTGGCTTAATGCATTAAGTGGGTTGGCTGATTGAAGAACTCGACGAGTTCAAAGGGGAAATCGGCGAGTTGGGTTGGGTTTGTCCCGATTTTGTTGAAAAAGGAGGAACTCGACGAGTTAAAGAGAAACTCGACGAGTTGGATCGAAATATCGCGATTCTGCGCTTAATGGAAACTCAGCGAGTTATGGGATAACTCGACGAGTTGAGTCAACTCGGAGCGTTGGCTTTGACTTTTGACTTATGCTTTCGACCAAAGTGTGTCCCAAAGGGGTGTTAGTGGTACCCTGAAGTGTATTCGAGGGAAATATGGGCTTAGGATAAGACCCATATGGGATCAGGCCCAATTTGGAAAATTGGGCCATTAGTGGGCTTTTATGGATCTTATAGTTTTGGGCCTTGTTGGTTTTAGGCGTAGGCCTTGGTTGTGAGTCTTGATGGGCCAGGGGTAGAATGGTCATTTTACCCCAAGTTTGGATTATGGATCATGGTTTGGAATTTAATTGCTAATTGGATGTTGTTTGGGTATTGATAGTTAGGGAAGTCGTCAAGTCAGCAGCTAAGATTTCGTGCAGTAAACTTCAACATTCGAGGTGAGTCTCCTCACTGTTCGTAGGAGTCGAAGGCACCAATGTCGGCCCATTTGGTTTATGTATTGTAGGAAGACCTGGGGGTTAGCCCTAGACATTATGTATGAAAGACCAGAAGGCGGCTCCTGGCACATTGTATGCTAATTAGTTAAGCAAAGTAGATTGTATGCTAGTTGTGTTTGTGATGCTTGCATGAAAGACCCAGAGGTGGCCCCTGGCATGTGTTTGTAAGACCCAGGGTTGTGCCCCCCGGCTTGGTAGGAAAGACCACGAGGTGGCCCGTGGCATATTGACAAGACTATGTGTGGCACATAGCACCTTTATTGATTATGTTATATGAATGATATGTATGGCTCGCGGTTATTTATAACTCGTATGGATTGTTGGATATGTATAGTATGTGGTATTTGGGGAAACTCACTAAGCTTTGTGCTTACGGTTTCAGTGTATGTTTCAAGTACTCCAGTTTTCAAACGAAACAGCTCAGGACAGCACATACACCTGTGTTTTCCGCAATTCGTGATCTTTGGGATTTGACTCTAATAATTGTGTTAATTGAAATGCTTTTCAATGTCCTGAACAAAGTTATTACAGTGTTTTAATTATATTAAAAATAAAATTTTTACCTTGGATTTTTGGGTCGTTACACAAGTTCCTTATAACTTGTCTTAGCCTATTAAGAGCTTATTTACTTTTAAATGTCAAAATAATCACTTAATTGATCATAATTCTAAAATTTCATTCCCTACTTCTAAATTCAATCCAATCAATGAATTAAGCATCTCATGCTACTTAATTCATCATAATCTAACCACCAATGCATCAATTATCGTAATTCCTAGTTTAGGGTTTCAAACCCTAACTCGATACATATAGATTTCACCTTGGAAATCACACATAAAGCTTTTTCAAAGCTTCTAAACACTATTAGTAACATCAATTAACAAGCCTATAAAGGGTAATCATTCATATCTAACTTAATTCCACATATCACTATTTAATCTCTACAAGCTTAACAATGAAGATGATGATTACCTTAGGGGATTTTGATGTTCATTCATTGTCTCTAACACATTGGACCGCCACTTGATCACCCTCGATCCCTAAAAATTGGAAAAGTTCCCTCCTCTAAGGAAAGGGGAGCGTTTTTGGCGAGAATGAAGACTGGACAGGGGGTTTAATCTATGCGACACTACGCCGCGGTGGGCTACTCACTGCGCTGTGGCGACCATTTGACCCGTGGTCAAAGGCAGACACTTAATTGCCACGTCATGGCGTTCTCTTTGCCACACTGTGGTGCTCTTCCTTAACGACATTTATTACGAAGAAGAACTACATCTGGATCCTTGTCATCACTCACCGCGTCACGACACCTCATCATTCACCGCACTGCGACACCTGGAGATCAGGAAAGTGATCGCTGATTTCATTCCAATTTTGGGGACACTTTTTTTCCCAACTTCTAACCTTCATAACGTCTTCATTTCTAATTTTTTTCGATATTCTTTATATCCACATGAAGATAGGAACATACTTTACAACTCCATTAAGTCATATCTCACCGAATTAATATGAGTCTTAATTTATTAAGTCACAAACTTGGCCCAAAAAGCATAAAATTCTCATTTTACCCTTTTGACCAAAAAATGAATCTTTTTATGCATTTTTTCTCTTGAACTTACTCGTCTAACCTCCTCTAAGTGACTTAAATGTGTCGTGATCATTTTCATGAAGTCACAACTTCATAATCTCGTCTCTTTCTCTTAACTGACCATTTTGTCATTTTGGTCAATATTTGACTAAAAACCAACTTTCTCTAAAAATTAGAAAAAATCAAACAGATAGAAAAAAGCAAAAAGCCTAGAATAGTAGCGCCATCAACAAAGAAAGAATGTGAAAGTTCATTGCTTCCATCCAAAATCTTGAACTGTTTAAATAACTTACTTTCCATTGCATTTTCCAAAGCCATATTAAACTCTTCTATAGCCAATAAAAAGATGAATATAAAAACTAAGAATATATATGGTTGTGGAAAACTGTTTCCTATTTTCTTGGAAAAGTTTAAAAAAAAATAGAGTTTTCATTTCCAGTTTTTAATAAAAGATTTAGCAAACTCGTTTTATTAAAACTGATTGATTTTTTATTTTCTATTAAAAAAATTAAAAAACATGTTTGGATGTGTGTTTTCTATCTATTTGCTTTTTTCTAATTTTTGTTATTTTCAAATAATACAATGTTTAACATAAAATGAAAGAAAAAATTTAATATAAGGTGGGGTAGGTGTGGGAGGTGGGGGTGGAGTTGTGTGTATTTATATTTAAAAAAATAGAATTCGAAAAATATGGAAAACACTAATTATTAGTTTTACAAGATTCTTGTAATTTAAAATTTTGGATTTTTTTTTGAAAAATTTCCCACCTATATGCTTTGTAATGATATATTATGTATTCCTTGTTACTATATGTACCATTTGTGCATTCTTAGAAATAATTTTTAAATAAGGAAACAAGTTTAGAGATGGTGACATTTAAAACGATAACACATTTCTAAAAGGCATTTTTTATTGCATAAATAATGATGATGTTGTAATCATTCATACAAATGGATATGGGTGAGAGAATACTATGGTCCACACACTTAAAGAATAAATTGATATCCATCTAAAGAAGCTAGAAAGAAGTTATGTTGGCATTCTAAAAGGTCTTCACTACATTTTGGGTCTTACAAGCATTTCGTATGGTATATGTGTGATGGTTCAAATGTTACCTTGTATATGACGAGTAAGCTTTATTTATTTGATGTGGTTTATATTAGCTATGCAACAAGCTCTATTTAACCATCAAACCCTTATAAACCAATTATTCTTTTAGGAGGCAAATGACATATTCACGACCCCTTAATGATAGAGCTTCGGAGTCTCTTATAAAGTGAAGGACATTGAGTTGTAAGTTAGAGTGAACTTGGTATTTGGGCATGTATGTTTATATTATGTGTTGGATTCATTGTATATGCATTGTTTATCTTGACTTGATCTTTATCATAGTGTCTAATTTATAATGTAATGGAAAAAGGTTATTTTCTAATTATTATGAATTTTGAAAGATGTCTAACTAAGTAGGCTTCCCAACTGAATTTGTTATTTTAACATGAAATCAAGTTAGAAACAAATACCATAATACGATTTGAGAATAAGAGATGATTACACAAAACATATTGAATACAACTTTATGCTTGAGATAACTTGTAGACTTATTTAATGTATGTCTCTCTATATTAACTTTTTAAAAAAATAATTTACTTTAACATTTTCTTGAAATGGGGCTTCCATTTTTACATAAAGTTGGATTGGATCTTTACAAGATTTTATTAAAATCCATTTCAAATTGTCCATATATGAGAGGTTTTACAATTACTAGTGTTACGTGATGTCAATAAAATATAATCTAACACCTAAACATCATTCAACATCAAAATCGTCGAAACACATCATTAATCCAAACTAGAAAACAAATGTTTATCAGAGTTCGATTTCATATCTTCAATGGAAGATAACAAATCTCTTTCAACCTAAGAACACAATTTAAATTACAATGTCTTGGTAATTTATCATATATAAAGGATATAAATAACACTCATAATATACAATAAAGACTTACAACTTATCTTATGTACAAATGCCAAAGCACACTAATGAATCCTTAATATTTACTTTTTACTCCCGCAATATCTCATTAGTATTCCTACTACATTTGATAATAATATAACTAGGGATATTAATTCGAGAAGTCATTTTGTGTGTTTTTATTTGACACGACACGACACCATTTTTTTTCATAACCTGAAAACGACACAACACGATATCGTGATTTTTTTTTGCAAACACGAACACAATAATCATCTATCTCTAGCACATCATGTCATCGGCCTCTTCTTTAAGATGGAACATCCTTAATAACATATCCAAAAAAGCAGCAATTTAAGAGCGTATTCGGCAAAATTAGCTGGTAACGGGTAGCTTGTAGCGGGTAGTTTGTAACTTGTAGCGTTTTGTTAAATGCTACATAAAGTAACATTTGGATTTGGAGCGTTTTGTTTAAACTAAACGCTAGAAGTTTGTAGTATCAAACAATTATGTTTAAAACGAAGCGTTTTGTCAAACGCTATGTAACGTCCCAAAAATCATGGCATAAATTTTTTTGTTTTTAGGTTAATAAATCTTTAATACATATCTTTCCCATAAAATCAACGTAAACAAGTTTTAACAAAATATCATCAAATCAGAGAAATTCAAAGAATACGGAAACATGTGGTGTGTGGTTTGCAATCATCTCGAGCTCTTCCATTTGAAAACCGGAGTACTTGAAACATAAACTGAAAACAATAAGCACAAAGTTTAGTGAGTTCTTCAAAAATACTTCATAACATACAACCACGAAATATCATGCAACATACATATAGTTGCCATGGGTTCCCCCCATGGTCTTTACCTGGAATGTCATGGGTTTCCCCCATGGTCTAATATCCAAGTGCCATGGGCTCCCCCATGGTCTTTGCCTAGAATGCCATGGGTTTTCCCCATGGTCTAATATCCAAGTGTCATGGGCTCCCCCATAGTCTTTCATGCAAGTATCACAGAGACAACTAACATTCCACACAACAAGTAATGGGTCGGCATTGGTGCCTTCGACCCATGGATATAGTGAGAAGACTCACCTCGACAGCTAAATCCACGAATAATTTTCTTACTATTGATCCGCTAAAATCCCCGCGCTATCAAACAATTAATACCCAATTAACTATTGTGTTCCAAACCGAATCCAATAATCCATATATAGGCTAAAAAGACCATTTTACCCCTCACCTAGTTTAGTCCAAGACTAAGGCCCAAAATCCGCATCATAAAGGCCCACTAAGCAATAATCATCCAAAGCCCATTTATGGCCCAATTTTCCAAATTAGGCCCAAATCCTTACATGGGCCTTACCCTAAAGCTCATTAACATTTTCCCAATCCAAACACTTATTTACAGTTGGCCCAACAAAGCCCCAAGCAATCCAATCCCAAAACCGAAGCCCAAACACATAAAGCCCATCAGACCGAGTACGCGGGGTGTACAGGCACGTACGCACAACATACTCGCTTGGAGGTTTGTACAATGCGTGTACCTGCTTGTACGCCCAATTTACTCACCTTTATTCAGCCCAAATCCGATTTTCACTTAGTCCATTAAGACAAAGCATTCCAAACCACATATCTGACCTCCTTGAGCTGGAATACCATGTAAAGTTGCCAACTTTATGTTCATACATGACTAGAAGACGCTCTTAAGCTTAAAAGGGACTTATTATTTGACTTAATGCATGCATGACTCCATAAAACACCTTTATGCTCAAGGATACCAAAACGAGCATAGATCTGAAAGGATGAACCCTTAAACAACCTAACTCATTCATAATCTAAAAAAGAAGACCAAAATCATAACAAACTAGCCATGAAGAGATCTAATCATACACAAGCCAAGATAAAAACTTGTTACCTCAAAAAGCTTCCCCGTAAGGTGATGATTCTAGATCCAAAACTTTCCCACCAAGACAAACAACTTCCAACTTCTCTTTTTTCCCTTCCAAAGGCAAAAATAAGCATTAAAGCCTCCCAATAGCTCAAGAACACCTCCAAGAGGCTACAAGGTCGATCTAGGGTTTTTAGAGTGTGGAGGCTGACTTAGGAATGAAGGAAATGGGCTAACATTAAGCTTATATAGGGTACATCCCTAAAAATTAGGGTTTCCATTTGCCCATCGTACGCTCAGCGTACTTCCTCGTACACCCAACGTATGAGGTCTCGCACCCCGACCCATCTCCACACTACGCTACGTGTACTCCTCACTACGCCTCGTGTACCCGTCTTCGCATCAGTCCCCCCCCCCTCCGCGTACTAGGGTTTTCCCCAAACCCTAACATATTCCGAAGACCATAACTTTCTCGATACTACTCCGATTTCGACCATTTATATATCCATGAAAAGGTATTGAGAAGCTCCACACTATTATCAACTCATACTTGCCATATGATATCCCGAACGAACATCCACTTTCCATAAAAGTTCGAGCTGACAATTTACCAAAATGTCATTTGACTCCAAAACACAAACTGAATACTCGAACATCCAAATTACGTTATCCAACCCCAACTGAGTCCAAATCTCAATTCCTCAAGGGTCCGAAACCTACTAATACCCAACCCTGATCACCATCCCCAAAATGGGAACGATTCGAAACAAGGCGTTACACGCTAGAACCTAGAAGCTCTCAAACGCTTCCAAATGTTGCGTACCGAACACATCCTTAAATATAAGAATATGAAATACACTGAAATAAAAATTTTGTAAATTACTAAAAAATACGGAGCACCAACGTCACAAGAATGGTGTGTGGTATCGATATTTTCCCTCTTTAATGACAAGAGAGTAATGAAAAACTAAAATAATGAAATAAGTAAAAAATTCATAATTTCAAACGAGTCAGAAAAAAGCAAGTAGTAGGCGCACATAAAGCAAATATGATGAAGATTAAGCATACACAATTAGAAGAGACAAAAAAACTAAAAAAAATCGTATAATACCGAAAATTAAAACTTTGGCTAAATTAGGATCTTCTATAGGCAAGTTATAAGAGAATTTAAAACAAATATGTTGTCGATCGATTAGGCATACAAATTACAAAAGCAATTAATTGATTAGAAAACAAAGAATGAAGCAACGATTCTGAATTAGAGGACCAAAGTAAGCAGCAAGCAGTGATTATGATTTAGTGAAATCGATTGAGCATCAATTAGGCATTGACTAAATCGATGGACCACTGAAACTCTGATTATTCAGTGAGACCTGAGGGGATTCTTTAAGCAACGAATGTCGATTGAAGTATTGAGTATTGAACTTGAAGAGTGAACGAAGCAAATGATCTGAATAAGACTTTGTGATTATAAGCCAAGAGTTGTCGATTGGATTTGGGTTTTTTTTTTTTGCTTTTAAGAAAAGTGTTTATTGGTTTATGTTTTTTTAGAAAAAGTGTTTATTAGTTTATGGCTTTTTGGAAAAACAGTTTTTAAAAAGTGTTTGGTTTAGTTTTTGTGAGGTAGAAGCCTCTTAGACAAAAGGTCTTGGGTACAAATCTAGGCATAGACGAATTTTCTAACTTGGTGAATTTAACATCTAACAACTAACCGGTCGTTCAAAAAAATTAATTTTAAAAAGTGATTGACTTAGCTATTTAGGGATAAAAAACTAAGAGGGCGTTTGACATAGCTTTTGTGGGGCAAAAGTCCTTTTTGCAAAAGGACTTTTTACAAAAGTTGTTTTTAAAATGTATTTAGATTAGTTTTTGAAGAGAAAAAGTCAAAAGTTAAAATGTTTGAGTTAATTTTTAGGATAGATGAGGGTATATTGGTAATTTAATATTTTTACTGTTGAAAAGTTGGGAAAAATCACATAATCGCGACTTTAAAAAATACTCAATTTACTCTATTGGAAAAGTCATTTTCCCTTAAACAAACATCTTTTTGACTTTTTCTAAAAGATAAAAGCAAAAATCATTTTAAAATTTAAAACAAACACCCTCTAAGTTTTTAAAAAATGCTTTTTGGAAAAGTTGTAAAGATAGATTCTTTAGCTTTTAGAAAGCCCTATATTTTGCATATATAAAAATCTCCAAAAAGTTGTTTCAAAAACTATTTTTAAATACTCAAACACTTTATTCCGAGAAGAAATCCTAAACACCCACTGAAAGTTGGAATCATTGGAATTTCAAAGTTCAGTACATATCGATTGAAGGCAAACGGACAACAAGCTGCGCCGCCAGCCCTTTCTGGATGGCAGAACCAATTCTTTTGAAAACAACATTTGTGGATCTAGGAGATATGACATTAGAATGCATGACCCGTTGGACTCTATTAAGGAGCTCCACCGCCTCTGGTGCGAGAAAACCAAATGTATCGAATGCAAAAGGAACAAACACATGTTGATTTTCTCTACATGCATTCTCGTGCTTTACCACTTTGCACGCAGCGGCTTTCAAAGCGGCATGCCCAGCTGCGAAACCCCTGCTCCCCAAACCAACGAGAGGAGAGACCCCAGTAAGATCCCCGCACGCATGCTTCCCTCCTATCCATCCAAAGACCAAAATGTCAGCCGGTCTAAGTGTGGACCTGCCATCCTGCGGGTCCATCAAAAAGTTCACTGACGCTTCTTTCTTCACAGAAATACCAGCACGCCGACAAGCATCAAAGAGAACATCCCGAACCACATCATGTCTATACTTGAAACCAGGGAGCTCTCTACAATGAACCGCGCTTTCCCCAAAGGTATCCAAACATGCCTTGCGACAAAATGGGCATATCTCGTCAATTAGGAATATGGGAATCATGAGGCGGTAACGAAGGATAGTTTGGTACTCCACAGGAGACATATGCTGGCCAAGACCTTCAATATGGATAGTTAGCAGAAAATCCTGAGCATGAGGCGCCCGCAGACACTCAAAGACTGCTTTCTGTCTGACAGTCATGTCGAAGTCGACTTCCATATCTTGGACGATTTTGCTAAAAAGGGCACACGCCAAAGCTTTTTGGGATTTATAGGGGGGCGGTGTCCTTATTAATGAAACCGCTACAGTCAAATCTCGGAATCGTATCGCGGAGACGAGTCATAGCACATAGGTAATACGAGTCCATATCACATATGTCACTGTCACGTAAGATGTGGTCTTATAATGCCCAAGATTGGGCCCTGGAGGCTACAAATGCGTAGGAGGAAACCTCGTAGGCTGAGTACAAACCCAAACCACCGAAACGAATAGGTAAGGAAGCCAAGCGCCACTGAATGTCTCCAAAGAAAGGGCCTCCACATACCACCATATCCTCGATAGACCTACACAATCCTTTGTCAAAGAATAACGCTGCCTCTTCTATGTGTACCGGCTGGCATGTCCTTAAACCAAAGAAAAGTTTTGCAATGCCCATAAATGATCGAAGCAAAAGGAGCTCACTCTGCGGGTCACATAGTTGTGGAAGAAGGCTCATCAAATCAACAGCATTGACCGCTCTCTTCATGGCCAGCCCGCTAATAAACTCTGCGTCTCTGCTAACAGCCCCCCAAGGAGCTTCACCCCCAAAGAAGGTCTCCCTATCTCCGTAGGGAATAAATCGGCACGAAGCTTCCTACCATCACATGAGGGCCAAAAAATCTCCGTTTTCTTGATGTTCAACTCAAGACCCAAACCTGGACCATGCAACCGAATTATGTTCAACACTCTAGCCACCTCCTCTGAATCCCCAATGACAGTCCCATCATCTAGGTACCAAGCATGGAGAAGGAGGTTACAATTGTCTCTAATCTTGTGCACAAGCGGGTGCAAAACAAGGGCAAAAAGAAGAGGGCCCAAGGGGTCACCTTGCTGCACCCCAGTGGCAGACCATATATGTTGGTCTCCGATATAAAGTCTCGCTACTTGCCCGTACAAGAAATTCACCCACAAAGAAATGGAAGGGAACATCTTCTTAACCTCGTGGAGAAATGCTGAATGATCCACCAGGTTAAAGGCATTCGAAAAATCCACAGTCAGCATTACAAGAGACCCATCAGCATGGTGTTCACTCAACACCCTATTGGCAATGTGTAACACAGCCTCAACACCGCCAGATACACCAACCCTGAACTGAAAATCATTAAGGTACTTGGCCATTTCTTTACCCACACCTTTCATGGTAACCTTGGAAACCAGACGTCTCCATATAGTGCCTACTGCAATCGGACGGATCCCGTTGTCAGGTTTAAGTAGAGGCGTGAGAGGAGCGGATGCCACAAACTCTGCCAAAATGGTTGGGCATCTTCCCGCTAACCATAAATTAACAACTGAAGTGATAACATGTATGAGATCTGTGGCAATAGCAGACCCTTCTCCACAAAGGGCGTCTAGTAAGTGTTGAGCCCTCAAGCCATCTCTCCCGCAAGAAGTTCCTTTAGGGAAGGATTTAATGCAACCAAATACACAGTCAAAGTCTGCTACAAGGGGATTTAAGAAATTATGGGGCTCGGCATGGATGGGGGTGGTATGAAAGGGTGTTTGTCCTCTAAAGCTTTAATAGTATCACCATTATATGGTGCAACACCCGATGAGCATAACACTTTCACTGCTGCGGTAAAATGACCATCTGCAACCTTACGGAGACACTGTCTGATGTTGGTGTTACTTGATGTAGCCTCCTTCTAAAGGATGCCTCCACCCTGTCTCATAGCTCCAACCTCAGGATTGTCTAACATATTGTGAACTAACTTCGTGATACCCCCTATTTCCCCCATGTATCCAAGGACTTCAGGATGGAGCTTTGCTGTAAAGATTTTCTATTCCCAGACCTACATTTTTGTCTATTTTTGGGTCTAAACACCTGCAGTGTGCACCGAGGGAGAAGTAACAAACACATCCATGCCTCAACCGAGCCAGGTTGGGCAATCACCTTGTAAAGAGCGGTCTTCAAAGCCTGAGAAAAAGCAAGACGAAAACTATGGGGGATACTCTTGACAGTAGTGATAGGCTCTTTAAAAACACGATCAAGGAGCGCAACATCAAAAACCAAACCTCCAAGAGCATTTGTCACCGACTCTTTATTTGACGGCTTTAGAATACCGACAATATAACAACTCGAGCCATCATTCCCTGTAACAAACCTCACACGACCATCCGGGTGATGACAATAACGGCTAAGAGCCTGCAAAGTCATACACTCCCCACACATCCATTGACCAAAGGCCTTCAAAGTTTCTTCAACTGCCATAAATAGACCAACATCACTAGAAAGAGCTTCACGTAACACACTTTTACGGTCTTCGATAGGTAAATGATGTCTTTTGATGTGTGAAATCATACGGCCAATCCCTTTACTTCCCACTTCACCGTTCGGGCAACAATGGAAGCTTCTGAACGGGCACAGACAAATATCCCTCGAACTTGTGGAAGAAGAAGCCATATAAGAGAACAAGCCTCGAGATGAAGCTAAAACTATGAAGCAATATTAAACAAGGAAGGGAAGGAAATGGCACACCAACACAATGTTGGTGTGCACAAAAAGCATCCAAACTAATCAAACTACGTTATCTTGAACAACAAGGCAAGAGGTTAACGAGTTTCAACTTTCAAAAGAGCTAAAGCCTAAAAGGATGGTTCTAGTTTCTAAGAAATTAAAAACTTATATTTAATTTAAATTCTTTAACGAATAACACTACAGTAAAATTGGGTAATTTTCATGTTAATATTATTCTATTTCGTGTCCATATTGTGTTATTGTCGTGTTACTGTCGTGTCAATTTTTTAACACGAACACGACACGACATGATGTAGTAGTTTTTTTACACGATACAAAAATGACACGAACACAAATTTGAATTTTGATTTCGTCTCAATTTCGTTTCGTGTTGTGTTAGATTTTGACACCCCTAAATATAGCAGGGATAATAAATCATATAGATGTTAAAATGTATTGCCTTCGATTGCGGATAGTATAAAAAAATTGTAGATCATTTATTTCTAACTCTAATTATAGGAATGTAACTAGTTCGTTGGAGATTTCATTGATCATTCAATATATAATATAATTTAGTTATCATCGTACAAAAAGTGGGATGACAAAAGTACAACAAGTTGCGCCGCTAAGCCTTTTTGTATGGTGAAACCTATTTTTTTGAAGACCACATCCATAAATATAGGGGATATAACATTGCTATGCACGATCCGTTGTACTCTATTAAGAAGCTCTACCGCATCCAGTGCGAGGAAACCAAACATATCAAATGCAAATGGTATGAATACATGTTGATTTTCCATGCACGATTTATCATGTTCGGTGATCTTGCCTGTAGCAGTTTTTAAAGCAGTATGTCCTGTCGCGAAACCCCCAACCCTCAAGCCCACAAGAGGGGATACCCATGTAAGGTCCATATATGCGTGTTTCCCTCGAACTCATCCAAAGATCAGAACGTTGGTCGATCTAAGGGTTGACCTTCCTTTTGTCGGGTTAGTCATGAAATTCACAGGAGCCTCTTTCCTGGCGGAAACCCTGACACCCTTAAATATGCCAAACAAAACATCCATAACCATATCGTGCCCGTATTTGAACCTCAAATGTTCTTTACAATGAGTTGTATGTTCTCTTAAAGAGTCCAAACATGTCTTGTGGTACACCGAACATATCTCGTCATCTAGGAATATCATAATCATGAGTCGATATTTGAGGATAGTACGATACTCCACATGAGACATATGTTGGCCAAACCTATCTATAGGGATACCTAGAAGAAAATCTTGAGCATGTGGTGCACGTAAACATTGGAAAACTGCTTTTTGTCGAGCTGTCATGTCGAGATGCACTTCCATATCTTGGACAATTTTACTAATCAATACTTCTTTTAATAAAAACCGAGTACTTCTTTTAATAAAAATGTTGCGGACTTTGTTCCCAGTAAAACATGAAAAATATGTTATCAAAGCATTTCCGAAGAAATGTATTTTTATTCATTTTAAAGCATTTAGGATGTCATTGTCAATATAGAAACATAAGCATAAACAGAACTTACATTCATTTGCACTAGTGATCTACACCTCTTTAATCTCTCAGTGTAATGTAACTTCGTATCGGCACTTGTGATTCAAGTAAGCTTGAGTGGGTCAGGTTGGGAAACCTGGTGAGTACAGAGGGTTTTCAACCCACAACAATATAATTATTATGTTTAAAAAACAATCAACCCAATTACCCATCCCCATTATCTCTTTACTCTTAAGGATCTACCCAAAGAATTAGCTATCCCTCGTTCATTCAATCCTAAGGATCATTGTAACACCCTGTTTATTTGTTAAATAAATAAACAAATTAATGAATGTATAATAACCCTAAAATAAATAATTATATATAAAAGGATGGTCTCGAAGAGCTAATTGTCACAATTTTAGAAGTCGGGGGTTAAAAGTGTAAGTTTCAGATGGGTTCCGTAAAGAATTATGAGGGCAGGGATTACTTGGTAAATTATCGGGACTTGATTTGTAAGGGTTTTCTGAAGGAGGGGTTAGAAGGGTAAAATATGGATCGGTTTCGAATTAAATTGGAGCTAGAGAGACCATTTTGGTAATTATGGCAAACCTTTTAATGGTGTCGGGTATATAACTCATAAGAAACCCTAACCCTAGCTCTAAGTGAGCACCCGTCATCTTCTTTCCCCCCTTATGCCTCCCTCACCGGCGCCAACTCTCCACTCATACCTCTCCACCGTCGTTCCCTCCCTAGCCGCCGCTGCAGCCGCCACATCTCCTTTGCTGACGACGACCTAGCTGGTGACGGGGTTTACAACGACCGCCATTGCTCTTCCTCTACTGTTACAACCGCCACCAGAGAAGCTTTGATGTTGCCGCCATTTATGTCGTTGCTCCGATCGGACCAAGTCGCCTAGCGGTCACCTTGCCATTGATGTTCCGCCACCTCAACGTGTTGCTGTAGACGTTGTGTACAATCGGAGAGCCGCCAAGATTGGGGAAGCAAGTCGTGCTCGTGGTTGTGTGAGTTGGGAAACGAAGTTACGTGCGCCACTACCGCTGTTAGCCACTTCTGTGATGCCTCCGAGCGCCATCTGTTGCTGTCATCGACGATTGTGGGTGCTGGTGTCGTTGCCGGCCCGCCATACGCCACCAAGAGGGTGGCTGGGGTCTTTTGAAACCGAAGTTTGTGTATTTAGTCATATTACCATTATTGGTGTGCGACGTGTGTGTGCTTGGGATGTTTGTGTCGATGGGAAGCTAGTGCACCGCCATGGCAGCCAACCATGGTGGTTGCCGCCGGTTATAGTTTTTCTGCCGCCTTATACCATCACCGGCCACCACGAGGTGGCTGTGTGTGTGTGTGTTTGCTAGTGAGTGTGTGTGTCATTAGTGTTGCGTGTGTTAATTGGATGGAGTTGTAAATTGTAACAATGCAATAATGAAAGGAAATTGATAACCACCACCTTAGGGTGGTGGTTGTCGCCTCCTGCCGCCACCGGCCGCCGTGTCGGGTGGCGGTGTGCGTGTCTTGTGAGTTTACTCGATTGGGGATGCTTGAAACCCTAATGGGCCTGGTTAGCCTAATTGGCCCAATGAAGCCAAAAGGGCTTAGTGAAAACCCTAATGAGTCTAATGGACTCTAATTGACCCAATAAAACCTAATGGGCTTGATGACATTCTAGTAGGCTTGATAGGCCCAATAAAGCCCTAAATAACCTAAAAGTCCAACAAATTAATAAATGGGCAAATATTTAGGTTGGAAAACCCTAATTTTGGGGAAATTAATCGGGACACATGGGAAGTATTTAATAACTTGAGATATTACATAATAATCATTGGGAAAGATTAATCTAAGCAATATTGGACTTGATGGATTAAGTCCTTAGTGGATGAAACCCTTAATGGGTTAAGTAGGAAACTTAACCCTCACCGTCATTTTATGAGAAACCCTAATTTCACTTGGGCTTATTGTTGGGCCTTGATGATTGGGTTATTAATGGGCCATCCAAGATCGAGCCACTGGACTAGAATAATTTAATGGGACTAGGGTAAGGCCCATGTAAGGGGCTTGGGCCCAATTCGGAAAATTGGGCCATATGTTGGGCCTTGATTCCTAGTTGGACTTTGGGCCTATGGATTGGGCCTTGGGCTTGAATAAAGCCGACCTTGGGGTAATGTAGTAATTAACAAAGTATGAATTTATGGATATGTGTTGTGACCTAATTATTAATTGGGTGTTATTTTGGTGTTGACAGTTCGGGAATCTGTCATCCAGTAGTTGGGGTTGAAGTCTGCGGGACTTCAGCAGTGTGGGATTGTGTCTACCGGACTTCAGCAGTGTGAGGTGAGTTGCCTTCCAGTAGGGGTGGGTCTAAGGCCACAATGTCGGCCCACCAACAGGGGTAGTTGGTAGATAATTGTCTTTGTGATAATTATCTTGGTATGTTTATGTGATATGCTTATGTGATGTGCTTATGTGATGTGCTTATGAGATATGTTTATGTGATATGCTTATGTGATATGCTATGTGTGTTAGTGGTAGTAGCAGGGAATAGTTTTTCCCTGACTCAGTCGTTAGGATCGAAGGGTAGGTCAGTACCCCAGAAATTTCTGACTGTATGATTATATCATGATATTATATGATAGTGGTAGGCGTGAAATAGTCCACGGTTACCGGTTGAAAGATACCGATGACAGTTACCGGTTGAAAGATACCGATGACAGTTACCGGTTGAAAGATACCGATGACAGTTACCGGTTGAAAGATACCGAAGGGGTATACAAAACCCATGCAATGCTTATCTGTATGTTTATGATATGTTAGAATGTGATCAGTAGGTTTATGATATGTTAGTATGTGATCAGTATGTTTATGATATGTTAGTATGTGGTCAGCATGTTTATGATGTTAGTACGTGATCAGTATGTTTATGACATATTATTATGTGATAGTGGTAGGGGTGAAATAGTCCCCGGTTACCGGTTGAAAGATACCGATGATAGTTACCGGTTAAGAGATACCGATAGTGTTATGTGGTATGTGGTATGATGGGGGAACTCACTAAGCTTCGTGCTTACGGTTTACAGTTTTGGTTTCAGGTACTTTGTTTGAATGGAAAGGAGTCGGCTTTGTCGCAGCGCATCACACTATGTTTTCCGCACACGAGATCCTTGGGATTATTCTCTGATATGGTTTCATAATATTATATTTTGATTATTCACACTTCGGTTTTATGTAATAACCTAATTAAAAATGAAATTTTTGGTCTTGAATTTTGGGATGTTACAATCATCCTAAGGAATTGGCACGAAATCCATCGTTGTCAGGGTTTACTCAACAAACACTAAGTCACATAGTCGCTAGGGTTTAGGCACTAAGTCTCATAGTCACCAGGGTTTATAGGCACTACGTCACATAGTCGCCAGGGTTTAGGCATTAAGTCTCATAGTCTCCAGGGTTTATACAATAGGCACTACGTCGCATAGTCGTCAGGGCTTAGGCACTAAGTCTCATAGTCACCAGGGTCTAGGCACTAAGTCTCATAGCCGCCAATGTTTACTTATATCCCCTTTCATCCCTCCTCGTTCATCTACCCATGTTTTACCAAATATATTCGTAGATATAAAATAGATATACAGTTTAAATCATTTAAAACATGTATAAATTTGTTCATCCATCATAGATAACAAGTATACAAGTTATATGCACACATAGCACGTAATTTATATAAAATACTTCGTATCTATGTGTAAGATGAAAGTAACTATGCACTCACTTGTTAAGGTGGTGATTCCAAACTTGGACAACACTTCGTTACTCTTAAAACAATTTCCTTCGACAAAACCTAGTATCATTACCACTAGGGTTTAGTCTAATATTCTCGATACTAATTAATACTCTAGCTATTATTCTATTATATAAGCGTTAAACAATACTCTTCACCCACTATGTACAGACAGGGTCCAGACATAAAACATCGGAGGGCAGGACCATTTTTGGTATATAACACTTCTGAAATCCAACAACCCTATGCGGCCCTTTAAACCAGATTTCCCGTACCGCGAGTGGTTAAAAAGATATTATAACGACACTTATATAACACATAATAATAGCCCAAATAATTATTATAATGTCCTAATAACATTACTATATTTAAATAAAAGCTATATTAGAAATAGTGTAGGCGTGGCTCACTTACAGCGAGTTTTTATTAAAAAACCATGTTTCGCTGGAGTAGCGTTTCCGAGCCGAAAATTTTTCTTCTCGGAGCTGGCGGGCGCTCCGGGGCTTCCTTCTCGTGCTAGGGAGGTTCCCTAGACTTGGAAGGGGTTTAAGGAGGCTAGAGAGAAGTTAGAGAGAGAAAGAGAGGGTGAAAGGTGTGAGAAATATGAAGGATTCATCCTTTATTTATAGGGATTTTTTCGTAGAGTAGCCCCTAAGCTTCGTCTGTATCTTCCGTGTACGAGCTTCGTTTTCTATGTTATTTATATCCACGCGTTAGTATTTATGAGTACTACAACTTTCATTTAGACGTCGTCAGCTAATTCTCATTCTATCTCGGATTTACAAAACCGTATCGAATTTATCGCGCTCGAAGAGTAGGGACCAAGTTCCGTCCATATCTTTAACATACGAGCTCTACTTTCGACATTCTTTATATCCGCGCGTAGGTAAAAACAAGATCTAAAACTTTCATTTAGACTCCGTCGGCTAGTTCTCGACCGATCTTAAATTTAACAATAGGAGGAGATTATACTGTTAAATGTCCGCGTAAAATTCATAATTTCTACATACGGACTCCGTTTTTGTCTGTCTTTTTACCTTTGAGTTCCTATTAATGAGATTTTCAACTCTCATTAGGTCGCGTAGGCCAAAAACCGCTCGAACTAAAATTCGAGTTTCGGGTCGTGCACTTCTATGCCAAATGTTAGAAAATTCATAACTTCCTCATACGAAGTCAGATTTGGGCGTTCTTTTATGGACACTCTCAGTTTAACATATTCTACGACTTTTGTTTAGATTACTAAGGCTAAAAAGTCCTCTACCATAAATTCACTTATTACGTCTCCCGATGTCGTGCCGGTTTTGCCGCAAACTTCGACGAGTCATAACTTCTTCATTATAACTCGGATTTCGGAGTTCTTTATATGTACGGAAACCTTGTGACACATACTATAACTTGGTTAAGATTATTCTAAATAATCTTCTTTTAAAAATCCATTTTTGATGCTTATTGTCTCTAAATTGACTAGCCCGAATCTACGGGCGTTACAAAACATCAAATTCACATCGTTTTTTGTTGTATTTATGGCTAGGATGCTAATGAACTAGCATCTCTACTAACAACTTCCCCAAGAAGTTTCACCCCTAATGACGACCTCTCGATACCAACCGGGGATAGCCCCTCACACAACTTCCTACCATCTCACGAGGGCCAAAAGGGCTCCGTTTTTTTGATATTCAACTAAAGGCCCAATTTTGGGCCAATCATTTTAATGATGTCCAACGCTTTGGCCACCTCCTCCGAATCTCTGATAAGTGGTCCCATGGGGTCTCCTTGCTGATGTAACGTCCCAAAAACTCATAGTAAAATTTTTATATCTAAAACAGTAAATCATACAAAGAGTTGTTCCAAAACCGATCAAAGTGAATATATTATTTAAACATCAGAATAATATCATTACTTACCAATGCGGAAAACTATAGGGGATGTTGTATAGTCACGTCGGTCCCTTCCCTTTCATACCAGAAGTACTTGAAACTATAAATATAAAACCGTAAGCACAAAGCTTAGTGAGTTCCCCAAAATATCACATACCATATATATCATTGGGTCTAGCCCTCACATTGGGCCCAAACCACCATAATAGGCCGATCCCTTCCAAACCAATGGGCCCATCCCAACATACAAGTGCAAGAGTCACAAAGACAGCTAGCACCCAACATAAGATACATTAGGCCTAGCCCTTCCTGATCCATGGGCCCAACCCAACATACAAATTGGACCTAGCCCAACATACAATGGGCGTAGCCCAACATATCATGCAAGAGTCACAAAGATAACTAGCATAACATATTCTAGTGGGCCCGACTTGGTGCTTTCGACCCGCCAAACACATGGTGAGGAGACTCACCTCTCGGTCTGAACAAATAGTTGAATAGGTCTCGGCTCCGAATATCAGCTTTACCTGTCACCTATTCATCAAATAATGACTAATCTCAATTATAACTCAAAATACCCAAATTACCCGTAGGTAAAACTTTGGTCAAAATCCAGGTCAAAGTCAAAAGTCAACCCAACTAGTCGCCACGTCGTGGCCTCTTTGGCCACGTTGTGGCTGCACCCTGACAAAACAAGCGGATCTTGACCAAGTCATCAATTGTGATGACCTCAACCACGTCGTAGTGATATGTCTCAGCTTAAACCAATAAGTCCTTTTCTAACTACAACAACTCCAAGGCTTAGATTTAGACCTTCCCATGGCCTTGATGGGTAAAGTTTCCAACTTTATCCCTCAAATCCTTCCAAAGGCCAAACTCCCAAACCTAATCACTAATGGTAACTTAATGCATCAAGATTCTCATTAAGCACCAAATCCTTAGAGTTGCACCTCCAAAGTTTCCAGAAATGATTCACACTCCAAAGTGACCATGAAAATCTTGGCTTTATGGACTTGGATGTCCAAAACATCCCTTTTCCATTTTTGGGCAAAAGTAGGGTTTAATGACTAAAATCTCATGCATTACATTAAAACTTGATTACAATCCAGATCCAAGGCACTACTTGCTCATTATGACATGGAGATTCATAAAATTGCAAACTTTATGAGATCTCATTACTTAAGTCCATCTAACTCATGGAATAAGGGGACAAAACACAAGAGCTCTAGCAACATGGCAAGCAAAGGTTGAGTCTTGGGCACTCACCAAGGTCCAAGAGATAAGTTTAGCTGAAGAAATGATGTTTGTCAAGTAACCACCTCACCAAGAGCTTCCTATTCCTTTTAAAATCACCAAAAAGCACCAAACATGAGCTCACAACTTCAATGGAGGCTAAGGTTAGGGTTTCTAAGGTGAAAGGAGGTTTGGAGGCTGATGATGAACCCTAAAATGGGTTTGGAGAGGTTTAAATACGAAGGGAACCCTCAAATAATCGTGGGCTTGGGTCTAATCAGCTGCCACGTCGTGGTGACCTACACCACGTCGTGGTGGTCCAAAAGTTATGCGACCAAATTTGACCTCGCCACGTCGTGGTGGTTCCTCCACCACATCGTGGGCACCACCAAAATCACAAATTCGCAACAGAAATGTATCTCGAGAATACGGGTGTTACAACTAAACCTCAGTGATGGACCAAATATGTGTGTCTCCTAGATACAACCTTGCTGCTTGACCATATAGGAATTTTACCCACAAGGATATAGAAGGGCACCTTAATATGACCTCATGAAGTAATATGGATCTGTCGACAAGGTCACTCAACACCATGTTGGCGTTATGTAATACGACCTCAACATCACCGGACACTTTGACCTCGAACTGAAAATCATCGAGATACTTGGCAATTTCTTTACCAACACATTTCATAGCCAACTTGTAAAGCAATCGTCTCTATATATTGCCTACTGCAATAGGTCGTATTCCTTTGTCAGGTTTTAAGAGCGGCATAAGAGGAGCAGAGGCAACAAATTCTGCCAAACTCGTAGGTCACCTTCGCCCTAGCCCATAGATTAACCACAAATATAATAGCACGTAGCATGTATGTGGCTATAGTTAAACCTTTTCCATAAAGAGCATCCAAAATGTGTTCTCAACCCATCTCTCCCACACAAGGTTCCTTTAGGGAATGATTTAATGCCCTCAAGGACATTGTCAATATCCACGACAAGGAAAGGTTCTAAAAATATGATACTCGGCATGGATAGTGGTGGCTTGTGTTGATGCTTATCCTCCAATGCCTTTGTGGTATCATCCCCGTATGGAGCAACCCCCGAGGAACATAATACTTTCATTGCTATTGTGAAATGTTCATCTGCAACCTTACGAAAACATTGTCTGACGTTGGTGCCACCCCATGTTCTACCCTCCTATGCGTATTCTCCTTTTTTGCCTTGTTGCTCAAGCCTTGCATTGTTAACCAAGTTTTTAACAAGTTTGACTTTAACGTATTCTGTACCCCAAATAGCTAATGCGTTTAGTTAAAATTGAAAATTATGAAATGCTCGATTTATAAGCTACTAAAATTTACCAAGTTCTTTTATAAAAGAAAAACCATGTAAGCTTAATATAATTTTGGTTTTGTTGTTTTCATAAAAGATATTGGCCGAGTAAAATAAAATTTGAGATAACCTACGTATCACTTCTTAAAAGTTAAAATTACTACATTTCGTAAGTTTTTACTAATCCAATTCGTTTGTAGTTTGATAAATTAGGGTTTTTTTTGTCTTTATAATAAACCATAAGAAATTAAATTTAAATTTTTTGCTGGCCAAATAATAACTAATTTCTTCGACCACAAAATTTAATAGAATCTCAATAATTCCAATTCTTTTTATTTTGTCGAACAAACACATTTTTTACTTTATACTTACTTTCAAATTCCTTTGAAATTGTGAACCAAATACACGTAAATGATTTGATATGAATTGACTATTCATTAGAACACTTATTTAATATGGTTAATGTAATTTTTACATATTTAAAGCTTATAAATAAAGGTGGCTAGCAAATGATTTAAGAGAAAATAACTTATCATGATAATTATCTTTATCGTTTTGTTCATATTTATGTAATTTTTTTTATATATATTTGACCATTTAACTTGTTATATGTGTTCACGTATTGCCGTTATCAACGGCTATTGCAGGTGACAATTGTAATATGTAAACAAATTAAAAAGTTAAATGGTTAAATGCGTACAAAAAAATTGTCTAAATATGAATAAAACAAAAAGTTAATTACCCTGATTAGTTATTTTCTCCACTTTTAATACTGATTTTATTTATCATATTTGTTTATATTATTTTTTTCAAACGTTATTTTTAAAATTTCCATAATTTCTTAAATATTAATTAAATATTGATCAATTTTAAACTTTACTTTTTAATTAATAAGTATATTTTTATTTTGTGAAATATTTTATATAACATCTTATAATTTTTTTCTTTTGTTTTTAAGCATATACAATATTTTTAAAGTAAACAGTATCTAACAATAAAAATAAATAAATCAAATATGTAACAATAAGTATGGAGGGTCTTTTAAAAAATAATAATAATGAAATATTACTTAACAAATAAAAAAAATATGTATAATGTAAATGTTTTAAAATTATTCAAACTTTTTAATACTTTTTAATTAGAAGTTTATAAACTATTAATTTTTTTAATACAACATTTTAAACTAGTATTTTAAAATATTATAAAAAAATATTAAGTTGTCATATAAAATCTGTGCAACACTTTAAAAATGTTGTAAAAGAAAGTTTAGGAATAAATGTTAAATATTTATAAAAATTTTGGTTTAAAAACACTTGTATTAAAATTATATAAAAGTATACATTTTTTTTTTTAAATTATAAGTAAAGTTTAAAACGTTGTATTAGAAAAACCTATAGGAAAAAATATAATAAAAATGTTGTAAGAAATTATAAAAATTCTTTAGAAATTTGTAAAAAAAAAAGTTGTTCATATTTAGACAACTTTTTTTTTATATATTTGACCATTTAACTTGTTAAATGTATTTAAATATTATATTTGTCACTTATAACATGTGACAAAAGTAATATGTGAACACATTTAACAAGTTAAATGATCAAATATATATAAAAAAAAAAAAGAAAATGACAAAAATAGCCATTTACACTAATGGCATTACAAAAATAGCCAAAAAAATCGAAATTACAAAATTAGCCAATGATTTCGCAGATGGAGATGCCCCATCTGCGAAATGAGCTTCTCATCTGCGAAAGTACAAGCACCTAAAACACAGTTGTGCTTTAGGTGCTTGTACTTTCGCAGGTGGTTTTAATTTTATTTTTTTTTAATATTTTTGTTGTATATATAGGGGTAATTTCGCAGATGGAATAGGTCCATCTGCGAAATACTCTCACTCTATATGCGAAATCGTGGTATTTTTTGTATATATATATATATATATATATATATATATATATATATATATATTTTAAGTCTGACTATGAAATTATAATTTTTGTATAATTTCTACAAAACTTTTTATATAGCAACATGATTTCGTAGTCAAACCAATTCATTTCATAGTCAAACTTAAAAAAAAAAAAATTATACAAAAAATACCACGATTTCGCAGATAGAGTGAGAGTATTTCGCAGATGGACCTATTCCATCTGTGAAATTACCCCTATATATACAGCAAAAATATTAAAAAAAAAAAAATTAAAACCACCTGCGAAAGTACAAGCACCTAAAGCACAGCTGTGCTTTAGGTGTTTGTACTTTCGCAGATGAGAAGCTCATTTCGCAGATGGGGCATCTCCATCTGCGAAATCGTTGGCTATTTTTGTAATTTCGATTTTTTTTTGCTATTTTTGTAATGTCATTAGTATAAATGGCTATTTTTGTAAATTTCTCAAAAAAAAATTACTTAAACGAAAATAAAAACGGAGATGTAATTACCCTTAGATGTCATTTTTCCATGATTTAATAATAAACAGCATAAATCCAAACTTGATGTTTTACGTGGCATGTGAAATCGGTTACTTGCCAATTGCTATTGATTAGTTAAACGAAGTTAAAACCATTTTACATGACTCGCTTGCGTCGACTCGTTAACTATTCAGGCAAACTCGGGTTGCCGAGTTTGCCAACGCTGGAATTTGTTCGGCTAGGACCCACATACATCAGACTGTGCATGTTCCCAAGCGACACCACCTTCCACCGCTAATGACGATTTCCGGCGACGGAAAGGTAATCTACAACCTTGACTACCGATCGAAGAACGACGATGCGTGGTACACCTCTGGCGTCGTTCTCGAAAATGGAAAGCGGCTGCGCGTCAAGCTCGAGGATTTCAAGTCAGGCGACGCTGATGAGGTATTCTCTATGGGTAATTTCTCCAAACACGATGAACTGGAAGAATTTCTCCGTCGATTTCGTCCGGTGTCCGTGCCGGTCGAGGAGAACGAGTGCTCCACAGTGGTCGAAGGCATGACGGTGTGTGCTACTTATAAAGGCGATGGATCAGTTCGATACTTCGACGCCATTGTTGATGGTGTATGTATCTTACCTAAACTTTAGGGCAAATACGCAGTAATTTCACAACGTTTTCGATCACCTGCTCGAACAAGTAGACAATCGCATTCTATTCTCACTAATCATTTCAGTTATATCTTCGTCCAATTTCGATACCTTTATCTGACATAAATCATACTGAGACGTTAAACTTCTCTCGTTCGATTGCTCATCCGTAGCTTTCTTGTTCCAAATAGAACGCTCTTCTTACTTAATCTGAATAAAATTAACTAGAAGAAGAAGCTTCTGTTTAAGAAATCACTCACCAATCACCACAACTTCCGCATTCATATAAGTAGATAGACAGATTCGAAAATGCATATTACTAGTTCTGTTTTGTTTATTTAGTCAAGCAATTGTTCTTCCCATTTTGTTCATAGTTTGCTGTTATCCACTGGATAGGTTTGCTACAAAGAGCACAAACCTGAGAAGTGCGTATGCACTTATTTACTATGCTGGAAACATGGCCCTGGTGAAGGCACAGTAACTGCAGAAAATATTGTTGATGTATGCTTCATCAAGTCTGGTGCCCCTGATCCCAGAGTTACTGACTTTGCAAAGCTTGTGATGGAAAAACTCTCTTCTCAATCCAGTCTCATACCCAAGACTCCATTTCTGTCCAGAAAAACAAGCTCAAACCAAACTTTTAACAAGTTACAGGTAAGTTCTTCAGTGCATGACATTTTCTCTTGCAGTTTGTGATTTCTTGTAATAATATGTAAATGGTTTTCTCCTTGATTTGTAGGAATTCAGTGGTGATGGAGACAGTTGTTTTGGTGGATTCTCTGAAGGTTTTTAAATTTCCGTCTTTTAAATCTCAGTGATTTCAGAACTCATTATAATCTGTTTTTGCAAGGTTAGAGAAGGGAAGATTCAAGACTGAACTAATTGATCAGGACAGAGACATGGGAGGTGTCAAAGAAACTGAATCTCATCATTTCATAATATTAGAGAATCTGGAGAAAGATCTATCTCCAGTCTTGATGAAAGACTTCATATATGAACAAACTTCAATCCCAACACACACTTATGTTTTTCAAAGTCTGTCAAATGAACCATATGCAAGAGGAGTAATTATTGTGGATAGCAAACAAAAGCTGAAGAGGATACATGAATTTATAAGCAATCCAAATCACTTTATTGTATCTACTTTTTCTGGAAGGTAACCATCAACTTAATTTCCTGCTTTCATTTTCTGAATTTATAAGCAATTCAAATCACTTCATTTCCCATAGGCCATGGGTTATAGCTGAAGACATGCTTAGAGCTGAAACTTTCAACATAATGCAGATCCTGCAGCCAAAGTCTGAGGTGAAAGTTTTTTACTTTTCTTTCTATAATTAGGAGTAAAATACAGTTCAACATAATTCACATCTCAACTTTTTATCTTTTCTGTTTGTTCTTTATTGATCTTTGACCTTGAAATCCCAATTCCAGAACAAAAACACAGGAAACAAGTTAATGGTGGTGCATTTGGGAACAAAAGAATATATGAGAGCTAAAAAATCAAAAGATCTATATATGGAATTCCGGAATCATGTAAATAGACTTGTGAAGAGGTTAGATATGGAGGAGAAGAAGAAATGGCGTTCATCCAGTACAAACTAGTTACTAATCATGTAAATAGACTTCTTTACAAGCTTTATATATATATATATATATATATATATATATATATATATATATATATATATATATATATATATATATATGTTATTCATCCTGTTATCTACATACAAAGTTGGAAATTGAAGAGATGATTGTTTTGTTGCAGGTGTTGTAAAGGTGCAAGAGTCGAGTTGTAATTTTGTAAAGCAAAACTTCCACTTTGTTTTGCCTTTGAATCGGGTGCAATGTAGGTATGTTTACTCTTAGCTTAAGTACAAGTTAATACAACAAAGTCTATTGGCTCTGGTAAAAAAGAAATATGTAAGCTGTTTTAAGGGTAGTAAATTTAAGGATATGTAGTATGTTTCTCTTACATATCAATTTTATTATGATTTTGGCTTGTCTCATTATTAGTGATATATCTTATATTGTTAATCAATTGGATGTGAAAAATGCATTTTTGCATGATAATTTCAATGAAAAACGCATTTTCATGCATCAACCCATGAGTTTCAATGACCATCACATTTGACTATATGTGCCTTCCACTAAATGTCACACTAAATTTGGCTCATTGTGTTTGGTGCAAGTGTTTGTGGATATTGTTTCCATAATGGGTTTACTTCATTTATCACCAAAGCAATGAAGTTGTTTACCTTGTGCTTGCTTCAAAATACCTATATACTTCAAAAATTTACAAATATATGTTTTTTAAATATGACAATAACATTGTTGTTAACTTTTATATAAAACGTTTATTATTTTGAGTGATATGGTAAAGGTAGGCCATAGACATCTATTAAAACTTATATGATTTAATGTTATTTATAGTTTTTTGTTATGATTAATTAATGTTTTAAGAACTTATTTGCTTAACATTTTAATTTCTAGAGATAATGACAAAAATAACCATTTTTCCTAATTACTTTTCATTAAATAACCCAAATTAGCATTTAGTAAAAAATAGCCAATGAAATAGTAGATAATTAAGGTTTGGTCATAAAGAGGTTAAATGAATTGCGGTTTGGGGCCATTAGGCCATTGTTTCAAAGTTTGTCTACTATTTGATGGCCAATTATAGTTCATAATATATAAAGTTGAAATTTTCCATTTGGGCCATTTTCCATTCTTTGAAGCTAGAGAAAACTCTCTCAATGCAGGCTATAAACATGTATTTTCCAGTCTTTGAAGCTAGAGAAACCTACGATTTCCGTTGTTAACCTTTTTTCCATGCTCTTTTTTTTCAAACTTGTATAGTGATATAGTTGTAAGTAAAGGTAGGAATTTTAGATGGATTCCATCGTTTGATCGAGAAAAGAATTGAAAGCCAAGAACAAAACACTAGTTATTCATACGAAACAATAGTTTTTAGAAGGAAACAATAGTTATTCAAAGAAAATGGTAGTTTTTATCACCTATCGTTTGGGAAAACATAGTTAGTAGAGAGCATTCTGTAGGTTATTTTTTCACCTAGGCTTTCATATGTGCAAATGATTTTATTTTTTAATAATAAACCCTCAAACCATAGACCATGTATGAACAATATACGATTTTAAAAAATCTATAGTTTTCTTGGCTACTTTTGGCTATTTGCAAAAATTTGGCTATTAAGTGAAAAGTAATTAAGGAATTTGGCTCATTTGTCACCGTCTCTAATTTCCATCATTAATTATTTAATTTTGTTTTTAAAAGTAACAATATAATTTTTTTATATAATGTTTTTTAACTATTGTTGTTGTAAGTTATTTTTAAACTAATTATTTTGAAAGCTTTTAATGTTTATAAAATAGTTTTAGGAAAGTTTTTAGTTAACTTGTGATTAAAATTTAGGTTTTACATTTAACATTATAATTTATGATTTTTAACTATTTATAAAACAAATTTAGGTTTCGCATTTATCATTATTTACAAAATAAACTTTGAGTTTTCTTTTATGTTTAACTGAAATTTCAATTTAAGTTAACATTTTTAACATTATATCTAAATTAATTATTTAAATATTTTATACAAAATATTCAAAAATTATGACCTTAAAATGACAATGGTTTATATACAAGAGCATATCCAAATTAATAAGTTAAGTTTAATATGTTAAAAGTTAAAGACATGATCTTATAAGTAAAAGTAAAAGATGTTATTTAATATTGAAGTTTAGTTAAATTAAGATTATAATTTAGGTTTTGCATTTATTTTATTAACCAATTTATAACCATTATTAGAAATAAACTGAAAAATCATAAGAATTTTAAATGCATGTAGTGAAAGGAAACACGTCTGTTTTATAGTATAGTATAGATATAGGTAAAGATAGATAGATATCATACATACCCCATTCTCTCATCCTTTATAGAAATATCTCATGTATGTAAATTCGCCATGAAAGAAGTCAATTATCTTAGCTATTTTGGACATTGTTTTACTAGGCATTCTATGAGTATGTTTCTTTACCAAACATAATATGTCGAAGAAATTATTGAACACACGACATTACATCTTGTAAAACATCGCACACGCTGGTTCATAAGCTCAACCACCACTGTAGATTAGTACCCTAACACTATTGATTGTTGGAGCCTAGTCGATGCCCTACAATATCTCACAATCACAGTGCTCGACATCTCTTATATGATTCAAAAGGTTTGTCTCTAAATCTATAATACCTTCATGTGTCAAATGAATATATTTAGGCATATCATTCATTGTTTATAAAAGACCCTATCATACGACTTATATTTATCGAAATCGGTCTTACTGGTCTTCTTTGTTACATGGGTATGAATCGGAGGGTGTGCAGACACCCAACACTCGATTTCTAGTTATTATGTGTTCCTTGGTACCAATCTTCTCTCATATTCATCCACAAGACAACCTAGTTTATGTAGAACTAATGCAGATGCCAAATATCGAGGTGTGCAAGTGTTGTCTCCGAAGCATGTTGGTTGTGTAATCTGCTTCTTGAATTTCATTGTCCACTCACCAAAGTTATCATTATTTTTTATTATAATGTAAGTGTCATTTACCTTGCCGAAACTCTATTTCAACACTTACACACCAAATATATTGACAAAAGAGGTTCACATATGGTGAACCATGTATATTGTTTGACAATTTATGAGATATTTGTTCACTTCCCATTTTGACTCTAGGGGACTATTTAGTGATATACCTTATCTTATTTTGTGAATGTATTTTATCCATTTCACTAGTGCTCAAGTCTTCTTGTCCCCTACGAAATGTGGTCTTGGCATTTTTTGTTATTTTTATTATTTATAACTCGTGTAAATGTAAACTAGTATATAATATGATTTTTTGTCACTATGAAATATATATATATATATATGTATGTATATATATATATATTATATATATATATATATATATATATATATGTATATATTATATATATATATATATATATATATATAGTCATTTCTTAGGGTGTCCTAAGTATTTCTCAAAGGTGATGAGTATTTTGCAGGAAAAAACAACGTTTTGACCATTTCGCATGACCCTTTCGACCCTTCCTTGTTTGGCAGTGCCCTCACAAACTTGGTGGATAGAGGAGTAGATCTTTTATGTAACATCTATTACCTTTTATGTAACATCTATTACAGGTAAATAATTTCATTATGTTTTTAGTGATTAATGATTTTAAAAAGGGGATTTTGTGATGGCCATGACGTGGTGAAGGATACACCTCAACGTGGTCATGTCCCAAGGGAACGCGCATCATCTGTGCTCACCATGAATCTTTTACCATGATGGTGGTTGTTGAGACCAACAAAATTAATAACCCTAAATCTTTTACACTAAAATAGTGTATAGTGGTAAAGGGGTCGAATCCGTGAAGATTGGTTCAATTTTATAACTCTATGAAAATCTCTTTGTTAAAATACTTGTAAAATGATAATAAAAATAAAAATGGGGGTTATGGTCTTTTAAAATACTTGTAATAAAACTAGGATTAAACTAATATTTAATTGGATAATTCAACAAAAACAAGAGTTTGATGTAAAATCAATAAGGGGAAGATGGTTGACTTAAGATTTCCTCACTTTGACTTTTGATGAACATATCATTAGAATCCATTGGCGCAATACTAGTTTTAAATCCTTAATTTGACTATAGTAGTCCAAGAAGCTTGAGATTACCTAGACTTTTCTTATTTGTTAAAATGGTTAGAGAAGTTCATAACAATTTCCTTAGTTAAAGTCACAATTTCTATTAAGCATGTAATTAGTGAAAGTTAACTAGTATTAAGAACCAAAAAGTCACCTAATCCAAGAGAAGTCAAATTCTTTCACTTCCATGTTGGAGAAAATGTTTTTATGATTGTGTGAAGTGAAACTAACACAAAACTCACATGTTGCTTGCTAATTTGAGGATCCTTTACTTAATCAAGAAATTAGCCAACTAATCACCACAAACACATTTAAACTCATGAATAAAAACATACAAGTAGTAATAAAATCTTAAAACACAAAACATTCTCATAAAGATTCAAAAACAAGTTCATGGAGTCTTCAACATTCAACAAAAATTCAAAGGATTCCACCAAAGTCAACCAAGTTTAGTTTAGTCTAGCATGGCTAAACTCAAGAAAACAAAGTAAGAAAAGATTGTACCAAACATTTAACAAGATTTAGAGATGAAAAGATGATGTTCTTCAAGTGTTCTTGGCCTTCAAAATCTTCAAAATATCCAGAGAAAGTGCTCCAAAATCGGATGTGCAAGTGTGGAAAAGTGGCACACCAATCTTCCCCATATAGCTCAAAACAAGAATTCCCAAAAATGCCCCTACAGAGCCTTGTGCGACCCGCGTGCTGTAGCGCGGGTAACCCGCATGCTAAATTAGATTTTTGTGATTTGGGCTTCCAATGACTTAGCCCACTGGCCTAGAATGAATCTACTAAGCTTGTAGCCCAATATTCTTCATGTTTTCTTCAATTTAAGCCTAATTTGGCTTCTCCAAATGATCCATGGCTCCCGTAATCTCTAGATCAATAATCTACACACGCTCGAAAATTCTCCTGTATCTTGTAAATTTAAAGTTTATTTCCTCCAATCCTTCAATTAATAAGCAAGCTCACTCCATGCATCAACTCCAATAGTCATCAATCCATAATCCTTGTTGTCTTCAAAATTTAATTACTTTCCATACGTCCCGAACATTCCCGCTCTACTAGCCTCCTTAAAATCTGCAATAAAGCTCACGAAACTAGAAAGTACCCAAGATAGTCATAAAATAACAAAAAGGAAAATATGCATGAAAAATAACTAAATTATGAATGAAATATGCTAAAATAAACTATAAAAAGAAGTAAATAAAATGAAACTATCACATGATGTGGCAAGAACATGGCCATGACGTGGTGGCCACCAGTACGCAAACCCTAATTTTTTGGGTTTTATGCCTTATTTAAGGGATGTGATGGCTATGGTTTCCACACCCTCATCCTCCATCATCACCCTTTCAACCTAGAGAAAACCCTAGCCTCCATTGTTGACCCGGTGAGCCTTTTGTTGGTGTTTTTTTTCCTTTGAAGAAGAAGAAGAATGTGTTTTGGTGCATTGTTCCAGTAAGAAAATATCCTCATCATCATCTTATGTAGCTTCTGGACCCTTGTAAGTCCTCAAGTTTCTACCTTTTGTGTTTAAGCATGCTAGATTTAGGATTTTGTCTATTTTCTTCCATGTTTGAGGTGGTTTGAGTGTTAGGATTCGATAAAGTTGGCAACTTTATGAATCCTTGATGTTCCTTTGTGGCCTCTTGTCCAAGATCTGAAGAGTTATTGATTTACGAGTTCCATGCATGAGATCTTGATCTCATTTTCACCACTCTAACATAATTTGAGCTAAAGATATGCATTGGACATGCATGTCTATAAAGCAATGATTTTTATGGAGTATTGAGAGTAAGAAAGCCCTATAGAAAGTATTAATGAGTGGTTTGAAGGATTAAAAGCTTGACACATTAAGCTGATCTGAGCAGCTTCCATGATGTGGCGAGTTGATCACCATGTCGTGGCAACGAACATTCTTTGCAACTGTTTTGTCCTAATGCCACCACGACGTGGCCAATGGGTATCCACGACGTGGGGGTGAGTTGGGGATGACTTTGATTGTTAAAATTTTGACCATTTTTTACTGTTGTCAACTTAAGGGTTTTAGGGTGTATACTGAGAAGATATATATATATATATATATATATATATATATATATATATATATATATATATTATGTTTATGTATCTCGTAGTACCGGTCTTCACCATCGGAGAGCTGTTGTGTTAGTCTGCTGTTGGCGAGGCTAGTCTTCTCACTATATTACAATGTCATAGTAGGGTGCATGCTAAACTAGACGAGTTGTATTTGCTGATTGATGTTATGTATAACATCCCAAAATTCTAGATCAAAATTTTCATTTTTGATATAACGATTCATAAAACAATTTATAGAAAACATCATCAAGTTATTTCATTTCATAAAAACCATAGATCATATGTCTCAAAAGCAATTCGTAAGATAGTAACAATGTCAGAGTACAAATCCCAAAAATCTCATATGTGGAAAATCGTGTGTGTGATGCGCTGCTACCGTGCTGGCTCCTTTCCCTTCAAAGAAGAAGGACTTGAAACAAAAACTGAAAACCGTAAGCACAAATCTTAGTGAGTTCCCCCATCATACCGCATACAACACAATATACATATTGTCTAACATATCCGGGTACTGGACTACCCCTTCGATCTCTTTCAGTCGGTAACTGCCTAGCATATTAGGGTGCTGGCCTACCCCTTCGGTACTATCGATTGGTACCTTGCCTAGCATATCAGGGTGCTGGCCTACCCCTTCGGTCCTGTCGACCGATACCTCGCCTAGCATATCAGGGTGCTGGCCTACCCCTTCGGTCCTTTCGACCGGTATTGGGGACTATTTCACCCCTTACTTCTACCACATAGCATCCTAGTGCATAAACATATAAGTCATATACTGCCTAGCTTTTCCGGGTGATGGCATACCCCCTTCGGCCCTATCGACCAGTACTGGGGTCTATCCTACCCCTCCTACCACTATCACATAACATCATAGCATACTAGCACATAAAGCATAACAAGTAGTGACATACCAGATAATTATCACAAAGACAATCATCTATACTATAGCTCTTCTAGGGGGTCGACATTGGTGCCTTCGATCTACTTCTACTGGAAGGTAACTCACCTCAATTTCATGAAGTAATTGAACTATCCTCGGCTTTGGGATCAACTCTCCTCAAACTCCTACACATAAAATTTGTTTTAATTACTCTTTCATACTCATAACCCCTTTAAGGGTCAAATCTGGTCAAAAGTCATATTCAATGTCAACATCCTGGTCAAATTCAACATCCTAGTCAAAGTCAACATCCTGTTTGACTCAACTCGCCGAGTTGGTCCATCAACTCGTTGAGTTCATTGATCCATGAAACTCTGGAAATCTCGATCCTACTCGTCGATTTCTTTCATGAACTCATCGAGTTCTCCTTCATATAAAGTCGAGACATTTCGCTCACAACTCGTCGAGTTCCTCCTTGAACTCGTCGAGTTCCTCCTTGAACTCGTCGAGTTCTTCAATTCTTCAAGCCCAAAAACATGTCCAACTTGCTGAGTCATCTCCTAGACTTGACGAGTTTGGCTAGTAACAGAAAAGGTTGGGGAACCACAACCCAACTCGTTGAGTCCCCCATAGTCTAAATCCATACATTCGTTTCCAGTCGGGTTCAATGCTTCCAAACCATAGATTTGGTTCCCTAGGGTCGATATATCATGTAAAGTTACTAACTTTACGTCCATGCATGGGTTATTTAGCTCAAAAGGGCCTAAAAGATGGTTCACAAGTTGCATGGGACTCCCATGGCCATAAAGTTGGCACCTTTATGCTATGGAGTCCCTCAAAGGCTCTAGATCTGAATTCATGACTACAAAACATGCTAGCATCCACGAATGGTTCCAAAATAGGCTCCTTAAGGCCCTAAACTACTATATGAAGAGATCTAGTAAATGAATAGTCAAGGTATAGACTTTATACCTCAATAAGGCTGCTTTGACAAAGAACTCTCCGGATCCAAAGCTTCTTCCTTCAACCAAGCACTTCTAACTTCTACTCCTTCAAGGAAATACCAAGGAATCACTCTATCTTCACTCACACACACACACTCAAAAGGCTCAAAATCACGAATTAGGGTTTTGCTGGACTGAGGGAGGCGATGAGGGAGGCCACAATAAAGTGTTAAGGTCCTTAAATAGGGTGAAAACCCTGAAAATTAGGGTTTCACTCTGGCAGACCTACTCGTCAAGTTGAGGCTTCTCAACTCATCGAGTAGACTTCAAGTCCCGCGTCCAAGATTCGTTTCTACTCGATGAGTTTGGGGTCTCCAACTCATCGAGTCCCTTTGCAAAAATGAATAATTTGGCTTAAAATACATACCAGAATTCGGGCATTACACTATGTGTGTTTATTGAGTTAATGATAACTCCAAGCTTGCTGATAGTCCACAAAGTTGTTGATAACCCATAGGGTTGTTGTGAGACCGTAAGATTGTTGATAATCCATCGGGCTAATGATAGTCATAGGGTTACTGATAACTCATAGTTGTTTATTATCTTTGTGTTGTATGTGGTATTTTTGGGAACTCACTAAGTTTTATGCTTATAGTTTTGCATTTAAATGTGTTTTAGGTACTTCAGATGATCGTGGGAAGTCGAAGGCTTGAATGTATGCACTCATTGACATTGTTCATGATTCCACATTTTATGATACTCTGACTTTTAAGATGACTATATTTTGATATTTATGATTTCTTGACTTGGTTTGCATGGAAACAACGTTTTAACTGATTTAAAAATGAAAATTTTAGTTGTGAAAATTGGGATGTTACATTTTATTTTGGAAAAAACTTAACAAAAATGACTAGTTATATTTTTTCCTTTTTAAAGAAAAAATAATTACATAAAATTTAGGATTATTTGGTGTGATGAAATAATACCATGAATGAATACAATGGAACGATTAAATAAATAATTATATTATATTGTCATTTTGGTTTTCTTTAACGAATGAAATGAATCATTCAAACATCTTGTTTGTTGTTAATTGTAACATCCCAAATCCTGAGGTACCAATCTATTTATTTTATTAATTCAAGTATTGAGGATTTCCGGCTTACACGAGGCATAATATCCATGTATGTCGGACGTAAGCTTTAGTGAGGACCGGGGTGGAGATGGCGCACACTGAGTGTACGATTAGGTATGCCGAGCGTACGCCTGTAGGTGTTAAACCCTAATTTTTGAGTTATGACCATTATTTGAACACCTTATACCTCCCTTGAACATTCCTTAGGCAACCTTCATTCCCTCTAAACCTTAAATATCGAACCCTAGCCTTGTGAGTGTGATTATGAAGCTTGTTGGTGAATCTTAAGCATTTTTGGTAAAGAAGGAAGCTCTTGAAGAAAAAAGTGGTGCATTCTAGTCTTTGGATCCGGCTTCTATTTCACCTTGTGCATCTTTTGAAGGTATAAAGTCCATACCTTATTGATGTTCTTTCTAGATCTATTTAGATGGGTATTTATGAGCTTTTTGTCCCAAATCTTGGACCTTTGTGAGTATGGGGTACTCCATAGCATATTGGCTATCCTTTTAGATGTTTTAGAGTGTCTTGATTCATAAAAAATTTTGCTTGATCGTTTTCTTTGGCCCATGCATGAGTGAAGTGGCTTTAAGTGTTGTGAAAGTTAGGGATTTGAGGTCTGTTTAGCCATGCAAAGGCTTGTAGTAAGTGACTTTATAAATTAAGACATCCTTAGGAGGTCAGATCTGTGTTTAGGTTTCATGTCTTAATGTTTAAGACGTTAGAGGGTGATTTTTGAGATTAGTCAGAGTACGCTGAGCGTACTCCTGGCTACGCCCCGTGTAGCCAGTCCTGGCCCCGACTTTTCTGTTCCGATAGAGTACGCCTCGTGTAAGGAGAGTACGCCTCGCGTACAAACCAGATCTGTTAACTTTTGCTGACTTTTTTACTTTTGGTCAAACTTTGTGTATTTTGGGGCATGGAGGGGGGAAATGGTCTTTTCGCCTCTTATGGACTTAGTTGAGGATTTTGGACTTGTGAGTCGGATTGATGAACCTAATTATTAATCAAGGTTAATTGTTGTAATTATTAGCGCAAAGTCTAGTTCCGACAGTTCAGGAGTGAGATTTATCACTCATTAGTACAGGTGAGTCTCCTCACTTATTCTTACCCGTATGGTAGAATAACTGTATATATTTACATGTGATGACCAACTGGGTCTAAGTTCTATTATTGTGTATGTGTTGTTTATATGTGTTGAGATTCAGGTACTCTCCAGGGTTGTTGATATCCACAAGCCATGCTATTTTCCCATTGAGATTTCGGGTAGTCTCTAGGGTTCCTGATAACCCATAACTGTTTATTTGTGTTGTGTTGTGTGTGGTATTTTAGAGAACTCACTAATCTTTGTGCTTATAATTGTTGATTATATGTGTTTCAGGTACTTCTGAGGATCACGGGAAAATGAAGGTCTGATTGTACACACTTGTTGGGAGATTTTGTTACCGGGCATTATGTGACACTCTGATATTTTGATGTGAAATTGTATTTGATGTTATGACTTTTCTGAGATAGTTATTATGAAAACTATTTTTCTATGGGTTTAAAATGAAAATTTTGGTTTAAAATTTGAGGTGTTACATTAACAAATTAAAAATTTAAATAAAAAAATATTAATGTAACATCCTGTTTCTGATCGTCGGTGATTAGGGTTCGTGGGCTGCAAACCGTGCATGAAGGAGTCTCGGGGTTGTGAAGATTTGCTAGGAGCCTAGGGCATCTTGTCATCTATCCGAGGGTATGAGGTTCGTGGGAATCGGGGTTATGTCGATGAAGCGTTGACAGTTTGATGATTGGCAAGATAAGTCCTTTAGTTGAAATTGATGGCAGCGGAGTACGCTGGGCGTACGTGTGTGTACGCTTAGCGTACTCATGCGCATGACATTTAAGATGATCCACCTAGTACGTTGGGTGTATCAGAGGGTACGCTGGGCATACTAGGAACAAAAGAAAACCCTAATTAAGAGGAGTGTCCCTATATAAAGAATGAGATGGCCTCATTCTTGGCCACCATCCTCATTCAATAAACCCCCCTAAACCCTAATTCTCGTTCTTGAGCTTGTGTGTGACCTTTGTGGGCTTATAAGTGTTATTATGGAATTTTTGGAGTGAAGAAGGAGCATGGAAGAGAATAGAGTTGGAGTCTAGGCTTTGGATCTAAGTTTTTCTATGGTTGGAGCATCATTTGGAGGTATAAAGCTCAAAGCTTTCCCATCCTTTTTGTTTTGTGCATGATATGGTCCATTTTAGGGCTTTTGGTCCTAAAGCTTGAGGCTTTATGAGTTATTGCACTCCAGAGCTTAATATTTGTCCTTCTAAGTGTTTCTAGTGGTGAGGATCCACAAAAATGAGGTCTTGAACGTGAGAATCAACCCATGCATGAGATTTGAGCATTTTGAGTTAAGAGAATAAGAGTTTTATGTGTTTGTGACCTTACCAGCCATGCAAAGGCTTAAAGTCACTAACTTTATGAAGTAAGAGATGATAGGGAGTCTAGATCAGAGAAATAAGTTAAGGTCTTAACGGGTTAAGACCAGGGGAATGGACTAAAGCAAAACTGGGCGTACGCCCAGCATATGTTCCAGTATGCCCCATGTACTGGGTTGGAGTCCCCGATCAGTTTCATGCATGCATGAGTACGCTGAGCGTACCAAGAGAGGTACGCCCCACGTAACTTCACTGTGGGCTTTTGGGCTGGATCTTATCATGAGCTGTGAGGATTGGGCCGGAATCTTTAGGCTTGTGAATTAGAGACTATGAGAAGAGAAATGTTACAATTTTGCCTTGGGCCCTTGTGTTGGGCTTACTATTTAGTTTTGAGAGTTGGCCTCGGGTTAACCCATTTATTATTGGGCCTTGGTGGGCCCAATGGGTTTTATGCTTTTAATGGGTTGGTTAGTGGTTGTCCTTTAGACTAACGAGTGAGAGTCTGGACTTAGTTTCTAAATGGGTTAATTGTGGTTTTGGCTCAGAGTTAGAGGTCGGTGCGTAGCAACAACGTTATAGGGGTTGTTCATCATCCAAGGTGAGTCTTCTCACTATACTCTACCTAGAGTGGTACTATGTGTGACCGGAGGGTCTTATGTGTTTACATTGAGTATTATATTATCCTGCTTTATGTGGTATGCTATGCATTATGTCTTTGTGATTTATGCTATGTGGAGCTTTACAGACCGAACCAGAGGGTCCAACGAACCGTGGGACCGGAGGGTCCCACTGAGACACATTGACCGGAGGGTCTTACAGTGATATAGCCTAGAGTGGCTAATGAGTTGTGTGTGTGGTATTTTGGGGAACTCGCTAAGTTTCGTGCTTACCGTGTTATGTGTTATGTGTTTCAGGCTTTTCTCAGAATCGCGGGAAGGCACCGGCTCGATTGTACACACTAGAGAAGGAGTTATTATTTGAGGATCCTGGATTATTATTAAATAAATCTAGAGTTATGTTTTGTAAATAAATTAAATGGGATTTTCGTGAAACGTAATATGAGAATTATGTGATTTTTAAAGAAAAAATTTGTTTGGAAATTTACGGTGTTACAATTAAATAATTAGGGATAATTTCATATATATGTTTTTCTTAAACCTCAAACTATCATATTTGTCCAAAACTTTTTTATAATGTTTTTAATAGTTTATAACCATTTTTAATATCTTAGAATTATTATAATAATTAAAAAAAATTAACCATATTATCCCTACGTCTATGATAATGAATCATCTACTTTTAAATTGTTGGAATGTCGACTCTTGATAAATAAAATGTTTCATCTTCAACTTTCTCCATGGGATGTATGACATTTGGATGTTTAAGAACATATATGATATTTTGGAATTTTATGAAAGGGTAAATATGATATTTAAAAATTAAATTGGATAAATATGATATTTTGATGTTTAATAAGAGTATATACAAAATTCTCTCTAAAATTTATTACTATATATAATTTTTTTATTTAAATGAAGATAAACCGTCAAATAAATTTATAAACATATTTTCATTTCATTTAAAATACACACGACTATCTCTATTTTCTCTCCCACTTTTTCCGTCATTTTAAAAATTTAAATCTTAAAAATTCGAAACATTCCAAAAATTCAAAAGATCCACGACCATTTAAAAACTTCAAATCTTAAAAATTTAAAATATGCTAAAACTTCAAAAGTTCTTAATTCAAATTTTATCAAAACGACTTAAGTCTGAAAGGAATGGTAACATGCTTAGCATCTTATTCTTTTATGTCACATCATATATTTTTTTCGAAGCCACGTTGGCTAGAAGGAATGCAAACATCAAAGTTGTAAAAAGGTAGGAAGTAATAGTAGCGGTGTTGATGGGGTAAATTTTTTGGGTTTTGGGTAATTTGAGTTTTTCATGCTTAAAAAATACTCATTACCCGACCCGAATTAAATTCGGATAATTCGAGTTTGGGTAATTCGGGTATTACCTGAAAATAAATATAATGAAGTAAATATGTCGTGCTTTATTAGTCTTATTTATATAAACAAACGAGATATAAACAAAGTTATTCAAACTTTGAACATTGAGATTTTTAAGTTAATAATACTTGAGATATCAAATAATCTTTCACAAAAATAATACAATTTACAGGAAACCAAAATGCAAGAAGCCAATACCCTATTTTCGAAATCATTTACAAGAAAATCATTTACTTTGAAGTTTGAAGTCTAAATCAGTGAGTGTTGGTGACGACTTAATGACCGATAACGACGAGTTAAATTAAGTGTGAAGTCTATTGGAGATGTATCTTTGTTTTCATAGGGTTCGATACTTCGATAGAAGACTCAAGAAACAGACAAGGGTTTTTTTGAAATCAATGATCGGGAATGAGGTAAAATCGTAAACAAAATATAGATAAGTGTGGATATTACCCAAATGACCATTTATTTTTTTAAATAAATCAGGTATTTCGGATATATTCGAAACCCTATACATATACCCAATACACGTTTAAAAAATCAGATAACCCGAATACCTGAAAATATATACCCAATATCCGATTTACCCGAATTCAAAACGAGTTGGATCGGATAATCGGATATCGGGTTGTTGGGGTATTTTCAACATGCCTATCATGTAGCTACCTCTTTAACAAGCTGGTGGGGGATGGTGTAGCGCTTTTGTAGTGAGGTTGTGGTGCCTCACACCCTTAAGCCTAATAAGGCTATGTTTGGCGGACTAGCTGTTAGCTGAAAAGCTAGTTGATAAAAAATAACGTTTGGTAAAACTAGCTGAAAATCTAGCTGAAATATATAAAATTACATAAAATGGCATGTAAGAGTATGTGTTTCTATAATTAATTCAGGGGTATTTTTGGAAAATTTAAAAAAAAGCTCCTAAAAAGCTAGTCTAAGGGCGTGTTTGGCACGAAGTTTTTGGAAGCATTTGGGAGCTTCTAGCTTTTAGCTTTTGACAAAACGCTCTAGTTTTAAAAAAAAGCTTCGTTTGGCAGTATGAGCGTTTAGCTTTTAGTTTTAACAAAACGCTCCGATTCTAAAAGCTACTTCATGTAGCTTTTAACAAAACGCTCCGGAGCTTTTGAAATCGATTTTCATAATTACCCTTAAAAATATATTTATATATATATTTTTATTTTTAATCAGTTGTCATTTTATGTAATTTTATATATTTCAAAAGCTTCCAGCTACTTTTGCCAAACATTCATATAACAAATAAAAGTTACAGCTTCCCACTACCAGCTACAGCTACACGCTACCAGCTACCCACTACCAGGTAACCGCTACCCGCTTCCAACTAATAGCTACTTTTGCCAAACACGTCCTAAATAGTTTTTCAAAAAGCTAGTTTATAAGCTAGCATATAAGCTACTTTTTGGCTTACCAAACACGTCAACATAAAAAAAACTCGAAAAATAAGTTAGCTTTATCAACTGGATATGGCGCGCCAAACACAACCTAACTAACACATCTTGATTCGTGAGTCACTAGAGTCAACTAGTTGAAGTCAAACTCGCACTTACCAAAACCTAACCTGGGTTGGACTTTGGCTCGGCCCAAATACGCACCATCGGATCACCGATGTTCTGATTCTGAACAGAGGGACACCACACCACCTTGCAGCGCCGGCAATGATATTCGACGGCCTGGACTTCCGGTCGAAGAAAGATGATGCGTGGTACGCCTGCGGCGTCGTTCTTGACGGAAAGAAGCTCCGAGTGAAGTTCAAGGATTTTGTGGAGAGCTTCCATGATGAGGTTTTCTCCATCGCTGATTTCTCCACTCACCGTGAAATTGAACAATTTCTCCTTAGATTCCGTCCGACGTCCATGCCGATAGAGGAGAATGAGTGCTCCAAAGTGATAGAAGGCATGATGGTCTCTGCTACATATACACGCGATGGATTAGTTCGATTCTTTGATGCCATTGTTGATGCCGTACGTATCTTATCACAAATTAGGGCAAATAAGCTCCCGTTTTACAGAATTCTCGTCCAATTTTATCTTAAACAATCTCTGTGTCATCTGTTCATTCGTAACATTCTTGTCCCAAATTAACCGTTCTTGCTTTAATTTAAAGATCACAATTCCACGATTGACATGATCACAATACGATAATGTATGTTTTGTACTGGATAGGTGAATTACAAAGAGCACACACCTGGGAAGTGCATATGCACTTATCTACTATTCTGGCAACATGGTCCTGCTGAAGGCAACATAACTGCAGCAAGTATTGATGATATATGCCTTATTATGTCTGGTGCCATTGATCCCAGAGTGACTGAATTCGCAAAGCTTGTGAGGGAAAAAATTAGAGGTGCCTCTTCTCAATCTAGTTTCACATCCAAGGCTCCATTTTTGTCTAAAAAAACAAGTTCAAACCAAACTCTCAACAAGTTACAGGCAAGTTTTTCAGTCTTGCAGTTCTCATAGCTTTTTATTCTGGTAATCATCTGCAAATGGTTGGCTTCTTGATATGTAGGAGTTCAGTGGTGATGGAGACAGTCGTAATGGTGGATCATCTGAAGGTTTGAATGCTTTTTTAAACTTTATTTTGTAAATCTTAGGGATTTGAGAACTCATCATAATTTGTTTGTGCAAAATAGGGAGGGAAAGATTCAAGATTCAACTAAATGATCAAGATAGAGATATGGGAGGTGTCAAAGATACTGGCTTTCATCATTACATAATATTAGAAAATCTGGAGAAAAATCTATCTCCAGTGTTAATGACAGAGTTCATACACGAACACACTTCAATCACAGCACAAGCATATGTTTTTCTAAGCTTGTCAGCAGAAACATATGCTAGAGGAGCACTTGTTTTAAATAGCAAATCAAAGCTTAAGAGGATATATGAATTTATAAACAACCCAAATCACTTCATTGTATCTTCATCTGGAAGGTAACCATAGTCAAATTCTTTAACTGGAGCTTGTTTTCTAGCCAATTGAAGTGTATGATTATTTCCTGTGTAGGCCATGGGTAATAGCTGAAGACAAGCTTAGAAATGGAACTTTCAACATAAACCTTCAGAGCTTGCAGCTAAAGTGTAAGGTAAAAGTTTCACTTCTGTTGTTAAAAAAGGAAATCAGGGTTTCCATATAAACTGTATTTTGCTGTTTTCTTTCTGTCTTTCTTGTTTATTCTTGATTGATCTTTGAAGTTTAAACTCCCTTCTACTCCAATCCCAGAACCAAAATACAGAGAGCAAGTTAATAATTGTACGATTAGGAACAGATGAATATACGAGAGCTAAACAACTGAAAGAGATATACATGGAATTTCGTGATCATGTAAATATACTTGTGGAGAAGTTAGATATGGAGGAGAAGAAGAACTTGAATCCATCCAGTGCAAATTAAATTGTATATATGCAGTTTCTAATGAAGGTAATTGAATAAATGCATCTTTGTTTTGTGTTATTTCATATAAAAGTTGAAATTTGAAGAAATTATTGTTTGTTGCAGGTTTGTAACTTGTAAAGGTGCAAGTTTTTTGTGTAAGTATGTGAAGTTGAGATGTAAGATAGCAGGTATTAAGAGACCTATGTTTGATTCTTTGTTTGGTAATTCTAGTGAAATAATCATGTTTGTGTTAGAATAAACCTACAATAATGTGACCTTAGGACCATTTCTGTAATGAATAATGTGTTAGTAATATATTTACTGATTTTATCCTCAATAATGCCATGATGATACAACCGGTCCTCCGATTATTGTGAGATGTTACTTGTTGGAAGTAACCATCAAAATATGGAGTGTGGTTAGTGTTCTTGTTTTTACTTGTTCAATCATGGAATCACATGAGACAGATCGTTGTGACTTGAAATACTCAACATGTGGTATTAGAACATGTTTTGGTTATTATTTTTTGTGGATATGTCTTATTACTTTGGTATTAGAGATGGATTATTAATTATCGTACAATACTAATATGTTTTATGTTAATAATTTATCCCATTGAGTCATCAGTCATGTAGTTTCGTCTATGTATAAGTCTAATATGTTTTATGTTAATAATTTATCCCATCGAACAATTTTAGTTTTGATATTTAAATTTGAAATAGTATCGTTTTCCCAACCGTGTTTAATCAAATTTAGCTCTATTTACCATAACTAAAGATCTTTATGTAATTTATGGTTTAGTGTGTTATTTTGGAATTTGTATGAGATGTATAGATAAAGTTAAAGGTAGATTTAGGGACATATCTGAAGTTGGGTTTTGGGAACAATGAACCATGCTTAATTTTACCCTTTTAATATAGACCGGGATATCTGTTCCCTACTTGGATCGGTGATCCGAATACTATTTTACCAATTGGATGCCCGCCATGTCGGGGATAGAAGCGGTTTCAAATTTGGGTTGGTCCGGGAAAACCAGAACCCAGCTTGTTCCTATCCATACTTAATCTTAATGTATGTTTAAATGATGATGGATTGATCCGGTTCCATGGTAGACATTTTCAAAATTTTAAGCACACACAACGAGAGTCTAGCTGTTGAGGTGCAAAATTCTATAAAAGATGTTAAAGTTTGGGGTTGGCTAAATGGACATCCCATTTTACCATTTAGACACCTTATATAATTTTTAAGGTATTTTTTTTTTGAAAAAGATGATTAAAAATAATTACCTATTGGTTGACTTTTGATAAAAATATCTATAGGGTGTCTTAATAGCAGCACCCACAATGCATTGCTAAACATGATGTGCATGTGGCGGGTTAGATGTGAATTGTATAAAGTGTGCGACCTACCTTTATTTATTTATTTATTTTTATTTCAAATTTCTAAATTCTATTATGAGGAAATTAGAAAGAAACCAAACATTTAAGGTCATGAATGGATTTGATTTAGATGTTGGAGTTGTAGGAACACTAACTACATTTAATATATGGTGGCTTTCGGTTAATTCATTATACCACTCTTTATATTTTTTGAACAACCATGACAAAAATCCAAAAAACTTGCAAATCATAGAGACCAAATTTGTAATTTTCTCTAAATACATGGATGTTTTGGATACATTGTTCATATCTAAATACATATATATTTATTATCATTATAGATTAAAAAAAATAAAGAAATACATTGTTCATATCTATAAAATAGTAAAATACTAGTAGTAAATTGAGCTAATATTTCGAGTAATATGTTGTTTTCTATATGATATCACAACCAATGCAATGGTCACATACTGTAAATAAATACACTTTTGTTTTCAAAAGACAAATGCCCAAGGCAAAGATCCAATAGCAACCGGACTGATTAAAAAGATTGTTATCAGTTCAAAACGACACGACATTCGTGTACATTGTAGAATCAGAGTTCGACTTTAATTTTTAACTCAACTGTTAAAACTGAGCTAACGTCAAAACCCTAGGTAAGTACTCGGTTTCCTCAGATCTACCCCTTTCGCCCATCAATTTTCTTCTATAATCCCATCCCATGAATTCAATTTCACTATGTATACTTGATCTGTAGAAACTGTTGAATGCAAAGATGATGAGGTTTCCGACAATTTTAACGGCTGCCGTCGTATTTTCCTTCCTAATTACAGAGACCGTCGGGATTAGATTCGTAATCGACAGAGAAGAATGTCTATCCCATAATGTTGAATACGAAGGTGATACAGTTCATGTCTCTTTCGTTGTAATTAAGGCCGAATCAACATGGCATTTCGCTGAAGAGGGTGTTGATCTCGTGGTAATTTCTTTCATTCTATCACTTAATTCTTTCTTTATTGGAGAAATTTATATGTTCTTGTAATATGTTGGAGTTTCTATTTTAGCTATACTGTTTCCTATTGGAACAGAGAGCATTATTGTGCATTTAATTTTCAAAGAAATAGGAAAGTCAGAAAGTAAAAGCAATATACTTACATTTTTTTACACATACTAACAATGTATTTAAATTCTTTTATGGGTAATAACAATATGTAACAAATAAAATAAAGAACATTGCCGGATGCCAATGATGAAAAATGGGTATAATATATTTTGAAAGAGGAGGAGGGGATGATGTGGCGCTGATGTGGCACAAAATGGTGAAAGATGAAAGATGGGTACACATTATAGCCTAACTACATTGCTATTATGAATTGTAAATTGATTTTATCTATAAAGAATTATAAGTACATTTCTATTTTGAGTAAAAACCCAATGAGTTGGTTGTTATTTTGGGTGAAAAGTAAACTAGATTCCCCATATTAGTTGTGAGAGTAAGGGGTTGTTTGATAGTTGCTAAGTCAGATCTGACTGAGTTAGAGGTCTCTGACTGGGTCTAAAGTCTGACTGAATCTACATCTGACTAAATCCATGTTGTTTGATGTAATAATCATATCAGATAAAAGGTCCGGGTGGAGAGGAAGTACACAGTATGTACGATAGAACTAGCGAAAAATACGAGTTTATGGCTCAAAAAAAAGGTTTATACCATTTTTGCTTCACAAACAAGTCTCCATATCACGAGACAGTAGACTTTGATGTACAAGTTGGTCATTTCGCATACTATGATCAACACGCAAAAGACGGTAACGCCCTTGGAACTTTAACTAGAAGTTTTCCTTTCATTTTAGTCAACTAATATTTTGTAATTTTGTGGGTCCCGCAGAGCATTTCAAGCCGTTGTTTGATCAAATAGCGAGATTGGAAGAAGCGCTTTACAATATTCAGTTTGAACAACACTGGTTACAGGCTGAGAATGATCGTCAGGCAGTTGGTATACTTTATGACATATGAAAAAAAGAGATACGTTTGACTTTTTTAGGATCAAATTACAGACTTGCCACTATAATTTTAAGCCATTTACCCTAAAAAGACATTAGTTATATACTATATAATGCATTAAAGGCATTACCTTTTTAAAAAAAATGGAAAAGCCGTTGAGGACCTGGTACAGGGTCAGCATTAAATGCGTCAGTATTAATTTTTTTCATGTAAATGACTGAAAATATAGTGGCTTTTTTGTAATTTGTCATTTTTAAGTTTTTAATGGTGGTATGTTATATTATATTACTTGGGGTGCAGTAAATGAGAAAATGGGTAGAAGAGCAGTCCACAAGGCACTGATTGAATCAGCAGCATTGATTGGGGCTAGTGTTCTCCAGGTTTATCTCCTGCAACGTTTGTTTGAACGAAAGCTTGGGACATCTAGAGTTTGAAAACATGAAGGTGATTCGTAACTTGTATTTGGGTTTATGTAGGCCAAATGTATCTTTTTTAAATGGCCTTTTAAACATTATTTTTTCTTATTTGAGTTATAGCCATTTTACTTCATTGCCCGTTTCTATTTTCTAGTCGGATTAAAAAGGTTTAGCATTGGGTTTTAATTTAATTATTTTGATTTGTCTATCCAAAATTTTATGAAACGACTATAGATTATTATATTAATTATATATCATTTTTAACCGAGAGAAAATGACAAAAATATCACATTTCTTATTCGTTTGACAAATAATACCTAATAATTAACCCCATTCCACAAATAATAAGTAATAACTTTGACAATGAGCCCACCGTGCAAATGGTCGGTGTCCAGTGAAATGCTAAACGACATCGCATTGCCTTATAATTGTCAGGCTTGGAAAATGGTGATCCTTTGAAATGGCGATTGCAAATGATGGGCCCATTGTGACATAATCTTTTAGGGCTATAAAAGTGTACCTTCCACACACCACGCCTGGTGCCTATGTGGCCACTTGACAACGCGGGTGACCCCTCTCCCTCTAATGGCTGCCACGCTCCTCTAACATTCATATGAGTTAGATTTATGGGTGTTCGTGGTGCGGTTTGGAGTCGAAACCGCAAACTGCATCGCATACACGGTTTAAGAATTTTGGAAACCGCAAACCTCACCACGAAGGTTCTAAACAGCGTTATGCGGTGCGGTTTATGTGGTTAGATGAAAGGGTCTGACTTTAATGTTGTGTATTTTTAGTTATATATGAAGACTACGTTTAATTACTTATATTATATTATAAGATAAAGTACATGAAAGTAATAGTTAATGGAACTAAAAGTTGCCTACATTTTAACCGCAAACAATCATTGTTCAATTTAAAATGAACAAGCAAAATATATATACACTGCCATAATGCGTCAATTACATTCAAATTCATTAATCATGAAACCAAATTCATATATTGTTGTCTTTTTATGATATATATATATATATATATATATATATATATATATATATATATATATATATATATATATATATATATATATATATATATATATATATATATATATATATATAGAGAGAGAGAGAGAGAGTTATGTTCCAATGAGAACATTTGAGAATATTTTATAAATCATCACAACGATATCGGTTCACAGGCCATAAGATATACTTCCATTGGATCTACAGCTAAATGTCACCAAATCTTCTTTGTTGATCTAGTTCTACAGTTCTCAACTCATGGCTTTTCACCTTGTAAAATTGTGTGTGAATGTATGCCACAACTCCATGGTAATGTCGTTGGGCGATCTACTATCGGTCCCACATTCTCAACTATGCTTCCGGTACCATCAGCAAGCATAACGACTTTTCCAAATCATCTCCTCCTCCGATCTCAGAGCGTTCCAACAATTCACTGAAAATGAATGAGAATTTCATGCCCTTAAGCAGTGCCCTAAATCGCAGTTGTTCTTCTATCTTCTACAGCGTGGCACAAAAAGTAAAAAAAAAGAAAAAGAGAGATGTCTAGAGAAAAAGGGTGCTAATGTTCAAGGAAGAGGAAGAGTGATATATTGACTTTCTTTCTTCGTTTTCTGTTTCTTCTCAGCAGCAGATAAGAAAAGGCAAACCTTCCCTACGTCTAGCATTCTATAAATTATTAGTTTTTTTTTATTTAGTATATAATATTTAATTCATTTAGAGGTCATAATATTAATATTGAGTGATTTATAGATTATAATATCATATTAACTGGGAATTTGATAATATATTTTCACATCGAAATTCTAATCCAGACATATTATTTGTATAGATTTTTTATGAACACCAAGTGTTCGATGAAATACCTCAATAAAAAGTAGCATTTTATGTGAAAATCCTTAACTTTGAACCCTCATTAAGCCAAGCATTAAGGACCTTAGGTTAAATTGAATTTCATATGGTAATAGCCTAATAAACAATCAACAATCATATAAAAGTGATAAACTTAAGGCTTAACCATTAAGTAGGGATGTCAACGGGGGCAAACGGGACGGGGAGTGCATCCCCCGCCCTCGCCCCCGAAATTTCCCCGTTCCCCCGCCCCCGCCCCCGGAATGTTTAGCCTTTCTACCCCCGCCCCTGATTGATTTTGGGCTACCTTTTTTTGGGCTAAAATAAGTTGTTATTTAGGCTAAAATAAGCTATTTTCTAGGTAAAAAATAATTATTTATAGTAGAATTTTACATGTTAAAAATAAAAAAGTTATAGCATTTTAAAAAATTATACTAACAACTTAAAAACATGTTTTTTGATGAATTTTGGAAGCTCAAAATCATGTTATTGTTTATTATAGTTATATAATTAACATATGTAAATATATGTGTAATTTATTAACGGGGTCCCCATGGGGGTTTCGGGACGGGATTGCTTACCCCCGCCCCCGCCCCCGGAAATACAACGGGGGTTAACCTTGCTCCCGCCCCCTCCCCCGCCCCTAATTTTTTAAAAAAATCCCCCAAACGGGACGGGGCCCCCACGGGAACGGGGTCCTACGAGACTTTTTGACATCCCTACCATTAAGTCCTTAATAGAACACTAAAAGTGATTTAAAAGCTATTATGATCAATTTTTCCAAATATGTCCTCCAACTTCTAAAATTCGTGCAAGTCAATAAGAACATCTAAAAATCATGAGACTTAGTTTTCTGGAAATCTTAGTTTGTCTAGTTTCTTCAAACTTTGAATCAAATTTCGAAATTCCAACTCCTTGAGGAGTAAAATTGGCAATCTTCTCAGGCTGGTCCATGCTGTCACAGATTTCATGCATTGTCTTGAAAAAATCATAATAAATTCATTAGAACTCCAAAAACTAAAATTCCAAATCCTATAATTAGATATGGATGTATAGTTTCCCACATATAAATGTACTGATGTAATTCTTAGTAGATTGGTATAGTTTATTCCAAGAGTGTTGAGTGGTCCAAAAAGTGACAACCTAAAGTTACTAACTTGTAATTTTAATATAAAATCAACCAAAAATCATTAGAATAAGATCTTTATATTTCTGAAAAGATAAAAGGGGGAACTTTACTAATATTATTTTATCGAAATTTAAGAATGCGTTGAAAGGTAAGAAAACAGATCCCTAAAAGCGCACTACAACCAAGGAGAAAATAAGAAAATATATACATAAGTTTTATAAAATTAGTAAACCAAAGCACAAGATAAATAATGTTATGATTGTTGTGTAGGTTCTCGGAAAGAAAATGATCCATCTTGTTCATGCTAGCTAGTTTTCAAGTTCAAGGAGGTGAGTTACATTAACTCTCCTATTAAGGAGGTGAGTTACATTAAATATGAGTAATCACATGTGATTAAGTACACGATAACAACTATTGAATCGAGATCATGAAAATGATTATTTTCCACATAAATCATATGTGATTAGATACATAAAATAACATGTGGTTATGTGTATCTAATGACATATGATTTATGTGGCTAAGATTCATTTTCGCGTTATCGATTTAATAATTGTTTTTTCCACTTTAACCATACGTGATTAAATACATTTATCTATTGAAATAAATTAAAACACAAGTGAGTGGTGAATACACCCTTGTTGAATATGTGTGGTGAAAGATGAACATGGTGATGTGACACATAGGTGATAGTGAATACACTCTTGTTGAATATGTATGGTGAAAGATGGACATGGACATGGTGATATTTGTAATTGTAAGGCTAAGATCTTATCGGTCAATGGTAGACTAACCATTCTTGTGTTGGTTTTCGGAAGCCTAGGTATATACTACTGTTCATGTTTAAGGTTCCAAACACAATCCTAAAAGTTTTGGAGTCTTTACGTAACCATTTTTTAGGGTGGAAAGTTGGGAGAAAGAAAGATAGCTTTGGTTGATTGAAAAAAAAATATATGTCTAAAAAAACATGAAGGTCTTGGAGTGGGCAATTTGTCTTCTTATAAATGGCGCTAGAGGTTTCTTGAAGATGATCATGAGTTATTGGTTCATGTTATCAATGACATTTGCGTTAAACTTGGTAATTTTTCCAAATGATGGGGTTTAATGGTCTATGGCTTAATATTGTTCGTTCTTTTTTGCAATTCGAATCTAGAGTTTGGATTTCTACTCGTTTTGTTGTTCAAAAGTGGGAGTTGTCAATGTATAACATTTGATGTTGTTGTATTTGTGGTGTATGTGATGTGGGCGAGGTTCATAAATGTGGTCATGAGAAGAGGCAATATGGTTCTCCGACAAACGGAAGTGTTTCTTTTACATTCACATGAGTTGTTAGATTCATTCCTTGCCATCAACTTTTTTCACCATCGGTTGATTGTGATTCCATTATACCAATTAACAACATTGTAGGATCAACATTATGTGCATCATGGTATTCAATGTTATTATAATATTATATAAAAATACAAAAATTAACTATATATAAAGTTTGATTTTCATTCCATTAGGTTTGGGTTTGAGGTGCACTTGAGTCATTTTTAACCAAACCAGTTTTTTTATAAAAAAAACCTATTGGATTTTTAACCATTTTTCATATCGGTTTCGACTTTAACCTAACCTCTTTTGGGTGAGTTTTCTTATATTTGAAGATATAATCATATTTTTAAACTATTTTTATATTTGGGTGAGTTTCAATTAAAACCGATTTTCGGTTTAACCTATGAAGAACCTTATTTTTAAAGTCAAATTTAATCCTACGAAGATATTTCTTGTATTAAATAATACTATCATTGTTTGAACTTAGAAATACATTGAAATAAATATAGATTGAGCTAAAAATTACGTACAGCGAAAATATCATAAAACGTCTGAACATATAAACCATTATGTTTTAGTTTTAGTTTAAAATGTCATTTATATTTTTTTTAATATAAATTTATAAATTCAATATTACCTTTTAACGTGACCATCTTACTTACAAGTTACAACTGCCCGTTTCTTCCAATATGACTAACGACTGTAATATTTTTTAGTTAACAACCGTTTCTTCCGATATTACTGGATTTTTTAGTTAAAAAAAGAAATTAAATTAAAATCATACCACAACACCCTGAAATGCTTTTAGTTAAAAAAGAAAGAAGAATCTAAATCAAAAATCATACCATCAACACAACACCAACACAAGCCATCGTCACTCTCATTTCTATTGAGTCCCGATCTAGGGTTCCAGCATTTGCCCCTCTCTCCTCTCTTCTGTATCCAACTCACACAGGTGGTGGAATGCCGGCCAAAGGCAGTGAAGGTCTGTAGTGTTTGAGGAATCGCTCTCTCCTGGTATCTCCGGCGAATCGCCCTCTTCCGACGACAACAGTGAAAAAACAACACCGCGATCGCTCTTTTCCGGCGAATCGATCTCTTCTGAAGAAGGTAGTGGAAACGAAAAAACCCTTGCGTTCCTTTTTCTCCTCTCTTGCGACGAAACCCTTGCTTCTTCTTCTTCTTCTTCTTCTTCTTTCTATTATCTCTGTTTTGAAGATCGATATCAAAAGATACGAACAATAGAAGCTGTAAAGTAAGTATTTATTTCTTACTGATAGTTGGTTTGTTCTTTCTTTCTTCTATAGTATCGCTGATGCTTGATTGTATATTGTACCGTACAAGTAGTAAATGCTTCACAGTGTTAGTTTATGATCCTCGTTTGTTCGTCTTGCATGAGACGATTTTGTTTGTCTTGAAAGTCCTCAGGAAATCGTAGCGATCTAGGGTGAATTGTCTGTAAGATGAGTATTTAGTTTCTGATACTTTGTTAGATTTTCTATGCTTTGATTCAATTTGGTATGCTGGTAACATCTACAGTTTCTAAGTACTATTCTCATTAACAGCACTCCTTTCATCCACAACTGCTAATTTCCAATCTGTACATATAAGCTCTATGATCTATGGTGAATTGTCTGTAAGATATGTATTTAGCAACAAGAAGGTCATGAATACATTTCCAGATAATAAATGGCCCATGTTAGCTTGAGTTTCCAAAATCTTGTTGTTGAAATAAACTTGGGTTTGGATGATTTAGAATAATTTTTCAAATCAGCTAGCAATCTATGTATATGCATCTATTGGAAACTGTTCTAATTAGTATCTGGTGTTTTTTTTTTTTTTTTTTTTTGTGTGTGTGCATTTTATGTGGAAGTTGCATTTAACCATGCCTCGAATGTTCATTTTTCTGATGAGTAAGAGAAGGAGAATGAACAGAAAGAAAAAGCATGATGATGCATCTGGTGCTCAAATGAAGAAAATCAAGACTCGTGACAACAGTGGTGTGTCATCTTGGTCAAATCTTCCTCATGATGTTCTTCTTTTAGTTATGACACAACTTGGAGTCATTGATTTCATTGCATTTAGTGGAGTTTGCAAGTCATGGAGATCATTTGCAATTTGTAACAAGAAGAGTTTTATGGTGTCCAAACCACCCATGTTCATATCTACCATCTCTTCTGACACTACTGAGAATGAATACTACCTAAACGACTTTGAAGGAAGAAAGTACAAAATTACCCTTCCCTGTTTTGCTCATGGGGGGAGGTGTATAGGGGTAACCGGTGGTTACTTGATTTTATTCAATGAGAACACGTGCGACTGTTGGCTTGTGAATCTTATCACAAGGCATGAACTTCATTTCCCTGATGTCCCTCATTACCCTCATGTCCCTGTCTATGGTGTGTTTTGTTGCCCCGGGTTTTTCAGGGCTATTCTTGTCTTTTCACCTTCAATGTCCGAGTGGGTGCTTGTTGTGTTGAATATATGCCATCAGGAAATATGGTTTTGTATAGCGGGTAAACGAGAATGGACTAAAGTTGCCACCCGTTTTGAAATCTCTGATTTACATGTTTTCAAGGGGAAGATATATACTTTAGTGAGCTCTAAACACCCTCGATCAGATGAAGATGAAGTAGTGAGGCTATGTGAAATGGAACTCTATCCAAAGCCTAAACTGATTTTACTCAAAACCGAGAGTTTTAAGAAGCAAGATTTCACATTTCCGAGGTTTGTCAAGTTTGGTGAAGGACTTTGTGTGATAGATCAGTTTTCAGAACATCCATTCAAGATTCGTGAGCTTGATTTTGGGGAGATGAAATGGGTGTCACGTGAAGAGAAAGGAGAAAAGTATGCATTCTTTCTTAGCACCTTCATGGGTGGTAATACTATTACACTTAGAGAGATGTGGGATGATATTCGTTCACAATATGGGAGATATGCTGTTAATGATAAAGAGGAAAAGGATGGGTTTTTCAATGCAAAAATGTGGTATTTCTTGGATGAATGTTTCAATGTTTGATCGCATACAATAGTGTCGTTTATCTTTGACTTTATTGATATAGAGTAGAGACACATATCTTAGACTTTTTTCACGTGGTTTGGTTTTTACATTACTGTCATTTGTATTTCAGTTTATATTCTATCTAGTTTTCTTTTGTGATGTTGTGTTGTGGATGGAATTTTGTTGAATATGCAATTGCTTATCAGGAATCAAATCCGTAACGTAATGTATGTGATTTTGATGTCTTATTTCTATGGATTGTATGTTGTATGAGAAGATGAAAGATAGTATTTCATATACTTATGGAGAATGTAATTTCAAATAATTCAACAATCCGATGTTCTACTCCTTTTATAGGGTGAATTTTGTTTATGTTGTGAAACAACAAAATATCGTAGTTGCTTAGCGTAAAAATGTGAGTATCGTATTAAAACATCGTATTATTTCAATTATCTTTTTGTTTTTTAAATTTTATAATACATTTATATATTTTAAAATCATTATGACTTATAAAAAAAAATCAACTAGATTGCCCTTAAATTTCAAAACCACTTGACATTCAATGATTTGACCTAATTGACCTAAACCTTTAGCCTGATCACGTACTTGTTTACTACCCGCTTTCGTTCTAAAACCATCATTGTTTTTTGCAAGAAGCATCGAGCCTAGGGATGAGCATAGGCGGGTACCCTCCTCATTTTGCGAGAACCGGAACCGGCGGTTCCTAGAAAGTTAGAACCAGAACCGGAATCGCTCTAGGCAGTTTTTAAATGTTTGGAACCAATTTCGGAACCAACGGTTTCGATTCCAGGAGCGGGTAACCCGCTTACATTAATTTTGTTAACTTTTGTCGATAAAAGTTCGAGCCCACTACCCATTTTCATCCAAACAAATGGAAGCGGCAATTTGACTCACGAAGACCTATTTATATTCACTTCACTTGTTTAATTTCAATTTTAATTCGAGGAGTAAGAATTTATTTCCACATTAGGTTACAACCCCGGCCCTGAGAACTATGGATAAAAAATATAGCAAAAAGATAAATTCTTAAAGTTCTTAAAACATTTTTTTTTGTGTTTTTTATACCATTATAACAAATCTTACAGACATCCATTTTATATAACCGTTTAAATATTAATTAAAAATAACGATCATAGACTGACAAACATCTAATATTATATTAGTCTCTTTTGTCCTGATTTTCTGCTTAATCCAATAGCTATCGTTTTTTTTTATCAGGGTAATTGGGTCATAATTCATAACCCATATGATGATATGAAACTGATTATCTTTAAAATAGTGTGTAGATAAAGTGGTTTTCCTTAGTTTGTTAGATTGTGTAGGGCTTGATTGGATTTGACCTTTTGTTAAGAGCATTCGTTTCTTCCATTGTATATATAAGCTTTATGATTTTAGCTGAATTATAAGTACTTAATTAAAAACAGGATACTCATGTTTTTTCCTTATACCAAGGTCTTGAATGTTTATTTCTTTTCTGCAAGTGTAGGAATGGGTAAGACAAGGAGTATGCTTAGAAAAAAAAAAGTATGATGATGCATGTACAAAAAAGATGTATGATGAGGCACGTAGCAGGATTACAATCAATAGTGGTGTGGCATCTTGGTCAGATCTTCCTCATGATAAGCTTTCAATAGTTATGATGAAACGTGGAGTTATTGATTTCCTTGCATTCAGCAGAGTTTGCAAGTCATGGAGATCACTTGCTCTTTGTAATAGGAACAAGTTTATAGTGTCCAGACCACCCATGTCAGTATCTATCTACTCAGAAGCTAAAGACAAAAGGGTTCTACTACCTTAAGGACATTGAAGGAAGAATATTATTGAGAATCATTCTTCCCTATTCTGCTATGAGGAGGTGGTGTGTTGGAGTAACTTGTGGTTACTTGATTTTTTATGGTGAGGAACCCTACGACTTCTGGCTTGTGAATCCCATCACAAGGCATGAACTTCATTTTCCTGGTGTTCCCTGTGGATTCTCTTGTTGCCCTGGAGATACAGAACCTTTCCTCGTCTTTTCACCTTTAATATCCGAATGGGTGTTGGTTGTGGTTACTAGATGCGATTGTGATCTAATATGGTTTTGTATAGCGGGTAAAGTAGGATGGCGTTATGTCTCCTCCCCTTTCCCCCCTATCAATGATTTACATGCTTTCAAGGGGAAGATATATACCATACACTATTTTTCTACATCAGATGAAGTGAAGCTATGTGAATTGAAACTCTTTCCAGAGGCTGAACTGGTGTTACTCGAAACCAAGAATTTTCCGAAACCAAATTTCAGATATCCGGGATTTGTGATTTCTGGTGAAAATCTTTATGTCATAGATCGTGGTTCAAAAAAACATCCATACAATATTCATGAGATAGATCTTGACCAAATGATATTCGTGTCACGTGAAAAGAAAGCTGAAGAATATGCCTTCTTTCTTATCGAGTTTATTTCTGGTTCCCTTCCCCCACACCACCGAAGATATGTTGTTTCTGATAAAAATGGAAAGGGCGGGTCGTTTCATGCAAAAATCTGGTATTTATTCTTTGATTGTTTGAATGTTGATCTCATACATGAGTGATCACTTAATTGTTAGCACCTTTATCTTTGACTTTAATATAGACATATCTTAGAACATCATTGTCAAGGCTTTATAGAACCATCATTGTCGTAATCAGCATCTTCAATTTTTTTTATTTGGTTTTGGCTCACCCTTTTTGCTTCGGGTGTATGCAATAATGCAAATGTCAATTATATATCATTAAAGGGGGTGTTTGGCTTAGCTTTTCACAGCCAAAAGTCATTTTTGAAAAAGAAAAAGAAGCAAAAGATGTATGACAAACTAGTTTTAAAAGTCACTTTTGAAGTTTTTACATAAAGAAAATGAACTTTTTGAAAAAGTTAGGAAATCCTGACTTTTTGTAACTTTTCCAAAAAGGACTTTTGAGGTTTGAAAAGCTAAACCAAACACCCCTTTATATTCTTTTTCTTTTTTTTTTTTTTTTTTTTTTTTTTTTTTTTTTTTTTTTTTTCATTTATGCCTAATGCATTATGTGTTGCGCATTGGCATGATATATATTTTGTTGGGAATGCCGTACCTTTTGTTGGTCTTTTAGTTTTCCCACAATGATTTTTCTCTCACGACAACCATTAGTTTATCATGAATCAAATACAAAATTGTATGCACATGATTTTGGTGTCATAATTTGTATAGCAGCTCTTGTTACTTTGTTACACAGTCGTGTTTATCAAACAAAGGATAGTGTGAGAATGGATGATCCCTATAGTCAGGCCGGCCCGGAGATTTTGAAGACCCATTGCAATTTAATAAAAATGAGTCCTAAATTTTGAAAAACCTCAAAGATTTAAGCAAAAATATTATAAATTTTAATTTCCTATTGCAAATACATAAAATTAAAATTTCAATCAAAATAATACACAAAAAAGAAAATGGCTTCTATATTATTGGCTTCTTGGTTCTAGATTTTCCACACTTCAAATCACCAAGAGGATATCAAAACTGTAAAAAAAAAAAATCGAAATCATCTGATATGTTTCATTACCAGGAAAAAAGCAAAACAATGATATTATATCAGAAATCAGAAAATGACTTTATGATTTTCGACGCTACAAATCAGAATTTACCTTAATTCCTTGTTCCTTTTGAGTTATGATTTACGAAAACTCATATCATTGTTCCTCCGATTTACTGATTACTAATTTGGAAGTAGTAGAAAAAGAAAAAAGAAAAACTGATCAGAAATTTGCAGCTTCTGAAAAAAGAAAAATTGATCAGGAAAAGAAAGGACAAAACTAAAGTTGAATGTTACCTTCTGATTTTGAAACTTCAAGCAGGTAACAAATCTGAGGCTTCTAAAATCGTTGGTAAGCTTTGTTAGAACTGAAATCGTTGGTAAGCTTCATAGTTTTGAGAAGAAAGAAAAACAAGTAAGATTGTTGATCGCTTGTGTCTTTGATATTGGAATGGAATCGACTTATGCTTCCTGTCACCCATGTGTGCGTTATTAGTGATGAAGAAACCAGAAACCAAAGAGTTTTTTTTGTTTTCCCAAAAATCATCCTGCTCCCTCCTTGCTGCGTCGGTTGATGGAGCAATAAAAAAACTAACCTAATTTTATTGGGCCATTGAACGAACATACTCTAGTATAAATGCTAAAAAATATTAGGCCCTATAGTTTTTTGGGCCCTGTTCACAGGCACATGATGAACCTGCCATGGGTCGGCCCTGCCTGTAGTATGCTTTTCAACCAAATAGTGGGGGCAAGTTGGCTTCTAATCAACAAACCCAGATTTAAGTTCTTGTGGTGTAAATTGATTCCTCTTACTTGAAATTAATGGACAAATTGTTGCCACAAAGTAAGTGGGTAAGACAAGGTTTCTAACGCCAGATGTTATGTTCATTCAATTGAGAGAAATCCATGGAGATGGAAAGTTTGATGAGTTAAAGCTTAGAATGTTGTTAGTAGAGTTTTAAGAGTTTAGTTAAAGATAATTTTGAAATAATATGCTACTAGTGGATAGCCTAATTTTTTGAACCTTGTTGCAATAAATCTATTATATTTGTTATTGAATGGGGTCAATTTATATAGCAGAGTAGATAAATTGGAAATAAATGAGTTTTTACACAATTTTGGTGAGGTGAGTAAATTACATGGGCATTGTTAATGGCTAGTAAACGTGCACAAAAAAACTGGTTCGGAAACCTAAATCGGTTCACGATGAACCGATCCGGTTCAGAAATCGAACCGCCAATGGCACCAGTTATAGCCGTTGGGACCAGTTTAGTGAGATCTGATTTGCGGAACTTGTTTACGCAGTGTACTATTGTTACTGTTTTGTTTTTTGGTTTATTCTAACGATATTGTGGCCATTTGGAGGTGCACCAATTTTGTTTTAGGTCCCTTTGCTCCGTATTAACCATTCCTTGATGGTATATATAGGTATTAGATGTTGAAGCTTACTCAAACTACGAAAACACTCTCTTAAATAAAAATAAAAATAAAAATAAAAACCTCTCAAGTCAAGCAATGGATTCGGCTTCCATTGGTGTTGGAGATTCACCGAGTAATATTACGTCTAAAAGATACTTTAGAAATGTTTTATGACAACCTTGCGGAACATAATCGGGTTACGAATTATCCAGAGTCAAGTTGGGATACTATCAAACTTGTTTCGGAAATGCTTGGAGTTTTAAAAAAACAACTACTTCTTTATTGAGTTTTGTTATCCTGCAAGTTGTTTAGTTTTAAACCAAATCTTAATGTGTTCGAAAATAAACGAGTTTGGACTTAGAGGCATAATGTTTGCTAATATGGTGAAACCTAGGCATGTAAATTTCAGTCGATCCGGTGGGGAACTATAGGGAACCTAATTGACTCGCCTTAATCGAGGATGGGTATTCCCCACATACATATTTATGGGGTAGGGATCCCTATTAGGCTAAAATCAAGGATAGGGTAGGGACCGGGAATATCAATGGTGGTGTGGCACCTTTGGTCAATTCTTCCTCATGTAGTAGGATTATAATAAATGGTGTGTGGCACCTTAGTTAGATCTTCCTGATCTTCCTCATGATGTGCTTTCATTAGTTATAAGGCAACTTGGAATTGTTGATTTTCTTGCATTCAACAGAGTTTGTACGTCGTGGAGATCACTGGGAGTGATATCCAACAAGAACAAGTTTATAGCGTCCATACCACTCATGTCCATATCATTCTCTACTTATGCTAATGAGAAATAGTACACCTAAAGGACTTTGAATGAAGAAAGTAGAAAACCATTATTCCTCATTCTTATTATAAGGAATGTATTAGAGTAATATGTGGTTACTAGATTTTTTTGGGTGAGGAACTCAAACACTTTTTGCTTGTGAATCATATCACAAGGCATGAACTTCAATTCCATTACAATAAAAAAAAAGAATTAGTGGCGAAAAAAGACGCCGGTAAAGGTTAGAAATGTCGCTCGTAAAGCCAATAGTGACGACATGTCACCGGTAATACTCACTGTCGCAGCTAATAACCTTTTCGCCAGTAATAACATTTTTCAATTTTTTTAAATAGACACTTTCGGGTGCAAAAAAACTAATACTTAATGACATTAAATGCATAATTTTTTTGTTTTACATAATGACATCTGATTAGGTACAAAATAGTGTTATAATTTCATGCCAACATAAACAACCATAGTGTTATAATTCCAACAAGTACCAACGTGTCACAAAATCTAACATACAAAACACAAACTAATTATCCAACGAACCATCATCTTCGTTCCCCCCGTTTCCTCCTTGATTTTTCCCCGATTGAATAAACGTAGAAAGTTCCTCCCTACACGTCGATTCATTGAGCATTACCCAAAGATTTTCCAACTACATAATAAATAACATCATATATAAAGTTATAAGTTAAATCATCAAACATAAAAAAACTACCAAATCAACATGCATTTATTGATGTCAAAGTGCATTGTTATTTTTAAACTAGGGACAAAAAACCAAAGTACATTGCTATTTCTTGCACTTGGGAAAAAAAACCAATTACCAAAGCTTTTAGCAAATAATCACCACAAACCAAAATTACCAAATCAACATGCATTTATTGAAATTAAATAATCTTGTTTTATATGTGATGGTTATAACTGTAGTGGTTGTTGCGATGGTTGTGCAATCGACGGGATAGCAGAAGGTTTCTGCCCGATGCCTCTGATATGGTCACGCCGTTCACCTAATACTCTCTTGAAAGTAGCTCTTTCTTCAATTGGTGTTAAATCTCTTTCACCTTGTCGCCCTTGTGTTTGTTCTAAGAGCTCTTGCACTAACCAATATTGTGTTTTCCAAAAACGATTAACAATTAAGTATAAATAAACACTTAATTATATGATAAAATTATAATTAAATACTTACGTATTGTTGTTCTGCATGGTCATTAACAAATACATCATTCTTATCGGTATGAGCATTGTGGAACATTTCAACTATCTTCATGTTATATTTAACATTATAAATTATATTATATTATAAATAAATAAATACATATATCATACGTTGCCTTTTTATAGCAAGTACTGTCATACAAACTCGACCCCCCACGGTTCACGGTTGTGTTCATCCGTTTGGAAATACTCAATTGCTTTCCTTCAATTATCAACCTCCATATCATCTGGGGGTGGCTAATGTTCTCGGGATATCCTCATACCCTCCGACTTTAAAAAAATATGTTTTTGCATCAGCTTTACGCTCTCAATAACCTTTTAACAAAGCCACTTCAAAACTCTCTAACAACATAGCAGCCTCTGGATCCCGGGACATCCGATCAAAATCAAACTTTGTGATAGCTTATTTTATTTCCTTATTTTTATTAGTTTATTTTAGATTTTTAGATCTTTTTTATCATTAATGCATTGTATTTTATTTATTTTTCTTTAGTATGGATCGTACCGGGTGCTTGTTATGTTGCATGAGATATTTTGTAGGTTTTTCGGTGCTTGATGCGGTTGCGGGTTGATTGGAGACGGGCTTAGTGGGCTCCCGAGGCATTATTGGGCTTGGCGGAATCAAAGAGGAAGAATTGGGCTTTGAAAGTTATTGGCTTGGATTATTTGGGCTTGTGAAGATGGATCATAAAATTCTAATTTTGGGCTTGGAGTATCCATTTGGTGGCTAAATGATGATTGGTGCATTTCAAATTACATGGACAAAGGGGGGACCAAAGGAATCTTTGGTAGTGGAAGGGTGGAGTGGCTTGGTGGACCAATAACATTATAGCAACATTTGCACGGGTGGAATTTTCGTCGCGCGGGTACCCGCGCGACTGCCCAGTTTGGGCATTTTGGTCATTTTGCACACCATAACCCTTGGGGATCAGATCTAGAAGCTCATACACGTTTTTCCACCATTGGAGACCTGCAAGAGGCGATTTTGGGAGCTAGAAATCATTTCCTTTCATCTTTCCAAATCTTAGGTAGTTTCTTTATGCAATTAGATTATTGTTCTTGTTACTTTATTGCCATGAGTGGCTAATACTCTTATTTGGTTGACTTTGGCTGAAAACCAATGAATGTTTGTGGGTTTTGAAGGATTTATGTTGATTATCAATTTATTCCATGTTTATGATTCTAGTTTGCAATTCTTATGCTTAATTGATGCTTTGATCATGAGCTTAGTATTTGATTGAGTAATGGTTGATTTATTTCATTGATTTTGCATTGGATCATTGAATTTATCTAAAACAAAGGCTTTATGATGATAGAAATCATCTCTAGCTTATGAATCATAACTCCTTTATGGATGTGTAAGCATTTGACATCCTCTAGGAATTGGGGATTCCTTCATTCTTAAGGCTAATTGATTTCTTGGGATTAATTGCTTCAATTGACCCTTGATCTTAATTAAGAAGGTGTGTTGTGGGCTTCCCCAACCTCCATACTACCTATGAGGAATCTTGGCATATCATGCTTCATGATTGCTATAACCAATTTGGGATGAAGGATAAGCTTTGTATTAGATCCTAATGATAAACACACAAATGTTCATTGTGTTGAATTGCCTTAGTTAACCAATTATTCCCAACCTTTGAGCATCTCATCAACTTGCTTAATTGCAAGGTTTTTAGTTATTCAAGTATTTTAGTTTTCAAGTAATCAAACACCCCCCTTTTAGTTTAATTGTAGTTAGTTAGTTTAATTTCACTAGTTCTATTGAATTGCATTGGTGATTGAATACAACCATTTACCCGAGGATCGATACCCCTTTTTACCATTATATTACGTTTATTTAGCAATCAAAGGGTGTAATTTGCTTGGTGGGCTTGACATCCCACCACTTTGTCTATAGAAAAAAAAAGTTAGCCAAGTAAAAACCAATCATAATTAACCATATTCTTATATAAATAATTTACCTCTAAATGTTGTTGTACTATATCCTTTATCATTGAAAAAAAACTCTTTTCCAAGTTCATCAAAAAGGACCATCTAACACATTATTTTCCCAATTTCGCATGCAAACATGTCTTTTGGTTGTCCTACGGGATCATATGTCATATTCGTATCATAGTTAATGTCAATCGGTTCTCCCTTATTGGTTAGAACTATTTTTTGAGCTTAATGTTTTTTTCTTTTCCTCTAATCTCCTTTGTGGCACAACTACAAATATAATTAAAAATTATTAGAAACAATATTTTCATAATAACCGAATAAAAATAGTAAATAAAAATTCATAATAAAATTTACCATCAATAGCGGCGACAGTCAATAACGGCAACTTGAGGTTATCACCGGTGATAATAAACAATAGTGGTGACAACAAAGGAAGGAACGTATCCTGCTTCTTTTTTTCATGACCTTTAGCAGCGACTCTGTTTACCTTTAGCGGTGACATTTTGTCTTCGGTATTGAGTGTGTGCGAAAAGGCCCCCATCCATTGGATTAGAATGTTAATCGGATGGTTAGGATTTACGAGAACGTGTAACTGTGGATTTGGTCCCTGCATTACGAGCGACGCTATTAACAGTGAAAATGAGCTTTAGCTGCGACTCAAGCTTGAGTCACGCTAATAGCGTAGTGGTAATGACGTTATTTCTTGTAGTGTTGCCTGATGTTCCCGGTCAATTATTTAGTTGCCTTAAGGCTATCCTTGTGTTTGCACCTTCAATATCTAAGTGGGTGTTTCTTGTGGTTAGAAAATGTGATTTTCATTAAATATGGTTTTGAAGAGCGGGTAAACGATAATGGACTTGTGTCTCCTCCTCTTTCCATGTTGATGATTTAGTTGCCTTCAAGGGGAAGATATATACCATAGGCTCAGTTAGTGAGACTATGAGAAATAAAACTCTATCCAGATCCTAAACTGGTGTTACTTGAAACCAAGAATTTTTAGAAACCAAATTTCATTTATCTTGGATTTGTGAGTTCTATTGAAAATCTTTATGTGATAGTTCAGGTTTCATGTGAAAACACAAGTGAAGAATATTTTTTATTTCGTAGCAACACACATTATTTTTACCATAGCTCACTATTCGACGAGATATATTGTTACCAATGAAAATGAAAAGTATTTCCTTTTTCCTGATTATTGTAATGGAATCGGTGGTGAATGACGGTGCCGCCGGATGGATTATCCTTTGATCATCTCAACCGTGAAACGTTGGCGTCCGTCTCAACCCTCTCCCTGAATGAAGTCGTGAGAGAGAGAGAGAGAGAGAGAAAGTGAAATTCTAGAGAGAGAGAGAGAGAGAGAGAGATTTACTAATCGGTCTAGTGGTGGTGTTGGTGTTGGTGAAAAAAAAAGAAAGAAAGAAAAGAAACTCTGACCATAAAACTTGTTAAAGCAACAATCTTGTAGTAAAAAAAAAATAACTTCTTTGAAAAGACTTCCACTATAGCTTTTTCTAAAAGTTTGAAAGTTCCAATTGTGGAGCAACCAACTCTTTCAACCAAAGAAACTGTTTTGTAGGGCCCAAAACAGTTTCGGCCCATTTTAGCCAATTAAATAAGGGATACAACGGGCGATAGGGGCGGTAGCGACATAATTGTTCTTAAACCATTTGCTCAAGTTCCAATCTGGTAAATTGTTTCTCCTAAGTTTGTTTATTCCAGAGGATTTGGATGTTAATGATCATATGATATGGCGATATGTAACTTTCAGTTTCATCAAAATATTGAGCATTAACTTTTTTGCTGCACATTGTTCTTCTCATATTGAACAAATATATAATTTACTCCAACCTTTGAAGATCCATAAACTTCCATCATTTTCATGTTCTTCAGTTCCAAATGACTATGATCTGATTGATCCATTGTAGATTTATATATGATTCTAATTTCTTAGATTTCATGTTTCCATTAGTTTAGCTTAGTTCCTTCTACTTTTTATATTGCATGTTCGGTTTTATTAGTTTAAATCAAACAGATGGACAAATCCATATATGATTACTGATGAAATCATTAAAATAGTTGCATTAGATTAGTTACTGATCGATTTTTGCTTTTTTTTTTTTTTAATAATTTGGTGAATGGAATCATAACTCATAACTGATATGATGATATGGTATTTCTTATCTTTATAATAATGTGCATATAAAGTAATTTTGGTTAATTTGTTAGATTGTCCAGGTTTTGATTGAATTTGGCATTTTTGTTGCATGTAATGAAATACTATTTTGTTAAAAGCATTCGTTTTTTCCACTGCATACATAAGTTTATGATTTTGGGTGACTTGTTTGTCGGTAAGAAAAGTATTTAGTAAAAGAATAATGAGTAAATTTTCTTATCTTTTTTTTTTAATAGTTACTAGAACATTTAGATCAAAAAGGGGGTTAATTACTTCAAGCTTCTGAAATCTGATGGACGTTAATCATATTCTGTCATCCATTTATTTGAAACACAAACTAGTGAAATTGATGTCAAGTCTTTCAAATGAAATTTCCTTCAATTTTAGGATCCCTGAGATCAGTAATACACCATATATGGCTGATTCCTTGAAACTTTTTTTTTTTTGGTAAAATTCGTATATTTTGTGTATATCAATGTCTCAAATGCTTTGCTTTTTAGGAATGACTTGTGGCAACCGTGTTGTGGTACATTGGTTAGATCTTCACAATGATATACTCAAGGCATGAACTTCATCTTCCTTATGTACCCTATGCAGTCTATGGTCGCCATGAAAACATAAACATCAAGGGTATCCTTGTCTTTTCATCTTCAATATCTGAGTGGGTGTTTGCTATGTTGAATATAAACACCAGCAAACTATGGCTTTGTGTCGTGGGTGAAGGAAGATGGACTCGTGTCTGTGGGTCCCTTCTCATGTATGATATACATGCTTTCAAGGGGAAGATATATATGTTTCACGCCTCTTATCTTTCAAATCAAAAGGAGCGTTTATATGAAATAATACTCCATCCAAAGCCCAAACTGATGCCTCCGATGTTACTCGAAACGAAGAATTTTTCAGGGATATGCTTCTCACCTCTCACGTCCGCAGTTTGTAAGCTCCAGTGAAAACCTTTATGTGATAGATCGCAAATTAGGACATCCATACAGGATCCATGAACTAGATTTTGCTGAAATGAAATGGGTGTTACGTGAAAACACAGGAGAAAAATATGCATTCTTTCTTGGAAAATACTGGAAGCCTGGTGATAAAACTGGAGAAGGCAAGTTCTTTCATGCAAGCATGTGGTATTTCTTCCATGATTTTTTGGATGCTAATCTCATACATGAGTGATGACTTGTTAGCAGACGTATCTTTGTTTTTATGATTAATTGATGCATATGTTAGAACATTGTCAAGGCTTAATTATATCTCATTCTATATTCTATCTATCTTATATTCTTATTTTCATTTGTGCCTAATGCATTATGTGTTGTGTATTGGCTTAATTGTTGTGTTGCAGATAAAGGACCTTTTTTGTCGTGTTTTGGAGTTTGAAAATGTATGTTTATATAGTTGATGGAATCTGGTTCAATACTGTCTACACCACTCCATTGATAATTATGATGAGAATTTGTTTCACCTCGTATACATGTCAAAATGCAATGTTATTCTTGAAAAGCCTAATGAAATACATAGGATTCGGAATCCATAAATCATATTTAAATAAGCTCTGTAAAAGGACCTCGAGGTAAAATCGTAAGAACGTTATAAGTTATAACATCATATAACAATATGTAAAGGCACGTTATAGGTAAAACAAAATAATAAACACATGGAAATAATAATCGTGTGCAAGGAGAAAATTCTTAATTTACTCTAGGTTACTTTGTTTATGCTCAACTAGACTATTTATTTTTTTAGCGTCCAACAAAAAAGTCAATGAAGGGAGCTTCAATTCTTGTAACCAGTAATAAAACCTGGCAAAAATACATTATTGGTATAATTAACAGGTCACGAATAAGTTTAATGACCTAAACTATTAAAAAATACATCAAGAACCTTTTAAATCAAAACTCAATAGTTGATTGGGTTACAACGGCATTAACTTATTAATTAATATGTTAAATTCTGTCTACAAAATAGTTATAGATCACATGGAGAGTGATGAAAAGGAAGATCCCATCTGCAGTGGCATTGAAATGCAAAGGGGTTAATATAGAAAACGATAACTGTGGCGCCTGTGTTAACGGATTGAAATGCTCTGATCATATCCTGGTACAATGTCCATTTGCATGTGAAGTCAGAAAGATTATTTTCAATTGGTGTGGCTTACAACCATTCTCATCAGTTGGAGAGTTAATCACTTTTGCAGAAAATTAGGGAAGCAACCCAAGGAAGGCGATAAGATTCCTCAAGATATGTCATGGCCTAATCTGGATCCTTTGGAAACTTAGGAATGAGCGGGTGTTCAATGGAGTATTTCATACTTCCACTTATGGTGCAGGGGCAATTAAGTCAATGGTGTACTTCTGGACAAAGTACATGGACAATGAAGGAATCGGTGATTGGGATAACTGGAACATGTCTCCATTTATACTTTAAGTTCATAATAATGTATATCATTCCATGTATGTTTCTGTTTCGACCTTGTACTTCTGTACCCCTGCTAGTTACTTGCTAGTAGTGGTTCGTTTTTATTAATATTATTCGACGGTTCCAAAAAAAAAAACGTGGTAAGGCGGGGCGTTCCATCTAACCAATTTTTCCTTCGCTTCTTAAAAGGTGTTTTTTTTCCCTTAATTATGTAGGTTGTATCTTGAAGGAATCATGTTGTCCCATATCAAATCAAATTTTACATCTTTTTGTCCCCTAAAATTTTCAGCTTGTTTTGTATTCTACTCGGTTTCCATTTTCTTCAGTTATGTGATACATTTTGAAAATATATATTTACCCTCTTAAGTTTCCTACTTTGCATTTATTTCGATTTTATTTATTTCCCTTTCATTTTAGTTTTTCATTTTTGACATTTAATCCTTTTGAATGAATTTAAATGTCAATAAACTCCTATAATACCTCATTTTATCATAATGATCACAGTTAAAGAATGTTATTTATTTATGATTATATATAACATTAATGGACCATTCAATTCTCATTAATATCAATCCATCTTACTCGAATCTAACTATGAAGGCTACAATTCTCTTCCATTTAGAATGATTCCATCATTTAGATAAGGATCTGAGTCTTCAATATTATTTCTCCCATCTCTATCTCTTTAAGATTACCTAGTAAAGACATAGTTTCTTATAATACCAACTCTTCAAATTCTTTACTATTTTTGTTTTTTGTTTTCTATAAGAATATATTTAAATAATACATTATACCAAACATATTATCTTGTGTAGTTGGCTAGAGATTTTAATTCATTAAAGTGTCCCGGTCTAAGTTTATCATTGACATTTGTCTTCCAAAATTTAATTTAAATTTGTCGGAACTAGTTTATATATAATTTTTTTCACATAACCATAATAGATTTGTAGTAAAGCCGGTTAAAGAACTTAGGTATTTGATTCATATCTTAATAGTAAATTCTTTTTCAAATCTAAATTAAATTTAATGACCATACAAATTTCTCGTAACCAGATGGCTTCTATTTTACTTTTGCTCTGGGTCCCAAATATGTTTGGAACGGTCCTGACAATGTATTAGTTCTATTGTGTTTGATATTAAGACCTTTGCTTTTCTTTGGCTGATGAGTAGGTGGAAAGAGGGGATAAAGTTACTTGTAACGTCCCAAAATTCAAGACTAAAGATTTCTTTTAATAAAACATTACTTTAAGCAAAGTCATCAATCCAAAACATAAACATAGTATTAATTTCCAAAACACATGTTCGTTATCAGAGTAAACATTCCCAGGCAGTCTAATTAATGGTGTGTGCCATGCGATCACCCCGAGCTCTTCCCTCCGCTACCGGAAGTACCTGAAAACAAAACTAAAAACCGTAAGCACGAAGCTTAGTGAGTCCCCCACCCTACCACATACCATGCATAACCACATACTGCACATATTGGGCCACGCCCGCTATCCTGGGCCTCGCCCCTACCTTAGGCCTCGCCCGCTACAACGGCCCCGCCGCTCCAGGACCCGCCTGGCTTCGAGCCCCGCTCGGATACAGATCTGTTTCACTTAGGCCTCGCCTGTCACAGGGCCTCGCCCGCCAACAAATAATAACACATAAACATATCACAACACATAAGCTAAACACATACGAACTGATCCTGTCCTAAGGCCTCGCCTATCCTGGGCCTCGCCCCTGCCCTGTTACTGATGAGTCATGGAACCCCGTCCATGCTCCTACTGATTGTGAGATATGGGCCCAGCCCACACTCACTCTTTTCCTAACTCGGGCCTCGCCCCTGATCTGCTGCTAATGAGATATGGAACACCATCCACACTCTGCTATTGGTGACTTACGGGACCTCGCCCACACTCACCTCCCTACCAGGCACATACAAGCATCACATAGACAACAAGTATAAACTATCACATAAACCATTCCTTGGGCACCTGCCCGCTACCACTGGACCTCATCCTGAATATCATACTAGCATACTATGTCTAGGGCTAACCCCCGGGTCTTCTACTCATAACTACATGGGTCGGCATTGTGGCCTTAGACCCATTCACACAAAGGGAAACTCACCTGCACTGGCTGAACTTGCTGATGATCCCACTAGCCGCTGCCCGACAACTCTCTGAACTCCTGCTCCACTCGCTCCCCGAGCTACCAATATCAATGCAACACTGAGTCTAACTGACCCCCGAAAGACAACAAAGTCAACTCTGGTCAAAGTCACCTTCCAGGTCAACCCTACTCGCCGAGTCACCCTACTGACTCGCCAAGTTCATATGTTCAGAGTCCTTCCATTCGCGGCTTGACTCGCCAAGTCGACCGATTTCCGAGTCCTGACCTGTCCAACTCACCAAGACTCCATTCGACTCACTGCTTCGAGTCTCAACTCGAAGGGTTTGGGGTTTCGCGACCTGACTCGCCGAGTCCAAGAACAGACTCGCCGAGTTCAAGAAAACCTTCAACAGACTCGCCGAGTTGTTCATCCCACTCGTTGAGTTCCTCCAAATCTTCATGCTACTCGCCGAGTCTACTCAAAGGACTCGTCGAGTCCATTCAGATCTTCAAACATGCAGAGGACTTTTGAGTCATGCATGGACTCCAAACTGTAGATCTACCCTTCCCAAGCCTATTCCTCACGTAAAGTTGCAAACTTTACGTGTAGAGAAGGAGATCTAGGCTAAATACACCATAAACTAGGGTTAAAGGCAAGGAGGCTCCATAATCAACTCAAGGACATATACTTTATGCTTCTCAAGACCATAATATGCTTAGATCCGAAGTAGCAACTTCAGATCTGGCTTCTAACTCAAAAGGATAGCTAATCATGGCTAAAAAGCCCCCAAAACTTACAACCATAATAAATCTAAAGGAGGGAAACGACTTAATACCTTCAATAACTCAGAAAGTTTCCCCAATCTTCAGATCTAAGGCCAATCCTTGAAGCTTCAATGATTCCCCTCCTTCTTCTTCCTTCAAATCGCCCAAAAATGGCTTGGAAGCTTGAATGAGCAACAATAGGGCTTAGGGTTCGATGTTCTGGGTGAAAGAGGCAGTAAAGGAACCCTAGGGGAGAGAATGAGACGTTTAAATAGGCTCCAAGTCCCGGATTTAGGGTTTTCCTCGCCCAGATCAGACTCGCCGAGTCTCCTTGGCTGAATCGCCGAGTCGGTCACTTACTCCTCAACCCGGATCCCGCTCGGACTCGCCGAGTTCCTCCTTGGACTCGCCGAGTCGTCCCTTAAAATTAGGGTTTCCTTTCCTTTCTTGGCCTTCCTGACTTTGGGTGTTACAACTCTCCCCCACTTAAAATAAAATTCGTCCTCGAAGTTTGCTATGGCCCACCGCCTGCAATCTGCTTCCAATATTCCACTAAATGATCCATCACCAGCTGCCTACCTTCGCTGGTCTTCCGCCCGGTCATTCCGACTAACGTTAATCATTGCAGATAATCATCTCGGGTCAACCATGACCCTGAACATTTTGGAAACGCAACTTACTCAACTGACAATCCTTCTGGTACTCACCGAGTACTGCACTGAACCCATAAGGGTTCACCCCTTCCTTCCTTGCGCGATTTCCTTGCCTCCCCAAGGCAATGCTCCATAACCAACTATATTTCCTCTATCACTGTGAAGATCCTATCTTCACCAATCCATTACTCATGCTACCTCCAGTACGGGTCATTATTACTAGTATCCAATGGGCATATCTTTCTACTATAATTTGGTGTCGAGCACCCCACGATCAACTAACTGAATTTCATCAAAGACTGCTTACCCGCACTGCTACTGACTGAAAATTCTGCCATTCCTCATCTGCCTTCCGGATGACTGAGACCACCCTGGTCCCTACCTTCCTACCAATATCTAGACTACCGGCTTCCCCCGATCGCTAGTCCCCACACAATTCCTAGTCGCTCCCAGCGAACTAACTGCCTTGGATCGAAGTCCGGAACTCACTGAATCATCACATATCATAACATGTCAACTAGCATGAACACATATACTGCATACTGCATCGTACCATAGTTTGGAACATATAACTCATACCATATCTGCATCATAAAGGCACTAATTAACTGCTCAATCTATTATGCCATTCAGGCACTACAATCCTGGGATCCCCGATCCCTTATCTTGACACTAAGGTCCCTACCAGGTCCCACCTGTGCTGCTAAAACTCATGAGCCTCGCCCACGGGTCTCACCCGCCTCTATCCTTCTAGTCCTACTTGCCTAGCCACTCTCGCTTGGGGCTCGCCCACGGGTCTCACCCAACCATACTACTGAGCATCCCTGCTCTCAGGTCTCACCTATACTGTTATTCTCATATGGGCCTCACCCATGGGTCTCACCTAACTATATCCTGGAGCGGCCTCTCCCAAGATCTCACATCTCTAGGACTATACAGGAAAACTCCCTATCATTCTCATCCACTTACCCATTCCTGATCCCTATCTGATCACTAGGAGATAAGGGCCTCGCCCCAACTCCGCCAACGAAGCTACTATGGAATGCTACGACTACCCCATAGTCTTACAACACTTTCCACCACTGACTGCTAGTGAATGCTATGGCTGCCCTGTAGTCTTACAACACTTTCCACCACTTACTGCTAATACGAAAGCACCCAGTGCTATCACTTCTCAAGATTCTCCTTCTGACTCACCTGAGTCCTACAGGCGATCCTCCAACCTGAATTCCCAACCACATGCTAACCATCACCACTACACGCACTGGCTGAGGGGGAGTTTCTCAAACTCCTAACCCTGAACTCCTCAATCCATTAACGCTGTACCACTTCTTTTCCTTCTCGGAGGCTGCGCACTCATTCTGGATCTGCGTGCTCTTACCTTTGCACGCTCGGAGGATTCTCCCCCACTTCGATCCTGCTTAACCCTTGCTGCTCAATGCTCGAAAAGAAATCCCAACCCTCGCTACCATTCCATAATCAATCTACTGAGGAACCCCAAGCTTACCATAGCTAGGGATCTAACCAATCCATTTCCAAAATTTTACGGCTCCGGACTAGCGAGATATACCAAGTTCCTCCTAGGCATGCTACAGATACTGCATCCTAAGCAACCTTCCCCAATAGAGCACATCCCTTAATTACCATTCAAATATCCAAGGTATGCAGATGGCATAAAAGTCGATCACAATCAAGCCGCACAAAAATAAAATGCTCATACCGATAATGATGCAGAACCATAACAATATAATCATGCACAAAATAAAAGAACTGAAAACAGAAATCGCATACCTGCAACGTCCGATGCTCCTCGCGCCTCCAAGGTAGTCATCTGAAAATCCCTGCCTCCTTCCGCAGGTGCCTCTGCACGGCCCTGACGGCCGTCTGTGATCCTCAAAGTTGTAGGGGCAGGTGCCATCACCCGTCCTGCTGAAAACAAACTGGGGCACTGGGCCTTCTTGTGGCCCCGCTGATTGCAGTGAAAACATATCAAGTCTGATCCCTATGTCGTGGTAGCAGTACAATCCTTGCTAAAATGACCAGTCCGACTGCACTTGAAGCAGCGAGACTCACCGCTGCTACCACTCCTGCACGCGCCCCCGTGCGCCCTGCCATATTTCCCGTATCGGCTGCGGTCCTGATAATCCCTCGATCTCGAATCCGATCCCTTGGGCCTTTTGCCCGAACTCGCGGCTACCTGAACCTCATCCGACTTCCTCTTCCGGATCTGCTCTAAATCAATTTCCCTCTCCCTGGACCGAGAAATCATATCTTCCAGCGTATACAGCCGGACTTGCTCACGAACTCCCTGATGTCAGCCCTCAACATCTCGTGATAACGGGCCTTCTTCATATCCTCATCCGCGACATACTGCGGTACAAGATGAGCCATCTCCCTGAACTTGGCGGTGATCTCCGCCACAGTCTCAGTGGTCTGCGTCAAATCCTGAAACTCCCGTGCCAACTGCTGCACCTCAATAATTGGCGAAAACTCCGCCCTGAACCTGGCCAAGAAATCGCTCCAAGTCATCGCGTCCAACGCGGCGTCATCCCCCAGAGCATGACCAATCTCCTCCCACCAATCCCTCGCTCTGTCCTTCAGAAGACAAGAAGCGAGTCTGACCTTGTCCTCCCCAGGACACCGGCTCGTACGGAACGCGTTGGCAACATCAGCCAACCATCTGCTGCTAGCGATGGGGTCCCTAGCCCCATGATAATCTGGTGCCCCGCAAGCCCTGAACTCTCGAAATGTCAAGGTATGCGCTCCCATCAATGCCATCATCTCGGTATGGAAGGCTCCTAGCCTTTCATCCAAGATCTCCAGTATACCCTCCTTGACCGTGCCAAAGATCACGGGAGTCTAGTCTAGTATGCTGCGCGGAACCTCAGCTGATATCAACTCCCTCATTCGCTCCTCGAGCTGCTCGGATCCTGAACCCAAGCTCGATCCCTCGCCGGCTCCTGATCCGCCCAATGGTCTCTCTCGCAACGTCACCATGCTGAAAATATACCACAACCACTATCAGAATACTGATCACTGATGCGAGATCAAACACACCCTACCAGGTTCCCAGTCTTGTCTCGGCCTTTCCCGAATCGAGTACGGATCCTCTGCTTTCAGTAGTGCGGGCCCATACTACCTTCCACATCTATCCGTACTTTCCTCAAGAATTGCTTCGACTCCACCAGGTCCCTTAACCACTACTACTGCTCCCAGCACTATCTCATCCTAGGCTTACCCTAGGGAAACCTCTGACTCAACTCAACCAATCCTCAGCTGCTGAAGGTCTCCTTGTGATGCCAATTAGCCATTACCTGGATACCATCACATGTGACGAGGCTCAGATAATCCTTCGAGTAAAAGACTCGTCCCTACAATGGTTAGACTCAAACGAGAGCTGCGTAATAGGACCAAATCCAGCACTCTGAGATTATTCAACCCTGATCACATGTGACGTGACGTATTCACCTAATGGCTAACTCCCATCACTCAGAATCCCATAATGCACAAAGCAAGCAGCATTCAGACAAGGGAAAATCTAACCACAACACACTCAAGCAATCATATCCACATAGCAAGAAACTGAAACTAGCATGCAACACAAACTCATAGAATCACACAAACTCATAAACTCAGGCATAACCTAAACATGCTATCCAACTACTGTCTAATCAGCACTATCATGCAGCTCGAAGCACATATAATAGGTACATAAGGCATCATCCCTAGATCCTTAGTCCTAATCTAGCATGCTCTTCTATTAACTGATAATCATAACATAAACTTGTATGGGTATTTTGGGGTACTTACTTGAGCTCGGCTGATTGCATGCACCACACCCTTATCTCTTATCAAAATTCTTTTCTTTCTGAATTCTTTTTGCTTTTTGGAAAACTGTTTCATTTCTAAAACTCTTTTTACAAAACTTTTCTTTTGATTTTGAAAACTTTTATCCCAATCCCTTAGTTTGAGTTCAGACACACCCGAGGGTATGTATGAATCCCTCAAACCAAGGCTCTGATACCAACTTGTAACGTCCCAAAATTCAAGACTAAAGATTTCTTTTAATAAAACATTACTTTAAGCTAAGTCAACAATCCAAAACATAAACAGACTATTAATTTCCAAAACACATGTTCGTTATTAGAGCAAACATTCCCAGACTGTCTAATTAATGGTGTATGTCATGCGATCACCCCGAACTCTTCCCTCCGCTACCGGAAGTACCTGAAAACAAAACTGAAAACCGTAAGCACGAAGCTTAGTGAGTTCCCCACCCTACCACATACCATGCATAACCACATACTGCACATACTGGGCCACGCCCGCTATCCTGGGCCTCGCCCCCTACCTCGGGCCTCGCCCGCTACAACGGCCCCGCCGCTCCAGTCCCCACCTGGCTTCGAGCCCCGCTCGGATACAGATCTGTTCACTTAGGCCTCGCCTGTCACAGGGCCTCGCCCGCCAACAAATAATAACACATAAACATATCACAACGCATAAGCTAAACACATACGAATTGATCCTGTCCTATGGCCTTGCCTATCCTGGGCCTCGCCCCTGCCCTGCTACTAAGGAGTCATGGAACCCCGTCCATGCTCCTACTGATTATGAGATACGGGCCCAACCCACACTCACTCTTTTCCTAACTCGGGGCCTCGCCCCTGATCTGCTGCTAATGAGATATGGAACACCATCCACACTCTGCTATTGGTGTGTTACGGGACCTCACCCACACTCACCTCCCTACCAGGCACATACAAGCATCACACAGACAACAAGTATAAACTATCACATAAACCATTCCTTGGGCACCCGCCCGCTACCACTGGACCTCGTCCTGAATATCATACTAGCATACTATGTCTAGGGCTAACCCCCGGGTCTTCTACTCATAACTACATGGGTCGGCATTTTGGCCTTAGACCCATTCACACAAAGGGAAACTCACCTGCACTGGCTGAACTTGCTGATGATCCCACTAGCCACTGCCCGGCAACTCTCTGAACTCCTGCTCCACTCGCTCCCCGAGCTACCAATATCAACGCAACACTGAGTCTAACTGACCCCTGAAAGTCAACCAAGTCAACTCTGGTCAAAATCATCCTTCCAGGTCAAACCTACTCGCCGAGTTCATATGTTCAGAGTCCTTCCATTCGCGGCTCGACTCGCCGAGTCAGTCCATGACTCGCCGAGTCTACCGATTTCCGAGTCCTGACCTGTCCATCTCACCGAGTCTCCATTCGACTCACTAATTCGAGTCTCAACTCGAAGGGTTTGGGGTTTCGCGACCTGACTCGCCGAGTCCAAGACAACCTTCAACAGACTTGCCGAGTTGTTCATCCCACTCGTTGAGTTCCTCCAAATCTTCATGCTACTCGCCGAGTCGACTTAAAGGAATCGCCGAGTCCATTCAGATCTTCAAACATGTAGAGGACTTTTGAGTCATGCATGGACTCCAAACTGTAGATCTACCCTTCCCAAGCCTATTCCTCACGTAAGGTTGCAAACTTTACGTGTAGAGAAGGAGATCTAGGCTAAATACACCATAAACTAGGTTTAAAGGAAAGGAGGCTCCATAATCAAGTCAAGGACAGATACTTTATGCTTCTCAAGACCATAATATGCTTAGATCCGAAGTAGCAACTTCAGATCTGGCTTCTAACTCAAAAGGATAGCTAATCATGGCTAAAAAGCCCCCAAAACTTACAACCATAATAGATCTAAAGGAGGGAAACGACTAAATACCTTCAATAACTCAGAAAGTTTCCCCAATTTTCAGATCTAAGGCCAATCCTTGAAGCTTCAATGATTCCCCTCCTTCTTCTTCCTTCAAATCACCCAAAAATGGCTTGGAAGCTTGAATGAGCAACAATGGGGCTTAGGGTTCGATGTTCTGGGTGAAAGAGGCAGTAAAGGAACCCTAGGGAGAGAATGAGACGTTTAAATAGGCTCCAAGTCCCGGATTTAGGGTTTTCCTCGCCCAGACCAGACTCGCCGAGTCTCCTTGGCCGACTCGCCGAGTCGGTCACTTACTCCTTGACCCGGATCCCGCTCGGACTCGCCGAGTTCCTCCTTGGACTCACCGAGTCGTCCCTTAAAATTAGGGTTTCCTTTCCTTTCTTGGCCTTCCTGACTTTAGGTGTTACATTACTGCTATCTTGTAATTTCTTATGTAGCATCTCCGTAGGTGTGATATTTTATCCTCGTCTTTTCGTCCAAAAAAAAGTTATAAAGCTACCATCGACATTAATTGTTGGGTCACGGCCCAGAACACATACAACTTGAGCAACCAACAAGTCAAGTCAACTTAACTACACATACATTAACACAATACAATTGGAATGTTGTCTAGGGCATAAAATATTTTGGGCCCATTTTAGCCTATCAAATAAGTAACATTAATAATGGGTTAATGCCTAGCTAATGGGATACGATGATATGGGAAATCGTATTCGTATGTGAGTTCTATTATGTAGTTACTTCTTAAACCATTGCGCTCGATTTCAAGTTCTCCATTGCTTTCTTCAGTTTCAATAAGAATCAGGTAAATTATTTCTCTAGGATGTTTGTCTTCTACAGGATTTGTACTTTAATACGTGATAGTATGGTTATATGCACTACTACAAAAAAGAGCATTCGACGGCCATAACCGTCGGTAATCCGTCGCTAATACTCTTTACCGACAGAATTATAACAGACCAAAATCCGTCGGTATATTCTTATCGCTAATTGCTTGTAACAGATTTTTGACCAGGATGTTTAAAATGGTCATTTTACCCTAAGAAGGATTATCAAATTTTGATTAAGTGTTGCTATGGAATTGATAGCCGGGGAGTCGCCGGAGCAGCAGACAGGGATTCCTCACTCGAGTTTTTAGAAGTGAGTCTTGCGAGGTGAGTTCCCTTTCAGTAGGAACGGGTCAAAGGCACCAAGGTCGGCCCGTATATATGATATGTTAGTAGCTGAGTGTGGGCGGGGCCCGAATCTCCTAGCAGTCGAGTGTGGGTAAGGACCGAATCTCATAGTATTATTTTAGTATAGTTATGTGAGTGCTTTATAGATATATTTGTTGTCTGTGTGATACTTGTATGCATGTTAGTAGTGGAGTATGGGGGGATCGAATCTCCTAGACAACGGAGTGTGGGCGGGGCCCAAATCTCCTAGACACCGGAGTATGGGCGGGGCTTGAATCTCCTAGACAGCGGAGTGTGGGTGGGGCCCAAATCTCCTATACACCGGAGTGTGGGCAAGGATCGAATCTCCTAGATAGCGGAGTGTGGGCGAGCCCCAAATCTCCTAGACAACGGAGTGTGGGCGGGGCCCGAATCTCCATGAGAGTAGGCGGGGCTCGTATCTCCTAGTTGTATGTTATTTGTATGGTATGTGGTAGTTTGGGGGAGCTTACCAAGCTTCATGCTTACGGTTTTCAATTTTGGTTTCAGGTACTTCCACTATCAAAGGGAAGGGATCGGGATGATCGCATGACACACACCACAATCTTTAGTTTGGGAGATTTACTCTGATATTTGATATGAGATTTTCTGATTAAGGCACCCTGTGAGTGTTATGTTTCTGAGTTTTTTAACTGACATCATGTAGAGTTCTAACCTGATCCTTGGAGAGATTAGAAAATGATTATGAATTGTCAAGAAAAACCTGTTTCTGGTTCTGGTTCTGATATTATGCCTAAAATTTCTGTTTTTGGTTTTGATTTTGTTGTTGTACTATACCTACGTGTAACATCCTAAAAATATAGATAACTTTTTTTTTAATTTATTCAAATCACATGACACTAATATCAAAATAGTCAAAAGAGTATCATAGTAACATGTTATCAGAGTACAAATTCCCAAAATCACTAAGTGCGAAAATCATAGGGTGATGCGGTGCGATCAGGCCGAACCATTCTCTTTCTAACTAGAAGTACCTAAACATAAACTGAAAAGTATAAGCACAAAGCTTAGTGATTTTCCCCAACATACCACATACTAAACAAACATATTGCCAAGCATATCTAGGTGCTAGCCTACCCATTCGGTCTATTTCAACCGGATATTTACCAAACATATCTCGGTGCTTGCCTACCCCTTCGGTCTATTTCAACTGGATAATATCAAGCATATTCGAGTTCTTGCAATCCCTTTCGGTCTATTTCAACCGGATATCGGGTCTATTTCTCCCCCTACTACTACCACATATTATCATAACACGAATCACAGAATCAAGCAAATACATGCATAACTAACAATTGTCACAAAGACGATCATCACACTACATCATAAACTAGTGGGCCGACATTGGCATATATATATATATATATATATATATATATATATTATTTATGCCTAATGCATTATGTGTAGCATTGACATTATATTTTATTAGTATTTTGGGATGTTTCATTCATTTGATATGGGATTTGGGACACTGGTTTGGCTAGACACTTAACATGTTGGACACTTAAAATGGATATCTATCTAAAGAGTACGATCAACAAAACCATTTTATACTAAACATCATATCTTGGAGAGATTGGTAAAAATCCTTGTTAAATGGGGAAATATATTCTTTGGACTGATCAAGTAGAATCCGAAAAAGATAAGTAAGTGAGTTGTGAGACTAGTGAATTTGGATTGGGTAAATTTTCAACTATATTTATTTGGTCATATTGTTTATTTACTATAATATTTGGTCATATTGTCTATTAGCTATATTTATATTGTTTTTCTATGATGTCAATGAATGTTGTAAACTCGTTACTTGATGCTCATCGTCGACCGGGAAATAGCGAGGACTCGACCTAAGTGGGGAGAATTTAGATAGGGTAAATTATAAAGAAATTAATTTGGGGAAAATTATATATATATAAGTTAAGAAGGGTATTAGCCGTGAAAACCCAATTGGGTATCTGAGTGTATTTATATACAGTAAAATTACAGAGATAGGAATGAGATCCTGAATACAAGGATCATATAGTTACAACAGACATTTGATTTATAATCCTATCTCTAAGCTATCTAAGTTATCCGTTTACATTCCCCCTCAATCTTAACCGACACAAGGTTAAGATTGTGTCTTAGATGTTGTAACATTTGTTTGGTCATCGGCTTTGTAAGTCCATCAGCTAATTGATCACCAGAAGAGATGAACCTGACATCAAGTGCTCCCATGGCCACCTTTTCCCTTACAAAATGAAAACCCACCTCTATATGCTTCGTTCGTGCATGAAATATAAGATTTGCTGTTAGATACGTTGCTCTAAGATTGTCACACCACAATACAGGAGGCCTTGGCTAATGTACTCCTAATTCTTTTAATAAGGTCTGTATCCATGTAGCTTCTGCAGTACCGTTTGCAAGTGCCTTGTACTCAGCTTCGGTGCTGGATCGAGCCACAGTTGGTTGCTTGCGAGAACTCCACGATATTAGGTTTGGACCAAGAAATATTGCAAAACCACCTGTGGATCGTCGATAATCTGTACATCCTGCCCAATCTGCATCAGTAAATACACTTAAAAGTGTTGATGTGGAACGTGTGAAGCGTAATCCAGTATTCACCATTCCCTTAACATATCTTAAAATTCGTTTGACAGCTTCCCAATGAATATCAGTGGGTTTCGACAAGAATTGGCATACTTTGTTAACTGCAAAGGAAATATCAGGGCGTGTTAGAGTGAGGTACTGTAGTCCTCCAACCATGCTTCGATATTTGAACACATCTTCCTCAGGTAGCGGCTTGCCATGATTGAGAGACAACTTATCTGTTACTGACATTGGAGTTGAGATACTTTTACAATTCTCCATATGAGCACGGTGTAGTAAATCGATAGCATATTTGTGTTGCAGAAGTGTGATTCCCCCTGAATTGTGAATTACCTCAAGGCCAAGGAAGTAACTAAGTCTGCCAAGGTCTTTAATAGGAAAGGAACATGCGAGAGCTTGGACAAGCTTGTCGATGGCGGACTTGGAGGAACCAGTAATAACAATGTCATCGACATAGACGAGCATATAAATGAGAATACCTCCATGATGAAAGATGAACAAGGAGGTGTCCGCCTTAGAAGAAGTGAAACCAAACTGATATAACTTATGACTTAAACGAGCAAACCAAGCTTTGGGGGATTGCTTGAGGCCATATATTGATTTATGAAGTTTGAAAACATAACGGGGGTTAGTGGGATCCTCAAACCCCGGCGGTTGTTGCATATAAACTTCTTCATTTAGAAAGCCATGGAGAAAGGCATTACTGACATCCACCTGTCGGAGATGCCATTGCCTAGAGACAGCCAATGATAGAATTAATCGGACGGTGGCCGCTTTAACCACTGGACTGAAGGTGTCATGGAAATCCACTCCATGTTGCTGAGTAAAACCCCTAGCGATGAGACGAGCTTTTCGTTTATCAAGAGACCCATCCGGGTGTGTTTTAACTTTAAAGATCCACTTGCAACTAATGATGTTAACACCTGGTGGTCGAGGAACAAGGGTCCACGTTTTATTTTACTGGAGTGCCAAGAATTCGTCTTCCATAGCAAGACGCCATGCTGGGTTAGCATAAGCTTTGTGATAGGTGGTAGGAACAGCCATAAATGCTCGTCTGTTGACATCATAAAGAACAGTGCCATCGGTGAATTTGTGTGGACGTGTGACACCAGCTTGGCTGCGAGTAGTGACTCCCGGAGGAGAAGGAGTGGGTTGTTCACTTACTGTGGGAGACGCAGCAGCAGGGACAGGTAAATCATGTATGACTGGAGGAGAAGGAGTGGGTTGTTCACTTATTGACTCGTCTGAGACAGGTATGAATGGTGGTTCTATAGCAGATGGTGACAATGGTTGAGAGATGCTCACGTTTGGGAGCCCCTGCTAGAAAGGTGTACCTGCAGCTGCATGAATATTGTGAGATAACAAAGAAAGATCATATCTACTCAGATGATCATCAGTAATTTCTGGTTCTAGTTGAGGAAAAGAGACCAGATCATGAGATGTGCATGTCGTTGGACAGTTGGATGAGGATGCAAAGGGAAATCTAGATTCGTCAAAAATAACATCACGTGATATATAGATTTTACCAGTGCTTCGATCAAGGCATTTGTACCCTTTGTGCATGGAACTATATCCAATGAAAACACACATTTTGGACCGAAAATCTAGTTTGTAATAGTTGTATTTTCGTAGGCTTGGCCAACACGCACACCCAAAAGTTCTCAGAAAAGTGTAATCGGGTGTGAGATGAAGCAATCGAGTGATGGGAGCAATATTGTATGCGGTGGGACTAGGCATGCGATTAATGAGATAACAAGCGGTGAGGAAAGCTTCATCCCAAAATCGGAGTGGAAGGGAGGAGTGAGCAAGTAAAGCTAGCCCTGTTTCAACTATATGGCGATGCTTGCGTTCTGCAATACCATTTTGTTGTGAGGTATGTGGTCAAGAAACACGGTGTGAAATGCCTTTTGTTTGAAAATATTTGTTGAGTTTGTGATATTCACCTCCCCAGTCAGATTGGATCATACAAATTTTGGTATTCAATAGACGCTCAGCGTGATGTTGGAAGTTGTAAAATATTTTTTCAACATCATATTTGTGTTTAATAAGATATATCCAGGTGAAACGAATGAAATCATCAACAAAACTGACATAATATTTATAACCACCACTAGATACTTGAGCTGGTCCCCAAACATCCGTGTGGACGAGCTCAAGTGGAAAAGAAGAAACATGCAAAGAGTTTTTGTATGGTAATTGATGACTCTTAGATCGTTGACAAGCGTCACAGATGAAGTGTTTATTAATATCAAAAGACACTCCTAATTTATTTGACTTCAGAATTGAACTAACTACTGCTGAACTTGGATGCCCTAACCGTTGATGCCATTGAGACTTGGTCACTTGAGAACTTGAAAACGTTTGATGAGGTGATCGAATAGATGAATGACGAAGTGGCACTGGGTACAAGCCTCCTTTGGTTTTACCGGCCAGGAGGATTCTTTTCGTTGCCTTGTCCTTAACAAAGAAAGCATGATTGTGAAGTTCAATAAAAACATTATTATCCGAAACAAGTTTATGGGCAGAAAGTAGATGCTTTGAAATTTGAGGGACTCTAAGGATGTTTTTAAGGACAAGAGTTTTTCCTAGACCAGAAATTTTTGAATGACCAATATGAGAGATGTTCAAACCTGTGCCATTGGAAACTTGAACTTGATCTTTTCCTTGATAACGATCTTGGACAATGAGACGATCCAAATCACTTGTCAAGTGATCGGTTGCTCCACAATCAATGTACCAGTGAGGATCATTGTTGTAGATTCCAGTAGTAGCACTGTTTCCCCCACGATATTCTTCATTCTGATAGGCATGGTTGAACCTGTTGCGACACGTTAAGGCACCATGACCAGGAATACCACATACCTAACATCTTAGACCACCATTGCCTCTACCCCTGCCTCTTCCACGTCCACGTCCACGATAATTGCCTCTGTTATTGAAAGAATTGTTGTTGTTGTTGTTGTTGTTGTTACGACGTGAAGGATTTTGATCTTGACGAGTAACAGTGTTGGCAGAGGTAGTAAAATCAGGCGTACTATTCATAATACTAGCTTGTGCCTCATGAGCAATTAAATACAAATAAAAATCGGGTAGAGTTACCGAATTCTGGTTGCTCATTACTGTGATAGCAGTGACCAAATCGCCATGACCTGGGCCAAGTCCAACAAGAATGTATCCAATAACTTCTTCATCTGTCATTGGATGGCTTATGTTGGCCATGGTATCGGCAAGGCTGGTCATCTTGTGATAGAATTCTGATGCAGTCATATCTCCCTTCTTGGTTGTGGAGAGTTGAGTTCGTATTTGGATGGAGTTACCTCGATGTTGGGCTGAGAACATAGTCTGCAGTGAAGTCCAGAGTTCATTGGACGTGTTTGCACACCTTGTGACTTGAGCAAGTACTTCTTCTGTCATGGAGGACAAAAGAGCGCCGACAATTGCTTGATCTTGAACAAACCAGGAAGCATATTGGGGGTTATCGATTTCTCTAACATCTGTACCTGTTCCAGTTGTGATTTTGGAATTAGGTTTGGGTATGGTGCCATCAAGGTATCCAAACAATTGAACTCCTCGCAATATAGGAACTACTTGGGATTTCCATAGGAGAAAGTTTGTGCGAGTGAGTTTGCACGAGATTGCAGTGGCAATCTTGGCAGAGTTGATTTGAGAAGCAGAGGTAGACATAGTGAGAACCGGATAGAGAAACTAGTAGCCGGAATAGTAGAGAAAGAGAAGAATTTCGGAGCCCTAGAATCAAGCTCTGATACCAAGTTAAGAAGGGTATTAGCCGTGAAAACCCAATTGGGTATCTGAGTGTATTTATATACAGTAAAATTACAGAGATAGAAATGAGATCCTGAATACAAGGATCATATAGTTACAACAGACATTTGATTTATAATCCTATCTCTAAGCTATCTAAGTTATCCGTTTACAATATATATATATATATATATATATATATATATATATATATAGATAGAGAGAGAGAGAGAGAGAGAGAGAGAGAGTTGAGATTTTTGAGAACCCAAAAGACCTTGAGAATCATATAACCCTTTGTGGACCACTAGATTAAGATCATGGTTATCAAGGACATCATTGTTACTTTACAAATCACATTTAATTTTTTATTTTTGGAAACTATGATAACAACTCCAATAATTTATGTAATTTTGTATAAGATCTATTTATATTTATGGCAAGACAAATGTTGTTCAATTTGATTCTTTGTGTCGTTCCTAGCTATTCAATTTGTGTATTTTTGGCTTATTTCACTTGGTGTGAAGATGGATATGTGGAAGTACAAAGGCTTCTGATTTTTGGAATTATTCTTCATACTTTGATAGCAAACACAAGAACAGCGTAATGGGCAGTTGCAGTGATGACGAAGGTAGTGGTTTTTGATGGCGGTGGGCGATAAAAATGACGAGGTGGAGTGGGGTGGGTATATGATATCATTTTTAATTTAATTTTAATATAAAGATTGAAAGAACTATTATATGATGATAAATAAATATAATATATAATAATAGATATTGAAAAAAAAAACATTTTAAATGGGCCAGCCCGGTCAGGTACCAATCAAATAACTTTTTGAAACAACAAAACTTACTTTTATCAAGAAAAAAGATAAGGACTAAACTTGACTTCTTATTTTTGGCCCAGAAGCCATACAACTTGAGCAACCAATTACCCAACGCAAACATTTATTTTTGGCCCATTTTAGCCTATAAATATCAATCAATTAACTTCATAAAATTGCGTTTTACAAAAAAAAAAAAAAATATGGTAATGGAATGGGATATGGCGGCAGCGACGTCCAAGATATAGTCGTAGGTTTTACTGATCAGAGGCGATTCTGCTTAACTTCTACATTGCTCGATCAGGTGCATTAACTTTCCTTGTCTTCTAGAAGATTATTTGAACGTTAATGGGGTGATGATATGGTGATTTTTTTTTTTTAATTTCATCAATTGCAATTAAACATTAACTTTTTGCTGCATAATTATTCTTAGAGCTGGATGTCAACCTATGATATATTACTTTTGCCAAATCATATTTCCACAACTTTAAGTCTTTAACCAAATAAGTAATATGCTTTTCTCATGGTAATAAACTCTAAAACAGATGCTTTTATACATACTGGACAAATAATTTACTCCAACTTTGAACATTCATAAATATCAATTTTTTTTCATAACGAGTCTATGTTTGTGTACTGCTCACTTCCAAACTTGGGATTGATCTGTTTCAGGTTTTTATGATTCTTGTTTCTAATTAGATTCCACCTTCCCATTAGTTTTTGAATTTTTTCCCCTTCATTCTGAGTTTTATTAGTTTAAATACAAATCCAGATATGAAACTGATTACCTTTAAAATAGTGTGCAGATAAAGTGGTTTTCCTTAGTTTGTTAGATTGTGTAGGGCTTGATTGGATTTGGCCTTTTGTTAAGAGCATTCGTTTCTTCCATTGTATATATCAGATTTTGCGTGAATTGGCAGTAACATAAGAATTTAATTAAAAACAGGATAATCATACCTTTTTCTTTTTCTTATACGAATCTCTTGAATGTTTATTTCTTTTTTTGCAAATGTAGGAATGGGTAAGAGAAGGAGTATGCTTAGAAAAAAGAAGTATGATGAGGCGCGTAGTAGGATTACAATCAATAGTGGCGTGGCACCTTGTTCAGATCTTCCTCATGACGTGCTTGTATTAGTTATGATGAAACTTGGAGTCATTGATTTCGTTGCATTCAGCAGAGTTTGTAAGTCATGGAGATCAGTTGCTCTTTGTAATAGGAACAAGTTTATAGTGTCGAGACCACCCATGTCTGTATCTGTCTACTCAGAAGCTAAAGAGAAAGGGTTCTACTACCTGAAGGATTTTGAAGGAAGAATATTGAGAATCATTCTTCCCCATTCTGCTATGAGGAGGTGGTGTGTTGGAGTAACTTGTGGTTACTTGGTTTTGTTTGATGAGGAATACAACGGATTCTGGCTTGTGAATCCCATCACAAGGCATGAACTTTATTTTCCTGGTACCCCCTGTGCATACTTTTCTTGCCCTGGAGATACAGAACCTTTCCTTGTCTTTTCACCTTCAATATCCGAATGGGTGTTGGTTGTGGTTACTGCATGCAGTACTGATAAAATATGGTTTTGTATAGCGGATAAAGTAGGATGGCATTATGTCTCCTCCCCTTTCCCCGCTATCAATGATTTACGTGCTTTCAAGGGGAAGATATATACCATACACTCTGCTTCTACATCAGATGAAGTGAAGCTATGTGAATTGAAACTCTATCCAGAAGCTGAATTGGTGTTACTCGAAACCAAGAATTTTCCAAAACCAAATTTCAGATATCCGGGATTTGTGACTTCTGGTGAAAATCTTTATGTCATAGATCGGGGTTCAGAAAAACATCCATACAATATTCATGAGATAGATCTTGACCAAATGAAATTGGTGTCACATGAAAAGAAAGGTGAAGAATATGCATTATTTCTCATCAAATTTAGGTCTGGTTGCCATCCCCAACACCATGGGAAATATGCTGTTTCCGACAAAAATGGAAATGGCAGGTCGTTTCATGCAAAACTGTGGTATTTATTTTTTGATTGTTTGAATGTTGATCTCATACATGAGTGATCACTTAATTGTTTGCACCTTTATCATTGACTTTATTATTGTCAAGGCTTTTGAGAACCATCATTGTCTTATCAGCATCTTGGTTTTTTTTTTTTTTTTCACCTTTTTGGCTTTGGGTGGATGCAATGTATCTCATTTTATATTCCATTTTTTATAATTTTCATTTATGCCTAGGGCATTATGTGTTGCGCATTGGGATGATGTTTTGTTGTTACTGACGGACCTTTTTTTGGTCTTTGGGTTTTCCCACAATGATTATTCTCTTACGACTACCACATGAGATATGGTCATGGAAGAGCCCCGAGATTTTGAGGGGGATATCCAATAGTTAAAAGTTTCAGGAATCAAATCCAAAATGTGTGCACATGATTTTGATGGCATAATTTGTATATAGCAGCTTTGTCACCTAGTCTTGTTTATCAAACAAAAGCATACCCTCAAAAAAAGAAATTTGGTTCAATCATCCTGTAAAACAAAGAACAAGAAGGTAAAAGTGTTTGAATAGTGGGGGCAAGTTGTCTAATAATCAACAAATCCGGATTTAAGTTTTTGTGATGTAATTTGTTTCCTCTTACTTTATATTAATGGACACATTGTTGCTGCAAAGGGGGTAAGACAAGGTACCTAACACTAGATTTTCATTCAATTAAGAGAAATCCATGGAGATAGCACAATTTGATGAGTTAAAGCTGATAATGTCGTTAATAGAGTTTTAAGAGTTTAGTTCAAAGATAATTTTGAAATCATATGCTACTAGTGGACGTCCTAATTTTTTGAACCTTGTTGCAGTGAGTGTATTATATTGTTCCGAAGTCATTATAATTGCAACCGAAAGGTATACATATAGTAAACTAAATAAAATGGATCTAAATAGAATTTTTACACAACTTGTTGGGAATTCAACAAAGCAAGTTAAACAAACTTCAGACAAAACGATAAATAATTTCGGTAACACTCGCAGAATAAAAACTACTGAAAAACTACAAACAACGTTTTAAATTAAAACTCCATTTTTAAATAAAAATCCAATTTTAAACATCTTATGAAATATTAGAATGTAAATATATTGGTTTTGGCCTACTTAGCCGATGGGCCCATAAGGTTTTCTCTATCTAGGATCCTGCTTTTATTTATAGTCTTGTACCGCTTCCTTATAAATAAAGTAGACAATAAAGTATTTCCACCCTCAATCTATTCTTGTTTACATGGTATCAAAGCTAGGTTTAGGGTTTTTTATGTTAAGCACGGGTTGGCGGCTGCAGACCTACTGTCATTTACTGTTCATCGTCACTATTCACGGTTACTGTTCATCGATATTTTGGTATCGTTTCGCTTCTGAGTTTTTCTGATTAGAGCACTCTATGAGTGTTCTGTTTCTGGGTTGAAAGTTTTTCAACAGATATCGTGTAGACTGTAGAGTTCTAACCTGATCCTTGGAGAGATTAGAAAATGATTACGGATTGTCAAGAAATTCTTGTTTCTGGTTCTTGTTCTGATATTATGCTTGAAATTTCTATTTCTGACTATTATTATACCCGCAAAATAGAATGCTTTTTTTTTAATACGGAAATTTACATTCGTCCGCTTTTGCTGAGATGGGAAACTCTACTAAATGTTTAATATCTTCTACCTCCAAATGGGTCATGATCGATTCAGGTGCTTCACATAATAGGTAATCATCATCTTTTGTCTGATTTCCATACTCATACATCGATATCCCACGTTACCATTGTTGATGAGTCTACCCCTCAAGTTCTAGTATTAGGCACAATTGATCTTTGCTCCATCTATTTCATTATCTTCTGTGTTGAGCCTCCCAAATTTCTCGTTTAATTTGCTACCGGTCAGTAAAATTACTCGTGGATTGAATTGTAGTGTCATGTTTTTCCTTGATTATTGTGTTTTTCAAGATCTTTCAACAAATCAAATAATTCGTAGAGGACGAGAATCCAGTGGACTTAATGTATTTGAACCTGAGTTCAAGTATTTTGTGACTTTTGTGGATGATTATTCCTGTGTTACTTGGTGGTATTTGATAAAAAAATCGCTCCGAGGTATTCACCTATTTTTGTTCATTTGTTGTTGAGATTAAGATACAATTTACTGTCTCTGTGAAAACTTTGTGTAGTGATAATGAAAAAGGAATATACGTCTGAAATATTTCGATCATACATGCTTCAACAAGGTATTCTCCATGAATCTTCTTGTGTTGATACACCTGCCTAAAATGGTGTTGCTAAACGAAAAAATCGTCACCATCTTGAAGTATCTCAAGCACTATTATTTCAGATGACCATTCCAAAAATATTTTGGGCTGATGCAGTCTCTACTGCCTATTTTCTTAGCAACCGTATGCCATCTGTAGTTCTTGGTGGTGATATTCCATTTTCTGTTATGTTTCCTAATAAACCTCTATTCCATGTTGAACCAAAGATATTTGGTTGTAGTTGTTTTGTTCGGGATTCTCGACCTCAGATCAGCAAACTAGATCTAAAGTCGCTCAAGTGTGTTTTCCTTGGATATTCTCGCCTTAAAAAGGTTAAAAGTCTTTTCCTCTTACACTTAATCGTTATATCATTTCACGAGATGTCAGTTTTCTAGAAAATGTACCCTTTTTCCGGTGACCAGCACTCGTGCTCAAGTAGACAATGATGATTTGTTGGTGTACACTAATACCTATTTCTGACTCGACTGTCGATTCTCCCATTCCATCCAACTCTGAGCAGCCATCATAGCCTCCAAGACTGCTAGTAATTCATGTGTATAGTAGGCAATGACGTCCTACATTAGCTCCTAATACGATACCATCTTCACCTATATGTCCAAGTACTGATGATCCTCCTGATACGAGTGATCCACCATCTTCTGATATGCATGATACAAACCTCGATGTCCCCTTTCCTTAAGGAAAGGGAAGCGTTCATGGACTTACCCTATATCCTCTTTTGTTTCTAATGGTTAACTATCTTCAACTTCACGCGCAATGATCTTTACACTTGATAATATATCTATTCCTAAAACGGTTGGTGAAGCTTTGAACCGTTCTGGATGGCGGGATGCTATGACTGATGAGATTAATGTTCTCTATCATAATAATACATGGGATTTGGTAGACTTACCTGTGAGTAAAAAGGAAATAGGCTGCAAATGGGTATTCACCGTGAAAGTTAATACAAGCAGATCTGTAGCTTGTCTAAAGGCACACTTGGTTACTAAAGGATATGCTCAGAATTACTAGGTAGACTACTCCGAGATATTTTTTCCTATATCTAAGGTATCTTCCACCCGGTTATTCATTTCATTAGCCGCTACTTATGATTGGGCCCTTCATCAAATGGATGTGAAGAATGCCACCTTGCATGGTGATTTACATGAAGAAGAATATATGGAGCAGCCACTTGGGTTCGTTGCTCAGGGGGAGTATGGTAGAGTTTGTAAATTACGTATATCACTATATTGTTTAAAACAATCCCCTCAGGCCTGGTTCAGACAGTTTAGTGTTGTGGTGACAAAGTTTGGCTTATGAAGAAGCTCTTATGATCATTGTGTGTTCTTTGCTTCATTGTCTTCCAGATTCTGTTGGTGGTATATGTTGATGACATTGTGATTACTAGGAGTGATGGAATTGGAATCAAGAAGTTGAAAGATTTCCTTGCCTCTCGGTTTCAAAAAAAGACCTAGGTCCTTTAAAGTAATTTTTTGGGAATTGAAGTCTCTCGTACTCGAAAAGGGATCTGTTTGTCTCAGCGAAAATATTGCTTGGATATTTTGAAGGATTCTAGGATGATTGAAACAAAACCTTGCGAGTCTCTAATGGTTCCAAATATGAAATTGAAAGCAGACGAAGGAAATCCACTTGAGATTCCAGAGAAATACAGAAGAATTGTAGGAAAATTAAACTACCTGGGGATTACATGTCCAAACATTTCTTTTCCGGTGAGCGTTGTAAGTCAGTTTATGTCATATCCATGAACCACTCATTGGAATGCATTTAGTCATATTCTGAAGTACCTAAAGGGTTCTCCTAGTCATGACATCTTATATCAAAATCGTGGTCATCATGTCATTGAAAGGTTCACTGATGCCGACTACAATGGGGATCCTACAACTAGGCAGTCTACTACATGTTATTGTGTGTTTGATGGAGGGAATCTAGTTTCATGGAAAAGCAAGAAACAAAATGTTGTTGTAACACCCATAAAAAATCAAGCCAACTTTAAACATTTTAAAAACATTCCAAATCCATTGATTATTACAAAACTTGTTTTCAAAATGTATCATATTAGAGTATCCCATAAACAGAGTCATAAAAGTGAGGAGCGGTATGATCACGTCTTTGCCTTGCCACGATCTCCTGATGTACCTGAAACAATAAACTGAAATTGTAAGCCTGAGAGCTTAGTGAGTTACCCCTAAAATACCAAACCTCGCATAACCATAATCATATCAAAAAGTACAGACCAACATGCATACTGAGCCTTCAGTCTAACTGGACCACCTTGCGGGGTCTACAGCCTAACTGGACCGCTTCCAAGCCTTCGGTATGACTGGAATGCCTCTCAGGCCTACAGTACAAAGCATGACCGCCTCAACCCAACCCCGAACCAATCTAACAAGTGCACCGAAATATCATACACCAGCATATATAATAGTCAAACCGATATAATAGATCATTAAGCATAGCAACCATCCTATAACCAGAATACTGACCTAACGGGTCACTAACATAGTATCATCCTATATACCAGGATACCGACCTAATCAGGTCACTAAGCATAGCATAGCACGTCACCATCCTAACTAACCGGATGTAAATCAGTAAACATAACATGCAATAATATGGACACAATCTAATAAGGGCCGGCCTTGGTGCGTTAGACCATAGTGAGGATAACTCACCTCGCAAGTAGCTCGCAGATAATGTAGTCAACTCCTTAAAATACCTCACCCAAACACCAACACCTAATTCCACCAATGGTCCACACCATAAGTTCCAATAACCAAAATGCCCTCAAAAGTCAACTGGTCAACCCCTCGGTCAAAGTCAAAGTCAACGGTCAAGGTCAACAGTCCATGTTGACCCGACTCCCCGAGTGTAGCTTCGCAGCTCGTCGAGTTCTTCAGAAATTCGTAAATCCTTATACTTGACTTGCCGAGTTTCCAATCAACTCGTCGAGTCTATACGTGTCCAGATGTCGGGGAAACCCTAGATGACTCGTCGAGTCATCTCCCACACCCGCCAAGTCCATACTCATGCCAATGACCGTAAACCCTCTTCGACTCGCCGAGTTAGATTATCCAACTCGCCGAGTCCATACAACCCAACACATGTCCAATCGATTCTGAGCTATTCAAGCATTCCAAACAGTGGATCTAACATCCTGGGACACGTTTATCACGTAAAGATGCAAGCTTTACTTGCATGCAAAGTCTTAATTGCCAAAACAAGGCTAAGGAAGAAGCTTGAAGTAAGGAGAAGGCCATGGCTTGACCAAGACTGAAACTTTATGACAATAAGGGGCTAAAGGAGTTCAGATCTGAAGTTTCAACCTCAGATCTGATCCCAAATCGAAAGCATCACAACAACTCCCCAAAAAGGAACCCAAATCCATAGATGGAGAGATCTAGCTAAAGGAGAGCCAAGGTAACAACTTGTTACCTCCAAAATGATGCCATGATGGGTAGATTTTGGATCTATAACAACCCCTTGCTCCAAACTTCTTGAACTCCAAGCTCTTTTCTCCAAGATCCTTCTTCCAAGCTTAGAAACACACAAGTGTGGAGGATAAGCATGATTTTAGGGTTTCAGAACTCAAGGGTGGCTGTAGGGGACTAAGGGAGGGAAATGGTTCCTTAAATAGGGTGCAAAACCCCGAAAATTAGGGTTTCACCCTCCAGCTCCAACTCGTCGAGTCACTCCTCCGACTGGGCGAGTTGGTCACTTAAACGCGTGACTCAATCCCGCTGCTACTCGACGAGTCAAGGCCTCCAACTCGTTGAGTAGACCTTGAAACTTGAAAATTAAGGCCATAATAATAGTACCTGAGAATCGGGGCGTTACAATTCTCCCCCAATTGAACTAGACTTCGTCCTCGAAGTCCGCTACGGTGAACGACCCCAGATAGTGCTCCCGCATCTTAGCCTCCGACTCCTACGTCCATTCGGATCCCCTCTGATGCTCCCACTACACCTTCACCAAATGTATCTCCTTGTTCCGCAGAACTTTCATCTTTCTTTCCAGTATGGCCACAGGCCTCTCCACGTAATTCAGGCGCTCATCAACCTAAATGTCATCTAATGATACCACTGCCTCCTGATCCATAAGACACTTTCGCAACTACGACCCGTGGAAAGTGCTATGGACCCGACTAAGATCCTCCGGTAGCTCTAGCCTGTATTCCACCTTGCCGAACCTTGCAATGATCTTGAACGGCCTAATGTAATGGGGACCCAATTTCCCCCTCTTCCCGAAGCGGATCACACCCTTCTAGGGTGAGACCTTCGGGAGCACCATATTACCTACCTGGAACTCTAACTCAGATCGGCGTCTGTCGACGTAACTCTTTTGCAGATTCTGAGCGGTCTACAGTTGCTGCCTAATCTGCTGAATCTTCTTTGTAATCTACAAGACTACCTTTGTCCGTCCCATCACCGTGTGCCCGACCTCACCCCAACAAACCGGGGTACGACATCTTCGACCATACAACAACTCGAAAGGTGGGGCACACCATGTGTTAGGATGCTCTGTTATACAAGGCCAAAAATTTCATTTTTAAATAAGTTATTATAAAACCAACAATATAGGAAAACATCCATAATATCATGTCATTTCAAAACCAAAGTAGAAATAATCATAACATGTTATCATAAACAATATCGAAGTGTAATCTCAAAGATCTCATGTGTGGAAAACCATAGTGTGATGCACTGCGATAGAGCCGACTCCTTTCCTTTGAAAACGAAGTACCTGAAACCAAAACTAAAAACCATAAGCAAGAAGCTTAGTGATTTCCCCCATCATAAAACATACCATACAACACACATACTGCCAAGCATATTCGGGTGTTGGCCTACACCTTCGGTATCTTTCAACCGGCATCCGGGGACTGTTTCACCCCCTATCACTACCACATAATAACATAGCATAACATACATAAATATACTGTCAGGCATATCTGGGTGCCCGACCTACCCCTTCGGTATCTTTCAACCGGTAGCCGGGGGCTAACCTCCCCTTCAGTATGTTTCAACCGGTAATCGGGAGCTAACCTCCCTTCGGTATCTTTCAACCAGTAACCGGGGACTATTTCATCCCTACCACTACCATATAATAACATAACACAATGTACTGCTAGGCATGCATGGGTTCTGACGACCCCTTCGGTATCTTTCAACCGGTATCTGGGGACTATTTCACCCCTAATACTACTAACACATATAACAGAGCATCCCAACACATAGAACATATCAGATAGTTGCAAACTAGGCAATTATCACAAAGACAAGCATCTCATAGATAGTCACCTACTAGTGGGCCGACATTGGTGCCTTAGACCCACCTCTACTGGAAGGTAACTCATCTTACACTGCTGAAGTCCCATAGACATAACCCCCAGCTACTGGATGACAGATTCCCGAACTGTCAATATCAAAACACCACCCAATTAATAATTGGGTTCCAACACATAACCATAAATACATACTTTGGGGTAAATACTACTTTACCCCTAACTTAGCTTTATTCAAGCCCAAGGCCCAATCCAAAGACCCAAAAGTCAACTATGAGTCAAAGCCCAACATATGGCCCAATTTTCCAAATTGGGCCCGAACCTTTACAAGGTCTTACCATAAGGCCGAATCATTTAGTCCACTCCAACATTCAACATTCTAATGGCCCAATATCACATAATCATAAAGGCCCAAACTATGGCCCAATTTTCCAAATTGGGCCAAACTCATCATATGGGCCTTACCTTAAAGCCCATTAATTATTCTAAACCATTTGCTTGATCTTGGATGGCCCATTAATAATACAATCATCAAGGCCCAACAATAAACCCAAGTGAAATTAGGGTTTCTCATAAAATGGCGATTAGGGTTAAGTGTTTCTCACTTAACCCATTAAGGACTTAATCCATTAAGTCCTTTACTCTACTAGGTAAATGATATGGAATAATTTGGGCTTAATACACAATCCAATCCCAATGGCCAAAGGTGGTTCCCAATAAGTCCAAGGCCCAAATACTCATAATTAGGGTTTTCTAAATCGTAATTAGGGTTTCCACCCAAAAATGGCCCAATAGGCCCAAAATTAATCTTTAAGCCCATTAGGGTTTTGCTAGTGGGGCACCACCCACTACCACCTCGGGTAGTGGCGGTCAACGGTAGCTTACGGCAGTGGCCACCACCTTACGGTGGTGGTTATGGTTCTTTTCATTACATCTTCTACTAATTACAATTACAAGCTTTTAATCCACAAATAAACACACACACTAACTACTATAACACACAAAACCACTCTAGTGGTGGCCGATGGCGGTACAAGGTGGCAGCCACCACCCCATGGTGGTGGTGGCGGCTTTTCCCGAGAAATCCGGCTAAAAAAACCCACGCTACACTGAAATGAACACACTCAAGCACTATTTTCCCGGAACAGTAACACAGCCACCCACCTGGTGGCGCTTTGCGACGGCAGAACCACGGATACGCGGTGGCAGGAGTGGTTTTGCGAATGCAACCACCACCTCACGGTGGTGGCGGCGGTTCTTTTGTTTCACAGTCGAGAAGCACACTCCTACACGAACGTACTCGGAGAACGGTGGTGGAACAGCAGCGCAACAATGGAGTTTATGCGACTGAATCTACGCCGGAGTCGACCTTCTTTTCTGATGGCAAGAGGTGGTCGGATGCAGCCTGGTTGTGACGAACACTTGGTGATGGCGCTGGCGGTCATGAACTGTCATGCAGCGGCGGGAGAAACAGAGGAACATCAGCCACAACGAGCGCAACCCAACGCTATGAACATCACGTTGGGAAACCGACTCCCCCTCCTCATCGGCAGTGAGATGGCGAAGGCGCTTCGGGTGGTCTTCAGTTTTAACGGCGGCGGTGACAACCTCAACGGAGGTGGTGGAGCGGCGCCGGAAATCGCAAGAGTGGAGGTGGCAGCTAGACTCACAGCTAGGGTTAGGGTTCTCGGTAGAATATATACCCGACCACCCCAACAAACTTATCCCATAATGCCACCTTTGGCCCCTCCCTTCCCCTTTTTCTTTCAAACTCAGTCCCTATTTTACCTTTATAACCCGATGTTTTGAAATCCTTTACAAATAAAATCCGAAATTTAACAATCAACCCCTCTTCTACATATTGTTCTCAAATAAAGCCCATATGTTACCATTCAATCCTTAAGCTTCCAAAATCTCTTCAATATGAGTCCCAATAATTCACCAATTAGTCCCTGATTTCATAAATATTTACGAACTAATCTGAAACTTACACTTTAACCCTCGACTTCTAAATTTTGCCAATTAACTCCTCCAAATCACACCTTATTATACTATTATTGATTTTAAGGCTACTCTTCACTCATTAATTAATTAATTAATTTATTTAATAAATGGGGTGTTACATTGTTTTAGGCGAACTCTGCAAGGGGTAGGTGGGAATCCCAACTCCCACTGAAATCAATGACACACGCCCTCAACATATCCTCGAGGGTCTGAATGGTCCGCTCACTCTGTCCGTCATTGTGCAGATGAAAAGTTGTACTAAAATGGAGCCGCGTACCCAGTTCCTCGTGGAACTTTTGCCAGAAACGGGAGGTAAATCTGACGTCTCGATCGGAGACAAGGGAGACCGGAACCCCATGGAGAGCGACGATCTCGCGAATATACATGTTAGCCAACTTATCGGCCGACGAACTCTCCCGAATAGCCAAGAAATGGGTGCTCTTGGTCAACCGATCCATGATGACCCATATAGCATCAAACCCTTTCGTCGTCCTCGACAACTTAGTAATGAAGTCCATTATGATCTACTCCAATTTCCACATGGGAATCTCTAGAGGCTGTAGTTTACCATGCGGCCTCTGATGCTCGACCTTGACCATCCTACAGGTCAAACAACTCTCGACATACCAAGCTATTTCTCGCTTCATACCTGGCCACCAGTAACTCAAACTCAGGTCTCGGTACATCTTGGTGGCCCCCGGGTGTATAGAGAAATGAGACTTATGATCCTCCTTCATGACTGTTTGTCTGACCCCACCAGACATTGGAACCCAAACTCGACCGCATCGGGTCAATAATCCCCGGATATCCTGTACAAACCGGGCGCTCTCGCCCTTGACCCTTTCCAACTTCCAGTTCTTCGTTCACATGCCCTCGACCTGGGCATCTCTAATCAAACTCATAAGCGGGGAATCCACTACTTTCCTCATACAACTCACTGGGGTATAAGACCCAACTGACTTGTGGCTCAAAGCGTCCACAACCACATTCGCTTTACCGGGATGGTAAAGGATCTCAGAATCGTAGTCCTTGACTACATCCAGCCACCTGTGTTGCGTCATGTTCAGGTTCGCCTGATCCATGATGTGTCTCAAGCTCTTGTGATCCATGTATATGGTACAACGGACCCCATATATGTACTGCCTCCAAATCTTGAGAGCAAATACCACCGCTCCCAACTCCAGATCGTACGTAGGGTATCTCGTCTCATGCGGCTTCAGTTGCCGCGATGCATAGGCTATCACTCGTCCTCTTTGCATGAGGACCACCCCCAAGCCTGTGATGGATGCATCACAGAATACAAGAAAATCCTCAACTCCCTCGGGGAGTGTAAAAACTGGAGCTTTGCACAAACACTGACGGAGGGTCTCAAACGCCCTCTGCTGCTCTGGGCCCCACCAGAAATCCACCCTGTCCTCGTTAGACGAGTGAGGGGTACTGCAATCTTGGAGAAATATCGAATGAATCTCTGGTAGTACCCTGCTAACCCTAGAAAACTGTCGATATCTGAAGGAGACCTCGCCACCTCCCACTGCATGATTGCCTCGAGTTTGGCCGGATCGACCAAAATCCCCTCCTGGTTAACGAGATGTCCGAGGAACTGGACCTCTTGTAACCAAAACTCACACTTCGAGAACTTGGCATACAACCATTCTCGTCTCAGAACTCCCAACAACTCCCTGATATGCTCCTCGTGCTGCTCTCGGGTCTTGGAATACACCAAGATATCATCTATGAACACGATGACCGAGCGATCAAGCATCGGCCTGCAGACCCGATTCATCAGGTCCATGAATACTGCTGGAGCATTGGTAAGCCCAAATGGCATCACCACGAACTCGTAATGACCATAACAAGTCCGAAACGCGGTCTTCTTCACGTCCTCCTCTCTGACCCGGACCTGATGATACCCCGACCTGAAATCAATCTTGGAGAACCAAGATGCACCCTGTAACTGATCGAAGAGGTCATCTATCCTTGGGAATGGATAACGGTTCTTCACCGTCAACTTGTTTAACTCCCTATAATTAATGCATATCTGGTGTGATCCGTCCTTCTTCCTGACGAAGAGGACCGATGCTCCTTATGGAGAACTGCTCGGGCGAATGAACTGCTTGCCCAACAGCTCCTACACCTAAGATGACAGCTCCTGCATCTCAAGCAGTGCCAATCGGTACGACGCCTTAGCGATAGGGGCCACACCTGGCACTAGATCGATCCTGAACTCGACCTGCCTCTCCGGAGGCACTCCAGGTAACTCCTTCGGAAACACATCAGAAAATTCTCTAACCACTGGAACCTCTGAAACTGGAGTTTAGTCCACGGCCCGCGTATCCATCACATACACTAAATAACCCTCACACCCATGCTACATATACTACCGAGCCCTGGCAGCCGAACAAAACCCTGATCCCCCTTTGGCACCTTCGCCATGAATAACCAGTTCTCCCCCACTTGGGGTTTGAACTACCACCCGCTGACCCTCACAATCAATCATGGTGCCAAATCGACTGATCCAATCCATTGCCACAATCACGCACACCTCCCCCATAGGAAGCAGAATCAGATCTATCGAAAAAGATACCTCGAAGTTCTCCAACTCGCATCCTCGGTAAACCGAAGAAGCAGAAACCCCATGTTCGTTGGTGATGGCAACTCGCAACGGGCACTCTAGCACGTCTACTGGCACACTGAACCCCCTAATAAAAGTCTGAGATATGAAGGACCGACTCGCCACTGAGTCAAATAAAACCAAAGCAGGTAAGGAGTTCACTAGAAACGTACCTAATCACAGGCAATAAATATAAGCATAAAACATATATAACAAATAAGATCAAGGATAGAAACATACCAGCAACCACATCCGGTGTTGTCCTGGCATCCTCTGTTGTAAGCTGGAAGGCACTCCCCTGAGCCTTTGGAGGCTCTTCCTTGACTGGCCTCCCATCCGCAATCCTCATAGTAGCCGGTGCTGGAACCGGCACCGGCTTGGCGGCGAGCTGCGAACAGTTGGTCTTCACATGAACAACCTGATGACAGTGATAGCATATCCTCATATCCGATGCAGGGGCGGTGAAACATCCCAAAAATACCATAGACCTGGGTTCCTAGGGTTGGTTTTACACGTAAAGTTTCCAACTTTACGTGCATGCATGACATTAAGAAGCTTAGATACCCAAAATGAGCTAAAAGAGGAGATCTAGGCTTGGAATGGGATTTTAGCTTAATAAAGGTGGCAACCTTGAGCTTAAGGTGCTCTGAAATGCTTAGATCTAAAGCCCAATCGACTTAACTACTCTTAATTCGACATCAATGACTAGAAATGGCTCAAAAACCACAATAACAAGATTTTAAGGAGATCTAAATTCTAGCTTTATACCTCAGTGGCAACTGAAATGACACCAGAAACTCGGATCTTCTTTGCTCCTCTTGAAAGCTCTTCTCCTTTCTTCTTCTTCTAACTCCAAAATGCACCAAAAATCCTTCACAAAGTGAGAAACACTCCAAAATGCTTAAGGGAAGGCTAGGGTTTAGCAAGGGACGTTTTGTGGGTGATGGAGGCTGGTTTGGGCGCATAAAGTTGTTTAAATAAGGTGAAAACCCTTAGAATTAGGGTTTCATCCAGACTGGCAGACTCGCCGAGTCCGAGAATAGAGACTCGTCGAGTCGCCAACTTATTCCGCGTGCAAATCCCGACTCTATTCGACGAGTCGAGCTTCTGACTCGTTGAGTACCTCTTAATAAATGAAAATTACTTTATTTAAATTACATACCAGAATTGGGGCGTTACAGGAGGACTGGCGACAGTCCCTAGCATAGTTCCCCTCCTTGACACACTTGTGGCACCCACCACCTGCTCGAAAACCCCCAGAATGAATCTTACCGCACTTCCCACAAGTATGGCTCTGCTGACCCCGGTCCTAGAATCAGTGGTCTTAGACCGCTTCGACGCCGGCTGAGACTGTGTCGGGGCCTGACGCTGCTCTCTCAACTGCAGCTCTATCTCCAACTCACGCTGCCTAGCGGCTTCCTGTAGGTCCAAAAGAGTATCACATCGCTGCGTGACAACAAACTGACGGATGTCAATCTTGAGCATGCTCAGATAACGAGTCATCTGATCCTGCTCAGAAGCAAACTCTAGGTAGAACATCGCCCCTTCACATGAACATGCGGGTGATCTCCATCACTGACTCTCCATCCTGCCTCAAACTCAAAAACTCCTGAGCCAACCGCTCTCGCTCCACCCATGGAACGTAGCGGGCATGAAACATATCCCTGAACTACTCCCAAGTAACAGTAGCTCTCTGATCATCAGTGAACGATCCATTTGTCAGTCTCCACTAGTCCTTGGCCCCTAGCCTTAGCAGGTTTAGGGCACACCTGACCTTCTGGTCAGTAGGACATGAACACGTGAAGAAGCAGCCTTCCACGTCAGATAACCACCTCATGGCTCTAATCGCATCCTGAGTATCATCAAATGTTGGGGGCTTTGTGTTATCAAAGTCCCGGTACTGGAAGCCTTGACCAGCTCCACCTCCTTCTGCCGATCTTACAGCTGATGCAGCTGCAACGGCATCCGTCTCTGCAAGGGCTGCGTAACGCTCGTCGAAGTACTCAACAATAGCAGTCTTAATAGACCTAAACATCTCTGGTAGTTGTACCCGGAACAAGGTGGCAACCTTATCATGCAGGATCTCTCGAATCCTGGCGTCTAACTCATCTGTCCCCATCTATACCATAGGCTCAGGTGCTACAGGCACCTCCTGGCCTCCGTCTCCTGATCCTGATCCCGACCCGGATGCAGTCATAAAACGTCTCGTCATCACCATACTGAAAACACACCAAAAGATATCAGCTAATTCACATAACAACAGGGAACCAACTCCCGACTAAACCCTAGGGGTTGTGACTTCCTTGCTACGCATATGGGTCTTGTGCTTTCAGTAGTACGAGCCCATACTACCATCCACACCTACCCATATTTGTCTCAAGTATCACCACAACACCCTAACAATATACATAAACATAGAAAGTGCTCAATCCTCACTCCTAGAGGAATGCTAAACTATCTCATAACTGGCCTCACGGCCTCTCACGACCCACCCATCCATGAAACTTCCACCAACCCTGCAGCACTAGTGTATGCTAGCCATACATAACGTTGGACCCTATAGACTTTCGAATATCCAATCCAACCCTAAGGTCAAATTAAACATTCTCAGGCTATAAGATCTTGATTATGTATAACCTTGATGCATACACTAAACAACTACAATAATGATGTCAGTCACATATAAAGGAAACCCTAGGCTAGCAGACATCATGTAATCAGTCAAGTCTATCATGAAATTCTTGAAAATCCCTAGCCTAGCACTAGCATGCTATTCTAACATATCGCTTAATCAAATACTGCATGGTATTTTGGGGCTTACTTACTGGCTCCGGTTGATCGTACACTCTACACCATCCTTTACTTATTTTGAAAACCATTTTAAATTATTTTAAAATCCTCTCCTTGATTTGAGACTGGATTCACACGAGTGTTCCTCCAATTCACTCAAACCATGGCTATGATACCAACTTGTAACACCCATAAAAAAATCAATCCAATTTTAAACTTTTTAAAAACATTCCAAATCAATTGATTATTACAAAACTTGTTTTCAAAATGTATCATATCAGAGTATCCCAGAAACAGAGTCATAAAAGTGAGGAGCGGTATGATCACGCCTTTGCCTTGCCACGATCTCCTGATGTACCTGAAACAATAAACTGAAACTGTAAGCCCGAGAGCTTAGTGACATACCCCCAAAATACGAAACCTCGCATAACCATAATCATATCAACAAGTACATACCAACATGCATACTGAGCCTTCAGTCTAACTGGACCACCTTGCGGGGTCTACAGCCTAACTGGACTGCTTCCGAGCCTTCGGTATGACCGGAACGCCTCACAGGCCTACAGTCTATCCGGACCGCTCATCGGGTATGTTGGCCTACATCATAAAGCAGAACCGCCTCAACCCAACCCCGAACCAATCTAATAAATGCACCGAAATATCATACACCAACGTATACAATAGTCAAACTGATCTAACGGATCACTAAGCATAGCAACAATCCTATAACCAGGATACTGACCTAACAGGTCACTAACATAGTATCATCCTATATACCAAGATACCGACCTAATCAGGTCACTAAGCATAGAATAGCACATCACTATCCTAACTAACAAGATGTAAATCAGTAAACATAACATGCAATAATCTGGACATAATCCAATAAGAGCCGGCCTTGGTTCCTTAGACCCTGTTGATATAGTGAGGATAACTCACCTCGCAAGTAGCTCGAATTTAATGTAGTCAACTCCTCCAAATACCGCTACCAAACACCAAAACCTCCACCAATGGTCCACACCATAAGTCCCAATTACCAAAATGCCCTTAAAAGTCAATTGGTCAACCCATCGGTCAAAGTCAAAGTCGACGGTCAAGGTCAATAGTCCATGTTGACCCGACTCGGCGAATGCAGCTTTGCAACTTGTCGATTTCTTCGGAAATTTGTAAATCCTTATACTTGACTCGTTGAGTTTCCAATCAACTCGTCGAGTCTATACGTGTCCAGATGTCGGGGAAACCCTAGATGACTCGTCGAGTCATCTCCCACACTCGCCAAGTCCATACTCATGCCAATGACCGCAAACCCTCTTCGAATCGCCGAGTTGGATTATCCAACTCGCCGAGTCCATACAACCAAACACATGTCCAGTCGATTATGAGTTATTCAAGTGTTCCAAACAGTGGATCTAACCTCCTGGGACATGTTTATCACGTAAAGATACAAGCTTTACGTGCATGCAAAGTCTTAATAGCCAAAACAAGGCTAAGGAAGAAGCTTGAAGAAAGGAGAAGGCCATGGCTTGACCAAGACTGAAACTTTATGACAATAAGGGGCTAAAGGAGTTTAGATATGAAGCTGTAACCTCATATCTGATCCCAAATCGAAAGCATCACAACAACACCCCAAAAAGGAACCCAAATCCATAGATGGAGAGATCTAGCTAAGGGAGAGCCAAGGTAACAACTTGTTACCTCCAAAATGATGCCAAGATGGGGTAGATTTTGGATCTATAACAACCCCTTGCTCCAAACTTCTTGAACTCCAAGCTCTTTTCTCCAAGATCCTTCTTCCAAGCTTAGAAACACACAAGTGTGGAGGATAAGCATGATTTTAGGGTTTCAGAACTCAAGGGAGGTTGTAGGGGACTAAGGGAGGGCAATGGTTCCTTAAATAGGGTGCAAAACCCCGGAAATTAGGGTTTCACCCTCCAGCTCCAACTCGTCGAGTCACTCCTCCGACTCCGCGAGTTGGTCACTTAAACACGTGACTCAATCCCGCTGCTACTCGACGAGTCAGGGCCTCCAACTCATCGAGTATACCTTGAAACTTGAAAATTAAGGCCATAATAATAGTACCTGAGAATCGGGGCGTTACAGTTGTTTCACAATCAAGTTTTGAATCTGAATACCGAGCTATGTCTCAGACTACATGCGTGCTGATATGGGTAAGAAATTTGTTGGTTTTGCACAATCAAAACCAATGAACTTGTATTGTGACAATGATGCGGCTACCCATATTGCAAACAGTCCTGTGTTTCATGAGAGGACTAAACATATCGAAGGAGACTGCCATTTCACATGTGAAAAGCTAGAAGATGGAACCATCTCTACTCCCCATGTTCGAACTAGAAGCTAACTACCTAGTTTCATCACCAAAGCTTTACCTGGTTCGCGAATCTGTGCTATTTGTAACAAGTTAGGCATGATTAACATCGATGATCTAGCTTGAGGTGGAGTGTAAGAATGAAAATATTAGAATGTAAAAATATTAGTTTTGGCCTACTTAGCCCATGGGCCCGTAGGGTTTTATTTATCTAGGGATCTTGCCTCTATTTACAGTCTTGTATCGCTTCCTTGTAAAGTAGACAGTCAATAAAGTATTTTCACCCTCAATCTATTCTTGTTTACACATGGAAAAAATATTTTATACACATAAAATAATTTAACATAAAATAAACACTGCAAGCATGTATTATAAAATGTATAAACAAAGCATTTACTAGTAATAATTATTGTGAGTCATCACATAAATTATTAAGTTATTTCCTAAACGACTTATTAGGACACTTTAAGGGTCTTCAAAAACACCATGTCTTGAAAGGTATTTATTGCTCCATCTTTTTATAGTTTAGTAAAAAAAAAAAACTATCACACCCTCGGCAGATTGCGGACACCGAGATGTATGGCTTCATCTTTAGATCACAATTATTAAGAATATATTGAACAGTACAAAATACATACCTTTATTAATATTTAACAGGAGTTGCATCATTCTTTTCCTTCTAGTACACTATTATGCCACTGAAAATACATGTGTTTTGAAGATACATCAACATAAAGTTGGTGAGTTCATAGGTTTTGACAATGCGTACTTATTATACTCGAGAGTATGTTTTTACCATACATAGGATATCGTTTTTTTCGTAACATGCGTTAAACAAAATAAGTGTTTGTAATCCTATACAAATGAAGGTGGCTACATACAAATACTATTTTAATTCTATATGAGTGTTTTGGCTACATATAAATACTATTTAAATTCTATACTAGTGTTCTAGCTACATATAAATACTGTTTCAATTCTATACAAGTATTTATGCTAGGTACAATTATTTACTTATTATATGAGTTTTATACCTACCATAGTTTATGCACTCATTGTATAAGTTTTTGTGGTACTTATGCTTAACATTAATACTTGTATAATGAGTAAGTATAATGTTCTAGAGTGTAACAGGTGCTATATGTGTCCATAACTACTTTTATATGACTGTTTCAAACCTCTGCTTTTGGTACTAAAAGTGTCGCACCAGTTTAGTTGTCTGCACGTATCATCGTCGTTGGGAATAAAATGTCGAGGCTAGTTCGTCATACAAATCGTTGTAGTTAGCAGCCACAGTTAGGGGTGTCAAGCCGTATAGAGCTACACACAACTTCCTCTCTCTCTCTCTCTCTCTCTTACGGGGATTAGCGGTTACAAGTCAGAGGATTTTACTAAGATTTCAGTCAGAGTTGATGAATTGAATACCTCATGTACTTTTCGAGTCTTATGGTTTCGGCAGTAAATAAATATGTAAGTCGAAAACATAATTTGCTAGACTATATGTATAGTTCCATCTAGAATCAACATAATTCCTATATATAGAGCAATATCAGGTTTTAACCAACGTAAAACCTATGATAACAACATACTAACAAGTTTAAGATAGTTGTATGATTTCAATATATCAAATATATCATGGGTATATATGATTCAAAAATGACTATATCATGGTTAATATAACTATTCATGTTTACCCAATACATATGATCATATAAACATAATATTAACTTTTATACAAATATTTAGTATGTACTATCCCCTGGAAACATTATAAAGTGGAGTCGTGAAACTCACCCTATTAGTGTGATTGATAGATTCTAACTGAAAACGGTCAGAGGCTCGAAGTCTTCAGGCTTAGGAAGGGAAACAGACTTTAGAAAACGAGAAAGAAAGAAAGTAGAACGTGTACTGAGTGAATGACGTTCATTTGCTAAACATGAAAAGTGTATGTCCTGTTTTCTGAAGCGGATGACACCTTTCCAAGGTGACACCTTTAGAAGGACCATATCCCCGACCTGAAACTCCAAGTCTGATCGACGTCTGTCGGCGTAGGTCTTCTGCCGACTCTGGGCTGCCTAGAGTCTACTCCGGACATGCTGGATCTTCTCCATCGTCTTGAGTACCACTTTGGTACTACCCATGAACCTCTGACCAACCTCACCCCAACATATTGGGGTCCTACACTTCCTCCTGTAAAGCATCTCAAAGGGAGGCCAATCGATACTGGTGTGGTAGCTATTATTATAAGAAAACTCTACCAAGGGAAGGTAGGTATCCCAACTACCACCAAAGTCTAGAACGCACGCCCACATCATATCCTCTAAGGTATGGATGGTCCGCTCGCTCTGACTATCCGTCTGCGGTTGAAAAGTCGTGTTGAAGTGCAGACGAATACCCAACTCGTCACGAAATTACTTTCAGAATCTGGAAGTGAACACCACATCCCTGTCGGAAATCATAGAAACCGACACCCTGTGCCAAGCTACTACCTCCCTGATGTAGATTTTTGCCAGCTTCTCGGCCGAAAAACTCTCCTGAATCAGTATGAAATGGGTACTCTCGGTCAATCGGTCCACGATGACCCAGATCGCGTCAACTCTACGCGCCATCTGAGGTAACTTTGTAATGAAGTCCATAGTGATCTCCACCAATTTCTACATAGGAATATCCAACGTCTGCATTTTTCCGTGTGGTCTCTTGTGTTCGGCCTTGACCTTCCTACAGGTCAAGCACCTCTCGACGTACCATGCTATATCCCGCTTCATGCAGGGCCACCAATAATTAGAACGAAGATCTCTATACATCTTTGTCGCCCTAGGATGGATGGAAAATCTTGATTTGTGTGCCTCCTCCATCAAAACTTGGCGCACACCACCTGAGTACGGAACCCACACTCTACGATAGAGTGTCAATAGCATGCAGCTATCATAGTCGAAGGAGGAAATCAAACCCATGATACTCTTACTCTTCCGGTGCTCCTCCTTCATAGCCTTATGCTAAGCCTCCCGAATCCGCTCCAAAGCGGAGTCACTATTGTCATCCATAGGCAGATGTCTCTGATCGGGGCCGCGAATGCCTTGCAGCTAAGTTCATCGGCCACAACATTAGCCTTCCTCGGGTGGTAGAGGATCTTGCAATCGTAATCCTTCACCACATCCAACCACCGTTGCTGTCTCATGTTCAAATTTGGTTGGTCCATCAAGTACCTTAAGTTCGTGTGATTTGTGTAATGGTACAACGGACACCATAGAGGTAGTGTCGCCAAATCTTGAGGGCAAAAACAACCGCCCCCAACTCCAAGTCGTGTGTCAGGTAATTCGCCTCGTGAGGCTTCAACTGCCTCGAGGCGTAAGAGATGATGTGCCATCTCTGCATTAACTTCTGCCCTCTGGCAGGGCTAAGATCGGCTCCTCGCACAACTTCTGCCTCAAAGTCTCGAACGTTTCCTGCTGCTCAGGCCCCCAGTGAAAGACAACGACCTTCTTCATCAGTCGGGTCAGGGGTACCGCTATCTTGGAGAAATCCTGAATGAATCTTCGATAATAGCCTGCTGAACCGAGGAAGCTCTGAATCTCGGATGGAGACCTCGGAACTTCCCATCTCATCACAGCCTCCACCTTGGCTGAATCGACCATAATACCATTCGCAATTTCCCCTCATGCTGCTCCTGGGTCTTGGAGTAGACCAAACTATCATCAATAGACACAATCATTGACCGATCTAACATCGGCCTGCACACATGGTTCATGAGGTCCATGAACGCGGTCGGGGCAATAGTGAGCCCAAAAGGCATCACCACAAACTCGTAGTGCCCATATCGAATCTGGAAGGTCGTCTTCTGCACATCCTCCTCCCTGGCCCTCAACTGGTGGTATCTTGAGCGCAGATCAATCTTGGAAAACCAAGACACCCCCTAAAGCTGGTCAAATAGATAATCGATCCTCAGGAGTGGGTAATGATTCTTCACCGTTAGCTTGTTCAACTCCCGATAGTCTATGCACATCCGGTGTGACCCATCATTCTTTTTCACGAATAGGATCGGTGCACCCCACGGTGAGCTACTCAGCCGGATGAACCCCTTGTCTAACAGTTCTTGTAGCTGCGTAGATAACTCCCACATCTTTGGTGGGTCTATCGATATGGTGCCTAAGCTATGGGAGTTGCACCGGGAACCAGATCGATCCAAAACTCCACCTGCCTCTCTAGAGGCACCACAGGTAGATCCTCCGGGAATACATCCGGGTACTCACGAATAACCGCTACCTGATCAGTCTTCGCTTTATCCTGTTCGTATATCCATAACGAAAGTAGAAAAACCCGAGCAACCCTGATGGAGATAACGTCTGGCCCTAGTAGCTGAACATAAAACGGGGTCGCGCTGAGCTCTCTCCCCCTAGAACATCAACTCTCCCCCACTTGGGGTCCGTACTCATAGCAACTGGTGCTCACAATCAATCATTGCCTCATTGGGGCTCAACCAATCCATCCCTACTATGACTTTGTTCCCGCGCAGAGGGATAGGAACCAAGTCAATAGAGTAGCACTCATCGTACGTCCTCAAAACATAACCTCGATGCCTGAACAGACCGCTCATCTGCAATTTCAACCTCTAGCGGGTAGTCTAACATGCTCGAAGACTCATGAAACTTCTTGCAGAGCGCAAGATATACGAAAGATCGGGTGGCCCCCGAGTCAAATAAAACCAAAATAGGGATATCGTTCAAGAGGAACGATCCTAAAACAAGACATATAAAATGTAAGCACTAACATTAACATAAAATGAAAGTTAAGGGAAAGAAACATACCCGTCACCATATCTAGTGCGGCCTGCGCCTCCTCGGCGATCAACTGAAAGGCTCGGCTCCTCACCACTGGATCATCCATCTTGCCCTGACGGCCGTCTGTGATCCGTAGGGTCGCTAGAGCTGGCGCCACCACTGGCGCTCTTGATGCTAAGCTTGGACATTGGGCCTTCCTGTGGCCCTTCTGATTGCAATGGAAGCAAATCAGATCTGATGTCGGAATGGTAGGAGCGGGAGTAGTATAATCCTTGCTAAAGTGACTGGTCTTGCCGCAATTGTAGCAATCTGAGCTCCCCAACCTATAAGCTCCCTCATGAGGCTTACCGAATTTCCCACAGCGGCCCCAGACCTAATGGCCCTTCGACCTCGAGTCGAATCCCTTGGTTTTCTTCGCAGAAACCCCAACTGTCGGCCTTGACTCCGCCTTCCTCTTCCCTATATGCTCCATATCAATATCCCTCTCTTGTTCCTGGGCTATCATGTCATCCAGTGTCGGACATGCAGAGTAACTAACAACCTCCCTGATCTTTGGCCTCAACATATCGTGGTATCGAGTCTTCTTCATCTCCTCATCAGGCACATACTGGGGTAATAACAAAGCTCTCTCTCTTAATTTGGCAGTGATCTCCGCCACAGTCTTAGTCGTCTGTCTCATATCCAATAACTCTCTGGCTAACCGTTGATCTCCACAGCGGGTGTAAACTCGGCTCGGAACCGGGTCACAAAATCCGGCCAGTTTATGGCCTCAATGGTTAGGCCTCCCAGTGCATAAAAGACCACTTCCCACCAGTCCCTGGCTTGATCCCTCAAACACCCCGCAGAAAACCTGACCTTCGACCCCTCAAGGAAGAAGCTGGTCATCTGAGCACACTCGATATCCACTATCCATCGTCTGGCTGCAATGGGTCCTTCACCCTGCAGAAGTCTGGTGCTTCGCATCCCCTGAAATCCTTGAAGGAGAGCGTACGAGTCCCAGATTGGCCAGGTGCCACGTCACTCCTGAATGCCCTAAGGCGATCCTCTTTAAGCTCAATGATACCTTCCTTGATCGACCAAAAAATCACCGGGGTCGCCTTAAGGACGCCTCTCGTAATCTCGAATGCAATGAACTCGCGAAATCCATCATCAATCGGCTCGGAACCCATACCCGAACCAGACCCAGAACTCGAGCCCCCTGCTCCATGACGCGTCACCACCATTCTGAAATAAACCATATGATTGGCAGGGTCATACATAATCATCGAGAGATCTCATACTCTATTACTCCTGGTTCCCCGCAACTCTCCAAGAGTCAAGTACGGATCCTCTACTTTTAGGAGTACGGGCCCATACTACCTTCCACATCTATCCGTACTTTCCTCCTGGTTTGCCTTGGGTTACCAAAGCCGCTTCCTATCCACACATACAATTCGCAGTCAGATAACTCATGTCACTAATCTCATCCTAGGCTTACCCTGGGGTAATCTTTGACCCATCTCTGCCATCAACTGCGTAAGAAGCCCCTGCTACCTCTCCCTAGCTAGCTCATGAGTACCATTACATATTACTGAGACCGGATAATTCTTCGAATGAGAGGTCTCTCCCTACAACGATTAGACTTAAACAAGAGCTGCGCAATAAGGCTAAACCTAACCTTCTGAAATTATTTGGTCCTCGTAATATGTAACTTAGTGTATTCGTTTACTAGTTAGTTAGAGATAACTAGAGCTCCTAATAGCACAAAGCAAGCAACATTCGAGCATTGAGTAACCAAAACCAGACATGTCCCAATCAGGCTATCATATCACTTACTAATCAGTACTAGCATGCAGTTCAATAAGCACATATAGCAGGCATACAAGGCATCATTCCTAGATCCTTAGTCCTAATCTAGCAAGCAATTCTCATACACATACAGTAGGCATACAAGGCATCCTTCCTAGATCCTTTGCCCTAATCTAACACACAATTCTTATAATCATAACATATATCATAACGAACATGTATGTATCTTGGGAAAACTTACTTGAGCTCGACCGATTGCACACATCACACTTCTTGTTTCTCATTAGAACTTTTAATTTTTAATTTTTTAGAATTTTTTTTTCTTGCAAAACATCTTATACCCTCGATTTGAGTCCAGACACCCCAGAGAGTGTGTTCGAATCCCTCAAACCAAGGCTCTGATACCAACTTGTAACACCCTTAAAAATACAACTAGAAAATTTCATTTTTAAGTTTATCAAATCATAAAATAAACCATATTGTTTTTCCCAAAACCATGTAAACATAAAATAGTTTACTCGTGCAATCCAACGATACATATAAAATCGTCATCAGAGTCATAATCCCAAAATCTCTAATGCGGAAAATCATGGTGTTATGCGATGCGATCAAGCCAACCCTTTCCCCTTCGAGCTATAAGTACCTATTAAATACAAATAAATATATTTTAATATATAAATATGTTTTTAAAGGCGTACATTACATGTATATAAATACTAAATAGAAGTAAATATATTTTTATATACTCAATACAAATAAATATATTTTTAAATCATTAAAAATGATGTTATACATTTAAAAACGTATTTAAAAATATACGTATAAAATATTTTTATACATTTAAAAATGTATTAAACATATACTAGTAGTAATAATAATAATAATAATAATAATAATAATAATAATAATAATAATAATAACAATCAAAGTAAGGATAAATCGGAACACTTTTGGAAATATAAGGGTAAATCCGAACATTTTTGAAAGCTCAAATGCTACTTGTCATTTGCCCTAAATACCGGTAGGTTACCTGAAACATGTCCAAAAGTAAAACCAACATTTTTGTAAAAACTTAAGAAATTTTATACGAGGTTATTATTTTGGGTCCTCATGATGTATCTGGAACGTAAATCCCTTTCTACGCCACTAGAAAATAAACGGGTGAAATCCATCCCAAAACTTAAAATATTATAAAAGTACTCTCGAATGGAAATAGGTTGTGCGAGGTCTATAGGGTTTTTGACATTCCTACTAGATAATAGTAGACACTGGTCATTGACTATAAAAAACAAAAAGAAATTAAATATATATTTATATTTTTTTTTCTATAAATCTTTCTACACAATTAAATAGAGACATTAGGCCTGACAATGGAGTGTGTTTTGACCCTAATCCGATCCAAACCCTTAATAATTATATGAGTTTGGAACATAGTTTTTGATCTGTTTACCCGTTAACGACTCGTACCCGCTAACCCTTTTATTTAAAGGGTCGGGTATGGATCATCACTGATCCGCTCCGTTTATAACCCGCCCCGTATAAATTTTAGAATTATAAATTTATATTTTATACAACCTAAAGTTTAGTTTTAATTCTATCGCATGTCCGAAGAGAAAAGATCAAAGACTAAACTGTTTTTACATAAGAATCGATGACTCGATTTCTAGACTTTCAGTATCCTAGCAAGAAACATGATGTCATTCATTTATATTTCATCAACCAAACATTCATTTATCAATCAGAATAAAGTTTAAAATTGTTATTCTCTATCAATGCAATCGACGGTCAAAAACCAATCAGAAGTTACTACGAAAATGATTTTAATTCAATTCGAAAGTCCTCGAGTACGTAATGTGTTATTAAAATCAACATCTGTTTTATTTAATAAATGTTATTTTGAGGTTTAAGTGAAATGTGTTTGAATACTCAAAAAACTTACAGGTTACGGGGCGGGTTTGGATATCTGTTGATTCGGCGGATAAAGGTATTGATTCGGCGGATAAAGGTATGAGTTTGATTTTTCAAACCCCCGCGGGTTACGCAGCGGGTTTGGATTGGAATTTGAAATGTGTTAAACGGGTTTGGATCAAGGTCGATTCGCTCCAAACCCGCCCCATTGTCAGGTGTAAGTGACATTTATAACATATAATGTTCATTTAATGAAATTTATCCTACCTAATAAATGAACATATTTTTGCCACTTGTCCTCTTCCCCTTCATTTTGACAAATATCATTTTCTAGGATTTTTAAAATTGTTGTTTTCCACTTGTCATTTTTTGGGGATTTCAATATATATATATATATATATATATATATATATATATATATATATATAAGGTTATCATTCTATTAATTTGATAATAAATTCTCATAAATAGTCCAAAAGATTTGATTTCTTTCATAAATGCTTCAAAAAGTTACATTTTATGAAAAAATTTATTTTATAAAATATTTAATGTTTATATACTCATGTTAAATTTTATTTTTAATAAACTTGTGTAATACAGGTGTCTTACACCTTGTTATACTAATATGATACATGTTATCAGGTAATTAAATAAAAAGATTTATAGAAACTAAATTAACATATTTAATTTCTCAAATCTATTCTAATAAATGAAGGTTTTTTTGCCACATGTCCTCTTCTCCTTCATTTGGACATATGACATTTTCTAAAATTTTTAAATTTTTTATTTTCCACTTGTTATTTATTATATTTTTCATTTTGTTAAATTAAAATTCCACATTTAATATGTAAGGTAATATATATGTAAGGTATTTATTAAAAAGAGTTTATATATGTAATGTATTCAATACATTAAAACCTCATTAATTTTAATAATTCAAAAAAATTCTCATTTTTCTTATAAATTCAAACTTTTGGTTAAAATTTTATATTTATTTATTTTTTAAATAAACCCTTGTAATATATCGTTTCGCAACACTATAAAATAAATAAATAAAAGTTGTGTTCCTTTTTTCCTCTCCGCAGACGAAACCCTTGATTCTTCTTCTTCCTATTATTTCTGTTTCGAAGATCGACATCAACGACACGAACAATAGAAGTTGTATAGTAAGTAGTTATTTTTTACTGATAGTTGTTTCGTTCTTTCTTCCATGTATAGTATCGCAGATGCCTGATTGTATATTGACGAAAATAGTCTGATCTCTGATGCGTATATTGTAATGTACGAGTACTAAATGCTTTACATCGGTAATTTATGAGCCTCGTTTGTTGTTCTTAGAGCTCCGCATTGTCAATCCATGAATGAGTTACTCCTTTTGCCAAAACAGATTTCACAAGTTAAACTAATTATCAAAATTTTCTTCAATTATCCACCTCTTTCAGAAGCTATTTTAAATATGTACACATAAATATTTGAAATTTAAATATTACTAGGCTTTGACTTTGATTCAATTTGGTATGACCATAGGCAAAAGCATTAGGTTAAGAAAAAATATTGCAGAATTTGTGACTCTGTTAAGCTCATTTCAATAACATATCACGTACCATGTGGTGTGGTTGATCTGCAGTTTCCAAGTACTCTTTTTGTTAGCAGCATTGGTTTCATCCACAACTGCTAATGTCCAATCTGTAAGATAAGTATTTAGCAACAAGAAGGAAAATGAATAGAAAGAAAAAGCATGATGATGCATCTGGTGTTGAAATGGATAGAATCGAGACTTGTGACAACAGTGGTGTGACACCTTGGTCAGATCCTCCTCATGATGTGCTTTTCTTAGTTATGATGCAGCTTGGGCTTGTTGATTTCTTTGCATTCAGTGGAGTTTGCAAGTCATGGAGATCATTTGCAGTCTCTAAGAGGACAAGTTATATGATGTCCATATCAATCTATATTAATTATGCTAATGAAAAACAGTACTACCTAAACGACTTTAAAGGAAGAAAGTTCAAAATCATTGTTCCTCATTCTACTTAGCGGTGGTGTATTGGAGTAACATGTGGTTACTTGATTTTGTTGGTTGAGGAAACTAAAGACTTCTGGCTTGTGAATCCTATCACAAGACATGAACTTCATTTCCCTCATGTCGCCAGTAAATTCTTTTGTTGCCCTCGAGATGCCAAGGCTATCCTTGTCTTTTCACCTTTAATATCCAATTGGGTTCTTCTTTTGTTTACTAAATGCTTTTCTCATAAAATATGGTTTTCTATAGCGGGTAAAAGAGAATGGAGTTGTGTCTCCTTCCCTTTCCCCATTGATGATTGTGTTACTTTCAAGGGGAAGATATATACCATGCACTCGTTTTATGGATTAGATGAAGTGATGCTATGTGAAACAAAACTCTATCCAGAGCCTAAATTTGTGTTACTCGAAACCAAGAATTTTCGAAAACCAAAGTTCACATATTTGAGTTTTGTGAGTTCTGGTGAAAATCTTTATGTGATAGATCGTTGTTCAAAACATCCATACAAGATTCATGAAATAGATTTTGACGAAATGAAATTGGTGTCACGTGAAAAGAAAGGTGAAGAATATGTCTTCTTTCATAGCAACATGAAGTGTGTAACCCATTCCTCACTGTACGATGGGAGATATGTTGTTGATAAAAATGGAAAGGTTGGGACGTTTTATGCAAGCATGTGGTATTTCTTCGTTGATTGTTGGAATGTTGATCTCATACATGAGTGATGTAACATAACTTAAATTAAACACATATCTTAGAACTTCATTGTCAAGGCTTTTGAGAACCATTATTGTCATTATCATCATATTGGAATTTGTTACTCTTTTTACTTCGGTATTAAATATCCTATCTTATTTGTGTTTCTGTCTAATACATTATGTGTTGCACATTGGCATCATGCTGGGACCATTTCATATGTAATAATAATATAAAGGTTGATATAAACTGTAATTAGATAATAAAAGATAAAAGATAGTAATAATAAATATATAAAAATCAGTTTACATGGGTTAGACACCAATCACCCAACTTTTTGAAATCACAATACCATCGTCACAAAGAAAAATAGTTAGAGAGAGACAAATCATGAGCAACAACCAGTCAACCACCCAACTCAAGTCATGTCTTATTCCCCACAAAAAGACTGGTTTCGGGTCGGACCTGAAAAAAACCGATCCTAAAAAAGATGTGACCGGAAAAAACCCAGCCCGAGATTGTCGGTGATCGATCCGAAAAAAACCGGTCCAAAAAAGATCGGACCGGTCTAAAAAAAGTCTGGTAGCCAAACTTTATAAACATATCGTTTCTGTGTAAATCACACAATTTTTTATCACACATTATCTAACTTAATTTTTTTTATTAAACTTAAGCTATCTTTTTTAATGCAGGAGGCATATCCAAGAAATCATCATAGGCTCTACTTCTTAAACCATCTGCTTAACTTCTCCATTGCTTGATCAGCTGATCTGTATCAATCAGGTGCATTATTTCTCAACCGTGCTTGTCTTTCTGGAGGATTAATCGGGGATGATACAATGATTTGTACTTTTAATTTTATCAACTTTTTTGCGTACTTAGAGCAGGGTTTTAACATCTTTTTTGTGTTGTTTATACAACAGAAGATCACATGTATATGCATTTTATTTTCTTATGGTCTAAATATATTCTGTCATATCTTTGTTTTTCGCATGGGATTATAGTCATCTTTGTTGCTTCATGAAATTTCCTTCACTTTAAGGATCCATGATATTAATAATACAACATGGTGAACGCCGCCGTTGCTAGTAAGTTGCGACATCTTGTTTTTTTCATCTTTTTAAATTGTATATTTTGGAAGTCAAGGAGATCATGGAGATCATTTGCAATCTCTAACAGGAACAGTTCTATGGTGTCAATACCACCCATGTCCATATTAATCTCTACTTATCCTAATGAGAAAGAGTCCTATCTAGAGGACTTTAAAGGAAAAAAAAATACAAAAACCATTGCTCCTCATTCTACTAAGAGGTGGTGCATTGGAGTAACATGTGGTTACTTGTTTTTTTTAAGTGACTCAAGAAACCATGTCCATGATTATGGATTCTCTAATTAAAGCACTTAATATGCTATTAGAAAGATGAAATTGTTACCCCCAATAATCAATACCCGTTGCAATGTAAGGTCAAGAACCAATAACAAACCCTTTAAAACAAGCTGCTAGAGAAATAAAAAACATTTTGAATCGTTTCTTGTCACTAATTATATCAAACTCAATTTCAACAATGCTTCCTTGGTTCCTATTTAGTAGTTCTTTTCTAAATTCGTCCAACTTCATGAATGAGTCTTCATTCATACCATGCATATAAGTATACGATTTCTCTTTCCCTCGAAAAAGTTTTGGATACATCACTTCAACATTGTAAGTTTTCATAATCCACTTTCTAAGCTCCATAGGAGAGAAATTCCCATTAGATTTCATATTGCCACAAAATATACATGCAATCCATCCTTGAATGACACACTTATTACCACCCTTGTCACTTCGAGTACATGTGTGTTCTTCCACCATTTTCATAACCTATAAAATAGTTATATTAACATAAAAATATTTTTAATGGAAAGCATGTTAAATATAACTTAGAGTATATATTTATTTCAAAGGCCCATCTTGCATCATTGGATGATAAAAACATGATTTATCCAACTCCACTACAAGAAAAAGACCCTTTTACGAGGTGCAAACCACGACACTCGTTGATTTATGTTACGTAAAAGAGAGTGACATTAAAAAAATGTCATCTCTTAAAAAAATTGAAGGATTTAGGTCACTCATTATTGCTTGTCCTTAAATTAGTGTCAAAAGAAAAAAAATAAAAACACAGAAGGGGCTGTATCTTAAATGCGCGCCCTCTATAAGTGTCGCTTTATAATTTTAATGAAAAGCGCGTACATACGGGGGGAAAAATGTAACGACCGAAAAATACAACCGATTTTAAATTTTTCAAAAACATCTCGATTCCATTAAATCCTTACAAAAAGGTTTTCAATACAAAACATTTAACGTGTTCCCAGAATCACAATACTACAAAATCACGAGGAGCGGTACGATCACGCCTTCGCCTTGCCACAGTCTCCTAAAGAACCTGAAAAACATGAAACCACAACTGTAAGCCCGAAAGCTTAGTGAGATATCCCCAAAATACCAACCACAAATACCATACACGCATAACATGCCATAACATATCCGATCACAGAACAGCCATGCACTTCGGGTCTACTGTGTGACTGGTCCGCTGCACCGACCTACAGTCCACCTGGTCCACCCTCCGAGTCTATCCACATACATCGAGTCTGCAGTGTGATTGGTCCGCCCGTTCCCGGGCCTTCAATCCACCTGGTCCACTCTCTGAGTCTACAGTATGACTGGTTCGCCCGCACCGGGCCTTCAGTCTCTCTGGTCCACTCTCCGAGTCTTCGGCACGTCTGGTCCGCCCTTTCGGGGCCTACAGCCTATCCGGGCCGCTCGCTGGGCCTTCGGGACAACCGGTCCGCCCTGGGTATCTTGGCCTACCGCACACAGCAGGACCCGCCTCAACCCAACTCCAGTCCAAACAACCATGTGCACATATACATACAATCATATAGCAATTCACAGTCAACAAGCAGATCAAACAGATCACATAACATATCGTCCCCCTAACTAGGATACCGACCTAACAGGTCACTAGCATAGCATCACCCTATCTCTCAGGATACCGATCTCAAACAGGTCTCTATATACCATCCTAGCTCTCAGGATGCAAACATAACATAGCAACAACATAACAACAACTACCTGGATCTTAATCCGATAAGGGCCGGCCTTGGTGCCTTAGACCCTGTTGATATAGTGAGGATAACTCACCTCGAAACTGCCGACTGAACAGATAACCCGAACTGCTCCGATTACTGATACGATCTCCACCACTGGACAACCGCCAATGCACTGAACTCAAAACAACAATCAACAATTACCAAAATACCCCTGGAAACCACTGGTCAACCCTTGGTCAAAGACAAGGTCAAAGTCAACCCCTGACTGACCCTACTCGCCGAGTCAACCCGATGACTCGCCGGGTTCCCATAATCAGAACTTCCTTCAAACCGCGACCTAACTCGCCGAGTCACCCCAAGACTCGTCGAGTTCAACAACTCTGAGTCCACTCGCACACAACTCACCGAGTCATCCCTTGACTCACCGATTCTCGACTCGACCAGGAAATATTGGGACTCTTCGACAAGACTCGCCGAGCCCAAGAACAGACTCGCCGAGTCTAAGGCTATCTTCAACCTACTCGCCGAGTTGTTCATACAACTCGCCGAGTTCCAGGCAATCTTCATCCTACTCGCCGAGTTGTTCATACAACTCGCTGAGTTCCAGGCCATCTTCAAGCAACTCGTCGAGTCCACCCATGTGACTCGCCGAGTACCACCGGTTTGAATCCATACAGAAGCACTCCAGGCCATGCAATTGCTCCAAAACATAGATCTAGCCTCCTACAACTCATCCATCACGTAAAGTGGCAAACTTTACGTGAATCCAAAGAAATCTATGCATTTTACACATTAGGGCTAAGGTTTGGGACAAGATAGCTTCATCCAACACTCAACACAGGGACTTTCATGCATTCTAACTCTTCTCCATCCCAGATCTGAGGTAGCAACCTCAGATCTAGCCTCTAAACTCCAATACATCCAAAGGATATGATCTCAACACCCCCAAAATGAAGAATCTAGACAATAGCAGCTCAAACAATGGAAAGATACCTCAAAAGGAAGCTCTAGAAGAAGATTATCCCGAATCCTTGCAAAGCCCTTTGATCCAAGCCTCTTCTTCTTTGGAATCTCTTCAACAACCACCTCTCCAAGCTCTAATTTGCTCAACAATGGTGCTTCTCCATGATTTTAGGGTTTCTGGAACTCAAGGGGGAACAAAGAGGCTGGGAGGAAAACATAATGATCTTTATATAGGGCTCAACCCCGAGAATTAGGGTTTTCTCCACTCAGCCCCTACTCGCCGAGTCCATCTTACTGACTCACCGAGTCGGCTACTTAACACGCGACCCAGTCGTGACTCTACTCGCCGAGTCCACCCATGGACTCGCCGAGTCACTCTTTCCCAATTTACTCTTTTAGCCCTTCTACTCTACTCTTGATATTTCGGGATGTTACAAAAAATTAAATCCACAAATTTTTGAAAACCCGCCTTGTTCTTTTCTACCTTCTTTCTCTTTCATCTTCGCAATCGATTCTCCCTTCTCCCTCCTCTCCGATCCGCTCTCCACTACTCCCGACCTTACTTGTTAATCGTCTCATCGGATCTCTGCTCTAGTGTTACTCTGAAGATCAAGAAATTTCAAGCCCTAGTCTCCCTCTAAGATAGAGACGAAAGAGAAGAAACATGAAAAATGCTTATTTTAATCGATTTTACTCTTCCAAAGCCGATTGTATTCATGCGGTTAAATTCATTCATATTCCTCATTGACCTTCATATGTTTATTACTACCCTAATTCTGGCTTCTGATGACTCTTTGAATCCATATGCAGGATTCTACGGGAAAAATCACTGTAGGTTCTCAGGTATGGGTGGAAAACCCATCGATGGTTGAATAATCATAGATACACGGTAGCATTGTGCTCACAGATCCGAAGCTGTGAACAATGGCGGGTCCTGTGGGTCGTACAGGAACGAACACGTCAAAATCGATTCGTGGATCTAGAATCGTCGCTGTAATTGTTTTCGGAGTTCTACTTGGATGCATCTTTGCATTTTTATATCCTCATGGTCTCTTCTCCGATTTATCTAATCCCGCTTCTCATTTTTGAAGTCACTGTCTTTCCAAATCCAATCCAAAGGTTTAATTTCCTGAACTTATCGTCACTCCTGTTCTATTGCTACACAAAATTACTCCATCTTTAGTATTTATTTTGCTTGCTTGAATGGTTTGCTTAGGAATACAATTTGTTGACTTGAAGATTTGGTTGACTCTGTTCCTAAGCCATCTTCTCAATCTCCTTCTTTGAAAGTATCCCCTTGTCATTAATAATTGTAATATTCTTCTTTTGCCCTGTAATCTTGTCCTTAGAAGAAGACACCTTCAGGATACCATTAGCGACAGGTACCTTCTCTTCCTTGTTTCCCTTTCTTCTTAAAAGACCAAATTACCCTCGTAATTTATAAGTGAAAAGCTAAAAGGGGTTTTCTAGAAGCTCTTAAGGAGTTGATATCTAACAAAAACCTTATGGTTGTAGCAAATGTTGTTGCAGCTCTTGCAAAAATTCAAGATAACAGCAGTAAACCCATCTTTGATATTACCACCAGTACACTTACAAAACTTCTTACTACTCTCAATGAATGCACTGAGTGAGTGTGATTCTTGAATATTGTACTTATCTTTAGTACAATATGCTATGAAATATATATGTTATCCTAATATGCTATCTGTTACAGTTTTTTGTTCTAAAATGTTGTGATGTTGGGGAGTGTGACATCCCCATTTTCACGGCCAGAAAAGACCGATTTGTTTATGCTTTGTTTTATAAAATCAGAGTAATCTTTTAAAGAAAACGGTTGCGGAATTTGTTCCCCAAAAAAGATATGATAATAACTTATCAAAACATTTCTCAAAGAGAATGTATTTTCATTTAATAATAAAACCTCGGGATGTCATGTTCCGATACAGACATATAAGCATAAACAGAACTTACATTCAATTACACTAATGATTTACATCTCCTTTAATCTCTCAGTGCAAACCAGCTTCGTATTGATACCAGTGATACAATTAAACTGAGTAGGTCAGGCTTGGGAGCCTGGTGAGCATATAGGGTTTTCACCCCACAATAATATAATTATTATATTCAATTATCAAACAATCAACCCAATTACCCATCCCCATTATCTTCTTTTAATCTTCCCTAAAGATATTATCCTAAGGGTCATCCCCCATATCATATTTACCGCTCATCTCCTTACATCTTATATCCTTATATACTTGTTCCTAAGAGCTTTTCCTAAGGATCATCGCCTGTATCATATAGACAATACTAATTCGGGGATCACTCCCTCAATATATGTCTAGTAAGGGTTAGGGTATCATCGCATGATTACACAGCCACAACATCGCCTGGACTCGTAAATCATAATAAGGGTTAGACTATCATCGCATGAATACGCAGCCACAACATCGCCTGGACTCGTAATTCATCACCTATCTATCATCACCTAATTATCATCACCATTATATCCTCACCTTTCTCTTATCACATTCTTTGAACACACATCAATTATTTCATCTACCCATGTTCTACCCAACATATTTGTAGATATAAATTACATATATAGTTTAAATCATTTAACACCCATATAAAAACATCAATTCCAAGCCCATCTCATATAGACAATTAATATATAACACATAGCACGTATTTCATAGCTAATACTTTATATTTATGTGTTTAGAAGAGAGTAACCACACACTCATACATATAAACAACAATATATATATATATATATATATATATATATATATATATACATAGCACGTATTTTATAAAATACTTCATATCTATGTGTAAGATGAAAGTGACTATACACTCACACATATAAACAACTTTATATTATACACATAACACGTATTTCGTATAAAATACTTCATAATTATGCGTTAGAAGAAAGTAACTACACACTCACTTGATCAGAAGATGATCGGACAACACTACGGCTTGTAGAAGTAGTATTCTTCGGCAGATCTGGAAGATCTTCACAAAAATCGGACTCCTCGCGGGCAGAGCTTCGGCTCGGGAATTTTACTTCTCAGGATCTTTGGGACCTCGGGACTTGCTTCGGGGCTCGGGAATGATACCGGGGCTTCGGGATAATTCTTGCACGAAAAACGATGCAAAAACGCGAGAAAAAGGGAAGAAATGTGCAATGAACTCGCTTGCTCTCGACCTCCTTTTATAGGGGCTGGAAGGTCGAATTACGCTGGGCGTAATGACGATAAGATCGCTGACTCCCCCCTTTGGATAATATCGGAATATATATATATATATATATATATATATATATATATATATATATATATATATATATAAATAAAATATCGAAAATATTTAATAAACTTCAAAAATTCATATCTTCCTCCTACGAACTCCGTTTTCAACGTTCTTTATATCCACGCGTAGGTGAGACTACGATCTACAACTTTCGTTTAGACTCCGTCGGCTAATTTTGACTTTATTTTTATTATTTATTTTTAGTAGGCCGGGATAGGAAAATTCCGTTATAAATTCATAACTTCTTCATCCGACGTCCGTTTTTGCCTATCTTTTTATCGTTTTACTCCTATTAATGAGACGTTCGATTCTCATTTAGATTGTTTCGGCTAAAAACCGCTCGATATCAAATCGAGTATTCGGGCTGCATACTGCTAAGTCGAAACTTCGAAAAATCATAACCTCCTCATACGAAGTCAGATTTGGGGGTTCTTTTTATGCACGCTCACGGTTTAACGTATTCTACGACTTTCATTTAGATTGCTAAGGCTAAATATTTCTCTAACGTAAATTCACTTTTTACGTCGCGTTGTGTCGTGTCGGTTCTGTCGTGAAACTTCGACAGGTCATAACTTCTTCGTTATAACTCGGATTTCGGCGTTCTTTATATATACGAAATCCTTGTAACATATACTACAACTTAGTTAAGATTATTCATTTTAAATAATCTTTCATCAAAAATTCATTTTTGACGCCTATCGTCTCTAAATTGACTAGCCCTGATCTACGGGCGTTACAATTATCTCCCCCTTAGGATGATTACGTCCCGGAATCATCAACGAAAATAGAACTTGTATAATGATTCCATACGCTATCTCTTCATCCTAGGTAATAACCGTAAATTCTATGTTTCCTCGAAAGAGTATTTAACTCTATGGCTTTCTTGACCGCAGGCGATGCCTAATCTTGCATCTGCTTATCGTACTATGTTGTACTTTCAATCGTAACCCTCGAGTTACCAAATAAGTCGTTATTATGGACTCCTTCTTCTTCTCAGGATAAATACTTTCCTTTATCTATTGTAACAAACCAATGGGTCGTGCTCTACTGACCTCTCATCGAATGATGCAATGCTTAGACTCAGGTCTCTTTGAGTTAAATTCCAAAATGGAATATACCTTACTTCATATTCTAATGTGATATAATCACATTTCAGCATGTAGCATTTCTACCTACAAACTTCTTTTAACAACGAGCGCGACACTATCATTCGCATTAACTTCAACCTTCTGACTTAAGTCAGATGTTACATCTAACTTGGTCCTCTAGACCACGTAACATACTCCTCGTAGTCGAACTCAAATTTAAACATGACCACTAGGGTCGGAACAAGAACCATCTTACTAGTCATTACCGAAACAATGGTAATGACATACCAGAATAAAATGGAATCAATCACTAGCTTCTTGGTAACCTTGCGACTTTCCCTGATCCAAGTGCGAGTCCTGTGCTTCTGGTAGTATAGATCTCTACTACCATTCACACCTACTCATACTCGTCCCAAGTATTGTCTCGCAGTTAACCAAGTCACCATACATAAATCATATAATCATTCAACACATCAGATAACAAAACCAGGGTTTATATTAATTCTTGAAACTATTACACAAAAGTTCAAGTTCACCCTATACTATGCCTCTAATAGGCTACATCATAAGTTACTATTCACACTGTTACTTCATAACTTGATCGTTGGATATAAAATCCTCATCCTTGATTCGCTTCGTCGAGGATCATGTGGAATGTCCTTGGCTGTGGCGGTATGTTTTTCTTTGCAGCTTTGTCCTTCTTTAGGCAGTTTTTCGAAATATGACCACCATCTCCACATTCGTAACACTTCCTATTGTCGAACGTACAATCTCTGGAATAGTGACCGGTCCTTCCACACTTATAGCAGGTCACTTCTCCATCGCATCTTACGAAGTGCTTCTTCTTTCACTTTTCACACCACTTGGTTTCATCTTTTCCTCCGGATTTCGAGAGTTTGGTTTCTTTGTCGATCATTGAAGATCCCTCGTGTTTCCTTTCCCTCCAACTTCAACTCTCTCTAGACCCTTTTCCCTTATTTGGGTCTCAACATTCTTGGCTGCCCAGATGGCGGCTTTCAGAGTGGTTGCTTGCTTGACTATCAGACCAAAGTCCGCTGGTAATCCATTGGCAAACTTGTTGACCTTGGAAAGTTCAGTTGGAATTAGGTATGGAATAAGCTTCATCTCTCCGTAAAGCTTGTAGCGTATTCAGTGACGCTCAATTTTCCCTTCTTTAAATTCTGGAACTCATTGTTGATTTCCAGAAGATCCTGCTCAGAGCAGTATTGCATTTTCATTTGCTCCACGAACTCTTCCCAAGACATCTTGCTAGCTTCCCCCTTGGGCATTGAACTGGCCAGTAACTTCCACCAGCTCAATACTCCAGATTTTAACAAAGGGATTGCAAGAGCAGTCTTCTGTCTGTTGCTACACTCGCAACTTTCAAACATTGTCTCCATCTCGGAGATCCAGTCCATGACTTGGACCGGTGTTGGGCTCCCAGAAAGACATGGTGGTTTGGATGCCATGAAATCCTTGTACTTGCATCCACGTCCATCATTGTCTCCATCCTGATTGTTTCGGCGAACTATTGGTGGGTTGGCTTGACCAATGGTCCCACTATAGTTCCCTTCTTCTGACTGCCCCTCATTCAGTTCAGGCTGTTCAACTGGTATTGAGGGTTCACTCCTGTTGTTCAGCAGCAATTGTCTCATTTCCTCCTTTTGTTCAGCCATCATGGCTTGAATCATGGTTCGCACTCCAGCCATTGTAATTTGTTCAGGTGTTGCTGCTACAACAACCACTCGCTCAACCACAGGTGGTTGATTCCTATTTTCTTTCACGTTTCCAGCTCCACTCCTGGTTCTTATCATTTTTGATCTATACACCGAATAAGGTGAAATTAGATCCTTATTCACGATAGATATTCAAATCATCCTTATCACTCCGAAACGTTTACATGCTAGTTCTAATATCGTAGACGTACGCTTAGAATCCTACACACATAAGGTTTCCAGATCCGGTCGGCAACAGACCATAGATCCGAACAAATAATATCATATATGGCAACATATAACATTTAGCACATAAAAGCATTTTAGGCATCACTCCTAAAATAAACTAGTGCTTGTGTCAATTTAGGTGTACTACCTAACATATTTTAGACACACTCCTCCCAATCATTACTTAGCATTCTAAGTTTAAGTCTAGAAATTTCCTACAAATTCCTAGTTCGCTTAAACTAATGCTCTGATACCAACTGTGACATCCCCATTTTCACGGCCAGAAAAGACCGATTTGTTTATGCTTTGTTTTATAAAATCAGAGTAATCTTTTAAAGAAAACGGTTGCGGAATTTGTTCCCAAAACAAGATATGATAATAACTTATCAAAACATTTCTCAAAGAGAATGTATTTTCATTTAATAATAAAACCTCGGGATGTCATGTTCCGATACAGACATATAAGCATAAACAGAACTTACATTCAATTACACTAATGATTTACATCTCCTTTAATCTCTCAGTGCAAAGCATCTTCGTATCGATACCTGTGATACAATTAAACTGAGTGGGCCAGGCTTGGGAGCCTGGTGAGGATATAGGGTTTTCAACCCACAATAATATAATTATTATATTCAATCATCAAACAATCAACCCAATTACCCATCCCCATTATCTTCTTTTAATCTTCCCTAAAGATATTATCCTAAGGGTCATCCCCCATATCATATTTACCGCTCATCTCCTTACATCTTATATCCTTATATACTTGTTCCTAAGGATCATCGCCTGTATCATATAGACAATACTAATTCGGGGATCACTCCCTCAATATATGTCTAGTAAGGGTCAGGGTATCATCGCATGATTACACAGCCACAACATCGCCTGGACTCGTAAATCATAATAAGGGTTAGACTATCATCGCATGAATACGCAGCCACAACATCGTCTGGACTCGTAATTCATCACCTATCTATCATCACCTAATTATCATCACCATTATATCCTCACCTTTCTCTTATCACATTCTTTCAATACACATCAAATATTTCATCTACCCATGTTCTACCCAACATATTTGTAGATATAAATTACATATATAGTTTGAATCATTTAACACCCATATAAAAACATCAATTCCAAGCCCATCTAATATAGACAATTAATATATAACACATAGAACGTATTTCATAGCTAATACTTTATATTTATGTGTTTAGAAGAGAGTAACCACACACTCATACATATAAACAACAATATATATATATATATATATATATATATATATATATATATATATATACATAGCACGTATTTTATAAAATACTTCATATCTATGTGTAAGATGAAAGTGACTATACACTCACACATATAAACAACTTTATATTATACACATAACATGTATTTCGTATAAAATACTTCATAATTATGCGTTAGAAGAAAGTAACTACACACTCACTTGATCAGAAGATGATCGGACAACACTACGGCTTGTAGAAGTAGTATTCTTCGGCAGATCTGGAAGATCTTCACAAAAACCGGACGCCTCGCGGGCAGAGCTTCGGCTCGGGAATCTTACTTCTCGAGATCTTCGGGACCTCGGGACTTGCTTCGGGGCTCGGGAATGATACTGGGGCTTCGGGATAATTCTTGCACGAAAAACGATGCAAAAACGCGAGAAAAAGGGAAGAAATGAGCGATGAACTCGCTTTCCCTCGACCTCGTTTTATAAGGGCTGGAAGGTCGAATTACACTGGTCATAACTTGAGATTACGCTAGGCGTAATGACGATAAGATCGCTGACTCCCCCATTCGGATAATATCGGAATATATACATAAATAAAATATCGAAAATATTTAATAAACTTCAAAAATTCATATCTTCGTCATACGAACTACGTTTTCGACGTTCTTTATATCCACGCGTAGGTGAGACTACGATCTACAACTTTCGTTTAGACTCCGTCGGCTAATTTTGACTTTATTTTTATTATTTATTTTTAGTAGGCCGGGACAGGAAAATTCCGTTATAAATTCATAACTTCTTCATCTGACGTCCGTTTTCGCCTATCTTTTTATCGTTTTACTCCTATTAACGAGACCTTCGATTCTCATTTAGATTGTTTTGGCTAAAAACCGCTCGATCTCAAATCGAGTATTCGGGGTGCATAATGCTAAGTCGAAACTTCGAAAAATCATAACTTCCTCATACAAAGTCAGATTTGGGCGTTCTTTTTATGCACGCTCATGGTTTAACGTATTATATGACTTTCATTTAGATTGCTAAGGCTAAATATCGCTCTAACGTAAATTCACTTTTTACGTCGCGTTGTGTCGTGCCGGTTCTGTCGCGAAACTTCAACAGGTCATAACTTCTTCATTATAACTCGGATTTCGGCGTTCTTTATATGTACGGAATCCTTGTAACATATACTACAACTTAGTTAAGATTATTCATTCTAAATAATCTTTCATCAAAAATTCATTTTTGATGCCTATTGTCTCTAAATTGACTAGCCCTGATCTACGGGCGTTACAGAGAGGTAACTATTTCTAGCTTGGGCTGGATGGTATAGAACCTTCTAGAAATGTCTCAAGTATAATTATCATGTGTAATATTATTCTTTCCTATCAAGCATATATGATAATATACATACTCTTCTTGGCTTTAGGGTTTGTGTCTGGACTGCTGTGATGTTGTGTGTTCTTGCTATACTCAATGCTTGCACACTCATCATAAGATTCACAAGGGTTGCTGGTGAACTTTTTGGCATGTTGATTTCAGTGCTCTTTATGCATGAGGCTATAAAGGTACATGCATATGCACTTCTTAATGTTTTAACTTTCCTTTTGAGAGATAATTCATTCAGTGTGATCTTATGTTGGATATTTTAGGAAGTTATTAGTGAGTTCCATGTACCAAAAGGAGAAAATGAAAGAGTAGTGGAGTACCAATTTCAATGGGTATATACAAACGGGTTGCTTGCAATTATTTTGGCATTTTGTACCCTCATGACTTTCATGAAGAGTAGAGGTGCTAGGGCTTGGCCATACGGTGTAGGTAATTGAGGAAGTCATGTAATTTTTTTATTTTACATGTATTTACTTTCTTATTTAATATGTTTTATATTTTTTGGTAAGGACAGGGTGGATGCGTGGTCTTATAGCAGACTATGGGGTTCCTCTAATGGTGTTAGTGTGGACTGCAATATCTTATATTAAGCCTAGAGATGTTCCCCCTGGTGTTCCTAGACGCCTTTTTTGTTCCCTTCCTTGGGAGACAGGTTACCCATGCAATTATAAAACAACTTTTTTCAACACATTATACTTTTTTTACACGTAGAAAAACATTTACTTTCTTCTCGTAATATTAACCTGAGTAATTAGCAACTACATCGATGATTTCTGATTATTCGAATGAAAATATAGGCCGACCTAAGCTCTAGATAATATCTGCAATGGATACCCCTAAAACTCCCTTCAGTGGGATTAAAAAAGATCTTCGAGGAAGATTTCAGTGTTACAAGCAAGATTGGGTCAGGGCTTTAGATTTAGGCGCAAGGTATATATCATTTAGCTATAAATTATAATCCACATTGAAAAGTTAACTACTTGCATGAATGCCTCTTATCTTTTGTTTGCTGATACTAATAATCATCCTTTTTTAGAATATTAGCTCCAACAGCATACATCTTCTTTGCCTCCACCCTTCCAGTCATTGCCTTCGGTGAGCAACTGAATAAAGAGACAGGTGCAAATAGATACACTATGTGTAATTCACAAATCACTATGTGTAAAGAAAGACCTGAATTGGGGAGGCAACTGTTTCTAGCTTGGGCCGGATAGTATAGAACCTTTTAGAAATGTCTCAAGTATAATTATCATGTGTAATCTTATTCTTTCCTATCAAGCATATATGATAATATACATATTCTTCTTGGCTTTAGGGTTTGTGTCTGGACTGTTGTGATGTTGTGTGTTCTTGCTATACTCAATGCTTACACACTCATCACATGATACACCAAATGACTTAAATTTCTGCTTAAATGGTCTCATATGGCCTGATCGGACTCCTCATCCTGCTCTAAATGGTGATTACTATAATTTTTTTGCTTAGTATTTAGGTTTTTGTTTAGTTATTTCCAACAAAAATGTTTCCATGATGAATCTTTTGGTAGAGACAATGTATAACAAATACTTCATTGAGCTAATTATGATGCGATCCTTTGTTTATTTCTTTTCAAAGGTCAAGTATTGCTATCAACCAATTAAAATTTCGTTCAACAATGGCGTAATTAAGGTATCAATATCATCACTCTTACTTATTTGTCTATATCATTTTCATGAAAATGTTTATGTTGCGTATTATATATTCATATGTCCATTTATGCTTTCTATATAGCAAATGTTAACCTTGGTCTTTGCGTTTTTTGTTCATAGATTACAAACACCAATTTCTTTCAAACAACAGAAGATCTAGAGTTTAATTGGGTGATTGAAGGTGCTGGATGTAAACTTGATTATGGAACTCTCAGTCTACCAACATTAGAGTTTAATTGGGTGATTGAAGGTGATGTTGGTTCTTGAAATCTTGTTTAGAGACCATCTTAGGCTTTGTTTCTCTTCTTTTTCATTAAGTGTTGTCTCGATAAAGGATGTTTAAAAAATATTGGAGAAAATGAAGGAATGGAATTGTAAAATGTTAGCACTTAATGGAAAAGCCTCCTTTCCAATACTTTCTGCATTAAGCGAAGAAACACTCATATATAGCTTACTGGATTAAGGGCTTGTTTCTTTCTACTTAGTATTTCTTACTGGTTGTGAACAAGCCTCTCATCTCACATTTGAGTTTATAGGAATCAACAATCACTGTTAAACTTCTATTGTTTAGATTTCTTATTGGTTGTGAACATTTGTTTCTTCCCTTTCTACCCTTCACTTGAAGGTTGATGATTTGTCAAGAATGTTCAGACTATTTTCCAAAAATACCCCATGGATTGGATCCTGTCTCTAGTATGTTTAAACAGCTTTGTGATTTAGGAGTTGGATTCTATTTTTTTTAAAGTATAATGCAGTTATTTGTATTTGTTGTCATCTGTTTTTATCTTTTTGACGCAATGCAGCATGTTGCTGCTGAAGGCACAACCTTGGTCAAACAGGCAGAAGATGCTGCAAGTAATAAGAAAGCAGAAAAGAGATTGCAGGTTGATCCTGCTACATGCCCAATAATGATCTTTAGGGTCTGCTAGAAGGATTGGAGATTGCAGTTAAGCTTCTATCTAAGACTTCACGCCAAGGACTTGATGAATTTAAGATATCATATTTTGGCATGGCTAGAAGCTTTGGAGGAAACTAGACTCAAGCAAAAGTAAAAACACAGAGTTGTTGGCACATAGTAAGCTAGATAATGCAATTGTATATAAATGAGTTCATTTTTTTATAACATTTACTCACTATTGGAACAATTATTTGTATTTGACATATTAGTGAAATGAATTATCTTTGTTATTTATGGTATTTTATTTTGTATTATGAGATTTTTAATGTATTATTTAATTTTAAAATTAGTAAATCTATAAATAATATTTTTTTAAACATTTAAAATTATGATACGCAAAAATGTGTGTCATCTTCATTTATGACATGGCCTTTCTTGACAGGGGCTTTCTTGATACGCATTGCGTGTCATTAACACGCGCGTCGTAAGGTTACGACACGCGAATGCATGTCGTCTTCCTTTATGACAGGGCCTTCCTAGATCTAGACGTATCACAAAGGTATGGTTCCAGATCTAAACCTCACTAGGTCCCAAATATCATAAAGTTGCATGCTTTATAAGCGTATTCGCTCCCCATGTATGAACACCTTGTTGGAGGATTAGTTTTGGTGTTTATGGTTATGAAAGGCCCTGTATGCATGTAAAGTTTGTAACTTTGCGTGAAACCTACAATAGGAGATGATGGATCTAAAGTTTGGGACCTTAAGTCCCACTGGAAAGGACCATAATCATGATGAACTTTGGGGGACTCGGCGAGTTGTGTAAGTGACTCGGCGAGTCGAGAGGGTTTTCTCGTTTTACGGCCAAGGGTGTACGACTAAGGGTTTACGGTCAAAGGTGTACGGTTGGTGGTTTACAGCCGTAAACATCAAGGTACTCGACGAGTCCCTCGAGTGACTCGATGAGTCAATGAGTTAAGCAGGGAGCCCGACAAGTGAATGATTGTGCTCGTCGAGTCAAAGTCAATATGGACTGTTGACCTTGACTATAGACTTTGACTAGGGTTGACCCTGGGGGTATTTATGGTATTATGCTGAGTTATTTACTCATTAATTATAAAGAGTTTGGGAAGAGCAATACGGGACATACCTGAATTCAGTTGCCGAATCAGCTTTGTGAGGTGAGTCTTCTCACCATACCAATAGGTCTAAGGCACCAAGGCCGACCCATTTTATGTTAGTTGGGTTACTTTCTTCATAGCGGTGTGATATGTATGTATGCATGGTATGCGGTAGAGATAGCCCTTGTAGCTAATGGTACAGATAGCCTTATGGCTAACGGTAGAGATAACCTTATGGCTAATGGTAGAGACAACCTTTATGGCTGACGGTAGAGATAGCCTTTTGGTTAACGATAGAGACAACTTCTTAGCTAAAATGATGTGTGTTATGTGTTGGAGATAACTTTTATAGCTAATGTGATATGTGGTTTGTATGGGGTATGCTCTAGGGAACTCACTAAGCTTTCAGCTTACAGTTTGTGGATTTGTCTCAGGTACATCGGAACCCAAGGGTAAAGGCAAGGCGTGATCATGCAGCGTACACTCTATCTCTCTCAATCGTGGTTTGGGGACACTCTGATGTTTTGAAAATAATGTTGTAATGATGATGGATTTGAAAACAAATATTCGGGTTTTTATGAATTATTAATTATGACTGAGTAATCAAAAATGAAAATTTTCTTTGCAAAATTTTGGTCGTTACAAGTTGTTATCAGAGCCTTGGTTTGAGGGATTCGGGCACACTCTCGAGTGTGTCAGGACTCAAACTAAGGTAGAAGTAAAATTGTTTTCAAAAGTATAAAAAAGGGTTTTAGAAGAAATGAAAAGAGGAGAGTGTAGCGCGCGTGATCAGCCGAGCGAAGTAAGTAGTTCCCCAATATGTTATTCCATGTTATGTTGATATTTGAGCTATGTTGATTAGATGGATCTTGCTATGTGTATGCTTTTAAAATTGTATACGGTTAGGAGCTCATAGCCTCAGAATGATTGATTTGGCCTTATTTTCTTTTCCTTGTTTGGATGTGGTCTTAGGGTAGAATCTTTTATTCGAAAGTCTATTAGATCCTTTCTGTGTATAATTTGCATGCATAAAAGTAACCTGTTGCGATTGGTTTGATTGATATGGGTAGAGAAAATCTTAGGACAACCTAGGATTTGAGTTACGCGGTAGATGTGGGATATGGGTTGATTGGGACGAATTGGAGTTGTCAGGTAGGACAGTGGGGAAAGGTACAGGTAGGTGTGGAAGGTAGTATTGAGCCAATACTACCGGAAGCACAGGACCTACACCCGAACCAGTGTTACATTTGACGATTTCAAGGAGGACCGGTGGGGGAAGATCCCTCGTATGGAAATCTTAACCGATGCGATTGATGACTTTTTAGTTCAGCATGGTGTTGACACGATTTGGAGCAGGGGGATCAGGATCAGGATCTGGATCTGCATCCGGGAATGGATCGGGCGACACTACTGACGATATTGATGAGAAGCTGCACGAACTTATTGCAGCCGAGGTCACCAGGGGCATCCTTGACGCTACCCCAGTCATATTGGGACGGTCAAGGAGGGCATTATGGAGATCATGGAGGAGAGACTCAGATCATTCAGGGCTGATATTGCAGCGGGCCAGCTTGGGGCCTGAACTCCCTCGTTCTTGGAGTTCAAGGCGTGTGGGGCGCCGGAGTTCTTCGGGGTCAGGGACCCCATTGTCAGCCGACGTTGGTAGTGGACATCAAGAACGGCCATCACATGAGTTCATGCCCAGATGTGGTGAAGGTTGGGTTTGCTTCATGTATGCTGAGGGATCGGGCCCGAGATTAGTGGAGCAAGGTTACTCGTCAGGTGGGATCAGATGGGGTGGCGGAGATGACTTGGGCCAAGTTCGTTCGGCGATTTGATGCAAGGTTTTCACCACCTATCGAGGTGCAAAAGCCAGTGAAGGAGTTTCATGACGTACAACAGACTACCGAGACGGTGGTGGAGATCACTACCAAGTTTCGGGAATGAGCTTTGTTGATCCCTCAATATGCTACCGACGAGGAGATGAGACGGACCCGATATCATTCCATGCTGAGGGACGATATTCGGGAATTTGTGAGCTTTACAGGGTGCAAAACCCTGAATGAAATGGTGGAAAAAGTCTGTGAGCGGGAGATGGAGTTGGAAACCCGCATGAAGTGGAAGCCTGAGCAGGCTCAGGCAGCAGTAGCACAGGCTAAGAAGCCTAAGACTTCAGATATCTCCAACAAGGGTCGGGGCCGATGTGCCAAGTGTAGCCGGGTACACAGTGGAGCTTGTCGTATCGCAGGCTCGGGATGTTATGCATGTGGCCAGCAGGGCCATATGAGCAAGGACTGCCCCGCGAAGGGCTTAATCTTTTTCCACTGTAACCAAACTGGCCATAAGCGGGTTAACTATCCGAAGTTGCAGGGAGGAGGAGGAGCGGTGATGGCACCTACGCCCACCACGATGAGGATTATCGATGGTCGCCCTACTAAGGTGGAAGCGTCGGTCGTTAAGAGTCGCCCGTTTCAGTTGACCACCGAAGAGGCCCGGGCAGCACTAGATGTCGTAGCTGGTACGTATCTAAACTCCTCTATTCTGATTATTGTTACATGTCTTATGTGTAATATGTGCTTGCATAGGGACCTTTTTGGTGAATGGTATGTCTGCTCATGTCTTGTTTGACTCGGGTGCTACCCGATCATTTGTGTCACGTGCGCTTCACAAGAAGTTTTGAAACACGCCAGGGGTTTTGGTTTCCCCGATCGAGGTAGGGATTACGGATGACCGCACTGTTTGTGCTGTGAAGGTGTATCCAGACTGTATCCTGAATGTGCTTGGTGAGAGATTTCACGTCGACCTAGTCCCGATACCGTTGCGAGGGATGAAAGTAATTATCAGAATGGATTGGTTGGGGACCAATGGGGCCATGATTGATTGTGAACAACAGTTGGTGAGGGTTCTAACCCCAAGTGGGGGAGGACTGGTGATACGCGGTGATAGGGCATCGCAGGGCCCGACCCTCTGTTCGGCTGCGAGGGCTAGGAGGCTCCTGCAGCAGGGATGCACAAGATTTCTAGCTTATATCTCGGATACGAGGGTAGAAACCACGAAGGAGGTAGACAGTGTGCCAATTGTAAAGGATTTTCGAGATGTTTTTCCTGAGGAGTTATCGGGAGTACCTCCGGAGAGGCAGGTGGAGTTTCGCATTGACTTGGTGTCGGGTGCTGCTCCGATAGCGAAGGCACAATACCGATTGGCACCACTAGAGATGTAGGAGTTATCTGTTGGATTAGTCTCTAAGCTCGTAACTATATTTGGTATGTACTTGACCCGGTTGTGCATGGTCCTTTTGGGCTGCCTTCACCAAAGCAACTTGACAAGGTAACTTAGGAGAGAGAGAAGATATTATGATTTATTAATATATTATAGGAATACTATATTAAAGGAGAAATCATATTATTTGATTAATATTAGTCATAAATTAATTAGGAATTAATTTGGTGACTAAAAGAGATTAATTGAATAAAGGGGCTTAAACTGTCAAATGTATGATAATTGAGTTTTTGGGATAGGAAACCAAATGGATTAAAGGGGGGAACGAAATTATGATGGGGATCCATCATATTTTCGTCCATAGGCCCTATTCTAGAAGGTTCCATGGGCTGCTTGGTGATTAAGTTGTGTATTAGGGTTTTACCTAAAACCCTAGCAGCCTATAGTATAAGTAGAGACACTTGCTTGCAATTTTCGGCCACTTGATTCCAAGAGAAACCCTAGGGCCAATTTTAGCATCCTCTCTCACCTCTCATAATTCCCTTCTTGCTTGTGTTGTGTTTGTAAGCCATTAAAGGAGTTACACTTGTGACTCTAAGCTCAAGAACCAAGAAGAATAAAAAAGGTTTCAAGCCAATTGGAAGTGGTAATCATTTAGATCTGTTCTTTTGTGTTAATTTCGAATTATGCATGCTAGATCTAGGGTTAAAAGTCTTGGATGAATTACATGTACAATAGAGAAGCCTAGATCCAAGCTTTAGGGTGTTACATGAGCACATAGGATGTTCTTTTGCATAAAGACCATCAGTGGTATCAAAGCCTTGATTGGTTTTTGTTGTATGTGATGTAATTGTCGAGTTTTTCCTGAAAATCATTTTTCTGGCCTCTACCCGACCTGACTCGGTGAGTCAGTATCTGGACTCGACGAGTCTGCCCAACTCGGCGAGTCCAGGTAGTGACTCGGCGAGTTCGGGGGTCAGGCAGAGGATATCTCGGGATTTCTTACTGTTTTGCTAAAGGATAAATGCCAAAATCGTTTTTTAATGATAAAATCCAAATTTTATTGTATTTAAATGATTATCCTCACCAAAACAAAAGATAATTTCAAATCATTTGAATAATATTTTCTTTATATGATAAATGTTGCTTGTTTAAATTATTTGGTAATTATCTTGTAAATAAAATTGGATTAGGTCAAATATTGATAATCACAAAATTAATTGTTTAATTTATATTATTTTTTATTTGATCCTTGTGTTTTGAAAAGTTCAAAACGTGCCCTCAAGTTTTGAAATTTAAATTTTGATTAAAAGTTTAATTTTGAATGATTTAAATTTCAAACCCTTAGGATTTTACAAGTTTAAAATTCAACCCTATACTACTATATTATTACAAGATTAATTAATATATATGTATAACTTAAAGTGCTAGCTTACCGTTAGTAGGCCTCATCCACGAAGCCGATCTATAAGGGGGGTATAAGGTTATGGCCTATAAAATGGTCGTTTAATGGGTAACCAATCTTACCCACCGCTTCCTTGATTGGTGGATGGTCGTTAGCCGAACGGGTAGGATAGGGCAATCCTCTCCTCGTTAAAAGTATAATGAATGATACAAAGTAACTACAATGTTTTTACAAATTCCCAATCTTAGTTACTTTAGGGTAAAATGTGAAAATGATGCTACTCCATGGAATTACACTTTATATCCTTGTCAAACGTTAGTGGAGTGTGTGTGGTTAACTGACACACTAATTTGGGATTTACATTGGTAGAGAAGGGTGGCTCGATGTTTGTCATAGATGAATGGAGCGTGTGTAGTTTACCGGCACATTGATTAGGTGATAGAGACATTGAGTGCACCATGTTGATTCGCATGGTTATTCACACCTTGTTTGTGATCCTCGGTATCCCAGTCACAAACTTGAAGGGCATATCGAGATGTAAACATGCCATTGAAAAGTTCAATGAATCTCAAAAGAATCTAGGAGTTTTCAAATACATTTAAAACTTAATTTCCTTTCGTTTTTCATGGTGAAAATTAGTGAATCGTCATTCACTTACCTTCAAATTATTCGCATTTAGATTACGACATCCCTTTTCTAAGTTGTGAATAATGTTCTTGGATCCTAACCCTAATTTTTCATTTGGGTGTTTAATTAGGGATTCATTCTAATCAAACTTGTTCTTTTCTATTTCCAGATGTCGAACGCAAACAACAACGCTCCTGCACCTGCACCTACTGGTGGATTCTCACTCATGAATTTGTGTGGAAAAGTGATCTTTAATGGCAACAACTTCAATGAGTGGATCCGAAATATTCGAATGCTCACTCGCTACGAGGACAAGGAGTATGTCCTCGACGAGAAGCTTGAAAAGATCGATCCAGAAATTGCCACTACTGAAGAAATCGCTCCCTATGAGGCTCATGAACGTGATGCTATGAAGGTTCATTGCATCATGCTCGCGACTATGAATGCAGAACTCCAGAAGTCCTATGAGGACATGTATCCATTCGAGATGCGTTAAGATTTAATGGATAGGTACCACTAAAGCACGAGGCAAGAGCGCTATGAGATCATCACTAACATGATCACCACTAGGATGGGGAGTGGAGAATCCTTAACCTCGCATCTGCAGAAGCGGAAGAGGTATGTTGATCGTCTTCTAAAGTTGAATGTTAACTTTGATGAGGATTTGGCTATCAAAATCATCCTCCACTCCTTGCCTCCATGCTACAACCAGTTTAGAATGACCTACCACATGAACAAAGAAGAGGTCACTTTGAGCAAGCTTCAAGGGTTGTTGAGAACTGCTGAGAGCAACCTAAAGGATAAATCTGTTGCATCAACTCCTACTGATTCGGCCCCTGTGTTAGCAATTGGGCAAGGAAAGGGTAAGAAGAGGAAGGCTCCTTCTAAGATCCACCAAAAGGGAAAGTCCCAAGATGGTTCCTATTCTAGTGGAACCAAAGCATGTTCTGCTAAACTCTCCTCTGACCCTAAGCAAGCAAAGTGTTTTTATTCCCATGAGAAGGGCCACTGAAAATGAAGCTGCCCTAAATATCTGCAGGACATTAAAGATGGGAAGATAAAGCCCACCTTTGCAGGTATGTATTCTATTAAATCTAACAACTCATCACTTGCTACTTCATGGTTCTTGATACAAGATGTGGTTTCCATATTTGTTCTGATTTGTAGGGCCTAAGAAGAAGTAGGGAGGTGGAGCATGGGAAGATAAAATTGATTATGGGAAACAGAAGATCGTCACCTGTGACCAGAGTCGGAGTTTATTCTTTAGTGTTGAGTAATGGGCTAGGATTAGATTTAAATAATTGTTGTTATTCGCCAGATATGACAAGGAACATCATTTCTTTTCATGGATTATATAGACAAGGTTTTAAATATTCATTTGATAATAGTAATGGTTCTATTAATGTTTATTTGAATGGTGTTTTTTTATTTCAATGCATTTCCTTGTAATGGAATATATGAATCTGTGTTGGTTGTAGACAACTTAGGAAATGATGTGTTGAATATTGATTCGTCTAATAGTTTAGACAAAGCATGCTTGTGGCATTGTCGCCTTGGCCATGTCAACAAGAAACGAATAGCCCAACTCCAAAAGGATGGAGTATTAGAGTCATTTGACATTAGGGATGACGACGTGTGTGATTCTTGTTTGCTTGGGAAGATGACCAAGCCACCCTTTACTGGCACTTGTGATAGGGGTGTGGGTCTATTGGATCTCATACACAGCGATGTGTATGGGCCCTTTAGATTCACCACAAGGGATGCTTGCCGCTTCTACATGACTTTTATAGATGATTATAGCAGATATGAATATATCTACTTAATCAAGCATAAGTCAGAAACCCTTGAAGAGTTCAAAGAGTTTAAGAATGAAATGGAGAATCAGCTGGATAGGAAAATCAAGATGCTTCGGTCAGACCGAAGGAGAGTACCTAAGTCTTGAGTTTCACGACTATCTAAAGTAATGCGGAATTGTTTCGCAATAGACACCTCCAAGAACGCCACAATTGAATGGTGTGGCTGAGAGACGTAATCGGACCTTGTTAGATATGGTTCGTTCTATGATGAGTCGGGCTTCGTTACCAATAGCTTTCTGGGGGTATTCCTTAGAGACTGCCGCCCATATCCTTAATCTAGTTCCCACCAAGAAGGTTGCCAAAACACCTCATGAGATGTGGACAGGGAAAGCTCCCTCGTTGGCACATAACAAGGTTTGGGGTTGCGAGGCTTTCGTAAGACGAGAGACTCATGACAAGCTCGAACCTCGTAGTGCGAAGTGTTATTTCATCGGCTATCCACATAAGTCTTTTGGCTATCTCTTCTACAGACCGAGTGACAATGTTGTCTTCGTCGCGAGAAGAGGGGTTTTCCGAGAAAGAGAACTCATAAGTGTAAGTCCCTAATTTGCCTGTGTATCAATCAGATCCGTTTGATGGTGCGGAATCCCAATCAAACGGATGATGTCAGATCAAATAGAAGACAAGGAGAAGAAGAATAATATGAATCTCTATATGAATTGAGTAGAATTAAAGTTCCAGATACAAAAGATTCACACACACATAAAAGCTCTCGTTTCTCTCCTCTCTGGCCGTAAACTCCTTACATTTCATCAATCACTACTCCTCACCCCTAACACCTATATATACACAAGGGGAACATGGGCCGGATAACATGGGCCGTAAATGGGTTTACGACCGTAAACCTGTTTATGGCCGTAAACACCCATTAGGCCGTAAACCTGACCGTAAACTCACAAACATTACATAAAAATATAATTGCCCAGAAAAGCAAAGTATAAACCATATTTTGACCCAACAATCTCCCCTTGGTTTATAGCTTTCTTTTCTTAAATGACCCAACATGCTCCCCCTAAAAAGTAGCTGGCTCTTCTTGTTAATCTTCAGTGGGAGCTTTGGCTTCAGCTTTAATCTTCGATGACTTCACGGCATCAGGATGAACATATGAATTTTCCATGAATGACTTCATCTTGAGCCCTTGAGCTTTTATTCAGAATGTGGCATTGAACGCACATTGGGTGAGGATGCTTCTTGTACTGATTCTTGAAAGATAGCACTTTCAGCTTGAGAATCTTCAGAGAGAACATCAGAGAGAACAAATCTTCTGGATCACTTCAGCAGGTTCATGGATAGCAGCAGACTGATTTAGGAGGCTTCAATGCAATCCATCACATAATCTTCAATTTCAGCTTCACCTTGCTTCTGGGGTTGAAAGATTAAATTTGAAAGAATAATCTTCATTTCTTGCTCCTTCGAATAAGAATTCTTCGATGCTCACGGACAAAACCTTTGGCTCAGAAATCTCCAACACAAACTCCATGAGCTTCATCTTCACCTGAAATCACTTTTCAAGACAAAACAAAACTAAAAGAAAACTTAGAACAAAAGTAAAATAGAAATAACACCTTTTTTGATTTTGAATTTTTTTTGTTTTTTTTTAATTCTCCCATTTTATTTAAATTAGAAGAACACTATGAACAAACTTAACAAAAACAAAAATAATAGCTAAATTTAAGAGTGATTTGGGATCAAAGTTGTTGGACAACCTTATTCCACTTGTCGGTACCCTTATCTTCACATCTTCGTCTGATCGATCGCCAATATTGTGGTCCACTTAAACACGAAAAATTTTGTGATTGTTTTGGACAGTTTACCAATGACATGACATATGCATATACGTAATTGTAATTTTATCATCATGATTGGCTCTAATTCTTAAATAAATTTTTAAGACCATTTAACTGACTACAACCACGGATATTGTTGTCCACCTAAATCAAGCAGCGAGATCTACAGACAATTTGTATATGTTCAATTTTTAAGTGTACTAGAACATGTTTCTCGCTTCTTGATATGTCCCAGCCATCAAGAATTGCCAGAGTACTCCTTACATCGGGTGAGCAGACAACCATTCAGAGAGAGGATAGATTCAAAATTCTATTACTTATTGTTTCAGAGGGGTTGAGAAGTAGAAGGTTGCATATGTTGTGTACCAGGTCGGATTGGAAGTCACGCAAAGGAGACAGCATATGGCTAACAGATGAGAGGAATTTCATATATATAGCCTGCAGAGAAATAGAGTTGCATATGTTGTGTACCAGGTCGGATTGGAAGTCATGCAAAGGAGACAAAATATGACTAACAGACAGAAAGAAAGAAAATGATATTCTACAGACCTAATTTATCGGAATTTACCAGTCGCCCCATCCAACCGGAATTAAGGACAGAATCCGCACATCGAGGAAAAGTTAAACCACGGTTCCAAGTACGGGTTATTTAATGTGACCGGTAGATTCCCATCTATATCTCCCTGCTCAACCTATCCGAGCGTCGTGACATCAGGTTAAACGGATCTAGCTAGATCAAAGTTTGTCAAGTCCTTAAATTCATTAAATTCAACTTGCCCTAGTCAAGACCATTAAAAAATTTTCATGCCTGCCAGCGCATTGAGCACAGAGCGTAGACAATTCAACTTAGGTACGTTACGCCGATTCAGATTGCCCGTTATCACTTGTTTATTTCATTTCCCAAAACATCTCCCTCAAGCACATTTCATAACCAACATATATATATATATATATATATATATATATATATATATATTAATTTTCTATGTTTTTGGATTTTTAAAATTTTCTAATTTTTGTTTTGTTTTTATTTCTCCCCCTAAATTTGTGCATAGGAGAGAAACGAAAGTAAATGCGCAAATTTAAACTATCCTAAAACAAAAATTAGTCTTTAAAGCGAATCAGCTTAAGAAAAACACAGGAGTATAGTGAAGAAAACGCAAACCGTAATTCACCGATTGAATCTGCATTCAGAAGGTCTGAGAACAGCAAGCATAATCTCAGAACAGATCCAAAAATTCTTCACATCGTTAAGTACTAACCCCATTTGTGATCTCTTCCTTTCTTCCTTTCCCGCAAAGGACACATACTCTCAAGCAAAGGTCAAAATGTTGTACATTTGAGAGATGTCCCCTATCATGTGCCTGGAACAGCCACTACCAACAAACCGAAGTCTGATGATATGCCTCCATAGCTGCTCCGACACAGAGCAGGATCAGTTGGTCTTTGGAACTAGTCCATATTGAAACTGGGTCGACCTTTGTCATCAACGCACGATACTCTCTCCCATGACATATCCTGCTTATCACAAACAGAAGATGTAGAAATGTTAGAAGCATTAGGAGATTTTGGAGTTTTCACCTTTGGTACCCATTTATATTCAGGTTTAACCCATCTCTTGTTCGATCCGATGGGTGCCTCGGCACTTGCTTTGGAACTTGAAGCCGATCTTTGAGATGACTTTGACTTATCCGGTCTTTGTTTCATTGGAGCATCTCTTGGATTTGGCTTCTTGGCAGGGATTTCCTTCTTGCCATTGGGATTCAGATTCTTTGCCTTGTGGGTTTGATTCTTAGCCTTCTGCGCATTCCAACTACCATTGTCTGAACGTGACCAGGAAGGGTTTCTTTTGAAGTATCTCCCACTTGGCGCGTTTTTCCATCCTTGTGCATTGTAGGGAACATAAGCGCAATTTGGACAGTTTCGGGCAATGTGTCCAGGTGTTCCAGACTGAAAACAAGTCTTTTTCTTCACTGTGAAGTTATTTCTTCCTGCCCCTGGTGGCGTATCCCTGCCTTGTCTCTTATTTTTCCCACACGCACAATTGCAACAGGCACTCTGTTTAGCTTGAAACGGTGGCCTGTATTTACCAATGACAGGTTGATTAGAAGCAACAGATTTAGAGTTCAAGGGGTCGTTTGTTTGTTCAGAAGAACTCTCCTTGTTCTCATCCTCTGCTACTTACCTGCACATGTAACAAAAATATCAATATTTTCAACATTAATAACTCCTCCTGACATAAATCCAGCTCGTTTGCCATATCGAAGATGTGGCTCCCTGTCAATTTCATCATGTGTCATAGGGATGGATGTGTAGTTATGATTAAAAGGAGGAGGTACACTATCATACCCTAGACCCTTGTTTTGATTTTCTTTGAATTTTAATTGGGTTTCATATAAGGACTCGACTGTCTGACTTGACACGATATAATTTTTGAAACTAACATCAGTTTTTCCACACTTAATTTTTAAAGCGTCAAGTTTTTCAGTTACAGCAGCAAGTTGTCTCTTAACATAATCATAATTTTCACACTTGTTGCTATACTCTTCCTGAAGTTTCCTAAAGTCCTTGGTTTTTGCTTCTAACTCAGCCTTCAGGGGTTTCTATCGTTTCCTAAGTTGATATCCTTCATATCTTAGGTCCTCAACTTCTCTTTTTAATAAATCAATTTGTTCCCGAAGAAATTTAATCGTAGCTTCACAAGCTGGAGTACATGTAACTTCAGTGACCGGAATGTTTTCAGAACTCATTGTTTCTCTACACTTCAAAGCATCAAGTTCTTGAATTACATCAGCAAGACTAAGATGATTGAGATCTTTTGTCTTCTTGATGATAGCCACGTTCATATCCCACGATTTCGGAAGTGAATTTAGCAAATTTTTGTTTATCTCGGACTTAGTCAAGAAGATCCCGGCTATATTCATCTCAGTAGTGAGTGTAGTAAATCGCTGCAACTGAGTTTCAAGGGTTTCTCCAGGGATAGAATCGAAAATGTTGAAATTTTGTCTTAACATATCCTGACGACTCTCTTTCATGTTTTAACTCCCTCGTAGACCTTAAAATCAATTAAAAAGCACAACTAGAAACCAAAATCAAACTTAAAAGTCAAACCCTTTGATTATAAACCTCAAAAGTCAACCTTAAAAGTCAACCTTAAAAGTCAAATTTAAAAAGTCAAACTCAAAAGTCAAATTCGAAAAGTCAAACTTAAAAGTCAAACCGAAAAACTAAATTTGAAAATTTAAAAGTTAAATGAAAAAGTCAAAGTTTAAAATCAAAGATCAAACTTGGAAGTCAAAGTCAAAATAAAAAATCAAAAATAAAAGTAAAAAAAAAATTATTTTTTTATTATGTTATTATTATTATTATTAATTTTAATTTTGGATGAAAAAGGAATTTAAAAATAAAAGAAATTGAGTTTTTGGGTTAAAAGTGTCAAAATTCGAAATTTGCTGCGAAAAGTAATCTTTATGAATTAAATTCGGAAGTGAAGTAGCAAGGGATCATGTAGCCGAGTTGGATAAGGCGCGAGGTTCTTGATCTGGAGGTCGCGAGTTCGAACCTTGGCACCTGCACCTTCGCTTCCTTTTTATTTGACGCTGCTGTGCTGCGAGGGCTGCTGAACGATCTGCTGAGTGCGAGGCTACTGAAGTGCGAGGATGCTGAGCAGTAAACTCCGAGCCTTAAGCTCGGGCCGTAAATGTGCGAGGCCTCGGACCGTAACCTCTGACCGCGAACTCCTCGGACCGCAAACACCGGCCGCCAACACTTCGGAAACCCTAGCTGCTAGCCGCCACCCCCTCGCTGATTACGACCAAAAACACCGATTTTTCGACTTTGAAGCTCCAAAATTCGATTAAAAACCCCTTTTTATGAAAAACACGAAGAACAAAACCCCATTATTTTTCAGAGATCTATCCAAAAACGCAAGAATATTTCGAAAATAAGATCAAATAATGCTCCAAATCTGACAAAATTGACTGATACAACCAAACTCTGATACCAATTGTAAGTCCCTAATTTGCCTGTGTATCAATCAGATCCTTTTGATGGTGCGGAATCCCAATCAAACGGATGATGTCAGATCAAATAGAAGACAAGGAGAAGAAGAATAATATGAATCTCTGTATGAATTGATTAGAATTAAAGTTCCAGATACAAACGATTCAGACACACATAAAAACTCTCGTTTCTCTCCTCTCTGGCCGTAAACTCCTTACGTTTCATCAATCACTACTCCTCACCCCTAACACCTATATATACACAAGGGGAATATGGGCCGGATAACATGGGCCGTAAATGTGTTTACGGCCGTAAGCACCCATTGGGCCGTAAACCTGACCGTAAACTCATAAATATTACATAAAAATATACTTGCCCAGAAAAGCAAAGTATAAACCATATTTTGACCCAACAATAAGCTAAGGGGACAGTAGGAGGCAAATCGATCGTTAAGAGCTTCAAGAGTCAAGCGATGAAGGAACCTCTAACACTAGAAATCAACCTGAGGAGGAAACTCTTGTTGAACCTGTTGACGAGTCCTTACCTCTTAGACGTTCTAGTAGGGCTAGTGTTCCACCCCAGGTGTATGGATTCCATATTACTACTTAAGGGGATACATTTATTAGTGATAGTACACTGGTAAATTTGGATGAACCTAGCAGCTACAAGGAGGCCATGGCAGGCCCGGAGTCTGCTAAATGGAAGGAGGCAATGGACAACGAGATTCAATCCATGTACGACAACCAAGTTAGGAATTTGGTTGACAATGTACCGGGTCGTAAGACAGTCGGGTGCAAGTGGAACTTTAAGAAGAAGACAAAAATCGATGGGATTGTACACACTTATAAAGCGCGATTGATTGCGAAGGGCTTTAATCAAACTCATGGAGTTGACTATGATGAGACCTTCTCGCCAGTTGCGAAGATAAAGTCTATTAGGGTGATGCTCGCAATAGTTGCGTTTCATGACTATGAAATATGGCAGATGGACTTTAAAACTGCTTTCCTTAATGGGAAGTTGGCTGAGGATTTTTACATGAATCAGCCAGAGAATTTTGTCGATGCGTAGCACCCCAATAGAGTGTGCAAGCTTAAGAAATCCATTTATGGATTGATGCAAGCGTCTCGCAAATGGAATCTTTGTTTTGACGAGAAGGTCAAAGAGTTTGGTTTTCTGCGAAGCGAGGATGAGTCATGTGTATATGTCAAAACCAGTGGGAGTATAGTGAGCTTCCTCGTATTGTATGTCAATGACATAATACTCATAGGAAATGACATCCCAACACTGCAGGAAGTTAAATCCTGGATCGGGAAGTGTTTCGCTATGAAGGACCTCGGAGAGGCTGCCTATATTCTGGGAATAAGGATAGTGAGAAACAAAACTAAGAGATTGATAGGACTCAGTCAGGATACATACTTGTGTTGGGTTTTGAGCATTCTAACACTTCCTAAGTGTACATGAAACCCTAATAACCTTGGATCTATGTTTGTCTAATTATCAGGCAAAGTTGATTTCCAAGGCTATGATCCTATCTAGCATACATGGGGAACAATTCTAAATTGAATAATAGATAGAATTACATACCTTGTTGTTGTAAGTGTTCCTTGAAACCTTGTGAGCCTAGCACCTCAAGTGTGATGCCTCAAATGCTTCACACAACACCAAATGCAAAGTATAAACTTGAGAGAATACTCTAACACACTCAAAATCAGCCAAACCCTATTGTTTCTCTAATGTCTCACTAGTGTAGCCGATTTTGGGGAGAGACATGGTCCTTAGATAGTGTGTTGCATTAGGTAAAACCCTAATGTAACATGATTCTTCATTTCTCAATCCATGGGTTAACTCCATGGAGCATCCATGGAGCATCCTATGGGTGGAACCCAACTTGATAATCCATGGAGCCTTTTAGCCCACTATATAAGATATGGAAGATTTACACAATCTACCCATATATTTAATTTGTTATTCTTTTGATCACTTAATTAATTCTAAATTAATTCTTGATCAAAACTAATTAAATAATATTATTAATATATTAATAAACCATATGTGTTATTTCTCTCATTTAGTTTATCCAATTGCATGGTGCCATGCAACCTAAATGGACCATGCCGGGTCGGGTCAAGTATTTACCAGAAATAGTTATGGACTTAGACACCTTATCCAACAGTGTCCCACTTGGATAAGTCTAATAACTATAACTGCAATACTTCAGGAACCGATCGGCAATTGTAGCTCTTTCAAGGTCTCTTAGAACTGAGAAGAGGTTGATACGCCATTTAAGATAAGTGATCATATAATCCTCTGTTCTAGATATCAGCCGGACAAATACATGGAACAATGTCTTACTTATTGTCCAACAGTTTGTTTCCTGATTCCCGATTTGTTTGACAAAGAACTTAATTAAACACATCAACTTAGTTCTGACCGGGCCTGGTACATAGGTCAAAACAAAATCATCGAGGGGCCCAGATATCAACTTCTAATCCAAGAAGGAACAGATAAACTTCGACTCATATGTTTGTTCTACCACTCATTGAATTACACACAAAGCACGTTTTATAACATCGAGTTACCAATACGTTTTCGTACAATCAATGCATAACCAACTCGTAAGTAACAAATCATATCTCTAGGTTTGAAGACTTATATGATATTACCCTCTCACGATCACTCGAGATAAAATTCCATGAAGTGATTCCAGTGAGCGTGGGTTGTGTCCAATGCTCAGAACTTATGAGCACTCATGATTGTTGTAGCCATGTCCAACACCTTAGACCTCTACAACCAATCATGACAGTCTTGATTCATACCTACTTCCGACATATGACCGACTGTGGAGGTTTGAATAATATGTGAAACCCCAACATACTATTCTGGAAGTCAAAACATGCAAAAGAAATTATAGTAAATGATTGACAAAAGATAACAACACTTTAATCATAAATAAAACACCTTTTATTCATCATCTAATGTCAATTACACTTTACAAATTTCATAATTTATCTAACTACTAAAACTTATATCATCCTTCAGCCCTATGCTCCGAGCATGTTGGAGATGCTTAACCCTACTCATTCCCTTCGTGAGGGGATCTGCTGGGTTCTCATCCGATGATACCCTCTTTGCCACGAGGATTCCTTCTTCTATGCGATGTCTGATAAAATGATATTTTCTGTCGATGTGTCTGGATCTTCCGTGATCCCTAGGTTCCTAGGCTAAGGCAACCGCACTTTCACTATCACAGAAAATTTCCATGGGCTTCTTTATAGCTGGTACAACTCCAAGGTCTCCAATGAAGTTCTTTAGCCATATTGCCTCCTTTGCTACCTCGCTCGCTGCTATATACTCTGATTCACAAGTGGAATCAGCCACTGTCTCCAGCTTGGAACTCTTCCAAGTGATTGCTCCTCCGTTTAAGGTAAAGACCCAGCCCGACTGAGAGTGGAAATTATCCCTATCAGTCTGGAAGCTAGCATCACTATACCCTACAACTCTGAAGTCATCACTCCCACCGAGGGTAAGGACCCAGTCCTTAGTCCTCCGTAGGTACTTGAGGATATTCTTTAACGCAGTCCAGTGAGCCTTGCCAGGGTTCCCCTGATACCTGCTAACCATGCTCAAGGCAAAGGCTACATCAAGTCGTGTACACGCCATAGCATACATGATCGAGCCTACTGCTGAAGCATAAGGTACCTGACTCATTTATGCTATCTCAACCTCGGTACTTGGGCTTTGTGTCTTACTCAATCTGGCGTTACTCTGGATGGGTAACTCTCCTTTCTTGGAGTTCTGCATGCTGAATCTCTTCAACACCTTGTCCAATTATGTACTTTGACTAAGTCCAATTAGTCTCTTACTCCGGTTTCTCAAAATCCTTATCCCTAGAATATAGGCAGCTTCTCCTAGGTCCTTCATAGAGAAACACTTCCCAAGAACAACCCGATTTCATTAAATTATTACAAAAAGGTTTTCAATACAATTTATTTAGAGTATTCCCAGAATCACATCACAACATAAACATGAGGAGCGATACGATCACGCCTTCACCTTGCCACGGTCTCCTGAAGAACCTGAAAAACATTAAACCACAACTGTAAGCCCGAAAGCTTAGTGAGATATCCCCAAAATACCAACCATATATACCATACACGCATAACATGCCATATCATATCCGATCACAGAACAGCCATGCACTTCGGGTCTACTGTGTGACTGGTCCGCCGCACCGGCCAACAGTCCACCTGGTCCACCCTCCGAGTCTAGCCATATGCATCGAGTCTGCAGTGTGATTGGTCCGCCCACACCGGGCCTTCAATCCACCTGGTCCACTCTCTGAGTCTACAGTATGACTAGTTCGCCTGCACCGGGCCTTCAGTTGGCCTGGTCCACTCTCCGAGCCTCGACACATCTGGTCCGCCCTCTTGGGGCTTACAGCCTATCCGGACCGCTCGTTGGGCCTTCGGGACAACCGGTCCGCCCTGGGTATCTTGGCCTACAGCACAAAGCAGGACCCACCTCAACCCAACTCCAGTCCAAACATCCATGTGCACATAAACATACAATCATATAACAATTCACAGTCAACAAGCCGATCAAACAGATCACATAGCATATCATCATCCTAACCAGGATACCGACCTAACCGGTCACTAGCATAGCATCACCCTACATATCAGGATACCGACCTCAACCAAGTCTCTAACATTCACCATCCTAGCTACCAGGATGCAAACATATCAAAGCAATAACATAACAAAAATACCCGGATCTCAATCCGATAAAGGGCCGACCTTGGTGCCTTAGACCCTGTTGATATAGTGAGGATAACTCACCTCGCACTGCCGAAACTCTAAATTGAAGAAGCAGATTCTCGAATCACCGACTCACTGAAAATCCCGAACTAGCCAACATAGCACAAATAAACATTAGGCCAAACACAATACTCTTCTAAGGGTAAATTGACCATTTTACCCCTAACTCGATCCGACCCAACACTAGGTAAGCTCCCAAGCCCACCAATGGCCCAAAGTCCAGAAGTCCAAAACAAAGCCCATTATTGGCCTAATTTACTAAATTGGGTCCGCCTCACCAAATGGGCCTAAACTCATGATCCATAACAACCAATGGGCCCAAAATACTCTAACCATAATGTCCAGTCACGGCCCAAAATCCAGCAGCCCATATAACAGCCCAATCCTTAAGGCCCAAAATGAAAAGCCCAACAGAGGGAGTACGCTGGGCATACCCTCCTTGGTACGCTGGGCGTACACGCTGATTCGCAATAGGGGATCGGGGCACTGACTCGCTACGCGGGGCGTACTCGCTTGTTACGCGGGGCGTAACTTCGCTACTAGACCTGGCAATGGGGCGGGTTTGGAGCGAATCGACCTTGATCAAAACCCTTTTAACAAATTTCAAAATCCAATCCAAACCCGCTCCGTAACCCGCAGGGTTTTAAATAATCAAACCCATACCCTTATCCACCGAATCAGCAGATATCCAAACCCGCCCCGTAACCCGTAAGTTTTTTGAATAATCAAACACATTTTACTTAAATCATAAAATCACATTTATTAAATAAAACTAAGTTTTGATTTAGAAAACACATTATGTACTCGAGGACTTTCTATTGGAATTAAAATCATTATTTTAGTTACTTCCAATTGGTTTTTGATCGTCGATTGCATTGATAGAGAATAGCAATTACAAACTTTATTCTGCTTGATAAATGACCTTATTGATTTATAAATGAAATTGGTGATTACATGATGAAATATAAATGAAATGAAATCATGACTCTTGGGAGAAAACTGGAAGTCTAGAAGTTGAGTCCTCGAGTTCTATGTAAAAACAATTTAGTCTTTGGCCTTTTCTCTTTGGACTTCTGATTGGAATTTAATGTAAGCTTTAGGCAATATAAAATATAAATTTGTATTTCCAAAATTTATATGGGGCGGGTTTTAAACGGAGCGGATCGGTGATGATCCATACCCGACCCTTTTAATAAAAGGGTTAACGGGTACGGGTCGTTAACGGGTAAACGGATCAAAAACTATGCTCCAAACCCATATAATAGTTAAGGGTTTGGATCGGATTAGGGTCAAAACCCGCTCCATTGCCAGGCCTATTCGCTACTCATTAAGTCCCCATAACTTCTTAATGGCTTAAGCTCTTAAGCCCAAACTTCAGATCCCTAGGCTAAACATGCCTAAGATTCATAAAGTCTCAAACTTTATCACTTGGGACGTCCATAAAGCTCTTAATCCAAGGTCTTAATCCATTAAGACCCACATATCTCACACATGGAACAACCACAACCCTTGGGACCTTATTTTTCTCACGCAAGACCTCTCCAAAGGTCTGAAAGGACAGATAATCTTGACCAACTCAAAACATGCATCAAAATGAGGACTTTTGGGACAAGAATGGTGTCAAAGCTTCACAACACATAGATCTACACAATATGAATGTCAAGCAAGAAGCTTTATACCTCAAATAGGCTCCAAAGGATGATGTCTTCCCAGATCTACAAGCTCCAGCCGTTTCTCTCCTTCCTTGACAACTTCTCCTTTCTTCCTTTATGCTCTCCTTTGCTAATCCAAGCTTTCCAAGACCAAACACACCCAATCAAGGAGGTGGGACGACTATCTTAGGGTTTCTAAGGTTAAGGGAGAGCTTATGGAGGCTAGGGTATGCACCAACATGTTCCTTATATAGTGGCTGACCCTAAATTTAGGGTTTTAGAACTCTGAGAGTACGCTAGGCGTACTCAACCTTGCACCTGCATCACTTACCCAATTATGCTGGGCGTAATCCCAGCTTACGCTGGGCGTACTCGGCGAGTCCCCAAATTTCATACTTGCCCCTCATTTTCCACTTTTCCCACAAGATGACCAAAATATCATTTCTCTTAAATCCCGGGGACTCACAATTAGGTACTCTTAGGAACGGGGCGTTACAATTCTCCCCCACTTAAATTAGGCTTCGTCCTCGAAGCCCTCGGCACCTCTACTCCAGAACTTCTCCCGCCACGCACCACCTGGCATTAACCCAACCAGGTTCCTCAAGACGCAACCATCGAAACCCGAAACTCATTTTCTGCTTTCTAGCGGTGTCCTGACTACCGCCTCAAGCCGGCCACTGGCTTCACCCTCTGATAACCACACCTATCAGGCTCCACACTTATCAACCGAGTACCACTCCATGGTACTTTCTCGATCCTGATCACAACAATCACTTGGCTCTTACGAGCTAGATATAACCCTGAACCACCGGGTTCCCGTTCCGAGTCCAATTCTGTCCACTCCATGCTGACAGAATGACACATTCTTCAGCCCTAGAGCAACTCCCATGAGTTCTCCTCTAGCAATCACATGCACATGCTGAACTAGCTCTAGTACCCTCGTAATGGAAAAACCCGCCACACTAACGACACCTCCAAACATCCCCCAGGATGAATCACTACTACATACACAATTCCTCGATCAGAATCAAACTGGAAATCCAAGACTCCCTCCCAGCATCCTTTCCGAGCCTCTTGGCTTTACCCTCGCGGAAATCCTTCCGCAACCTCAGCAGACATCCCATCCGGATGTGTTTCCATACCACTGCCGCAATCATGCTACCCAAAGGCCCTAATTGGATCACTCCAATCACAACTCTGCGCTGCTGCTTTCACTTCTGTGAACTTACACTCCCTCTCGGAACTACATTCCTCTCTCTTTCCCTACCAAGGGAATCCACTTGGCCACCTTGTCACTACGACAAGTGCCACGGTGCTCGCCCGATGCTACACCACTCCCTTATAGCATAACCGCTATCCATGCAACACACATGCTCTGAATCTGCTCGCAAGGACTCTCGAGTCCATGCACCATCTCCACTAATCGAGATCAATAACCAGGGCCAGACCTTCCAATGCTAACATATCGCGACATACTCAATCCATTACCTCGAACCGATCTATCAATACCTACAGAGTCTTCAGCATGAATGGACCGCCTTACCAGGCCTTCAGCCAATCTGGACCATCTCTCAGAACCTTCAGCCAATCTGGACCGCCCTCCAGGGCCTTCAGCCTGGCTGGACCGTTCTCCGAGCCTTCGGCCTGACTGGTACGCCTATCGGCCTTCAGTCTATCCGGTCCGCTCAACTAGCATCCATTATTCCGAGTCATCTCTCCGGGAAACCCTCCCATGCATACTGTTCTAGCCCTCTAGGGGTTCCGAACTCTATCTCCATCATACATACTTAATCCCGGCCTGATCCCAGGCCCTCCACAATCAAATGCCCTAGGTCTGTATCCCGCCCCACATGCCTGCCACTTACTCATACCAGCCTACCCTCTTGGCTAACAGAACACTGCTGAATCCCAAGAAGCTAAACATCCTCCAATGCTCATCGATCTTCCGGAGAATTTTCCAATTCTCCCCCACTTGTAGCACTGACTATCAATCACCGGTCGCCAACATCGACCTCCTTCAACAACCTTACACAACACAATCACTTACATGAGAACTGCGTCCCGCAAGCGCAAACAACCTTCACAAAACACATATCAACGCTGATCGACCCGAACTCAAAAGAAACTCGATCTGCACCTAACCACTCCTCAGAATGCAGATGCTACCCATCCCTCAAATCAGACGCCAAATTTCCACTAATAACCCCCATGAATGATAACTCACGAAATTCCCAACACTAACCCATAACCAAACCATAACCCTCAAAGAACAACGAATACCGCACCAAAAATCACACAATGAGACTAGAAGATAAACAATACTCCACAATAACCATAAGATAAACAAGACATCAAGAAAGAAACATACCCGCGGCTGCATCCGACACTGCTCTAACCTCCTCTGTTGCAAGATGAAAAGCACGACCCTGAGCCCTTGGGGGCTCCGCTCCACCCTGACCTCCACCCGTGATCCTCAAAGTCGCCGGTGCTGGAGTCTGCACCGGTCCTGCAGCAAGCTGTGGACAGTTGACCCTCAAGTGCCCAACCTGATGACAATGATAACGAATCCTCAAATCCCGAACGGTGATGACTGTCGACAATCCCTCGCATAGTGCCCCTCCTTTCCGCACTTGCGGCATGCACCATCGGACTACAAACTCCAGTGTGACCCTTCCCACACATCCCACAAGCGTGGCTGCTCTGATCTCCCACCCTAGTATCAACGGTCTTGGACCGTTTCGGCGCCGGCTGCGACTGCACCGGAGCCTGCCTCAGCTTACGTAACTGCAACTCAATCTCTAACTCACGCCGCCTGGCGGCCTCCTGCAACTCCATTAAGGTCTCGCACCTCTGCATAGACACAAACTGTCTGATATCCCTCTTGAGCATGCTCAGATATCGAGACATATGAGCCTGCTCCGAAGTGAACTCAGGGCAGAACATCGCCCTCTCAGTGAACATCCTGGTGATCTCAGTCACCAACTCCGAACCCTGCTTCAGCTCAAGGAACTCCTGAGCCAATCTCTCTCTCAACTTGCGGAACATAACGAGTGCTGAACATCTCTCTGAACTGATCCCATGAAACCGCATCCCTCTGCGCATCCGAATATGACCCCGTGGTCAATCTCCACCAATCCTTCGCCACGAGCCTCAACAGGTTCAGAGCACACCTCACCCTCGGATCAGCAGGGCATGAACACGTGAAGAAACACCCCTCAACGTCCGATAACCATCTCATAGCAAAAATCGGGTCCTGAACTCCATCAAAGGTGGGAGGCTTCGTATTATCGAAGTCCCGATACTGAAAACCCCGACCAGCTCCTCCCTCTGCCGCTGTTACAGCCGCTGTAGCCGCCACGGAAGTCGTCTCTGTGAGAGCTGCATAGCGCTCATCAAAATACTCAACCATGGCGGTCTTGATCGACCTAAACAGTTCCGACAACTCAGCCCGGAACAATGCAACAGTCTCATCACGCAGGATCTCACGAATCCTCGCATCCAACTCACATGTGCTCATCTGACCAATAACCTCGGGCGGTACTGACCCGCCCGAAACTCCCTCTCCTGCTCCCGATCCTGACCTGGATCCACTCCTAGCATGCCTCGGAATCTCCATACTGAAAAACACCACAAAATTTCAGATTCTTCCCACTATCCCGGGAACCAACTCTCAATCCAACCCTAGAGGTCATGGCTTCCCTGATACGCGTATGGGTCCTGTGCTTTCAGTAGTATGGGCCCATACTACCTTCCACACCTACCCATATTTGTATGAAGTACTACCACAACACCCTAGTGAAAACATACATAACAATCGCTCAACCCTCATTACTAGAGGAACACTGGAAATCTCACACAAGGAAACCCTAGGTTAACAAGCATCATAAATCAGGCAACATTATCATGAAATCCTGAAGATCCCTAGCCTAGAACTAGCATGCTGTTCTATCAAAGCTTAAAAAACAAATATCATGTATGGTAATTTGGGGTTACTTACTGGCTCCGGCTGATCGTACCTCCGCGTCCTCCTTTACTCATTTTGAAAACCATTTTAATTTCTCTTTTGAAAACTCTCCTTGATTTGAGACTGGAGTCACACGAGTGTTCCTCCAATTCACTCAAACCAAGGCTCTGATACCAACTTGTAACGACCGAAAAATTCCAACCAATTTAAACTTTTCAAAAACAACCTGATTTCATTAAATTATTACAAAAAGGTTTTCAATACAATTTATTTAGAGTATTACCAGAATCACATCACAACATAAACATGAGGAGCGGTACGATCACGCCTTCGCCTTGCCACGGTCTCCTGACGAACCTGAAAAACATTAAACCACAACTGTAAGCCCGAAAGCTTAGTGAGATATCCCCAAAATACCAACCACATATACCATACACGCATAACATGCCATATCATATCCGATCACAGAACAGCCATGCACTTCGGGTCTACTGTGTGACTGGTCCGCCGCACCGGCAACCAGTCCACCTGGTCCACCCTATGAGTCTAGCCATATGCATCGAGTCTGCAGTGTGATTGGTCCGCCCACACCGGGCCTTCAATCCACCTGGTCCACTCCCTGAGTCTACAGTATGACTAGTTCGCCCGCACCGGGCCTTCAGTCAGCCTGGTCCACTCTTCGAGCCTCGACACGTCTGGTCCGCCCTCTTGGGGCTTACAGCCTATCCGGACCGCTCGTTGGGCCTTCGGGACAACCGGTCCGCCCTTGGTATCTTGGCCTACAGCACAAAGCAGGACCCACCTCAACCCAACTCCAGTCCAAACATCCATGTGCACATAAACATACAATCATATAACAATTCACAGTCAACAAGCCGATCAAACAGATCACATAGCATATCATCATCCTAACCAGAATACCAACCTAACCGGTCACTAGCATAGCATCACCCTACATATCAGGATACCGACCTCAACCAAGTCTCTAACATTCACCATCCTAGCTACCAGGATGCAAACATATCAAAGCAATAACATAACAACAATACCCGGATCTCAATCCGATAAAGGGCCGACCTTGGTGCCTTAGACCCTTTTGATATAGTGAGGATAACTCACCTCGCACTGCCGAAACTCTGAATTGAAGAAGCAGATTCTCGAATCACCGACTCACTGAAAATCCCGAACTAGCCAACATAGCACAAATAAACATTAGGCCAAACACAATACTCTTCTAAGGGTAAATTGACCATTTTACCCCTAACTCAATCCGGCCCAACACTAGGTAAGCTCCCAAGCCCACCAATGGCCCAAAGTCCAGAAGTCCAAAACAAAGCCCATTATTGGCCCAATTTACTAAATTGGGCCCACCTCACCAAATGGGCCTAAACTCATGATCGATAACAACCAATAGGCCCAAAATACTCTAACCATAATGTCCGGTCATGGCCCAAAATCCAGCAGCCCAAATAACAGCTCAATCCCTAAGGCCCAAAATGAAAAGCCCAACAGAGGGAGTACGCTGGGCGTACCCTCCTTGGTACGCTGGGCATACACTCTGATTCGCAACAGGGGATCGGGGCACTGACTCGCTACGCGGGGCGTACTCGCTTGTTACGCGGGGTGTAACTTCGCTACTTATTAAGTCCCCATAACTTCTTAATGGCTTAAGCTCTTAAGCCCAAACATCAGATCCCTAGGCCAAACATGCCTAAGATTCATAAAGTCTCAAACTTTATCACTTGGGACGTCCATAAAGCTCTTAGTCCAAGGTCTTAATCCATTAAGACCCACATATCTCACACATGGAACAACCACATCCCTTGGGACCTTATTTTTCTCACTCAAGACCTCTCCAAAGGTCTGAAAGGACAGATAATCTTGACCAACTCAAAACATGCATCAAAATGAGGACTTTTGGGACAAGAATGGTGTCAAAGCTTCACAACACATAGATCTACACAATATGAATGTCAAGCAAGAAGCTTTATACCTCAAATAGGCTCCAAAGGATGATGTCTTCCCAGATCTACAAGCTCCAGCCGTTTCTCTCCTTCCTTGACAACTTCTCCTTTCTTCCTTTATGCTCTCCTTTGCTAATCCAAGCTTTCCAAGACCAAACACACCCAATCAAGGAGGTGGGACGGCTACCTTAGGGTTTCTAGGGTTAAGGGAGAGCTTATGGATGCTAGGGTATGCACCAACATGTTCCTTATATAGTGGATGACCCTAAATTTAGGGTTTTAGAACTCTGAGAGTATGCTGGGCGTACTCAACCTTGCACCCACGTCACTTACCTAATTATGCTAGGCGTAATCCCAGCTTACGTTGGGCGTACTCGGCGAGTCCCCAAATTTCATACCTGCCCCTCATTTTCCACTTTTCGCACAAGATGACCAAAATATCATTTCTCTTAAATCCCGGGGACTCACAATTAGGTACTCTTATGAACGGGGCGCTACATACAGACTCGTCAATTGGCTCAACAGGAGTTTCCTCCTCAAGTTGAGGGCTAGGGTTTGAAGTTCCTTCACCACTTGACTCTTGAAGTTCTTCAAGGTCAATTTGCCTCCCACTGTCTCCTTGGCTTATAAATTCTCTCTCTAGAAAGACTCCTCTTCTTGCTACAAAGACCACATTCTGACTAGGTCTGTAGAAGAGGTAACCAAAGCATCTTTGTGGGTAGCCTATGAAAATACACCTCTCGCTTCGGGGTTCTAGCTTATCATGAGACTCGCGCCTCACAAAAGCCTCGCAACCCTAAATCTTGATGTCATCTAGTTTAGGTAGTTTACCAGTCCACATCTCGTGAGGAGTTTTGGCAACTTTCTTTGTAGGGACTAGATTAAGAATATGGGCGGCAGTCTCTAAGGCATACCCCCAGAATGAGATTGGTAGCGAAGCCCGACTCATCATGGAATGAACCATATCCAACAAGGTTCGATTACGCCTCTCAGCCACACCATTCAACTGCGGTGTCCTGGGAGGTGTCAATTGTGAGACAATCCCACATTCCCTAAGATAATCGAGGAACTCTAAACTAAGATACTCACCACCTCGATCGGATTGAAGCATCTTAATGTTCCTGCCCAATTGATTCTTGACTTCCTGTTTAAATTCCTTAAACCTTTCGAAAGTATCTGACTTATGCTTGATTAAGTAGACATATCCATATCTACTGTAATCATCGGTAAAAGTCAAATAATAACGATTAGCATCCCTTGTGGCATGTTTGAATGGTCCATACACATCCGTGTGTACAAGGTCCAACAAACCTTCACCCCTCTCACAAGAACCTGTGAAGGGTGACTTTGTCATTTTCCCAAGTAAGCATGATTCGCAACTATCATCTGACTTTAGGTCAAATGACTCCAAGACTCCATCCTTTTGGAGTTGGCCTATGCGTTTCTTTCTTATATGTCCAAGACGATAATGCCATAGTGATGCTTTATCCAAGTTATTATTATTAACATAATCAATACACAATACATTATTTCCTAAGTTATCAACCACAAATACTGTTTCATACACGCCATCACAAGGTAACGCTTTAAAATAAAGAACATTATTAAAGAAAGCATTAATCGAACCAACTTCATTATCAAATGAAAAGGTGAAACCTTGTTTATACAATGCATGAAAGGAAATAATATTTCTTGCCATTTCTGGCGAATAACAACACTTATTCAAATCTAAACTAAACCCACTACTTAGTGATAAAATATAAACTCCAATCTTGGTGACAGGTGAGGCTTTCCTATTTCCCATGATCAAGTTTATTCTTCCTTGCTCCACATTTTCACTTCTTCTTAGTCCCTGTAAATCAGAACATATATGAATACCACAACCGGTATCAAGGACCCAAGAATTAGAATGGGGTGGGTTATTAGATAAGATAGTGTAAATACCTTCATGGTTGGGTTTAACTTTCCCATCCTTCACATCTTGTTGGTAATTTGGGCAGTTCCGCTTCCAATGTGCCTTTTCATGGCAATAGAAGCATTCAGCCTCTTTTGGGTCAGAAGAAGGAGTGATGAAACCTTTCTTGGTTCCACTTGAAGAAGAGCCATCAAGGGTCCTAACCTTGGTACCCTTCGAAGAACTCTTTCTCTTCTTCCCTCGTCCTTTCCTGATTGCCAAGACAGGGGTGGAGTTGGTAGGAGTAGGAGTAGTAACAACCGCCTTACCCTTAAGACCACTTTCCGCGGTCTTTAAGAGTCCTTGAAGTTTGCTGAGAGTGACCTCTTCCTTATTCATGTGGTATGTCATGCGGAATTGATCATAACATGAAGGTAAGGAGTGCAAAATAATATCTATTGCTAGCACCTCGGGGAAGTTCACATTAAGCTTCAGCAAGCGGTCCACAAATCATTGCATTTTCTGCATGTGGCCCGTGATGGGTTCTCCATCCTTCATTCGGGTTGTTATCATGGAGGAGATGATTTCATACCTCTCTTGTAGTGCACTTTGATGGTATCTTTCCATCAAATCTTGGTGTATTTCAAAAGGGTAGTAGTCCTCGTAGGACTTTTGGAGATCGGCTGTCATAGTGGCCATCATGATGCATGCCACCTTGGTGGCATCCCTTTTATGTGCCCTAAAGTCAGCGATTTCTTGAGGAGTAGCAACTGTCTCATCAATCTCCTTAAGCTCCTTATCGAGGACATATTCTTTGTCCTCGTAGCGGGTAATCATTCAGATGTTTCTGATCCACTCATTAAAGTTGGATCCATCAAAAGTGACTTTCCCACACAAGTTCATAAGAGAAAAGGAGCCATTAGGATTAGAGCCAGAAGCAATAGTGTTTGCAGACATCTGAAAAGAAGAAAAGTTTAGTTTAGAAATAGAGATAGTCCTTAATAAAACACCCAAATGTAGTATTAAGGCTAGGACCCAATCACAATATATTATACTTAGAAGAGGTATGCCGTAATCTAAGTAATAACATATCTGAAAGGTAGGTGAATGACGATTCACCAATTTCCACCAAAGTTGAAATATTAAAATATTTAATATGGTTCTTAGAAACTCCTATATTCTTTTGAGATTCAGTGAACTTTTCAAAGGCATGTTTCAATCTCGAGTGTGCCCTCCAAGTTTTATGACTGGGATGCCGAGGATTACAAAACGAGGTGTGAAGTAACCATGCAAATTACTTGGTGCCCTTAATAAATTACTCCTCAATCGATGTGCCGGTTAACCACACACGCTCCATCGATACTATGATAAATATTAAGTCACCCTTTACCTACCTTGTTAATTCCAAGTTAGTGTGCCGGTTAACCACACATGCTCCACTAACGACTTAGACAAAGTGTAAAGTGTAATTTTATGGATTAGCACCTTATTCACATTTTTCCTAAAGTAACTAAGATTGGGAATTTAATAAAACATTTAGTTACTTTATAATATTCATCATACTTTTAATGAGAATTTATAAGTCCTTGTCTTACCCGTTCGGCTAACGACCCTCCACCGAGTGCATGAACCTACTCGGCGAGTAGGTTGAAGATTCACATGAACTCGACGAGTCCCCCCATGGACTCGGCGAGTTCATCAGTCAGATTGCAAAAATATCGACTTTTTCAACTATTTAGCACAAATAACAAACAAACAAGCCTAGTCTCTAATACCACTGTTGGGTTTTGAGCATTCTAACACTTCCTAAGTGTACATGCAACCCTAATAACCTTGGATCTATGTTTGTCTAATTATCATGAAAAGTTGATTTCCAAGGCTATGATCCTATCTAGCATACATGGGGAACAATTCTAAATTGAATAATAGATAGAATTACGTACCTTGTTGTTGTAAGTGTTCCTTGAAACCTTGTGAGCCTAGCACCTCAAGTGTGATGCCTTAAATGCTTCACACAACACCAAATGCAAAATATAAACTTGAGAGAATACTCTAACACACTCAAAATCGGCCAAGCCCTCTTGTTTCTCTAGTGTCTCACTAGTGTAGCCGATTTTGGGGAGAGACATGGTCCTTATATAGTGTGTTGCATTAGCTAAAACCCTAATGTATCATGACTCTTCATTTCTCAATCCATGGGTTAACTCCATGGAGCATCCTATGGGTGGAACCCAACTTGATAATCCATGGAGCCTTTTAGCCCACTATATAAGATATGGAATATTTACACAATCTACCCATATATTTAATTTGTTATTCTTTTGATCACTTAATTAATTCTAAATTAATTCTTGATCAAAACTAATTAAATAATATTATTAATATATCAAAACTTATAATATATTAATAAACCATATGTGTTATTTCTCTCATTTAGTTTATCCAATTGCATGGTGCCATGCAACCCAAATGGACCATGCCGGGTGAGGTCAAGTATTTACCAGAAATAGTTATGGACTTAGACACCTTATCCAACAACTTGGATCAGGTACTAAAGCATTTTAGAATGGAAAATTCCAAGAAAAGGGAGTTACCAATCCAAAGCAATACCAAGTTGAGTAAGACTCAAAGCCCGAGTACAGAGGCAGAGGTAGCTGATATGAGCCGAGTACCTTACGCTTTCACAGTTGGCTCGATCATGTATGTTATGACTTGTACTCGCCCTGATGTGGCCTTCGCTTTGAGCATGGTCAGCAGATATCAGGGAAACCCTGGTAGAGCCCATTGGACTGCAGTTAAGAATATTCTTAAGTACCTTTGGAGGACCAAGGAATGGTTTCTTATCCTCAGTGGGAGTGATGACTTAAGGGTACGAGGGTAAAGTGATGCTAATTTCCAGACAGATTGGGATAATTACCGTTCGCAGTCAGGCTGGGTCTTTACCCTTAATGGAGGAGCAGTGACTTGGAAAAGTTCCAAGCAGGAGATTGTGGCTGATTCAACGTGTGAATTAGTGTACATTGCAGCAAGTGAAGCGTCGAAAGAGGCAATATATGTAACACCCAGAATCAAAAAGACCAAGAAATGAAAGAAAACCCTAAGTCAAATGGGTCAACTCGTCGAGTCCAAGGAGGAACACGACGAGTCGGAGCGGGAACCGGGGGATCGGGTAAGTGACCAACTCGGCGAGTCGGCCTCAAGGACTCGGTGAGTCTGGTCTGAAGAGTGAAAACCCTAAATCCGGGACTTTAGGCACTATTTATGCATCTTATTCTCTCAATTAGGGTTTCTTATAGCCCTTATAGTCCAGAACCCCAAACCCTAGCCACCATAACCATTTTTGGAGAAAGATCTACCCTTGGTGAGGTAATTTGAAGCTTGGAAGAGAGGAGATTCACAGTGGTGCAAGAGGAGACCTTGGATCTAGAGTTGGTGGAACTTTTTAGAGCATTTGGAGGTAATGAATTGGTATCCTTGGTTTTCTCCTTTCTAGATCCATCTTTCATGGAGTTTTAGGGTTTCTTTGAGAGTATGTGATGAGAAGTTGGTGCACAAGTTAGATCTGGAATTGAAACTCCAGATCTGAGCTCTATTTGGATTGAAAATGCAGAAAGCCATGTTAGTTGCTATGCAAAAGCCTTTCCCCATGAGTTGAGTTCCTCTCTAGCTTGGTTTTTGGTATTATGAGGCAAGAAGCACGTAAAGTTAGCAACTTTATGTTGCTAATGGACTCTAGGAACCCAGATCTATTGTTTGGAGCAAAGGAGAAGCTCTGTGACTCGAAATTATGGAAATGCAAGTATGGACTCGGCGAGTCTGGGAGATGACTCGGCAAGTCGGGCTAGATATCAGGCTTGAGTCGCGTAGTAACTCGGCGAGTTGGATGAAGATAGGCAGGAACTCGACGAGTTGGAAGAACAACTCGACGAGTCTGTTGAAGATTTTCTAGGACTCGGTGAGTCTGTTCTTGGACTCGACGAGTCAAGTCGTGAAACCCCAAACCCTTCAAGTTAAGACTCGTATCAGTGAGTGGAGTGGGGACTCAGTGAGCTGGGCAGGGCAGAACTCGGAAATCAGTAGACTTGGCGAGTCAGGGGCTGAATCGGCGAGTCGAGTCGCGAATGAAAGGATCCTGAGCGTATGAGCTCGGCGAGTCAGTAGGCAGACTCGGCGAGTAGGGTTGACCTGGAAGGTTGACTTTGACCAGGACTTTGACTTTGACTAGAGTTGACTTAGTTTAACTGTTGAAGGGCAGTTGGGACTAAGTGTTATATTTGGTATTAGTAGATCGGGGAGTCATTGGAGTAGCAGTGCGGGAGTTGTAAGATAGTAGTCAGTAGGGTATCAGCAAGAACTTCAGCGGTGCAGGTGAGTTTCCTTCCAGTAGGAACGGGTCTACGGCCACAATGCCGACCCGTTTAGTTAGCAGTAGTTCTGGACTTCGGTCCGATGCAGTAGTTCAGTATGCTTGGTGTCTCTGTGATTCAAGCATGTTTCTGTGTTATGTGTTCCGGACTTCAATCCGATGCAGTGTGTAGTATATGTGTTTATGCTAGTTGATATGTGTTCATGCTATGCTATGTTCAGTCAGTCCTGGACTTCGGTCCAATGCAGGGGAAAAGGTCCCAGTCAGTCCGAGCTTCGGCCCGATGCAGTTTCCGGACTTCGGTCCGATGTAGGGGGCAAGGCCCCAGTTAGTCTGGGCTTTAGCCCGATGCGGTTTCCAGACTTCGGTCCGATGCAGGGGGAAAGGCCCTAATTAGTTCGGGCTTCGACCCGATGCAGTTAGTGTGGGCTTTGGTCCAATGCAGTTTCCAGACTTCGGTCCGATGCAGGTGGCAAGGCCCCAGTTAGTTCGGACTTCGACCCGATGCAGTTTCCGGACTTTGGTCCGATGCAGTGGGCAAGGCCTAGTATATGCTTTATATGTTATTGTATGGTATGTGGTAGATTGGGGAGCTTACTAAGCTTTGTGCTTACAGTTTTCAGTTTTGGTTTCAGGTACTCAGTTTTCAAAAGAGGAGCTCGGGAAGATTGCAGTGTACACACCATAGCTAGTCAGCCTGGGATGTTTTACTCTGATAACATGAATATGTTTTGAACTAATACTCCAGATTTACGTTAAGAATTATGTTATGGTTTGACAATCATGGTTTAAGTAATGTTATTTAAACAAAATTTTTAGACTGTATTTTTGGGATGTTACAAGTTGGTATCAGAGCCTTGGTTTGAGGGATTCGGATACACTTCGGTGGGTCTGAACTCAAACTAAGGAAACGGTAAAAAGGTTTTCAAAAAAAAAAACATTTTCGAAAAGAATTTTGAGAAAAGAAAAGAGTTTTAGAAAAAGTGAAAAGAATTTTTTTTAGAAAGAAAAGAACTTTGAAAAGAGATAAAGGGTGTGGTGCATACAATCAGCCGAGCTCAAGTAAGTACTCCCAAATTACCCATACAAGTTATGTTATCGGTTTAGCTTCAGTTTCATATCAGTTCAGTTTCAGTTTCAGTAGAACAACATGCTAGTATAGGACTAAGGATCTAGGAGGATGCCTTATGTGCCTGCTTTATGTGTTTCAGCTTGATAAGAATTGCATGCTCACTGTTCGACTGGACTCGCCGAGTTCATGGGGAAGACTCGACGAGTCCATGACCAAATTCATCCTACTCGTCGATTAGGATCATGCACTCGACGAGTAGGTACGTGCTGGGCAGTTTTCTGGATTTTGTTGCTAGAAATGGGCTAGAATCATTATCCCAAACTGTTTTGGACTTGTAAAATCTGTTTTTCAAAGTGGTAATTATTGTGTTAACCCATTTTAAATGACTATTATCAAGTTTCAAGTTTTATATGTGTTTTTGTAGTTCTTAAAAAATGTTGATTATGAATGTTCATGCTTACACTACTAAAAAAACAGCCTTTTACGATGCGCAATGTGTGTCGTAAAACGCTCAGACGACGCGCAAATGCGTGTCAAGGAAGGCCATGTCATAACGAGAGACGACATGCTTTTGCACGTCATCTATTTACGACGTGCAATTACGACACGCATTTACGACGCGCATTTATGACACGCATTGCGTATCAAGGAAGATCTTGTCATAAAGGAAGATGACACGCATTTGCGTGTTGTACTCTTACAAAGCGCATTTACGACTCGCATTGCGTATCATTAAAGCCCCTGTCAAGAAAGGCCATGTCATAAATGAAGATGACACACATTTTTACGTATCATAATTTTAAATGTTTAAAAAATAATATTATTTACATATTTACTAATTTTCAAATTGAATTTGTATTTAATCTCATAATATAAAATAAAATATCATATACAAAAAATACAATCCATTACATAAAATTTAATGTCATACAAATAACCATTCCATGGAAAGATAAAACAAATCAATAGAAGTTGTAACAAAAATTTACAAACTAATTAGATACAAAAATATAAAAAAAAATATACCCTCAAATTCTTTTCAAAGTCTAATCTCCATGTCAGCTCTTCAACTCACTTCTCCGGTTTGTCCTTAGCTTCTCTAAGGGCTCCAGCATCTCTTGCAGCCTGTGACAACATATAGCTCCCATGTTGCAGCTTTTGATGTAATACAGTAACCATTATCCCATCTTATGTGGATCCCCTCACTTGGATATAGAAAGTCAAGCTCCATCACCTACACCAAAAACACATTAATCCACTCTCTAGTCATACTCAGAAGATACATTATTATTATTATAACTAGTATTATCATATAGCATTCAAATTTATCGAAAATAGAATTGTTTTCATATAAATCACATACCTGGACATACATGCTACATACATCACTTATCTCGATTCCATGCTAATAAAAAAAATATATAGGAAAATAAGTATACCTTAGGTCTTAAATATTCATGGACCTGAAATGTTGAAACTGGACCAGAGTCCATGTTGATGTCCCATAACTTCACAACACAAACTAACACCTATATGACTTAATTTTATATGTTATAGAAAAATAAATGCTGGATGAGTTGGTTTTTAAATGGACATGATAGAAAGTATCTAATACAACATAAGAGGAACAAATCAGAAACCTTAAGGGTCATGTAATCACGACTTAGGAAATTTAGGATTACAGTTAAATCAACACTTGTTGAACTGTTCTTGATGTCATCAACTTCAAAATTTACCTCATTCTGATTTGTAAGTTGATCCACTGTGAAAAATTTGAACACATTAGCAAATTTCTAAGAAAAGATAAAACTAAAACACATATCAAAGAAAAATATAATTATAAATAAAAAACAATTTTGATACCATATCTAGAAGGCAGATATCAAGGGCATAATAGTAATTTTTCTATATTACTAAGAAACTGTCGAATCCAAATGCATCAGCATCAATATTAGAATAATAAAGTAAGTACAACAGCAAAGCAGAAAAGTACTTTTTCCTCTTCTTGTCTAGCAATTGGATGCCCAGGCATAAGTATTGCCATCACTACCCCTCTGCTTCCTACAAACAAATATCAAAAGTAAATAATAATTTATTAATTTCAAACATATTTGAAGAAAAAGAAGAGATTAAATATCTGGTCTTTAAGTATCACAGGAAGAACAACCAAAGAAACTTCATGCTGCAGGACATTATATGGCATCTGCATATTTTCATAGGCATACCATCAACCAAAACAAGTTTAATAAAAAAGAAAAAAAACAGAGTGCTTAAGAATGTGAGAAATTACATTAACATGGGTCATCCCATATAAGAGCACTTCAGGGCAATGCTTAAAGGGTATTCAAGCAGCAATCGAACAGACTTTGCAAGGCCTCTTTCAGCCAGCTGGTATAAAACCTCCAAAAGATCAAGGCATAACCATGCATGATTTGCATACCCAGATTGAAACTTGGGAGTATTCCACCTATGTCCACAGTGGGACAAAAATAAAAATATCATGTGTTGATGATACAATCTTGAAATATATAAGAATATATGGAGATAAAGATGAATTAGAGGAGGCGATTTCAAACCATTTAAGTGAAAATGGGTGAATTTCGGTTATTTTTTATTGATAACATGTCAAATGGGTAAAATTAAAACTTTAGCTAGAGAGAAAATGGTTTAAAATTAAAAAAATTGGATAATTACTCCAAGCATAATTTTTAATAAACCATATTATATAGGGTTATCACTAAATTTGCTAAAGAACTTTTCAAAATGTTTTCAAGCTGCCAATAAACACATCTTAGTTTAAAAAGGTAAACAACTCATTTTTTTACACATATTTACCAATTATATCAGGTTGAACGTGTTTGCAACTTGAAGACATTTTGAAACAATTCTTTCTCAAACAAATTTAGTGATAACTGATAACCCACCCTATTATATATTACAAGGGTTACTTGCATAAAAATGAAAGTTGATTAAGCTTTTATGCAATTATGCAATTCTCATGGTTAAATATAACAGTGAATTGTGATTTCTCCATCGAACAAGTTTCTTTATTTCAATGGAATGAAAATGAACCATTCCATTCCTTTCATGATTCCATCATACCAAACACTAGTGCTAGTGCTAGATTAGCTTAAGGCCTAAGAATTTTAAAACTTGAAAGTGCATGAAACATAAATTAGGTCTCAATCTCAACCTACATTCGGATGAAGTGTAAATAAATGAAATTATTAGAATATATTCATATGAATGTAATGATTTAATTATATGGTGTTTAAGAAGAATTTTTTAGTCAATTCCTCTCGAAGCTCAGGAAGACCTTCATCTGCACCATATCGACTGATTGAAGACTCCCACACAAGCTCTTTCATCTTTTCTAAAGCAGGTTTTGGTGGTTGCCAATACACAACACCCTGTTTTTTAAGAAAAAACAATTACGAAATAAACAAACATGTCTCTTTTCGGGAAATTGCAAATTTAATCACCTTTCATCATCGCCTTTAAAAACTTCAAATAAGGACCAAAATTGCAAGATTTGGGACCAAAACAGTTATTTACTTTAAATTAAATTAAACAAACACCATGAGTGAGAGTTTGCATTTGCTGATGTCCTTGACTGTGTGAAAGACTTGGAGTTTGCTGATGTGGAACACCACCTTGACTGTGTGAAAGAGGCTGTTGTTGTTGTTGTTGTTGTTGTTGTTGTTGTTGTTCCTTTTGCTGTTGTTGTTGCTGTTGTTCTTGAGGCTTCTGTTGTTGTTCAAACAAAGCCAATTCCTCCGGTTTCTCCCATTGTATGTATTTCAACATATCAATCAATTTAAAAGTAAATAAATAAATAAATAAGAGTTACCTTGCTTTTGCCAGTTGCACTATTGTAGTAATACTTATATCCATCAGGGGACGTGTGCTCAGTCCAGTTACATTTCAAGGATGGCATGAGCGGAGCAGAATTAGGTTGTTGCAATCTAGCAGCAGGAGGAGGTTGCTGAGGTGTGATAAGTTGCAGTTGTTGTTGAAGCTATGAGAAGGCTTTTTGAGACGACTGGTAACTCGCCTGTAAAGTTTGTTTTTGCTGAGTCAGCATCTGAGCGAGGGGTGAAGCTGACTGGTGGACAGGTGGCACCTGATACTCATTTTGGGGTAACATTGTGTTGAAACCATGTGATAGTGTTTGACCACTGGAATTGGGTGCTCTTGTTGTTGACCAACTGGTCTTATGGTGTTGGAGGATGGAGGCTGCGGTGATTTATTTGAACTGAATGCGTTCATCTTAATTGGTCACCTCAATCAAGAATTAGTACCCACTTATCAAATAAAAGAAAAAGAAATAACTTAATGCATTCATCTTAATCGGTCACTTCAATCAAGAATTAGTGCCCTAAATCATCGGGTCTCTAAGTGTAAGAATATTAGTGAGATTATGATGGGAACCAGAGTCCAAATTCACCCGTGGCTGATGACTCTGAAGGGTTTGGGTTCTCAGAGAAGGACTCGGTAGGCTGAGCCAAGTCCTTGTAAGGGCTATTTGAGGTCCAATGGTCTCCTTTCTTCCCACATGTCCTACATACCATCAATACATCTCCTCCTTTCAACATTTGGGCTAATGGGTCTCTAGCTGCATTTGAGTCTTCAACTTTTGTACCTAAAAGACAAAACTTCACATTCACAATCTGCATATCTAACAAGCAGCAATGAAATTGAGATAGATTCCTAAGTTTTTAAATCGGTAGTGATTGACTATTGTCATGATGATTGATATGTGCATAGTGAATTTCAACTGAAACTGTTGATCTAGGCAATAAACCTGATGTAGAAAACTAGGGCTAGATGTAAATAAAGTAATAAACTTCTTCAACTACATATGCCTTAACAATTTCACATAAATAATTATAAAGGATTGTTACAATTATATGAAATTCAGATCTAGGGATGACGTACCTGGAGCCCTTGGTCGCTCAAAGATGATTTCCTTGGTAGAAACCATGGTGAGTCTGGCGCCAACGTCCTCTTGAACGGCATCACCAACTTAGGCCAAGAACGCCTCTCCATGGCGCACTTGCTCAGCCAAGCATTAGTGAGTTTACGGACGCGTGTGGTGGTGGTAATCTTAACCCGATTACCTTCGTCGTTGAGTTTGTACTCAATAAACTTCTTCAACCCGTGTTCGTCGGGTCCAATAACCTGTTTTGGCGGCAAAAATAGTCATAGTCACCGCCATCATCTTCTTCCTCCAATGCGCCCCATCTGGATTTTTGAGCCATGTCTGCGAAGCTGCTAGAATTGTTGCTGAGGGAAAATTAGGGTACGAGATTCGAAGTGGTAATGTGAATAAGATGAAGATGTAATGAAGTCGGTTGTTGTGATTCTCTAGGCTTCAAAATTGATATATTTTTTCGATTCTTTCAAGTTTGAATCAGAATATGAGAAAGAGTTAGGGAAATCAAGAGTGCAATGCTCATCCTTGTTAGGTTGAATGGTCGTGATTGTGAAGATGAAAGATAGAAAAGAGTAGAAAAGAACAAGGCGGCTTTTTGAAAATTTTGGGGATTTCATTTTCCCAGGTTACCAAGAGACGTGCGTTTCATATGAGTTGTTTAGATTAATAGAAAAATTATGTGATAATGTGTTTTTAATCCAAATTAATCTAGAGTTAGTTCACAAAATATGTTTTTGTAACTTGTCTTCAAGTTATATGAAAAGTCATATTTATGAATGTTAAAACTCATAAAAGGTTTCATAGGTTACATAAAATTGAAGAGTCTTTTTCATTAAATGGTTTTATGACTCCATAACTTGCCCTCAAGTTATGGATGTTAAAAAGTCACTTCTTTAAAAGGTGTCATTAAAGAATAAGGAGTTACATAAAATGAAGAGTCTTCATTTTAATGTACATTAAACTCATAAGTTATGAATATGAAAGGTTTTGAATAGTTTCACAACTTGCCCTCAAGTTTTGGAGTTTGTAAAGTCACCCCCCATGTACACTTTAATTCCAAACCTTAGAATTTTAAAAGTTAAAATTCAAACTTTATGGACTTCATTAAATTAATTAAAGTGTTTAATTAAAAGAGTTAATAATTCCATAAAGACATGGTTTAAGTTTAATTAAATTAAGAGTATAGTTTAATTAATAGATTAAACCACCAAGTATTTTAAATGTTTAAAATACACCCTTATACTATTATTATAATTGTAGTTATATAGATATGTATAAGATAAAGTCAATCTTACCATTAGTAGGCCTCATTCACGAAGTCGGTCTATAAGGGGGTATAAGGTTACTGCTTATAAAATGGCAGTTTAATGGGTGTCCACTCTCACTCACCGCTTCCTTGACTAGTGGAGGGTCGTTAGCCGAATGGGTAAGAAATGACTATAATTCTCCCTTCATTAAAAGTATAATGATAAATACTAAGTAACTAAATGTTTATAAATTCCCAATCTTAGTTACTTAGGAAAATGTGAAATAGGTGCTAACCCATGAAATTACACTTTGTACCTTACCAAGTCGTTAGTAAAGCGTGTGTGGCTAACCGACATGCTAACAAGGACTAGTAAGAGTGGCAAAGGGTAACTTGACTTTATTATAGATCGGTGGAGCGTGTGTGGTTAACCGGCACATCGATTAGGTGATAAAGTTAAGGGTACCAAGTATATTTGCATGGTTATTCACACCTTGTTTGTGATCCTCGGCATCCCAGTCACAAACTTGAGAGGGCACAATCGAGATTCAAACATGCCATTGAAAGTTCAATGTATCTCAAAAGATCTAGGAGTTTCAAATCCAATTAAAACTTAATTATATTTTGTTTTTCATGGTGGAAATTGGTAAATCGTCATTTACCTACCTTCAACTATTGTATAACTCGGATTACGACATCCCTCTTCCGGTTATAAATAGGTTGTTGGGTCCTAGCCTTAATATTTCATATTGGGTGTTATATTAAGGACTTTAAATCAACTAACTTGAATTTCTCCCTTATAGATGTCTAGTTTAGACAACTATGGTCTTCCCAAGTCTTTAGGAACAAGTTTCCTAATGCAGATGATATCCCAAAAGGCAATCAAGCTAAAAGACTAATCCCTTTATTGAGCACTAATGGGACTGGAAATCATACTTCATTTCCTCCACCAATTCTCCCTAACCCACAAGTTTCAAGACTTGATAAGTTCTAAGTCACTCAACCCCTATTGGCAAACAAAGTCTATATGTGCTTAGGTCTTGGATATTAAGTCACATATTGACAAGCCGGGAGAGTCGGGTGTCAAAGTCTTAAGGAAAGTTGGCTATTGACTGGGTTCTTTAGTCACTTCCTCATAACAGACTATAACATGACCCTTAATGATCTTACATGTTTGCTTGATGATGCTGAATCAGCAATGATTTAGAGCATTGATAAAGCAAATTAGATTGGAGATCTACTTCCTAAACCTATTTGGACATTGACATTAGTAACATGGGAAGTCCGGAAAAACTTTCTCTTCCCAATTGAAAGGGGTCAGCCATGGTCAAGTCGTTTGACCTAATGGTAAAGAGAAAGGTTAAGTCTATGATAGTCCCGTGTACCATTTCCAAAGAGTCCATATGTTTCCTTTGCCAATAGGAGGGGTATTGGTTGCGAAGCTGTCGAATTTACCTGAAACCTCATAAGGATGGTAAAGTCAAAAGTTTGACTCTACTTCAGGTAAAGTCCGTTATCTAACTCTATTAAGTATCTTTTGGATATTCTTAGTACATTATGTAATGTAATTACATTTTGATGTTTTTGAAGAATCAAAGGAAGCTTAAAGAAAATGTGTGCTGATTCTGATCGCATGGTTCTATGACCAGAATTTTAAGCCACTGCATAAGAGTTATGAGATATTGCTTAGGATTAGATAACAAAAAAGTTTTCATATGAATTTGCATTGTAAGGATAAGTTGTCCGTAGTTTTTAAAGTAAAATAAAAGTTTTGTTTTTATTTATTTTAAGTATCCTTACAAAGGCATTTGTGAAAAATTGTTGCTTATATGTTTCCATTGATAAGCAATATTGGAAAAAGAATTTGATTTATTTGTTTGTGGTAATGTCATAATTCATCAAATAAGGAAAGATTCTCATCACCCAAGTTTCAGTTGGATAGAAACTTTGAATCATGCAAGTTGTATTGTGTGATGAATGAGAATTTTCATCTTTGGCAAATTAAGACTAAGACCTTGTTCACATGTATGTGTGAGTCAAGTGAAGGACTAAAGGATTGGGTACACTTGGTTGTGTGCTAGTCAGGTCCACCACAAAGGTTGATAATCTTATTCGTTATGATTTACTAAAGTTTAGTAAATATGATTATGCTTACAAGTTTAAGTGTAATTCTGAAACATTCGAAAAGTTCAGTGTATGGCAGAATGAATAAGAAGAATCAAATAAGGCAGAAAGATAAAAGTTTCTCCAACCTGAAGAGATGGGAGAGTACTTGTGTATCTTGTTTTATGATTGTCTTAGTAATTATGGAACCATATCACAATTGATCCTCTAAGGACACCTTAGTGTATTTGTTGGCTAAGGAGAGGAATCGTGTATTGTGGAAATAGTTAAATCAAAAGATAAATCATACTTCAATCCAAAATCAAATCTTAGAGTCATACTCCAAGATTGAGCCTTGAGTGACTTAATCTTTAGAAAGTTCATAACGCTTGTCAAATGTAGAGGAAGATGTTTCCTATTCTTCTACATTTGCAATTGGTAAGTTGTAATGTTTTGGATAAAACAAAGACCAACTTAGACCAATTGTGTGAAGTGTTTAACTTGATAAGAATCCATACTAACTCTTGAATATTTGTTTTGCCCAAGAATGGTTCTTGACAAGAGAATCTTATATGTCAAGAGGATAGTGGGAGTCTTAAAAAATCTTGAGATGGTTTCAAGAACTAATCAAGAGTATTGTTGATCACTAGCCCATGACTTGAGGTTTGTAACCTATCGTGTTGACATTTCTGTGTCTATTCCAGTAAAAATCGACTATTCTTGTGAGTTCTATGAGTTCTCAGTTGTTTGCATAACAACCTAGAAGCAATGGTGGGCATTGTGCTACCAGTTGGCAAGAAATTAAGATTGAACAAGTTCAGTCCATATGAGTTTGGATTTCTCACTGACCTTGTCTCATGATTATGGTTATGACAAATTCACATGGATAGGAACACTTACACCATAAAATATAAGTGTCATAAGGTTTCTCTTCGATTCATGAAAATGATGGTAAGGAAACTCTTCCACTAAGTATATTTTAACTAGATAGTAGTTGTGATATTTGCATTCTCATGTCGTTAGTGGAGCGTGTGTGGTTAACCAGCACACTAACTAGTGAGAATGGCAAAAGGTCTAGACAAACATGTGATCTATCTAAGGAAAGGTGTATGATTTTTATAAAGTCTTATCAAAGCATCTAGTATCAGAAATCTGAACTTTTGTAAGAAAGTCAATAAAGTATTGTTTTTTTCTAGAAGTCCAGCTGATTTCTAAGTACATGTCAAAGCTAGTAGGAGCATAAGTTTTATGCTAGTAAGATAATAATCATTATGCTAGTGGGAGAATGATTATTATATTAAGTGTTGCAAGTAAGCAATGTTAATTATAGAAAACAAAAGGTTTCAGTTCACTTTGAAAAGTTGTTTTCTTATAATTAAAGGAGAGGATTTTATACTTCATCCCAATTATACAAGCTTAGATTGAGATTTTAATCAACTTCAGTCAAGGATATATATGAATTTTATGTTAGAATGGTTCAACGTAAGGAAATTCTATATGTGTTGCGTTCCCAAAATTCAATTATGATTACGGCATACCTCTTCATAGTTCGAATTGTAAGAACATGGAAAAGAAAAAATTTATAGCATGAATCGTGTCCTATATGCTTCGGGTATAGGTTCGATTACATGTGCTATAATCCGGTCTAAATTTTCCAAATGCCTAGGGCATTAAGATGAAAAAAGGAATAGAACTGGAAATGACTAAAATGATTAAGCAAATTGTCGAGGACAATCTGAGGTTTACCAAAGATTGGTTGCTCATGGACAATTGGAAGTATAGAGTAAGGACTATATTGACATATTTTGAAAAAGAGGCAACTCTTTTTCAAAAGTGATGGTCAAAATGGGAATATGGAAATGTTTCCATAGGTGGAAGTTATTCTTTGAATCTGTGTAAGATTAAAGAATTGAATGCAAAGAAGGATGTTCAAAGGAATGTACTTTGAATTTGAGACTTCATTTCCATGGAATTGCTTTCCATTGGAATACTTTGTAGTGTCTGTTGCCAAGTCTTTGTGACTTGTGTGCATATTCATTACAAGAGGATCATTGCATATAAGTTTAGGATCTAACAAGATTACGGTAAATGACAAGAATTTGGTGTTCTTACATTTATTGTAAAGGATTTGGGATTGTGAAATGAGCATCATTGAAATGTTGTCAATCGATATGTTTCACAAAGAGAGAACCACATGTAAACATAGTGTGCATACTTGGAGTATGGCATAGCTATTGTTTGGACGAACATAGTGTGTATGCTTGGAGCATGGCATGACTATTGTTTCAATTCAAGTATTAAGTTGATAATCGAAACATGAATAATGAGTAATCAATATGGTGCTTAGATAAAAAGAGTTTTTATTTACACTCAAAGTGTTGGGGTCATACAGGATTAGTATTATTTTGTGTTTCACTTTGCATGTTTTGACTTCCAGAATAACTAGGTCATTCTTCCCGAATGACTAAGTTATTCAAACCATCCACATTCAGTCATATGTTGGAAGTAGATATGAATCAAGACCGTCATGAATTTGGCTTGTATGATTTGTCTAAATGTGCGTTAGACATAGCAATGGTTGTTGCAACATTCATGAGTACTCATAAGGCTTGAGTATTGGATTCAACCCATGCTCATTTGGATTCACTTCATGGATTTTATCACGAGTGAATCGTGAGACGATAATATCTTATATTCTTCAAACTTAGAGATATGAGTTGTTGACTACGAGTTGGTTATACATTGATTGCACGAAAATGCATTGGTAACTCAATGTTATAAAACGTGCCTTTGTGTATGATTCAACAAGTAGTCAGTACAAGCATATGAGTCGAAGTTTATCCATTCCTTTTACCCTCAAAGGTATAAAAGCGATATCTGTGGGCCCCTCGATGATTTAGTGATGACAAAACGTAAGTGCTCGGCCGGGCTTGGACTGATTTGATTTGTTCAATTAGTCAGTCGTCATAAATCGGAAATCGGGAAACAACAAATGGACAGAGAGAATGATTATAATCCATGTCTCAGTCCATACGATATCTAGAATGGAGGAATATATGATCACTTATCTAATGGATGCGTCATTGATTTGTTCAGAGTTCGACAGCGGCTTTTGAGAGCTACGATTCCTAGTCAGGTTATGAAATCGTACTTGCAATAATAGTTTTAGACTTATCCAAGTGGTAGACTGTTGGATTAGTGTCTAAGTCCATAACTATAATTGGTATATACTTTACCCGACCCGACATGGTCCATTTGGGTTGCATGGCATCATGCATTTGGATGGACTAAAATGAGAGAAATAACACTTAAGGTTTATTAATATATTATAAATTCTAATATATTAATAGAGATTATTTAATTAGTATTGATCAAGAATTAATCTAGAATTAATTAAGTGATCAAAAGAAGACTAATTAAATATGTGGGTTGATTGTGTAAATCATCCATACTTATATAGTGGGCTAATGCTCCATGGATTATCAAGTTGGGCTAAAACCCATAGGATGCTCCATGGTGTATTTGAACCCATGGATCCAAGGAAATGGAAAGCCATGACAATTAGGGTTTACCCTAATTATAACACACTATATAAAGATCTCTTTCTTGGGAAAATCGGCGACTAAGTGAATGTATGGAGGGCAAGCCGATTTTAGAAGTGTTCTAGTTTCTCTCATGGTTATTCCAAGTGTATTTGATGTTGTGTGAACCATTTGAGGTGTCACATTTGGGGCACTAGGCTCACAAGCTACATGGAATCAAGCACCAACAAAGAGGTATGTAATTCTACTAGAATTTATATTATGTGTACTTTATATTATGCTAGTTAGAACAATACCTTGGAAAATGATATTTGCATGTATAATAGAGAAAATATAGATCCAAGGTATTTAGGGTTGCATGTACACCATAGGAGTGTTAGAATGCTCAAAACCCAACACATTGTACATGCAATCACCAAGTTCGCTTTACCCCAAGCGAATGTTACAACCGATCTGCAATCACTCATCACTTTCGACCTCTGTCGTCTACCCCTTACTACTCTCCATGTGCGTTGTGGACCTCCCCATGCCGACAAGCCGACCTACCCAGGTCGAAGTCATCAGATGAAACCCATGACTACTCAAATGAAATCCATATAAAAATGAAATCCCAACCTATCTACCTTTCTCAAGGACAGAGCCAACTCAAGCACAAGAGTCTAGTTCTACAGCAAAATTGAACTCGCTCAATTTCCACTCGATACTCAACTCATAACCCGAGATCAGAGGATCTACTTTGTGCATTACACTTCAATCCTTCTAAATTGCAACAATCCCTTCCTTGAATCGAGATGTAACGATTCCTGACCATCACTGAGACCCCAGTCTCACACCTGATCCGGCCACCAGATTCTCAAAGTCCCAAATGACATGGCTACTTAAGCCTAAGAACACCTCCTTGTCACACGCTGCCTAGTGAATGCAACGGCTCCCCGCATTCCCATAAAACTCTCTCACTGACTAGTGTATACTACGGCTCCCCGTGGTATCGTGATACTCCTTGCAGACTAGTTAATGTTACGGCTCCCCGTAGTATTACAATACCCTCTATCTCTCACTAACTCATGGATGCTATGGCTCCCCATAGTCTTACAATACCCTCTCTCACTGACTCATAGATGCTACGGCTCCCCGTAGTCTTACAATACCCCCTCTCACTGACTCATGGATGCTATGGCTCCCCGTAGTCTCATAATAACCTCTCTCACTGACTCATGGATGCTACGGCTCCCCATAGTCTCATAATACCCTCTCTTCCTGACTCATGGATGCTACGGTTCCCCATAGTCTTATAATACTCTCTCTCGCTGACTCATGGATGCTACAGTTCCCCATAGTCTTACAATACTCTCTCTCTCTGACTCATGGATGCTACGGTTCCCGGTAGTCTTACAATTCTCTCTCCCACTCGCCATGGGCTCACCCCACGATTTACCCTGACTATCCTAAGTGATTACTCCCACCCGGATCCATTCACTCTCTTATCACCCCACATTATCTTCCTCAAGTCATCACTACACTGAGTTCACTAACTCATGCTCCGCAGCCCATCATAGATAGGTACACACACCTACCCAGATTATACACCACTACTCTTGATGAAAATTCCTATAGACAAAGAACTTTCCTCACAAAGTCACACCTTTAAACAATCCCGTCTGGCGATAATTACTATTGATCTCATATTCGGAAATATAGTCGCTTCACGTTCCACTTGACATCTGACAAACCCAGATCTCATAGTAATCCAACAATTTAGGGCATCATACTCGGATATTGTTGGAATAGTGTCTAAGGCTGCAACTATATTTGGTAAGTATTTGACCCGGTTGTGCATGGTCCTTTTGGGTTGCCTTCACCATAGCAACTTGACAGGATGATTTATAATGAGAGAAGAAATATTATTAATATATTATGAGAATAATATAAGGAATAATAATATGGTTATTTGATTAATATAAGTCATAAATTAATTAGGAATTAATTTGGTGACTTAAAGAGATTAATTAAATAAAAGGGCATAAACTGTCAATTGTATGATAGTTGTACTTTGGGCTATAATTCCTTATGACTAAGGGGGTGGACGGTTTTAGGGTTTAGAAGGACCTAGAAATCGTCCAAGGCTTATCAATAAGGAGATTGGATTGCTTAGGGCCTAAGTTATCCAATTAGGGTTTAAGGGTGAAACCCTAGGAGCCTCACTAGTATAAATAGACCCTTGAGGCTAAGAAAATCGGCACTCTTGTGATTGAAGAAACCCTGGACGACTTTTCTTACTCTCCCCTCTCTCTCTAATCATCCTCTTGCTAAGTTGGTGTTTGTAAGCCATTAGAGGAGTGACATTTGTGACTCTACGCTTCAAGGACAAGAAGATTCAAGCAAGTAATTCAAGGTAATCTTTCAGATCTGATTTCATGTGTTATGATATGAATGTTTTCATTAGATCTATCTATCAAAGTCTTGGATACATTCCATGTTCAATTAGAGAAACCTAGATCCAAGCATTAGGGTTTGTATGTGCACATAGGAATGTTCTTATGGTTCAAACCCATCAGTGGTATCAGAGCCTTGATTGGTTTCTATTGAATTGATGCATTGGTTGCTTGATTGTTAATTGCAAAATTCGATTTTTTGTCCTTCTGCCTGATGAAATCGGCGAGTTCCATAGTGGACTCGGCGAGTAGGCCTCAACTCGGCGAGTCCATTGTGGTACTCGGCGAGTTCGAGCGTCAGAAGGAGCTAGTTTCGGGATTTTTTACTGTTTATCTTATGCAAACTTGCCTCTATCTTAATGGGTCAATATAAATCGGATTTTAACATATATTTGAGTATATCCTTGACCTAATTAAAGATATTTATCAATTAATTGAATAATGATTTCCTTATGTGATAATTGATTGATTATTTTAATTAAATTGATTAATTGTTTTGCAAGAAACATTTAAATAAATCAAATAAAGATAATTATGAGATTAAACGGTTAATTTGAATTATTTGTTTTTTGATCCCTTATGTTTTGAAAAGTTTAAAACTTGTCCTCAAGTTTTGAAATTTATGTTTTGTGATTAAAAGTTTAATTTAGACAATTTAAATTTCAAACCCTAGAATTTTACAAGTTTAAAATTCAACCCTATACTAATATAATATTACAAGATTAATATATATATATATATATATATATATATATATATATATATATATGTATAATTAAAATGCTAGTCTTACCGTTAGTAGGCCTCATTCACGAAGACGGTCTATAAGGTGGGTATAAGGTTGCGGCCTATAAAATGGCGCTTAATGACTGTACACTCACTCCCACCGCTTGCTTGATCGGTGGAGGGTCGTTAGCCGAACGGGTAGGATAGGGCAACTCATTCTCCTTATTAAAAGTATAATATGAAATACAAAGTAACTACATGTTTTTCAAAATTCCCAATCCTAGTTACTTTAGGAAAAGTGAATTGATGCAATCCCATGAAATTACACTTTGCACCCTTGCTAAGAAGTTAGTGGAGCGTGTGTGGTTTACCAGCACACTAATTGTTTCTAAGCAATGGTGGCAAAGGGTGATTCATTGTTTATCATAGTTCGGTGGAGCGTGTGTGGTTTACCGGCACATCGAATAGGTGATTGTTACAATGAAGGAACCGTGTAGATTTGCATGGTTATTCACACCCACTTTGTGATCCTCGGTATCCCAGTCACAAATGAGAGGGGCATATCGAGATTGAAACATGCCATTCAAAGGTTCAATGAATCTCATCGAAACCTAGGAATTCTCAATACATTTAGAACTTAAGGTAATGTTTTCATGGTGGAGAATTAGTGAATCATCATTCACTTAATTGTTTGCATGTTGGATTACAGCATCCCATTTCTAATATGTAAATATTGTTGTTGGATCCTAGCCCTAATTTTTCTTATTGGTTGATAATTAGGGATTCAAATTCTAATCTATCTTTGTCCTTTCTATTTGTAGATGTCGAACGCGAACAACGCTGCTGCTAGGTCATTCACATTGATGAGCCTTTGCCAAAAGGTGACTTGCGATGGAACGAACTTTAGCGAATGGATAAGATAAATTCGCACGATTGCTCGCTACGAGGACAAGGAGTATGTCCTTGACGAGAAGCTCGAGAAGATCAATCCAAAAATCACTACTCCGGCTGAAATGACTGCTTTTGAGACTCATGAACGTGATGCGACGAAGGTTCATTGCATCATGATAGCCACAATGAACGCCAAATTCCAAAAGTCTATGAGGACATGTACCCGTACGAGATGGATCAAGACTTATTGGAGAGATTGTGACAACCCGAAACTTTCATCCTATGTAATTGGTCCGCGTATTGTCTTAAAAATCTTGAATTCTTCATCCTTTGTAAATCTTGTGGTTCCAAATGCGTGTATTGGACATAATATAGTCTAGTTATGGGTCTCAGGAGGTGTTGGAAAGTGTTTTGCATTATGAAATTAGATTAAACACACCAAAATAGGTGTGTGCGGCCACACTTTTGTGTGTACGGCCACACACCCATGTGTGCGGCCGCACACCCAACCGTACACCCTTTAGCCTCGCACCCAAACATATATATAAATGAATACCCTCTTCTTTCATTCGTTTGGATGCTCCTTACCCTCTCTCTACTTTCTCTCTCTACAATCTTCAACCAAGAACACCTTGAAGGCCTCATATTTGTGATCTAGTTCATCTTCAAGCTCATTAGTGGTAAACACTTGAATCCCAAGCTTTAAAACTCATCATGTTCACCATATTCATAGTCTCTTGAAGGTGTACGGCCACACACCTTCATGAGGGGGGGGGGGCAACACACATTCAAATCTTCTTGTGTAAAGAGCAAACACTTCACATGGACTCACAAGAGGAGTGTACGGCCGCACACACACTCTGAACGGCCGCACACACTTGTGTGCAGCCTCACACACCCTTCTGGCCGCACACCTCAGCCGCACACTCAATTTCAAGGCCATGCACTCACTCAAATGTCCACTTTTGGCCCTAAACTTGCATGAATCATTAAGTATAGATCATGAGACACTAGTACTCAGTAATGTCGAGCCCTAAGGATGTTTTTCCATCATGATTAAGTATGAAACACCCTAGTTCTAACCCAATTATGTGTCATCACATGATTTATAGGGACCATTAGCATTCAGGGCATCCGTTGACACTCGAGCCCTACGATAAACGGTGAGTTCATACCCCTTCAATGAACTTTTCAAATGTTTTTATATGTTTTAGGGGGGGGGGGATACAAGTCAAATATTCATGTTTATGAAAGTTAATCACATGTGATTCACTATTCGTAGATCAAATCACATGTGATTTACCACTATGCCTTATAAAAGAACTATGCGTTTTCAAAACTACTTTGGATTAATAAACTATTTTCTAAATGTTTCCTTAGTATAAGATTTTATTAAATAAGTTTTCTTTTAAAATGTAACCACACTAATATATTTATATAAGTAAGACTTGAAGGACTTAGAACCGATAACTCACCTTATTTCCTGTTCTTGTTTGATTGTGGGCTTAGGGTAGTTGTTATCCGTTCGACTGTCGTTGATTTCTTAGTTATATATCATGTATATTAGTGTTGGATACGAGCTTTTTCATTTCATTCGATGCCTTCACTACTTAATTACAAAGAACTATACACACTAAATTAACTATAATATGTATAGTTAAGGTCACTACTACTTGATACTACTACTACCGTATACACTATAATACCCACTATAATACACACTATTACGAGACGATACACTAATAAGGGAACTCGCTACGAACTATACAAAAGAATACTACACTATAATACAAGAGGGAGCACTAATCAGGAGATAACGCACTAAATCACTACGAGATACGCTATTCGCTACATACTATGCCCAGAGTTTTCCGGAGGGAAGACGATGCTACATGTATAGATCTATACGGGGCAGACACTATTACATCCCGACTGTCAGTTTTAGTCCGAGACGTGCAGGCCCAGGGATGCCACTACTTCACTACACTATGCATGACCGGGAAGGTCATGGGGTTCGCTATTACTCTCACTATCAGTCATTTACAAGGAACACACTATATCCTCACTAAAGTACTAAACTAAAGTCTACATTAACATCCTGAAGTAAAACAAGTATCTATCACTAATAGATGCATTTTCTGGAAAATATAGGATTTTATAGAGTTTTCTATTACGGACAAATGTAAATAGTAACTTTTCACACTATCGGTACTAATGCATGTTATACTAGAACCCACACTAAATTCTTATGAACTCACCAGCCTTATGTTGATACTCGTTTTCAAAATAACTCGTATCCTCAGGTCAAAGATAGACAGGTACAAGTGCAGCATTTTAGAGAAGGTGGAGCATACAAGATCCATCTCTTATTTTTGTATACTTTTGGTGTTTGTTGAACTTTACAGAACACACTTGTAATTAAAATCACTATGTAAATGGAGTGGTTGCATTTTTCTTGTTTTTACTATTATAGAATTGTGATGATACTGTACATGACGTCTCCCACCCCGAAACGTATTCCGCCGTTATCAGTTTTGGTGTGTGACAGAGATATCATCAAAACGTGAGGCAGGAACGTTACGAGATCTTCACTAACATGATCTCCGCCAAAATGGGACATGGAGAATCTCTAACCGTGCACTTGAAAAAGATGCAAAGGTATGTCGATCGTCTTCGCAAGTTGAATGTCGACTTTGGGGAAGAGTTGGCTATCGACATGGTGCTTCATTCCTTGCCTCCGTGTTACAATCAATTTAGGATGACCTATGACATGAACAAGGAAGAGGTCACCCTAAGTAAGCTCCAAGGTCTCCTAAGGGTTGCTGAGAACAACCTCAAGGACAAGTCTGTTGCACCAACTCCCAATCCACCCGCTGCTCCTGTTTTGGCAATTGGGCAAGGGAGGGGTAAGAAGAGGAAGGCTCCGTCTAAGAGCCACCACAAGGGAAAGTCCCGAGATGGTTCCTCTTCTAGTGGGACCAAAGTTGATCCTGCTAAGCCCAACCCTAACCCAAAGGAGGCAGAGTGCCACAATTGCCACAAAATAGGGCATTGGAAGAGAAGCTGCCCAGAATACCTGCAAGCCATCAGGGAAGGAAAGATCAAGCCGTCTTTCGCAGGTATTTACACAATTAAATCTAATGATTCATCTCATGCTATTTCTTGGGTCCTAGATACCGGGTGTCGTTACCACATTTGTTCTGAATTGTAGGGACTAAGAACAAATAGGGATGTGGAGCGTGGAAGAATAAATCTAATCATGGGGAACAGAATATCGTCGCCTATAACCAAGATTGGAGTGTATTCTCTAGTGCTTAGAAATGGATTATGTTTAGATTTGAATAATTGTTGCTACTCGCCAGAAATGGCAAGAAACATCATTTCGTTTCATGGTTTGTTTAGACAAGGATTTAGATTTTCTTTTAATAATGAGAATGGTTCAATTTATGCTTATCTAAATGGTGTCTTATATTTTGAAGCAATGCCATGTAATGGAATTTATGAAACTGTTATGATTGTAGATAACCTAGGAAATTGTGTTTTGTGCATGGATTCTTCCAATAGTATGGATAGAGAATCCTTGTGGCATTGTCGTCTTGGACATGTCAACAAGAAGCGCATAGCCTAACTCCAAAAGGATGGAGTGTTGGAGTCATTCGACCTTAGGGAAGATGACACATGCGAATCTTGTTTACTTTGAAAGATGAACAAGTCACCCTTCACTAGCACATGTGAAAGGGGTGAGGGTTTATTGGATCTCATACATATCGATGTATATGGACCCTTTAGATCAACCACAATGGATGGGAACCGCTTCTATGTGACTTTTACCGATGACTATAGTAGATATGGCTATATCTACTTAATCAAGCAAAAGTCAGAAACGTTTGAAAAGTTCAAACAATTCAAGAATGAAGTGGAGAATCAATTGGGCAGGAAAATCAAGATGCTTTGATCCAATCGAGGAGGAGAGTACCTAAGTCTTGAATTCCACGACTATCTCAAAGAGTGTGGAATAGTTTCACAATTGACGCCACCTAGGACACCGCAGTTGAATGGTGTGGCAGAAAGGCGTAATCGAACCTTGTTAGACATGTTCCACTCTATGATGAGTCGTGCTTCACTACCTATCTCATTCTGGGGGTATGCCTTAGAGACTGCCGCCCATATCCTTAACCGAGTCCCTACTAAGAAGGTTGCCAAAACACCTCACGAGATGTGGACAGGGAAAGCTCCCTCGTTAGCACATATCAAGGTTTGGGGTTGCGAGGATTTCGTAAGACGAGATACTCACGACAAGCTCGAACCTCGTTGTGAGCGATGTATTTTCATCGGCTACCCGCATAAATCCTTTGGATATCTCTTCTATAGACCGAAGGACAATGTTGTCTTCGTTGCGGGGAAAGGAGTTTTCCAAGAGCGAGAACTCATAAGCCAAGGAGACAGTGGGAGGCAAATCGAGCTTGAAGAGATTCAAGAATCGATTGATGAAGGAACCTCTACCGCTGGCGCTCAACCCGAGGAGGAAACTCCGGTTGAACCGATTGACGAGTCCTTACCTCTTAGACGTTCCTAAAGAGTTAGAGTTCAACCCTAGTTTTATGGTTTTCATATTACTACCGAAGGGGACACGTATATTAGTGATGGTACACTAATAAATCTAGATGAACCTAATAGCTATAAGGAAGCCATGGCAGGCACGGAGTCTGCAAAATGGAAGGAGGCAATGGACAGCGAGATCCAATCCATGTATGACAACCAAGTTTGGAATTTGGTTGATAATGTGCCCGGACGTATGACCGTTGGGTGCAAATGGATCTTCAAGAAGAAGACCGACGTGGATGGAAACGTACACACATATAAGGCACGATTGGTTGTGAAGGGATTTACTCAAACTCCCGGAGTTGACTATGATGAGACCTTCTCACCAGTTGCAAAAATAAATTCTATTAGAGTGATGCTAGCTATTTCCACATTTCATGATTATGAGATTTGGCAAATGGATGTCAAGACTGCTTTCCTTAATGGGAAGTTGCCTGAGGATGTTTACGTGGCTCAGCTAGAGGGTTTTGTTGATCCGAAGTATCCAAATAAAGTGTGTAAGCTTGAGAAGTCCATTTATGGACTTAAGCAAGCGTCTCGCAGATGGAATCTTTGCTTCGATGAGAAAGTCAAAGAGTTTGGATTTGTACGAAGCGAAGACGAATCATGTGTATATGTCAAAGCCAGTGGGAGTATAGTAAGCTTTCTCGTTCTGTATGTCGATGACATACTACTCATAGGAAACAACATCCCGACACTGCAGGAGGTTAAGTCCTGGCTCGGGAAGTGCTTCGCTATGAAGGACCTCGGAGAGGCTTCCTATATTTTGGGAATAAGGATAGTGAGAGAACAAAGTAAGAGAATAATAGGACTTATTCAGAACACTTACTTAGATAAAGTACTAAAACGTTTTAGTATGGAAAATTCGAAGAAGGGAGAATTACCGATACAAAGTAATGCCAAGTTGAGTAAGACTCAAAGTCCGAGTATCGAAGCTGAAATAGCAGAAATGAGTCGAGTACCATACGCTTCCACAGTTGGCTCAATCATGTATGCTATGACTTGTACTCGCCCTGATGTAGCCTTTGCTTTGAGCATGGTTAGTAGATATCAAGGGAACCCTGGCAGAGCCCATTGGATTGCGATCAAGAATATCCTTAAGTACCTTCGGAGGACCAAGGAATGGTTTTTAGTCCTCGGAGGGAGTGATGACTTGAAGGTGCGAGGGTATAGTGACGTCAGCTTTCAAACCGACAGGGAAAACTACTGTTCGCAGTCAGGCTGGGTCTTTACCCTGAATGGAGGAGCAGTAACTTGGAAAAGTTCCAAGCAGGAAACCATAGCTGATTCAATGTGCGAATCAGAGTACATTGCAGCGAGCGAAGCATCGAAGGAGGCAATATGGTTGAAGAACTTCATCGGTGATCTTGGAGTTGTACCTGCCATAAAGGAGCCTATGGAAAATTTCTGGGATAATGAAGGAGCGGTTTCCTTGACCAAGGAACCACATCATGGTAGATCTCGACATATCGACAGAAAATATCACTTTATTAGACATCGAGTAGAAGAAGGACAACTCGTGGTTAAGAGGATATCATCAGAAGATAACCCAGCAGATCCGCTTACGAAGGGACTGAGCAGGGTTAAGCACTTGCAACATGCTATGAGTATTGGGCTGAAGGATGATATGAGTTTAGATTAGATAGTATTAGAAACGTGTAATAGATAAATGTAATTAACATTTGATGATTAAATAAAGGAGTATTATTTATGAGTAATGTTACTGTCTTATGTTAGTTGTTTAGCTATTGTTTCACTTTACATGTTTTGACTTCCAAAATAATTGAGTTTATTAAGAATAATCGAATTATTCAAACAATCCACAATCGTTCATATGTTGGAAGTAGGTATGAATGAAGATTGTCATGAATTGGTGTGTAGATTGTGTAAATGGTATTATAAATTGCAAAAGTTTGCTGCAACGTTCATGAGTGCTTATGAACTAGTTTTGAGCATTAGAACAAACTCGTGCTTGCTGGAATCACCTTATGGAATGTGACGAAAAGGTTGATCGCAAAACGATAATATCATATGGTCTTAAAACCTAGATATATGGTTTGTTATTTGTTAATTGGTTGTACATTGATAATGCGAAACCGCATCAGTAAATTGATGTTATAAAACGCGTTGTTGTGTATAGTTGATTAATGGATAAGTAAATGCATATAAGTCGAAGTTTATCTGTTACTTTTATCCTAATAGGGTAAAAGTGATATCTCGGTCGCTCGATGATTTGATTTGACTTATGTGTTGGGCCCGGTCAGAACTAAATTGATGTGTTCGATTAAGTTCTATGTTGAATAAATCTAGGACCGAGAAACCTACTGCTGGACAATTGGTTCCATAGAATTGTCCGCATGATATCTAAACAGAGGACTGTACGATCCCTTCTCTAAAGGACAGGACTGATAAGATCAGAGTTTGACAGTGTGTTTGAGAGCTACGATTGCTAATCGGATTATGCTTGTGTATATAGTTACTAGACTTATCCAAGTGGAAGACTGTTGGAATAGTGTCTAAGGCTGCAACTATATTTGGTAAGTATTTGACCCGGTTGTGCATGGTCCTTTTGGGTTGCCTTCACCATAGCAACTTGACAGGATGATTTATAATGAGAGAAGAAATATTATTAATATATTATAAGAATAATATAAGGAATAATAATATTGTTATTTGATTAATATAAGTCATAAATTAATTAGGAATTAATTTGGTGACTTAAAGAGATTAATTAACTAAAAGGGCATAAACTATCAATTGTATGATAGTTGTACTTTGGGCTATAATTCCTTATGACTAAAGGGGTGGACGGTTTTAGGGTTTAGAAGGACCTAGAAATCGTCCAAGGCTTATCAATAAGGAGATTGGATTGCTTAGGGCCTTAGTTATCCAATTAGGGTTTAAGGGTGAAACCCTAGGAGGCTCACTAGTATAAATAGACCCTTGAGGCTAAGAAAATCGGCACTCTTGTGATTGAAGAAACCCTGGACGACTTTTCTTACACTCCCCTCTCTCTCTCTAATCATCCTCTTGCTAAGTTGGTGTTTGTAAGCCATTACAGGAGTGACATTTGTGACTCTAAGCTTCAAGGACAAGAAGATTCAAGCAAGTAATTCAAGGTAATCTTTCAGATCTGATTTCATGTGTTATGATATGAATGTTTTCATTAGATCTATCTATCAAAGTCTTGGATACATTGCATGTTCAATTAGAGAAACCTAGATCCAAGCATTAGGGTTTGTATGTGCACATAGGAATGTTCTTATGGCTCAAACCCATCAGATACCTCGATACGCTATCACAAAATCTCATGATGTCTCTCCATGACCACTGATCTCCTATTCGCACAACTCGAACCCTTGAAGTACTTCCAACTCACGATTTGAAGTACGGAGGAATAGTCAATGACTGAGAACTCGTTGTCAACGATCCAAGGCCCCATTCTCTAATGATCAAGTCCATGCAAAAACTACTCATACCGACTCTGAATTTGATTGAAAATTCAATTGCTGCCCCTTCCATTGTGTGGATATCAATCTACACCTCGAACTAACAAATCTCTTAAAAATCGAAACTCGGCCTCAACGATCCAATCATCTCGAAACTTTAATATCAGCAAACCCAGAAGGAACATTGATTGCAGAAGATTCCCGATCAATGGTTACCTGCAGTGAAAATACTCATTAATCCCTGAGCACATACAACATGCATCATCTCACTCTGCACCTTGCCTTGATTACCTCAAAACCTAAGTCTCATATATCCGGACTGTAAATCCCTATAACTAATCCTCAGAATCGCAACTTCAACAGATTAATAATCATCCCAACGTAAATACCCAGTTCTCCCGCACTTAGGGTTCGAACCATCGCCACTTGGCATGTTGCACAAACCTCACTACAAACTGGCTCACTAGTTATACCATCCCCGCCTCTTGGGACGTACCACGCAACACTCGATGACTCCCAGGATGATGACCAATTAACTCCAAGTATCCCGAATCTCGGATGAATACCTCAGAATCATCTCCATGTGACTGCCTCTAGTCACCCCAAAATCTCATACCGACCCTTCACCGGACATCTTGATTGTCCTAAATTTGTTACGACTCTCTTCCTGAAAACTATAAACTATCACACAAACTCAGAACGTCGTCGGTCTATGTAACTTTTCTGATGACTTTGGGCTGTTAGCAACCTCTGCCTAAACTGTTGGATATGCTATCTTGGTGCTCCCAATAAATCTCTGTCCGACCTCCCCCCAGCAGATAGAAGTCTGACACCTCCTCCAATATAAAATCTCAAAGGGAGGCATCCCAATGCTGGAGTGGTGACTGTTGTTGTAAGAAAACTCAGCCAAAGGAAGGTAGGAGTCCTAACTCCCACCAAAATCAATAACACAAGCTCGTAGCATATCATCGAGCGTCTGAATCGTTCGCTCGCTATGTTCGTTCTTCTGTAGATGGTATGTGGTGCTAAAATGTAGTTGGGTACCCAACTCCTCATGAATTCTCTTCCAGAATCTGGAAGTAAAGTGAACATCTTGTTCAGACACAATAGATGTCGGCACCCCGTGCCAAGCCACCACCTCTCGAACATATATCTCTGCCAACTTCTCTGCGGAAGAGTTCTCACTTATAGCTAAGAAGTGAGCACTATTTGTGAACCGGTCCACTATCACCCAGATAATGTCCACACCCTCTTAGTCCTCAGTAACTTGGTAATGAAATCCATAGAAATATATTCCCACTTCAATAACGGAACCTCCAAAGGTTGCAACTTTCTATGAGGAAGTTGGTGCTCTTCCTTGACCTTGTGAAAAATCAAACATCTTTCTACAAACTATGCCACATCTCTCTTCATGCAGGCCACCAATAATTGTGCTTTAAGTCTAGATACATCTTTGTGGACCCCGGTTGGATATAAAACCTCAACTTATTGACCTCCTACATCAAAATCCGTTGGGCTCCACCCGTATATGGCACCCATACTCGCCCATGGAGAGTCAAAAGTCCCTTACTATCAGTGTCAAATGTCGAAACCTTCCTAATTACCTGCTCCCTATTGCGGTTTTCTTCTTTTACGGCCACCGCTTGGGCCTCTCTGATTACATCTAAGAATGGAGTCATCACTATCATCCTCATATATACATCTCCTATCAGGGCACTCACTGCTCTGCGACTCAAGGCATCGATCACCATATTATCCTTGCCTAGATGATACAAAATCTCACAGTCGTAGTCCTTTACTACATCCAACCACCTTTTTTGCCTCATATTCAGGTTGGGCTGATCCATAAGGTACCTCAGGATCTTATGGTCCGTGTAAATGGTACAACAGACACCATAGAGATAATGACGCCAAGTCTTGAGGGCAAATACCACCACCCCCAGCTCCAAATCATGGGTGGAATACCTCATCTCGTGATGCTTCAGCTTCCTTGACACATATGCGATCACATGCCCTCTCTGCATGAACACAACACCCAAACTTGATATCGATGCATCACAATAAACCACGAAGTCCTCCACCCCCTCTAGGAGGGCTAGCACTAGAGCCTCACATAATCTATGGCGGAGGGTCTCAAATGATGCCTGCTGCTCAGGCCCCCAAATAAAAACATCCTTCAAGGTCAGCTTGGTGAGAGGAACAACAATCCTGGGGAAATCCTTGATAAATCTCCGGTAATAACCTGCCAGGCCAAGGAAACTCCTAATCTCGGATAGAGATCTCGGCACCTCCCACTGCATTACTGCCTTAATTTTGGTTGGGTAAACCAAAATAACGTTCTGATTGATGGGATGTCCCAAGAACTGGACCTCTCATAACTAGAAATCACGCTTGAAAATTTTAACATAAAGCCTCTCCATCCTCAACACACCAAGATTCTCCCTGAAATGCTCCTCATATTGTTCCCTGGTCTTCGAATATACCAGAATGTCATCAATGAAAACGATCACTGATCGATCCAACATGGACCTACACACCCGGTTCAAGATATCCATGAACATTGTCTGTGTTTGGTGAGACCGAAAGGTATCACCACGAACTCGTAATGCCTATAACAAGTCTGAAAGGCCATCTTCGGAACATCCTCCTCTCGAACCCTCATCTGATGATATCCATATCTCAAATCAATCTTGGAAAACCAAGATGCCCCCTTCAACTTGTTACAACCCAAATTATTGTCGTTACAAAATCCCGTCTTCACTAACGGAATTCGTCGTTATATTTAATGTTTTCCAGTGATGTTTGGAGTCGTCAATAAACAAATATCTAGTTATTTATATGTCCCGATATTATCATAAGTAATTATAACTCGTAAGTGTTAACCCCGTTTAACTAAATAGAGTTATGTTACTTTTCAACCACTTCACCCGGGTAAAAAGTTTTAACCCCGTTAAACTTTAGCATCGGGTAGCCGTGTATCGGGTGCAATACCTGAGGCATATGAAATGAGAGTAAACACCATTTGAACACTCTTTTACCACTCATACACTTTCTCTCACTACTTTCTCTCTCTAGACCCGGACCCGACTCCAAAACCACGAATTCCGGCTCCCAAACGTAAGGATTTCTTCCCTATCTTGTTCTAATCATAGTCCATAGCATTTAAAGGCCAAAAATCAAAGGATTTAGTAGATTAAAGGGAGTTTACGGCCTAGGAAGCCCCTTAGGCCGTAAACACCCAAAACTTGGCCAAATAACACATTTTTCCTTCCTTTAAGCTTGTGTACTAATTAAGGGAATTACCTAGGTGAGTTTGGACATGAAAACTTAAGATTTTGAAGCCTAAAAAGTAGTTTACGGCCCAAGCTTATGCTTAGGCCGTAAACACCCAAAAACCCTTGATAAAAGTCCCAAAAACTCATCTAGGGCATGTAGGAATTTTGCTATGACCCTAGGAAATGTTTAAGTACATTAAACAACACCATTTTGGGACAAAAAGAGGAGTTTACGGCCAAGTCTAAGCTTGGGCCGTAAACACCCAAAAATTATGCCAAAATGTCCCCAAAACTCCACCTAAGGTCTTCAAAAATTTATCTAAGGTGTAGAGAAGTGTTTTGAACCATTTAAGCATCCATTTTGAGGGACTAAATGGAGTTTACGACCCAAGCACAATTTTGGACCGTAAACTCCCTAAAATGTCACAAAATGAGGGTTTAAACCCTCAAAATTAGTCCAAGACACTTGCTAGTAAATTAGGGAAGTGAAATAAGGCCTTAACTTGCAATTTTGGAGGAGCACATGAGTTTACGGCCAAGCCTAGGGGCTTACGGCCGTAAAATCCCAAGGAGTGGCCTTTGGGCCGTAAAATCCAAGGGAGTGAACTCATGGACTCCCCCGTAAACCCCTCTTGGCCTTGTACCATTCCCGGAAACCCCTTCTAGGCCCTAAAACCCCGAATCAATGCTAGAATGCCCAAATACTTTAATGAAAAGCATAAAATGATTAATTTATTGTAAAATACATATTTCATATGACATTAGGGGCCTAAAAGGTGCACAAGTCGTTATTTGGTACAAAACGCTCAGTCGACACTTTTACCCGATTCACCCGATTTACGCGATTTTAGGTGAGTTCATACCCCTTTAATGAACCTTTCAAATGTTTTATATGTTTTAGGGGGGATACAAGTCAATTATACATGATTATGGAAATTCATACAAGTCATTTATTCATGTTACGGAAATTAATCACATGTGATTTACTACCCGTAGTTCAAATCACATGTGATTTACCAAAATGCTTTATAAAAAGGATTTTCGTTTTCAAAACCATTTCGGATAAAAGATCAATTTTCTAAATATTCCCTTTTGACAATATTTTTATTAAATAAATTCCTTATAAAATGTAACCACACCAATATATTTATATAATTAAGGCTTGAAGGACTTAGGACCGATAGCTCGCCTTATTTCCTGTTCTTGTTTGATTGTGGGCTTAGGGTAGTTGTTATCCGTCCGACTGTCGTTGATTTCTTAGTTATATATCATATATATAAGTGTTGGATACGAGTATTTTCATTTCATTCAATGTTTAAACCACTAAATTGACAAGAATCATACGCACTAAGTTAACTATAATAGGTATAGTTAAGGCCACTATTACTTGCTATAGCTACTACTCTACACACTATAATACACTCTATAATGATACTATACACTAATACGAGAACATACTACGAGTATACAAAAGACTACTATGCTATAATACAAGAGAAAGCACTAATCAAGAGATAACACACTAACCCACTACGAGATACTCTATTCGCTACGCACTACACCCAAAGTCTTCTGGCAGGAAGACGACGCTATATGTATAGATCTATACGGGGCAGATGCTATTACATCCCGACTGTTAACTTCAGTCCGAGCCGTACAGGCCCAGGGATGCCACTACTTCACTACACTGTGCATGACCGGGAAGGTCATGGGGTCCTCTATTACTCACACTATCGGTAACATACAAGAAATACACCATAACCACACTAAAATACTAAACAAAAAGTTAAAGTTAATATCCCAAAGTAAACAAGTATTTAATACTAAAGAAAGTTTGCACCACTATTATGGACTTCAGGCATAATCTACCGTATTGCATTGCTTATTGGAAACTCACTATTATACTTTTACAACAAATGGTTTTCAAAGATGAAAATGATATGTTTCTTAAAGGTTTTCACTTACAACGTATTTCTGGAAAATATAAGATTTTCTAGGATTTTCTACCACTTATGATTGTAAAGTTGCAGCTTTTCATACTATCGGTTCTAATGCTTTTATACAAAAACTCACACTAAATTCTTATGAACTCACCAGCTTTATGCTGATATTCGTTTTCAAAATAACTTGTATCCTCAGGTCAAAGATAGACAGGTACAAGTGCGGCATTTTGGAGAAGGTGGAGCATACAAGATCCATCTCTTATTTTTGTAATACTTTTGATACTTGTTAAACATTACAAAACACGCTTGTAATTAAACTCACTATGTAATACAATGGTTGTATGTTTCTTGTTTTTACTATTATGCAATTGTGATGATACTGTACATGACGTCCTCCACCCCGAAACGTATTCCGCCGTTATCGGTTTTGGGGTGTGACAGATTGGTATCAAAGCATTGTTTATAGTGAATCAAGTATATCAACCTATAAAAGATATACGAACTATAAACACTTCGGGACTAAAACACTCTGACCAAGAATATATACTGTTAAGTATCTAAAAGATCTAACTAAGTATATATATATATACACACATCACTATAAAACACATAAGTCAGTATCACCCTAGAACAAAACAAAAGTATTAAGAATGTTGGATAGCACAATTGGGCTTAGAGACATATAGTCACATTTGGGGGGATGTAGCCTGATCAACTACGTTTTCCTGGGAGTGACTAGCATGTGCCTAAGTTTGGTTGTGGTGTTGCAACAAGTCTAAAAACTTACCAACACTACCACAATAACGTTACCATGAGAATACTATAGGAGTATTCTGTATCTCTAAAACATACGTATGTGATAACAAAAAGGGGTCGTTACTAGTAGGACACTAGTTGCTAAGTGGATACACCATGGTTACATGTGACTAGGGCGCCATAGACTCAGAACCTGAAGCCTTTGCTTCATTCCCTGTTCTATTTTGATTGGGGGTCTGAAGTTAGGGTTGCTTATTCGAAGGACTATCTTGCTTCGGTTACATGTAATCGGTATGCACTACGCAAGTATTGGGTCGACTAATAACGATTCATCCTATAAGTATCTTAGAATAGTACGTCTATTAACCTCTCCTTTCCCCTTTCTCGCGTAGATAGCATGGCAGGCTTCCACCATCCCGACGATCCGTACTATCCGAACGAGGGCAATGGAGGATGGCTTGACGAGGAGTCAGACGATGACCACCCGATCCCTTTGGATGATCATCATGCTGAAGGCTTCTCGGATAGCTCGAGCTCCGAACCGGAAGTTAACAACCAACCTCCTGAAGCCCTGAACCCTAACCCCCGTCCGGCATTTCAGGGTCCCACTCCAATGTGGGCCATATCCTTGCACCGATGGAGCGAGGAGCAGGGTCAGCCCTTGCCTTACAATGGAGACCAAAGCTTCTACAACATAAGCGAAGGAGGATCAACAGATCGGGTTCTGCCCATCATGATCCGAAGGATTGCCAGGAATGTAGAGTAGGGCCAAGCTGCTATTGGTCGAGTTGTGGAAGTGGATGCCAACTCGAACCTCAACACGGTTCGCATCCGCCAACTCGAAGAAGCCATGGACAGGACAAGGAGGACCAACGAGGCTCTGCAGCATCAGCTGGCTGCATCCCGAGCCGAAGTTAGGGAACTCCGAGCACGCCAAAGGACTCATGATCGACACCTTCAAGAAGTTATGCGTCAGCTAGCGAATCTGAGGATTCGCCCAACAAGTAACCGTCGCCAGTAGGAGACGTCTAGCTACCCCACTCTTTTGTTTAAAGGATTAGCCTTTTCCCTCTATGTTCCGTAGGTCTCTTGTCTGTAAACATTCCTAGCTTAAAGTACTCTAGTTAAACCTCTAAACTGCCAACATTTACTCTCTGGTTTGATGTAAGACCTACTGATAGGTCAATTTTCATGAACTTGTGTTGCATCATTAATACCAACATATTGGCAGTTAATTACTCTATTGCTATGAATCTCATTCTGATCTTGAATTATGTGATTCAATCCATGAGACACTCTATTCATATTCGCAATAGACTCTTACTATTGCTATCATTTCTATGATCTTCCAGTGAAGGATGCCTCCATGAAAGCGTCCAAGCAGAGGAAGACCAGCAACTCAAACCCCTCCTCCACCACCTCCTCCTCCACAGTTCGACCCAGTGCTATTCCAAACAGCGGTGACCGCGGCCGTGACAACAGCCATGGCCCAAATGAACTCTGGGGACGCGAGCGGTGGTAACTCCAGATTCGGTGAAGTCCATCAAAGGGTGCAGGGATGCACTTATAAGGATTTCATGAACTGTAAACCTACCTTCTTCGACGGTACAGGAGGAATTCTGGCACTATCTCAATGGTTCGAAAGAACCGAAGCTATGTTTGAAATGTGCTCTTGCCCCGAAGAGAGCAAAATCAAGTTCGCAACTGCTACCCTCACTAACAGGGCCTTGTCATGGTGGAACGGCCATGTCAGTGCACTCTCCTTGGTCACAGCCAATGCCATGGGCTGGGACACTCTAAAAGATCTCATGAGAGGGGAGTACTGCCCTAGGGGTGAAGTTCAGAAACTTGAGGAAGAACTTTGGAACCTCAAGATGAAAGGGACTGACATAACAGCTTACACTACCAGGTTTTGCGACTTGGCGGCTATGTGTCCCAATATGATCCCATCCGAAAGCAAGAAGATTGAACGGTACATCTGGGGTTTAGTGCCCCCGTAACGAGGAAACGTTCTGGCCTCACGCCCTACCACCTTCGACAGCGCCAAGGAATTGGCCTAGAGTTTGATCAACCATGAAGTCTCTTCCACTCCAGCAACAACAACCCCCACTACCATTGCACCACCCGATTCATCTGATAGAAAGAGGAAGCGATGGGATAAGAAAAAGGGCAAGAAAACTCAAACCACCTCCAAGGACCAGCAAATCGTGGCGGTCCATGCTGCCACTACCCCAGCCACTCCAGCCGCACCAGCCCCGCCAAAAGCTTATAGCGGGAATCTGCCCAAGTGTCCCAAGTGCCCATTCCACCACAACGGCCCCTGCCGTGAATTGCAGTGTTCCAACTGCGGGCGGAAGGGCCATACGGTGCGATTCTGCAAGGCCCCTCCCAAACCTATTTCTCAAGTTCCGGGTTCGGGAGTGACCCCGACGTGTTATGGCTGCGGCGAAGCTGGCCATTTCAAAAGGAACTGTCCGAAGGCTACAAATGCTGGGGGAACTGGAAGGTTACTCGCTATCGGATCCCACAGTAGTCACGGGTACGTTTCTTCTCAACAACTCTTATGTCTGTGTCTTATTCGATAGTGGTGCAGAAAGAAGCTTCATAAATCAAAACTTTAAACAATTACTCACACAAACCCCTCAACCACTAAAAGAAACATTCGTCGTAGAAATGGCTAACGGGAAAACAGAAAGCTCTAACGAAATCTACATAGGTTGTACTCTCACGTTAGACGATCACCCATTTTCAATCGATCTCGTACCAGTCTCAATCAAAAATTTCGATGTCATTGTTGGTATGGACTGGTTGAGTCTTCATCGCGCCGATATCCTATGCTCTGACAAGGCCATTCGCCTGAATCTTCCAAATCACGAAACTCTATTGATCTATGGAGATAAACCGGGTACGAGCCTTCGTATCATCTCCAGTATTCAGGCTCAGAAATATTTTTTTAAGGAATATCGCGCCTTTCTTTCTCACGTCGTCGACACAAGTCAGAAACTGAAAGATCCGAAGGACATTCCCGTTGTATGTGAATTCCCCGATGTCTTCCCAGAAGACCTTCCAGGTCTACCTCCCAAACGTCAGGTTGAGTTCAGAATCGACCTAGTCCCAGGAGCTACTCCCGTAGCTAAGTCGCCCTATCGTTTAGCGCCTGCCAAAATGCAAGAACTATTCGGTCAGCTCAACGAACTGCTCAGCAAGGGTTTTATAAGACCGAGCTTCTCACCTTGGGGAGCTCCAGTCTTATTCGTGAAGAAGAAAGACGGATCGTTTTGGATGTGCATCGATTATAGGGAACTCAATAAACTCACGGTCAAAAATCGCTACGCTCTCCCTCGTATCGACGACCTATTCGACCAACTACAAGGAGCAAGTTATTTCTCCAAGATTGATCTTAGATCCGGGTATCATCAGTTACGGGTACTTGAGGAAGATGTTCCGAAGACAGCCTTCCGAACCCGCTATGGACACTTTGAGTTCATAGTGATGCCCTTTGGACTGACTAACGCCCCCGCAATATTCATGGACTTGATGAATAGGGTGTTTCGTCCATACCTGGATCAGTTCGTCATCGTCTTCATTGACAATATACTCGTCTACTCTCGGAGCGAGGAAGAACACAGGGATCATTTACGACGAGTCCTGGAAACGTTACGATCCGAAAATTTATATGCGAAGTTCTCTAAGTGCGAGTTTTGGATCCGAAGAGTTGAATTCTTGGGTCACGTGGTTAGTGAAGAAGGAATCCACGTGGATCCCTCCAAAATTAAAGCTATTGAGAACTGGTCAGCACCGAAGACGCCTACAGAAATTCGTCAATTTCTAGGCCTCGTTGGCTACTACCGCAGATTCATCCAAAACTTCTCTCGGATTGTGAAGCCTCTCACTATGCTAACACAGAAGAGTGTATCATTCGACTGGGAAGAGAAACAGGAGAAGGCATTCCAGACCCTGAAGCGAGCCCTATGCACCGCACAAGTAGTATCCCTTCCCGAAGGGACAGAAGACTTTGTTGTATATTGCGATGCATCAAATCAGGGGCTCGGTTGTGTCTTGATGCAACGAGGAAAGGTTATTGCCTATGCCTCGAGGCAGCTAAAGACCCATGAAGTGAACTACACTACTCACGACCTCGAGTTAGGAGCGGTCGTCTTCGCGCTAAAAATCTGGAGACATTACTTGTATGGGACGAAGAGCATGGTGTACATTGATCATAAAAGCCTCCAACACATACTGAACCAAAAAGAACTCAATATGAGGAAGCGTCGATGGGTCGAGCTACTTAACGATTACGACTGTGAAATTAGATATCACCCGGGGAAGGCCAACGTAGTAGCAGACACCCTGAGTAGAAAGGAGTATTCTGGTCGGAGGACCAAGTCGTTGACGATGACTATCCATTCGCATCTATCCACACAGATCAAAGAGGCCCAGCTGGAAGCCTTAAAGTCTGAGAACATGACGGGAGAATCCCTGCGCGGAATGGATAAAAATTTGGAGGTTAAGGGTGACGGAGCCAACTACTTCATGGACCGAATCTGGACTCCACGCCATGGAGGTTTCAGAGACTTGGTCATGAGGGAAGTTCACAACATGTAGTGGTGTTGATTATGATGGCATGTGCGGAATTAGAAAAGATCTAGTGATTCATCATACAAAATCAAGAACACAAGGAGTAAATAATTCTTTGTAAGCTCATATTAGATCTAGAAAGAATATACAAATGGGTTTGTACAAGTTTCTCTCTCTAGTCTAACACTCCAAATGGTTCCTATTTATAATGGGAGTCACTCACTTCCTATTTATAGGAAAGACTCAACCCATTTACACATACAAAGAGGAAAGCCTAAACATTACATCCAAGAGTGACTTTGCACCCTAACATTCTCCCCCTCAAAGTTAGGATTGGATGTCCGGCTTTAATCTCCAACGAGCTAGCGCGATCAAGACCAAACTCCCCCTCGAAGTAACACCGGTCTTCAAATCCGCAAATGAATATTCGACAAACCCGAGAAGCTTCGAATACCCATCATTCTCCCCCTTTTTATAATCAAAAAATGATTATAAAACCCACTAAGGATGAGAAGCGCCCGAGGAATAATCTTCACAATACTCCCCCTTGATGTGTACCAAAAATGAATCACCAAAAATCTTGCACGGAAAAACAATCACGAAAAAGCCACAAAATATTTCCAATTTATGAAAAATTTTGACTTTTTGAGTGAAAGTTGCAAGATTTTTCAAAATCCAGGTAGAAATTGTCAGTTTCTGAAACTTGCAGGGACCCGTTGCGCCAAAAACAGCCAAATATGCGAAACTCTAGCCCATTTGCGAAACCGGGCATAAAGCGTAAATTCGCACAAACTGCAGGGACCAAAACTGAAAATTCTGCATTTTTTCAGCTTTTATTACCCATTTTGCGAAGTTGGGTATAAACTGTCAAAAATGCGAAACTGCAGGTACTCGTTTTGACAATTTCTGTATGTTCTTTAAATTTGCGAAGTTGGGTCAATTTTGTCATTTCTTGAAAAAATCAGGGAGCAATTTTGAAACTAATTGCTTTCTTCTTCCCCAATTCACAGACTTCACATGTTCTAGTTAAATGCTTCGCATGTTTTATTTGCACAATTTTTCGCATCATTATTTCACCAAATGCGAACCCGTTTTTCCATTCCAGATGCGAACACAAGTCATAGATGCGAACTCATGTTTGACATACTCAAATGCGAACCCGATTTTGGTCTGTATTACCAAATGCGAACATTTTTGCTTTTACATGTGATCTGCTCCAAATGCGAACTAAACCATCCTTGCAGATGCGAACCAAAAAATTTTATATGCGAATCCAAAATTGTTATAATCAGCAACCCAAAATCAAGCTTCCTTACTCCTTGCGAACATAAACAAGCACAAAATCGATCCCGATTATTGATTCTTAGTAACAAGCTTCGCGTTTCAGTCAAGATCAACCCCAAATTTGCGAACAGTACTCCCCAATTCTCAAAATCGACTCCAAAAATTTTCCAGTTCATTCCAAAACTATCACAGATCCATCGACTCCAGCTTTGACTTCCCAAGCATCGATATTAACCTGAAACATTCGCATCTTAGATTCTTCAATCTAGCCTTCGTCAGCTACCAATTCCAAACTATCGATTCAAAATTTCTCCTTCAATCCTTCAAAATCAAACAGTTTATCCATTCGATTTCCAGATTTCTCAAACATTCGATTATTACTCCTTTGAAATCGACTCCAACTACACCTGATGAACACTTTGATTTCAACTGTAACCACATACTTCAATTCGTTTCCAGTTCATCAAAATCCCAATTTTGACTTTCGAAGGGTTGACATTTCAATAATCAAACCAGACTCCAAACTTCAATAACCCTGTGAATCGATCATCTGATTTCGACAACGAACCACCAATCGAGTTTTGATTTGTCAATATCAAATCAAAATCGATTCGCATACTTCGGTTCTCTTGACATAGATGAACGAAGAACATAGCAATGATTCCAAATCAATTTTCAAATCGAAAATACCGATTCAACATACAGATCTTGTTCTTGATTGATCATTCACTGTTCATCAGTAAACATAAAAAGAAATTCGATTCAGTTCAACAGTCAACAAATCTGATTCATAACTTGAATCGTGATAAAGAGGCAAACGATATGATGACAACGATCGAGACTTAAAATCAAGAAATTGATTACAATTTTCAGCCAATCAAACCATGATTTGGAAAAAGAAAAACGATATGACTCACAAATAAAGAGTCGATAGTCAAGAACTGAAGAACAAACGAGAAAATGATAACACATTCTGATTTGGACTAAAACAAATTGGGCTCAAACAGTTATCAAGTGTTGGATTGAAAGAAGTTTGGGCTTAAAAACTAGACATGAACAGTGATCAAGTTTTGGACTACAACAAATCACGAGCAGTAACATTTCGAAGTTCAGTAACAAAAATGAATTTCGAGAAAAAAAAATTATGAGATTATGATTTTGATTTTTTATATTTGATCAAAAAAAAATAATTGGATCAGTCAATAGGGTTGAAACGGATTTGATCCAATGAGACAAATCGATCAAAAATGAAAAATGCAAAGCACGAATTGAAATCATGGACGTTTTTGAATCCATTTGAGAATTTGAGTTACCTTTTTGACGAATCGAGTTCCGTTTTCAACGAACGAATCAAATTTGGAAGATCTTGGTTCTTTTGTCGGAATGAGAAAATCTCCAAATCGAACATTGTACCACCCACCATGCGAGATGTACAACTCGTTCTTCGTGTTCTTCGTCGATCCAAGAACATCTTCAAAAGAACCACCAACACTTTTGGGTATTGACTTCAAATTCAATGCAACTTTTGGAGATTGTTGCTTTGGAACCCAAATTTGCTTCACAGATTTTGGCTTCACATCATTTGACGATTTTTGTGAGTAAACCCGCTTGTTCTTCCGATTCATCTTCTTCTTCTTTTTCTTTCTCATCTTTTTGCATCTTGAAGACTTGACTTCATGAACAAACCCACTTTCAACAACATGAACATTTTGAGTTTGAATCAAATCCTTTGGAGTTTGATACTTGTGATTTTCTTGGATCACCGGATTCCGATAAGGAATCATTCCTTCAAACGAATCACAAGAACACAAAACATCATCGGTTTGAACTCCAATTGAGCAAAAAACTTTTTCATCTTGAGAATCAACTTGAACTCCTTTTTCTTGAACATCAAGAACATGATGATCTTCAAGAACATCTTCAACAAACATAAGAGCATGAAGATCACTTGGGTTTTCAACAAGAGAAATGAAATACTCATCAAACAATTCTTTTTCCTTTCTTTCCTTTTTATCTCTCTCATTCTTCAGATTATGGCAAATTTGAGTCAAACATTCAATCTTTGAAAGTGGTTGAAAAATCAATCCTCCATGATCATCCTTCAAACCTCCATAAGAAATCAAAGTATCCCATGAAATCATTAAGCCTTTCAATATTAATCCAATGAATTGTTCTAAACCGATTTTGTATTTGACATCTTTAATGATCACAATCCAAGAAGCATGCTCCAAGAAAACCGTCATTTTTTATCACTAGAACTTGAAGATTTCTAGAGAGAGAAAGTGATTATGAATGGGTTTTCTAGAAAGAGAAAGTGATACAAACAAGTATTCTAGAGAGAGAAAGTCGAATTATGGATCAAATCAAAGAAAAATTCGACTTCTAGAACACAAAAACACTCTCTAAACACGAAGATCAATGAAGAAAAAGAATCACCAAATCAAAATAGCCATCAAGGATCAATTCTTGATGAAAATCAAGAACACCCGCTCTGATACCAATTGTAGTGGTGTTGATTATGATTGCATGTGCGGAATTAGAAAAGATCTAGTGATTCATCATACAAAATCAAGAACACAAGGAGTAAATAATTCTTTGTAAACTCATATTAGATCTAGAAAGAATATACAAATAGGTTTGTACAAGTTTCTCTCTCTAGTCTAACACTCCAAATGGTTCCTATTTATAATGGGAGTCACTCACTTCCTATTTATAGGAAAGACTCAACCCATTTACACATACAAAGAGGAAAGCCTAAACATTACATCCAAGAGTGACTTTGCACCCTAACATTCTCCCCCTCAAAGTTAGGATTGGATGTACGGCTTTAATCTCCAACGAGCTAGCGCGATCAAGACCAAACTCCCCCTCGAAGTAACACCGGTCTTCAAATCCGCAAATGAATATTCGACAAACCCGAGAAGCTTCGAATACCCATCACAACACTCGCTACTCCGTCCACCCGGGTTCAGATAAGATGTATCTGGATCTCAAAAAGCTATACTGGTGGCCGAACATGAAAGCGGAGATCGCTACCTTTGTGAGTAAGTGCCTTACTTGCGCGAAGGTCAAGGTCGAATATCAAAAGCCATCAGGACTCCTCCAACAACTTGAAATACCGGAATGGAAGTGGGAGCGGATCACAATGGACTTTATAACCAAACTGCCCAAGACAGCGGGTGGATTAGATACCATTTGGGTCATCGTTGACAGGTTGACCAAGTCTGCGCACTTCCTACCCATCAAAGAAACGGACAAGATGGAGAAACTCACAAGAACATACCTAAAAGAAATAGTGCGACTGCATGGCGTCCCTACATCTATTATCTCAGACAGAGGCTAGATATGAGTACAGCCTACCATCCGCAGACCGACGGACAAAGTGAGAGGACGATCCAAACCTTAGAAGATATGCTGCGAGCTTGTGTGATCAACTTCGGGAAATCGTGGGATACACACTTGCCTCTTGTGGAGTTTTCCTACAACAATAGTTATCATACGAGCATCAAGGCAGCTCCATTCGAAGCCCTCTACGGCCGGAAGTGCAGATCCCCTCTGTGCTCGGCTGAGGTGGGTGACACTCAGTTAGCTAAAGGACGAGTTCTTGACAGCGCCCTCACTGGTCCGAAGATCATCCGAGAGACGACCGAGAAGATTGTACAGATACGTGAACGACTAAAAGCCGCTAGGAACCGACAGAAAAGCTACGCCGAAAAACGAAGAAAACCCTTGGAATCCCAGGTGGGAGACCGAGTCCTTTTGAAGGTCTCGCCCTGGAAGGGCACGATACGCTTCAGAAAGCGTGGGAAGTTAAACCCAAGGTACATAGGGCCTTTTGAGATTCTCGCCAGAATCGGCCCTGTAGCTTACAAACTCAACTTACCCCACGAACTAAGCAACATACACCCTACCTTCCACGTCTCAAACTTGAAGATATGCTTGTCCGACGAGACTCTCGTGATCCCTCTCGACGAAATCGAGGTCAATGAGAGCCTCAACTTCGTGGAAGAGCCTGCGGAGATTATGGATCGGGAAGTAAAGCGAACGAAGCAAAGTCGCATCCCAATCGTGAAGGTTCGGTGGAACGCCAAGCGGGGACCGGAATTCACTTGGGAGCGCGAGGATCAAATGAAACTCAAATATCCTCATCTCTTTCCTTAGTAGTATTGTAATAACTTATCTGTTTGAATTCTAAATTTCGGGATGAAATTCCCCTAACGGGGGGATGATGTGACAACCCAAATTATTGTCGTTACAAAATCCCGTCTTCACTAACAGAATTCGTCGTTATATTTAATGTTTTCCAGTGATGTTTGGAGTCGTCAATAAACAAATATCTAGTTATTTATATGTCCCGATATTATCATAGGTAATTATAACTCGTAAGTGTTAACCCCGTTTAACTAAATAGAGTTATGTGACTTTTCAACCACTTCACCCGGGTAAAAAGTTTTAACCCCGTTAAACTTTAGCATCGGGTAGCCGTGTATCGGGTGTAATACCTGAGGCATATGAAATGAGAGTAAACACCATTTGAACACTCTTTTACCACTCATACACTTTCTCTCACTACTTTCTCTCTCTAGACCCGAACCCGACTCCAAAACCGCGAATTCCGGCTCCCAAACGTAAGGATTTCTTCCCTATCTTGTTCTAATCATAGTCCATAGCATTTAGAGGCCAAAAATCAAAGGATTTAGTAGATTAAAGGGAGTTTACGGCCTAGGAAGCCCCTTAGGCCGTAAACACCCAAAACTTGGCCAAATAACACATTTTTCCTTCCTTTAAGCTTATGTACTAATTAAGGGAATTACCTAGGTGAGTTTGCACATGAAAACTTAAGATTTTGAAGCCTAAAAAGGAGTTTACGGCCCAAGCTTATGCTTAGGCCATAAACACCCAAAAACCCTTGATAAAAGTCGTAAAAACTCATCTAGGGCATGTAGGAATTTTGCTATGTCCCTAGGAAATGTTTAAGTACATTAAACAACACCATTTAGGGACAAAAAGAGGAGTTTACGGCCAAGTCTAAGCTTGGGCCGTAAACACCCAAAAATTATGCAAAAATGTCCCCAAAACTCCACCTAAGGTCTTCAAAAATTTATCTAAGGTGTAGAGAAGTGTTTTGAACCATTTAAGCATCCATTTTGAGGGACTAAATGGAGTTTACGGCCCAAGCACAATTTTGGACCGTAACTCCCCAAAATGTCACAAAATGAGGGTTTAAACCCTCCAAATTAGTCCAAGACACTTGCTAGTAAATTAGGGAAGTGAAATAAGGCCTTAACTTGCAATTTTGGAGGAGCACATGAGTTTACGGCCAAGCCTAGGGGGCTTACGGCCATAAACTCCCAAGGAGTGGCCTTTGGGCCGTAAAATCCAAGGGAGTGAACTCATGGACTCCCCCGTAAACCCCTCTTGGCCTTGTACCACTCCCGGAAACCCCTTCTAGGCCCTAAAACCCCGAATCAACGCTAGAATGCCCAAATACTTTAATGAAAAGCATAAAATGATTAATTTATTGTAAAATACATATTTCATATGACATTAGGGGCCTAAAAGGTGCACAAATCGTTATTTGGTACAAAACGCTCAGTCGACACTTTTACCCGATTCACCCGATTTACGCGATTTCAGGTGAGTTCATACCCCTTTAATGAACCTTTCAAATGTTTTATATGTTTTAGGGGGGGATACAAGTCAATTATACATGATTATGGAAATTCATACAAGTCATTTATTCATGTTACGGAAATTAATCACATGTGATTTACTATCCGTAGTTCAAATCACATGTGATTTACCACTATGCTTTATAAAAAGGATTTTCGTTTTCAAAACCATTTCGGATAAAAGATCAATTTTCTAAATATTCCCTTTTGACAATATTTTTATTAAATAAATTCCTTATAAAATGTAACCACACCAATATATTTATATAATTAAGGCTTGAAGGACTTAGGACCGATAGCTCGCCTTATTTCCTGTTCTTGTTTGATTGTGGGCTTAGGGTAGTTGTTATCCGTCCGACTGTCATTGATTTCTTAGTTATATATCATATATATTAGTGTTGGATACGAGTATTTTCATTTCATTCAATGTTTAAACCACTAAATTGACAAGAATCATACACACTAAGTTAACTATAATAGGTATAGTTAAGGCCACTATTATTCGCTATAGCTACTACTCTACACACTATAATACACTCTATAATGATACTATACACTAATACGAGAACATACTATGAGTATACAAAAGACTACTACGCTATAATACAAGAGAAAGCATTAATCAAGAGATAACACACTAACCCACTACGAGATACTTTATTCGCTACGCACTACGCCCAGAGTCTTCTGGCAGGAAGACGATGCTATATGTATAGATCTATACGGGGCAGACGCTATTACATCCCGACTGTTAAGTTCAGTCCAAGCCGTACAGGCCCAGGGATGCCACTACTTCACTACACTGTGCATGACCGGGAAGGTCATGGGGTCCTCTATTACTCACACTATCGGTAACATACAAGAAATACACCATAACCACACTAAAATACTAAACAAAAAGTTAAAGTTAATATCCCGAAGTAAACAAGTATTTAATACTAAAGAATGTTTGCACCACTATTATGGACTTCAGGCATAATCTACCGTATTGCATTGCTTATTGGAAACTCACTGTTATACTTTTACAACAAATGGTTTTCAAAGATGAAAATGATATGTTTCTTAAAGGTTTTCACTTACAACGTATTTCTGGAAAATATAGGATTTTCTAGGATTTTCTACCACTTATGATTGTAAAGTTACAGCTTTTCATACTATCGGTTCTAATGCTTTTATACAAAAACTCACACTAAATTCTTATGAACTCACCAGCTTTATGCTGATATTCAATTTCAAAATAATTTGTATCCTCAGGTCAAAGATAGACAGGTACAGGTGCGGCATTTTGGAGAAGGTGGAGCATACAAGATCCATCTCTTATTTTTGTAATACTTTTGATACTTGTTAAACATTACAAAACACGCTTGTAATTAAACTCACTATGTAATGCAATGGTTGTATGTTTCTTGTTTTTACTATTATGCAATTGTGATGATACTGTACATGACGTCCTCCACCCCGAAACGTATTCCGCCGTTATCGGTTTTGGGGTGTGACACAACTGGTCAAAAAGATCATCAATCCCGGGTAACAGATAGCGGTTCTTCACCCTCAACTTGTTCAACTCCCGGTAATCAATGCACATCCAGTGTGAACCATCCTTTTTCTTAACAAAAAGGATCGGGGCTCCACATGGTGAACTACTCGGTCAAATGAACCCCTCCCCCAACAGCTCCTGAAGCTGAGAGGATAACTCCTGCATCTCGAGTGGTGCAAGACGATACAATTCCTTGGTGATAGGTGTCGCCCATGGAATCAGATCGATTCGGAACTCCACTTGCCTCTCTGGAGGTACACTCGGTAACTCCTCAAGGAAAACATCATAAACGTCACATACTACCAGAACATCAAAAAAAGAAATTGACCCATTCTTCACAACCTGAGTATCCACCACATATGCCAGATAACCCATACACCTATATGCTGCAAAGTCTATCATGCCCTGGCAGCAGAAAAAAAAGTTGATCCCGATCTAGTACTCTCTCCATAAATAGTAAGCACTCCACCACTTGAGTCTCAAACCATCACTAGCTAATGCTCTCAATCAATCAATGCCCCAAATCGGCTCAACCGATCCATGCCCACTATAACATAGACACCCTCCATCGCTATCGGCACCAGATCAATCGGAAACTCGACACCAAAAATCTCCAAAACACGGCCACAATAGACATTGGTAGCAAAAACCACGTGCTTATCAGACATGGAAACCCTCAATGGCCGACTCAAGACCTCGCACCTAATGCTAAAACAATGACTAAATGATAAAAACACAAAGGATTTGTAACATCCGGATTTCCAGGTATCATAATTTGAATATTTATTTTGAGATAAGGAGAGGGAATCGACGAGTTAGCGCCTAAACTCGTCGAGTAGGATCGCAACTGATGACTCAGATTAATGAATGGACTCGACGAGTCGGTGAGTCGACTTGACGAGTTCGCGTTGTGGACAGAAACTCTAAATCTTTGGGCATGTGCCCTATTTAAAGGTCCTTATGGCCTTCATTTGCGGCCACCCTTCCAGAAGAAAGAACCCTAGCGAGCTTGAGCATGTGAAGTGAGAGAAAGAGCCATCTTGAGCCATTTGCTGTGATTTGCTAAGGAGGAGAGGTGATCCGGCAAGAAGGACCAGAGGAGGTTGTTATTCTGAGACATTCAAACAAGGAGGCTTCACTTTGAGGTAGCAATTCGATCCTTCCTTTCTTTATTGTGTAGACTTCTCGAATCTGGGGTTTCTTTACCCTTTCTTGAGTTGGAATAAGAAGCATGAGGAGTCCCAGAGTGGAATAGACCTTAGATCAGGACCTTGAGAGGTCCAGAGAGTCCTAATCGTCCAAATTTATGCAGTTCCATTGGAGTTTTGAATCGTGGTTGTCATACTAAAAGCTAATTCATCAAATAGAGCCATATGAGTGTTGCATGAGCATAAAGATTGGACCTTTACGTGACTTTTGATTGTTAGAAGGTCATATCTATAAATTAGAGAAACAGATCTGACCTCAGGAGGTCGAATGAGTATGGCCATGGAGGAAACTCGCCGAGTCCATGAGAGAACTCACCGAGTTGGATCGGGTTGCCCCGTGATTCGTGACCAGTGGTAACCCGTCGAGTTGGGAGGTTAACTCGACGACTCGAGTGAGGCCTTAGAAGGATTTAGAGGATCTACACGAACTCACCGAGTCCTACGAGTGCACTCGGCGAGTCCTGTCAAAGTTGGACCGTTGACTGAGTTGACTTTCGTTGACTTTTAGCGTTTGATCAACATTTGGAATTTTGGGTTTTGGAGGGGTAAAATGGTCTTTTACCCTTCTGAAGGATTATAGGGGGGATTAATCTAGCCTTTGATAGTCGTTAATTAGAGGAAAATTTTTTATGTGATTAGGCGGAGGCTAGATCAGTATTTCGAGTTCGAGATTATCCGAGTTACCCGAGGTGAGTCTTCTCACTATACATTACCTAGAGTGGTACCTATGTGCAGATCGGAGGGTCTTATGTGTTATGTGTATGTATGAGATTATGTGCCTTGTGATATATGTATGCTATCTGATATTAGACCGGGCCGGAGGGTCCAACGATTTAGACTGGGCCAGAGGGTCCAACGATTTAGACCGGGCTGGAGGGTCCAACGAGCTAGACCTCACCGTAGGGTCCAACGAGCTATAGGACTGGAGGGTCCTTCTGAGACACATTGACCAAAGGATCTTACCGAGTTATAGCCTTGAGTGGCTTATGTGTTGTATGTGGTATTTTGGGGAACTCACTAAGCATTTATGCTTACCGTGTTATGTGATATGTGTTTCAGGTACTAGCGAGGATCACGGGAAGGCGCCGACATGATCTGTACACACTGGCAGAAGAGTTGTTTGAGATTCTGGGATTTGTTATTCTTATGACATTTGACATTTATGAGATTTTGAGAACTATTATATGAGTTATGTTTGTTTTAAAAATGAAAAATTGTTTTAAATTTTCACGTCATTACAAGTTGGTATCAGAGCCTAGGTTTGAAGGATTCGGATGCACCTCCGGGCGTATCTGAACTCAAACTGAGGATTTGAGAAAGTTTTTCATCAAAAGGAGCAATTTTTCTAAAAGAGTAAAGGATTTTGAGAAAAGCAGAAAGGCGCAGTGTGCCGATCAGCCAGCGCCCGAACGGTGATTTCCAAAAATTCCATTACATTAAGTGTTATGAGATATAATGTGATGTGCTATGCATACTAGAGTAGGCTAGAGTAGCCTGATTTGTCATGGCTTCGCCTAGGAGATTACTACTGCTATGAGATACTTCGAGAGATAGTAGGTAGCAGTGAGGAGCTTAGGAGGGGTCTACTTGAGGGTAGCCTGTGTTTAGCGGGATATCGAGTACTTGCGATCTGGGATCCTAGGAGGAGGACTTGGGGAGCATTCAAAGTAAGAATCCTTAAGGTACTAAGGAAAAAGTAGGGGTGAGCCATCGAGTGTGAGTATACTCGAGAAAGTCTCTGATTTCTTTTGTGTTATGTTTCAGAGACATCATGGTTGGTACACGCCACACACCTAAGAGCAGCGGCGTTAGTGACGAGGAGATTCGTCAGATGATACATGAAGAGGTGGCCGCGGCGATCCGGGAGGCCATCCCGGAGCTGTTTAGGTCTATCAAGACCACGCTGATTGAGACATTTGACGAGAGATATGTTGTTGTTACTGAGGCGGCTGTTGCTGCAGCCATTGCAGCTGTCACTGTCGCGAGGCCACAGGGTGTGACTCGTTGCTATACCGGGAGTTCAGCAACACGAAGCCACCAGAGTTTGATGGGACTCAGGATCCGATAGCTGTGATGAGGTGGATCTCTGACATTGAGGGATGCTTCTACACTTGTTCTTGTCCGGAGCATCTGAGGGTACGGTTTGCGTTGAACCAGCTTTGGTTGGGAGCGAAGGACTGGTGGAAGTTTTTGATGGCTGATTTCACTCTTGTTGAGATCACAGCAGTGACCTGGGAGAGGTTCACCACCATGTTCCGAGATGAGTATGTTCCCCTGGTGGAGAGGGAACTGTTGGCACATGAGTTCTTGTCCCTCAAGTAGGGAACTGATTCTGTGACAGTGATTACGAGGATGTTTCATGAGAGGGCGTTGTTTTTCCATGAGCACGTGTCGACCGAGCAGGCACGTATGAGCCGATATCTGAGCATACTAAGGAGAGTCATTCGTGAGTTCATGGCGAACTCGACATACCAGACATTTGTTGAGCTTCAGGAAAATGCCCGGAAGAGGGAGATTGAGCTGGAGACTCAGGCCAGGGAGGAGGTCGAGTCTTAGAGGAGGGACAAGCGACCGGCACAGTCGCAGTCGGCAGCCAAGCGGGCAAAGCCCGCTGATTCGAGATCTGGGGGACAGAAGGTCCGTACTTGTGGGAAGTGCGGCAAGATCCACGAGGGAGTATGTAGAGGAGGGGTGTGCTACAAGTGTGGCAAGGAGGGGCATTTCATGAGGGATTGCCCCAAGGGGTTTGCAGTTTGCTTTCACTGCAACTAGACTAGCCATCGAAAGGCCGAGTGCCCACAGCTGCTTCAGGGATCAGCACAGGGATCTGCACCTGCTACTAGAGCTACCGAGGTCCGGCCAGTGAAGGCCGAGGCACCGAAGGTGAAGTGAGCGCCTTTCAGTTGACAACGGAGGAGGTCCACGCAGCGCCCGACGTTGTGGCTGGTATGTATTCTTTTATTTACTCTTTCTGAGTTGAGATATTGTGCTTATATTGTGGTATGCATAGGTACTTTCCTTGTGAATTATGTACCTGCTTTGATGTTGTTTGACTCGGGTACGAGTCGATCATTCGTGTCACTAGCATTTAGTCAGCACATCAGTATCCAACGAGAGGCATTGAGACGACCTCTGCGAGTTTCTGTAGTTGACGAGCGAGCGGTTTTTGCTAGTGGTGTTATTCGAGGATGTGTACTCGATATTTTCGGTGTTGAGTTTCTGACAGATTTGGTACCGATTGCAATGGGGGATGTCTGTGTCATCGTGGGCATGGACTGGTTGAGCCGAGTTGGAGTTGTTATCACCTGCGAGCGTCAGTTGGTGACCATACGAGACCCTAGTGGGGGAGTACTTACGGTGTATGGCGAGGGTACCTGATCTGGGTCAACATTTTGCTCGGCTGCCAGAGCAAGGCAGAGTCTACAGCAGGGCTGTAGAGGGTTTGTAGCCTATGTGATGGATACACAAGTTGCCACAGAGAGGCCGAATTCTGTCGATGAGGTCCCGATAGTGCGTGAGTTCCCGGATGTTTTCCCCGAGGAGCTGTCGGGTGTGCCTCCGGAGAGGCAGGTGGAGTTTCATGTTGATTTGGTTCCGGGAGCAGCGCCTATTGCCAAGGCACCCTATCGCCTTGCACCACCAGAGATGCAGGAGTTATCCTAGCAGCTTCAGGAGCTGCTGGGGAAGGGATTCATTCGACCGAGTAGCTCGCTGTGGGGAGCGCCAATCCTTTTTGTCAAGAAAAAGGATGGTTCACACCGGATGTGTGTTGATTACCAGGAGCTGAACAAGTTGACGGTCAAGAACCGTTATCCGCTATCAAGGATTAACGATCTGTTCGATCAGTTGCAGGGTGCATCTTGGTTCTCCAAGATTGACTTGAGGTTTGGATATCATCATATGAGGGTGCAGGATGAGGATATCCCGAAGACGGCGTTTAGGACTCATTATGGGCATTACGAGTTCGTGGTGATGCCTTTTGGGCTCACCAATGCACCACCAGCGTTCATGGATCTCATGAATCGAGTGTGCAGGCCGATGTTGGATCGATCGGTGATTGTGTTCCTTGACGATATTCTAGTGTATTCGATATCCAGAGAGCAGCAAGAGGAGCATCTGAGAGAGATCCTTGGAGTGTTGAGATCGGAGAGGCTTTATGCCAAACTTTCCATGTGTGATTTCTGGTTACGAGAGGTCCATTTCTTGCGACACCTCGTTAATCAGAATGGAATATTGGTCGATCCGGCCAAGATTGAGGCGGTTATGAGTTGGGAGGTGCCGAGATCCCCCACCGAGATCAGGAGTTCTCTGGGGTTGGCCGGCTATTATCAGAGATTTATTAGGGATTTCTCCAAGATTGTCGTTCCTCTCACCAGATTGACCTGGAAGGGCGTTACTTTTATTTGGGGTCCCGAGCAGCAGACCTCGTTTGAGACTCTTCGCTAGAGATTATGTGAAGCCCCGACGTTATCCCTTCCAGAGGGAATGGAGGATTTTGTGGAGTACTGTGATGCGTCTATATCGGGGTTGGGAGCGGTGCTTATGCAGAGAGGGCATGTGATAGCATATGCATCAAGGCAGCTGAAGACTCATAAGACGAGGTATCCCACCCATGATTTGTAGTTGGGGGCAGTGGTGTTCGCCCTCAAGATATGGCGCCATTATTTGTATGGGTATCGGTGTACCATATACACGGACCACAAGAGTTTGAAGTATTTGATGGATCAGCCCAACCTGAACATGTGCCATAGGAGATGGTTAAATGTGGTAAAGGATTATGACTGTGAGATCCTGTACCACCCGGGCAATGCTAACGTGGTAGCCGATGCTTTGAGCTGCAGGGCGGAGAGTGCCCCTGTAACATCCCAAAAATCAGGTATACCTTATGAACCTTTATCTTTTAAGAATTATCATAATGAGCCCTTGAAAAGAAAGTGCATGATTGGCGGGTACGCGGGGCGTACTGGGGTGTACACTCAGCGTACTCGTCTGCGTCCAGATCCGCGTGGATTGTCAGGTACACGGGGCATACCCGGCCCAGAAGAGAAACCCTATTTCCTTGAGCCTGCCTATTTAAGCAACCTTATGGACCTTTTGTTGGCCACCTTTTCCAGAGCATTATCCTTTCAAAACCCAAAATCTCGTTCATATAGCAAGGGAGTGTCTAGGAGAGCCTTGTAGTGTGTTCTTGGCCATTTGGAGCAAAGTGAAAGCCTTGGAAGAGGAAGAGTTAGAGCTCAAGCTTGTGGATCCGAGATTAGCAGTGAAAGAAGCTTCATTTTGAGGTAAAAATCTTCAAGCTTTACATCTTTTTTGTTCATACTTTGTAAAGAGAAGTTTTAGGGTTTTTGTCCCCAAGTTCATAGCTTTATGAGTTGTTGAGCTCTAAGAAGCCGATATATGTCCCATGCTAGTTCATTTAGGGTTTCTATGTGATAAAAATCCATTCTTGATTGATAAGAGCTAGCCATACTTGAGTTATGGACCCTTGAGGGTTGGAAATAAAAGGATTTGAGTGATGGTGACTCCCACATCCATGCAAAGGCTTAAAGTCACCAACTTTATGCATTAAGTGATGTTAGGGAGGGCAGATCTAGAGTTTGGACGTAGGTCTTAATCTTTTAAGACCCAAAAGGCAAGGAGAAGGAAACTGGGAATTACGTCAGGCGTAATCCCAGTACGCACAGCGTACGGGGTGGCGTTCCCCGATTCTGAGAGACTATCGGGTATGCCCAACGTACACATCTAGTACGCGCAGCGTAACCCGGAGAGTTGACTTCTGGCTGACTTTTAGGGTTTGGACTATTGTGGGGCCTTTGAGTTATGAGAGGGGTAAAATGGTCTTTTACCCTTCTAAGAGTGATGAAAGATGACTTAGTCTAGCCTTTAGAATTATATTGATTAGAGTATTTGTTCCACGTGATTAGGCGGAGGCTAGACCAGATTTTACCGAGTCAGAGATTTACCGAGTTACCCAAGGTAAGTCTTCTCACTATACTTTACCTAGAGTGGTAATCAGAGTTAGGTGTCAGTGTATTTGCATGATATTTATGTGTTATGATTTGATGTGATATGTGATATGCATGATTCAGAGTTTACAGAGTTAGGACTAGTGGGTCCATAGAGTTAGGACCGGAGGGCCCACAGAGAGTTGGGACTGGAGGGTCCCACTAAGACACATTGACCAGAGAGTCAAACAGAGTTATAGCCTTGAGTGGCTAATATGTGTTAGAGTAGTATTTTGGGAACTCACTAAGCAATTATGCTTACAGTGTTATGTGTTATGTGTTTCAGGTACTAGTGATGATCGTGGGACGGCGCCGACATGATTCATACACACCCGCGGAGTTTTATATGTTTTTGATCTTGGGATATGTTTCTGGATTTGAGATGTAATACATTGAGATTTTTATAATAATTATGAATGGAAATGTGTTTTGAAAAATGTGAAAAATTGTTTAAATTTTTACGGTGTTACAGCCCCGATTCGAGATATATGCATGAGGATGACGGTGATGACTCCGGTATTGGATACCATCCGAGAGGCCCAAGAAGGGACTGTGAGACCGGAGAACTGCAAGAGAGAGCGGGTGATTGGGCAGGTATCCGAGTTTGTTACCGATAGCTGAGGGCTTATGACCTTTCACGGTCGGATTTGGGTGTCGTTTATGGGCGGGCCACGTAGCATACTGATGGAGGAGGCGCACAGATCGAGATTCTCGATCCATCCTGGGGCCACTAAGATGTATTTGGACCTGAAGATGGATTACTGGTGGCCCTGTATGAAGATGGGTGTTGCGTGGGTAGTGGAGAGGTGCTTGACCTGTCGTCGGGTTAAGATCGAGCACGAGCATCCGCATGGCAAGTTGCAGCCACTGGAGGTTCCCCAGTGGAAGTGGGAACATATTTCTATGGATTTCATCACCAAATTGCCGAGGACCGCGAGTGGTGTTGATGCAATTTGGATGATTATGGACCGGTTGATGAAGAACGCTCACTTCCTTGCTATTAGAGAGAGCTCTTCTACAGAGAGGCTGGCAGAGATATATGTGAGAGAGGTGGTGTCGCGGCATGGAGTGCCGATCTCGATTGTGTCAGACTGAGATGTACGTTTCACTTCCAGGTTCTGGAAGCAATTCCATGATGATTTGGGTACGAGGTTGCACTTCAGTACCGCTTATCACCCACAGACGGACGGACAGAGTGAGCGGACGATACAGAGGCTTAAGGACATGCTTAGAGCATGTGTCATGGACTTTGGGGGAAGTTGGGATATATACCTACCTTTGGTTAAGTTTTCCTACAACAACAGCCACCATTCGAGTATTGGTATGCCTCCCTTTGAAATGTTATATGGGAGGAGGTGTAGGACCCCCATCTGTAGGGGGAGGTAGGACAGCGAGTGTTGGGTAACATCAAGATAGTGCTTAAGACAATGGAGCAGATTCAACATGTCAGATAGAGATTACTGACAGCCCAGAGTCGCCAGATGAGTTACACGGATAGGCGACGATCCGAGCTTGAGTTCCAGGTTGGGGATTTCGTACTCCTGAAGGTATCTCCTTGGAAAGGAGTGATCCGATTCAGGAAGAATGGAAATTTGGCCCCCGGTACATTAGTCCTTTCAGGGTGACCGCGAGAGTGGCAAGGTAGCATACCGTTTAGAGCTACCTGCGGAGTTGAGCCAGATCCATGATACCTTCCACGTATCCCAGTTGAGGAAGTGTATAACCGATGAGACGACAGTAGTGCCACTAGAGGATATTCAGGTGGATGCGAGCCTGAATTACATTGAGAAGCCAGTCGTGATCCTAGATTAGAAGATCAAGGTTCTGAGGAACAAGGAGGTGCCTCTGGTACAGGTCTAATGGCAACATCGAAAAGAGTCTGAGCTGACTTGGGAGCCGAAGATGGAGATGCGGGAGCAGCATCCAGAGTTGTTCGCAGAATGAGAGTTCGAGGGCGAAGTGTAGTTCTAGTGGGGGAGAATTGTAGCATCTAGATTTCTAGGTATCATAATTTGAATATTTATTTTGAGATAAGGAGAGGGACTCGACGAGTTGGCGCCTAAACTCGTCGAGTAGGATCGCAACTGATGACTCAGATTAATGAATGGACTCGACGAGTCGGTGAGTCGACTCGACGAGTTCGTGCTGTGGATAGAAACCCTAAATCTTTGGGCATCAACCCTATTTAAAGGTCCTTATGGCCTTCATTTGTGGCCACCCTTCCAGAAGAAAGAACCCTAGCAAGCTTGAGCGTGTGAAGTGAGCAAAAGAGCCATCTTGAGCCATTTGTTGTGATTTTAATAAGGAGGAGAGGTGATCCAGCAAGAAGGACCATAGGAGGTTGTTATTCTGAGACATTCAAGCAAGGAGGCTTCACTTTAAGGTAGTAATGCGACCCTTCCCTTCTTTATTGTGTAGACTTCTTGAATCTAGGGTTTCTTTACCCTTTCTTGAGTTGGAATAAGAAGCATGAGGAGTCCCAGAGTGGAACAGACCTTAGATCTGGACCTTGACAGGTCTAGAGAGTCCTAATCGTCCAGCTTTATGCAGTTCCATTGGAGTTTTGAATCTTGGTTGTCATATTAAGAGCTAATTCATCAAATAGAGCCATATGAGTGTTGCATGAGCATGAAGATTGGACCTTTACGTGACTTTTGAGTGTTAGAAGGTCATATTTATAAGTTAGAGAAACAGATCTGACCTCAGGAGGTGGAATGAGTATAGCCATGGAGGAAACTCGCCGAGTCCATGAGAGAACTCGTCGAGTTGGATCGGGTTGCCCCGTGATTCGTGACCAGTGGTAACCCGTCGAGTTGGGAGGTTAACTCGACGACTCGAGTGAGGCCTTAAAAGGATTTAGAGGATATACACGAACTCACCGAGTCCCACGAGTGCACTCGGCGAGTCCGGTTAAAGTTGGACTGTTGACTGAGTTGACTTTCATTGACTTTTAGCGTTTGGTCAACATTTGGAATTTTGGGTCTTGGAGGGGTAAAATGGTCTTTTACCCCTCAGAGGGATTATAAGGGGGATTAATCTAGCCTTTGAGAGTTGTTGTTAATTAGAGGAAAATTTTTTATGTGATTAGGCGGAGGCTAGATCAGTATTTCGAGTTCGAGATCATCCGAGTTACCCGAGGTGAGTCTTCTCACTATACATTACCTAGAGTGGTACCTATGTGCAGACCGGAGGGTCTTATGTGTTATGTGTATGTATGAGATTATGTGCCTTGTGATATATGTATGCTATGTGATATTAGACCGGGCCGGAGGGTCCAACGATTTAAACCGGGCCGGAGGATCCAACGATTTAGACCGGGCTGGAGGGTCCAACGAGCTAGACCGCACCGTAGGGTCCAACGAGCTATGGGACTGGAGGGTCCTTCTGAGACACATTGGCCGGAGGATCTTACCGAGTTATTGCCTCGAGTGGCTTATGTGTTGTATGTGGTATTTTGGGGAACTCACTAAGCATTTATGCTTACCGTGTTATGTGATATGTGTTTCAGGTACTAGCGAGGATCACGGGAAGGCGCCGACATGATCTGTACACACTAGCAGAAGAGTTGTTTGAGATTCTGGGATTTGTTATTCTTATGACATTTGACATTTATGAGATTTTGAGAACTATTATGAGTTATGTTTGTTTTAAAAATGAAAAATTGTTTTAAATTTTCACGTCATTACAAGTTGGTATCAGAGCCTTGGTTTGAAGGATTCGGATGCACCTCCGGGCGTATCTGAACTCAAACTGAGGATTTGAGAAAGTTTTTCATCAAAAGGAGCAATTGTTCTAAAAGAGTAAAGGATTTTGAGAAAAGCAGAAAGGAACAGTGTGCCGATCAGCCAGCGCCCGAACGGTGATTTCCAAAAATTCCATTACATTAAGTGTTATGAGATATAATGTGATGTGCTATGCATACTAGAGTAGGCTAGGTATTCATATTTAGGACTAGTGTAGCCTGATTTGTGATGGCTTAGCCTAGGAGATTACTACTTCTATGAGATACTTCGAGAGTGAGTAGGTAGCAATGAGGAGCTTAGGAGGGGTCTACTGGAGGGTAGCCTGTGTTTATCGACATATCGAGTACTTGCGATCTGGGATCCTAGGAGGAGGACTTGGGGTGAATATTGATGTGGTGTGGAAGGTAGTATAGGGCTCGTACTACTGGAAACATCGGGTCGGTGAGCATTCCAAGTAAGAATCCTTAAGGTACTAAGGAACAAGTAGGGGTGAGTCATCGAGTGTGGGTATACTCGAGAAAGTCTCTGATTTCTTTTCTGTTATGTTTCAGAGACATCATGGTTGGTACACGCCACACACCTGAGAGCAGCGGCGTTAGTGACGAGGAGATTCGTCAGATGATACATGAAGAGGTGGCCGCGGCGATCCGGGAGGCCATCCCGAAGCTGTTTGGGTCTATCAAGACCACGCTGATTGAGACATTTGACGAGAGATATGTTGTTGTTACTGAGGCGGCTGTTGCTGCAGCCACTGCAGCTGTCACTGTCGCGAGGCCACAGGGGGTGACTCGTTGCTATACCGGGAGTTCAGCAACACGAAGCCACCAGAGTTTGATGGGACTCAGGATCTGATAGCTGTGATGAGGTGGATCTCTGACATTGAGGGATGCTTCTACACTTGTTCTTGTCCGGAGCATCTGAGGGTACGGTTTGCGTTGAACCAGCTTTGGTTGGGAGCGAAGGACTGGTGGAAGTTTTTGATGGCTGATTTCACTCTTGTTGAGATCACAGCAGTGACCTGGGAGAGGTTCACCACCATGTTCCGAGATGAGTATGTTCCCCTGGTGGAGAGGGAACTGTTGGCACATGAGTTCTTGTCCCTCAAGTAGGGAACTGATTCTGTGACAGTGATTACGAGGATGTTTCATGAGAGGGCGTTGTTTTTCCATGAGCACGTGTCGACCGAGCAGGCACGTATGAGCCGATATCTGAGCATACTAAGGAGAGTCATTCGTGAGTTCATGGCGAACTCGACATACCAGACATTTGTTGAGCTTCAGGAAAATGCCCGGAAGAGGGAGATTGAGCTGGAGACTCAGGCCAGGGAGGAGGTCGAGTCTTAGAGGAGGGACAAGCGACCGGCACAGTCGCAGTCGGCAGCCAAGCGGGCAAAGCCCGCTGATTCGAGATCTGGGGGACAGAAGGTCCGTACTTGTGGGAAGTGCGGCAAGATCCACGAGGGAGTATGCAGAGGAGGGGTGTGCTACAAGTGTGGCAAGGAGGGGCATTTCATGACGGATTGCCCCAAGGGGTTTGCAGTTTGCTTTCACTGCAACTAGACTAGCCATCGAAAGGCCGAGTGCCCACAGCTGCTTCAGGGATCAGCACAGGGATCTGCACCTGCTACTAGAGCTACCGAGGTCCGGCCAGTGAAGGCCGAGGCACCGAAGGTGAAGTGAGCGCCTTTCAGTTGACAACGGAGGAGGTCCACGCAGCGCCCGACGTTGTGGCTGGTATGTATTCTTTTATTTACTCTTTCTGAGTTGAGATATTGTGCTTATATTGTGGTATGCATAGGTACTTTCCTTGTGAATTATGTACCTGCTTTGATGTTGTTTGACTCGGGTACGAGTCGATCATTCGTGTCACTAGCATTTAGTCAGCACATCAGTATCCAACGAGAGGCATTGAGACGACCTCTACGAGTTTCTGTAGTTGACGAGCGAGCGGTTTTTGCTAGTGGTGTTATTCGAGGATGTGTACTCGATATTTTCGGTGTTGAGTTTCTGACAGATTTGGTACCGATTGCAATGGGGGATGTCTGTGTCATCGTGGGCATGGACTGGTTGAGCCGAGTTGGAGTTGTTATCACCTGCGAGCGTCAGTTGGTGACCATACGAGACCCTAGTGGGGGAGTACTTACGGTGTATGGCGAGGGTACCCGATCTGGGTCAACATTTTGCTCGGCTGCCAGAGCAAGGCAGAGTCTACAGCAGGGCTGTAGAGGGTTTGTAGCCTATGTGATGGATACACAAGTTGCCACAGAGAGGCCGAATTCTGTCGATGAGGTCCCGATAGTGCGTGAGTTCCCGGATGTTTTCCCCGAGGAGCTGTCGGGTGTGCCTCCGGAGAGGCAGGTGGAGTTTCATGTTGATTTGGTTCCGGGAGCAGCGCCTATTGCCAAGGCACCCTATCGCCTTGCACCACCAGAGATGCAGGAGTTATCCTAGCAGCTTCAGGAGCTGCTGGGGAAGGGATTCATTCGACCGAGTAGCTCGCTGTGGGGAGCGCCAATCCTTTTTGTCAAGAAAAAGGATGGTTCACACCGGATGTGTGTTGATTACCAGGAGCTGAACAAGTTGACGGTCAAGAACCGTTATCCGCTATCAAGGATTAACGATCTGTTCGATCAGTTGCAGGGTGCATCTTGGTTCTCCAAAATTGACTTGAGGTTTGGATATCATCATATGACGGTGCAGGATGAGGATATCCCGAAGACGGCGTTTAGGACTCATTATGGGCATTACGAGTTCGTGGTGATGCCTTTTGGGCTCACCAATGCACCAGTAGTGTTCATGGATCTCATGAATCGAGTGTGCAGGCCGATGTTGGATCGATCGGTGATTGTGTTCCTTGACGATATTCTAGTGTATTCGATATCCAGAGAGCAGCAAGAGGAGCATCTGAGAGAGATCCTTGGAGTGTTGAGATCGGAGAGGCTTTATGCCAAACTTTCCATGTGTGATTTCTGGTTACAAGAGGTCCATTTCTTGCGACACCTCATTAATCAGAATGGGATATTGGTCGATCCGGCCAAGATTGAGGCGGTTATGAGTTGGGAGGTGCCGAGATCCCCCACCGAGATCAGGAGTTCTCTGGGGTTGGCCGGCTATTATCAGAGATTTATCAGGGATTTCTCCTAGACTGTCGTTCCTCTCACCAGATTGACCTGGAAGGGCGTTGCTTTTATTTGGGGTCCCGAGCAGCAGACCTCGTTTGAGACTCTTCGCTAGAGATTATGTGAAGCCTCGGCGTTATCCCTTCTGGAGGGAATGGAGGATTTTGTGGTGTACTGTGACGTGTCTATATCGGGGTTGGGAGCGGTGCTTATGCAGAGAGGGCATGTGATAGCATATGCATCGAGGCAGCTGAAGCCTCATAAGACGAGGTATCCCACCCATGATTTGGAATGGGGGGCAATGGTGTTCGCCCTCAAGATATGGCACCATTATTTGTATGGCGTTCGGTGTACCATATACACGGACCACAAGAGTTTGAAGTATTTTATGGATCAACCCAACCTGAACATGCGCCAGAGGAGATGGTTGGATGTGGTAAAGGATTATGACTGTGAGATTCTGTACCACCCGGGCAAGGCTAACGTGGTAGCCGATGCTTTGAGCTGTAGGGCGGAGAGTGCCCCTGTAACATCCCAAAAATCAGATATACCTTATGAACCTTTATCTTTTAAGAATTATCATAATGAGCCCTTGATAAGAAAGTGCATGATTGGCGGGTACGCGGGGCGTACTGGGGTGTACACTCAGCGTACTCGTCCGCGTCCAGATCCGGGGGGATTGTCAGGTACGCGGGGCGTACCGGGCCCAGAAGAGAAACCCTATTTCCTGGAGCCTCCCTATTTAAGCAACCTTGTGGACCTTTTGTTGGCGACCTTTTCCAGAGCGTTATTCTTTCAAAACCCTAAATCTCGTTAATATAGCAAGGGAGTGTCTAGGAGAGCCTTATAGTGTGTTCTTGGCCATTTGGAGCAAAGTGAAAGCCTTGGAAGAGGAAAAGTTAGAGCTCAAGCTTGTGGATCCGAGATTAGCAGTGAAAGAAGCTTCATTTTGAGGTAAAAAGCTTCAAGCTTTACATCTTTTTTGTTCATACTTTGTAAAGAGAAGTTTTAGGGTTTTTGTCCCCAAGTTCATAGCTTTATGAGTTGTTGAGCTCTTAGAAGCCGAGATCTGTCCCATGCTAGTTCATTTAGGGTTTCTATGTGATAAAAATCCATTATTGATTGATAAGAGCTAGCCATACTTGAATTATGGACCCTTGAGGGTTGGAAATAAAAGGATTTGATTGATGGTGCCTCCCACAGCCATGCAAAGGGTTAAAGTCACCAACATTATCCATTAAGTGATGTTAGGGAGGGTAGATATGGAGCTTAGACATAGGTCTTAATCGTTTAAGACCCAAAACGTAAGGAGAAGGAAACTGGGAATTACGCCAGGCGTAATCCCAGTACGCGCAGCGTCCGGGGTGGCATTCCCCAATTCTGAGAGACTATCGGGTACACCCATCGTACACATCTGGTACGCGCAGTGTAACTCAGAGAGTTGACTTCTGGTTGACTTTTAGGGTTTGGTCTATAGTGGGGCCTTTGAGTTATGAGAGGGGTAAAATGGTCTTTACCCTTCTGAGAGTGCCGAAAGAGGACTTAGTCTAGCCTTTAGAGTTATATTAATTAGAGTATTTGTTCCACGTGATTAGGCGGAGGCTAGACCAGATTTTACCGAGTCAGAGAGTTACCGAGTTACCCAAGGTGAGTCTTTGCACTATACTTTACCTAGAGTGGTAATCAGAGTTAGGTGTCAGTGTATTTGCATGCTATTAATGTGTTGTGGTTTGATGTGATATGTGATATGCATGATTCAGAGTTTACAGAGTTAGGACCAGTGGGTCCACAGAGTTAGGGCCGGAGTGCCCACAGAGAGTTGGGACTGGAGGGTCCTACTGAGACACATTGACTAGAGGGTCAAACAGAGTTATAGCCTTGAGTGGCTAATATGTGTTAGAGTATTATTTTGGGAACTCACTAAGCAATTATGCTTACAGTGTTATGTGTTATGTGTTTCAGGTACTCGTGACGATTGTGGGACGACGCTGACATGATTCGTACACACCCGCAGAGTTTTATATGTTTTTGATCTTGGGATATGTTTATGCATTTGAGATGTGATACATTGAGATTTTTATAATAATTATGAATGGAAATGTGGTTTGAAAAATGTGAAAAATTGTTTAAATTTTTACGGTGTTACAAGTTGGTATCAGAGCCTTGGTTTGAGGGATTCGGATGCACCTTCGGGCGTATTTAGACTCAAACTGAGGATTTGAGGAAAAATTTTCATAATAAAATAATTTTCAAAGAGTAAAAGAGTTTTGAGACAAACAGAGCAGAGCCGTGTGTATGATCAGCCAGCGCCCGAACGGTGATTTCCCAAAATACCCTTGCAATAAGTGTTATGAGATATGTTATGTTATGATTTATGATGAGTTATATTATGCATGCTAGAGTAGACTAGGTATTCTTATTAGGACTAGAGTGGCCTGATTTGTGATGCCTTAGTCTAGGAGTTTTGCTACTAGGGATGCTTGAGAGTGAGTAGATAGCAGCGAGGAGCTTATGAGAGATCTGCTTGCGAGTAGCATATGATTGGAGAGAGTAGAGTACTTGGGGTTTGGGACTCTGGGAGGAGGACTTGGGGTGAATGCTGATGTGGTGTGAGCAGTAGTATTGGGCCCGTACTATTGAAGACACCGGATCAGTGCGTAGTCCAAGTAAGAATCCTTAGAGTACTAAGGAACAAGTAGGGTAGACTTATCGAGTATGAGCATACTCGAGCGAGGCCCTATTATTTCTTATGTTGTATTTCATAGACATCATGGTTGGGACACGTCACACACCAGAGAGCAGCGGTGCTAGTGATGAGGAGATCCGTAGGATCATTCATGAGGAGGTGGCTGCGGCCATCAGGGCAGAGATACCAGAGATGTTTGGGCCTATAAGACCATGCTGATAGAGACTTTCGATGAGCGATATGCCGCTCTTTCTGATGTTGTTGTTGTTGCGGCCACCGCAGTTGTAGCTGCGGCTAGACCGCAGGGTGGTGATGCGTTGCTATTCCGGGAGCTCAGCAACACAAAATCACCAGAGTTTGATGGGATGCAGGATCCGATTGAGGTGATGAGGTGGATGTCGGACATTGAGGGGTGTTTCTTTACCTTCTCATGTCCAGAGCACTTGAGCTTCACTTGGGAGCGAAGGACTGGTGGAAGTTTGTGATGGCGCATTATTTGCCTGCTGAGCTTGCTGTAGTGACCTGAGAGAGGTTCACCGCTATGTTCCGAGATGAGTACGTTCCCCAAGTGGAGAGGAAGCATTTGGCCCAGGAGTTTCTTACCTCCAAGTAGTGTACTGAGTCTGTTATAGTGATTACCAGGATGTTCCATGAGAGGGCGATGTTCTGCCCAGTGCACGTGTCTTCCGAGCAGGCACGTATGAGTCGATATCTGAGTGTTTTGAGGAGGGATATACGAGAGTTCGTGGAGAACTCGTCGTACCGGACCATTGTCGAGCTTTAGGAAAATGCTCGGAAGAGGGAGATAGAGTTGGAGACTCACGCTAGGGAGGAGGCGGAGTCTCAGGGGAGGGATCGGCGACCGGCACAGTCTCAGCCGGCAGCCAAGCGGGCCAAGCCTGCCGATTCGAGATCAGGGAACTAGAGGGGCCGCACTTGTGGCAAGTGCAGCAAGATTCATGATGGAGTGTGCAAAGCAGGGTCTTGCTACAAATTTGGAAAGGAGGGGCATATGGCCAAGGATTGCCCCAAGGGGTTTGTAGTCTGTTTCCACTGCAACCAGACCGGACACCAGAAGGCAGAGTGTCCGCAGTTACGAGGGTCAGTGCAGGGAGCCTCTCCAGGATTTGCCCCTACTGCAGCGAGAGCTACTGATAGTCGGCCAGTGAAGGCCGAGGCACCGAAGTCACGAGGGAGAGCCTTCTAGTTGACCGCAGAGGAGGTCTGCGCAGCGCCCGACGTTGTGGCTGGTATGTATTCTTTCATGTATTTATTTTGATGTTGGGATATTGTGCTTATATTATGTTATGCATAGGTACTTTTCTTGTGAGTTCTGTACATGCCTTAGTGTTATTTGACTCGGGTGCGAGTAGATCTTTTGTATCTTTAGCTTTTGTATCCTTAGAGTACTAAGGAACACGTAGGGTAGAGTTATCGAGTATGAGCATACTCGAGCGAGTCCCTATTATTTCTTATGTTGTATTTCATAGACATCATGGTTGGGACACGCCACACACCAGAGAGCAGCGGTGCTAGTGATGAGGAGATCCGTAGGATCATTCATGAGGAGGTGGCTGCGGCCATCAGGGCAGAGATACCAGAGATGTTTGGGCCTATAAGACCATGCTGATAGAGACTTTCGATGAGCGATATGCCGCTCTTTCTGATGTTGTTGTTGTTGCGGCCACCGCAGTTGTAGCTGCGGCTAGACCGCAGGGTGGTGATGCGTTGCTGTTCCGGGAGCTCAGCAACACAAAATCACCAAAGTTTGATGGGACGCAGGATCCGATTGCGGTGATGAGGTGGATGTCGGACATTGAGGGGTGTTTCTTTACCTTCTCATGTCCAGAGCACTTGAGCTTCACTTGGGAGCAAAGGACTGGTGGAAGTTTGTGACGGCGCATTATTTGCCTGCTGAGCTTGCTGTAGTGACCTGAGAGAGGTTCACCGCTATGTTCCGAGATGAGTACGTTCCCCAAGTGGAGAGGAAGCATTTGGCCCAGGAGTTTCTTACCCCCAAGTAGTGTATTGAGTCTATTATAGTGATTACCAGGATGTTCCATGAGAGGGCGATGTTCTGCCCAGTGCACGTGTCTTCCGAGCAGGCACGTATGAGTCGATATCTGAGTGTTTTGAGGAGGGATATACGAGAGTTCGTGGAGAACTCGTCGTACCGGACCATTGCCGAGCTTTAGGAAAATGCTCGGAAGAGGGAGATAGAGTTGGAGACTCACGCTAGGGAGGAGGCGGAGTCTCAGGGGAGGGATCGGCGACCGGCACAGTCTCAGCCAGCAGCCAAGCGGGCCAAGCCTGCCGATTCGAGATCAGGGAACTAGAGGGGCCGCACTTGTGGCAAGTGCAGCAAGATTCATGATGGAGTGTGCAAAGCAGGGTCTTGCTACAAATTTGGAAAGGAGGGGCATATGGCCAAGGATTGCCCCAAGGGGTTTGCAGTCTGTTTCCACTGCAACCAGACCGGACACCAGAAGGCAGAGTGTCCGCAGTTACGAGGGTCAGTGCAGGGAGCCTCTCCCGGATTTGCCCCTGCTGCAGCGAGAGCTACTGATAGTCGGCCAGTGAAGGCCGAGGCACCGAAGTCACGAGGGAGAGCCTTCTAGTTGACCGCAGAGGAGGTCTGCGCAGCGCCCGACGTTGTGGCTGGTATGTATTCTTTCATGTATTTATTTTGATGTTGGGATATTGTGCTTATATTATGTTATGCATTGGTACTTTTCTTGTGAGTTCTGTACATGCCTTAGTGTTATTTGACTCGGGTGCGAGTCGATCTTTTGTATCTTTAGCTTTTAGTCACCACATCAGTATTTTTCGAGAAGTGTTGAGTCGACCTCTGAGAGTTTCCATAGCTGACGAGAGGGCGGTGTATGCCACAGAGGTGATCTGAGGATGTGTACTCGAGATCTTCAGCGTTGAGTTTCCGATTGATTTAGTCCCTATTGTGATGGGAGATGTCTGTGTCATCATGGGCATGGACTGGTTGAGCAGATTTGGAGCTGTTATCGACTGCGAGCGATAGCTGGTGACCATAAGAGACCCTAGTGGGGGAGTTCTTACGGTGTACGGTGAGGGTACACGATCTGGGTCAGCATTTTGTTCGGCCGCTAGAGCAAGGCAGAGTCTACAGCAGGGTTGTAGAGGGTTTGTGGCGTATGGAATGGATATGAGGGTTGGTTCGGAGAGACTGAGGTCAGTTGATGAGGTTCCGATAGTGCGTGAGTTCCCGGATGTTTTCCCGGAGGAGTTGCCGGGTGTTCCTCCCAAGAGGCAGGTAGAGTTCCGTATCGAGTTGGTTCTAGAGGCAGCGCCTATCGCCAAGGTACCCTATCGCCTTACACCTTCAGAGACGCAGGAGTTATCCTCGCAGGTTCAGGAGCTGCTGAGGAAGGGGTTTATTCGGCCGAGCAGTTCGCCGTGGGGAGCGCCTATCCTTTTTGTCAAGAAAAAGGATGGTTCACATCGGATGTGCATTGATTACCGGGAGTTGAACAAGCTGACGGTCAAGAACCGTTACCCTTTACCGAGGATCGACGATTTGTTCGATTAGTTGCAGAGAGCGTCTTGGTTTTCCAAGATTGATTTAAGGTTTGGATATCATTAGATGGGAGTGTGAGATGAGGATATCCAGAAGATAGCATTCAGGACTCGTTACGGCCATTACGAGTTCGTGGTGATGCCTTTCAGGCTCACCAATACACCGATGGCATTCATGGATCTCATTAACAGAGTGTGCAGGCCGATGTTGGATTGTTCGGTGATCGTGTTCATCGATGATATATTGGTGTATTCGAGATCCAGAGAGCAGCATGAGGAGAATTTAAGGGGGATACTTGGAGTTTTGAGATCAAAGAGGCTTTATGCCAAATTCTCAAAGTGTGATTTCTGGTTACAAGAGGTCCAATTCCTAGGGCACCTCGTTAACCAGAATGGGGTATTGGTCGATCCGGCCAAGATTGAGGCAATGATGATTTGGGAGGTGCCGAGATCCCCCACCGAGATCAGGAGTTTCTTAGGATTGGCAGGCTATTACCAGAGATTTATCAGGGATTTCTCTAGGATAGTCGTGCCACTCAGCAGATTAACCCGGAAGGGTGTTGCTTTTTCATGGGGCCCAGAGCAGCAGGCCTCCTTCGAGACACTTATCCAGAGACTCTGTGAAGCCCCGGTGTTAGCCCTTCCGGAGGGGATGGTTGAGTTTGTAGTGTATTGTGATGAGTCGATGTCGGGGCTAGGAGCGGTGCTGATGCAGAGAAGGCATGTGATAGCATACGCATCGAGGCAGCTGAAGCCTCATGATACGAGGTGTCCCACCCATGATCTAGAGCTAGGGGCAATAGTGTTTGGCCTCAAGATCCGAAGTCACTACCTGTATGGGGTTCAGTGTACCATATACACGGACCATAAGAGCTTGAAGTATTTGATGGATTAGCCCAATTTGAACATGCGCCAGAGGAGATGGTTGGATGTGGTAAAGGATTACGATTGTGAGATCCTGTACCACCCGGGCAAGGCTAATGTTGTAGCCGATGCCCTGAGCCGTAGGGCGGAGAGCGCCCCGATACGAGACGTTTGTATGAGATTGACAGTGATGACTCCAGTGTTGGACACCATTCGAGGGGCCCAGGCTGAGGGCGTGAGAACGGAGAACCGTAAGAGAGAGCGGGTTATCGGGCAGGTATCGGAGTTCGTTACCGATAGCCAAGGGCTTATGACCTTTCAGGGTCGGATTTGGGTACCATTTATGGGCGGAACACGTACCATCTTGATGGAGGAGGCGCATAGATCGAGGTTCTCGATCCATCCCGAGGCCACTAAGATGTATTTGGAACAGAAAAGAGAGTATCTGTGGCCCTGTATGAAGAGGGATGTCGCATGGTTCGCAGAGAGGTGCTTGACCTATCGCAAGGTTAAGGCCAAGCACCAGCGTCCGCATGGTAAGTTGCAGCCATTTGAGATTCCCGAGTGGAAATAGGAACAGATTACCATGGATTTTATCACCAAATTGCCGATGACTGCAAGAGGTGTCGATGCAATTTGGGTGATGTTTAAGTTGGCGACTCGCCGAGTAGAGACGGGTTTGGGGGCATGTTTAAGTTGGCGACTCGGTGAGTCCACATTCTGGACTCGGCGAGTCCCCGCTGTCTGATGAAACCCTAAATTTCAAGGGTTTGCACCCTATTTAAACCAACCTTATACGCCCCAACCTCTCCCCTTCACCCTCAGAGCTCCCAACATCGTTCAAACCCTTATTCCTTGTGAGATTGAAGTGCTTTGGTGTGTTTCTTGAAGATTTTGAGAAGAAAGAAGAGTAGATCAAGAAGAGAAGAAGGAGGCCAGGCATCCTTGTGCTATCTCAGTGATTTCCTTGAGGTATAACTCGGTTTTCCCTTGTTTTCATGATTATAGTCCCTTATAGCTCCATGGAAGTCCTTCTTGAGCCTTTCCCCAAGCTTGATTGTGTATTAGCGTTTGTAATAAGTTGTTTAGCCTCTAGATCTAGGCATGATTGAGCTCCAGGAGCTTAGATCTACTGCCTTTATGGAGCCATATCGCATTAAAGCCCTAGATCTACTCTTTTGGTGCATTTTGAGCCCTAAAACCTTCATTGGTGATTATTTACACGTAAAGTTGGAAACTTTACGTGTTATTCATGCCCTAGAAACCCAGATCTATGAATGGCATGAGTTGGATTCAAGCAAAATCGAGTATATAGTTTTTGCATGTTGCAGACTCGGCGAGTCGAGTCGCGAGTCCCCGAGTTTTCCCCCTTTTCGTGGTTGCGGGGTGGAGTAGTGAGTCATGGGGTGTGACTCACTGAGTCGGAAGCCAGACTCACCCATGAAGCAACTCGGCGAGTCAATGCCCTGACTCGGCGAGTTCAAGGCAATCTTCTTGCCTGAAGAACAGACTCGGCGAGTTGTTCATACAGCTCGGCGAGTCGCAACATAGAGTGTTCTTCGGATGAAGACGAACTCGGCGAGTTGTTCATACAACTCGGTGACTAGGATGAAGGACTATTGGCCTTTGGTTTAGAAGGAAAACTCGTCGAGTCAATGCCTAACTCGACGAGTAGAGACGAGTTTTTGGTCAGACAAAGGGATAGGGACTCGGCGAGTTGGCAAGCCAACTCGGCGAGTCGGTTCAACTGGCAGTTGACTTTGACTCTGACTCTTGGTTTGGTTAGGGGGTAAATGGTCATTTTACCCTGAGGTCGGTTAGCAGTATTTGACTAAGTGTTTTGTGGGAATTATAGCCGGAGGATTTCCGGAGCAGCAATAGCAGAAGACAGTCAGTTCCCACACCGATCAGCAGCTACTTTGAGGTGAGTTACCTTCCAGTAGCGGTGGGTCTACGACCACAATGCCGGCCCGCCAGTAGGATTTGTATGTTAGATGATTGTCTTTGTGATATCATCTAGGTTTGCTACTACCTGATATGTTATATGCTGGCATGATATGTATATATGATAGTAGTAGAGTTCGGTTGTTAGGACCGAAGGGTAGGTCAGACACCCCAGATATGTCTGATAGTATGTGATGATATGTTTATATGTTGGCATGATATGTTATATTTGATAGTGGTAGTAGGAGGGGAATAGTCCCCAAGTTTCGGCCGTTAGGACCGAAGGGTAGATCGGACACCCCAGATATGTCTGATAATATGTTATGTTATGATATATGTGAAAGTAGCAGTAGGGGCTGAAATAGTCCCTGAGGATCGGTTGTTAGGACCGATGGGTAGTCAGCACCCCAGAACGGCTTGACACGGGTAGTCAGCACCCCAGAATGGCTTGACACGAGTAGGTCGGCACCCCAGAATGGCCGTACCGGGTAGGTTCCAGAATTTCCCGGCAGTATGTATGATATGTGATTGTATGGTCTGTGGTATGATGGGGGAACTCACTAGGCTTCGTGCTTACAGTTTTCAGTTTTGGTTTCAGGCACCTCTTCTTCGAAGGGGAAGGAGCTGGCACGGTAGCGGTACATCACACACATGCTTTGTATTCCGCATTATGAGATCTTCCTGGGGAATTGTACTCTGACATTTTTATATTTTATAAAAATGTTTCCAGACATGCAACATCTTTGTGAAATGATATGATCGTTGAACGTTTTATTCCTAAATGTTTTGCTAAGTATATGTTTTAAAAATGAAATTTTTGGCTCGTACTTTTGGGATGTTACAAGTTGGTATCAGAGCCCTGGTTTGAGGGATTCGGACACACCTTCGGGGGTGACTGAACTCAAATCGAGGGATTAAAAGATTTTAAAGAAGAAAATATTTTCTAAAAAGCTAAGTAAAGAGTTTTAAGAAGGAACGAAGTGTGTGATGTGCGCGACCGACCGAGCTCAAGTAAGTATTCCCCAAAGTACCCATGCAAGCTTATATTATGTTTATCAGTTTCAGTAGAACAGTATGCTAGAATAGGACTAAGGATCTAGGAATGATGCCTTATGTGCCTGCTTTATGTGCTTCAGTGTATGAAAACTGCATGCTAGAATTGAGTAGACAGCAGTAGGATAGCCTGTTAAGTTATGCCTGATAGTATGAGTTTAGCACTGTATGCTAGTTCAGTTTCTCTCTATGAGAACGGATTTGCTTGAGATTGTTCCCTTTTGTCTGAATGCTGCTTGCTTTGTGCTTTGTGGGATTCTGAGTGATGGGAGTTAGCCATTAGGTGAATACGTCACGTCACATGCGATCAGGATTGAATAATCTTAGAGTGTTGGATTTGGCCCTATTCCGCAGCTCTCGTTTGAGTCTAACCGTTATAGGGACGATTCTGTTACTCGAAGGATTATCTGGGCCTCATCACATGTGATGGTGTTCAGGTAATGGCTAACTGGCATTACAAGGAGGCCTTCAATAGCTGTGGACTGGGTCGAGTGGAGTTAGAGATTTTCCTAGGGGAAGCCTAGGATGAGTATAGCGGTGATCAGCGGTAGTGGAAGGGACCTGGTAGAGTCAAGGCAATCCTTGGAGAAGGTACGGATAGATGTGGAAGGTAGTATGGGCCCGTACTACTGAAAGCAGATGATCCGTACCCGAACCAAGGAAGGCAAAGATAAGACCAGGAAACTTGTAATAGGTGTGATCCCTCCAGAGGTATCAGTGTCGCTAACGGTTATTATTTATGTATTTCAGAATGGTGGTACTACACTCGAGGCCAGCAGTTGGCAGTACAAGAGAGGGATTGGGTTCGGGATCAAGTTCCGAGCCAGTAGATGAGGGGCTACGCAAGTTCATCGCGTCATAGATCACCAGAGGAATCCTTGAGTCGACCCCCATTATCTTTGGGTCGATCAAGGAAGGGATATTGGAGTTGATGGAGGATCGCCTCCGGTCATTCAGGAGCGACATGGCATCTGGCCAATCGGGATCTCGAACACTGTCCTTCAAGGACTTCCGGGGCAGTGGTGCGCCAGATTTTCACGGGGCGAAGGACCCCATAGCTGCCAGACGATGGATTGCAGACATTGAGTCTGCACAGATGATTAGCTTCTGCCCTGAAGCCTCGGCTGGTGGGAGTCCGTGGGTGACTCATTGGGAGCCTCGGCTGTCGAGGCTATGACCTGGTCGGACTTCGCGACCAGGTTCCGGGTAGACTTTGCACCGGCCGTCGAGCTTCAACAGCTGGCCAGGGAGTTCTTGGATATGAGTCAGACGACGGAGACTGTGGCGGAGATCACCGCCAAGTTCCGGGAGAGGTCATTGTTGGTGCCCCAGTATGCGGGTGATGAGGACATGAGGAGGACCCGCTACCATGACATGCTCCGAGTTGATATTCAAGAGCATGTCAGTTTTTCAGCTTGCCCTACCTTGGACTCTATGATTGCCAGGGCGAGGGAGAGGGAGATAGATATGGAGCACATCCGGAAGAGGAAGACAGAGGAGGGACAGGCAGGACGGGCTTCGAGGAAGAAGCCCAAGGGATCAGATGGTAGGTCGAAAGGCCAATCAGGACCGAGCCACTGTAGGAAATGTGGCAGGCCTCATGAGGGGGCATGTAGGCTGGGATCGTCGGGCAGCTATAAGTGCGGCAAGACGGGGCATTTCAGCAGGGATTGTACCGCCCCTGCACCTGTGATTCAGACGTCGGAGTTGCTGTGTTTTCACTGCAACCAGAGGGGCCACAAGAAGGCCAATTGCCCCCAGTTGATAGCATCAGCGTTGGTTAAGGCGCCAGCTCTAGCTACCCTGCGGATTACAGATGGTCGGCAGGGCAAGGTAGAGGCTCCAGTGGTGAGGAGCCGGGCGTTTCAGTTGACTACCGAGGAGGCATGCGCCGCACCCGATGTGGTGACGGGTATAATTCTTTCCCTCTATTTCATTTTTTATGATGTTATGATATTGATATGTGCTCTGTGTATATGCGTTAGGATCGTTCCATGTGAACGGTATCCCTGTTCAGGTGTTGTTTGACTCGGGTGCCACCCGATCATTTGTTTCCCTTGCGCTTAGCAAGAGGTTTACCGAGTCTTCGGGCATGTTGGATTGCCCTTTAGAGGTAGAGATTGCCGATGACCGATCGGTGCGGGCATCATCGGTGTTCAGAGATTGTGTCCTGAGGTTATTTGAGGAGCGCTACTTGGTGGATTGGTTCCCATTCCATTGCGTGGGAACAAAGTGATTATAGGCATGGATTGGTTGAGCCCTAACGGGGCGGTGATAGATTGTGCACAGTAGCTAGTGCGGATTAGGACCCCAAGTGGGGGAGAGTTGGTGATCCACGGCGAAAGGCCACAGCGTGGACCCACAGTATGTTCAGCAGCAAGGGCTAGGCGCTACCTTTAGCAGGGTTGCGCGGGATATGTCGCATACGTTATGGATACCCGGGAGGCGGTTAAGGTGACGGTGAGCGAGGTTCCAATGGTGCGAGACTACACTGATGTGTTCCCGGAGGGGCTTCCTAGAATACCACCGGAGTGTCAGGGAGAGTTCAGGATCGACCTAGTTCCTAGTGCGGCTCCGATAGCCAAGGCATCCTATCGGTTGGCTCCTCCCGAGATCCAAGAGTTGTCTACGCAGCTGCAGGAGCTGCTAGACAAGGGATTCATTCAACCGAGCAGTTCACCCTGGGGAGCCCCGATCCTGTTTGTGAAGAAGAAGGACAAGTCGCATCGGATGTGTATAGATTACCGGGAGCTGAATAAGGTAATGGTGAAGAACCGTTACCCACTCCCAAGGATTGATGACCTCTTTGATCAGTTATAGGGAGCATCTTGGTTCTCCAAGATCGATTTGCGTTCAGGTTATCATCAGATGAGGGTCAGAGAGGAGGATGTACAGAAGACCGCGTTTCAGACACGCTATGGCCATTATGAGTTCGCAATGATGCCGTTTGGGCTCACCAATGCTCCTGCCGCGTTCATGGACCTCATGAACCGCGTGTGTAGACTGATGCTGGATCGGTCAGTGATAGTTTTTATTGATGACATCTTGGTTTATTCCAAGATGCAGGAGGAGCACGAGGAGCATCTGAGAGAGGTTTTGGAGACCTTGAGAAGAGAGAGCTTGTACGCCAAGTTCTCCAAATGTGAGTTTTGGTTGCGCGAGGTGCAGTTTCTTGGGCACCTCGTCAACCAGAACGGGATTTCAGTAGACCCGACCAAGGTGGAGACTGTGATGAGATGGGAGGTTCCGAAGTCTCCATACGAGATTCGGAGTTTCCTAGGATTAGCAGGCTACTATCAGAGATTCATTCAAGATTTCTCCAAGATAGTCGTACCCCTGACACGATTGACTAGGAAAGTCGTGGTCTTTCGATGGGGGCCTGAGCAGCAGGCAGTGTTCTAGATTCTGAGGCAGAGATTGTGCGAGGCGCCAATCTTAGCCCTGCCCGAGGGCGTAGAGGATTTTGTGGTATAAAGTGATACGTCTATCTCGGGCTTAGGCGCAGTATTGATGCAGAGGGGACATGTCATTGCTTACGCCTCGAGGCAGCTGAAGCCTCACGAGGTGAACTACCCGACGCATGATTTAGAATTGGGGGCGGTGGTTTTCGCCCTCAAGATTTGGCGGCATTACCTCTACAGGGTTCAATGTACCATTTACATGGACCACAAGAGTTTGAGGTACCTCATGGATCAGCTGAATTTGAACATGAGGCAGCGTCGGTGGTTGGACGTGGTGAAGGATTATGATTGCGAGATCCTTTATCACCCGGGGAAGGCCAATGTGGTGGCCGATGCGCTTAGCCTCAAGGCGGCGCCGATCAGGGATATTTGCATGAGGATGACTGTGGTGACTCCCATGTTAGAGCAGATTCGGGAAGCTCAGCAGGAGGCTACGAAGGAGGAACATCGGAAGAGTGAGAGAATAGTGGGTCAAGTCACTTGCTTTGATTATGACAGTCAAGGATTATTGACACTACACCGAAGGGTGTGGGTGCTGCATCATGGAGGCGTGCGCCAGATCTTGATGGAGGAGGCGCACAAATCCCGATTCTCTATTCATCCAGGGGCGAGGAAGATGTATAGGGATCTTCTTCTAGACTATTGGTGGCCCTGCATGAAGCGGGATGTGGCGTGGTACGTCGAGCGGTGCTTGACCTGCAGGATGGTCAAGGCCGAGCATCAGAGACCGCATGGCAAGATGCAGCCGTTGGATATCCCATTATGGAAATGGGAGGATATTACGATCGATTTTATCACAAAGCTTCCCCGGACAGCGCGAGGAGTAGATTCGATTTGGGTCATCGTGGATCGATTGACCAAGAGCGCCCATTTTATTCCGATTCAGGAAAGTATCTCGGCCGAAAAGTTAGCCGATATCTACATCAGGGAGATAGTGGCGCGGCACGGGGTGCCAGTGTCAGTGCTATCAGATTGAGATGTGCGGTTCACTTCCAGGTTTTGGAAGAAGTTTCATGATGATTTGGGCACTCGTCTTCATTTTAGCACCGCCTTTCACCCGCAGACGGATGGTCAGAGTGAGCGGACCATCCAGACTTTGGAGGATATGTTGCGGGCATGCGTGCTAGACTTCGGTGGTAGCTGGGATACTTATCTTCCCTTGGCTGAGTTCTCGTACAACAACAGCTACCACGCGAGTATTGACCGTCCTCCATTCGATATGTTGTACGGTCAGAGATGTAGGACCCCGATATGTTGGGGTGAAGTTGGCTAGAGGGTCATAGGGAGCACCGAGGTGGTGCTCAAGACGACCGAGAGAATCCAGCAGGTTCGGAGCAGGCTTCAGACTATGCAGAGTCGGTAGAAAAGTTATGCCAACAAGCATCGATCAGACCTGGAGTTCCAGGTCGGGGATATGGTTCTCTTAAACGTGTCGCCTTGGAAAGGCGTCATTCGATTCAGGAAGCGGGGCAAGTTAGGCCTGAGATACATTGGTCCGTTCAGGGTGGTAGCCCGGGTGGGCAAGGTAGCATATAGGTTTGGGGGCACGTTTAAGTTGGCGACTCGGCGAGTCCACATTCTGGACTCGGCGAGTCCCCGCTGTCTGATGAAACCCTAAATTTCAAGGGTTTGCACCCTATTTAAACCAACCTTATGCGCCCCAACATCGCCCCCTTCACCCTCAGAGCTCCCAACATCGTTCAAACCCTTATTCCTTGTGAGATTGAAGTGCTTTGGTGTGTTTCTTGAAGATTTTGAGAAGAAAGAAGAGTAGATCAAGAAGAGAAGAAGGAGGCCATGCATCCTTGTGCTATCTCAGTGATTTCCTTGAGGTATAACTCGGTTTTCCCCTGTTTTCATGCTTATAGTCCCTTATAGCTCCATGTAAGTCCTTCTTGAGCCTTTCCCCAAGCTTGATTGTGTATTAGGGTTTGTAATAAGTTGTTTAGCCTCTAGATCTAGGCATGATTGAGCTCCAGGAGCTTGTATCTACTGCCTTTATGGAGCCATATTGCATGAAAGCCCTAGATCTACTCTTTTGGTGCATTTTGAGCCCTAAAACCTTCATTGGTGATTATTTACACGTAAAGTTGGAAACTTTACGTGTTATTCATGCCCTAGAAACCCAGATCTATGAATGGCATGAGCTGGATTCAAGCAAAATCGAGTATATAGTTTTTGCATGTGGCAGACTCGGCGAGTCGTTCATCGGACTCGGCGAGTCGAGTCGTGAGTCCCCGAGTTTTCCCCCCTTTTCGTGGTTGCGGGGTGGAGTACTGAGTCATGGGGTGTGACTCAGTGAGTCAGAAGCCAGACACACCCATGAAGCAACTCGACAAGTCAATGTGTGACATCCCTAAAATCTCGGCCAGAAAAGACCGATTTCATTTATGCTTTTTAAACATTTTCAGAGTAAATCCTTTTAATTTTAAAAGAGATGCGGAATTTGTTCCCAAAAACAAAACATGATAAAATAGATATTTATCAAAACATTTCACAAAGAAATATGATTTCATTTCATAATCAAAAGTCGGGATGTCATGTTCCGATACAGATCATAAAGCATAAACGATAACATTACAAGTCATTCAACAAATATATACATATACAGACTTGTAAACAAAACAACTTGATGATTCATCCATCTTAAGCTCTTGCGCCACTTCCTGTAATACAAATAAACTGAGTGGGTTAGGCTTGGGAGCCTGGTGAGCATATAGGGTTTTCAACCCACAATAATTTTTAATTTAATTCAACAATCAACAATAACCCGATTACCCATTCCCGTTATCCTCACTTTACGTTCCTAAAAATAACATCTATTATAAGGAACCTAATTCAGGATTTTCATCGGGATGGACATTACTGTAGAGGGGCTTCCTCAACAATAAGTGTCCTAAAGGCAACCATGTGGGGGATAGAGTACACCGGTGAACACGTCGTTCACAACACCTACAGGTTATGAGCCTGCCAGTGTTCCATAGGACAGTCTAGAATAGTCCGTGGTCGTCATCCATACTCTGCTAAATGACTAGAATAACACCAACAACACCGAGGCCTCTCATCTATTTATTACACGCCAACTATCTACCCATGTTCTACCCAACATATTAGTAGACAAAAATATACATTTTTATACATAGTTTAAAAATCTGTATAGCATGCTTTAATCAATACATATTCCACATAACAGATGAGGCACACACACATAACATGTATTTCATAGAGAATAAATCAGATCTATGAGATAGAAGAGAGTGAATATACATTCACACATATAACAACAAATATATATACATAGCACGTATTTTATATAAAATACTTCATAATATTGCGTTGGAAGAAAATGACTACACACTCACTTGATCAGAAGATGATCGGGCAGCACTACGGCTTGCAGAAGAGGTGTTTCTCCATAGATCTGGAAGATCTTCACAAAAACTGGGCTCCTCGCGGGCAGGGCTTCGGCTCGGGAATAACGCTCTTCGGGATCCTCGGGGCTTCGGATCTTGCTTCGGGGCTTGGGAATATTACCGGGGCTTCGGGGTATAAACGACATGCTAAACGAGGCAAAAGATGAGAGAAAAGGATGGAAATTTGAAAAGGATTAAGGCTGCCTTTGTATCCCCTTTATAGGAGGCTGGACCCTCGCACGTACGCTGGGCGTACGAGGCTACGCGGGGCGTACGCCTCTGATCGTCAGCGCTTACGTCATCGTAGGTACTCGAGTGTTGGGCTTTGTCACGCTTTACTGTACGCTGGGCGTACAGCAGTACGTTGGGCGTACTTCGGATGAGTCCGGACACTCCTCTTTGGATAATACCAACATTTAGAATTAAAATTAATTATTAAATATTTAATAAACTTCAAAAATTCATATCTCCCTCATACCAACTTTGTTTTCGACGTTCTTTATATCCACGCGTAGGTGAGACTATGCTCTACAACTTTCATTTAGACTCCGTGGGCTAACTTTGAATTTATTTTTATTATTTATTTTTAGGAGGCCGGGACAGAAAAACTTCTTTATAAATTCATAACTTCTTCATCCGACGTCCGTTCTCGCCTAACTTTTCATCGTTTCGCTACTAACAACGAGATCTTCGATTCTTGTTTAGATTGTTTCGGCTAAAAACCGCTCGATCTCAAATTGAGTATTTGGGTTGCATACTGCCAAGTCGAAACTTCAGAAAATCATAACTTCCTCATACGAAGTCAGATTTGGGCGTTCTATATATATTCGGAAACCTCGTTTCAACTACTACAACATTATCCAATGATATCAAGTTTATTTTACACTTAAATTTTGACGCTCATTTTATTCTTAATTCATCATATCACATAATTAAGCAATTAAGCACGAAACACATAATACTCAAATAATACGTTCTTATTATTTCAAATTGGGTTACAAAGGTTAACCTAGACTATTACATTGCTAAAAATGGCACGCCCAGAAACACGGGTGTTACAATTCTCCCCACCTAAGGATGATTCCGTCCCCGGAATCACACATCATCAAACAAATGCGGATAGCGACTCATCATGTCACTCTCCGTCTCCCAGGTGAGATTCGGCCCATTCGCGTGTTTCCATCATACAAGCACTAACTCAACCATCTTACGTCGCAATTTCTTAGTCTTTCGGTCAACGATTTCCTCTGGTTCTTCAATCAACCTTTTGTTCTCATTGATTCTCAACTCCGAAAGTGGTATCATGTCGGGAACTTTTCCCGTGAACTTCCTCAAATAACACACATGAAAAGTGTTATGAATTCCATTCAGTTCTTCTGGTAGTTCGAGCTTGTAAGCTTGGTTTCCAATTCTCTAAAGAACTTTAAACGGTCCAATAAACCTTGGACTTAATTTTTCCCTTTTACCAAATCTTATAAGTCCCTTCCACGGCGAGACTTTAAGCAAAACCGAATCTCTAACTTCAAAAGTCATCGGCCTTCGCTTTTTGTCAGTATAGCTCTTTTGATGATCCTGAGCTGCTAACATTCTCTCCCTAATTATTTTCAACTTTTCTGCAGTTTCATGGAATATCTCCGGTCCCATAAACTGCTTTTCCCCAGCCTCAAGCCAGCAAGATGGCGTACGACACTTCTGCCCGTACAAAGCTTGATAAGGTGCCATCTTAATGCTCGAGTGAAAACTATTATTGTAGGAAAATTCTACCAAAGGTAAATGTTCATCCCAATTACCTAGGAATTCCAAGGTACATGCTCTTAGCATATCTTCAAGTGTTTGTATCGTTCGTTCGCTCTGACCATCAGTCTGCGGATGGTAAGCTGTACTTAAACACAACTTGGTACCCAATTCCTCTTGTAGACTTTTCCAAAATCGCGAGGTGAAACGGCTATCACGATCCGACACAATCGTTAGCGGAACACCGTGAAGCCTCACAATTTCTTTCACGTAAGAAGTTGCAAGCTTATCCATAGACCATTTCTCCTTGGCCGCTATGAAATGCGCACTCTTAGTGAATCGATCAACGACCACCCAAATCATGTCGTGACCATTCTTTGTTTTGGGTAGTTTAGTGACAAAATCCATAGCAATGTCTTCCTACTTACCCATAGGCACAGGCAAAGGTTCTAAAGTCCTGTATGGTTTCTAATGTTGTGTCTTGACTCTTGCACAACTCAAACACTCGGCCACATACTTTGCAACATCAAGCTTCATCGTCGGCCATCAGTAGTAGGGTTTCAGGTCCCTATACATTTTAGTGCTACCGGGATGAACCGTGTACATGGTTTTGTGAGCTTCTTCCATCAGAAGATCTCTGACTCCTCCTGTCTTAGGTATCCAAATCCGACCTTGGAACACCTTTAGTCCATGACTGTTTATACCGAACACCAACATTTTGCCCAAACGTTCCTCCTTTCGGTCATTTTTCTCAGAAGCTTCCTCTTGAGCTTTCTTTATACTTTCCAAAATAGTCGAGACAACTTCGATTCTCAACGCTCTTGGCCTTTTCCTTTCAAGATTGACTTTCCGACTGAGAGCATCAGCAACAACATTAGCTTTACCGGGGTGGTAAAGTATCTCGCAGTCGTAGTCTTTCAGTAATTATAGCCAGCGTCGTTGTCTCATATTCAATTCCTTCTGATTAAAAAGATATTGGAGACTCTTATGATCAGTGAAAAGTTTGCACTTCGTGCCATAGAGGTAATGCCTCCATATTTTCAGAGCGAAAACTACCGCTGCCAACTCCAAATCATGAGTCGGGTAGTTCTTTTCATGCTCTTTCACTCGTCGAGACGCATATGCGATCACCTTATCCCTTTGGGTCAGTACACAACCCAATCCAACCCCAGACGCATCACTATAAACAGCGAAGTCTTCAACTCCATCGGGTAGAGAAAGTATCGGTGCCTCGCATAGTTTCTTCTTTAGCAACTCGAAAGCTTCTATGTGCTTATCATTCCAAGCATAAACGGCTCCTTTATGGGTCAAAGATGTTAATGGACTAGCGATCGAAGAAAAGCCTTGGATAAACCTTCGGTAATATCCGGCTAATCCTAAAAAGCTTCGGATGTCCGTGGGACTTTTCGGTTGTTCCCACTTCATCACAGCTTCGATCTTCGCTGGATCAACCATTATCCCTTCTTGGTTGACCACGTGACCCAAGAATTGGACTTCACGAATCCAAAAATCACATTTGGAGAACTTCGCATACAGCTTCTCCTTCTTCAATACTTCCAAAACTTCTCGCAAGTGTCTGCCATGCTCCTCTTGGCTTTTTGAATAAATCAAAATGTCATCTATGAACACTATCATAGATTTATCTAGGAACAGATTACAAACCCTATTCATTAAATCCATGAATGATGCTGGAGCACTGGTTAGTCCAAATAACATAACCAAAAACTCGTAGTGTCCATATCGTGTTCTGAATGCAGTCTTCTCTATATCCTGCTCTTTTAATTTCAGCTGATGATATCCTGACCTAAGATCAATCTTCAAGAAATAGCTCAAACCTTGCAATTGATCAAACAGGTCATCATTCCTTGGCAACGAGTATCTATTCTTTATCGTTGCTTTATTTAGCTCTCTATAATCAATGCACATCCTCATGCTCCCGTCTTTCTTCTTTACGAATAACACCGGAGCTCCCCAGGGCGATGAACTTGGTCTAATGAAACCTTTGTCCAATAACTCCTGAAGTTGCATCATCAGCTCCTTCATCTCTGTTGGTGCTAATCGGTAAGGTGCTTTTGCAATTGGCGTTGTTCCGGGCAACAAGTCAATACGAAATTCCACTTGTCGATCAGGCGGTAATCCAGGAAGATCTTCGGGAAATACTTCCAGATAATCACACACAACGGGAATATTCTGCATCACCTTCTTTTCCTTCTTAGCATCGATCACGAATGCTAAGTATGATGTACACCCCTTGGTCAAACATTTTCTGGCTTTCATTAGAGAAATGATTCCAGAATTTACTCTGCGTTTATCTCCATAATCCATAAACGATTCCTTTCCAGGCGGGTTCACTTTCACTATTTTCTTCTTGCATAAAATTATTTCAGCATCATTGGCGTTAAGCCAATTCATTCCTAAAACGATGTTGAAACCATTAAGTTCTATAGGCAATAATTCCTCGTGGAACTTATTCCCATTCAGATCAATTACGATGTTTTTCATACGATGGCTAACAGGTACAAACTTGCCACTGGCAACTTCGACTAATAAAGCATTATCTAGTCTATCAACAGGCAAAGCTACCAAATTCATGCGATATAAAGGAGTAGTTGGCTCCAGAATCAAATAAAATTTGGGCAGGCAATTTGTTAACGAGAAAGGTACCTGAAGTGACATCAGCTTCATCTTTAGCAGCTTCCAGTGTCATCTGGAATGCTCTCGCCTTCGGTTTTGGCGGAATGTTGGGTCTTGTTGCTTCCTTCTTTTTCGGACAATCCCTTGAGATGTGCCCCTCCTCACCGCAACCATAACAAACATTCTTGGTGAAGGTGTAGTCGTTGGCATAATGCCCTGGCTTTCCACATTTGAAGCATGTGGTTTCCCCGCCACACTTCCGATGATGTTTCTTCTTGCACTTGTCGCACCATTTCGCCTCGCCTCCTTTTCCTCCACCAAACTTTTTCGAATCAGATTTCGAAAATTTGCTTTTCTTACCGGAACTTGATGTTCCCTCAAACTTTCTCTTCTCACCAACCTCAACCTTGTTGGTGGTTCTCCCTTTAATCATGTTCTCAACAGACTTGGCAGCCCAGATAGCTGCCTCTAGAGTATGTGCCTGACGTACCGGCACCTCGTACTCCTATGGGAGTCCTTTTGCGTATCGGTCAACCTTTGTTAGCTCATCTGGCATGATGCGCAAAGCAAACTCCATCTTATCGGTAAAGTTATTAGTGTATTCATCAACTGACATGCTGCCTTTTGTCAATGCCAAAAACTTATTTTCCAACTCCAACAGATTTTGAGCCGAGCAGAACTTACACTTGAACTACACCAAGAATTCCGCCCATGTCAATTGTAGTGGCTCATTAAGGCTTAAAGTATTTCCTAGAGTGTTCCACCATTGAACGGCTCCACCTCGGAACTGACGCACTGCATAGATAGTCTACAACTTGCCTCTGCAGCCACAAGTCATAAAGGCTAACTCCATTTCCGAGATCCAATCCATAACTCCAATCGGATCCTCCTTTCCATTGAAGGTTGATGGTTTGCAAGTTAGAAAGTCCTTGTACTTTCATCCCGTTCCATCATTCCTTCCATCATGGTTGTTTTGCCTAACTATCAGTGGGTTGGCTTGACCAACAGACCTACTGAAGTTTCCACCTTTCGAGTGCCCTTCATTTAATTCAGGCTCTTCCACACGAATTGACAGTTCTTCACGATTCTGTTGAAGCAAACGTCTTGTTTCTTCCATCTGACGATCCAACATCGTTTGAATCATCATTTGTACACCAGCCATTGTTATCGGCTCAGGTGCAGCAGCTACAACAGGTACTTGTTGACAGGCGGTTGATTCCTGTTTTCATCAGCATTTCCAACTCCGCTTCTCGTTCTCACCATTTTTTATCTATACACCGAATAAGGTGAAATTAGATCCTCTTTCACGATAAGATTTCAATTCATCCTTATTACTCCAAACGATTACATGCTAGTTCTAATAACGTAGACATACGCTTAGAATCCTACACATATAAGGTTTCCAGATCCGGTCGGCAACAGACCATAGATCCGAACAAATAATATCATATATGGCGACATATAACATTTAGCACATAAAAGCATTTTAGGCAACTTTCCTAAAATAACTAGTGCTCGTGTCTAAAATTTAACAGACACACATCTCACAATCTCCACTTAGCATACTAAGTTTAAGTCTAGAAACCCTAAAAATTCCTAGTTCGCTTAAACTAATGCTTTGATACCAACTGTGACATCCCCAAAATCTCGGCCAGAAAAGACCGATTTCATTTATGCTTTTTAAACATTTTCAGAGTAAATCCTTTTAATTTTAAAAGAGATGCGGAATTTGTTCCCAAAAACAAAACATGATAAAATAGATATTTATCAAAACATTTCACAAAGAAATATGATTTCATTTCATAATCAAAAGTCGGGATGTCATGTTCCGATACAGATCATAAAGCATAAACGATAACATTACAAGTCATTCAACAAATATATACATATACAGACTTGTAAACAAAACAACTTGATGATTCATCCATCTTAAGCTCTTGTGCCACTTCCTGTAATACAAATAAACTGAGTGGGTTAGGCTTGGGAGCCTGGTGAGCATATAGGGTTTTCAACCCACAATAATTTTTAATTTAATTCAACAATCAACAATAACCCGATTACCCATTCCCGTTATCCTCACTTTACGTTCCTAAAAATAACATCTATTATAAGGAACCTAATTCAGGATTTTCATCGGGACGGATATTACTGCAGAGGGGCTTCCTCAACAATAAGTGTCCTAAAGGCAACCATGTGGCGAATAGAGTACACCGGTGAACACGTCGTTCACAACACCTACAGGTTATGAGCCTGCTAGTGTTCCACAGGACAGTCTAGAATTGTTTGTGCTCGTCATCCATACTCTACTGAATGACTAGAATAACATCAACAACACCGAGGTCTCTCATCTATTTATTACACGCCAACTATCTACCCATGTTCTACCCAACATATTAGTAGACAAAAATATACATTTTTATACATAGTTTAAAAACCTGTATAGCATGCTTTAATCAATACATATTCCACATAACAGATGAGGCACACACACATAACACGTATTTCATAGAGAATAAATCAGATCTATGAGATAGAAGAGAGTGAATATACATTCACACATATAACAACAAATATATATACATAGCACGTATTTTATATAAAATACTTCATAATATTGCGTTGGAAGAAAATGACTACACACTCACTTGATCAGAAGATGATCGGGCAGCACTACGGCTTGCAGAAGAGGTGTTTCTCCATAGATCTGGAAGATCTTCACAAAAACTGGGCTCCTCGCGGGCAGGGCTTCGGCTCGGGAATAACGCTCTTCGGGATCCTTGGGGCTTCGGATCTTGCTTCGGGGCTCGGGAATATTACCGGGGCTTCGGGGTATAAACGGCATGCTAAACGAGGCAAAAGATTAGAGAAAAGGATGGAAATTTGAAAAGGATTAAGGCTGCCTTCGTATCCCCTTTTATAGGAGGCTGGACCCTCGCACGTACGCTGGGCGTACGAGGCTACGCGGGGCGTACGCCTCGGATCGTCAGCGCTTACGTCATCGGAGGTACTCGAGTGTTGGGCTTCGTCACACTTCGCTGTACACTGGGCGTACTTCGGATGAGTCCGGAGACTCCTCTTCGGATAATACCAACATTTAGAATTAAAATTAATTATTAAATATTTAATAAACTTCAAAAATTCATATCTCCCTCATACCAACTCCGTTTTCGACGTTCTTTATATCCACGCGTAGGTGAGACTAGGCTCTACAACTTTCATTTAGACTCCGTCGGCTAATTTTGATATTATTTTTATTATTTATTTTTAGGAGGCCGGGACAGAAAAACTTCTTTATAAATTCATAACTTCTTCGTCCGACGTCCGTTCTCGCCTAACTTTTCATCGTTTCGCTACTAACAATGAGATCTTCGATTCTCGTTTAGATTGTTTCGGCTAAAAACCGCTCGATCTCAAATCGAGTATTCGGGTTGCATACTGCCAAGTCGAAACTTCAGAAAATCATAACTTCCTCATACGAAGTCAGTTTTGGGCGTTCTATATATATTCGGAAACCTTGTTTCAACTACTACAACATTATCCAATGATATCAAGTTTATTTTACACTTAAATTTTGACGCTCATTTTATTCTTAATTCATCATATCACATAATTAAGCAATTAAGCACGAAACACGTAATACTCAAATAATACGTTCTTATTATTTCAAATTGGTTTACAAAGGTTAACCTAGACTGTTACATTGCTAAAAATGGCATGCCCAGAAACACGGGTGTTACACAATGCCCTGACTCGGCAAGTTCAAGGCAATCTTCTTGCCTCAAGAACGGACTCGGCGAGTTGTTCATACAGCTCGGCGAGTCGCAGCATAGAGTGTTTTTCGGATGAAGACGAACTCGGCGAGTTGTTCATACAACTCGGCGACTAGAATGAAGGACTATTGGCCTTTGGTTTAGAAGGGAAACTCGTCGATTCAATGCCTAACTCGATGAGTAGAGACGGGTTTTTGGTCAGACAAAGGGATAGGGACTCCGCAAGTTGGCAAGCCAACTCGGCGAGTCGGTTCAACTGGCAGTTGACTTTGACTCTGACTCTTGGTTTGGTTAGGGGGTAAATGGTCATTTTACCCTGAGGTCGGTTAGCAGTATTTGACTAAGTTTTTTGTGGGAATTATAGCCGGAGGATTTCCGGAGCAGCAACAGCAGAAGACAGTCAGTTCCCACACCGATCAGCAGCTACTTTGAGGTGAGTTACCTTCCAGTAGCGGTGGGTCTACGGCCACAATGTCGGCCCGCCAATAGGAGTTGTATGTTAGATGATTGTCTTTGTGATATCATCTAGGTTTGCTACTACTTGATATGTTATATGCTGGCACGATATGTATACATGATAGTAGTAGAGTTCGGTTGTTAGTGTTGGAATAGTGTCTAAGGCTACAACTATATTAGGCAAGTATTTGATCCGGTTGTGCATGGTCCTTTTGGGTTGCCTTCACCATAGCAACTTGATAGGATGATTTAATAAGAGAGAGTAAATATTATTAATATATTATGGGAATAATATAATGAATAACATATTGTTATTTGATTAATATAAGTCATAGAATTAATTAGAATTAATTTGATGACTTAAAGAGGTTAATTAAATAAAGGGGTATAAACTGTCGATTGTTTGATAGTTAAGCTTTAGACTGAAAATCCTTATAGATATACTAGGGACGAATTCTAGAAGCTAAAGGATAGCTAAATTCGTCCATGGCTTATCTAAGGAAAGGATTTGGATAGCCTTAAGAGAAGATTATCCAATTAGGGTTTAGGTTGTAACCCTTAAGGAGTCTACAAATATAAATAGATCCCATGGGCAAGGGAAATCGGCACCTCTCCTAAAGTAAGAGAACCCTGGCCGATTTCCTTCCCTCTCCTCTCTCCTAAATCATCTTTCTTACTATTGGTGTTTGTAATCCATCAGAGGAGTGACATTTGTGACTCTAGAAGCTCCAAGACCACAAGATCAACAAGGAACTCAAAGGTATGATTCTAGATCTGTTTCAATGTTGTTATTTAACCTAATTAGCCATTAGAAGTCTTGGATTCAAAGCATGTTTAATTAGAAAGCCTAGATCCGAGCATTAGGGTTTTGCATGCGCACATAGGAAAGTTCTTATGGCTAAAACCCATCAGTGGTATCAGAGCCTAGCTTGGTTTTCTTTAAATTGTTGCTTGATTAACTGAAACAAACCTGCAAAATTCGATTTTTTGGTTTTTGAGTCATGGACTCGGCGAGTCCCAAAGTGGACTCGGCGAGTAGGCCTGACTCGGCGAGTCCCTTTGTGCACTCGGCGAGTCCAGGCGTCAGGAATGACCAAATTCGGGATTTCTTTGTAATTATCTTATGGAAACTTACCTTAATCATAATAGATCAACATAAATCCGATTTTTTGATAAATATAACAATTATCTTGATCTAGTTAAAGGTAATTATCAACTAATAAAATATTTAATTTCCTTATATGATAATTAATTGAATATTTTGATTATTTTTGGTAACTATCTTAAAAGAAATCTTGAATAAATCAAATCAAAGATAATTAGAAAATTAATTGTTAATTGGAATTATTTGTTATTTGATCCTCCATGTTTTAAATGTTTAAAACTTGCCCTCAAGTTTTGAAATTTATATTTATGATTAAAAAGTTTTAATTTAGACAACTTAAATTTCAAAACCCTAGATTTTAAAAGGTTTAAAATACAACCCTATACTAATATGATATTACTAGTATAATATATATATGTATAACTAAATGCTAGTCTTACCGTTAGTAGGCCTCATTCACGAAGCCAATCTATAAGGTGGGTATAAGGTTGCAGCCTATAAAATGGCGCTTAATGGGTGTACATTCACACCCACCGCTTGCTTGATTGGTGGAGGGTCGTTAGCCGAACGGGTAGGATAGGGCAACCTCTTCCTTTCATTAAAAGTATAATAAGTAATACAAAGTAACTACACATTTTTTTTAAAAATTTCCCAATCTTAGTTACTTTAGGAAAAGTGAATCGATGCAATCCCATGAAATTACACTTTGCACCCTTGCTAAGAAGTTAGTGGAGCGTGTGTGGTTTACCGGCACATTAATTGGTTCTAAGCAAAGGTGGCAAAGGGTGATTCATTGTTTATCATAGTTCGATGGAGCGTGTGTGGTTTACCAGCACATCGAATAGGTGATCGTTACAATGAAGGCACCATGTGAATTTGCATGGTAATTCACACCCGCTTTGTGATCCTCGGCATCCCAGTCACAAACAAGAGGGGCATATCGAGATTTAAACATGCCATTGAATAGTTTCAATGAATCTCATCCGAACCTAGGAATTCTCAAAAACACTTAGGACTAATAGTTTAGGTTTTTGTGATGGAGAATTAGTGAATCGTCATTCACTTACCTTCAATTTGTTTGCATGTTAGATTACGGCATCCCTTTTCTAATATGTAAATGTCATTGTTGGATCCTAGCCCTAATTTTTCTTATTGGGTGATAATTAGGGATTCATATTCTAATCTATCTTTGTCCTTTTCTAATTATAGATGTCGAACGCAAACAACGTTGCTGCTAGTTCTTTCACGTTGATGAGCCTTTGCCAAAAGGTCACTTTCGATGGAACGAACTTTAGCGAATGGATAAGATACATTCGCACCATTGCTCGCTATGAGGACAAGGAGTATGTCCTTGATGAGAAGCTCGAGAAAATCAACACCGAAATCGCTACTCCAGCCGAAATCACCGCCTTTGAAACTCATGAGCGAGATGCAACGAAGGTACATTGCATCATGATTGCTACCATGAACTCCGAATTCCAAAAGTCCTACGAGGACATGTACCCGTACGATATGCACCAAGACTTATTGGAGAGGTACCACCAAAACGCAAGACAAGAGCGTTATGAGATTTTCACCAACATGATTTCCGCTAAGATGGGTCATGGAGAGTCTCTTACCGTGCACTTGCAAAAGATGCAAAGGTATGTCGACCGCCTTCGTAAGTTTAATGTTGACTTTGGGGAAGACTTGGCGATTGACATGGTGCTTCACTCTTTTCCTCCGATGTACAACCAGTTTAGGATGACCTAACACATGAACAAAGAAGAGGTCACCCTAAGCAAGCTCCAAGGTCTCTTGAGGGTTGCTGAGAGCAACTTCAAAGACAAGTCTGCTGCACCTGCTCCCAATCCGACTGCTGCTTCTGTCTTGGCTATTGGTCAAGGAAAGGGAAAGAAGAGGAAGGCTTCATCAAAGAACTATCGCAAGGTCAAAACCCGAGATGGTGCCTCTTCTAGTGGGACCAAAGTTGATCCCGCTAAGCCCTATCCTAACCCGAAGGAGGCAGAGTGCCACCACTGCCATAAGATAGGACATTGGAAGAGAAGCTGCCTAGAGTACCTGCAAGCAATCAAAGAAGGAAAGATCAAGCCATCTTTCGCAGGTATATATACAATTAAATCTAACGATTCTAATCATGCTATTTCTTGGGTTCTTGATACCTGTTGTGGTTACCACATTTGTTCTAATGTGCAGGGACTAAGAAGAAGTAGGGATGTGGAGCAAGGAAGGATCAATCTAATCATGGGGAATAGAAGATCGTCGCCTGTGACCAAGATTGGAGTGTATTCTTTAGTGCTTAGGAATAATTTGTGTTTAGATTTGAACAATTGTTGCTATTCGCCAGAAATGGCTAGAAACATCATTTCATTTCATGGTTTATATAGACAAGGATTTAGATTTTCTTTTAATAATGAGAATGGTTCTATTTTAGCTTATCTAAATGGTGTCTTTTACTTTGAAGCTATACCATGTAATGGAATATATGAAACTGTTATGATTGTTGATAACTTGGGAAATGATGATTTAAATATAGATTCTTCCACGATAAAGCATCCTTGTGGCATTGTCGTCTTGGACATGTCAACAAGAAACGCATAGCCCAACTCCAAAAGGATGGAGTGTTGGAATCATTCGACCTTAGGGAAGATGACACATGCGAGTCTTGCTTGCTTGGAAAGATGACTAAGTCACCCTTCACGAGTACATGTGAAAGGGGCGAGGGTCTATTGGACCTAATACATACCGATGTATGTGGACCGTTTAGATCAACCACGAAGGATGGGAACCGCTTCTACGTGACTTTTACCGATGACTATAGTAGATATGGGTATATCTACTTAATCAAGCAAAAGTCAGAAACCTTTGAAAAGTTCAAAGAGTTCAAGAATGAAGTGGATAATCAATTGGGCAGGAAAATCAAGATGCTTCGATCCGATCGAGGAGGAGAGTATCTAAGTCTTGAATTCCACGATTATCTCAAGGAGTGTGGAATAGTTTCACAATTGACGCCTCCTAGGACACCGCAATTGAATGGTGTGGCAGAAAGGCGTAATCGAACCTTATTGGATATGGTTCGCTCTATGATGAGTCGTGCTTCACTACTTATCTCTTTTTGGGGGTATGCCTTAGAGACTGCCGCCCATATCCTTAACCGAGTTCCTACTAAGAAGGTTGCCAAAACACCTCACGAGATGTGGACAGGGAAAGCTCCCTCGTTCGCACATATCAAGGTTTGGGGTTGCGAGGCTTTCATAAGACGAGATACTCACGACAAGCTCGAACCTCGAAGTGAGCGATGTATTTTCATCGGCTACCCGCAGACATCCTTTGGATATCTCTTCTATAGACCGAAGGACAATGTGGTCTTCGTTGCGAGGAGAGGAGTTTTCCGAGAGCGAGAACTCATAAGCCAAGGAGACAGTGGGAGGCAAATCGAGCTTGAAGAGATTCAAGAGTCGATAGATGAAGGAACCTCTACCGCTGGCACTCAACCCGAGGAGGAAACTCCGGTTGAACCGATTGACGAGTCCTTACCTCTTAGACGTTCCGATAGAGTTAGAGTTCTACCCCAGTTTTATGGTTTTCATATTACTACCGAAGGGGACACGTATATTAGTGATGGTACACTAATAAATCTTGATGAACCTAATAGCTATAAGGAAGCCATGGCAGGCCCGGAGTCTGCGAAATGGAAAGAGGCAATGGATAGCGAGATCCAATCCATGTATGATAACCAAGTTTGGAATTTGGTTGATTATGTGCCCGGACGTAAGACCGTTGGGTGCAAGTGGATCTTCAAAAAGAAGACCGACGTGGATGGAAACTTGCACACATATAAAGCGCGATTGGTTGCGAAGGGCTTCACTCAAACTCCCGGAGTTGACTATGATGAGACCTTCTCACCAGTTGCGAAGATTAAATCTATTAGAGTGATGCTAGCTATTGCCGCATTTCATGATTATGAGATTTGGCAAATGGATGTCAAGACCGCTTTCCTTAATGGAAAGTTGGCTGAGGATGTTTACATGGCTCAGCCGGAGGGGTTTGTGGATCCGAAGCATCCAAATAGAGTGTGTAAGCTTGAGAAGTCCATTTATGGACTTAAGCAAGCGTCTCGCAGATGGAATCTTTGCTTCGATGAGAAAGTCAAAGAGTTTGGATTTGTACGAAGCGAAGACGAGTCTTGTGTATATGTCAAAGCCAGTGGGAGTATAGTAAGCTTCCTCGTTCTATATGTCGATGACATATTACTCATAGGAAACGACATCCCGACTCTACAGGAAGTTAAGTCCTGGCTCGGGAAGTGCTTCGCTATGAAGGACCTCGGAGAGGCTTCTTACATTTTAGGAATAAGGATAGTGAGAGAAAGAAGTAAGAGACTAATTGGACTTAGTCAGAACACTTACTTAGAGAAGGTACTAAAACGTTTTAGTATGGAAAACTCGAAGAAGGGAGAATTACCGATACAAAGTAATGCCAAGTTGAGTAAGACTCAAAGTCTGAGTACCGAAGCTGAGATAGCAGAAATGAGCCGAGTACCATACGCTTCCGCAGTTGGCTCAATCATGTACGCTATGACTTGTACTCGCCCTGATGTAGCCTTCGCTTTGAGCATGGTTAGTAGATATCAAGGGAACCCTGGCAGAGCACATTGGATTGCGGTGAAGAATATCCTTAAGTACCTTCGGAGGACGAAGGAATGGTTCTTAGTCCTCGGAGGGAGTGATGACTTGAAGGTGCGAGGGTATAGTGACGCCAGTTTTCAGACCGACAGGGACAATTACCGTTCGCAGTCGGGCTGGGTCTTTACCCTAAATGGAGGAGCAGTGACATGGAAGAGTTCCAAGCAGGAAACCGTAGCTGATTCAACGTGCGAATCAGAGTACATTGCAGTGAGCGAAGCGTCGAAGGAGGCAATATGGCTAAAGAACTTCATCGGTGATCTTGGAGTCGTACCTGCCATAAAGGAGCCCATGGAGATTTTCTGTGATAACGATGGAGTGGTTGCCTTGACCAAGGAACCGAGGGATCATGGTAGATCAAGACATATCGACAAAAAATATCACTTCATTAGACATCGTGTAGAAGAAGGACAACTCGTAGTGAAGAGGATATCATCAGAAGATAACCCAGCAGATCCGCTTACGAAGGGACTGAGTAGGGTTAAGCACTTACAGCATGCTAGGAGTATTGGGCTGAAGGATGATATTAGCATAGTTAGATAGTATTAGAAACATGTAATAGATAAATGTAATTAACATTTGATGATTAAATAAAGGAGTTTTATTTATGAGTAATGTTACTGTCTTATGTTAATTGTTTAACTATTGTTTCACTTTGCATGTTTTGACTTCCGGAATAATTGACATTATTAGGAATAATAGAATTGTTCAAATTATCCACAATCGTTCATATGTTGGAAGTAGATATGAATGAAGATTGTCATGAATTGGTATGTAGATTGTCTAAATGGTGTTAGACATAGCAAAGGGTTGCTACAACGTTCATGAGTGCTTATGAACTAGTTTTGAGCATTGGAACAAACCCGCGCTTGTTGGAATCACCTTATGGAATAAGATATAAAAGGGTGATCGCAAGACGATAATATCATATAGTCTTAAAACCTAGATATATGGTTTGTTATTTGTTAATTGGTTGTACATTGATAATGCGAAAACGCATCAGTAACTCGGTGTTATAAAACGCATTGTTGTGTATAGTTGATTAATGAATAAGTAAATGCATATAAGTCGAAGTTTATCTGTAACTTTTATCTAAGAAGGTAAAAGCGATATCTCGGCCGCTCGATGATTTGATTTGACTTATGTGTCGGGCCCGGTCAGAATTGAATTGATGTGTTCGATTAAGTTCTATGTCAAATAAATCAGAGATCGAGAAACCTAAATGCTTGACTCACCATTCCATAGGATTGTCAGCATGATATCTAACAGAGGATTGTACGATCCCTTATCTAAAGGACAAGATTGATTAGATCAGAGTTTGACAGTGTCTTTGAGAGCTACGATTGCAAACCGAATTGTACTTGTGCATATAGTTACTAGACTTATCCAAGTGGGAGACTGTTGGAATAGTGTCTAAGGCTGCAACTATATTAGGCAAGTATTTGATCCGGTTGTGCATGGTCCTTTTGGGTTGCCTTCACCATAGCAACTTGATAGGATGATTTAATAAGAGAGAGTAAATATTATTAATATATTATGGGAATAATATAATGAATAATATATTGTTATTTGATTAATATAAGTCATAGAATTAATTAGAATTAATTTGATGACTTAAAGAGGTTAATTAAATAAAGGGGTATAAACTGTCAATTGTTTGATAGTTAAGCGTTAGACTGAAGATCCTTATAGATATACTAGGGATGAATTCTAGAAGCTAAAGGATAGCTAAATTCGTCCATGGCTTATCTAAGGAAAGGATTTGGATAGCCTTAAGAGAAGATTATCCAATTAGGGTTTAGGTTGTAACCCTTAAGGAGTCTACAAGTATAAATAGATCCCATGGGCAAGGGAAATCGGCACCTCTCCTAAAGTAAGAGAACCCTAGCCGATTTCCTTCCCTCTCCTCTCTCCTAAATCATCTTTCTTGCTATTGGTGTTTGTAAGCCATCAGAGGAGTGACATTTGTGACTCTAGAAGCTCCAAGACCACAAGATCAACAAGGAACTCAAAGGTATGATTCTAGATCTGTTTCAATGTTGTTATTTAACCTAATTAGCCATTAGAAGTCTTGGATTCAAAGCATGTTTAATTAGAAAGCCTAGATCCGAGCATTAGGGTTTTGCATGCGCACATAGGAAAGTTCTTATGGCTAAAACCCATCAGTTAGGACCAAAGGGTAGGTCAGACACCCCAGATATGTCTGACAGTATGTGATGATATTTTTATATGCTGGCATGATATGTTATATGTGATAGTGGTAGTAGGAGGGGAATACTCCCCAAGTTTCGGTCGTTAGGACCGAAGGGTAGATCGGACACCCCAGATATGTCCGATAATATGTTATGTTATGATATATGTGAAAGTAGCAGTAGTGGGTGAAATAGTCCCTGAGGATCGGTTGTTAGGACCGATGGGTAGTCAGCACCCCAGAACGGCTTGACACGGGTAGTCAGCACCCCAGAATGGCTTGACACGAGTAGGTCGGCACCCCAGAATGGTTGTACCGGGTAGGTCGGGCACCCCAGAATTTCCCGGCAGTATGTATGATATGTGATTGTATGGTATGTGGTACGATGGGGGAACTTACTAAGCTTCGTGCTTAGAGTTTTCAGTTTTGGTTTCAGGTACCTCTTCTTCAAAGGGGAAGGAGCTGGCGCGGTAGCGGTACATCACACACATGCTTTGTATTCCACATTATGAGATCTTCCTGGGGAATTGTACTCTAACATTTTTATGTTTTATAAAAATGTTTTCCAGACATGCAACATCTGTGTGAAATGATATGATCGTTGAACGTTTTATTCCTAAATGTTTTGCTAAGTATATGTTTTAAAAATGAAATTTTTGGCTAGTATTTTTGGGATGTTACAACAGGTTGACGAAGAGCGCTCACTTTCTTGCTATCAGCGAGAGCTCTTCTGCCGAGAGGCTGACAGAGTTGTACGTGAGGGAGGTGGTATCGCGACATGGAGTACCGATCTCGATCGTCCCAGATCGAGATGTGCGTTTCACTTCCATATTCTGGAAGAAATTTCATGAGGAATTGGGTACAAGACTACATTTTAGTACCGCATACCACCCACAGACTGACGGGCAGAGCAAGCGGACGATTCAGACGCTCGAGGACATGCTTCGGGCATTTGTGTTGGACTTCGTAGGGAGTTGGGACACGTATTTACCCTTGGCTGAGTTTTCCTATAACAACAACCATCGTTTGAGCATTGGTATGCCACCCTTTGAGCTGTTATATGGGAGGAGGTGTCGGACTCCCATTTGTTGGGGTGAGTTAGGGCAATGTGTGATGGGTAGTACAGAGATAATGCTTCAGACGACATAGTAGATACAGTAGGTTAGACAGAGGTTGTTGACCGCTCAAAGTCGCCAGAAGAGTTATGTGAATAGGCGACGATCCGAGCTCGAGTTTCAGGTCAGAGATTTTGTTCTCCTGAAGGTATCTCCTTGGAAAGGAGTGATCCAATTCAGGAAGAGGGGCAAGCTAGGGCCTCGGTATATTGGTCCATTTAGGGGGATCGCGAGGGTGGGCAGGGTAGCATATCGATTGGAGCTACCTGCGGAGTTGACCCAGATTCATGACACCTTCCATGTGTCTCAGCTGAGGAAATGTATAGCCGACGAGTCGGCAGTGGTGCCGCTGGAGGATATTCAGGTGGATGCGAGCCTGAATTATGCTAAGAGGCCAATCGCGATTGTGGATCGAAAGATCAAGGTTCCGAGGAACAAGGAGGTGCCCCTGGTTCAGGTTCAGTGGCAACATCGGAGGGGGTCTGAGCTGACTTGGAGACAGAGTCAGAGATGCGGGAGCAGGACCCGGAGTTGTTTACAGCATGAGACTTCGAGGATGAAGTCTGGTTCTAGTGGGGGAGAATTGTAACATCCCAAAAATCAGGTATACCTTATGAACCTTTATCTTTGAAGAATTATCATAATGATCCCTTGATAAGAAAGTGCATGATTGGCGGGTACGCGGGGCGTACTGGGGTGTACGCTCAGCGTACTCGTCCGCATCCAGATCCGGGAGGATTTCTAGATATGCGGGGCGTACCCGGCCCAGAAGAAAAACCCTATTTCCTTGAGCCTCCCTATTTAACCAACCTTATGGACCTTTTGTTCGCGACCTTTTCCAGAGCATTATCCTTTCAAAACCCTAAATCTCGTTCATATAGCAAGGGAGTGTCTAGGAGAGCCTTGTAGTGTGTTATTGGCCATTTGGAGCAAAGTGAAAGCCTTGGAAGAGGAAGAGTTAGAGCTCAAGCTTGTGGATCCGAGATTAGCAGTGAAAGAAGCTTCATTTTGAGGTAAAAAGCTTCAAGCTTTACATCTTTTCTGTTCATACTTTGTAAAGAGAAGTTTTAGGGTTTTTGTCCCCAAGTTCATAGCTTTATGAGTTGTTGAGCTTTAAGAAGCCGAGATCTGTCCCATGTTAGTTCATTTAGGGTTTCTATGTGATAAAAATCCATTCTTGATTGATAAGAGCTAGCCATACTTGAGTTATGGACCCTTGAGGGTTGGAAATAAAAGGATTTGAGTGATGGTGACTCCCATAGCCATGCAAAGGCTTAAAGTCACCAACTTTATGCATTAAGTGATGTTAGGGAGGGTAGATCTGGAGTTTAGACGTAGGTCTTAATCGTTTAAGACCCAAAAGGCAAGGAGAAGGAAACTGGGAATTACGCCGAGCGTAATCCCAATACGCGCATCGTACGGGGTGGCGTTCCCCAATTCTGAGAGACTGTCAGGTATGCCCAGCGTACACATCTGGTACGCGCAGCGTAACCCGGAGAGTTGACTTCTAGCTGACTTTTAAGGTTTGGTCTATTGTGGGGCCTTTGAGTTATGAGAGGGGTAAAATGGTCTTTTACCCTTCTGAGAGTGATGAACGATGACTTAGTCTAGCCTTTAGAGTTATATTGATTAGAGTATTTGTTCCACGTGATTAGGCGGAGGTTAGATCAGATTTTACCGAGTCAGAGATTTACCGAGTTACCCAAGGTAAGTCTTCTCACTATACTTTACCTAGAGTGGTAATCAGAGTTAGGTGTCAGTGTATTTGCATGATATTTATGTGTTATGATTTGATGTGATATGTGATATGCATGATTCAGAGTTTACAGAGTTAGGACCAGTGGGTCCATAGAGTTAGGACCGGAGGGCCCACAGAGAGTTGGGACTGGAGGGTCCCACTAAGACACATTGACCAGAGAGTCAAACAGAGTTATAGCCTTGAGTGGCTAATATGTGTTAGAGTAGTATTTTGGGAACTCACTAAGCAATTATGCTTACAGTGTTATGTGTTATGTGTTTCAGGTACTAGTGATGATCGTGGGACGGCGCCGGCATGATTCATACACACCCGCGGAGTTTTATATGTTTTTGATCTTGGGATATGTTTCTGGATTTGAGATGTAATACATTGAGATTTTTATAATAATTATGAATGGAAATGTGTTTTGAAAAATGTGAAAAATTGTTTATATTTTTACGGTGTTACAGCCCCGATTCGAGATATATGCATGAGGATGACGGTGATGACTCTGGTATTGGATACCATCCGAGAGGCCCAGGAAGGGACTGTGAGACCGGAGAACTGCAAGAGAGAGCGGGTGATTGGGCAGGTATCCGAGTTTGTTACCGATAGCTGAGGGCTTATGACCTTTCACGGTCGGATTTGGGTGTCGTTTATGGGCGGGGCACGTAGCATACTGATGGAGGAGGCGCACAGATCGAGATTCTCGATCCATCTTGGGGCCACTAAGATGTATTTGGACCTAAAGATGGATTACTGGTGGCCCTGTATGAAGAGGGATGTTGCGTGGGTAGTGGAGAGGTGCTTGACCTGTCGTCGGGTTAAGGTCGAGCACGAGCATCCGCATGGCAAGTTGCAGCCACTGGAGGTTCCCCAGTGGAAGTGGGAACATATTTCCATGGATTTCATCACCAAATTGCCGAGGACCGCGAGTGGTGTTAATGCAATTTGGGTGATTATGGATCGGCTGACGAAGAGCGCTCACTTCCTTACTATTAGTGAGAGCTCTTCTGCAGAGAGGCTAGCAAAGATATATGTGAGAGAGGTGGTGTCGCGGCATGGAGTGCCAATCTCGATTGTGTCAGACCGAGATGTACGTTTCACTTCCAGTTTCTGGAAGAAATTCCATGAGGAGTTGGGTACGAGGTTGCACTTCAGTACCGCTTATCACCCACAAACGGACGGACAGAGTGAGTGGACGATACAGACGCTTAAGGACATGCTTCGAGCATGTGTCATGGACTTTGGGGGAAGTTAGGATATATACCTACCTTTGGCTAAGTTTTCCTACAACAACAGCCACCATTCGAGTATTGGTATGCCTCCCTTTGAAATGTTATATGGGAGGAGGTGTAGGACCCCCATCTGTAGGGGGAGGTAGGACAGCGAGTGTTGGGTAGCATCAAGATAGTGCTTAAGACAATGGAGCAGATTCAACAGGTCAGATAGAGGTTACTAACAGCCCAGAGTCGCCAAACGAGTTACACGGATAGGCGACGATCCGAGCTTGAGTTCCAGGTTGGGGATTTCGTACTCCTGAAGGTATCTCCTTGGAAAGGAGTGATCCGATTCAGGAAGAATGGAAATTTGGGCCCCGGTACATTAGTCCTTTCAGGGTGACCGCGAGAGTGGCAAGGTAGCATACCATTTAAAGCTACCTGCGGAGTTGAGCCAGATCCATGATACCTTCCACGTATCCCAGTTGAGGAAGTATATAGCCGATGAGACGGCAATAGTGCCACTAGAGGATATTCAGGTGGATGCGAGCCTGAATTACATTGAGAAGCCAGTCATGATCCTAGATCGGAAGATCAAGGTTCTGAGGAACAAGGAGGTGCCTCTGGTACAAGTCTAATGGCAACATCGGAAAGGGTCCGAGCTGACTTGGGAGCCGGAGATGGAGATGCGGGAGCAGCATCCAGAGTTGTTCACAGAATGAGACTTCGATGGCGAAGTGTAGTTCTAGTGGGGGAGAATTGTAACATCCAGATTTCTAGGTATCATAATTTGAATATTTCTTTTGAGATAAGGAGAGGGACTCGACGAGTTGGCACCTAAACTCGTCGAGTAGGATCGCAACTGATGACTCGGATTAATTAATGGACTCGGAGAGTCGGTGAGTCGACTCGACGAGTTCGTGCTGTGGACAGAAACCCTAAATCTTTGGGCCTCAACCCTATTTAAAGGTCCTTATGGCCTTCATTTGTGGCCACCCTTCCAGAAGAAAGAACCCTAGCAAGCTTGAGCTTGTGAAGTGAGCGAAAGAGCCATCTTGAGCCATTTGCTGTGATTTTGCTAAGGAGGAGAGGTGATCCAGCAAAAAGGACCATAGGAGGTTGTTATTCTGAGACATTCAAGCAAGGAGGCTTCACTTTAAGGTAGCAATGCGACCCTTCCCTTCTTTATTGTGTAGACTTCTTGAATCTAGGGTTTCTTTACCCTTTCTTGAGTTGGAATAAGAAGCATGAGGAGTCCCAGAGTGGAACAGACCTTAGATCTGGACCTTGAGAGGTCTAGAGAGTCCTAATCGTCCAGCTTTATGCAGTTCCATTGGAGTTTTGAATCTTGGTTGTCATATTAAGAGCTAATTCATCAAATAAAGCCATATGAGTGTTGCATGAGCATAAAGATTGGACCTTTACGTGACTTTTGAGTGTTAAAAGGTCAGATCTATAAGTTAGAGAAACAGATCTGACCTTAGAAGGTCAAATGAGTATGGCCATGGAGAAAACTCGCCGAGTCCATGAGAGAACTCGACGAGTCGGATCGGGTTGCCCCGTGATTCGTGACCAGTGGTAACCCGTCGAGTTGGGAGGTTAACTCGACGAGTCGAGTGAGGCCTTAAAAGGATTCAGAGGATATATATGAACTCGCCGAGTCCCACGAGTCCACTCGGCGAGTCCGGTCAAATTTAGACCATTGACTTTTAGGGTTTGGTCAACATTTGGACTTTTGGGTCTTGGAGGGGTAAAATGGTCTTTTACCCTTCTGAGGGATTATAGGTGGGATTAATCTAGCCTTTGAGAGTCGTTGTTAATTAGAGGAAAATTTTTTATGTGATTAGGCGGAGGCTAGATCAATATTTCGAGTTCGAGATTATCCGAGTTACCCTAGGTGAGTCTTCTCACTATACATTACCTGGAGTGGTACCTATGTGCAGACCAGAGGGTCTTATGTGTTATGTGTATGTATGAGATTATGTGCCTTGTGATATATGTATGCTATGTGATATTAGACCGGGTCGGAGGGTCCAAAGATTTAGACCGAGCCGGAGGGTCCAATGATTTAGACCGGGTCGGAGGGTCTAAGGATTTAGACCGGGCCGGAGGGCCCAACGAGCTAGACCGGACCGTAGTGTCCAACAAGCTATGGGACTGGTGGGTCCTGCTGAGACACATTGACCGGATGGTCTTACCGAGTTATAGCCTCTAGTGGCTTATGTGTTGTATGTGGTATTTTGGGGAACTCACTAAGCATTTATGCTTACCGTGTTATGTGATATGTGTTTCAGGTACTAGCGAGGATCGCGGGAAGGCGTCGGCATGATGTGTACACACTGGAAGAAGAGTTGTTTGAGATTCTGGGATTTGTTATTATTATGACATTTGACATTTATGAGATTTTGAGAACTATTATATGAGTTATGTTTGTTTTAAAAATGAAAAATTGTTTTAAATTCTCACATCGTTATAGGATTGACTCGCCCTCGAGTCAAATAGCACCAAAGAAGGCATAGAATTTACAAGGAAAGTACCTAAATGAAACAAAAGATAAGCATAAACAAATCAAATCAATAACATAAATAAGGAGATACATACCAGCCACAACATCAGGTGTCACGCAGACCTACTCGGCAGTCAGCTGAAAAGCTCTCCCACGAGCTCTCGGAACCTCGGACTTCCCCGACCGACCATCAGTAATACGCAAGGTAGCAGGAGTAGGGGCCTAAGTTGAACCCTGAGTGAGCTGAGGACACTCAGACTTCTTGTGGCCAGTCTGGTTACAATGAAAGCAAAAAAAGAAAATCCCTTGGGGCAATCCTTTGTCATATGCCCCTCCTTGCAACATTTGAAACAAATCATCGATCAGCAAGATCCCTCGTGACTCTTACCACACTTTCCACAAGTGCGGCCCTTCTAGGCTCCTGCTCTAGAATCAACGGGCTTGAACCGCTTGGTCATCGTTTGCGACTGCACTGGCCTCCTGTCTCTCCCTTGAGTCTCTTTCTCCTCCCTCGTCTGGGTCTCCAGCTCGATCTCCCTCCTCCTGGCATTGGTCTGCAGCTCAGCCAATGTCCGATATGATGAGTTCGCCACGAACTCCCGAATACCCCTCCTCAAAATTCTCACGTACCGAATCACATGTGCATGCTCCGTACACACATGCTCAAGGCAGAATAATGCACTCTCGTGGAACATCTTGGTGATCAAAGTCACCGTCTCTGTCTTCTTCTCGAGAGACAGAAACTCCTGGGCCAATCGTTCCCTCTCCACCCGGGGAACGAACTCATCTCTAAATAGCTCAGTAAACCTCTCCTAAGTCACTGCAACATGCTCTGTAGGAGAATAATCAGTATTCACAAACTTCCACCAATCCTTCGCCCCCAAGCGAAGCTGGCTCAGTGCAAATCAAACCTTCAGGTTCTCAGGCATGATCAGGTATAAAAACATCCCTCAACATCAAATATCCATCTTATCGCAACAATCAGGTCCTAGGTCTCGTCAAACTATGGTGGCTTCGAGTTGTTGAACTCTCAGTACATCAATGAATCACCCACTGAGGGCTCACGGTTTCAAGGGCCGCGGTGGTTGCGGAAACGACAGCCTTAGTGACGGAAGAATAGCGCTCGTCAAAAGTTTTGATCAATGTGGTCTTAATTAATAGAACCGAACATCTCTGGGATGACCTCCTTGATAACTGCGGCCACCTCCTCAACAATGATCCTGTGGATCTCATCGTCACTGGTACTCGGCCTCTCGGGGTTGCTAGATCCTGAACCTCGGGTAACCACCATATTCTCTAAAACACGAACACGGAAATCATCAGGGACAGGATAAAATGCACACACAACACTTATACATCCCTGTAAGCTCCTTATCATCCTAAGATTCCTTCTTGAGTCGCGTGCGGATCCGACGCTTTCAATAGTATGGGCCTAATACTACCTTCCACACCAATCCATATTTGTCCCAAGTCGTCCTCTTAAGACCCTAAGTCATAAGTACTCTATCCCACATAGATATCTAGCTATTCCCTCAACAGACTTCTCAAATTTAATATTTAGGCACTTACCCTAGACTACTCCTCAACGCCAAACTGCCTTGTAAGGATCTCCACCATTCTTGCCATCTGCTCCACGCACACCAATCATACATGATATAGGGCTCAATAGACAGTCAAATAAATGATTCTTCCTCAAGTCCACAACCAAACAAGGAACAGGAAGAAAGACTAAATCATGTATTCTAAGGCTACAAAGTCTTAACCATCTATAGTTAAGCAACATACACAGAACAAATAGCAAGGATAGGTTCAATCAAAGAAGCGACCTTCTATGCTAAGACATCACGAATCAGACAACTCTAAGCCATACCTCTCGGGGATACCTATCCTACCATCTAGCATGCAGTTCTAACAACTCCAGAATAACTCGTCTCATAATATAATCAAGTAAGGGTATTTTAGGAAATCACCGCTCGGGCCCTGGCTGATTGTACACACCGCTTCGTCCTTCTTTTCTCTTAAAAGTCCTTTACTCTTTTGGAAAATCTTTTCAGGAAAATCATTTCTTTTTGAAAAAAATTAATCAAATCCTCGGTTTGAGTCTAGACATACCTGAGGGTGTGCCCGAATCCCTCAAATCAAGGCTCTGATACCAACTTGTAACGCTCAAACTTTCCAAACAAAAATTTCATTTTCAAGTTTCCTAAAAACATTGTTTTTAACACCAACCTATGTCAAATATAAATGCCAAATACATAACATCATAAAACAAAGTCAGAGTATCCCAGAAACCACAAATATCCTCATTACGGGTGTGTACAATCATGTCGGCGCCTTCCTGCGATCCTGAGATGTACCTGAAACACATTTAAATCAACACTGTAAGCACGAAGCTTAGTGAGTTCCCAAAAATGCAACATACATAAATAATTAGCCTCTCATGGCTATGTCTCAACAAGGATCCTCTGGTCATGTGTCTCAGTGAAGACCTTCCGGTCTCACGTCTCGGTATGAACCCTTCGATCATAACTCAATATACATACACAAAAATAATATAACAACATAAGTCACAAAGACAGAATGCACATATATAGTAATTAAGACCCTCCTGTCACACATAAATTACCACACGGTAAGTATAGTGAGAAGACACCTCGCGTAGCAAAGTAAATAAATCTCGCACCTGAACTGCCAGTCTAGACTCCACCTAAAATATGCCACAATATAACTCTAATTAATATTAATAACCTCGTAATGCTAGACCGAGCCTCTCAACTAAATCTCAGAAGGGTAAAAAGAACATTTTGCCCCTCATTGGCCAAAACTCCACAAATTGACCTAAGTCAACGAAAGTCAACCCCCAACGAGTACGTTGGGCGTATAACTCCTTACACTGGGCACACTATTGGCTAAGCATGCAACGGGGGTTTTCGACTCTACGATGCGCGTAGCTGGGGGTACACACGACATACTCCTCGGACTCCCACTTCTCACTTCATTAAGACAAGTATTCCAACTATAGATCTGAGCTAAGTAAGACCTCTTATTCTATAAAGCTACCGACTTTGAGCCTTCGCATGGCTAGACAAGACCTAATCCCAAAAACTCTAACTTTTTCAACACAAAAGACCATACAACTCATGCATGGAGAGATTTAGACGTCCAAGCACTCATTTTTATGGATTAGAACACTCTAATACACCTAAAAGGACAAAAGAATAGCTTTGGAGTTCACCAAACTCACAAAGCTCCATACTTGGGACATAAACCCTAAAAAGGACCCAAAACAAGGACTAGAACAAACAATGAGCAAGTTTTGAACTTGATACCTTTGGAAGATGCACCAACTGAAGCAGAACTCAGAATCAAGAGCTAGAAACACCAACTATCCTTCCTTCAAGGCTTCTTCTCCGCCAAAAGCTTCACAAGAACACTCAAATGAGACACAAGCACTCACACAAGCTAGGAATAAAAGATTAGGGTTTTAAGGAGGTTGGAGGCTGATAATGGTGGCTAGAAATAAGGCTATCATGTTCCTTAAATAGGGGCACAAGAAAATATTAGGGTTTCTTACTGAGCCTAGTACGCCTAGCATACAGTTTGGTACGCCCAGTGTACTAGGTGGCCTCTGTGACAATGCTAAGTGCATGAGTACGTTGTGCGTACTTATACATACGCCCCGCATACTCAAATGTCACATTTTTCAATACAAGGACCAATCTTGGCATATATATAAAAGGTTAAGGTCTGAGAAGTTATACCTACTTTTGGGGATGGTACAGTTCACATGCAACCTATTTGTATCTAAGTTTTGTCTATTGATTGAAAAAAAACAATTGAACGTCAAGAAACCTAAGGAGGCCTTACTATAATCGAAATTACAAGGGATTTAGGGTTTACATAGCATTTGATTATTATAGAAAATAATCAAAGTAGTTCCTTTCTTCTGATCTCTTGGAAAGCTAGCACCAGAAATCCAATGCCTCTAATGTTTTATACCCAAACCCTAGCGATAGAGGACTTGGGAGGAGAGAGGATTGAAGATGAAAATTTCGGCTATTCTTTTGAGAAAAGGAGTTACCGAAAATCATAGGCTAAGGACCATATTTATAGTTGTTAGGAAAACCCTAGAAACCCTAATTTGAAATAAAAAAAATTATTTTAAATCTGGAATTTTCTAGTTTCCTAATTATCCATATTATTCTATAAACCCTAGATGACCAAGAAAAATTCGGCCAAACCTAGGAACATTCACGAAATCTTCTTTTGTTCAACTATTGAACAATCACAACTTTATTCCTTGTACTTTTAATTAATCCAGTTAATCCCAAAATTAATTTTAACTAAATTTTTTTAATTATTAATTAAATAATACTATTTCTAACTAATATAGTAATCTCATAATATATAAATAAATTGTTTATTGATATTTATCAATCATATAATAAACCAATAAATCAACGTCTATCTGCAAAAGTCATTCTGTCAATTACTAGTTTTGAGGTCAACCTAAAAAGGAATTTGCTTTTAATTCAAGTATATATATATATATATATATATATATATATATATATATATATATATATATATATATATATATATATCAATTTAGTTACTTAATTAGACATCTATAGTTTCTATTTGTTGATTTGTTTTCATTCCAGATTTCGTTTGTTAATTTGTCTCCATTGCAATTGTATGTTAATCTGTTGCCATTCAAGAAATGATCATCAGACACATGGAAGAGTACATATAGGTTGTCATTCAAGATAAAGAAACATTGATCGACTTAAGTACTAAACGAGTAATCAAAAGGCAGAATTAGCAATCAAATTTTGATAATTAAAGTTGGAAATCAAAGGTTATGAATCATAATTGTGAAATTAAACTTTGATAATAAGAAATTGCAATCAATGGCTGAAATTTTATGTTGTTGCTTTTATGGTGTATGTGATGTGGATAAGGTTCACAAATATTGTCACGAGAAGAGGCGGTGGGTTTTTTAGTTGGAATGACAATTCTAATTTATTCATAAACTACTCTTAAATCCATTTATTTCCCGGACGAGACTTGAACCGTCGGTTCCAATGAGGAAGGACAACACATATACCATTGGGCTAAAATCCCTTTGGTTAAGAGGCGGTGGGTTTTTTAGGTGGTCAAACCGATTTCGGTTTCGGTTAACTCAGTTTTTTTTAAAACTTGTTTTCGGTTTAACTCATAAAGAAACCTATTTTTTAAAGCTCAAATTTAATCATACCATGACATTACTTGTAATACATAATACTAACATTGTTTGAACTTAGAAATACATGAAAAGAAGCGTAGTTTAAGAAAATGAAAATAATCGGAATTTTAATCTTCAAAGTAATCCTTCTAGCATAAAATTTCAATACATAAACCATCGTAAATCTAGAAAAAATATTTTGCGTAATAGGAGACACCGGTCCTTCACTATAAAAACAACCCTTTGCGTTCTTTTTTTCTCCGCTCTGCCAACGAAACCGTTGCTTTTTCTTCCTATTATCTCTGTTTAAAAGATCGACATCAACAACACGAACAATAGAAGCTGTAAAGTAAGTATTGATTTATTGCTGTTGTTCGTTCTTTCTTCCTTGTATAGTATCGCTGATGCCTGATTGCATATTGACCAAAATAGTCGGATATCTGATGTGTATATTGTACCGCACAAATACTAAATGCTTCACAGTGGTAATTTATGAGCCTCGTTTGTTCCTCCTGAAGGAAACGATTTCAGTTTTGTATGATTCTGGTTTCTTAGATTCTTTGTTCCCTTAAGTAGTTACATTAGATTTGTTTCCTTCTCCTGATTTTATGCTTAATCCAGTACTTTTATTTAATTTTGTTTTATGGGGTTTTTAATAATGTGCATATAAAGTAGTTTTTGATAATTTGTTAGATTTTCTAGGCTTTGATTCAATTTGGTATGTTGGGTAACAAGAAATATTGCGTAATTCTTAACTCTGTTAAGTTACTTTCAATAACATTTTTACCATGAGGTTGATCTACAGCTTCCAAGTACTGTTTTTGTTAAGAGCATTGCTTTCATCCGTAACAGCTAAATTCCAAAATCTGTATATAAGCTCTACGATTTAGGGTGAATTGTCTGTAAGATAAGTATTTAGCAACAAGAAGGTGAATACATTTTCTTATCCCTTTTATAAATCAGCTAGCAATCTTGTTGATTTAAATGAACTTCTGTTTGGATGATTTAGAATAATTTTTCAAATCAGCTAGCAATCAATTTCTAAGTACAAGCAAAAAACTTATGAACTAGTTGGGAAAACAAAATGGAACTATGTTTTTTTTACATTTTCAACATAACCAATTTCCCCCAAAGGCTTTAGCGCTTTATGGCGCTTTGCGCTTTTTAAAACCAAGTTTCCCATCTTTTCTGTTTTGCTTCTTTGTTAAGTTTTTTTTTCTTTTTAATTTTTTTTTATAGTGGCAGGCCACCCGAAGGTTAAAGCCTGTGGGATTCTAAACTGGGTCAACTCCATCAATTTTTGGTTTCTTTTTGTAGTTATGTAACAAAAGATCATATGTATACGCCTCTTGTTTTCTTATTGTCTGATTGATGTTAAGCATATTTCGTCATTTTCATCTATTGGAAACGGTTCTAATTGATATCTATTTTTTTGTGTATTTTATGTGAAAGTTGCATATACCAATGCCTCGAATGTTTTTAAATTTTGTAATGGGTAAGAGAAGGAGAATGAATAGAAAGAAAACGCATGATGATGCATCTGGTGTTCGAATGAAGAGGATCAAGACTTGTGACAACGTGTCTTGGTCGGATCTTAACCATGATATGCTTAATTTAGTTATGATGAAACTTGGAGTCATTGATTTCGTTGCATTCAGCAGAGTTTGCAAGTCATGGAGATCACTTGCTCTTTGTAATAGGAACAAGTTTATAGTGTCGAGACCACCCATGTCGGTATCTATCCAGTCTGAAGCTAAAGAGAAAGGGTTCTACTACCTGAAGGACTTTGAAGGAAGAACATTGAGAATCATTCTTCCCCATTCTGCTATGCAGAGGTGGTGTGTTGGAGTAACTTGTGGTTACTTGGTTTTTTATGGTCAGGAAGTCGGCGACTTCTGGCTTGTGAATCCCATCACAGGGCATGAACTTCATTTTCATGGTGTTCCCCGTGGATACGATTGTTGCCCTGGAGATACAGAACCTTTCCTTGTCTTTTCATCTTCAATATCCGAATGGGTGTTGGTTGTGGTTACTGCATGCAGTAAAGATAAAATATGGTTTTGTAGAGCGGGTAAACGAGGATGGCGTTATGTCTCCTCCCCTTTCCCCGCTATCAATGATGTACGTGCTTTCAAGGGGAAGATATATACCATACACTCTGTTTCTACATCAGATGAAGTGGAGCTATGTGAATTGAAACTTTATCCAAAGCGTAAATTGGTGTTACTCGAAACCAAGAATTCTCCGAAACCAAATTTCAAATATCCGGGATTTGTGAGTTCTTGTGAAAATCTTTATGTGATAGACCGGGGTTCAAAAAAACATCCATACAAGATTCATGAGATAGATCTTGACCAAATGAAATTGGTCTCACGTGAAAAGAAAGCTGAAGAATATGCCTTATTTCTTATCGAGTTTAGCTCTGGTTACCTCCCCCCACAGCACGGGAGATATGTTGTTTTTGATAAAAATGGAAAGGGCGGGTCGTTTCATGCAAAAATCTGGTATTTATTCTTTGATTGTTTTAATGTTGATCTCATACAATAGTGATGACTTGTTAGCACATTTATCTTTGACTTTATTATAGAAACATATCTTAGAACATCATTGTCAAGGCTTTTGACAACCATCATTATCGTAATCAGCATCTTGATTTTTTTAGGTAATTTGGTTTTCGCTCACCCTTTTTGCTTTGGGTGGATGCAACTGTTAATTATATCACATTTTATATTCTATTTTACTTTCATTTATGTCTAATGCATTATGCGTTGCGCATTGGGATGATGTTTCGTTGCGACTGACGAACCTTTTTTTGGTCTTATGGTTTTCCCACAATGATTTTTCTTTCGCAACAACCAATAGTTTATAAAGCGAAAACATAATTTGTATAGCAGCTCTCGTTACTTTGTCACACAGTGTTGTTTATAAAACAAAAGTATGCCCTCAAAAAGGAAATATGGTTCAATCATCGTGCAAAAACATAGAACAAGAAGACAAAAGTGTGAGATCAGATGATCCACGTAGTATCCTTTTCAGCCCAATAGGGGGGGCAAGTTGGCTTCTAATCAACAAACCCGTATTTAAGTCCTTGCGATGTAATTTGATTCCTCTTACTTCAATTTAATGGACAAATTGTTGCAACAAAAGGGGGTAAGACAAGGTTTCTAACACTAGATTTTCATTCAATTGAAAGAAATCCATGGACATAGCACAATTTCATGAGTTTAAAGCTTAGAATGTTGTTAATAGAGCTTAAAGAGTTTAGCTCAAAGATAATTTTGAAATCGTATGCTGCTAGTGGATGGCCTAATTAATGGCTAGTCTATTTTTATCCCAAAAGCTACAATAATTATTGAACTAGGTCACAGAAAACATATTCAACTTGATCAATCTACTACCCAACCGAAGTATTAACTTGCAGTTCTTTCTGTAGCATATTTTGGGCCCATTTTTGCCTATCAAATAACTTAATGACATTCCGATTTACATACAACAAATATGTGTTGATGAGATACAGCAGCAGCGATGTCCAATAAATCATTGTAGGTTCTACTGATCACAGGCAATAAAGGTTTTGCTTTTATAGGAAGATCGATAAAGATTTTTGTAAGTTGGGGGGTGCTACTTTTAGTTATGGTAGCTCAACCTTGCCTTTAACAGCAACATAGAAAAAAATTGATATTGTGATTTCTTTTTTCTTATAGCAGATTAATCTATCCATAATTTTGCATGCCATATTTGACAAACAACACTCTGATTACCTATACTCGAAGTAATCTGTCGAATAGGGTGGATAAAAAATGTTGAAACATAATGTAAATGTATAAATCCATAATTGATGAATAACAAAATTTGCAAAAAGTGATTTATGATAATTACCTTTTGAGAAACCTGAACCAATATCTTCATCATTTGTTTTTTCATCTATTGTCCAGTCAATTATAGGTATAGGAGATACATTTGCAGGTGAATTATTTCTCAACTTTGCTTGTGTTCTAGAGGATTAATTGGGTGATGATATTGTGATTTGTTTTTAATTTCATTAATTCTAAACATTAAATTTTTTAAATTTTTGCTGCATATTCTTCATAGTGCTGGATGTCAACCTATGATATATTGCTTTTGCTAAATCATATTTCCACAACTTTAACCAAATGAGTCAAATAAGTCATATGCTTAATTCTATCATGGTAATAATCAACCTTAAAGTTGGTTATTGTAAATAGTAATTAAACTCTAAAATAGACGCTCTTATACATACTCGACAAATAATTTAGTCCAACTTTGAACATTCATAGATATCAATCATTTTCTTGCATGCTCTTCAGTTTAAAGTGTCAATAAGTCTATGTTTTTATACTACTCACTTATAAACTAGGGATTGATCTATTTCAGTTTTATATGATTCTGGTTTCTAGTTATATTCCACGTCCCCATTAGTTTTAGAATTTTTTTTCCCTTCATTCTGAGTTTTGTTAGTTTAAATACAAATCCATATATGATTATTGATGAAATCATGAAAGATTAATATTATATTAGTCTCTTTTGTCCTGATTTTCTGTTTCATCCAATAGCTCTGTTTTTTTATCAGGGTAATTGGGTCATAATTCATAATTCATAATCCATATGATGATATGAATCTGATTATCTTTAAAATGGTGTGCAGATAAAGTGATTTTTCATAGTTTCTTAGATTGTCTAGGGTGATTGGATTTGGGCCATTTGGCATTTTGGTTTCATTCAAGGATCGATGTACTATCATCTATTTTTGTTAAAATTTATTTCATTGAATATACAACAGGATAATCATATCTTCTTTTTTCCTAAACCAAGGTCTTGAATGTTTATTTATTTTCTACAAGTCTAGGAATGGGTAACTCATTACACTAGAAGTACAACCCCCCTCCCCCCCCCCCCCCAAAAAAAAAAAATAATAATAATAATAATAATAAATCTATATCAAAACCCACAAACCTACCCACAGTTCTATCCACTAACTTGAAGAAGTTCTTTCCACAAGTGCGATCTGGAAAATATACGTTTCACCGATTCGCCTTAAGAATTTGAGCATGAGAACGACACTTCGAGAAACCAACCTGTAAAAATTAAAACGAAATTGTACATGTATATACTCAATGTAGTGAGTTATGTAAGAAAAAAGTGTTGTGTGAGGAGGTAATTCAATTTTGGCCGAAAATCATAAAAATAAGAATTTCTTACCAGAAACTAAGGACACAATTCAGTTGATAGGTTGCATACCCACAAGGTTGCCTGGCGTACTTTATCGGCTAGGGTTAGTTCGTTGATGCAAGAATCATGTAGCACCTCGGGAATCATGATATAGATGCGAGAATCATGTATGTTCTTGATGAGTCGGGATTTGACGTTCACACCAAAACCCAAAATCGTCGAGAGACCAGAATGTTGACTCCTTGATGAGAGAATGGAAATCTAAGAAGCCTTCAATCTAAAGACAATGAACAACAAGAAACCCTAAATCACATATTTGTACATGAGTGATGGTGGTTTTGAAACTCTATGTGACCTTTGTACAAGGGGAAACAAAAGACGACGTGGTAGTTAATTTAAGATGACATATAAGAAGTGTCTTCTTTGTTTATTTTTTAATTTGATTCTACCAATCTGCCATCATCCCATACAAAGAGATATGCTCCCATCATACGACCCTTCATAACAAAATACTACTCTAGTCGAAGCACTCATTTGTACACTAGCAGTATGGCAGTAAAATATGACATACATTCATGTGTGTCATGAATTTAGACAAAAGATGACATCATTTTACGACACAGAACGTCGGTTGTCATAAATCCTTCAAATTAGAAAAAATGACACTTTTAACGTCATCCAGTTTTTTATGTCATAAAATTAGTTTGTATGTCATTAAAGGCCTATTTTCTGGTAGTGGGTGAGCTTATCTGCTACAGAAGCTGAATACATTTCAACAATAGTTTGTGCTTGTCAATGCATTTGACTCTGGAGCAACTTGGAGCTTAAGAGAAAGATTAACATGCCATGCATTATGATAACAGTTCAACACAGTTGTCCAAAAAACATCTTTTCCATGGAAGAAGTAGTTAAGCATATTGGAGTAAGGTTCACTTTCTTGGTGGTAAGATCTTGTAAACACTTACAGTCACATGTTTGATCAAAAGCCTCAAGGTTTACCACCATTGTGTGGACACAAGCATGCCATTGTTTTCAAAGAGGGTAGCGGTCTGGTTACTCTAGGACCTCATTGGTATCCTCATCATCAAAAAGATGAGACATAAAAACTTATAAAAGAATTGATGACCATTAGAGTTATACAGAATCATAAAACCCAGTTTCCAGCCTTGTTTTGTTCTATTGGTTAAAAAAAGATGCTAGTTGGTAGTTTTGTATAGATTACCAAGCTTTGAACAAAAATATGATGCTTGAAATAGTTACGATACATGTAATAGATGAACTATTTAATGATCTTCATGGTGCAAGTTTTTTTTTAAAATTTAGATTTGATATCATGGTATCACCAAATAAGGCTACAAAAAAATAAGATTTTCAAAAGATAGCTTTCCGCACCCACAAATGTCATGACGAGTTTTTCATGATGCCGTTGTGGGTTGGTAAATCTTCCCACAACATTCCAAATTTTAATGAATGAGGTATTAAAGTCATAATTAAAAAATTTTAATTTGTTTTCTTTTACAATATTATTCATAGCATATCTAATGAAGAGCATGTTATTCACTTCAAAAAGGTGTTTCAACTCACTATAAGAATTAAGGGAAATACTCGTGACATTTGTTACTGCTAAAAGGGTCAAAAGCTATAGCGGAGAAATGTCGTCACTAAAATGTAGCCGCTACTGCTCCATAGTTGATGTTACTCCATCGTTGATGCTCCTTAATCACCACTATCAATGTCTCCATAATTGTTGTCTTCGATATTAAGCGGCCGCCCCGCTAATGAAGTTGCCCCCTTGAAATATAGTGAGAGGAAATTAGGGATCCTTTTTTGTAGAAAGGCAAGAGAGGGTAAATGATAAGGGATCGAAAGGGTGGATTTTTTTGTCGGTGGTGGGGAGTGGTGGTTGTGTGGTTGTCGTTGATAATGGTGGTGGAAGTCCAATAGTAGAAAATAAATAAGAAGGGAGTGAGCTTGTAATCATGAGTGATGGTTGCTTAGTCGTCGTTGGTGGTTGGAATTGTTGCCAACGGAGAAAGGATCAAAGGGATAGTCCGGTATATGGCAACATCGGCGACTCTTTAATTAGAAATAGTGGCCACATGGAAAATAAGAAAGGGCACTTTTCTAGGTTTTTTTAGTGAGCGCATGCAATCGCAAGTAACGACTACAAACAATGAAGCAACATTTTTTGATGAATCGAAAAAATTGACGATCCACATGGATTTATTTAGACCAAGGCATACATATTGGGAACATGGAAATACCAATGACACCATTTAGTGGTGACATGAAATACATATTGCCAGGATTTCTTATAGTGACTTTTCTCTCAACAAAAGTAATTTGCCAATAGAATATTTGTGAGTTTGGGAAAAAGAGATTGGGTTATATTGGGCTTGTGATTTTTAGTGAAGGCATAGAAATGGGCAAAATCAAAGTTAAGTTGTGTTGGATTGTCCTTTACCAAGAATCGTAACTATGAGTTCAGAGGATACTTAGCTTGTCAGGGTATTATCGGAAATTTATTTGACATCATGGTATCATAGCAACTATCCATTGACAAATTTGACACTATATAACTTAAAGTATAAGTAAAACATCATGAGATAAAAGATTTCAAGCATACATTAAAACATCAAAAAGAAGAATTGTACATGATTCAGCTGGGTAGCCATCTACATATCGAAGAGTATCTTCGTGTGCAGGAAAACGGTGATACCAAGCCCAAAACTGAAGTGGCCAAAAGCCCAAAACTTTTGTAAACAATGTCGAAGTAAAAAGGAACAACAATTACAACACTAAATCTGAAACTAAAAATAATGGCAAGAAAAAGAACTTTAAAGGGTCAGCTAAATCCAACAAGAAACCTAAGTAATTGGTATGTTGGAGGTGTAAGTTGACTAGACATCTCAAAAGAGATTGTGGGGTGAAGTTGAGCAATGATGGTACTGGTCCAAGTACCGGTGGTAATGGAGCTTCAAGTTTTGTTACAAGAGGTGATTCTTGTTTTGCTTTACCTCATTAGTCTTTATATAACAAAAGACACTATTTTCACTTGTTTTAGATGTTTTTCTTGTTCAGGGTGATTCGGATGAAAGTTGGTGGGTGGATTTGGGTGCTACAAGTCACTTCTGTAAAAAGTTGAAAGTGGTTCAAGAAATTGGATCCTCTTGGTGATGGCTTAGTGATGCACTTGGGGGATGACTCGACTCAACCTATTGAGGGTGTAGGAATAATTGATTTAGTTTTTACTTTTGGAAAGGTTATTACTTTAGTTGATGTTTTGTATGTTCCTACTTTATGTAGCAATCTTGTGAGTACGGGTAGTTTGAATTGCTTTGGTTATAAGAAAACATTTGAATCTAATTAATATATTTTGTCAAGATCTGGTATGTTTGTTGGTTTTGGTTATTATAAACCCAAGATGTTCAAACTTAATTTATTGGATAATACTAATAATACGTGCCTTGTGTCAAGATTTGGTATGTTTGTTGGTTGGGTCATGTTCATTTTAGAAGAATGCATGAAATGTCTAAGGATGGACTGATCTCTCAATTTGAACATTTATCAAACAAGTGCAAAACTTGTATGTTGACAAAAGTCACTATGATACCTTTCCCAAAGGTTGATAGGGAAAGTGAAGTCATTTCCTTAATACATAGTGACCTTTAAAATTTCCATTCGACCCCTTTGCTTGGACACAAAAATATGGTGTAACCTTTATTGATGACATGACTAGGTTTTGTTATGTGTATCTTTTGCATACAAAAGATGAAGCACTGGAAAATTTTAAAACTTACAAAACCGAAGTGGAACTTAAATTAGGAAGTGTGGTTAAATGTTTCAGATTGATAGAGGCGGAGAGTACATGAATACTCAATACATCGAATCAGTAGGTATCATACAAGAAACCACTGCTCCTTACACTCCTCAACAAAATGGGGTTGCAGAAAGAAAGAATAGAGTGCTTAAGGAAATGGTGAACTCTATGTTATCTTACTCTGGATTGAGTAAAGGTTTTTTGGGGTGATGCAATGCTATTTGCATGTTATGTCTTGAATTGTGTCCCTAGTGTAACGCCTTTAGAGACAGTAAGAGTCAAAAATGAATTTTTGATATATGATAATTTAGAATAAATAATATTAACCAAATTTTAGTATATGTCATAAGGATTCTGTACATATAAAGAATGTTGAAATCCAAATTATAACAAAGAAGTTATGACCCGTCAAAGTTTTACGGCTAAACCGGCACGGCACCCCGTAACGTAAAAAGTGAATTTTTGATAAATTACTTTTTAGTTTTAGTAATTGTTAGGTGCATTTCATGCATCCATTTTTTTAGTTTTACTCCATAAAAGTGCATTGCATTTAGGTTTAAACTCATGCATATTGCATATTTTTCGGAATTTTTCATGATGCAGTTCCATTCACACACTTTTCTGATATTTCAGGGACTTTTGGAGGTAGGATCTTAGTAGAGGTGATGAATAAAAGATATGGATGAAATTTCGGGACTTGTGGAGCATCGAGGTGGAAGATATCAAGAAAATGAAGATTTTAGCTTTGTAAAGATTTACACGGCCGTGTAAATGCAAGCCTTGTGTTTACACGAGCCGTGTAAACGCATTCTACTGAGCATCGAACTTTGAAGACCTGACCAAATTGAGCATTCTACTTTTTGTATTTACACGGCCGTGTAAATGGTAGTGTTAGTTTACACGGGCCGTGTAAACGAGGTTGTCAGTTTAAAACAGTTTAATTCCTTTCTAAAAAGAAGCAACCGGTTCTAGAAGAAAGGGGTTCGATTTTGTGAGTTCTAGAGGCGATTTTAGGGAGCATTTTGAAGACAATTGTTGCTTGAAAACACTTGGATTTCATTTGTATTTCAATTTGTAAGACTTCAATTTCAATTTCTAGGTTTGTGCTTTGTTCTAGTCATGAGTGGCTAGAAACCTAACTCTCCAACTTCATGTATTGACAATTATATGTGTGAATTCAATCATTTGACTTGGTGTTTATTTTAAATGCTATCTAGTGAATATGATTTTGTTTTGATTGAAGGTTTGATTTCAATTCTAGTTCTTTTTGGCCAATTGAGTTAGGGTTGATTCATTCAAGTTATCTAATATGCAAAATCCGTAATTGTTTTGTCATATAGAACAAGTAACAAACACTAGATTCAACTTTCTTAAAATAATTCTGGTGTAAATCAAATTCACACGTTCTTACACTTCCAAGCTTATGAGAAGTATTAAATGTTGTTGGTAAAATTCACACAAAGCATAATGCAATCTTTCCATCTATTCTAAGAACTTGTTTAGACTATGTTAGTTAGATTAGAATTAATTAAAGAACTTATTTTAATCAATTACAATGGTGAATGTGAATTGCTAAAGCTTATTAGCATTTCTAATATCAACTTAGATAGAATTAAACAAATATCATTTCATATTTTGAATCACATTGTTAATTAGTCTTGCATAAAGTTGGAGTGCTTACAAATCTTGAGTTTATTTTACTTAATCAGTTGCTTACTTATTACTTCAGTTCTTTATTTAAATCATTGCATCTAACCCCCCCCCCCCCTCTTTTGTGATCTCATTTGTACCTTGTGAAAAGGGGTATAAGCATTTATCTCGTGTCTCTGTGGATCGATCCTACTTACCTTGTATTACATTTCTAGTACAAAGTAGTAGTGTTTAAGGAGTTATTTTACCCCTTTATGATAATTACCTTTTGAGAAACCTGAACCAATATCTTCATCATTTGTTTTTTCATCTATTGTCCAGTCAATTATAGGTGTAGGAGATTTATTTGCAGGTGAATTATTTCTCAACTTTGATTGTGTTCTAGAGGATTAATTGGGTTATGATATGGTGATTTGTTTTTAATTTCATCAATTCTAAACATTAACTTTTTGCTGCATATTGTTCGTAGTGCTGGATGTCAACCTATGATATATTGCTTTTGCCAAATCATATTTCCACAACTTTAACCAAACGAGTCAAATAAGTCATATGCTTAATTCTATCATTGTAATAACCTCAAAGTTGGTAATTTTAAATAATAATTAAACTCTAAAATAGATGCTCTTATACATACTCGACAAATAATTTACTCCAAATTTGAACATTCATATATATCAATCATTTTCATGCATGCTCTTCAATTTAAAGTGTCAAGAAGTCTATGTTTTTGTACTGCTCACTTATAAACTAGGGATTGATTAATTTCAGTTTTATATGATTCTGGTTTCTAATTAGATTCCACGTCCCCATTACTTTTTCAATTTTTTTTCCTTTTATTCTGAGTTTTATTAGTTTAATTACAAATCCATATATGATTATTGATGAAATCATGTAAGATTAATATTATATTAGTCTCTTTTCTCCTGATTTTCTATTTAATCCAATAGCTCTGTTTTTTTATCAGGGTAATTAGGTCATAAATCATAACCCATATGATGATATGAAACTGATTATCTTTAAAATGGTGTGCAGATAAAATGATTTTCCTTAGTTTCTTAGATTGTCTAGGGTTTGATTGGATTTGGCATTTTGGTTTCATTGAAGGATCGATGTAAAATAGTCAATTTTTGTTAAAATTTCTTCCATTGAATATACAACACGACAACCATATCTTCTTTTTTCCTAATACCAAGATCTTGAATGTTTATTTATTTTCTGCAATTCTAGGAATTGGCAACTCATTACACTAAGGTGTTGTTTGTTTTTCTATAAAAACCTCTTCAAACCATTTATTGTTGCGCGGCGCAGCACACGCGCATCACTTTCCCTCTCGCAACAGTTTGTTTTTTGGAAGACTTCATACTACATAACCTCTGCACGTGTGCTGCGTGGCGCAGCACTTGACTTGCCTCTTCTAACCTCTTCAGCTTTCATTTTTTCTAAGTGTTTTTTTAAGAATTTTAGTATAACTTTTTTTTTAATTTTTTTTTTAAACTTTGATTTTCCTAAATTTTTATTTACGGATGTGACACAATTTATTTTTATAATATCCATGATTTTTTTAACATGATTTTTTTTACCGTTTTATTTATAATATTTTCAATTTCAGTTGCATCTTTTTTAACGTATGTAATTTTTTACGAACTTTGTAGACAATGTTTGCAATACTTTCTTAATTTTTTTATTATTTTCTTTTTTAATGTTTTTTAAAATTAGTTTTTTTTCTAGAATAAAACTATTAGCTTCTTTTACATTTTTTTAAGTTTTTTTTTTAATTTTTTTTTATATTTTTGTTTTTTTACATGTTCTTTTTACTATTATTTCAATGTTTTAAAACTAGAATTATTAAATTTCAGTGTCGAGAACTATTTTCAGTTTATAAAATTATTTTATTTAAATTTCAGTTTACTACAGCAGTCTGTAGATGTTAAAAAACAAACATGCTTCTTATTATAGGCTGTAGCCGTTTGTTCCACCTCTTCTGCTACAGAGGATTGCAGAGGTGGTCCGCAGACTTCATGAATTTTCGCTTCGAAAAAACAAACAGCACATAAAACTACACCCCACCCCTTAAAAAGAAAAAAGAAAAAAAAATCTAAATCCAAACCCACAAACCTAAACCCCACAGTTCTATCCACTAAGTTGAAGACTTTCTTTCCACAAGTGTGATCACGTTTCACCGATTCGCCTTAAGAATTTGAGTATGAGAACGACACCTCGAGAAACCCACGTGTAAAAATTAAAACGAGATTGTACATGTATATACTCGGTGTAGTGAGTTAAGCTATCCGGCATGGGTGCATTTTCACGCATCTTGGGTTGAGGTGGCGCACCACCCCACGCGTGAACACCGCCCCCAAGTCCGGTGGGGTGCGCGTGGCGTGGCTCCGAAGACAGGATGGGACGATGAATGGGATTGCTTCATTTCTAACGTTCGGATTTTTTTGGAGGAAACGGCTATTTGACCCTTTAGACATATATATATATATATATATATATATATATATATATATATATATATATATATATATATATATAGGCTTAGGTTATTTTGTTTAAACTAATTATTGTGTTATTGTATTTATAAATGTGGGCCAATCAAATATTTAATTTTTAAAGGAAAATGATTAACATTAATTTGATATCCATTAAATGAAAAAGGCTTCACATTTAAAGATAAAGGATCAGGAAGGGTATATGTGTACATTTGTCCTCTCCATTAAAATAGGAAACTGACTATATTATCAAAACTTCTCGCATAATCCCTATAACTGCGCATCAACCCGGATTCCACTACCCTTTGTATCAGAACACAAAATCAATGTATATCTTATGTAATCAACCAAAAATAGCGGTAGATTCTGTTGTACTTTTATTATAAAGTGATCGATTCTTGAAGATTGTTCAAAGAAATTGCATTGTGATCATTCGAAGTAAAAGAAATTGTAGTATAATGAGGAATACAAGGACGACTTCTTTCAAATCGAAATTTAAGAACACGCAAGAAACGGCTTTGAATCTAGATGAAGACGATGATGATTTCGTTGCTCAGCCTATAGGTAATTTTAATTTTTAGTTTTTTTTAAGGTAATCGTTTGAATATACAACATTCTTTTGGAATGTTTGAACAATGAAGTATATGCATGTGGTTGTTTAGTTCGTTTAAGTAAAATAGACCAAAATACTGTAAAAAGGGAGTTTTTTTATTAGGGTTTTCTGAAATTGGGGATTTACAATCCAATTTAAAATTTTATTTTACAGATATGGTAGTGTCGTTTTTCGAGAACAGAGTTTGTGATTGTGTATTTTGTTTTGTCTTTTAAAAGCCAAAAACGGTGTTGTTTCTATCTATTTTTTCTTTGCAATATGTTGTCTTTTTTGTGATCTAAGTATGTCAAGAGGATCTTTTGTAAGAATTGAATGTTTGTTTGTGGATTTCATGTGAATACATTCTTCCAGAATACGAAATATTTAAAATGCTTGTATGTACTTGCTGTTATGGTATTTTAGGGTATGAAGGTTTTGTTTGTTATTGAAATTTTTTTTAGTATTTTGAGTTATGTTTTTAAAAACATGCATAAATCTTTCAAGTGCTTTATGTTATGATAGAATTTTTATTGTTGTATTGTTTTATTTTTTTATTTTTTTTGGTTTTTTTGAAATATGAAATATTTTTTATTTGTAGTTTTATTCCTATGATTTTGACGGTTTACTTTATTTGTATGTACTGTATGTATGTAATTCTCGCAAAATCAGTGTAAGTAGATGTGTTAAATTCGTAAAGAATGTGGAACATGAGAAGTGTATGTAGGGGTTACATAAATCTAATTCTCACAAAATCAGTGTAAATTAATGTTCCTATGGGGAATGCTATTAAGTATTTGTATATGTTTTTCTTACTGTGATTTTTGATGATTTAGTTTTTTTGTAGTAAATCTTTGGCTTTAATTCTAATAGAAACATTATACGTATTTGTGTTGCATTCTTACAGAATGAAAACATAAAAAGGTATTGATAGTGGTTATAGATATTGAAGTATCGGTGGTTACTTTGAAAAGCATTAAAATTCTAATAGAATCATTGTAAGGGAATGTGTTTACATTCTTAAAGAATTGTAACAGAAGAAGTGTGTATAGGGGTCATATAGATTGGATTGTGACTGGTTAATCTGGGGATTGCTATTAAGTAACTGTATATGTTTTTATTACTGTGATGTTTGTTGATTTAGTTTATTTGTATTAACTATTTGGCTTTAATTCATATAGAAACAGTTTTTGTATTTGTGTCGCATTCTTACGGAATGAAAACATAAAAAGTATTGATAGTGGATATAGATATTGAAGTATGGCTGGTTACTTTGAAAACTATTATTAATCAACTTTAATCATTTATTTCATTAGTTGTTGCAGAAGCTGATCTAGTCCCAATTAATGTTGATACTACAAGCCAAACAAATGTGAGAAGGACCTATCGTACCAGATCAACACCCGTGAAAGAGAATATTAGTACTCAACCTAGAGAATATTAGTACTCAACCTACAGGTAGATTTAATTTTTTTGGTTGATGAAGAAAAATAACAATAATTTTAAAACATGTTGATAGCCAATATGTATTTTTTGTTACTTATTGAAGCAGAAGGTGTCGGAAGTGAGCCAATTGATATGAATATTGTTGGATCAATCAAAACAAAGAAATAGAGGAAAAAAACTTCAAGATCAGAACATGGAAAGAACAATGAAGATTCTGGGAAATCAGGTAAGATCATTGTAATTAATGATTTTTACTATCTAATTATGAGATGGCTAAGATAGAATTTAGTATTCTATTCAAGTTGTATTAGACGATGAGTAATTATGTTTGTGTGATTCAACAGATGTTAACAAAGATAAAGAAGACACAATACCAAGTGACAGCACAAGTGTAGGAAGGATGAAAAGGAAAGGTTCTTCGAGAAATACACTTGTTAAGGATAATAAGAAATCGTCGGAGGCAAGTGGTGAAAGGAAAAAACCAACAGGTTTAAATGATTTATTTATGGAGAGTGTGAATGGGGCAAAGAAAGACAATGAAAAGGAAAAAATTGGTGTGGATATGGAAGATAAGGAAAATTTTGTAAAAAGAAAAAAGGTAGTGAAAGATGCACATTCAAAGAAATCTCCCAAGAGAAAGAAGGGAAAAGTAGAACATGAAAATGTTAAAATCAAAACAATGGAGGGGAAGGTCAGAAAACTAAGCAAGGACCATCCAGAAGGTTATAGAAGACTTGCAACTAGGATGACTCCTGGAAGGATTAGTTCAGCTGTGAAAGTAATGTCACCGGTACAGAAAAATGGCATTGTGTCTATGGGATTTGGTTCACTTCTTCATATTGACATGGACACTACTCTGGGGTTACTTAACTACTATCTGTTAGATCACTATAATCCAGATAGTAGCTGTCTAGTTCTGGAGAATATGGTCATAACAATTACAAAAGACACAGTGCATGACATGTTGGGTTTACCAAATGTGGGGGAAGACTTTCTAAGCATGAGTAATTGTGAGAAAGATAATGAAGTTCTGCAAGAATAGAAAACTCAATATGATAAAAAAGGGTTTATTGGTGAAGAATACCTGAAAAGGATAAAAAAAACACAAAGCAAGGCAGTCTTATGTTTAGGCTAAATTTCCTGACCCTTTTCATTAACACATTTGTTGAATCAACTTTGAGTGGTACCAATCAAATAAATGTTGTGAATAAGTTGGTATTGGTAAAAGACTTCTCTAAAATTGAATGGTGCAAGTATATTCTAGATTGTTTGGTCAGCAGAAAACAACTGTGGAGAAGGGATGATAAGACATGCAATTACAGTGGACCTATACTCGTTTTGACGGTAATATTGTTGTCTATATTAGATATTTACTTTACTTTACAATGGAATATGTATAATGAAGTAATTAATGAAGTTTTTTTTATATAGTTGGTGTATGTATATAGCATGAAGTTCTAAGGTTTGAAGATAGTGAAAAGGTTACCGTTTGTTAGAAATGTTACAGGTGCTCTACTTGAAAAAATAGAGAAGTTAGAGATTAGTGTTGGGGGGTTTGGTAGGCAGCTACTGGAAAACTTTGAAGATATTGTTGATGATGATGGAATGGTTGATGAAGATGAGATGTTGGACGGGTTGATAAGGGAGTATGGAGATGAGGAGGTAAGCTATGAATTCGATAAGAATATGGAACATTAATTCTTTCAGAATTTTAAAAATGATAAGTTAATATAAAACCAACACGCATATGTAGTTGTTTTAAATTGTATTATGTGATTTATAGTTATTGAATTATTTGGAATGTGGAACATTAATTCTTTTAGAATTTTATGTAACACCCATAAAAATCAAGCCAATTTTAAACTTTTAAAATGCATTCCAAATTCAATAGTTATTACAAAACATGTTTTCAAAAAGTATTATATCAGAGTATCCCAGAAACAGAGTCATAAAAATAAGGAGCGGTACAATCATGCCTTCGCCTTGCTACGATCCCCAGATGTACCTGAAACAATAAACTAAAACTGTAAGCCCGAAAGCTTAGTGAGTTCCCCCAAAATACCGATACACATACAATCCACGTGACCATGTCAGCAATATCATAACATAACAAACCGAATAGCATGTAATGGGTCCACAGCTTTACAGACTGGATTACCCCTAGGCCCGCAGTGTAAGTCTAGATTGCTTTCGGCCCACAGCTCACATCTGGCTTGCCATCGAGCCCACAGTACGAGTCTCCCTTAGCCCGAAACTGGAATGCTCCCGAGTTTGTTGGATTACTGCACGAAGCAGTCTCACCACAACTCATCCCACATAACAGATCAAAATATAATAACATAACCACTGAGCATGCGGATAAACATTTAACAACACAGGTAGTCCTACAGATCTACCTAACTGGCATAACCACTAGCATGCAAAAACCCACTTCATACTCAATCATACTAACACACTAGAATAACATATCCAATGGGCCGACCTTGGTGCCTTAGACCCCTTAGTATAGTGAGGTAACTCACCTCGCAAATGTCAGCTCGGTAGATAAACTCCAGCTCTCGGATCGCTGCCACAAACTCTACCACCTATTATACAAATAGAACCATACACATGAGTTCCCAACCTTCCAAGGTACCCCTAAAGTCAGTTAATCAACCCCTAGTCAAAGTCAACAGTCAGCAGTCAAGGTCAACAGTCCATGTTGAACCTAACTCGTCGAGTATCCTCATCTACTCGCCGAGTTCCTTGAGATACTCGTCCGCTCGCCGAGTCACCAGAGTGACTCGTCGAGCTCCTAAGGCTCGCGACCGAAGCTCTAAGGCCACTCGTCGATTTTTCCTTCTTGCAACTCAAAAATTTCACACGCATCCATCAATTGGGAAAAACCTTAACCGACTCGCCGAGTTGTTCACCCAACTCGTCAAGTCTACGGTAATCTTCATCGGACTCACCGAGTTGTTCATCCAACTCGTCGGGTTCATGTCCATCTTCATATGACTCGACGAGTCGACCATGCGACTCGCCAAGTCCCTTCAGTCCTTTAACCATACAAACACTTTTTAAGCCATGCAAAGGCTCTAAATTGCAGATCCAACTTCCTTAGGCATGCTTATCACGTAAAGTTGCAAACTTTACATGCATGCAAGGCTTTAAGACCCTAAAGTGACAAAACTAAGCTTGCAATGAAGTCACACACTTGAGGGAAGGCTCATACTAGGCAAAGTTGATGACTTTATGAATCTAGAGGCCAAGGGGAGTCCAGATCTGAAGTTACAACTTCAGATCTTGGCTTAAGCACAAGAAACCTTTCTTAAAACTCATGCAAAAGAGGGTTTAGGTGAAAATGAGCCAAGGAAAATGGTCTAGTACCTAGAAGAGAGTGATTACTGATGCAGATCTTGAATCCCACGAACTCATGCTTCAACTAGCTTGTTTTCCCCAAGTGTTTCTTCACCAAAATCCTTCCTCCAAGCTTAAACTCTCCAAAAGAACACACGCACTCGAATTAGGGTTATAGAGAGACAAGAGGCTATAAAGGGGAGGCTGGGGGAGGCCAATGATCCTTTATATAGGTGCAATGCCCCGAAATTTAGGGTTTCATCTGCCAGCTCCTATTCGTCGAGTCCCTTCTTGGACTCGGCGAGTAGGTCACTAAAATGTGTGGACCAACCTGCTACTACTCGACGAGTAAGGCGACCAACTCGTCGAGTAGACCTAAAGACCAAAAAGATTCATACATAAATCAATACCTAAGAATCGGGGCGTTACATTTTAATAATGATATGTTAATATAAAACTTACAGACATACATGGAGTGTTGGCGACAAGAATTAAAATGACAATCTAACCTATTCACAATTCTTGGAGCATCCTGAAGTGTTGGCGACAACAATTAAAATGACAGATGATGATGTATTGGAAAGTTATAAAAAAAAAAGAGGAAAGAAAATCTTGGAAACAGATGAGGTATGTGAGGAAGATGATGACAACGGAAAAAGGGGGAAAGAGAACAAAAGTTACCTGTATATGGAAAATCACCTTTTGTTGAAAGGATTGTTAGAATGGGTGACAAGGTGAAGAAGGATGAAATGTCGTTATACAATTTAGTTTTTGCATCAAAAATAGATTATGGGTAAGTTAAATAATATAATTTAGTGGTTTGCTTTTAAAATGTGGTGTTATAAAATTGATCATTTTATAATTGTCGAGCAGGGAAGAGATATGGAACATTGGGAGTGGGCATGTGTTGCATCAAGGATTCGCATATCATTTTAAAAGCAACACGTTTATTCATGCAATAATCATTGACTGTTGTTCATCATTACTCAACAGAATGGAGGAACTAAGGGATGTAGGCTCAGTTTCTAGAGTTTTCTTCAACACAAATTTTTTGGTAAGTATTCAATTTAAATTTAGTTCCAGTCCAATAATATGTGTTGTATTTATTGATTTATTAATCTTGTACAGGCAGAAGAGATACTGGGTGGATCAGTGTCATCTGAAAGAACCCAAAAATTATTTGATTTGATGTTGAAACTCCACCTTAAAAGTCTACAAAAACAGGAAAAGCTGAAGGATATTGGACTGGTAATTTAATTAAATATTGTTTTTTATCAATTACAACCCTAACATACAAAAGTAGCTTATTGTTATAAAATCTGTTTTATACCAGGTTTTCTTCTCAATAGTTGATAAAAGTAAATATTATCTGATATGCTTTGATCTAAGGGTTCCAACGTACTACATTATAGACCATGTGAACCGAAATGATGATGTTGCGGACATCTATGGAATAAAACCCGTTCATGTGGTATGATTAAGATTTATTTTTTGTAAGATTTAAAAAAACATGAGTTTAGTTGTGTATTGTAAATTGATTGTATTGTATCGCAGAAAAAATTGTTTGGGAACTATTTAAAAATAGAGAATTACCAAAAGTCAACAGCTTTCAACAAGATTAAAGCTCGTGCAATGAAAATGACATGGAAAGTAGAGAAAGAAGGATCGGACTATGGAGTATATCTTATGAGGCATATGGAGTCATATATAGGGTAAAACGAAGGGCGTTAGGATTGCAGTTTTATAGGAAAAAAAACAAAGTGATGTACTTGCATTAAATAATCTAAGAGTCAAATACATGGCAAAGCTTATGAAATCGGAGTACAACAAGCATAAAAGTATGTTGGATAAAGATGAAGAAGCGTATCAAAGGCCCGATCCATTGTAGATATTGGCTATGATGAATGAAGTGAAGGAAATCAGGGAGAAACAGAGACGTGGAAGGCGTCGATTTTAAGATGGGCATTTTATGATGTTAGGATGGTTTGTGTTGAAAGACTTTTGGTAGTATGTTTGGTTTAAGTCTATGTTTTTTATTTAAGGAACTATGTTATGTTGTTTTATTTTGCTCTAGTATTGTTTGTTTTGGGGAAACAGTTTATCATGGTAGGATGGTTTATGTTGAAAGAATTTTGGTAACATGGTTTCTTTTGGTCTAGGTATTTTGCTTGGGGAACTATGTTAATGTGTTTCATTCTGTTCTAGAAGTGTTTGTTTTTGGGAAACAATTGAATGTGAATGATATTTGTTCTAGTAGTTTTTTTTTTTTGAAAAGCGTTAGTATTTGATAGATGTTGGAATGTGTATATGGATATGAAAATTATGAAAATATGCAATGTGTTGAAAGATGGTTTGTAATGTACAAGTAAGTTTTGTTTTTCAAGAATGTAATTATGATATGCATTTGTTGTGGAAGTTTGATACAAGTTAGTGTACACATTAATCGTGGATAAATATTGTTATAATTATCTATACATGATATTCTGATAGAATAAACGTACTTGATTACAAGTGGTAGAATGTATGAAGATTATGAATTTCCATGTTTGTTTCAATGTTATATTTCAGATAGGATACACATTAATCATGGTAGAATGTATGAAGATTATGTTCTTACAAGTTAGGATAGTCATTAATCGTAGATAAGAATTGTTATAAATATAAGAACATCATGTTCTAAAAGAATACAATAAGTTGATTACAGGTGCTAGAATGTATGAAGATAAAGTTCTTACAAGTTAGGATAAACATTAATCGTGGATAAGAATTGTTAGAATTGTCTGTACATAATGTTTTGAAAGAAAATAGTAACTTATGTTACAAATGGTAGAATGTAGGGGTGAGCATTTGGACCGGTGGACCGGACCGGACCGGTGAAACGGACCGGACCGTTTTTTTGGACCCCCGGGCCGGTTCTCGGTTCTAAGATTTCTCTCCGGTCCGGTCCGGTTTTTTTCCCGGTTCGGTCTGGTTTTTACCGGGTTTAGAACCGGTTGGACATGATTAAGATTTTTGTGACATTTTTTAAACTTACATAACTCATTCGTTTTAAGTCGGATTGACCTGCGGTTTTTTCCAACATTTAGTTTACAGTTTGTAGATGAATTTAGACTATAATTTTGTTTATTTTGGTATTATATTCACCATGTTACAATCCATCAAAGTAGAGCTATCAAAGCTGAAAAAATTCAGCTATTCAGCAACATTTTGTAATCTGTGACGTTTTTTAAACACCCATAACTCATTCGTTTTAAGTCGGATTGACCTCCAATTTTTTCCAACATTTAGTTTACAGTTTGTAGATGAGTTTAGACTATAACTTTGTTTATTTTGGTATTATATTCAATGAGTTACAATCCTTCAAAGTAGAACTATCAAAGCTGAAAAAATTCAGCTTTTCAGCAAGATTTTGTAATCTGTGACGTTTTTTATACATCCATAACTCATTTGTTTTAAGTCGGATTGACCTACGGTTTTTTCCAACATTTAGTTTACAGTTTGTAGATGAATTTAGACTATAATTTTGTTTATTTTGGTATTATATTCATTGAGTTATAATCTTTCAAAGTAGAGCTATAAAAGCTGAAATATTTGAGCTTTTTAGTATTATTTTATACTATAATTTCGAGTCCGCGTTTAGCACATGTGGTAGAGTTGTAAGTGAGTATCAGACTAGTTTATCGACATTGATAGTTGAAGCTTTGTTATAAACCCAAGATTGGGTGATAAAGTTTACAAATCCGATAGTTGACAACGTTGATGACATCTTGAACGATGATGATATAGCTTTGGGTAAAAAAAATTACAATCTTTATTCTTTTTTTATACAATTATTACTTTTTATTAAATACTATCAACATTTTCATTTGTGTTTATGTAGAGATTGCACAAGCTTTAAATATGTTACATATGGATGAATGTGATATGGGGAAGAGGTCAATGGAAGATTAGATTATGAGTTGATGAAATTTATTAGTTTGATTATTTTAAAGTTTAAACTATGATTTTTGTTGTTACGATAATACTTTTGTATGTTTGTCTTAAAATTGTTTAACTTTTGTTGGTGAACTTGATTTATATGTTAGTTGCTTTTATTTGGAAAATTAATTTTTCCAAATTGCAAGTTATAATATTATACATCAATGTAGATTAGTTAGGCATGAAAGGGAAACATATTAATTTTGCAAGTTATAATATTATACATCAATGTAGATTACTTATTATACTCTATGCAATTAAAGTTGTACCGGTCCAAACGGGTCCAAAAACGGGAAAACCCGGACCTGGACCCCGACACGGACACGGACACGGACACGACTCATCCGGTCCGGTCATTGGTCCACAAAATTCTTCATAACCGGTGCGGTCTAAGAGCCGGTCCGGTCCGGGCCGGGCCGGGCCGGTCCAAATGCTCACCCCTAGTAGAATGTATGAAAATTATGTTCTTCCATGTTTGGCTGAAGATATGCATTTTTTTATTGTTACATAGTAGTGTTTTTCTGTAACACCCCAATTCTGGTATGATATTTATATATTTATTTTTTTCAAGTTTTAGGAGGAACTCGACGAGTCAGTATCCAAACTCGTCGAGTAGAGTCGGGATTTCGAGCACGTTTAAGTTGGTGACTCGACGAGTCCATATTCCGGACTCGGCGAGTCCGCCAGTCTGGATGAAACCCTAATTTCAAGGGTTTGCACCCTATTTAAACAACTTTTGGGGCCTCAATTCAGCCCCCATCACCCCTCAAAGCATCATTCTCGAAACCCTAGAACCCTCTTAGCATTTTGTGTGATTTGGTGTGTTTCTTTGAAGATTTTGAGAGAAAAAGGAAGGTAGATCAAGAGGAGAAGAAGGAGATCCTAGATCCTTGTGGAATTTCAGAGTATAGTAAGGTATAACTTGGCCCTTTTCTGTTTCTATGCTTAAATCCCCTTTTTAAAAGCCATTAAAGCTATTCTTGAACCATTTCTTGGCTTGGTAGTAGCATAGAGGACTCATTGAGATGATTAGCCTTCGTATCTAGCTAGGTTTGAGTTCCAGAAGCTTAGATCTAGTACCTTTATGGAGCCATTTTGCATGAAAGCTCTAGATCTACTCTTATAGTCTGCTTTGAACCCTAAAACCTTCATTTGATGTTATTTACATGTAAAGTTGGAAACTTTACGTGTTAATCAAGCCCCAAGAACCCAGATCATTGAATGGAATGGACTGGTTTCAAGCAGAATCGAGTATATAGTGTTTGCATGTATACGAATCGGCGAGTCGTTCTTCAGACTCGGCGAGTCGAGTCGCGAGTCCCTTGTTTTTCCCTTTTCGAGTTATGCCGAGTGGAACCAGTGAGTGGGAGATGGACTCGGTGAGCTAGAGGGTTAGACTCATTCGTGGAAGAACTCGGCGAGTCAATGCCCTGACTCGGCGAGTCCAAGGCAATCTTCATACCTCAGGAACAGACTCGGCGAGTTGTTCATACAACTCGGCGAGTTACAGCTAGAGTGTTCATCTCATGAAGGAGAACTCGACGAGTTGTTCATACAACTCAGCGAGTCGGATGCATATTGTCGGAGTTTTAGTAACAAAGAGGAACTCACCGAGTTTGTGCCAAAACTCGACGAGTAGTAACGAGTAGAAGCAAGAAAGTGAGAATAAGGACTCGACGAGTTGGTGACCCAACTCGACGAGTCAGGTCAACTGAATGTTGACTTTTACCGTTAAGTTGACTTTGACCAGGGGTAAGAGAGTCATTTTACCCTTAGTATTATTATCAGTATTTGATTGATGGTACTTACGGAAATTATAGTCGGGGTGAAACCGGAGCCGCGGCAGACAGATTCTGGAGCAGTTCTTTCAGCAGCTAGGCTACGAGGTGAGTTTCCTTTCAGTAGGAACGGGTCTACGGCCACAATGTCGGCCCGTTAGCTAGTAGTAGTTTCCGAACTTCGGTCCAATGTAGCAGATAGTGTGTTTGATGCCTTCGTGGCTCATACGGGATTTATGTGTTATGTGTTCCGGGCTACGGCTTGATGCAGTATGTAGTATATGTGTTTATGTTAGATGATGTGTGTTATGCTAGTTGATATGTGTTCCGGACTTCGGTCCGATGCAGTCAGTTCCGGACTTCGGTCCGATGCAGCTAGTTCCGAACACCGGTCCGATGCAGGAGACAAGGTCCCAGTTAGTTCCGGACTTCGGTCTGATGCAGTTTCCAGGCTTCGGTCCGATGCAGCGAGCAAGGCCCTGAGTAGTTTCAGACTTCGATCTGATGCAGTGGGCAAGGCCCAGTATGTGTTATATGCTAGTGTATGGTATGTGGTAGTTTGGGGGAGCTCACTAAGCTTTGTGCTTACAGTTTCAGTTTTGGTTTCAGGTACTTCCGCAAGTAAAGGGAAGAGCTTGGGATGATGGCATTGCACACATTACAGCTTCAGTCTTATTCCTGGGAGTTTGTTTTGATTCATAGTTTGATTTGGCACAAATGTTCATGACATTTTATTATGGGTTGAGATATTTGACACATGGTTTTATGATGTGACGATCAGTATATGATTTTTATTATTATTAAAACAAAAGTTTTTGGGTCGTATTTTTGGATGTTACATTTTCACGGGTCTTAAATTTGTAAAATATCGAAATGGTTGTCAATCTTATGAAAGAATGTATGTAAAGTGGAATACCTATAAAAATATGTTATGATTTTTTATTTCCGGTATTAAATTGTTCTGTCAGGATTGACGTAAATGGCTTAAAGTTAATTGTCTTTAATGTGATTAGGAAAAATTGTGTTTTTGTGGAACTAAAAAAACTAATGGAAAATAGTACATAATTATAAAGTTGGGGAAACAAGCTTGGATAAAGAATTAAAACAAAGTATGCAAAAATGTATAACAATATCTGACAATTATATTAAAGACTATGAAAATTGTAAGCAATAAAAGAACTAAATGTGAAACAAAAAAGTTTTACTGTAATATAATATTAAAACAAAAATGACATATAAAGCATACTACTTTGACATGTTTTTTAAGAGGACAATTTCGTTTATCATGGTTAGCCATCTGTTTACATAAAGCACACTTTCGCTTAGGCTTCGAACATACTTTTTCCAGCATTTCTTTTTTTGATTTTAATCTCTTACCACGACTGTCAGTTCCCTTATTACGAATATCTGATGGATTGTCAATATCGGGAACATCATTAGTTAATTCTACATCTATAATCTGGTTGTAGAATGATTCTCTTGATGGCATCTCATGGGCTGGACAATCATCTACAAATTTTTTCTTCAACTTATTCAAATCTTCAAGGTATGACTTTAACTTCGATGCATCATGGCTTAAAAATGAAACGCAACGATCTACATTTGAGAAAATTTCAATAGTCGTCATGTCAGAGTTAGAGTCTAGTAAAGAATTAGAAAAATGCCTTTTAAGCAATTTTGTTGGAACAACATCCCGACACCACTGTCTCATAATGTATTCTTCAGGAATCTGTTCAATACTGTAGTACTTAAAGACACAGAATATATGCCTATACAAAAGACCGACATGTTCAAAATGCATGCAGGTACATTTGTATGAACCATCTATTGTTGAGTGTGTAACTTGGAATATGTATAATAATATATGAGTTTCAGTTATAAAGTCTTGTTGTGTGATTAAAAAAATAAGTATGCAGTGTTAAAGTAATAACGTACCGTGTATCGGGTATCCTCTGTAAGACAATCGTAATGGTATTCCTCAAGTTTGTCATCGACAACAGGACTTCATGGTTGCCTTGTTGTTATGTTCTTTTGCTTCTCCAAAACAATAATAGTGTCAACACCATTATTAGAAGTAACACTCATTTGGAAACAAGTGTTATCAGAATCTGAAATCTCTTTCTGCACCTAATAAAAAATTTTACGAGTGTAGACCTTTGAAGCATGTGGCTCAATTGGACTAGATGTGATGAATCTAGGAAGTGTTGTAGCAGTGTTAAAGTCGTTGACAACTTGATTACGCCTTTTACATTCCATAACACCCTCAAATGTCATCATAAACATTAAAAGATAAGAACCAGTAAGGGTGTTGTTCTGAAACGACCAATTTTGGCCTTCCGACAATGATGTAGTTCTCATAAGACCAGACATCAGTATGTCCTTGAAAAATGCAGGTACCCAATGTCTACGCAACCCATACATCTCTTGCATCCACTTGTTATTTGAAATGTTATACTCATTTAAACAAGATTTCCATTCCTTTTCAAAATCATGTGGTTCCAGCTTAGAATTCCAAATTATAGAGTGAAAACGCTTTCAAAAAGCTGAGTTTGTGGCTAGTTGCGATGTTATCTGAATAAAAATAAAAAATATATTGGTATAAAATATATAATCATGCTATACAAAGAATGAAGGGTATGAATGGTATAAACATAAATTCTAGAAGAATTTAGGTTAATATTCTAGCAGAAGACCCATTTGAATTGTAGTTTTGTCATATCATTTGTTTTGAAAGAATTAAATTCTGATTGAACGATATGTACTAACAAGGTAAACATAGTGACATTGTTTTGAATATAAAAAAAATATTCACCTTGTTTGGAATTTTTTTGTAATATGCCACATACAAAACCTGTGTGCTAACATTGGAAATACTTCATTAACAGCCTTGTTTAAAGCTGGATCTTGATATGTAATAACAAGCATAGGTTGTTTTTTGAATGCTTTCAAAAATGCTCTAAGCAGCCAAGAGTAAGAACTACCATCTTCTCTACTCAAAAGTCCAGCACCAAAAGTCACACGTTTCTTATGATTATCTATCCCAATGAAAGGTACGAAAACCATATCATATCTGTTTAAAAAGAAAAAAAATTGGTAAGCGTTATTGGAAGCAAGAAAAATTATGTGAAAACATTGAAAATTTTAAAAATACGTATTCATGTTGAATGTGGCATCCAGAGAAACGTCTCCAAAAGCATTGTAGTTGTACTTTGTAGTTTCGTCAGCCCAAAAAATCGAATTCAACTTTTTCTCAACAACTTTAAAATCGAAAGAAAAACTTGGGATATTTTTTTCCTTTCCAGCATCTTCGCTACAAGGAATTTTGCATCCCTGGAACCTATGTAAGAATTGAGATTTCTCGTACTGTTCTTGAAATCAAAAACCAACCCACCTCGAAGGTCAGAACCATCCTCAAGTCTGGTATACAATCTATGTGCTCTTGAGGCACCAATATTTTGCTTTGACAAGTTATGAATAAAGATCTCCTGTGAATAATCAAGTTTCCTCTTTGTACGAGACAAAAACATATTGTCCTTACCAAACAACTTATGATTATGTTGTTCAACAAATTCAGTAACAATATATTTATTAGGACCATGTACTAGAATAAAAACAATTTTCGCTTTGCATTCGCACATGAATGAGTCTTTCCTTCTCTGAATCTTATTATGTTGAGGGTCTAAAGTATCCACTTTAGCGGTTCTTGGTTTACCTTCCCGATTGCATAGCAAATGTCGTTGTGTGATAATGTCAGATTCGGTTGTTCCAATTGGTCCAAGCTTGACATCAAAGCCTGCTAATGATGCGTAATTATAATACATTGATAATGCTACTCTATATGAATAAAAAAATTGAATTGATTTAGGTTTGATGTGGTCTGAAACAACAGGAATCCAATAAGATGATCCACCAGGAGAAACATAATCATGTGTAACATGAGATTGTTCTGCATAAAAAGAAAATTAAAGAATTGGCAAGAATTAATCTAGTTTATTAAACTTTTTTCTTATTCATATACTAACATTTCTGAAAATCAATGTTATCATCGTCTATAGTATAATCTGTCTCATTATCATTGAACTCGAATTTGTTTTCTGCGTCTTTTAATTAGAATATGTGTAATGGATACGTATATATATATATATATATATATATATATATATATATACACACACTTAAAATGCATCACCTGGGTTATGATTACTACAATTACTACAATCACCGAAATAATATTCGGAATTGTCATATATATGATCTTGAATGTGTTCTAATGGATCATCATCTTTGCAAGTGCAAGTTACACCATATTGCAAAAAACAATATAAAAGTTCAACATTATTACTATAAAAATTAACAAGTATAAAAACTTATAAATTAAATTCACCTAAATTTAGATTGCTATTCTCGGATATTTGAAAATCGACATTATGTAGAGAATCATGATCAGGTAACTCGAAATCTTCATAATCATGTGCATAATCCTTAGGATATTCATGTTGATCATGAATATGATCGTCACCAGCTGATATTGTATCATCCATAAGATAAGTTACAGCACGATTGAACACCAGTTGATTAGAGAAAGCAAAACAAATTCAATATTACAAACTTTGAGCCAATTCAATATATATTAAAAAAAGGAGAAACCGTGTAATTGATATGTAACTAAAAAGACATGATATCTGCATTCATTGTTATCAATTATTTAGTTTTTTTAATTTTTAGGAACATTGTAAAGAAAAGAATCAACACAAATTTGTATTATTCATCATGATATTGTAAATATTTGACATATTCATATTCCAAATATAATAAATTCCATAGATAAGACTTCGACACATCCTGCATTTTAAATTAGACTTTTAATAAATTTATTCAGCAAACTTTTAAAAAAAAACTTTTTTTATGAATTTACAAATGATTTCTGATTTATTATGGCATAAACGCATATACTAAGAAATCAATTAATATCACAAGACTTTTATTCTATGAGAATATTTGAAACAAGATTTACAAAAAAAATTATTTTTCACACATTTGTTCTGTATATTCTCGTACAACTTAACATACACATACTTATACCACGGTCTCATGATACCTCAATCTTATTCTGTAAGAATATATATGTAATAATAATAACACTAAATTTATTTTGCTCATGTTTGATCTGTATAGTGTAATACAAATTAACATTCTATAAGAATTTAATAATAAGAATTCTAACGGAATCTTTGATTAATCATTAAGTAAACGAATTTGGAAACACTTATTTTATACGAATAATAAGAATTGTGTTTTTGTTTATTCTGTATCTTGTAATCAACAGTTACATTCTAGTACTTTTGATAATAAGAATTGTCTTTTTGTTTATTCTATACGAATAATAAGAATTGTATGTTATTGTAACGACCCAATTTTTCAAAGACAGTTTTTTCATTTTCAATTAATCAAAACCAGTCGCATAAACCATGAATTCCCAAAACATTTTTTTTCAAATCAACATTCATTACATCTTTGTTTCCTTTAAAAACATCAGAGGGTCCCAAATACAATAAAAAGAGAGATAGAGTGCACGCCACGTCATCACGCCTTGCCCTTGCCCTTGGCTCAGAAGTACCTGAAACAAATCAACAACCTGTAAGCGAAATGCTTAGTGAGTTTCCCAGAGCATACCACACACAATCACGTACACATATCCTAATAGATAGTAAATCTATAAACATACCACAGAAACCATGCAATACGATTCAACAAGAATGCAATGGGCTACCCCACACGGCCTTACATCCAATGTCATGGGCTACCCCACATGGTCTTTACCTAGGAATGCCATGAGCTACCCTACATGGTCTTATATCCAATGCCACGGGCTCCCCCCGGGGTCTTCCATACCAACATAATATCACATAACATATCAATTCACAAATGAAAAGCACACATATAACATGTTCATATAATGGGCCGGCCTTGGTGTCGTAGACCCATAGGTATGTTGAGAAGACTCACCTTTGTCCGATGAATATGAATACAGCCCTCCTAATAATCTGCAACCTACCGAGCTGAATAATAATAATAATAATAATAATATACTCAATGATAGGACCTTAAATTACCCCAAGGAAAGGCCCAACCTTCAAACCCTATCCCCAAGGCCCAATTACCCTATTCTTGAAAATGGGACACAAAGTCCAAGTCCAATGTCCTTAATGGGCCCTTTGGCCCAATAAGGCCCACCCGATATGTCCAAGGCCCAAACAAATGAAAAGGCCTCTAACTCATAGAACCCAACAAGCCCAACAACCAAATGAGGCCCAAAGGCCCAAAACAGCTTAGGGTCCAACTGAGTTGCGTATGCCCAACGTACCACCCTGGTACGTGCAGCGTAATGAGGTTTTAGGAACTACGCGCCGTGTACATCCAGTTATGCCCAGCGTACAACCATTTTATGCACTTTTTCCATTAAGTGCTTAATGTTCGAATCCTTCATGTCCAAAAGCTAGATCTAAGTCTGCAATGATGTCCTAAGGCATAAAGTTGGCAACTTTATGCCCTTGCATGCCTCAAACACACCCAACTACTGCGTTAAGAACTTTCCAAGGTCTTTTACCCATGCATTAGGTCAAATCTCTCATCAAGCTCCCATCTTTATACTTCTAAATGACTAAGGGACCTCAGATCTGACTTTCTTATCAAATGGGGAGGCTTAGCTCAACAAAAGAAGTCCAAAACTCATCAATGGAACAAACCATCAAAACCCTAGCTAGATCTAAAGATTAGGAAGGAAAGATGCAAGCTTTTTACCTCCAGAAGCTTTACAAGATGATTTTGATGTAGGATCTTGACGCACCCACTTGATCCAAGCTTTCTTGACCACTTCTTCTTCTTGAAATACACACTAAAAAGCCACAAATGCACTCTTTAAGGCTCCAGAATGATCTCACAAGGTTTCTAGGGGTATATGGACGTTATAATCATGTGGAGGCTCTCTAGGGTTTAGTCCAAGGGACTTTAAGTTGTTTAAATAGGCCTCAAGTCCGGAAAAATTAGGGTTTGCGTTCCTGGCGCGTACGCCTCACGTAACTCAAGGTACGCCCAGCGTACCTTGATTCCTCCGCGACCACTTCCATGCAGTACGCTAAGCGTACACTTAAATACGCCCAGCGTACTTAAGGGACCATTTATGCAAAAATATTATTTCTTAGGGTTTCAAGACGTACCAGAATTTTGTATGTTACATTTATAACCATCATTCTAACAGAATGTGTACTTATGTAACATACACGTTTTGAAATCGTGTTTTGTAATGAATAAAATTGTGAAATACTATGTGAAATTGAGTATTGAGTTCTAACAGATGGTTTTTACTAGAAATGAAGTAAAACTATGTTTAGAATCACTCAGAAAATATTGGAAATCTTATGAAATTCCAATCAAATGTAAAATGGTAAAATTTAGCGAAAATATAAAATTTGAAATAAGTAAAATTTTATTATTGAAAGTTGTAAATAATCTCGTTAGAAACTTGTAGGCGAAAACCTCGTCAAAATCCGAGTTATAACGAAGAAGTTATGACCAATCGAAGATTCGTGACAAAACCGGTACGGCGCCGAATGAAGTAAAAAGTGAGTTTTTGATAAACTACATTTTAGCCTTAGTGATCTAAATGAAAGTAGTATTATTCGTTAAACCGAGAAGTTCGATAAAAAGAACGCCAAAATCTGACTTCGTATGAGGAAGTTATGATTTTTCTAAGTTTCGGATTAGCAGTAGACAGCTAAAAACTTGAATTTTAGATCGAGCGATATTCAGCCGATACAACCTAAACAAGAATTGAATATCTCATCATTTGTAGTACAACGGTAAAAAGTCTAACGAAAACGGACGTCGGATGAAGAAGTTATGAAGTTTTAACGGATTTTCTTGTCCCTGTCTGTTAAAAATATAATAAAAAAATAAATTCAAAATTAGCCGACGGAGTCTAATCGAAAGTTGTAGAGTATATTCTCACCTACGCGTGCATATAAAGAACATCAAAAATGGAGTTCGTACGCAAAAGATATGAATTTTTGAAGTTATTAAATAAAAATAAAGGAAAAATCAAAATCTTATTCGAGGCCGTACGCCCCGTGTACACGAGGTTACGCCCAGCGTACCTCGCACGTATCCGGTCCGGAGTCAGCCACGTAGTCCTCCTTCGCATGGTCGCCACATAGAAGCCACGTCCGAGACCCAGGAACCGAGCATGCAACACCTCGCGTACGCCCAGCGTACCGAGGATCTACGCCTCGCGTAATAAGGAACTTCGCACCCTATATAAGGGATGCGAAGGTCTCCGGAAATGTTTGCTCATTTTCACTCTTTTACACCCTCTACTCCCATTTTTAGCCACTTTTAACCCCCATAAGTCTCGTTATCATCCCCGACATCTGAAGCAAGCCCCGACATCGCGAAGTTCCCAAGAAAATCTTGTTTTCAAGTCAAAACTCTGCCCGAGTAAAGTCCGGTTTTCAACTAAAAACCCCGGTTTCGCCTCAGAAAGTCATATTTAGAGCCGAAATGCTGCCCAAATTAATATTTTGACCCCCGGTTAATTCAAGGTGAGTTCAATATATAGGAACAATTGTATGTTATGTGTTATATGTGTTATGTGCTTCTCAGTGTTATTATTTCGGGTTATTTTCCCGTGTTATTTTTATTATGCTATTTTGATAGCAAAAGTAATACCTTGACCACATGATCAGTGAAAAGACTTAGATTCGCATTGGTAATGGTACGAAGCCTCTGGCCACATAGAGCATGTCCCCCGTAAGTGAATGACTTATATTTAAATGGCATTGGCAGAAGATTAAACAGGGCGTGAAAACCTGAAATCTACTGAAATGTTAAACAGGGCGTGAAAACCTGAAATCTACCGAAATGTTAAACATGGCGTGAAAACCTGAAATCTACCGAAATGCTAAACAGGGCGTGAAAACCTAAAATCTATCAGAATGATAATCAAAAAAAATTTATGTCTTCTGTGCCATTTGGGCCAAAGCTTTATTGATGCATATCATGTATTGAAATCGTTATGCCTCATTGATCATAAATCTTTGAATAAAATCTTGAGTTGATATTGAAAGCCTAACATATGATACGCATATGCTATTGTTGTTCTTGTTCCTTTTTGCTTCTGTCATATTGGTATATATAAGGCATAATATTATATTGTATCTATTTATTGAATTCACTAAGCGTCACCGCTTACCCTATCAATGTTTAACAATTGCAGGTGATAAGTAACCAGTATAATTATATATTGTTGAAAGAATTAGAATAGTTTGTAATAATACTTTCGTACTTCAATTTATGTTTGTATAAGTTACAATATCCTGGGTAGTTATGTAATATATAACACTTTATAATAGTCGGTTTGTATCCAATAGGTTGTAACCTCTTTACCAATGTAAAATATTGCTTTTATGAATATGCAAGTAGCATGTTTTGGAGTAATAATATTGTGATGTATGAAAGTTTGGGTCTTTCAGAAATACGAAAGTTGGGGTCTTTCAACTTATAACCTTATGTATAACACAATTTACGAAGAATTATTTTATACAAAAATATGAGAACAAAAATACATTTACAACAACATATCTGTAGTCATATGATAAATAAGAAAATGTATGGAATTTTAATCAAACTCAAAATGAAAATTATTAATATTAATTGAATGAAAACATAAACTTACAAGGAGAAACCCCTATAATTCATGAATCCATATCATTATTATACTGAAATAAAACTCCATAAAATCCGATAACACTAAATTGAAAACATTATTCAATTCCTAAAATATATTGACGAAATAAACATCTACTCTCTCTTGACCCTTGCATGAGGATAGTTCCTCCTATCATGACCAACACCAAAACAAATCCCACATCTTCTTATTTTCTTTCGATCTTGATGCACTTGGCATTGATTGACATTCCGATCATTGTTATCAAAAAAGTCCTTCTTATTGTTATCAATATTATCTTTGTTCTGAAAACAAAACAATAAAATTCAAAATATGAATTTCATCACTGAAATATCATAAGAACAAATATGATATGAATCTGATGAAGGATTATTCTGAACTATGAATATAACAAAATTTATATGCATATGATAAACGATTATTCACCATTATCAAAATAAAAACGTGCATGAACAACATACCACCATTAACGAAAGATCAGAATAAGAAAAATGATATGAAGATAATGAACAATGAATCTGCAATCGAATAAAACATATACGATGCATATATATATATATATATATATATATATATATATATACATATATATATATATATATGTTATATTCGTTGATAAGATCCATATTTAATAGCCTGATATTTAGGAATTTGATTGATATCAATCAAACTTTAATTAACTCGGAAAATATAAATTATATAGTAAGATTACATTAATACCCTTTAAGAATGATTGGTCCACATTTGTGTATACAATAACATAATAATTAGATTAAACACTTGAACCTCTCTCTCTCTCTCTCTCTCTATATATATATATATATATATATATATATATATATATATATATATATATATATATATATATATATATATATATTACAATTTAAACACAACCATCTTCACCTATAAATTACCCATATTCTATTTACATTTTACACTTCAAAAAACACTATATATTTTATTACCTCCTACAATAAAACACGTATCTCTCTCATTTTTTATTTAATCTCTCTATATGGATCCAAATCAAAACACCCCGAACATCCCAAACACTCCAAATGCAAATGTTAGCTACATGCAATTGTTAACCTCTCCAAAGCCCAATCCAATAACAACCTCTATTCACCACTTCATACCAGCACAAACTTCTACCAACACCAACCACAACAATTCAATCAACCTCAATTCCAAGCCTTTCAACAATAATCTTCTCAACAATTTCAACAACCATCTCAACAATTTCAACAATCTTCTTAACAATTTCAACAACCTTCTTTTATTCATCAACAATTTCAACCATCTCAAGTCCCATTATCCCAATCTCAACCTATAGACCTCGACAATAACGACGATGACGAACGGGTCGAAGAAACACAACAACCAACTCGTCAAAGGCAAAAAAACAAAAGAACCAAAAGAAAAGAGAACTACCGTATGGAACGAAGACGAGGAGGAAGCTTTAGTGAAAGCTTGGATTTTCATATCGCAAGACGGGGATGTCGGCAACTCGTAAGTAGGTTAAAGTTTTTGGTGTCGTATTTTAGATCATTTCCACGCATTATTAGGAAAGAAAACTGGACGGGCGTACAACTCGATCAATGCAAAATGGTGTGATTTACTAGCGGTTTGCACCCAATTCAATGGCATATTTAACAAGCTTAAAAATAGGCATAGAAGTGGTAGCAACGATTTCAACATTTTAGCAGTCGCAGCCTACAAATACAAAATTACCACCAATGTAAACCGTTCGGCCACCTAAAAGCGTGGAAAGTTCGTCGTAACGGTCCAAAATGGGTTCTATATCCGGAAATGGCGCATTCAGGATCTACCACCGGTTCCAACAAAAGGGCAAGAACGTCCGAGTTGGACGTGGGTTTTGGACACGACTTCAACGATGACTTCGACGCCACCGAGGGGGAGGGCCCACCGGACGTCCAAGTTCGTGGACCAGCAGGAAGGGACAAAGAGAGAAAGGGAGTGTCTTCAAGTGGAAAAGCACCGGCAACTAGCGAAGACGAGCTTGCGACATCCATAGATAAAGCTCTAGTTTTTCTAGAAAAAAATACGAATCAACGGAGGAAGCTCGTCGCCAAAAAGTAACTCTTACCGATCTTCAAATCATAAACACAAAACCCCAACTGAATATTGACCCGGAAAATCTTGCGACGTTTCTTAAAATTCAACGACAAGTCCAAGAGAAATATGGAATTTAGGTTCTAAAATTTATGGTTTTAAGTAATTTAGGATTTTATTTATGGTTTTAAGTAATTTAGGATTTTAACTTTTTTATGTTTTTTTAAGAATTTTAGGATTTTAATTTGTGTTTTTTATATTAATGTAATGTGTTTTTAATTTTAATGTAATGTGTGTTGTTTATTTAAATAATGGTTTTATTTTAAATTATGGTTTGTATTTTGTTTTTTATTTAATATAATGTAAAAAATAAAAATAATAAAAATAATAAAATAAAATAAAATGAATTTGTGGAGTGGTAGCCATTTCCAATGTTTAGTGGGTTGGTGGTGGAGCTGACGTGGCGCACAGGTGGCGACACTTTTTCGGTGGGTTTATTGTGACCACCCCCCACAGCCTTATGTAAGAAAAAAGTGTTGTTGAGGAGGTAATTCAACTTTGGCCAAAAATCATAAAAATAAGAATTTCTTACCAGAAACTAAGGAAGTAATTTAGTTTTGGGCACTGTGCAATCACACAGGTTGCATACCCACAAGGTCGGCCTGGCGTACTTTATCGTCTAGGGTTAGTTCGGTGACGCCAGAATCATGTAGGACCTTGGGACTCACGATACTGATGACAGATCAATATCTGATTTACTATCTTCGGAGCTATGAAAAAATGAGGGAGTTTCTCGGGAGAAGTGATGTCTTTGAGTACTGATCCGGATTTATGTGTGGGATGTTGCTGATGAGGCGGGATTCGACGTTCACACCAAAACCCAAAATCGTTGAGAGACTAATGTTATGACAAAAGCTTGGCTGTAAAAATCGTTCGGCAGGAGCTCGACGGTGGACTGAGGTTAAGCGATTAATCAGTTTGGCAGGGATTAATCACGGACCCTAAATTACTAATAAAACTATTTTAAAATTTAATATATCCTAAGAAAATTAGTATTTGAAAATTTAAAATTTTAAAATTTTGAAAATTCTAAATAGTTGGTATAATACTTGAAATTTTGAATATTTAAAAATTTAAAATTTTGAAATTTTGTTAATTTTGGTGTAATATTTGAAATTTTGAAAATTTTCCCGCCTAGGAGCGCCAAGGACCGCCGAGGACCTCCGAAGACCGCCTAGACCGAGTATGACCAATTTCCGCCAAACACCCCTAATCATAATCTGTTTCAGACCGCCAAACGCCTAGGCGGCCACCTAGGCCAATATTTACAACACTGACCAAAAGTAATCAAATACGAAATTGAACAAACTGAAACATAAATAAATCAAATTATATATACAAGATTCATAATCAGAAAACATACTTGAATGTTGATGTTTACAACATAATCACAAATCACGAAAATAAGTAGAGATTGAGGCTTGCGAATTTCAGTGTCGTAAGACAAAAATTTCCCTGGTAGGGATCTGTCTAGAGGATACAACAATCTGATCAAGATTGAATCTTGATCCTTGAATCTTGATCCTAGCGAAATTCTTCATGCTTCCTTGATATCCCAGAAAAATGAGAGTGAAAGAATTGGTGTTATTGTGATTAAGATCACCCACTTAATATGGCAATTGATCATCTATTTATAGTCTGTCAAATAGTAGTTAAAAACTGTCAGCAACCATACCTGTTCCAAAACTAAAATTAACTGCCTAATTAGCTTTCTTCAGTTAATTAACAATTAACACATTTTGTAATTAAAAATTCAAATTCGGAATTTCTGTATAAGCACCCAAGTTCCATTAGAAAAAAGTGCATCATATTCATCTTTCATGGCATTTAACCAGTTAGGATCTTGAAAGGCCTGAGAGTAGTTGCGAGGAATAAGAGACGAGGAAATGGTGTCAATTTTAAGATTGAAACGATCAAAGGGTTTATGGATGCCCCGTTTGGCACGAATAACCATGGAACGGCTGCTTGTGGGATGGGAGGCCGAATGCCAAGGGGCAACATGGGTGTAACGTCCCAAAATACGATGGTAAAAATTTCATTTTTAAAACACCCATTTATCCTTTACTCAGACACTTAAAAGTATCTTATAATAAACCAGTTATCAGAGTACAATCCCAAAATCACACAATTCCGGAAAAGCATGGGTGTGTGCGTTGCGATCAAGTCAGGCCCTTTCCTTTCAAACTGGTAGTACCTAAAACAAGAACTGAAAACCATAAGCGCAAAGCTTAGTGAGCTCCCCCAACATACCACATACAGAACAAACATATTGCCAAGCATATTTAGGTGTCTGGCCTACCCCTTCGGTCTATTTCAACAGGATGTTGTCGAGCATATCTGGGTGCCGGCCTGCCCCTTTGGTCTACTTCAACCGTTTACTATCGAGCATATCTGGGTGTTGGCTTACCCCTTCAGTCTATTTCAACCAGATATTGGGTCTATTTCACCCCCTACCACTACTACATCATAAAAAATAATCACAGAAACATCAGCAAATACTGGCATACCAAACAATTATCACAAAGACAATCATTTTACCATAAACATCAATTGTTGGGCTGGCATTGGTGCCTTCGACCCACGGATACAGTGAAGGTAACTCACCTCAGACAGCTGAAACCCACGGATAAATCTCTGACAGACGATCCGCTAAAATCCCTGCGCTATCAATTACCAAAATAACATCAAATTAATAATTGGATCCCCACTCACACTAAGAGTCCAAATTAGGATAAAAGACCTTTTTACCCTTCCTCTAACTTGGCCCCGGGCCAAGGCCCAATCCAAATGTCCAAAAAGCCCACAATAATCAACCAAAGCCCACATATGGCCCATTAACCCAATTGGTCCCAAACTCAACATGGGCCAAAACCAAGAAAGCCTAATATCTGAATTGGAACCAAAGCTCTAAATGGGCCCAAGCACTAAAAGGCCCAAAGAAAAAACTAAGGCCCACCAAGTCCCAAACCACATCTCACGTCGTGGCCATACCTTGGTCACGTCGTGAGGACCCACTCGGTCAAATACCAACTCATCACGACTCCACCTAGCCAACTCAGTCAAGGGAAAGTCAACAGGCTGCCCTCACGTCGTGAAAATCCTTTCTCACGTCGTGAGCCCCAAATAGATGACCAAAAATGGGACCATCACACCTCACGTCGTGAGACCTTGTGACTCACATTGTGAGAACAGTTTGAGGCTAAAAATCCAACTTTTAAGTCCTTATTCCATTAAGCCATCGACCCCAACTCTAACAGAAACTAAAAAGGACTCCAAAGGCTAATAAGAATGATTATTTGATGGGCATGCATGCCCCATGCATGTCCTAAACCTATCATAGGTCAAAATGACAAAAAAAATGGCCTCAAACTCAAACAAAATCCATAGTTTATAACCATGCTTCAGATCCAAAAGACCAAATCATAGAGAATAACCCATTGATCCATAAAGTTGCCAACTTTATGGATCCCAAGTATGAAATCCAACATGATCATGCAAAAAGGAGCTTAGAACTTACATCTACCAATTTAAAACCATAAATATTGGATCTTGAACACTTACAATGGTCAAAAATGTGCATAAGATAATGATGATGAAGTCTCCTTGCTGAACCAACACTCTAGGGTCTGTTCTTCTCCATCTTCTAGCCACCAAATCGCCAAGAATGGATCCAAAACCACCAAATGGGTTAGGGTTAGGGTTTTCTGAGTTATAGGAAGGTGGAGGTTGAGAAATGAACCCTAAATTTGAATTAAGGTGGCTTAAATACATGAGAAACCATAAAAATTCATGGGCTTGGGCTACAGCGTTCCTCATGTCGTGAGCATCCATGCCTCACGTAGTGAAGACCCCCTTTTCTCCAAAAAAATCAAATCTTTCATCCTCCAAAACCCTAATTCGAATCACCCAAGGAAACGGATGTTACAAATCTCCCACACTTAAATTAGATTTCTTCCTTGAAATCATTCCTTACCACCCCAGGCGCGCCAGACAGCCTGAAGAACGCAACCATAACCCTGAGCATACAACAGCCCCACCAAGGCAACTGAACCCAACCCTAGCAAAACTCTCCAAACCTGATGATGAACTAATCCTTAATCCCTTGCAGAATAACCACTTCTACCTCACCCGAAATATGAAATCCATAATTGGTTTGACTCCTCGACAGACCACCCATACCAAACCACTACCAGACCAATTTCACTTTGAATTCCGAACTAAACAAAATACTTCCAACCCTTGATTATCTTGATGCTCCTATTGGGCAAAATATCACTGACCACTCCTTGTTGCAGAACACTTTTACCTGACAGAAGGATCAGATAATCCTTCGAGTAGAAGACTGATCCTTACAACGGTCAGACTCAGACGAGAGCTGTGCAACAGGGTCAAATCAATTACTATGAGATTTGTTTAATCCAAACTACAAGTGACCTAACATATTCCCCGAATAACAAGAAACTTCACACACGAATCACAAATCACTAATAATGCCTCAACTCATCTTGATACCCTTAGTTGTTTTCCAAAAGCAGCCAAGACCTCCCTGGTCCCAACTTACCTGCGAACTAACAGATTCATCGGGCTCCCACCCAGTTGTTGAGTCAAATAGATACACACGGCCGTACCACACGAATCCAGAAAGAAGGACTCGTCTGATAATAATTTCCCTGATTATATCGCCACTATGGCTCCAACAACTTTTTTGACCCAACCGATCATAATCAATCGTCAAACCTGACTTCACTAAATCCAACGCTAAAAGCGAATGCTATATGACCAGTTGTAGCCTTATATCACATCCAGCCTCCAACAACCCTCCAATTCCTTAATTCCATGAATGTTGCGGTCTTACCTCAGTCTTACCCACTGTCCTACTCTGGTCCAATCCATCTGAAGAAATTCACAATCCAAATCATAGATTTGCCATGACATCATCGCTATACAAGGACCGATGAGTGCTATGAGCCACCTCACAGTCTTACAACACTCCTATCTTGTAACGACCCAAATTCTATAGATTAGTGAAGTTAGTTTTCCGTTACTAGAAGTGAGTTTTATATGTGTTTACGACGAGAGATTGGGTGTGCTTAATATATAATAAATAAAAGAAATCAGATTAATTAGGGTATAAATAATTTAATGGGGATTCGAATTATTTATAGAATTTAATTATTAATTAAGTGGTACTAATGATATTTAATTAAATTTAGAATTTATTCAAGATAATAAAATATAATGCATAAAAGTTAAAGGGTTGAGCTAAATCAAGTTAAAGTGGAAGGTGTATGGCAATCAAGGAACGAATCTCAAGGGACCAAAATCGCAAATTGGGCTTTAAAAAGCCATATAAATGAATTAAATGCTACTTTACGGAGGTTAATTTCTACAAAAGATAAATTAAAGACTACGTATTCAGGCCATGCGTGCATCCCCATGCGACGTCTCCACTTGCCTATCATCCGTTTTCTTTCCTCTTCTTCAGTCCGTTACATTTCGTTTGGGCTGTTGTGGGTTAAATACAAGGGTGGCACGATCGCTTTGTTGAGGTGCTTCATCACAGCGAGTCAGCGACAATTGGGAGAGTAAACAGGGAGAAACTGTGGGCTTGTGTGTGTTCCGGCAAGAGCTACGTTTTCCGGCGACCTACTCCTGCAAACCGATCACGATCTCAAGTTTTGCTACATCTGCAACGGGAAGGAACGATAGGGAGCGGGAAGAGAGTTGCTGATCAGAACAAAAAAGAAACGAGAGGAAGTCACTAGTAAGTTCTTGATCCCAAAACCTCTCATGCTTCCTGTTCATCCATGACTTATATCTCGCTGCTAAAATGCTACATGTAGCCCTTCTTTTTGGCACTTGTTGCAAACTCGCTGCTGCCGATTTCCCAATTCTTCCCAAACATGTAAGATAAGAAAAATAAAGAATGGGTTACGTGGGGGATTTCATAACACACGCTCAAATTTGACAACGATTGACTCTCCTTTGTGGCTAAATGATTTATGTGTTAGGGTGTCTAGGGGAATGAAAGCCCATGCAAACCTTCCACGATGATATGGTAATATAGATATTAAAAGAAGTAAATAATCAAATTGAACAAGCACACAAAACTTGAAATGACAGTTACTGTGTAAAACTATGTGTATATTTACTTAATTGGGTTATCGTGATGTTTAGACACCATTAGCTATAATGATATCTTGGTCATGAAAAGTTGGTTTAAGAATTAATTTCTATTCTAAATTTAAATATGATTACGATTATGCTCGTTTGACGATTAAGAAATTAAATGTGTAATTTTAACTATGAGGCTTAGAGAAAATATAATAATAATAAGTCATGTTGGTTTATAACAGTAAGGGTTATGATATTAAAATGTTAATTTAATTAATGATTAAAAACCATAGTCGAAAGCTAAGTAATATTGTGCTTTTATACTACTCTGTATTAATTAATTAAGGTCCTCTATGAGATATATATTATCACTTTATAGTCTACATGTTAAGACTTAAACTAAATACAAACATATTTGTGTTTAGGTCTCTTTTAGAGTTTGCGGGTTAAAGAGAAAGAGTAGTTCAATTTCCGAATACAAAGGTGAGTCGATAGACTTTTCATAAACCTTGTACATAATCGAAAACTACTTTCCGAAAACGGATCGGTTAGTCAAATTAGTATATTATTAAATGTTGATTATGCCGGTATATGCAATATGAGATAGGTCATTGTCTTGCCTTCTGTGACATTTGTATGCTTAGTAAATTTGGTTGATATGACTATATGGTACTTGATACAATTAAAATTAACTACGATATGCTAAATGAAATGCTTGCTATGTGACTATGATCTTGATGAGTATTTTCTAGGTATATATGTTATGAATCTTGATTATGACATTATGAATACTGCATGCTTGTACTTGATTTACGATCGATTATGCGGGGTTATGCGTAGAGGGCAAAGGGTAGAACCTAGCACTTAGCATGAAACCCTATCCGGATACCTTCGAGCATGGTTGGTTGAAAAATACCTCCTAGGAAAAAGCGCTTAAGCCATTTACGAGTTGCTCGGTCTTTCTAGATGCCCGTGCGACACATGGTACGCGTACACTTCGGTGTTTGCGGACTGGAGTGATGTTGGCCATTCGAACGAGGCTTGTACAAACATCACGTAGGTGTTGGGAGGTGGCGGACGAATGCCACCGCTTGTACCAACACCAGAACGACACCGCGATGTACTTGTACATTGCATAGTCGGAGTAGTGAAAGTGGAGTCTTGGGGTCGGTGTGACGGGTGGGAGTCGCGAACCATCTAAAGCATTTGGCTGGCCAAGCACACAAGTAGCGAACGGGTTTTTCCCTTGGGGTTAGGTATCACTATGAGACTACCTATGCCTATACGATTATGATAGATTTCTTTGATATGATGATGTACGATTACGATATGATTATGCATGAAATATGATTGATGTTACTCTAATGAATGATAAGTAAATGGATGATACAAAAATTGAATGATTGAATTTTATGGTAAAGATGATTGATTATTGATTGATATGTCAATTTTGTTTAAATGATCTTAATTTGAATGATTGACCCGTTAGGGGATGGTATGTTTTCCCTTTGGTTGTGTACAAACTTCTATGGGCTCACGAAGCATTTGCTGACACTTGTTTCTTTGCTTTGTGCCTTTACGATTGGTACAGGTAGCTTAGGATCTTGTCTTGGTGAGATGGGGTCACTTTTGGGTAGTTTATCCTTAGAATAAAGATGTCACTTGGAAAAGTTATTTAATTTTGAAACTTATGCTTCCGCTACAATTAAATACTTTTGATATTTTGGTTTTGAATTGAACGTAACGTTGTGGTTTGAAAGGTTTTTGAAATAAACAATGTTTACAGTCTTCCGATGTATTTTCTGTTAAAAGATTTAAAAAATAAATGAAACAAATTTGGGTGAAAAAATCATGACGTTACATATCTTGCCATGGCCACATATCTTGCCATGGCCACTGCCCATGGTCTTACCACTCATCTATCAATCCATCCATTCTCATCTACACACCACACTAAGCGTCCAAACCGGGGTTCGGGTTATGCTGGGAACCCTAACCTGGGTCCACCAAAAGCCTGCTACCCATCACCAAGATGAAACTAACCAACTATTGGTGAGTTTTCTGGACTCCCAACTCACACAATCCTTAATCCAGATGGTCACTTGTGTCGCCTTCCTCCCCCGACGGGGATGTGAAACTCATCCTAGTTCTACATCTGATTCCGATCCTGGAACTCTGAACGATTCTCCCTCACTTTGATTCGACCAATTTCTCCCATCTCATGAAGTTTGATGGATTCCCAATCCATCTTACCTCCTTATTATTGAACCACTGACAAACCGCGTTTACCAATACTAGTTTTCCATCACTAGCTGAACCCAAAGACCTTACAACTCTTGAAATCCAGATAAACACTCCCCGGAACCTCCGCAATTCTAACAACCCCACTCACTTCCCATAATACAACACCCAAATCCCTAAATCCTTTATGCTGGTGACAAAGAACATAACCCTCACGATAAATAAATCTCTTTGGTACCTCTGGTGATCATCCATACTCATGCAACTAAAACAACATCTTCGTGCTATAGTTCCTTCCTTAGCAACGGTAGTGATTAAACCCAAAAGTCCTCCCATAGACGACCGTCGATCCTACCAGATCGAATGTTAATACCATTGAACTCCAACCCCATCATAGAACTAACCCTTTAATCTGACCATGAACCTTCCAAACAATACCCTTGAATTTACCCATCAAATAATCGGAACACAACCGAACACACTTAGACCCGATCAATTAAAAAACTACCCCTTACTGACCCACTAATAATTCATGGCATGCAGAATGGCATAAAACAATCATTGGTAATATAACCCAGACATCAGCAGAGGACCAAACCAGAGATAACGCTTACCCAAATCAAAAGAAGTTCCAAGGCAATATAAATTCGGATAACCAAGAAAAAGGCAAAAGATAACATACCCGCAACATCGTCTGAAGAAAACCTGAGTCCCTCTTCCTGCCGAAGTACCTGCGACGAAACCAGAGCTGCCCTAACCACTAAGCCGAGGCAATTCGTCATGATATGACCAGGCTAATGACAACGATGACACAACTCTACCTCCAATGTGCATTCTTGGCGGAGGTGACCCTTCCATCCGTACATGCCGCACTTAGACCTGTTGCGCACATCCTCATGTTCCCCTTCATCCTTCGTGCAACCACCACGAATCCGCGGGAAATAGGAAATTGTCTCCTGTTACCAAGACCGGAGTTTACTCTTTAGTGCTTAGTAGTGGGTTAGGTTTAGATTTGAATGATTGTTGCTACTAGTCAGATATGACGAGGAATATTATTTCTTTTCATGGTTTGTACAGACAAGGTTTTAGATATTCATTTAATAATGAAATTGGTTCTAATAATGCTTATTATAATGGTACTTTTTATTTTGAAGCATTGTCTTGTAATGGTGTATATCAAACAGTGATGGTTGTAGATAACTTAGCAAATAATGTGTTGCATGTTGATTCATCTAATGATTTAGACTTGGCATGCTTGTGGCATTGTTGTCTTGGACATGTCAACAAGAAGCGCATTGCCTAACTCCAAAAGGATGGAGTGTTGGAGTCATTTGACCTAAAGTCATATGACACATGTGAGTCTTGTTTGCTTGGAAGGATGACTAAATCACCCTTCAATGGTACTTGTGAGAGAGGTGAAGGATTATTGGATATCATACACACAGATGTCTGTGGGCCCTTCAGATCCACCACAATGGATGCAAATCGCTTCTATGTGACTTTTACTGATAATTATAGTAGATATAAGTATATCTACTTAATCAACCATAAGTCAGAAACCTTTAAAAAGTTCAAAGAGTTCAAGAAAGAAGTAGAGAATCAATTGGGCAGGAAGATACAGGTGCTCAAATCTGATAGAGGTGGTGAGTATCTTAGTATCGAGTTCCATGGCTATCTTATGGAATGTAGAATTGTTTCACAATTGACACCTCCTAGGACACCACAACTTAATGGTGTGGCTGAGAGGTGTAATCAAACCTTGTTAAACATGATTCGTTCCATGATGAGTCAAGCTTTGCTACCAATCTCATTCTGGAGGTATGCCTTAGAGATTGTCGCCCATATCCTCAATCTAGTCCCAACAAAGAAGGTTGCCAAAACACCTCATGAGATGTGGATAGGGAAGGTTCCCTCGTTGGTACATATCAAGGTTTGGGGTTGTGAAGCTTTCATTAGACGAGAGACTCATGACAAGCTTGAACCATGAAGTGAGTGGTGTATTTTCATCGACTTCCCACAGAAATCCTTTCGGTACTTGTTCTACAGACCTAGTGAGAACGTGGTATTCATAGCACGAAGGGGAGTCTTTAGCGAGAGAGAACTCATATTCCAAGAGGACAGTGGAAGGACAATTGATCTTGAAGAGATTCAAGAATCAAGCGATGAATGAATCTCTAACACTAGCGCTCAACCTAAGGAGGAAATTTCTGTTGAACCTATTGACGAGTCATTGCCTCCTAGGCATTCCACTCAAGTTAGGATAGCACCTTAGTTTTATGGTTTCCATATTACTACAAAGGGTGATACGTTTATCAGTGATAGGACACTGGAAAATTTGGATGAGCCTACTAACTACAAGGAAGCCATGGCGGGTCCTGAGTCTGCTAAATGGAAAGAGGTGATGGACAACAAGATCCAGTCCATGTATGAAAATCAAGTTTGGAACTCGGTTGATAATGGACTAGGTCGTAAGACAGTTGGGTGCAAATAGATCTTCAAGAAGAAGACCGACATGGATGGAAAGGTGCACACGTTCAAGGCATGACTGATTGTGAAGGCACACTAACTTTATTGTTTGTAGTGTAGATTTAGCTAACCAATGTTTCTAATCTCCATGTATACAATACGCTTACTCTACAAAGCAATCCAAACATCAGCTGATCAGGTACACTAACTTTATTGTTTATAACGTAGATTTTGTTGAAGTTTCAGTTTAAACGTTGTTGGATTTTGAGAGATATATTATCTGGACATACTTACCTTCATACATATTGTCAAATAATGAAGTTATATTACTAACCTTGAAAAAAGACATCATTACTCCCTTGATCAACAACTGCTAACTAGACTCTTGTCTTTCTTGGAGGATTTAGCTATGAAATTTGATAATGCATAAGGGGGTAGTAGCTTAATATATAATGTTAATAGCATAATCCATTTGTTATATAAATAGGAAATATGATGGACAAAGGGTGAAAGTCACAAAGGTGCACCTTTAGATGCAAATGTAGAAAAGACTAAAATGTATGTTTTGTTGTTTTGTTGTTTTATTGTTTTATACATCTGTTATTCATCAGCTAATGTTGTTTGTTTTAAATTATGTTGTGGATTCAACTTTGCTAAAGGGAGGAGGATGATGAAGAGATGTATCAAGGAAAAAGTTCCTTGAAAATATAGGAAGATGAAGATGAAGATCTTAATAGAATAAAGAAGGTAAGTAGAAGGCATAGACATCCCATTCTTGAAAAGTACAAGACTAAGTCATTGAAGCAGCAGCAATAAGTGCCTCAATTAAACGATACATGTGAGGTTTTTTCTTGTTCCTATTAGAGCATATTAGAAACTTATGACTCTTATTTGTGTTACATAATCTTTTAGTTACTATATTTGTGGCTAAAGCGAACTCAGGTACTCCAGAAGATCAAGGGGAATTGTCAGATAGTAATAAAGGAGACACACCATTTTCAGTTGGAAGCTCTTCTCAACAAAATGGTAATTTTTGTGTGGAGAGGACATCTGGTACAGGTAGACTTGGAGAGCGTACTCCAAAGGTGATTTTTTTATTTTCTTTTTTACTTAATGTGTAGTAATGATTTTCTTTAATGGGAATCGCAGAGTGAAAGATCAAACAATGATGATATATTTGGAGAATCTCCACTTCATGCAAAGGGTAAGTCTTGGTCTTCTATTTTATGAGTTTCTTTACTAACTTTATATAAAATGTTTGAGATCAATGACTTTGTATTTTTTTTATTTGAATAAAAAGAGGAAAGATCAAATGACATGTTCTCTGATGATATGTTTGGAGAACAACCAACTGGAGTACGGAAACTTATAAGACACACACTCATTATTTCCAAAATCTCATAACAAATTTTCATGTCGTGTGTGATTATATAGTTTTGTTATATCATCAGGGAAAAGGATATGGTTTAACCACCCACCACTCACCATAACCACCACCATTATTCACCCGTACCACCCTTCACCACCACCACCTATAACCACCCACAACCACTACAAACCAACTATCACCCACGACCCCTATCACCCACCACCCATCACCACCCTACCCTAACTCCACTACTATCACCACCCACCACCATGCATCTTCATCGCATGACCACCACCAACTACCTACAACCACCAACACTATATGTGATTAAATGCATATAATGGCATAAATCATGTGTGATTATATGTGTTTAATCACATAAATCACATTTGATTTATATAAGCAAAATTAGTTTCATGTTTTCCATTCAATAATTTTTCTCATGTACTTAATCATATTTGATTATATGTATTTAATAACATATGATTAATGTTAACAAAGATTTGTTTTCACGTTTTTTATTCAATGGTTGTTCACTTGTATATAATCATATATGATTATATGTATCTAATCACATATGATTTATATAGACAATATTTTTTTCATATAAATCAGGTGTGATTAGATACACATAATCACATGTGATTAGATATATTTAGTCACATATGATTAAAGTTGAAAAAGAACAATTATTAAATTGAGAACGCGATAATGAATCTTGTCCACATAAATCATATGTGATTCAGTAGTTGTTCTCGTGTATTTAAATACATATAATTACATAAATCATATGTGATTATATGTATTTAATCACATAAATCATATGTGATTAAATACATATAATCACATGTGATTATATGTATTTAATCACATATGATTTATGCGGTTAAAGAACACATAAACAAATCTTGTGTACATAAATCATATGTTGTTATATACATATAATCACCTGAGATTAAATACATAATAATACTGAATCAAAAACGTAAAACGAGTATTGTCCATATAAATTATATGTGATTAGATACATATAATCACATGTTATTAAATACAATAACAACTATTGAGCCGAGAATGTGAAAATGAAACTTGTCCACATAAATCATATGTGAGTATATACATATAATCACATGTGATTATACCTATTTAATCACATAAGATTTATTTGGACAATATTTACTTTTACCTTTTGGATTCAATGGTTGATATCGTGTATTTAATCACATGTGATTATATATGTCTAATCACATGTGATTTATGTGGAAAAAAAAATTTCATGATCTTAATTCAATAGTTGTTCTTATGTATACTATCACATTTGGTTATACGTATCTAATCACATATGATTTATACAGGTGAGATCGGTTTTCGTCAAAATAAATCATATGTGATTAGATACATAAAATCACATGTGATTAAATACACGAGTATAACAAAAAGAAATCTTATCCATATAAATCATTTGCGATTAGACACATATAATCACATGTGATTATACATTTTAATCACATATGATTTATGTGAACAAAAATGATTTTCTCATTTTCGATTCATTATTTGGTCTCATGTATTTAATCATATGTGATTATATCAATGTAATCACATATGATGTATGTTGAAAAGGTTTTCTTTTATGTTTTTGATTCTGCATTTGTTTTCGTGTGTATATATATATATATATATATATATATATATATATATATATATTCAAATATTGTTATATAGGATGTAACCTAACCACATTGACAATATTTGCTTTTATGTTTTCTATTCAATAGTTTTTTTCATGGATTTAATCATATATTATTGTATATATTTAATCACATATGATTAATGTGGACAAAGAACAATTATTGAATTGAGAACACGAAAACGAATCTTATGTGCGTATAAATCACAGGTGATTAAATACATATAATCACATGCAATTATATGTATCTAATCACGTGTTATTTATGTGTTTAATAATCACACTTGATTTATGTCATTATATGCATTTAATCACAAATAGTATCGGTGGTTGTAGGTAGTTGGCGGTGGTCGTGTGGTGGAGATGCACGGTGGTGTGTGTTGGGTGTTTGTGACTGGTGGTGGTGATGGTGATGGGGGGTCATAGGTGATAGTTGGTTTATGGTGGTTGTGGGTGGTTATAGCTGGTGGGTGGTGGTTGGTGGTTTTAGTAGTGATGGTGGTAGGTGGTTATGATGTTGGTAGGTGGTGGCGGTGGTTGGTGGTGGTAAGTAGTAGTAATGGGTGATAGTGACGGATGGTGGTGATGGATGGTGGTAGCGGGTGGTGGTGGTGGTTTTGGTGCGTGATAGGTAGCGTGGTGGTGGCGAGTGGTGGTAAATATGGGTGGTAGTGGTGGTTGGTGGTGGTGGCGAGTGGTGGTAATGGATGGGGTGGTGGTGACGGATAATGATGATAGGTGGTGGAGACGGGTGGTGGTGAGTAGTGGTGATTAGTGGTGGTGGTGGTGGTAATGGTAGTGGTGGGTGATGGGCGAGGTGGCGATGATGCATGGTGAAGGTGAGTCGTGATGGGTGGTGGTGGCGGGTGGATATGGTGGAGGGTAGTGGATGGAGGTGGTGGTGACGGATGATGGTGATGGGTGGTGGATGGTGAAGCGTGGTGATTGGTGATAGGTGATGGTGGTGGTTGGTGGCGAAGGCGGGTGCTGGTGATGGGTGATTGAGGTGGGTGGGGGTGGTGGTGATGGGTGGTGGAGGTAAGTGGTGATGGTAGTGGCGGGTGGTGATCTTGGTGGGTGATAGGTGGGGGTGGCGGTTGCAGACGGTGGTGGAGGTGGATGGCTGTGATGAGTGGTGGTGATCGGTAGTAATGAGTGGTGGTGCATTGTGGTGGGTGGTGGTGGTAAGTGTGGTAGTTGGTGGTGGTGATGGGTGGTGGAGGTTGTGGTGGGCAGTAGGTAGTGGTGGTGGGTGATGGTAGCGGGTGGTGGTGGTTGAGCGGTGGTAGGTGGTAATGGTGGTGGCGGGTGGTAGTTTTGGAGGGTGGTGGTGTTTGGTGGTTATGGGTGGTGGTGGAGGGTGGTGGTTGGTGGTGGTAGTGGCGGCGAGTGGTGGTGATGGGTGGTGGAGGTGGTGGTGGGTGGTAGGTAGTGGTGGTGGGTGGTGTTGGTTGGGTGGTGAGTGGTTTTGGTTAGTGGGTTTTTTAATTGTTTGTAACTATTTTTTGATTTTATGAATATTAATTTATAATTTTGATTAAAAAAAATTCTATGGTCAAAATTTGTTCTAAAATGTTCTTGCAATAAGAAATGTTCTTGATTAAACGTTCTCATATATATATATATATATATATATATATATATATATATATATATATATATATATATATATATATGATTTCATAAAAATTCTAAAAACCACGTTGAACTGATGGTCCAAGTGGAAAAGGTAACCAAACTGGTTCAACTAAAAAAATTGGTTTTTAAAACATTGCATTTCCCCTAATATTAAATTACATTAACACCTCTCTTCTAAGACCATCTCCAATGGGAGTTCAACGAAGGGTTCAATCCCCACTAAACTCAACAATCCCATTGTGGGTTAATGACATAACAATTCTCTCTCTCTCTCTCTCTCTCTCTCTCTCTCCATAAACACAAACACAAGAAGTTGATTGGATGAAGAAAATTCATTGGTGATCTAGATGTTGTTCCAATCATCAAAAATTCCATTGAGAAGCTTTGTGACAACACTTGTGCCATCGCTATCGCAAGAGACGCTATGGTTACCAACAAGACTAGACACATTCAACGAAAATTCAATTTCATTCGTCAGGAATTAGAATTGGGAAATGTACTCATTGAAAAGATTCATACAGATGATAATCTAGCACATCCTTTCACAAAGGCTCTACCTCAAAGCAAGTTTGAGAGTCATGCAAAAGGAATCGGTCTACGATTAGCTAGTGATTGGATTTAAATTTGTACTTGACTATTATCTGGATATTCAGAACTATGTAGCAATGATATGTAATCTCCTCTAAATATGAGACATCACTTTGTGTTGAATATTATTGTGTTCTTTATTAGCATGTTAGTCAATCCTTGAATAATGTAATTATTCAAAATTTGTCCATAGTCAGTCAATTTTACGGGAGCAGCTATGAATTAAGTGTTGGGTTTTGAGCATTCTAGCACTCCTAAGTGTACATGCAACCCTAAATACCTTGGATCTATGTTTTCTCTATTATACATGCAAATAAGAACTTCCAAGGTATTATCCTAATCTAGCATACAAAACAATGAATGTAACAAGATAGAATACATACCTCTTTGATGTAGAAAGTCTTCATGAAGTTTGAGTGCCTAGTGCCCCAAGTTTGACACCTCAAATGGTTCACACAACACCAAATACACTTGGAATAACTTGAGAGAATTCTACACTTCATGAAAATCGGCTAGCCCTTTGTTACTCTCTCTAGTGGTCGATTTTGTCAAGAATAAGATCTTTATATAGTGTTACAATTAGGGTAAACCCTAATTGTCATGACTTTCCATTTCCTTGGATCCATGGGTTCAAATACACCATGGAGCATCCATGGACCATCCTATGGGTTTTAGCCCAACTTGATTATCCATGGAGCATTAGCCCACTATACAAGTATGGATGATTTACACAATCAACCCATATATTTAATTAGTCTTCTTTTGATCACTTAATTAATCCTAGATTAATTCTTGATCAATACTAATTAAATAATCTTATTATTCTTATTATTAATATACTAGAACTTATAATATATTAATAATCATAAGTGTCTTATTTCTCTTATTATAGTCTATCCAAATGCATGATGCCATGCAACCCAAATGGACCATGTCGGGTCGGGTCAAGTCTTACCAATTATAGTTATGGACTTAGACATTAATCCAATAGTCTCCCACTTGGATAAGTCTAAAACTATTATTGCGTATGACTTCAGGAACCGATTGGCAATCGTAGCTCTCAAAAGCTTCTGTCGAACTCTGACCTTGTAGATGAACTCTGACCTTTGTCAGTGACTTGTCCATTAGATAAGGGATTATATATTCCTCCATTCTAGATATCATATGGACTGAGACATGGATTATAAATCATTCTCTCTGTCCATTTGTTGTTTCCCGATTTCTGATTTATGACGACTGACTAATTGAACAAATCAAATCAGTCATGGCCCGGCCGAGCACTTCCATTTGTCATCATCAAATCATCGAGGGGCCCACAGATATCGCTTTTATCCCGAAGGTAAAAGGAATGGATAAACTTCGACTCATATGGCTTGTTCTACTACTTATTGAATCATACACAAAGGCACGTTTTATAGCACCGAGTTACCGAATGCGTTTTCGTGCAATCAATGTACAACCAACTCATAGTAACAACTCATATCTCTAGGTTTGAAGAATATAAGATATTATCGTCTCATGATCACTTGTGATAAAATCCATGAAGTGATTCCAATGAGCGTGGGTTGAATTCAATACTCAGAACTTATGAGCACTCATGAGTGTTGTAGCCCTTTGTCCAACACCTTAGACCTCTACAAGCCAACCCATGATAGTCTTAATTCATATCTACTTCCAACATATGACCGACTATGGATGGTTGAATAACTTAGTCATTCCGGAAGAATAACCCAGTTTATTCGGGAAGTCAAAACATGCAAAGTGAAACACAATAATAATTGAATCCAATATGGTATCAAAACCTATGAACATAAATAAAACACCTTTTATTTATCACCATATGATTACACATTATTCATTGTATACTGTTTCGGCTATCAACTTTATTCTTGAATTTAAAACAATAGTTGTCCCATGCTCCAAGCATGTACACTATGTTTTCTAAACACTAGTCATGCCATACACCAAGTATGCATACTATGTTTGTCTATGATCTTTACATTGTGAACTAGATCCATTGAACATAACTTCAATGAGTCTCTTTTCACACTCCCAAATCCTTACTGCAAATACAAGAATTCCAAATTCATGTCATTTACTGAAATCTATTAGATTCTAAACTTATATGCATTGATCCTCTTGTAATGATTATGCACAAAGTCAGAAAGACTTGACAAGAATCATTACAGAGTATTCCAAAGGAGATCAGCTCCTTGGAAACATCCTTCTTGCATTAAGTTTCCTAATCTTAAACATATTGAAAATTCTAACTTTGAAACATTTCCAGATTCCATTTTGATTATCACTTCTGAACAAGAGTTGCCTCCTTACAGACTATGTCAATATGGTCCTTCCAGAATTATCACTATACTTCCAACTGTCCTTGAGCAACCAATCTTTGGTAAGCCTTAGATTGTCCTCGACAATTGTTTAATCCTTTTAGTCATATCCAATTCTAAACCTTTTCCCTTCTTAATGCCCCAGGCATTAAGAAAATTTTAGAAATGATGAATATAGCACATGTAATCGATCCTATATCCGAAGCATATGGGACACGATTCATGATGTCTCACATAAAAACTAAACCAGTCTTTTGCTATAATATTTCCATTTCAATTTGCCAAGTTCTCATAATTCAGATTATGAAAAGGGATGCCATAATCATAATAGAATTTTAGAACGCAAATAATGGACCCATATACAGAATTTCCTTATGTTGATATATCTTTGACTAAATGATTAAAACCTCACGATCTAAGCTTATAGATTTGAGATGAAGTATAATTTCCTCTCCCTTAATTATAGCAAAACAACTTTTCCCAATTGAAACCTTTTTTTCTATAATTAACATTGCTAACTTGCAATACTTATCATAATTATCATGCTCCCACTAACATGATGATTATTAGCATAACACTTATGCTCCCACTAGCTTTGACATGTACTCAGAAATCAGCTGGACTTCTAGAAATCAATACTTCTTTGACTTTCTTACCAAAGTTCAGATTTTTGATACTAGATTGTTTTGATAAGACTTTATCAAAATCATACACCTTCCCTTAGATAGCACACTTGTGTGTCTAAACAATTATGAAGAGGGATGCTGTAATCATAATGGTTAGACCTTTTTGCCACTTCTCACAAGTCCAGGTTAGTGTGCCGGTAAACCACACACGCTCCACTAACGACTTTGAGAATGCAAATATCACAATTGCTATCTAGCTAAAATCTACTTAGTGAAAGTGTTTCCTCACCATCATTTTCATGAATCGGAGAGAAACCTTATGACACTTAGATTTGATGGTGTATGTGTTCTTATCCATGTGAATTGTCATAATCATAGTCACAAGACAAGGATAATGACAAATCCAAACTCATATGGATTGAACTCAATCTTAATTTCTTGCCACCTGGCAGCTCAAGGGCCTGCCATTGCTTCCAAGTTGTTGTGCAACAAATTGAGAACTCTAAGAACTCATATGCAAAGCCAACTTTAACTGGAATGGGCACTAAATATGTCATCACGATAGGTTATAAACCTCAAGTCGTGTGCTAGTGAAGAACTTCAGGTTTTATTCTTGATTAGTTCTTGAGACTTTCAAGACCTTTAAGACTCCCACTGTCCTCTTGACATATAAGACTCCCTTGTCAAACATCCAATAGATAGTGCGGATTCTAATCAAGACAAACACTTCACACAACTGGCCTTAGTTGGTCTTTGTTTTATCCAAAACATCACAACTTACCAATTTCAAATGTACAAGAGTAGAAAACTTTTACTCTTACATTTGACAAGTGTTTTAAACCTTCTTTGAGACATGTCACTCAAGTTACAATCTTGGAGTATGACTCTAAGACTTGTATTGGAACGAAGTATGACTCATCTTCTTGATTTAACCACTTCAACAATTCATAGCTCCTCTTCTTAGCTATCAGAATGCACTTAGAGGATGAATTGTGATTAGGTCTCTAAATCATTAAGATGATCATAAAAACTGATACTAAAGTACTCTCCCATCTTTTCAGATTTGAGAAACTTTTATCTTTCTGCCTAATTTTATTCTTCTTATTCGCTCTGCCATACATTGGAACCTTTTCCAATGTCTCAAAATTACACTTAAGCTTGTAAGTATAACCATATTTACTGAGCTTTAGTAAACTATGACGAATAGTCTTATCGATCTTTTGTGGTGGACTTAATCAGTGCACAAGAATGTGTACTTGATCCCTTAGTCCTTCACTTGACTCACACATCCATGTGAACAAGTAATTAGTCTTAATTTTTCCAATACTTGAAAGTTCTCATTCATCATGCTATACAACTTGCATGATTCTAAGTTCCGGTCCAATTGAAACTTGGGTGATGAGAATCTTTCCTTATTTGGTAAATTTAGACATTACCACAAATGAAAGAATCAATTTCATATTTCCACTCTTGCTATTAATGGAATCATATAAGCAACAATTTTTCCTCAAATGCCATTGTAAGGATATTTTAAAATAAATAAAATCAAAAATTTTCTTTTATTTTAAAACTTTGCGGAAAAACTTATCCTTACAATCCATATGAAAACTTGTTGTTATCTATTCCTAAGCAATATCTCATAACTCCTAAGAAGTAGCTCAAGAATCCAATCTTCAAACTATGCGATAGAAATCCATCTATGCGATCAGATTCAGCATATTCTTTCTTTAAGTTTCTTCACTTTTCTTTGATTCTTAAAACATCACCATGTGACCCAGTCACATCATGTATCAAGAATCTCATAATAGAAACTTAGCAGAGTTAGATAGTGGACTTTACCTGAAGTAGAGTCAAACTTATTGACTTTAACATCCTTAGGTAAATTTGGCAGCTTCGCAACCAATGCCCCCTTCTTTGGCAATATAAACATATGAACCCTTTGATAATGGTACACGGGACTATCACAGACTTAGCTTTTCTCTTTACCATTTGGTCAACCGAGTTGACAATGGCCGATCCCTTTCCACTGGGAAGAGAGAGCTTTACTGGATATCCAATGTCATTATTGTCAATGTCCATAAAGTTTTAGGAAATTGATCTTAGCAAATAGATAATATCATTAAGGGTCTTGTCATAGTCTGGTTCATAGGTGTCCCAAAGGAACTCACTATGTGACTTAGAAAGTGATTGAACTACCAACTTTCTCAAGACTTTAACACCCAACTCTCCCGGCTTGTCAATATGTGACTACATCTCTAAGATGTGATCATACCTAGACCTTGCCTTGCCAATAGGGCCTAAGTGACCTTAAACTTTTCAAGAACTTGTGGGTTAGGGAGAATAGTTGGAGGAGGTGAAAGAAGTATGATTTCCAAGGGACATCATCTTCATTTGGAAAGCTTGTTCCAAGAGATTTGGGAAGATCATAGATGTCTAAACCAGACATCTTTTTGGGAGATATTCAAGCTAGTTGATCTTAAGTCCTTAATATGACACCCAATATGAAATATTAAGGATAGGACCCAATAAACTATTTTATAACTTAGAAGAGGTATGTCGTAATCCAAGCTATAAAATATTTAAAGGTAGGTGAATGACGATTCACCAATTTCCACCAAGATAAACGAAATGTATTATTAGGTTTTAATTGGATTTGAAACTCCTAGATCTTTGAGATTCATTGAACTGTTCAATGGCATGTTTCAATCTCGAGTGTGCCCTTCAGGTTTTGTGACTGGGATGCCGAGGATCACAAAACAAGGTGTGAAGTAACCATGCAAATTACTTGGTACCCTTAAGTGTTTACCCCTCAATCGATGTGTCGGTTAACCACACACGCTCCATCGATACTATGATAAACATTAAGTTACCCTTTGCCTACCTTGTTAAGTACGAGTTAGTGTGCCGGTTAACCACACACGCTCCACTAACCAACTTAAACAAAGTGCAAAGTGTAATTTCATGGATTAGCACCTTATTCACATTTTCCTAAGTAACTAAGATTGGGTATTTATAAGAGTTTAGTTACTTAGTATTTATCATTAATATTTTTAATGAAGGGAGAATTATAGTCCTGTCAAACCTGTTCGGCTAACGACCCTCCACCAGTCAAGCAAGCGGTGGGTGAGAGTGGACACCCATTAAGTTGCCATTTTGTAGGCAACAACCTTATACCCACCTTATAGACCAGCTTCGTGAATGAGGCGTACTAGCGGTAAGACTGGCTTTACTCTTATACATACATACATACATATATATATATATATATATATATATATATATATATATATTATGAACTTATAATATTATAAAGTATAAGGGTTGAATTTTAACTCTTTAAAATTCTAAGGGCTAACTTGGAATTAAAGTATTCATAAGAGAAAACTTTACATATTCCAAAACTTGAGGGCAAGTTTTGAAACTATTCAAAACTAATTAATTCCATAACTTATGTGTTTAAAGTAGTTTTAATCCAAAAACTCTTCAAGTTCCATAACTTGAGGACAAGTTATGGAAGACTTTAAACTAATAAAAGAATTAACTTTTCTTTATTATATAACTTATGGAATTAATTAAGGTTAAACTCTTTTTTTTATTATTATTATTTAATGAAGAGACTCTTGGTCCTCCATAACTTGAGGACAAGATGGAGTCATAAAACCATTTAATTAGAACTAGACTCTTCATTTTTGTAACCTTTGCCAACTTTTATGAGTTTTATGAAACTTAAATGTGACTTTTCATATAACTTGAGGACAAGTTACAAAAACACATTTTAGAATCAACTCTTAGATTAATTTGGATTGAAAACAACTATTTCACTCAACTTTTCTATTAATCTAAGCAACTCATAAGAACAAGATAATTCAAATCAAACTTTTTCATGTAATTAGTCTAAACCTTAAACTAATACAAAACATGAATCTATTGACAATTATCTTTGAAATTGGATTAGCATGAACATTACCACATCAAAAACAAGTTTCTAAGTTCAAAAACATCTTAGGGTAATGTTCCTAGTCCAATTCCAGCCAAAAAAGTCGAATTTATGCTGTCTGGGGGTCCAACTCGTCGAGTGCACAAGCCAACTCGGCGAGTTAGATGCATTTTGCCTTGGACTCAGCGAGTCTGCTGAGCAGACAGCATCAAAACTCGATTTTTCAGCTCCATTTGCAAGTATAACAAGAAAACAAGCCTAGGCTCTGATACCACTGTTGGGTTTTGAGCATTCTAACACTCCTAAGTGTACATGCAACCCTAAATACCTTGGATCTATGTTTTCTCTATTATACATGCAAATAAGAACTTCCAGGGTATTATCCTAATCTAGCATACAAAACAATGAATGTAACAAGATAGAATACATACCTCTTTGATGTAGAAAGTCTTCATGAAGCTTAAGTGCCTAGTGCCCCAAGTGTGACACCTCAAATGGTTCACACAACACCAAATACACTTGGAATAACTTGAGAGAATTCTACACTTCATGAAAATCGGCTAGCCCTTTCTTACTCTCTCTAGTGGCCGATTTTGTCAAGAATAAGATCTTTATATAGTGTTACAATTAGGGTAAACCCTAATTGTCATGACTTTCCATTTCCTTGGATCCATGGGTTCAAATACACCATGGAGCATCCATGGACCATCCTATGGGTTTTAGCCCAACTTGATTATCCATGGAGCATTAGCCCACTATACAAGTATGGATGATTTACACAATCAACCCATATATTTAATTAGTCTTCTTTTGATCACTTAATTAATCCTAGATTAATTCTTGATCAATACTAATTAAATAATCTTATTATTCTTATTATTAATATACTAGAACTTATAATATATTAATAACCATAATTATCTTATTTCTCTCATTATAGTCTATCCAAATGCATGATGCCATGCAACCCAAATGGACCATCCCGGTCGGGTCAAATCTTACCAATTATAGTTATGGACTTAGACATTAATCCAACATTAAGACTAATATGAATCGACTTGGTTGATTTCAAGAGGTGAAATAGCAAAGTGTTGCATCCAAATTCATATGTACTTGTTAGAGAACAACTATTGGATATGACTCGCATCAAGAGTCACTTCATGGATCGATATCATAAGTGAATCTTGATCACAGGTAAATATTTTTACGTCTTTCGACTCGAGATGCATATTGGAGAACTCAAGTATGGGGATTGTTATACTTTGACATGGTTAAACGCTGTTTGTAACAGTGCAGTTATAAAAGCCTTTGTTGGGTAAAGCATGAACTATATGAGAGTATGTATGTAGTCAAGATGGGATTTGTTCCTCTTATGTGCTGAGAATTAGACATCTAAGGCGCATTTCTTTTAAGTTGGATGGTAAATAAGGATTATCACGTTCCATGTCTCATATCCAACATGATGAGAATATTGATACACTTACCTTATACTTCAATTGTAGCTAGTGAGCTCCTGGAATTGGATGTTGATTGATGGCACCCCTTCGTGTGTCATTAGGGGCAGTAGCTCGTTGCTAAACGCCAGCTACTTTCTATGTCAGTCTATAATGAATATTGTGCAAGTGGGAGATTCTTAGATCTATAAGCCCAAGAATCATTATTGAGTGACATCGCTAATGACATATGATCCTATAAGGTCACACCTTAATCAAGTTGGTACTTATTGAATATTTATTAAGTAATTTGTTATTAATAAATAAATTCAACTCTTGTATTTAATTAGAGAAAAATTATTGTTCTATGAAAACAATATTGTAAGAAGTAGAAAAATAGTCTTTATTTGATAAGGTATCATATAATATGAAACGCCCCGATTCTGGTATGTTATTTAATATATCATTTATTCAAGTTTCAAGAGGTACTCGGCGAGTCAGTAGCCCGACTCGTCGAGTAGAGACGGGATTGAGCTCGTTTAAGTTGGCGACTCGGCGAGTCCATCAGTCTGAATGAAACCCTAAATCCCCGGGTTTTGTACCCTATTTAAACCATGTTATGAGCCCCAACCTCGTCCCCTTCACCCTCAGGGCATCATTTAGCAAACCCTAACCTTTCCTTGAGCATTTTGAGCATTTATTGTGTGATTCTTGAAGTTTTGGAAGAGAAGAAGGAAGCTAGATCCAAGGGAGTAGAAGGAGATCCAAGATCTTGCATCTGTTGCAGAGTTATTGAGGTAAAAATTGGATTCCCTCTGTTTCTATGCTTGATTCTCCATTATTGAATCACATTTAGACCATTTAATCCATTCCTTAGCTTAATTATGGTAGAGAGATCACATTGGGGTGATTGGCCTTCGGGTCTAGCCATGTTTCAGTCCCTAAGTTGTGGATCTAACACCTTTATGGAGCCATTTTGCTTGAAAGCCCTAGATCTACTCCTTTAAGTGTCTTTTTAGCCTTTAAATTCCTTTTCATGCATATATACACGTAAAGTTGGAAACTTTACGTGGTAACTAAACTTTATGAACCCAGATCTATAAGTTGTATGCATTAGATTTGAGCAGATTCATCGGAGTAGTGTTGCATGCAACCGACTCGGTGAGTTGTTCTTCAGACTCGGCGAGTCGAGTCGCGAGTCCCTGATTTCTTCCCCTTTTATGTGTCATGCCGAGTGGAATCAGTGAGTAATAGGTGGACTCAGTGAGTCGGAGATCGGACTCATTCATGAAGGGACTCGGCGAGTCCAAGGCAATCTTCATACCTCAAGAACAGACTCGACGAGTTGTTCATACAACTCGGCGAGTCACAGCCAGAGTGTTCATGTGTTGAAGGAGGACTCGACAAGTTGTTCATACAACTCGGCGAGTCGGATGCAGATTGACTGAGTGTTAGTATCGAAGAGGAACTCGTCGAGTCTATGCCAAACTCAACGAGTAGTAGCAAGCAGAAGCAAGAAAGTGAGAGTAAGGACTCAACGAGTTGGTGGCCCAACTCGACGAGTCAGGTCAACTGAATGTTGACTTTGACCAATAGGTTGACTTTGACCAGGGGTAAAATAGTCATTTTACCCTCAGTATAGTTATCAGTGATTGATTGAGTGTACTTATGGAAATAGTAGCCGGGGAGATAACGGAGCAGCAGCAGACAGTTTCTCGAGCAGTTCATTCAGCAGCCAGATTACGAGTTGAGTTTCCTTCCAGTAGGAACGGGTCTACGGCCACAATGCCGGCCTGATTAGCTAGCAGTAGTTTCCGGACTTCGGTCTGATGCAGTAGATAGTATGTTTGATGCCTTCGTGGCTCAGACAAGATTTATGTGTTATGTGTTCCGGGCTACGGCCTGATGCAGTATGCAGTATATGTGTTTATGCTAGATGATATGTGTTATGCTAGTTGATATGTGTTTATGCTATGCTATGATCAGTCAGTTCCGGACCTTGGTTCGATGCAGTTAGTTCCGGACTTCAATCTGATGCAGTCAGTTCCGGACTTCGGTCCGATGCAGCTAGTTCCGGACTCCGGTCCGATGCAGGGGACAAGGTCCTAGTTAGTTCCGGACCTCAGTCCGATGCAGTTTCCAGACTTTGGTCCGATGCAGTGGGCAAGGCCCAGTATGTGATTTATATGTATTGTATGGTATGTGGTAGTTTGGGGGAGCTCACTAAGCTTCGTGCTTACAGTTTCAGTTTTGGTTTCAGGTACTTCCGCAAGTAAAGGGATGAGCTCGTGATGATGGCATCGCACACACCACAGCTTCAGTTTTTGTCCTGGGAGTTTGTTTTGATACTTAGTTTGATTTGATACAGTTGTTTCACGACATTTTATTATGGTTGGAGATATTTGACGTATGGTTTTATGATATGACGTTTAGTGTATGATTTTTATTATTATTAAAACAAAAAATTTTGGGTCGTATTTTTGGATGTTACAAGTTGGTATCAGAGCCTTAGTATGAGGGATTCGGATACACTCTCGGGTGCATCTAAACTCAAACTAAGGAAATGGTAAAAGGTTTTAAAAGAAAAACATTTTATTAAAAACAACTTAGAAAGAAAAGCGTTTTGATAAAGAGAAAAGGGTGTGGTGCATGGGATCATCCGAGCTCAAGTAAGTACTCCCAAATTACCCATACAAGTTTACATTATGATTATTTGTTTCAGTTTCAATAGAACAGCATGCTAGTATAGGACTAAGGATCTAGGAGGATGCCTTATATGCCTACTTTATGTATTTCAGCTTTATGAGAATTGCATGTTAGTATTGAGTAAACAGCAGTAGGATAGCCTGTTTAGGTTATGCCTGATAGCATGAGCTTAGCATTGTATGCTAGTACAGTTTCTCATTACGAGGATAGAATTGCTTGAGTAGTTTTCCGTGTCCGAATGTTGTTTGCTTCATGCTTTGTGGGACTCTGAGTGATGGGAGTTAGCCATTAAGTGAATATGCCACATCACATGTGAACAGGGTTGAATAATCTCAAAGTGTCGGGTTTGTCCCTGTTGCGCAGCTCTTGTTTGAGTCTAACCGTTGTGGGGACGAGTCTTTTACTCGAAGGATTATCTAAGCCTCGCCACATGCAATTTAGGTAATGGTTCATTGGCATTACAAGGAGGCCTTCAGCAGCTGATGATTGGTTGGGTTGAGTTAGAGATTTCCCTAGGGTAAGCCTAGGATGAGAGTAGTAGAGATCAGCAGCAGTAGTAGTGGCTAGGTGGAGTCGAGGCAGTTCTTGAGAAAGTACGGATAGATGTGGAAGGTAGTATGGGCCCATACTACTGGAAGCAGAGGATCCGTACTTGAATCGAGGAAGGATGAGATGAGACCGAAAAGCTGGTAGTAGTAATGATCCCTCGAGTCATATCAATGTTCTGACGTTTATTGTGATGTGTTTTTAGAATGGTGGTTTTACACCCTAGACCAGCAGGCGGCAGTTCAGGTGCCAGAGAGGGATCAGGATCAGGCTCGGGATCCGAGCCGTTGGATGAGTAGACTAGAGAGTTCTTCACTTCAGAGGTTACTCGCATCATTCTTGAGCAGAGCTCCAGTGATCTTTGGTTCGATCAAGGAGGGTATACTAGAGTTGATGGAGGAGAAGTAAGGCACCTTTCGTGCTGAGGTAGCGGCCATGATGGGGTCGCGCACGCTTACTTTCAGGGAGTTTCGGGCATGTGGAGCTCCAGATTACCACGGGGCGCGGGACCCATAGCGAGTACCAGATGGTTGGCGGACGTGGCCAACGCATTCCGCATGAGCAGGTGTCCCAAGGGGGACAAGGTTAGGTTGGTGTCCTGTCTTCTGAAGGACAGGGCACGGGATTGGTGGAAGGAGGTTGGTCATGCCATCGGGAATGACGCAGCTTTGGATGCCATGACCTGGACGGACTTTACCACCAGGTTCAGGGCTGAGTTCGTACCCGTTATTGAGGTGTAGCAGTTAGCATGTGAGTTCCAGTATTTGACCCAGACCATAAAGACAGTGGCGGAAACTACCGCCAAGTTCAGGGAGATGGCACTTCTCGTTCCTCAGTACGCAGCTGATGAGGAAATGAAGAAGGCCCGTTATCATGAGATGCTGCGGAGTGATATCCGCCAGTTTGTGAGCCATTCCAACTGTAAAATGTTGGATGACATGATTGCTAGGGCGAGAGAGAGAGAGAGAGATTGACCTTGAAATGGAGAAGAAGAGGAAGCCGGAGGTGGTTTCGGGTACAGGGAGTTCGGGCAAAAAGCCCAAGGTTTCAGATCACAGATCCAGGAGTCAGCAGAGCCACAGTCGATGTGGCAAGTGTGGGAGATTGCACGACGGGGTGTGCAAGGCAGGGAGTTCCGGCTGCTACAAGTGCGGTCGGACTGGGCACATGAGCAAAGATTGTACAGCCACTACCACCGTCGTTGCGGCGTCAGATCTGATTTGCTTTCAGTGCAATCAGAGGGGACATAAAAAGTCCCAGTGTCCGAGTTTAGCAGCTGCAGGGAAGGTGTCAGCACCTGCCCCTGCTACTTTGAGGATTATAGATGGCCGTTAGGGCCGAGTTGAGGCGCCGGTGGCGAAGAGTAGGGCTTTTTAGCTGACAGCAGAGGAGGCGTGAGCGAATCCTGACATGGTGACGGTTACGTGTTTCTCCCTTATCTCTGCATTTATTATTGATTGTTTCTTATGGTTATATGTTTTGTATAGGGTCGTTCTCAGTGAACGGCATTTCAGCTACAGTATTGTTTTATTCGAGGGCTACCCGATCATTCGTCTCTCTTGCGCTTAGCAAGAGGTTTAGCAGAGCTCCAGGGGAGCTAGATTGTCCACTTGAGGTTGAGATAGCAGTTGATAGGACCGTTAGGGTTGTAAGGGTACACAGAGGATGTTCTCTACAGTTATTCGATGAGCAGTTTCCGGTGGACTTGGTCCCTATTCCCCTGCGAGGGAATAAGGTTATAGTAGGCATGGATTGGCTGAGCCCCAATAGGGCGGTGATAGATTATGAGCTGTAGTCAGTGAGGGTTCGCACTCCTAGTGGGGGAGAGTTAGTGATTCAGGGCGAGAGGCCACAGCACGGACCAGTTTTGTGTTCAGCGGCGAGAGCGAGGCGCTATTTTCAGCAGGGTTGCGTCGGTTATATTGCCTATGTTTTAGATGCCTGGGGGAAGGGCAAGACGACAGTGGATGATGTTCCGGTAGTGCAAGACTACCTGGATGTATTTCCAAAGGATTTTCCTAGAATACCTCCTGAGAGGCAGGTCGAGTTCGGGATTGACCTAATCCCTAGTGCGGCTCCGATAGCCAAGGCACCGTATCGGTTGGCTCCCCCAGAGATGCAGGAGTTATCTACGCAGCTGCAAGAGCTACTAGACAAGTGTTTTATCAGGCCGAGCAGTTCGCCCTGGGGTGCACCGATTTTGTTTGTAAAGAAAAAGGATGGGTCGCACCATATGTGTATAGATTACCGGGAGCTGAATAAGGTAACGGTGAAGAACCGTTACCCACTTCCGAGGATAGATGATTTGTTTGATCAGCTGCAGGGAGCGTCTTGGTTTCCAAGATGGATTTACGCTCCAGGTATCATCATATGCGAGTCAGAGGTGAGGATGTGCAGAAGACTGCTTTCAGGACCAGGTATGGTCATTATGAGTTCGTGGTGATGCCATTTGGGCTCACCAATGCCCCAGCCGCGTTCATGTATCTCATGAACCGCGTGTGCAGGTCGATGCTGGATCGGTTTGTGATAGTATTCATAGATGATATCTTGGTGTATTCCAAGACTCAGGAGCAACACGAGGAGCACCTGAGGGAGGTGCTGGAGATTTTGAGGAGGGAAAAACTTTTCGCAAAGTTCTCCAAGTGCAAGTTCTGGTTGTGCGAGGTGCAGTTCCTTGGACACCTCGTCAACCAGAAGGGTATTTTGGTAGATCCGGCCAAGATAGAGGCCGTGATGCAGTGGGAGGTCCCGAAGTCTCCATCCGAGATTCGGAGCTTCCTAGGTTTGGCAGGGTATTACAGGAGATTCATCCAGGATTTCTCCAAGATAGCAGTACCGCTCACCCGACTGACCAAGAAGTCGGTGGTGTTTCATTGGGGGCCTGAGCAGCAGGCAGCATTTGAGACCCTCAGGTAGAGATTGTGCGAGGCGCCAATTCTCACCCTGCCAGAGGGCATAGAAGATTTTGTAGTCTACTGTGATGCCTCGATCACAGGTATGGGAGCAGTACTGATACAGCGAGGTCGTGTGATAGCTTACGCCTCGAGACAGTTGAAGCCTCACGAGGCTAACTATCCTACGCATGATTTAGAGTTGGGGGCAGTGGTGTTTGCCCTCAATATTTGGAGACATTACCTCTATGGAGTCCGATGTACCATTTACACGGATCACAAGAGCTTGAGGTACCTCATAGATCAGGCGAATCTGAACATGAGGCAGATACGATGGTTAGATGTTTTAAAGGATTACGACTGCGAGATCCTTTATCACCCAGGGAAGGCCAACGTAGTGGCCGACGCCCTGAGCCGCAAGGCAGCAGCGGCCCCAATCAGAGATATTTGTTTGAGGACGACAGTGATTACTCCATTGTTGGAGCAAATCAAAGAGGCGCAGGCCGAGGGCCTCAAGGAAGAGAGACAGAAGTGAGAGAGGATTGTGGGCCGAGTAGCTTCTTTTGACTACGACAGCCGAGGATTATTGACCCTTCATGGGAGAGTATAGGTACCGTACTGGGGCAAAGTACGGCAAGTGTTGATGGAAGAGGCTCATAAGTCTCGATTTTCCATCCATCCACGGGCAACGAAGATGTATAGGGATCTTTGACCCGACTATTGGTGGCCCTGCATGAAGCGGGATGTCGCCTGGTATGTGGAGAGATACCTGACCTGCCGGAATGTTAAGGCGGAGCACTAGAGGCCTCACGGCAAGATACAGCCGTTGGACATTCCAGTGTGGAAATAGGAGGATATCACTATGGATTTTATCACTAAGTTTCCCAGGACCACACGTGGAGTGGATTCGATTTGGGTTATAGTGGATCGGTTGACGAAGAGTGCCCATTTTATATCGACCCAGGAGAGCATATCGGCTGAGAAGCTAGTCGATATATATGTGTGAGAGGTTGTGGCACGGCATGGAGTGCCTGTATCAGTGGGGTCAGACAGAGATGTTCGTTTTACTTCCAGATTCTGGAAGTGGTTTCACGACGAGATGGGTACTCGTCTCCATTTCAGCACCGCTTTCCACCCTCAGACGGATGGGCAGAGCGAGAGGATGATTCAGACTCTTGAGGACATGCTCCGGGCATGCGTCCTAGATTTCGGTGGTAGTTGGGATACATATCTTCCATTAGCGGAATTTTCGTATAACAACAGTTAGCATGCGAGTATTGACCACCCTCCCTTCGAGATGCTTTATGGGAGGAAGTGCAGGACCCCGATTTGTTGGGGCGAGGTCGATCAGCGCGTCATTGGGAGCACCGAAGTGGTGCTCAAGACAATAGAGCTGATCCAGCAGGTTCATAGTAGACTGCAGACTGCGCAGAGTCGGCAGAAGAGTTACGCTGACAGGAGGCGTTCAGACTTGGAGTTTCAGGTGGGCGACATGGTCCTCCTGAAGGTATCACCCTAGAAGGGTGTCATCAGGTTTCGGAAGAGGGGCAAGCTGGGCCCCGGGTTCATCGGTCCTTTTAGGGTTTTGGCCCGGGTGGGTCGGGTCGCTTATCGGTTGGATCTTCCGGCAGAGCTTAGCCAGATCCACAACATTTTCCATGTTTCCCAGTTGCAGAAGTCTTTGGTGTACGAGTCAACAGTCGTACCCTTAGAGGACATTCAGGTTGATGGCAGCCTAAATTATAATGAAAGACCGGTTGCGATCTTGGATCGAAAGACGAAGACCTTGAGGAACAAGGTGGTTCGGTTGGTAAAGGTGCAGTGGCAGCACCGGAAGGGATCTGAGTGGACGTGGGAGGCAGAGGAGGAGATGAAGGAGCACTACAGAGAGTTGTTCCCAGATGCAACAGCAGCAGACTTCGAGGACGAAGTCTGAGACAAGTGAGGGAGAATTGTAACGCCCCGATTCTGGTATGTTATTTAATATTATTATTTATTCAAGTTTCAAGAGGTACTCGGCGAGTCAGTAGCCCGACTCGTCAAGTAGAGACGGGATTTCGAGCACGTTTAAGTTGGCGGCTCGGCGAGTCCATATCCTGGACTCGGCGAGTCCATCAGTCTGAATGAAACCCTAAATCCCCGGGTTTTGTACCCTATTTAAACCATGTTATGATCCCCAACCTCGTCCCCTTCACCCTCAGAGCATCATTTAGCAAACCCTAACCTTTCCTTGAGCATTTTGAGCATTTATTGTGTGAATCTTGAAGTTTTGGAAGAGAAGAAGGAAGCTAGATCCAAGGGAGTAGAAGGAGATCCAAGATCTTGCATCTATTGCAGAGTTATTGAGGTAAAAATCAGATTCCCTCTGTTTCTATGTTTGATTCTCCATTATTGAATCACATTTAGACCATTTAATCCATTCCTTAGCTTAATTATGGTAGAGAGATCACATTGGGGTGATTGGCCTTCGGTTCTAGCCATGTTTCAGTCCCTAAGTCGTGGATCTAACACCTTTATGGAGCCATTTTGCTTGAAAGCCCTAGATCTACTCCTTTAAGTGTCTTTTTAGCCTTTAAATTCCTTTTCATGCATATATACACGTAAAGTTGGAAACTTTACGTGGTAACTAAACTTTATGAACCCAGATCTATAAGTTGTATGCATTAGATTTGAGCAGATTCATCGGAGTAGTGTTGCATGCAACCGACTCGGTGAGTTGTTCTTCAGACTCGGCGAGTCGAGTCGCGAGTCCCCGATTTCTTCCCCTTTTATGTGTCATGCCGAGTGGAATCAGTGAGTAATAGGTGGACTCAGTGAGTCGGAGATCGGACTCATTCATGAAGAGACTCGGCGAGTCCCAGGCAATCTTCATACCTCAAGAACAGACTCGACGACTTGTTCATACAACTCGGCGAGTCACAGCCATAGTGTTCATCTGTTGAAGGAGGACTCGACGAGTTGTTCCTACAACTCGGCAAGTCGGATGCAGATTGACTGAGTGTTTGTATCGACCCAAAAATCACGACTAAAAATTTCTTTTAAAACATTACTAAAACCATATTTACAAAGCTGCATCATAAGTCATAACATAATTTTTAGAGTATTAATTCAAAACATAATCTCATTATCAGAGTCAAACATTCCCAGGCTAACTGACTATGGTGTGTGCACTGCAATCTTCCTGAGCTCCTCTTTTGAAAAATGAGTACCTGAAACCAAAACTGAAAATCATAAGCACGAAGCTTAGTGAGCTCCCCCAATCTACCACATACCATGCAATAACATATAAAGCACATACTGGGCCTTGCCCACTGCATCGGACCGAGGTCCGGACTAACTGGGGCCTTGCCCCCTGCATCGGACTGAAGTCCGGAAACTGACTGGGACCTTGTCCCCTGCATCGGACCGAAGTCCGGACTAACTGGGGCCTTGCCCCCTGCATCGGACCGAAGTCCGGAAACTGACTGGGACCTTGTCCCCTGCATCGGACCGAAGTCCGGACTAACTGACTGGGACCTTGTCCCCTGCATCGGACCCAAGTCCGGACTAACTGGGGCCTTGCCCCCTGCATCGGACCGAAGTCCGGAACTAACTGAACATCACATAACATAAACATATCAACTAGCATGAACACACATATACTGCATACTGCATCGGGCCGTAGCCCGGAAAACATAACACATAAATCTTGTCTGAGCCACGAAGGCATCAAACATACTAACTACTGCATCAGATCAAAATCCGGAAACTACTGCTAGCTAAACGGGCCGGCATTGTGGCCTTAGACCCGTTCCTACTGGAAGGAAAACTCACCTGAACTGCTGAGCTCTGCTGATAAACCTCTGGCTGCTACTCGACAATCTCCTGAACCGCTACTCCACTAGCTCTCTGAGCTACCAATATCCATATAACACTTAGTCCAACTGACCTCCAAAGGTCAACTAGGTCAACTCTAGTCAAGGTCAAAATCCTGGTCAAAGTCAACCTTCCAGGTCAACCCTACTCGCCAAGTCCTCCTAATGACTCACCGAGTTCATATGCTCAGGGTCTTTCTATTCGCGACTCGACTCGCCGAGTCAGTCTATGACTCGTCGAGTCCAACTAGTTCCAAGTCCTGTCCTGACCAACTCGCTGAGTCACCACCCGACTCACTGATTCGAGTCTCAACTCGAAGGGTTTGGGGGTTTCGCGACCTGACTCGTCGAGTCCACTAATAAACTCACCGAGTCCAAGGCAATCTTCAACCAACTCGTCGAGTTGTTCTTCCAACTCGCCGAGTTCATGCTTAACTTCATCTGACTCGACGAGCTGTTCATCCCACTAGTTGAGTTCCTCCTCATCTTCATGCTACTCGCTGAGTCCACTCGAAGGACTCGCCAAGTCCATACAGATCTACATACATGCAGAGGAATTTTGAGTCATGCATGGACTCCAAACTGTAGATCCACTCTTCTAAAGCCTATTCCTTACGTAAAGTGGCAAACTTTACGTGTAGCTAATGAGATCTAGGCTCAAATCACTATAAACTAGGGTTTGAGACAAAGGGGCTCAACAATCAACCCATAGACTGATGCTTTATGATTCTCTAGGCCAAGATACACATAGATCTGAAGTAGCAACTTCATATCTGGGCTTCTAACTCGAAATGGTTCATAAACTTGTCCTAAAAGCCCCAAATCCCATGATAAAGGTTGATCTATATGCAAAAGAGGGAAGGTAGCGACTCATTACCTTCAAAAGCTCTGGAAGACCTCACAAACTCTGGATCTATTGCCAATTCTTGAATCCCCAATGTGTGCCTTCCTCCTTCTTCCTTCAAATCACCCAAAATTGGCAAGAAAGCTTGATTGAGCAACAATGGAGGCTTAGGGTTTCTGGTTCTGGACTATAGGGCCACAAATGAGCCCTAGGGAAGAGATTAAGATGCTTAAATAGGGTACCAAGTCCCGAAATTAGGGTTTCCCAACCCAGACCTGACTCGCCGAGTCCACTTGACGACTCGCCGAGTCGGTCACTTGCTTTACACCCGGATCCCGCTCCGACTTGTTCCTCCCTGGACTCGACGAGTCAACCCTCTTTAACTTAGGGTTTTTCTTTTCCTTTCTTGACCTTTCTGATTTCAGGTGTTACAGTGTTAGTATCAAAGAGGAACTCGTCGAGTCTATGCCAAACTCGACGAGTAGTAGCAAGCAGAAGCAAGAAAGTGAGAGTAAGGACTCGACGAGTTGGTGACCCAACTCGACGAGTCAGGTCAACTGAATGTTGACTTTGACCAATAGGTTGACTTTGACCAGGGGTAAAATAGTCATTTTACCCTCAGTATAGTTATCAGTGATTGATTGAGTGTACTTATGGAAATAGTAGCCGGGGAGATAACAGAGCAGCAGGAGACAGTTTCTCGAGCAGTTCATTCAGTAGCCAGATTACGAGGTGAGTTTCCTTCCAGTAGGAACGGGTTTACAGCCACAATGTCGGCCCGATTAGCTAGCAGTAGTTTCCGGACTTCGGTCCGATGCAGTAGATAGTATGTTTGATGCCTTCGTGGCTCAGACAAGATTTATGTGTTATGTGTTCCGGGCTACGGCCTGATGCAGTATGCAGTATATGTGTTTATGCTAGATGATATGTGTTATGCTAGTTGATATGTGTTTATGCTATGCTATGATCAGTCAGTTCCGGACCTTGGTTCGATGCAGTTAGTTCCGGACTTCGGTCCGATGCAGTCAGTTCCGGACTTCGGTCCGATGCAGCTAGTTCCGGACTCCGGTCCGATGCAGGGGACAAGGTCCTAGTCAGTTCCGGACCTTAGTCCGATGCAGTTTCCAGACTTCGGTCGGATGCAGTGGGCAAGGCCCAGTATGTGATTTATATTTATTGTATGGTATGTGGTAGTTTGGGGGAGCTCACTAAGCTTCATGCTTACAGTTTCAGTTTTGGTTTCAGGTACTTCCGCAAGTAAAGGGAAGAGCTCGGGATGATGGCATCGCACACACCACAGCTTCAGTTTTTGTCCTGGGAGTTTGTTTTGATACTTAGTTTGATTTGATACAGTTGTTTCACGACATTTTATTATGGTTGGAGATATTTGACGTATGGTTTTATGATATGACGTTCAATGTATGATTTTTATTATTATTAAAACAAAAAATTTTGGGTCGTATTTTTGGATGTTACATAATACGTCATGTACAAAATTTTGGAGACTTTTGTTAACCAAGATCAAATCAAAGGCTTACTCTACCATGGTTAAAGGACTAGTGAACATTATTTATATAAGAGTATGGAGGTTGCTTGTCAACCTCCAATGTTCCCCATGCCTCTTCTTTAGAGCCCATACTTTTGAATATTATATTCAAGAGGCCATGCTTGGATGAGGTTATAAATAGAGGCTCTTTACATGGAGATGTGGTAAGTTTTTTGGTCTAAACTTCTTCTCTCTTTTCTCTCAAAACCATGAGCACCCAAGAGCTTGGAGCTCTTTCCTCTTTTGAAGACATTACTTGCTTTTGGTGTTCATTTTGTGTCTTCCTTTAGTGTTTAATTGATTAAGCACTTTAGGCTTAAAGAACAAAGTTGTACAAGAAGAAATCTAGCAATTTTGGTACCTTATTCTTGTTGGTGGACTACTTGTAGAGAAGATCAAGCTCTTTGTTCTTATCATCTACTTCAACACCCCAAATCCAAGAGGGTCCAAAGGCTACAAATGTTGTAATTTCTAAACACCCTATGGTTGTTATAACACCATTCTAACCTCTTTAAAAGGATCCTTGATAATTTGTTTTGTTGTCACACTTGAAATTTATAAGAAATTTTTAAAGTTTCCATTGCCGGTTTTTGTGAAAAACTATCTATTTTATGCAACAAAATCCCTTCAATGATAAATATATAAAATTAGTATAGTTAGTGTAATGACCATGTAGCCTAAATTAAACTATACAAATTAACCATTGCTCTTGGGCAAATTTCATCGTTATGAACATGACTGATTCTTACACAACAATCTTCCATCCATCTTCTCCACTTCCCTCTCTTCTAAGGGTTGCCATTAGTCGATACTATAACAAGAACGTTAAGGGGTAATCCTTGCTAGAGGGTATCGCATGTTGCCCATCTCGGAAACAGTGTAAGAGACGTTTATGTCCAAGTGATTAGTCCGGAATACGAATAACTTCAGACAATTTTGACAATTGAAATTTGATTTAAAATGTGTTGTAAGTATTACAAAAGAACAAATGTTACTATATTGGATAGTACTCTTCCATCTTCATTCAAGTTGCTTCATGCTTTTTAAGGACAACAATATGAGAATATCCGATGTCAACTTAAAGACAACAATCTTGCTAAAAAAACCACAACCCATTTCTAAAGATTGAACACTTACAAGAAAAAAGTTTGGCAAAATGCAACAAAAAGGAAGAAAAAAAACCCGAAGGAAACCAACCCTCTTGCTAAATTGAGTTTACAGAAAGCTACAAACAAAGATTTGCTTTTATTATATTTTCAAAGACTATTGAAACAAGTTTAAGGGTGTGATATATCTTTTCCAAAAAGTTGTCTAATTCCTTGTGTTGGATCTTTCTGCTTCACAATCGACTCCCCCACCAATATCTGCATAAATTAAATATCACACTCATTATAATATTAATATATAAGTTAAATAGTATCTATTAAAGAGACACTTACAGCTTTTACACCAGCTTCTTGCACATAGGCAATATCAGCAGGTGTGAACAATCCACTCTCCCCCACCACCTAACAATTTATGCATAAAATATTTTATTATCAAAAACAATTTCACCATAAATAAAAAAATTCCTACACTTTTTGTGTTTCACTTACTATTATATCTTTCTGCCGAATCTTTTCCCCACGTTCACCTTCAAGCAACCTCTTTGTGTTACTAATATCAACTTTGAATGTTTCTGCTCAAAAAAGTATATAATATAATAACTTGGTTTGATATTATTATTGTTGTAATGGTAATTAAAATGCATTAATGAACTTATTTATATAAACAGATAACATACCAAGGTTACGATTGTTGATACCAATGAGTTCAATTCCATCAATTGCCAACATGCGATCCATTTCAATCTCATCATGTACCTAACAACAAAATTAGTTTTCTTTACAACTTTATAAAAAAAATATATATATGTGTGCAATAGTGACATTGATTAGTTAAATACTTCAATCTAACCTCAACAAGAGCTGTGAGTCCAATCATTTTGCATATTTGGATCATATATTTAATATCAAGATCTGGTAAAACAGCTGCAATCAACAAAACAGCATCTGCACCTTTTGTTCTAGCATAGTAAAGTTGCCATGCATCCACAATGAATTCTTTGCATAAAAGAGGACACTGCATGCATTTTTACTACCATTAAATTCTTGCTAAACTTTACCAAAAACATAAATAAAGATTAATGAAAAAAAAATGTACCTGAACACCAGCATTCCTTATTGCCTCTAGATTCTCAAAGCTTCCCTATTGTGATATTAAAGGAATCATAATATGAATTATAATAACAGCATGAATATATATGTTAAATCAAACATTTATATATCTACCTGAAAATATTTTGAATCAGTTAAGACACTAAGGCATGCTGCTCCACCTTTCTCATAAGCTTTTGCAACTTCAACCTGTCATGAGATTAATCTTTAAATAACTAATTGATAGATAAATGTTTGAAGAAGAACAGCTATTAACAATGGAGGCTTAATAACTGCAAGTTTATTAAAAATCTAACTTTCACTTAATGGTTCAACCATAGAAGAGTTTGTTTAGATAAATAGTTAATAGTCTGAATACTTGTTATAAATTGATAAACAAAACTATTTGAAATATGACAGCAAGCTTGTGGATGGAGGGAAATGTAAAGGAGAAACGAATTTGAGCAAATTTGTAAGAGTTTAAAGAGTAATGAAGACACCTCCTTTTGATTTTCTCTACAGGGATTTATAAGGATTTAAGAATTTCTAAGTGAAGAGACAACTTACTGGATCAAAATCCTCCCTTAAAACTCCTCTACTTGGTGAAGCCTTTTTCACTTCAGCAATTAAACCAGGAAACCCTGTTCGTTGATATGAAGCCTTCAGAGCTCCTATAAAGTCTCTGGGAGGATGAACACTTTCAAGAGCTTTCTTCAGTGAATATATTGTATGTTTCTCTTTCATCTGAAAGAAGAAAATGAACTTTATTAGCATGGAGAATTTAACAGTGCCTAACCACAATAGTAATTATCTATGAAACCACTAATCACGGACCTGAGTAACCTCTACATCTTTGTTCCATACAATTTCCTCTAGTATATTACGAGGCGTAATTCCTTCATTCTGTAAATGGAACTCAAAAGGACCAACATAATGCAAAGGAGGATTTGTTGGTGGTCGTCTTCTTATCCGAATGCCCTGTGTAGCAGCTAATTCGTCTTTTAAAGCCCCAATTTCCCACTCTTTACTTTTGAGTTCATCGAGTATCGATTCACTCGACGGATCGACAACTGAAGACCCGACCAGCGTCCCAGACTACAACATTTGTCAAATGTATAAAAACCTCGTTGATCTGGTCGGATTTATATATTATTAGACAAACAAATGGTAAGTAGAGCAAACCTTTAGTTGATTCATCGATCGCGATCGAACACATGAATTAGTAGTTCTGCGACCATCGATTGGGGCTGACGGAAATGAAATCAATTTACGGAAATTAGATCTAGAGCTAGGGTTCTGTGTGTAGCTGCTGTTAAGCAATGAATGAAAATCGAACCGGACCCTAGAAGATGCTAAACCCTCCATGTTCCGGTCGCCGACGACAACTGCACCGTTAATTAGATTTACCTCTCACAGGTTATTCATAAACCCTAGTTTTAGTTTTGTGTGTAAATATTTTATTCAAAAACATGTCAATGTAAAATACGCGGTAAACATAGCCATCTTCTGGTTATATGATTTGTTTTTTAAACAGTAAAAATTTTGTTGTTTGTAGTCGAAAAAAAAAAGCCTATTTGTTTTGTGAAATCTCCACTAAAGTCCTAAAATTTTAGTCCGGTTTACGTTTTAGTCCTAAACTAATTTTCGTTTACGAAAAAGTCCTAAAAACCGGCAAAAGTATGCATTTGGACCCTTTTTGACCGGTTGGAACCGGCAACAAATTAATTTGGGACTATTTCATAAACTGACCCAAAATATTAGGACTATTTTACAAAATGACTCAAAATATCGGGACTTTTCTGCCAAAAAGATATTAGGACTTTTCTGCAGACAAAAACCTTATTATTATTATTATTATTATTATTATTATTATTATTATTATAAACAAGTATGTTAATTTTTAAATTCATTATTATTAATATTTTTAGTAATACATATAAATACACTTAAATAGAAAATATAATAAAGAAATTATTTAAAGGTGAAGGTGGTCGTGATGATAATACTTTAAGCATTGAAATCATGAAGATCTGCTTGTATGTCCTCACTTTGTATATGATCATTTCACATTTTTTATTATTATTTTCAACTCAAAATATTAACACTTAACAATTTAAAGAAGTTGCCTATTTATAAAATTGTGTATAAATTGTTTAAGATAAAAGGATTTCTCACTTTGTATACAAAATTTCTTAAGGTAGAATTATTTCTTTTCAAATCCAACAGATCCACAATAAATATTTACATTGGTGGCACATATCAAAATTTGAAAATATTAATTAGAATATATTGTTTAATAGAAAGTAGTATGACTTGTTGTGCTCTATCACACTATATCTGCGCTATTTCCAAAAAAAAACCACAAGGATAAAGTAATGAAAAAATGTAACGCCCCGAACCTAGCAGATGTATTTCGAAACCCGCCTTCTTTTGATTATTGTCTTTAATAACCCTTGGAGAAGTTATGTTGAGTCCCGGGGAGTTTAGGGGCTAAAGTTGAAACTTTGGGCCAAAGAGGGAGTACGCTAAGCGTACATAAGAGTACGTTGGGCGTACTAAACGCGCCCTAGTACGCTGGGCGTAAGCTTATGTATGTTGGGCGTACTCGCGTCAGCTAAAAACCCTAATGTTCGGGGTAGGGACTATATAAACACCCTTATGGCTCATTCGTTATACTCACCTCAGCCTTCATACCTCAGAGAACGCCCCAAAACCCTAGTTTGTGTGTGAAGAGTGAGTTAGTGTGCATCTTGAACTTTGGAGAGTGGAGTTATTGAACCAAGAAGCTAGAGGAGGAAAGTAAGGCCTTGGATCTTGTCACACCCCAAAACCGGAACGGCGGAAACGTTCTGGGGTGGATGACGTCATGTCAAGTATCACAACACATGCATTATAGTAATCAAAGTACAACAAATCATTGCATTAATAGTAATAGTTTTACATGGTTTACATAACAGTACATCAAAGTAATACAAGTAAAATCTAATAAGTACAGCATGGTACTAAGCTATCTTCATCAACAGCTCCGAGAATGTACCTGTCTAATGCTGACCTGAGAATACAAGTTATTTGAAAAGCGAGTATCAGCATTTTCACAAATGTTGGTGAGTTCATAAGTATTTAGTGACTTTTTATACAAATAACTTTATGTAAGTAGTAGTTTTCAAGTATATAGTGAAATAGAGTCCTTTCCAGAAAATCCTATATTTTCTAATTAAAAAGCAGTCTTCTACCAAGACTGGTCGGAGTTATGTGGTAAAAATAGTTTTCCCTTAATCGCTATCATTATCAAAATACAGAATTTGATTATTAAAGAGAGCAAGAGGAATCAGGGAAAATAACATATGCCTCAGCAGTGAGGACTGCTGACTAAGACAAAAGGAATCATAGACTCCAGGAGAATATCGAACAAATGACACGCCTGGCTCAGTCTAACAAAGAGAGACACAGACCCCAGACGGTACCAAATGAAAGGTACGGCTAGCAAGGTCCAAAAATAGAGGATACAGACCCCCAGACAGTATCAAATAAAAGATACAGCTAGTAAGGTCTAAAACAGAGGATACAGACCGCAGACAATATCAAATGAAAGATACAGCTAGCAAGGTCTAAAAACAGTGTGACTCTGAGAGTGGGTTTCCAACATACAGTATAAATTGCTGGTGAAATATCGTTACCTTAAGGCCATGAATTATAAGGTAACCTGGGATACTCGTAACCATACTAACCGACACTAGAGTACCTGACGCCCTGCAAGCATCTGTAGAATGTGACATTTGTCACCCCTTGGCTTGGTAGGTCGTGGACAGTAGCTAGCAGTCAGGGTGTGGGGGTGTCAATCCCGTATAGATCTATACACACAATGTCCGCTCTCCCTATAGGAGACTCTGGTTACCAACTAGACGACGGAGAAGGTCGTGTCCCGAAGATGCATCCCAAATAGTGGGTAGTGGGTTTCCAATGTAAGTGTTGAACTAGAGGTAGAGACTCATAACTGAACTGACTAGAGTAAACCTATATGGCTATGCTCGTATACATAATATATAACTAATGAATCAAATGACCTTCGGATGGAGATCCGATCCCACCAGACCACATCTCAACGAAGAAAAGGAAATAGGACGGACAAGCCTTCCTAAGTCCTTCAATCATTATTTATATGCATCTATACAAGCACAGACATACATCTAACTATGTTTGAGTGTGTAACAAGTGGAAACATATCGTAAAGTATAACCAAATTGTGATGTATAACCGAATCGTGTGGAATAACCGAATCGTGAAGTATAAGCGTACATTGTGGAATAACCGAATCGTGAAGTATAAGCGTACAGTGTGGAATAACCGAACCGTGAAGTATAAGCGTACCAAATATATGTGTATCACGAAGTGGAAGCGACAACAGGTGGAGTAAGAGCGTCTAACAGGTATAAGTGTATCACGAGGTAGAAACGACAACAAGTGAAGTAGGAGTGTATCGAGTATAAGTGAAGTAGAAGCGATATCAAGTATAAGTGAAGTAGAAGCGTATCGCTAAGTAAGAGTGTAAACAAGTATACACGTTTAACTAAGTAGAAGTATCAACTAAGTAAAAGGATAACCAGGCAGTGGTATATAACGAGTAGGGTATCAAAACATGGAAGAAAAACTTTATACTTAAGAAAATCACGACTGGGTATTCTTTTGTAAAATAAGTTTGAAAATCTTTGGAAAACTCTCATAAATCTGTTTTAAATGAAACATTGATGAAACAACATAAGTAAAAGATTTGAACAAGTGAAAGCATTTTAGAAAAACCATTTATAGTGTCATACCCGATAAAACAGTTTACAGTGTGGTAACTCCTTGTGCATGCGGGTTATCAATCACATGTGATTGATATGATAATTGGCATGTTCAACTTGTATTCCCCTCTATAAAACATGTAAAAACATTTAAAAGGTTCATTCAGGGGTATGAACTCACCTGGTGTAAGTGGATCCGACGAAGGTGTCGGTTGAGTGCTCGGTGTCAAGTAAAGACTTGGACACACTTAGTGACCTATTTAACATATGATAACATATGTTTTCATACAATTAGTATATATAATACCAATTCAACAAGTGTGCGCATCCTAAAGTGCGGAAAACACTTTGATTAAGTGTTTGGGGTGTCTCGGGTAACATCTAAGGGTGTGTATGGCTTAGGAATGGAGTTTACTCTTCAAGAGTAAACTCTATATATAGAATTCACGGCCCTGGGACAACTCCCCATGATTTTATGGCCATAAACTCATGGTGAGGGTGTTCTAGGATGCTTTAAGGCCTTATATCAATTGTGGAATTTTGCTAGGTCCAAATCTATTGTGTTTGAATGGATTTAAGGCACTTATATGGACCAAATGGGAGTTTACGGCCCCAATCATGGGAGTTTACGGCCGTAAGCTCCCAAGGACATCTTTCTTGGGTGTTTTAAGGGCTTAAGTGATTGAGAATAAATCCTATGTGTTTTTCCAAGTCAAATAGGGAGTTTAAGGCACCATTTAACCCCTTTATAGGAGTTTACGGCCCAAGTACCCTTTCATGAGGGGTTTACAGCCGTGAACTCCTTATGGAGTTGTTTTAATTGAGTTTAAGGTCCCTAACTTGTTGGTGGTTGATTCTTGAATTTATTCTAAGGCCATTGGTGTGTTTAAGGGCATTTTAAACACTCAAATATGAGTTTACTCCCCATGAAGAGGAGTTTACGGCCCAAGCATGTTCTTGGGCAGTAAACTCATGTTTACTCTTCAAAAACTCGTTTCAAGGTGTTCTAAGTCCGAATATGTAAGCCTAAAAGTCATATCTAAGCCTTAGGGGCAATTTGGAGGGGTTTTGGGGCTTAAAAACCCCATTAAATGGTGTTCACGGCCCAAGAGTGTTCTTGGGCCGTAAACACATGATTTTGTCCCTATTTTATGTTTTAAACTCGAATTTTCAAGCTAGATAAGTTATACAACGAGTTAGGATAGTTTACCTACTCGTTTGGGGCTCGAAACGGACGATTTTGGCTCGAATTTAAGTTGTAGAGAGAGAGAGAGAGAGTGAGGAGAGTGTAAAAAGTCTCTAATGGACTCCACTCACCCTTATATAGGGGTTGGAGTTGGGGCTCAGTGGAAATCTACCCAATACTGCCGTTAAACGGGGCTTTTGGTCGCACCCGATTTAGTGGTCGTAATAAAATTTAACCTTTTTCCAAAATTAATATGGAAATGTAATCTACATGCTTTTACTTTATTTTATTATGACGAATAACGACATAGAATATAAATAAATAAAACATTTATTAATTTGACGACATCTTATTAACGGAACTTTTATACAGTGGAATATTCCGTCAACGGTAACGGGATAATGTAACGGAATAAAATTGGGTTGTCACATCATCCCCCCGTTAGAGGGAATTTCGTCCCAAAATTCAGGTCTAGGCAAGGTAATAGGTATGAATGACCAAGTAGAGGCAGGAGGGTACTTCCTATTCGGTTTGTCCTCGCATCCCCAAGTGAACTATGGTCTGTGTTTGTCATTCCAAAAACCTTCACCTACGGGATGCGGATTCCGTCTCGTGTAGTTAGTGGGTTCCGACTGGTGTATTTACGAGGTTAGGGTTCTCAATGGTTTTTATCAAGATGAGTGGGATACGAAGAGTGACGTCGGGTAAACACATCTCAGTCTAAGAAGTGGATCGATCTAGTGTGGAACTTGTGGAATATCCGAAAGTAGTAGTGGTCTAACGAGGGTTGGACCAAATCTCCGTGAGGATTCTCAGATGGTCCTGAGCTCTCGGAAGGGTAGAGCTTTTCAGTACTTAGAACATAGTGTACTTCTATGGCAAGATCACCACTGGCGTGATCGCCATTCCGAAGTTCCTAACGTTCTCTCTCATACTGGTAGTGTAGTCCTTCAGGTTGGTTCTTAGGAAGCTCGGGTTGTCTTTGATTTCGTGTTTCCTGTCAATTGGCTTTTAGAGGCTTTCTAGATCATCGGATGGGTTGTGTGTCTACGGTATCTTTTTGTGGTAGAGTGGCTATCTCAATCTTGTGCAAAATGAACCTGAACGAATGAATCTTGAGATATTCCCAACGGAAACCCTCAGGATCGAGGAAATAGGGTTTCACCAGATGAGTGTTGGACTATCTTGGGAGGTGGTTCTACTATTTCTGCGTGAGATAGTATTCGCGGAACACCTAATAGTCCAATGAATCTCTAAGACTTTGGTTTATTCTAGTGCGGAAAGCGCATGCTCCCGCACAACCCCTCGACTAACACCAGGGCTGGTGTTAAGTCTATAATTTCTTTGGGATCTGGGTCACGAGGCTTAGCGCAACTACTTTCGCACTTTGATCAAGTATTCTAGGCTGCGGAGGGTATCCTGTGGTTCTCGGTATTCTAGTGTTTACTTCGGAGAATGAAGTCTATCGTCTACAGGGCGACGACGATTTCCTCCATGCGAGAGGGTGGAGGGTTATAGGCACTACTTGTCTGTAACAGGGTGGACGAAGTGCCTGAGTAATGCGAACATCTTCTGCAACTACTTTTTCCGAAGTTCCTGAGTGTTTCCCGGTCTAGGTCAAATCTAATGAGTATAGGGTTCCATTACTTGGAAATTTAATCCCTTTACTAACTGAGGGTGTTAGCTACTATGTGGGCTTAACCGATATGCCAACAAATTTCGGATTTGTGGTCATTATAGTAGCTCAACCCGCAGTGGTTCTCTTGACTCCAGCTCCTATTTTATGGAATAGGATGAAGGGCTTTACTATGAGGTTCATGGTAGAGCTCATACTTGGCTTAACCACTAATACTTGGTGTATGCAGGCCGTATATAATTGAGGTCGGCAGGATGTTCAGTTGTGCGACTCCACCCCATACCCACAACCCAACGAGGACAGGGAGTAGGGAGGAAGCACACATCTTAAATCTTTTTGACCTCAACTATATACCACCTTTATGCATATACCTGGTTATAGTGGTCAGTCCCATGAGTTCTATCCTCTGGGTTCACGAACCTGATGTGCGAGGTGCGAAGGGTCTTTCTAGGGAATCTACGGAGTATGCTTCGGATGGTTATCATCTTCTGGAGTATCTTGCAGTGTCCTTCGCTTCGGTTTCCATATGACTAAGAGGGGTCGGTCAACAGCGTGCGGTACCCTTCTCCTGAGTACTTCGGAAGGTTTGAGATAAGAGGGACGACTGACGGATCGCATTAGGTTTGATTATTAGTATTATGTTTAGGTTTGGAAGAACCTTTATTTGTCGACATGGCTACGGAGAAAGTTCTTCTTACACGGCACTAGGGGTGTACACATGGTTGCACTACGTCAAACCATGATCGATAGAGTCGTCGAAGTCGGAACACTTCGACATGGTATAAAATGAGGATCGATAGATTCATGCGCCGAATAGGCACACAAGTTCTAAGCGTCTAGGGTTTCGTCCTGTGTATCACTGTCGCAGATACTTGGACCGATAGAGTCGACGCGGAACTATAAAGTGGTTTAAGTGTTTCTGAGTAGAGTATTTTTTCATGAATGGATTCTCACGAGGCATTTCTATAATCGCCAAACATATACTAGTCATGTATAATTAAGGTGGGGAGGACTGTTGACTGAGCGAGTCCGCCCTAAATCCACAACCAAACGAGGAACAGAAAATGAGGCGGAATTCACTCACTCTAGGTCTATCCATCTTAACTATACATGGTCGTAACGTATATGTTTAGCCATTATAGTTTTACCTGATGAATTTTAATTTTTATACAGTGCTGTGACTTTCGCCTTATTGGGGAAGTATTTACATTTGAATTAGCCTTTTGATGTTTTGCGTTAGTTATCTGAGATCGAGAGACGTACCAAAATCTACCGGGTTCCTTGATGCTTCTCCTTAAGCAGTAGAGTTAGGCTCCTCCTGTGTCTTTGTTGTTTTCTTCAGTTGGGCAATCCCTTTTGAAGTGTCCAATCTCACCACATAGACGGCAGACTGGATTGGTCGTCACATTGGTGATTGATGCAATACGCTCCACCGGAGTTCTGCATACGCGAGCAGTATGCCCCTTCATGTTGCACCTAGCACATAAGAGTTCCCGGCATATACCATGATGATGGTAGCTACACTTGCCGCAGTGGGGAAGGTTTCCTAGGTATGTTCTTTTGAAGTCAGGATGGAAGGATGGACAGGGGTATTAACTGCCTCAGTTCGTTGCCCTCCGGAAGGTCCTTGAGCCGAGGTACCTCCCTCCTCGATCTTGAGTTTTCTCTTTAGTGGATTCGGTTGAGGTTCTTGGGTGGCTGGGTATGCAGGTGTTGGTTGCTGCTGTCCATTGCAAGGATCGGAATTCCCAACAGGGCCCTTGCTAACATTGGCATTGTTAGCATTCAGGTGAGCCATGACAGCTGCTACGGCTGGCGAGAATGCAGCTTGGAGCGTAGCTTCATCGAATAAGAGATTAGTTTTCTTGTTTGCGGACTGGTTACGCTTCTTTGGAGCCATGGTTTTCCTACACGGAAGGAATATGTAACAATTGGTAAAAATAGGAACGATCGTACGATGCTATCTTTTGATTATTAAGCAATATGAATATTTTATTAAGAATGGTTGAAGGAATTTAACCTCTTTTATTTAAATAAGTTATTGTGAAATATAAAACAAGTAACTATTGATAAATTTCGTTATGATGTATGACATCGAACCATCACCGGTTTGTGAAATTAGCATATAACATCATTTAAATGCAACAAACTTAATTTTTGTATCAACATGTCTCTAGTTGATAAGTAAGTTAGGTTCTATGTAAATCGTTTGCTTAATAGATGTGAAGGATCTAAATTTGACAAATATACGAACCAAAGTGACAAAACGTGTTTAACGATATGGTTAACCGGTTAAATGTCACGAAATTATACATTGCTCAATAAATTTTATATTTAAATAAATTAAAATATAAAATGAATTATTATAAGGTATAATTAAAATGTATTTAAGTGTTTTTGAATAAAAAGAATAAAACATAAACATTAAAGTTCAAATACACAAAAACTACATTGTTATTTTATACTAAGTATACATGTATGTATTTGTATATATGTATTATTATCTAGTGAATGACTAGTTATAAGTCATGAATTAAAATGATTTCATGTAAGTTTTATGATGTCTAAATCAATTAAGATAAGAGAATTGGTGGAGATAAGTGCCAACTTAACTAATAAGTGCTTAATCACTTAAGACATTTTACTAAGAATGCTTATTAATCCCTCTTCTAATTTTCGAGATTAAGACCTTCCCTCTCCTTAACTAGAACTCCTAACTAACTAAATAACTAGTAGTTAGTTAGTTAACTAACTCTATCTCTAAACAACCACCCAAGCAAGTGGCTAGACAAGATCACATCACTTAAACTCACATCCCATCACAAGCTAGTCTAGGTTTTGTCCCCTTATCCTCTTCCACTCTTTCCTCCTTCATAATCACTAAATTTCATCTTCATTTTACCCTCATTTGACCAGCCAATACTCCAGGGAATTACTCTCAACCTTCATCTCATTTTCAAGCACAAGAACTTCCTTCCAAAGCCATCAAAACCATGAACTAAAGGGCTGCTGTCCCTTTTGTGTTTCAGCCACCATTTCACCCATCTACACCTTCCTTTTGATTGATATTTTTACCACCAAATACCCCTGGAAGTTACCTGTTTTGATACTCAAAATTATTGATTCAAAACAGTGAGTAAACTACCCTTTTTCTTGCACTTTTGCTGTGAAATTTTCGTGACAGCAACATAGCCAAAAGAGTGGCTGTTTTGGAGCATCAAACCAACAACCAAAAGTTCATCTTCAACTTTCCATTCTTCAAGTATTCACATAAGGTGAGTTCATACCCCTACATTTTCATGTTTTATTCAAGTTTTAAGGGGGGGAATACAAGTTAGAACACTAAACATAACACAAATTTAAATGACAGCTTTCTACAGAAAAGTTGAGTCCTGTTCACGGACTGTTTTGACCATCTTAAACTTAATATCTTTCAAAACTGTACAATATGCAAATAGTTCAAGTTTATACCTTTCTAATGACTACTCGCACGCGTTCATACGATTTTTCTACAATTTATGGCGATTTTTATAAAACTGCCTGTCATTTCAGAAGTGATTTCGGACCAGTCTGTGAAGATGTTCATTTTCACACTAGTTTGAGACCACTAAAAATCATAATAAAAATTAGGAACAAAGTAGACTCATTTTATAAACTCTCAGAGGTGACGGATTCAGTTTTTGACTTACGAGGATTTTTATATGAGTTTTCTAAAAACAGGGACAGTAAAGGGTAAAACTGTCAAAAGTGGTTTATACATTTATTAACACCTTCTAACATTTTTTTAGCAATGTTTATACATTAAGGAAGTTAAAACACAATCATTTAAATATGTTTAATTACCATTTTTACAAAAGTGATAAGTTCAAAAAGGTCTTTAGTATCAAACTTAAGGATTATTTCATGCAAAGTTTCTAATAAAAACGTAAGAATATGAACAACAATTACGAAACATACCAAATCATCTTTTAAAATTTATACATATATATAACCATATACATATATATGTTTTGTTTACAAAACTTCTTTATGCTTTTATATTATAAATTGCATGCCTCTATATGTATAGTTATATAAGAAATGTTTAAAAGACTTAGAAAGGCTATCCACCCTGTTTCCTTTTCCTCGATTTGGATGTGGTCTGGTGGGATATCGGGTACTCCTCCGAAGGTCGTTTAAATATTAGTTATATATCATGTATACATATATGGTCATAAATGTTCCACCAGTTAATTTAGTTTCGATACTCCTGGGTAGCAAAGGTGTATAAACCTACTTGGACACTCATCAATTACATTTTAGTAAACTGTTATAGGAATAGTTTAGAGTAAACAAAACATTATCACTACTACAAGAAATTACACCGGAGTCAGTTCATTCATGAGTCTAGACTACATGCTATATGAAGGAATACTCTTACATGAATACTTATACATGAATACTTTTACATAGACATTATATGGCAAATTACTACTACATGCTATATGAAGGATTACTCTTACATGAATACTTATACATGAATACTTTTACATAGACATTATATGGCAAATTACTATTACATGTTATATGTCTAGATACGGTTATATTGTTCGCCTTTCTATCTTTGCCTTGTGATTCAATCACATCATCGACGAGATAGACTGGGACTTTATCTCCTAGTACCACATCATACTTTGAGGGACTAACCATTCCGACAACCACTGCTAGCTACAGAGGTAAAAGAACAATCTACGGATGTTTTAGGTTGATACCATCGTGGGTATACATAAGGGACTAACTATTCCTAAACCCGGCTGTTAGCAACAGAGGTAAATGAACAGTCTACGGATGTTCTAGGTTGATACCATTTCAGGTATACTTAAGAGACTACTAATAAGAGTTAAACAAGGAAAAACCATCACATTTTCAAGAGATGCGTACTTTCAAAACAGTCAGGTCTAGGTAAAAGACTACTTTCAAAACATTCGAGTCTTGGTAGAAGACTACTTTTATACTAGTAGGAAATATGGGATTTTCTAGAGCTTTTCGTACTTATACTAAATGTTTCATCATTCATTTACCAGTCTTTCATATCAACTAATCAAAGCAATGACATTAAATACTTATGAACTCACCAGCTTAAATGCTGATCTACTCTTTCAAAATAACTTGTATTCTCAGGTTACAAATAGACAGGTGTCGATACAAGGTTCAGAGAAGACGGAGCAGTCAAGACTCGTCTTTTATTTTGATAAGTTATTATCATATCTTGTACAATGAAAGAAAACACTTGTAACTAAAATTATACTATTGATGCAATGGATGATGTTGTTGCTTGTTTACTACTTTACATTTGTTGTGATGCATACATGACGTCCTCCGCCCCAGAACGTTTCCGCCGTTCGTGGTTTTGGGGTGTGACAGAATACATGATAATGAGAGACGATGGCTAACCCTGGACATATCTATCCTGACTGCATTAGGCGTAAATTTTTCTTTTCCCGTGCCTCGGGTACTGGTTGTCTGAGTGTCGACCTACATCCCTATGATGTAGTCCTGGTAATCAAGGTAGGAGTATGAGTATCGGAAAAGGCCATAAGATGCGAGTCATTCCTACTATGTTACCTTTATAGTGGGAAGGTTTCACTCTCCGACCTGGAAAGATTTGAGAACAGTTCGGAACGAACACCGCGGAAAGAGAGGCTCATGAAGGCTTATGGCTACATACTCTCAATAGAGGTGCGGGGATCCGCTCTAATCGTGTGACTGGCAACGGGAAACGACGATTTACCTAACACATAGCGTGAGTAGTGTAACCACTAACTCACTAAATTGTATTATTTTAAGGGTGTATTAGCGTGACGAACACGAGGAAAAGACACTTCTCGGGTTCCATGTACTGGCTCCCTCTGTCTACCTCGTAGATTTGACTGAAATCGGCGTTGGTTTCCTTCGGGTAGTTACCTAGGGTTCTTTTCTCGTGAAGACATATTGAATCTCTATTCCGCCTTGCTTCTGAATCCGACTCTGGGTGTCATCACTTCATGATGGATGACTGGAAATCTCGGAAGTTTAGGTGAATTTCTCACCGATGTCCCTAAAAAGATATAGGCACTTAGTGAATTCAATAGTCTCGACCCAGTTCATTTATTTCCGAACAGGAAATCTTCTCAATGAACCTCTTCTGGGTCTGCATCAACTCTTCTGTCAAGCACTGAAGTGGATACGGTTGTCTACAGGGTTCGTGCGAGAATGGAAATGTCTAAAGAATCCTAAGAGATTATTAACATTTCACTGGGTGATCCATATCGAGTCCTGCTACGATTACAAAGGGTATACAAATCATATATTGCTTAGATCTGATACGCCTTCGAATATGTGATACTACTCTATATCCACATCCCAATGAGGAAAAGGAAGTAGAGCGAAACCACACATTCTTAGCCTATGGGATCCTTATTATATATAACCTTGGGAGTACACTCTCTGTAATTGTAGGTATATCAATAAGGATCTTTTTAGTTCTTCACACAAGGTTTAGTTATGGATCCTAAAATACCCCTATGATATTTTAATTTCTTGTTGGTTCTTATCTTCTGAATATGGTTCTGGGATTAGTGTGAATCTTTTAGTGTTCCAATATACTCCTATAGTATTTTGACTTTATGTTTGGCTCTAGCATTCCTAGTTGGTAAGTTTCAGACCTGTTGCAACACCACTATCACTCCCAAGCACATGTTCATCGCATCTCGAATAAATGTAGTTGATCAGGTTACATTTATTCCAGCTTACGATTACATAACTGCCCAGGTTTGACGGTAATGTTCAACATCCGAAGACTTTTATTATTGTTCTTCTTGTGATACTTGTGTTCGAGTGTTTAGATTCTGGAGGTTCTTATACTTTGGTAAAATATGGTTATATTTTAAAGTATAATTCTTGGTCAGAGTGTTTTATCCCTTTGTATTTATAGGCTGCATATCTTTTATGAATTGATATACTTAGCTCACTATAAACAATGCTCTGATACCAATCTGTCACACCCCAAAACCAGAACGCCGGAAACGTTCTGTGGTGGATGACGTCATGTCAAGTATCACAACACATGCATTATAGTAATCAAAGTACAACAAATCATTGCATTAATAGTAATAGTTTTACATGGTTTACATAACAGTACATCAAAGTAATACAAGTAAAATCTAATAAGTACAGCATGGTACTAAGCTATCTTCATCAACAGCTCCGGGAATGTACCTGTCTAATGCTGACCTGAGAATACAAGTTATTTGAAAAGCGAGTATCAGCATTTTCACAAATGCTGGTGAGTTCATAAGTATTTAGTGACTTTTTATACAAATAACTTTATGTAAGTAGTAGTTTTCAAGTATACAGTGAAATAGAGTCCTTTCCAGAAAATCCTATATTTTCTAATTAAAAAGCAGTCTTCTACCAAGACTGGTCGGAGTTATGTGGTAAAAATAGTTTTCCCTTAATCGCTATCATTATCAAAATACAGAATTTGATTATTAAAGAGAGCAAGAGGAATCAGGGAAAATAACATATGCCTCAGCAGTGAGGACTGCTGACTAAGACAAAAGGAATCATAGACTCCAGGAGAGTATCGAACAAACGTGTAACAACGAGAATTTTCAAAACAAAATTTTCATTTCTTAAAAACATGTTTCCATCCAAAATAAGTCATAAAGATCCAATGTATCATATCATAATACAAATCATATAAATCCCAAGATCATAAATCCTCCATCAGTGTGTACAGATCACGTCGGCGCCTTCCCACGGCCCTCGCTAGTACCTGAAACACATATCACAACAACTGTAAGCATAATTGCTTAGTGAGCTCCCCAAAATACAACTTACGCACGTACGCCTTTCCAGGCCCTGACCTTCCGGTCCATGTGTCTCAGGGGACTTCCGTCCCGACTAGGTAAACCTTCCGGTCCTACCTACGTCAACCTTACGGTCCACATCACAACGCCTTCCGGCCCATAACATAAAGCCTTCCGGCCCATATTAAGCATATCATACATGGCACATATAAACGATTAACTTATCACATACAATGCATATAAATCATAACATTTCCGACCTTTCGGTCACACGATAAAACCCTTCCAGGTACAGTATAGTGAGAAAACTCACCTCGTGGAAAGTCTAGAATCTCACGTGCTCGCTATCTCTGAATCCCCAAACGAAGACTCAACCTCGCCTAATCATAACGAATATCATTTTAATTAATATAGACTTCCACCACTAGACTTTACCCGATTATTAACATTCCTCAGAGGGTAAAAGACCATTTTACCCTCTCTTGACTCAAAGTCCACATGTTGACCAAAACCCTAAAAGTCAACAAAAAGTCAACATCTCCAGTACGCGAGGCGTACAGACTGATGTACGCGGGGCGTACATCGCCAACTCAATAATCGGGGTCTCCACCCAGTACGTTGCGCGTACTGGGAGTTACGCCCAGCGTAATAGTCAGATCTAGACATACTTCATTTCTGGTCTTAATCGGTTAAGCCACTACTACAACTTCTAGATCCGGCCTTATTTAAGAATCCTTACTCATAAAGTCGGAACCTTTAAGCCTTGGCATGGCTGTAAAGGTCCTTACACTCCTTAACACCTTTCCTTATCAACTCAAAGATCTAGATCTCATGCATGGCTAAACATTCACGTCCAAGATTACATTTTTATGGATCTACAACTCAAAAGGACCAGAAATATGATGGATCTAAGCTAATGGAGACCACTTGCTCATAAAGTCTCCACCTTTGGGACAAAACCCTAGAAAATGGTCCATAAGCATAACACAAGATCTACAAGTCAAGATCCAAACTTTTTACCTTAGAAAGAAGCTTCAGCCTTTGCTAAGCCCGGATCTACACTTGAACACCAGCTACTAGCCTTCACAGTGGACTCTTCTTCTCCTTTGCTACAAGGAAATGGCACCACCAAACTTAGAACACTCAATAAAGGGCTAGGAACGAAGAAGCACTCTCTTAGGGTTTCTTTCTGAGGGATGGTGGCTGAGGAGCCAAGCCATCTCATTCCTTTTATAGCCAACAACATGAATTAGGGTTTTGGGTCTGGACCGATTACGCCCTGCGTAATCCATGGGTACGCCCAGCGTACCTGAGGGACAGCGTGTCCAAATGAGGCGCGCGAGTAGCGCAGCGTACTCCTTGTACGCCCAACGTACTCGCCCAACACAAAGGCCCTAAAATGGAAATCAATTAAAAATGAAGGGTTAAATAAAAGGGTACCTGGATTTCGGGTTGTTACAAAACGACACGCCTAGCTCAGTCTAACAAAGAGAGACGCAGACCCCAGACAGTACCAAATGAAAGGTATGGCTAGCAAGGTCCAAAAATAGAGGATACAGACCCCAGACAGTATCAAATGAAAGATACAGCTAGTAACGTCTAAAACAGAGGATACATACCGCAGACAGTATCAAATGAAAGATACAGCTAGCAAGGTCTAAAAACAGTGTGACTCTAAGAGTGGGTTTCCAGCATACAGTGTAAATTGCTGGTGAAATACCGTTACCTTAAGGCCATGAATTATAAGGTAACCTGGGATACTCGTAACCATACTAACCGACACTAGAGTACCTGATGCCCTGCAAGCGTCTGTAAAATGTGACATTTGTCACCCCTTGGCTTAGTAGGCCATGGACTGTAGCTAGCAGTCAGGGTGCGGGGGTGTCAATCCCATATAGATCTATACACACAATGTACGCTCTCCCTACAGGAGACTCTGGTTACCAACTAGACGACGGAGAAGGCCGTGTCCCAAAGATGCATCCCAAATAGTGGGTAGTGGGTTTCCAATGTAAGTGTTGAACTAGAGGTAGAGACTCATAACTGAACTGACTAGAGTAAAACTATATGGCTATGCTCATATACATAATACATAACTAATGAATCAAACGACCTTCGGATGGACATCCGATCCCACCAGACCACATCTCAACGAAGAAAAGGAAATAGGGCGGACAAGCCTTCCTAAGTCCTTCAATCATTATTTATATGCATCTATACAAGCACAGACATACATCTAAGTACGTTTGAGTGTGTAACAAGTGGAAACATATCGTAAAGTATAACCAAATTGTGATGTATAACCGAATCGTGAAGTATAAGCGTACATTGTGGAATAACCGAATCGTGAAGTATAAGCGTACAGTGTGGAATAACCGAATCGTGAAGTATAAGCGTACCAAATATATGTGTATCACGAAGTGGAAGCGACAACAGGTGGAGTAAGAGCGTCTAACAGGTATAAGTGTATCACGAGGTAGAAACGACAACAAGTGAAGTAGGAGCGTATCGAGTATAAGTGAAGTAGAAGCGTATCGCTAAGTAAGAGTGTAAACAAGTATACACGTTTAACTAAGTAGAAGTATCAACTAAGTAAAAGGATAACCAGGCAGTGGTATATAACGAGTAGGGTATCAAAACATGGAAGAAAAACTTTATACTTAAGAAAATCACGACAGGGTATTCTTTTGTAAAATAAGTTTGAAAATCTTTGGAAAACTCTCATAAATCTGTTTTAAATGAAACATTGATGAAACAACATAAGTAAAAGATTTGAACAAGTGAAAGCATTTTAGAAAAAACATTTATAGTGTCATATCCGATAAAACAGTTTACAGTGTGGTAACTCCTTGTGCATGCGGGTTATCAATCACATGTGATTGATATGATAACTGGCATGTTCAACTTGTATTCCCCTCTATAAAACATGTAAAAACATTTAAAAGGTTCATTCAGGGGTATGAACTCACCTGGTGTAAGTGGATCCGACGAAGGTGCCGGTTGAGTGCTCGGTGTCAAGTAAAGACTTGGACACACTTAGTGACCTATTTAACATATGATAACATACGTTTTCATACAATTAGTATATATAATACCAATTCAACAAGTGTACGCATCCTAAAGTGCGGAAAACACTTTGATTAAGTGTTTGGGGTGTCCCGAGTAACATCTAAGGGTGTGTATGGCTTAGGAATGGAGTTTACTCTTCAAGAGTAAACTCTATATATAGAGTTCACGGCCCTGGGACAACTCCCCATGAGTTTACGTCCATAAACTCATGGTGAGGGTGTTCTAGGATGCTTTAAGGCCTTATATCAATTGTGGAATTTTGCTAGGACCAAATCTATTGTGTTTGAATGGATTTAAGGCACTTATATGGACCAAATGGGAGTTTACGACCCCAACCATGGGAGTTTACGGCCGTAAGCTCCCAAGGACATCTTTCTTGGGTGTTTTAAGGGCTTAAGTGATTGAGAATAAATCCTATGTGTTTTTCCAAGTCAAATGGGGAGTTTAGGGCACCATTTAACCCCTTTATAGGAGTTTACGGCCCAAGTACCCTTTCATGAGGGGTTTACAGCCGTGAACTCCTTATGGAGTTGTTTTAATTGAGTTTAAGGTCCCTAACTTGTTGGTGGTTGATTCTTGAATTTATTCTAAGGCCATTGGTGTGTTTAAGGGCATTTTAAACACTCAAATATGAGTTTACTCCCCATGAAGAGGAGTTTACGGCCCAAGCATGTTCTTGGGCAGTAAACTCATGTTTACTCTTCAAAAACTCGTTTCAAGGTGTTCTAAGTCCGAATATGTAAGCCTAAAAGTCATATCTAAGCCTTAGGGGTAATTTGGAGGGGTTTTGGGGCTTAAAAACCCCATTAAATGGTGTTCACGGCCCAAGAGTGTTCTTGGGCCGTAAACACATGATTTTGTCCCTATTTTATGTTTTAAACTCGAATTTTCAAGCTAGATAAGTTATACAACGAGTTAGGATAGTTTACCTACTCGTTTGGGGCTCGAAACGGACGATTTTGGCTCGAATTTAAGTTGTAGAGAGAGAGAGTGGGGAGAGTGTAAAAAGTCTCTAATGAACTCCACTCACCCTTATATAGGGGTTGGAGTTGGGGCTCAGTGGAAATCTACCCAATACTGCCGTTAAACGGGGCTTTTGGTCGCACCCGATTTAGTGGTCGTAATAAAATTTAACCTTTTTCCAAAATTAATATGGAAATGTAATCTACATGCTTTTACTTTACTTTATTATTGTAGGGTTTCAAAGCACTCCATGGATGATGGCAATGGGCCCCTTTGATGAAATCTAGGTTAAAAGCCCAAGACTTGTCTTTTCCCTATAAATAGTCATGTATTATTCACAATTAGGGTTAAGAGTGAGGCAAAATGTAGCCGCCACGTGAGGTTTCTTATGTAGTGTTAGATTCTTTAGTCTTTGCTGAAAGTGTAATTTATTCCTCATATTTGAATAAATCGAGTGATCATTCGACCTAATCTTCATATTTGTGTTTTTTCTTATTTTCCGCATCTTGTTCATCAAATCTCAATTAGGGTTTTAATCCCAATAAATGGTATCAGATCGGGTCTTTGAAGATCTATTGATTTTTGAAGCATCGGTTCTTGATTTGATGATTTTCTGCACAAATTATCGAAGATTTTTGGTGTTTTGGCGCTTTGGAATCAAGCTTTCTACAAGCTACTGCTACTGTTCATGATGATTTAAGGTGTCCTATTCATCTGGTATTACTTCAATCTAATTCGTATTCGTTTCGCATGTTCTGATTAGATCTGATCAATTCTTGATCTAATATTGTTTTAATTGTTTTGATCCATATTTATTCAGCCGATCCCTTTTTGTTCTTAAGCCCATTATTGTCGCTACCGTTCATTGTTTGGAACGTACATAATCAGGTCTCAATGAAACTTCAGATTCACTAAATTCTCTTGTTCCACTCGATTTTTCTATCCAGAACATCTAATGTTTTTGTTCCAGTTTATCAATCTTAGTTGCTTTATCAATTCGATTTTGTGATTCAATAATATTTTGAATCTCAATTTTTTGATTGGCTCTTGTAATCAATTCTAATTCGATTGATGTAGATGAAAATTTTGTTGATTTTTGATGAAAATCTAACTGGATGAGTGTAGTTTATCGTGTCTTCAGTTATGATTTAATTTGTGGATGAAATTGAAAGATTCTCGAAATTTTCTTTGAGATATAGAACTGATGAAGAACATGGCGATTGTTGATCTGAAAATTAATCTATGTTTTGAGGTTTGTTGTTTATTGTCTTCCGAATCGATGATGGTTTTCTAATCGGAATGAATCGAGTTGCTATAACAGTCGGATTCCATGTTGGTTATCGTGATACTGAGTTTGGTATTCACTGTGTTCGGAATTGATTTAAACTCAAGTTCGCAATTGCCAAGTGGGTCATGGAATCGGTGCTTAAAACAATCGGAATAAACTGGATTCACAATCGGAAAAGATGTTTGAGGATTCGGGTTTAATATGTAAGGCGACTCGAAATCAGTATATCACTTAGAATCAGAATGGTTGTGTGTTTTTATTCGCAATTGATGGTCAACTCTGAAATTGTGGTTTTCTTTTGAATGGTGTTCTCATCTGTTCGCAAATTGGTGATTCACAATTCTTATGGTTTGCAGTATAACGAGTCTTGCAATCGGAATTATTTGATTCAGAATGAACTGTTGATTTGTGATCGGAAGTATGATCGGTTGATTTGGGATGAACGGTCTTGGAATTGGAATTATGACTGCACTCGGATTCGGAATTCTAATCATGTGCTCGGAACAAAAGTAGATGGAATTGATTGGAATCGTAATTGTAGTTTCGTATGCGAACACTTGTATGAGTCGCCATTCCAGTTACTTTCACAGAAGCTTTATTCATGAAGATGACTCAAGTTTCATTTTTGGTCCCTGGAGCTTCAACGATTTGACACTTTTGGACCCTGTTGTTTTCACAGCTTGGCAATTTTTGCTCAAATTCATAAATTGTTACAAATCAAAGATAAATGATGCATAATTACTTTTTCAGTCCCTGTCTTTCAGCAAGTGACAGTTTTTGCCCAATATTTAGAAAAGTTAACAAATTTGAGGGCCGGTGAACAGTTTTGAATTTTTTTTAACGCACAAGTTTTCTGTGAACAAAAAAAATAAAGATTCCATCAAGTCTTGGCGATTCGGAAAGTCGTTTTTCATGATAACGTCAAATTTTCACGACTTTTTTCGAATTTTATACATCATTGTGTATATCATTTTGTCGCGGGGGAGCTTAGTAAATTTTTATCCATTCAAGATCATTCTCATGACCATTTGAAGGCTTTATAATCATGTTTTTGATTATAAATCGGGGGAGAATTTGGTATGATCATTCGAAATTGGATTTTTAACTTTTCAAATTTGAAGATTTTTGATAAAGCTCGTGGTAGAATTATGAAGGTAGCTTTTACAGTGGAAGTTCTTCATCGAGCTCTGCTAAAGCTTTTACAGAGAAGTATCCTTTACAGCGGAAGTTCTTTATCGAGCTCTGCTAAGGACTTGTTATATCTCCGACTTCTAGTATTTTCTCGATCAAGTGGCATTATGAATCTTAAAATTTGGGTTGTTACATGATATTTTTTTGATGCCTTATATCATTAGCTTATTTGAAGATCATTGTGACTTGGAGGGGGAGCTCTTCAAAGACAAGAAGTGATTCGGTTTCTTTGTTCTGAAATGGGTTTTTATGGCGGGCTTGGTTTTCATGAAGATTTTTTTGGGATTACATTCGAAAATGAAGTTTAAAGACATTACTTCAGTGCTTGATTTATATATCCTGGAGCCCATGTTTGAAGACTATTGAAGAATCAAGATTCGTGGATTGCTTCATCTATTCCTCGTTGCAAGATCTTTTTATTCGCTAGATGCTTGTTTTGGAAGTTAAAGCATTGTCATCCATTCCATACTTTGAGGGGGAGATTGTAGGGTTTCAAAGCACTCCATGGATGATGGCAATGGGCCCCTTTGATGAATTCTAGGTTAAAAGCCCAAGACTTGTCTTTTCCCTATAAATAGTCATTTATTATTCACAATTAGGGTTAAGAGTGAGGCAAAATGTAGCCGCCACGTGAGGTTTCTTATGTAGTGTTAGATTCTTTAGTCTTTGCTGAAAGTGTAATTTATTCCTCATATTTGAATAAATCGAGTGATCATTCGACCTAATCTTCATATTTGTGTTTGTTCTTATTTTCTGCATCTTGTTCATCAAATCTCAATTAGGGTTTTAATCCCAATAATTATGACGAATAACGACATAGAATATAAATAAATAAAACATTTATTAATTTGACGACATCTTATTAACGGAACTTTTATACAGTGGAATATTCCGTCAACGGTAACGGGGTAATGTAACGGAATAAACTTGGGTTGTCACATATCTGCAGTTGGATTAAGAGCTCCAGCAGGTAAAAAGATTGAACCTTTATGCTTATTTACTTTAGATCTAGACATTTTAGCTTTATGAAGGTCTTTTGGTCCCTAGATTTCCCATGTTGATTCATGTGAAGTTATAGACGAAATAAGTTCTCCTTTCATACGTTTTGAGAGGCCTTAAGTGATAAAAATCGGTTCTGTTTAGCTAAACTTGATCTATGCATGTGATAAGAAGGTCTTAATGGGTTAAAACTATGAGTTAAGGACTTTTTGGACGTCCAAAGTGATAAATTCTGGAACTTTATGATTCTATGGCATATTTGGTCGATGGTTCTGGAATATGGGTTCAAGAGCTCAACCCATTAAGCACTTATTAAGACCTTGGTAAATCCCCGCGTAAGATCTGTACGCGCAACGTACGTGGTCAGCGGTCCCGATGATGGTCAAAGAAGAACTACGCTACGCCCAGCGTAACTGGGAGGTACGCCCCGCGTACGCTCCCTGTTGGACTTTTAGCTTGTGGGCTTTATGCTTTGGACCGGTTATGGGTCAATTGGGTTAATCCCTTAATGGCTATGGATTTGATGTTGTTTGGGCCAGGTTGGACTTGTAGGTTTCGTGTAGGCCCAATAGAGTGATGGGCCCAATTTAATAAATTGGGCCAATAATAGATTTAGACAATTCGGGTCTTGTTGATTTATTTGTATTCTTTATCTCTCGGTTGAGGGTATCGAGCGTAGCAGTTGAAGACTCTCAGTTCAGTTCTGCACAATCGCTAGGTGAGTTCTCCTCACTATACTAACAGGGTCTACGACACTAGGTCGGTCCCTTGGGATTTTATCCCGGAGTTAGTATGTGTTCCATATTCATGATCAGTTGGATTGGTACCTTGATGAATAGAATGTTGCTATGTTTAGTAGTTTGTATGATCTGTGCTTTGTAGCACCTGGTTCCTGGTACGTAAATCTTATTTGGGTATTTTCCATTTTTAGCCTTGGACTCGGTGAGTCATAGGTCCGACTCGCTGAGTAGACACGGGACCTGGGACACGTTTAAGTTGGCGACTCGGCGAGTCACCGCTGTTGGATGAAACCCTAAGTTTCAGGGGTTTGCACCCTATTTAAGCCTCATGTCCGCCCCAAGCCAGCCCCCTTTCACCCTCAGAAGCCCTCCTTACATTCTAACTCTTGTTCTTGTGAGTTTGAGACATTTTAGTGTGTGTTCTTGAATATTTTGAGAAGGAAGTGGAGTAGATCAAGAGGAAGGGAAGGAAGCCAAGCACCTTAGTGTCCTCTCAGTGATTTCTTGGAGGTAAAACTCGTTTTCCCTCTGTTTCTATGCTTGTTACTCCATTAAAGTCCTTCTTGAGCCCTTCCCCAAGCTTGCATGTGCAATATACTTTGTAATAAGCTGATTGGCCTCTAGATCTAGGCATGGTTGAGCTCCAGGAGCTCAGATCTACTGACTTTATGGACCCATATTGCATAAAGACCCTAGATCTACTCATTTGGTGCATTTTGAACCCTAAAACTCTCATTGGTGAATATCTACACGTAAAGTTGGAAACTTTACGTGTTATTCATGCTCTAGGAACCCAGATCTGTGGATAGCATACGCTGGATTCAAGCAAAATCGACCATTTAGAGACTGCATGGAAACGACTCGGCGAGTCGTTCATCTGACTCGGCGAGTCTGCTCGCGAGTCTCCGAGTTGTCCCCTTTTCGTTGTGTCGAGTGTGAGTAGTGAGTCACGGGGTGTGACTCAGTGAGTTGGAAGCCGAACTCATCCATGAAGGAACTCGGCGAGTCATTGCCCTGACTTGGCGAGTTCAAGGCAATCTCCTTAGATCAAGAACAGACTCGGCGAGTTGTTCATACAACTCGGCGAGTCGCAGCATGAGTGTTCATCGGATGAAGATGAACTCACGAGTTGTTCATACAACTCGGCGAGTCTCAGCATAAGTGTTCTTCGGATGAAGACGAACTCGGCGAGTTGTTCATACAACTCGGCGAGTAGGATGAAGGACTTGAACCTCAGTTTGGAAGAAGAACTCGTCGAGTCAACGCCTACCTCGACGAGTAGGGACGGGATTCAGGTCAATCGAGTGGATAGGGACTCGGCGAGTTAGAGAGCCAACTCTGCGAGTCGGGTCAACTGAAAGTTGACTCTGACTTTGACTTATGACATGATCAGGGGTAAAATGGTCATTTTACCCAAATGACAGTTAGCAATAATTGATTGAGTATGTTGTGGGAATTGCAGCCGGAGGATTTCCGGAGAAGCAGCAACGGCAGTAGTCAGTCAGTTCCCGACCAGATCAGCAGCTACTTGGAGGTGAGTTACCTTCCAGTAGCAGTGGGTCTACAGCCACAATGTCGGCCCGCCAGTAGGAGTCGAATGTTAGATGATTGTCTTTGTGATGTCATCTAGGTTTGCTACTACCCGATATGTTGTATGCTAGCATGACATGTGTTATGTGATAGAAATAGAGATCGGTTGTTAGGACCGAAAGGTAGTACAGACACCCCAGAAATGTCTGACAGTATGTGATGATATGTTTGCATGCTGGCTTGTATGTTATATGCGATAGAGGTAGGAGGAGGGGACTAGTCCCCGAGGATCGGTTGTCAGGACCGACGGGTAGTCAGCACCCCAGAATAGCTTGACACGGGTAGTCAGCACCCCATAATGGCTTGACACGGGTAGGACGACACCCCAGAATGGCCGCACGGGTAGTCGGCGCCCCAGAATGGTCGTACCGGGTAGTCGGGCACCCCAGAATAGCCTGGCAGTATGTGCATTATGTGTTTGTTGGGTATGTGGTACGATGGGGGAACTCACTAAGCTTTGTGCTTACGTTTTTCAGTTGTTGTTTCAGGTACCTCTTCAGCCAAGGGGAAGGAGCAGGTGCGGTAGCGGCTCATCACACACACACACACTCCTTGATTCCGCATTTATGAGTTTACATTGGGATTAATACTCTGATATTTTGGTTGTATAACTGTGTTGGATTTCAAATTCGGTTTTCGATGTGAAATGGTTTAATTAAGCAATGTTTAAATTATTAATGTTTTCTAAAGTAATGTTTTAAAAACGAAATTTTTGGTCGTGAAAATTGGGTCGTTACAAGTTGGTATCAGAGCCCTGGTTTGAGGAATTCGGACACACCTTCGGGGGTGTCTGAACTCAAATCGAGGGATTAAAATATTTTCTAAAAGAAAATGTTTTCTAAAAATTGAGAAAGGAGTTTTGAGAAAGAACGAAGTGTGTGATGTGCGTGACCGGCCGATCTCAAGTAAGTATTCCCCAAAGTACCCATACAAGTTTATGTTATGTTTATCAGCTTTTGTAGAACAACATGCTAGAATAGGACTAAGGATCTAGGAGTGATGCCTTATGTGCCTGCTTTATGTGTTTCAGCTGTATGAGAATTGCATGCTAGTATTGAGTAGACAACAAGTAGGATAGCCTGATTAGGTTATGCCTGATGGTATGAGCTTAGCATTGTATGCTAGTACAGTTCCTATAAGCAGATAGAGTTGAATGAGATTGTTCCCTTAGTTCGAATGCTTCTTGCTTTGTGCTTTGTGGGACTCTGAGTGGTGGGAGTTAGCCATTAGGTGAATACGTCACGTCACATGTGATCAGGGTTGAATAATCTTAGAGTGTTGGATTTGGCCCTATTGCGCAACTCTCGTTTGAGTCTAACCGTTGTAGGGATGAGCCTGTTACTCGAAGAATTATCCGAGCCTCACCACATGTGATGGTGTTCAGGTAATGGTTAATTGGCACTACTAAGGGGCCTTTAGCAGCTGAGGACCTGGTAGGGTGGAGCCTGAGATTTCCCTAGGGCAAGCCTAGGATGAGTATAGTAGTGATCAGCCGTAGTGGAAGGGATCTGGTGGAGTCGAGGCTGTCCTTGAAGAAGGTACGGATAGATGTGGAAGGTAGTATGGGCCCGTACTACTGAAAGCAGAGGATCCGTACCCGAACCAAGGAAGGCTAAGATAAGACCAGGGAACTTGTAAGTAGTTGTGATCCCTCAGGAAGTATCAGTATCACTAATGTTTGTTATTATGTATTGCAGAATGGTGGTACTTCGATCGAGGCCGATAGATGGTGGATCAAGAGAGGGGTCAGGTTCGGGATCAGGTTCTGAGCCGGTAGATGAGGGACTACGCAAGTTCATCGCGTCAGAGATCACCAGGGGTATCCTTGAGTCGACCCCCATTATCTTCGGGTCGATCAAGGAAGGGATCATCGAGTTGATGGAGGATCGCCTCAGGGCATTCAGGAGTGACATGGCATCTGGCCAGTCGGGATCTCGCACGCTGTCCTTTAAGGACTTCAGGGGCAGTGGTGCGCCGGATTTCCATGGGGTGAAAGACCCCATTGCTGCCAGGCGATGGATTGCAGACATCGAGTCTGCACAGTTAACTAGCTTCTGCCCCGAGGGGTCGAAGGTGAGGTATGCAACAGGGTGTTTACGGGACCGAGCTCGAGATTGGTGGGAGTCAGTGGGTGACTCATTGGGAGCCTCAACTATCGAGGCTATGACCTGGTCGGACTTCATGACCAGGTTCAGGGCGGAGTTTGCGCCGGTTGTCGAGCTTCAGCAGCTGGCCAGGGAGTTTTTGGACATGAGACAGACGACGAAGACTGTGGCGGAGATCACCGCCAAGTTCCGGGAGAGGGCACTGCTGGTGCCCCAGTATGCAGGCGATGAGGACATGAAGAGGACCCGCTATCACGACATGCTCCGAGCTGATATCCGGAAGCACGTTAGTTTTTCAGCTTGCCCCACCTTGGACTCCATGATTGCCAGGGCGAGGGAGAGGGAGATAGATTTGGAGCACATCCGGAAACAAAAGGCAGAAGAGGGTCAGTCAGGAGGGGCTTCGGGGAAGAAGCCCAAGGGATCAGATGGTAGGCCGAAAGGCCAGTCAGGACCGAGCCGCTGCAGGAAATGCGGCAGGCCGCACGAGGGGGCGTGCAGGTTGGGATCATCAGGCTGCTACAAGTGCGGCAAGTCTGGGCACTATAGCATGGATTGCACTACTCCGGCAGCAGTTATTCAGACGTCTGAGTTGCAGTGTTTCCACTGCAACCAGAGGGGCCACAAGAAGGCCAATTGCCCCCAGTTGACAGTTTTAGCGCCAGTAAAGGCGCTAGCTCCAGCGACCCTGCAGATCACGGATGGCCGGCAGGGCAAGGCAGAGGCTCCAGTAGTGAGGAGCCGGGCATTTCAGCTGACTACCGAGGAGGCACGCACCGCACCCGATGTGGTGACGGGTATGATTCTTTTCCCTCTATTTTATTTTATGATGTTATGTTATTGATATGTGCTATGTGTGTATATGTATGCATTAGGATCGTTCCATGTGAACGGCATCCCAGTTCAGGTGTTGTTCGATTCGGGTGCATCCCGATCATTTGTTTCCCTTGCGCTTAGCAAGAAGTTTCCTGAGTCCTCGGGCGAGTTAGATTGCCCTTTGGAGGTAGAGATTGTTGATGACCGATCGGTGCGGGCATCGATGGTGTTTCGGGATTGCGTATTGCGTTTGTTTGAGGAGCGTTATTTGGTAGACTTGGTTCCCATTCCGTTGCGTGGGAACAAGGTGATTATAGGCATGGATTGGTTGAGCCCCAACGGGGCGGTGATAGATTGCGCGCAGCAGCTAGTGCGAGTCAGGACCCCAAGTGGGGGAGAGTTAGTGATTCATGGCGAGAGGCCACAATGTGGACCCTCAGTCTGTTCGGCAGCGAGGGCTAGACGATACCTTCAGCAGGGATGCACAGGATATGTCGCGTACGTGATGGATACCCGGGACGCGGGTAAGGCGACGGTGAGCGAGGTTCCGGTGGTGCGAGATTTCGCAGATGTTTTTCCAGAGGAGCTTCCTGGGATACCTCCGGAGCGACAGGTTGAGTTTATGATTGACCTCGTTCCTGGTGCAACTCCGATAGCCAAGGCACCATATCGGTTGGCTCCTCCTGAGATGCAGGAGTTGTCTACACAGCTGCAGGAGCTGTTAGACAAGGGATTCATTCGACCGAGCAGTTCACCCTGGGGAGCCCCGATTTTATTCGTGAAGAAGAAGGACGGGTCGCATCGGATGTGTATAGATTACCGAGAGCTGAACAAGATAACGGTGAAGAACCGTTACCCACTCCCGAGGATTGATGACCTCTTTGACCAGCTTCAGGGAGCATCTTGGTTCTCCAAGATTGATTTGCGTTCGGGTTATCATCAGATGAGGGTCAGGGAGGAGGATACGCAGAAGACCGCGTTTCGGACGCGCTATGGCCATTATGAATTCGTGGTGATGCCGTTTGGGCTCACCAATGCTCCTGCCGCGTTCATGGACCTCATGAACCACGTATGTAGACCGATGCTGGATCGGTCTGTGATAGTCTTTATCGACGACATTTTGGTTTATTCCAAGACACAGGAGGAGCATCTGCGAGAGGTATTGGAGACCCTAAGGAGGGAGAGCTTGTATGCCAAGTTCTCCAAGTGTGAGTTTTGGTTGCGCGAGGTGCAATTTCTCGGACACCTTGTCAACCAGAACGGGATTCTGGTCGATCCGGCCAAGGTCGAGGCCGTGATGAGATAGGAGGTTCCGAAGTCTCCATCTGAGATTCGGAGTTTCCTAGGATTGGCAGGCTATTATCGGAGATTCATTCAGGACTTCTCCAAGATAATCGTACCCCTGACGCGGCTGACAAAGAAAGTCGTAGTCTTTCGGTGGGGACCCGAGCAGCAGGCTGCGTTTGAGACGCTGAGACGGAGATTGTGTGAGGCGCCGATCTTAGCCCTGCCAGAGGGTGTAGAGGATTTTTTGGTTTATTGTGACGCGTCCATTTCCGGGTTGGGCGCGGTACTGATGCAGAGGGGGCATGTCATTGCCTACGCTTCAAGGCAGCTCAAGCCTCACGAGGCGAACTACCCGACGCATGATTTGGAGTTGGGGGCGGTGGTTTTTGCCCTCAAGATTTGGCGACATTACCTCTACGGGGTTCGGTGTACCATCTACACGGACCACAAGAGTTTGAGGTACCTCATGGATCAGCAGAATCTGAACATGAGGCAGCGTCGGTGGTTGGACGTGGTGAAAGATTATGATTGTGAGATCCTTTACCACCCAGGGAAGGCCAACGTGGTGGCCGATGCGCTTAGCTGCAAGGCGACGCCGATCAGGGATATTTGCATGAGGATGACCGTAGTGACTCCCCTGTTGGAGCAGATTCGGGAGGCTCAACAGGAGGCTATCAAGGAGGAACATCGGAAGAGCGAGCGTGTGGTGGGTCAGGTTTCCTCATTCAATTATGATAGCCGAGGGCTATTGACACTACACCGTAGGGTGTGGGTGCCGTATCACGGAGGTGTACGCCAAATCTTGATGGAGGAGGCGCACAAGTCCCGATTCTCTATTCATCCCGGGGCGACGAAGATGTATAGGGACCTTCGTCCAGATTATTGGTGGCCCTGCATGAAGCGGGATGTGGCATGGTACGTTGAGCGGTGCTTGACCTGCAAGAAGGTCGAGGCCGAACATCAGAGACCGCATGGCAAGATGCAGCCGTTGGACATCCTATTGTGGAAATGGGAAGATATCACGATGGATTTTATCACGAAGCTTCCTAGGACCGCGTGTGGAGTGGACTCGATTTGGGTCATCGTGGATCGATTGACCAAGAGTGCTCACTTTATCCCGATTCAAGAGAGCATATCGGCCAAGAAATTGGTCGACATCTATATCAGGGAGATCGTGGCGCGGCACGGGGTGCCCGTATCGGTTATCTCGGACAGGGATGTGCGTTTTACTTCCAGGTTTTGGAAGAGATTTCATGACGAGTTGGGCACTCGTTTACATTTTAGCACCGCCTTTCACCCGCAGACGGATGGTCAGAGCGAGCAGACCATCCAGACTTTGGAAGATATGTTGCGGGCATGCGTGCTAGATTTCGATGGTAGCTAGGATACCTATCTTCCCTTGGTCGAGTTCTCATACAACAACAGCTATCACGCGAGTATTGACCGTCCCCCATTTGAGATGTTGTACGGTCGGAGGTGCAGGACCCCGATATGCTGGGGTGAAGATGGTCAGAGAGTCATGGGGAGCACCGAGGTGGTGCTCAAGATGACCGAGAGGATCCAGCAGGTTCGGAGCAGGCTTCAGACCGCGCAGAGTCGGCAGAAGAGTTACGCCGACAAGCGCCGATCCGACCTGGACTTCCAGGTTGGGGATATGGTTCTCCTGAAGGTGTCGCCTTGGAAAGGCGTCATTCAATTCAGGAAGCGGGGCAAGTTGGGCCCGAGATTCATCAGACCGTTCAGGGTTGTAGCCCGAGAGGGCAAGGTGGCGTATAGGCTGGACCTGCCAGTCGAGCTCAGCCAGATCCACAACACTTTCCATGTTTCTCAGTTGCGGAAGTGCCTAGTGGACGATTCAGCAGTAGTGCCTTTGGAGGATATACAGGTGGATGACAGTCTGAATTACATTGAGCGCCCAGTCGCAATCCTCGATAGGAAGTCGAAGGATTTGAGGAACAAGAGGACGGAGCTAGTGAAGGTGCAATGGCAGCACCGCAAGGGTTCTGAATGGACGTGGGAGCCGGTGGACGAGATGATGGAGCATTACCCCGAGCTGTTTCAGGAGAGCAACAAACTTTGAGGACGAAGTCTAAAATAAGTGGGGGAGATTTGTAGCACCTGGTTCCTGGTACGTAAATCTTATTTGAGTATTTTCCATTTTTAGCCTTGGACTCGGCGAGTCATAGGTCCGACTCGCCGAGTAGAGACGGGACCCGGGACACGTTTAAGTTGGCGACTCGGCGAGTCCATATCCTAGACTCGGTGAGTCACTACTGTTGGATGAAACCCTAAGTTTCAGGGGTTTGCACCCTATTTAAGCCTCATGTCCGCCCCAAGCCAGCCCCCCTTCACCCTCAGAAGCCCTCCTTACATTCTAGCTCTTGTTCTTGTGAGTTTGAGACATTTTAGTGTGTGTTCTTGAAGATTTTGAGAAGGAAGTGAAGTAGATCAAGAGGAAGGGAAGGAAGCCAAGCACCTTAGTGTCCTCTCAGTGATTGCTTGAAGGTAAAACTCGTTTTCCCTCTGTTTCTATGCTTGTTACTCCATTAAAGTCCTTCTTGAGCCCTTCCCCAAGCTTGCATGTGCAATATACTTCGTAATAAGCTGATTGGCCTCTAGATCTAGGCATGGTTGAGCTCCAGGAGCTCAAATCTACTGACTTTATGGACCCATATTGCATAAAGACCCTAGATCTACTCATTTGGTGCATTTTGAACCCTAAAACTCTCATTGGTGAATATCTATACGTAAAGTTGGAAACTTTACGTGTTATTCATGCTCTAGGAACCCAGATCTGTGGATAGCATAAGCTGGATTCAAGCAAAATCGACCATTTAGAGACTGCATGGTAACGACTCAGCGAGTCGTTCATCTGACTCGGCGAGTCTGCTCGCGAGTCTCCGAGTTGTCCCCTTTTCGTCGTGTTGAGTGTGAGTAGTGAGTCACGGGGTGTGACTCAGTGAGTTGGAAGTCGAACTCATCCATGAAGGAACTCGGCGAGTCATTGCCCTGACTCGGCGAGTTCAAGGCAATCTCCTTAGATCAAGAACAGACTCGGCGAGTTGTTCATACAACTCGGCGAGTCGCAGCATGAGTGTTCATCGGATGAAGATGAACTCACGAGTTGTTCATACAACTCGGCGGGTCTCAGCATAAGTGTTCTTCGGATGAAGACGAACTCGGCGAGTTGTTCATACAACTCGGCGAGTAGGATGAAGGACTTGAACCTCTGTTTGGAAGAAGAACTCGTCGAGTCAACGCCTAACTCGACGAGTAGGGACGGGATTCAGGTCAATCGAGTGGATAGGGACTCGGCGAGTTGGAGAGCCAACTCTGCGAGTCGGGTCAACTGAAAGTTGACTCTGACTTTGACTTATGACATGATCAGGGGTAAAATGGTCATTTTACCCAAAGGACAGTTAGCAATAATTGATTGAGTATGTTGTGGGAATTGCAGCCGGAGGATTTTCGGAGCAGCAGCAGCGGTAGTAGTCAGTCAGTTCCCGACCAGATCAGCAGCTACTTTGAGGTAAGTTACCTTCCAGTAGCAGTGGGTCTACGGCCACAATGCCGGCCCGCTAGTAGGAGTCGTGTGTTAGATGATTGTCTTTGTGATGTCATCTAGGTTTGCTACTACCTGATATGTTGTATGCTAGCATGACATGTGTTATGTGATAGAAGTAGAGATCGGTTGTTAGGACCGAAGGGTAGTACAAACACCCCAGAAATGTCTGATAGTATGTGATGATATGTTTGCATGCTGGCTTGTATGTTATATGCGATAGAGGTAGTAGGAGGGGACTAGTCCCCGAGGATCGGTTGTCAGGACCGACGGGTAGTCAGCACCCCAGAATAGCTTGACACGGGTATTTAGCACCCTAGAATGGCTTGACACGGGTAGGACGACACCCTAGAATGGCCGCACGGGTAGTCGGCGCCCCAGAATGGCCGTACCGGGTAGTCGGGCACCCCAGAATAGCCTGGCAGTATGTGCATTATGTGTTTGTTGGGTATGTGGTACGATGGGGGAACTCACTAAGCTTTGTGCTTACGTTTTTCAGTTGTTGTTTCAGGTACCTCTTCAGCCAAGGGGAAGGAGCAGGCGCGGTAGCGGCTCATCACACACACACACACACACTCCTTGATTCCGCATTTATGAGTTTACACTGGGATTAATACTCTGATATTTTGGTTGTATAACTGTATTGGATTTCAAATTCGGTTTTCGATGTGAAATGGTTTAATTAAGCAATGTTTTAATTATTAATGTTTTCTAAAGTAATGTTTTAAAAACGAAATTTTTGGTTGTGAAAATTGGGTCGTTACATGCTTAGTGTGTGATTATGTGCTATTATTGTCGACATACATGGATGGGTTGGGTTGAGGCGGTGTCCTGCTTTGTGTGGTTCAGGTACATCAGTTGACCATAGAAATGCGAAGGCGTGACGTACACATCCCCATTTTTTTATGATTTTGGATTTCTGGGAACTCTGATATGAAAACATTTTGAAACCAATTAGAACTTGTTGATGTTTGGATAACTTTTATTTGTGTAAAAATGGTTTTTGGAAAGTTTAAATTTCTTCAAAAAAATTTGGGTTATTACAAAAAGAACAACACACATGTCGGTAATTCAAATACTTACACACAAGACATACACGCATATCACACACTCACTATTTGAAAACAATTTGAAAAATCAGTAGCTTCTTTTAAATTATTAAATGTTAATATTCTGAATTAAAAACAATAATAACAAATGTGAAATGACCATATATAAAGTTAGAATATACAAATAGACATTCATGATTTCAAAACTTAAAGCATTACCATCCGTTCAACATTCACCTTTATAAAATGACTTTAATATTTTATTGATTTAAATGTATTTATATGTATTATTAACAATATTAATAATAACAAATTTAAAAAATGGTATACTTATTTATAATAATAATAATAATAATAATAATAATAATAAGGTTTTTGTTTGCAGAAAAACCATAATATTTTTTGTTTTTGCAGAAAAGTCCCAATATTTTATGTCAATTTATGAAATAGTCTCAAATTAATTTGTTACCGGTTCCAACCAGTCAAAAATGGTCAAAATGCAAACTTTTGCCGGTTTTTGGGACTTTTGCGTAAACAAAAATTAGTTTATGACTAAAACATAAACCAGACCAAAATTTTAGGACTTTATTGGAGATTTCCCATTTATTTTTAAAAATTTTCAAACTTTTCATACTAGTTTGTTTTTTTGAAGTTCTCATATTTATATAAAAAAGACTGAAATTTATTATTAAAAAAAGATAAAATTTCATAATTGGTTTATGTGATTTTCAAAAATATCATTTCCAAGATAATTATTAAAAGCATCACACTCTAGGTCCTTATAATTTTAAAATATAATATGGTTGATCTTTATAGCTAACACTATTAAAAACAATGGTTAGTGTATCAATAAAATAACTAATTAATCGCTCTTTATGTTTTTTTTGTCATTTTACTTTATTTTCTTCTCTTATTAACCCAATGAGTCTCTAATTCTATACATCTTCAAACTAAATTTTAAAATCAAAAGAAAATCTCATAATTGGTTTATGTGATTTTCAAAAGAAAATTTCATAATTGGTTTATATGATTTTCAAAAATATAATTTTCAAGATAACTATTAAAAGCATCACATCGTAGGTCCTTACAGTTTCAAAATATTACATTATTGATCCTTATAGCTAATTCTTATAAAAACTATGGTTAAGTACCAATAAAATGATCAATTTACCGCTCTTTATTTCTTTTGTTGTTTTAATTTATTTTCTTCTCTTACTAATCCAAAGAGTCCCCACTCCTTACACATCTTTAAACTAAGTTTTTCTTTTAAAACATTCATTTTTCCATAAAGATAGAATTACCAAATTTTTTAAAATTGTATCATAAAAACAATATATCATAATAATCATAAAATAACATAAGTCTTACAAACATAATCATTAGTGATGTGCATGCGACATAGACAAGTTGGAGCTTTATTACTGCCAGAAGCATAACTTGAAAAACATTTAATTCACAAATGTAATTATAAATCTTAGTGAGGTCCTCAAAATATCACATATCATAATACACATACAATGTATACAAACAATGCTCTTAGCTCTGGTATCGATCCACCATCAACCTTGGGTATCTAGGCTCTCGGCTCCGATGTTGATCCACCATCAACCCCTGAGCATCTCGACTCTCAACTTTAGTGTTGATCCACCATCAACCTCTCAACATAATATGTCTACATATCATACAATCAAATAGTCAAAAAATCACGCAATCAAGTACACTTACACCATAACATACAGAGGATATATATTGTAACATATAATATAGTAAGATAATTCACCTGAACCGAAAAACTGGAGAATCACAACTACGTACACAACCTCGCAAGAACCGTCTCACGAACCACCTAGACGACAATCAGAGGTCAATCCTCATTTTATAGTTCAATCCCTAAAGTTTGACCAAAAGTCAAACTGGTCAAAGAATCTAGCACGAAGAGGATCAAGACTTTTGACAACGGTAGTTTGGCATCTTGGTCAGATCTTAACCATGATGTATTTTTATTAGCTATGATGCAACTCGGAGTTGTTGATTTTCTTGCATTCAGTGGAGTATGCAAGCCATGAAGATCTGTTGCACTCTCTAATAGGAACAAGTTTATGGCCTCGAAACACCCATGTCCATATCTATCTCTACTAATGCTAATGAGAAAGAGTGTTACTTAGAGGACCTTGAAGGAAGAAAGTTCAAAACTATTCTTCCTCATTATGCTAATATGACATGTACTGGGGTAACTTGTGGTTACTTGATCTTCCTTGGTATGAAAACCCTTGACTTTTGGCTTCTGAATCCTATCACAAGGAATGAACTTCGTTCCCTTTATGTCCCCTTGAAACTCTCTATTGTTTATGAAAGTGGGAAGGCTATCCTTGTCTTTTCACCTTTAGTATTCGGGTGGGTGTTTGTTATATTAAATAGACACAACAATCAAATATGGTTTTCTATAGCGGGTAAAAAAGAATGGACTCAAGTCTCCACCTCTTCACGAATCCTTCATTTACATGGTTTCAAAGGGAAAATATATATATCATAGACGCCCTTTATAGTTTATATGAAATGATACTCTTTCCAAAGCCCAAATTGAAGTTACTTGAACTAAATAATTCTCCCAAGCCAGTCATTTTTGCACATTCCGTTGAAAATCTTTATGTGGTTGAGTTGATGAAAAGACAAAATCAAAGATCAGAACATCCATATGAGTTTCATGAATTAGATTTTGGTGAAACGAAATGTGTGTCACTTAAATTGAGACAAGAAGAATTTACACTCTTTCATGATAACCGAAAGACTCAACTTGTTGTTATACCAGAGTCTTGGCTTGACATTAGCTCACAATACATGAAATATGTGAGATACGTGAGATATGATGGCACTGACAAAGGTGGAAATGCAAGTACTTTTATGTAAACATGTGGTATTGCTTCCATGATTTTCTGGATGTTAATTGCATACATGAATGATGACTTATTAATACGTTTATCTTTGTTTTTATGGTGGATTAAACATAATTCATGTAGATACTAAAATTGGGGATGTTTTTGATTTATTTGTGTTATTTTGGTTAAATTTGATTTTGTGTGATGGTGATTGAGTTACACTAGATCAATTTGCTTGTCAATGTCAATAAATGTGGCATGTCACACACAATGTCGGAATATGCATTTCATAATCTAACATGTAAACGAGCACCTGATTTATGGCAATGGTCATCAACTCACCTAGGTTTCGAAGTCTTGACTCTTGAATCTTGTAGACTAAGGAGTTGTTTAATAACCCTCTTAATTATTCAACTAAGAGAGTACCTCTTAATCATTCAACAATCAAAGTGTTAGTTACAAGTTACAGACTCCTCTAAACATCTAAACAGTCAATGAATCAAAAGCCTTGAGAGTCTCTGAATGATTAAGCAATCTTACATTCTCTTAACTATTAAGAGGTTGGAACCATTTAGTTCAACATTCATTGTGGTTTACCAAATAGTATATAAAATGTTACCTTCCAAACTCTACACTTGCCAAATAAAAATACATGACAAGTACTCGTCACAAGCCATTCCAATCACCATATTTAGGTTGTTTGTATCATTTACAATCCATATTGATATCAACCTAATTTTGCTATCTTCTAGTAACATACGTTTTGACTTGTATATTACAATTGCCAGATAGTTGCCTCATATGTTTAGACATTCCAAATACCATTTTAGACATAATTCAAGCCTTTAACGAACCACCATTTAGTAACTTTGACATCATTTTTACCAGTTATAACATTTTACTTTCAAATTGGTAATTCACTTCAAAACTTGATATGATTACTAATTATGTCAAATTAGTTAATTTTTAGCAATTATTCACCTCAACACATTACATAAATTTTGACATAATTATGCATAATCTTCAAATATGTGATATCAATCCAATTTGCATAAAATAATATATTTAATTAATGCAAGGAGATTAATGGTGTTACATGAACAACAAATGTGAGTTTAATAAAAAAAAATTAACATTTAAACCGACTAGACCTACAATAGCTTATCAAAATAGTTTTTTATCGAACAAAAAATATGAATTTAATGGTAAACGATGTACAAATATAAGAAAGTAACTGAATGTGTACAAAATTGATAGTTCGTTACCTTATAAAGTCGATGTGCTAATAAACACTTTTTACCATTATACAACACCAGGGTCAAATTTTAACCAGTTTCTACAAGGATATACCAACACAAACTTGGTTCAAAATGTTATTTGCTAATTGCAAATTAAAAAAAAATGATTACACACGACAATTTAAACCCTGAGGAATATTGCAAATGGTTGATATACCTGTTTTCAGTCTTGTTGAAGGTCTGATGAAATATCCAACTACTAAATAGCCATGTGTGTGTGTGTGTGTTCATATCTGGCCATTCATTTGAAAAACTTCGTGACACTATCAAACAAATTTAGAGCCTTGAGCTCACCCTTCTTCATATCCCTTAATTTTCTCCTCAATATCTACAAGTTACAGCAAATCACATCAAAAAAATAGCAATGATGTGCATGGGATGTAGTGAAGGGGCAAAAGTGTCCTTACGTATTGAGCACGAAAGAGAATTCTCTGTTCGCTATTGCACAAGTCTACAGCCAGCTGTTTAAGGAACACTTTTCGGTTGAGTTGCTTTGGAGATGTTATATCCAAATCCATTGATCCACTTGCCTGGAGGAATTTGGTGTACTTTGAAATGCTGGATTCACAGTTATCCAAGATAAATTGGAATGCTTGTTCCTCTAGTTCAGGATACCTGATTTCCTTATTGCTGCTGGATTTATTTGATGCTGCTGCAGCCATCTGAATATAATATTGCTTTAAATCTTTAATAAAAGATTAATAATATTAAATACTCAATGCAACTAAAAAGACTGTTTATGTCTTACCTCTTCAAACTTTCCACTCATACTAGGGGGACTCACAGCTAAATACGCGTAGGCCATCAGCTCCAGTGGCCAACCAGTCACTTGTAAAGGAAAACACTGTGATCTGATACAAAATCACACATAGGAAATCAGAATTTTTCATACAAGTAAAAGACGTAATTGCCCTCGTCATAGAATAACCTAAAAACATCTTAGATGTGATGAACTCACGCTGACAAACCGTTCTTTTTCAGAGCTTCCAGTTTCTCTTGATAACATTTATCTGATTTTTTAAGGGACAATGGCAACTCAACTGAGTCACGTGGGTTTGTCCCTTGTCTTGGCACAAATCCATAAGAGAGCAGGAGTTCTCCATTAGATTTTCTGCCATATGAAATGAACACCTGCAGAAGGAAATTTGGAGTTACAAAAGTTAATTTCCATGTGAGAATTTCCATTAAGTATACTTAAAGGAGAGAATTTTGCAACATGATTACCTGCTCACCTGGCTGATATGGACGATCAGTTGTGAATACAACTCCTTTTGTTGATTTATCATAATCCAAAAAGGTTTCCACCTGTCAACAACAAAAAACAAAAGTCTAGTTATTGTCAATTATTATTAAGTTATCTTGATTTAAGTAAATGAGACATTGGTTTAATACATACATCACAGCTATGATTCAGCATATCTGCCCAAGGGACTAAGGCTACCCTTCCATCCAGTGAAGGTAACCTAACCTGTAACAGTAACAAACAAGATCCAGACCATTTAATATTAATAATAATAACATAAAGATTAGTAATTACAATTTGTTATGTAACTCACCAATCTTGAAAAAAGAATACCGAATGACCATCTAAATGTTTCCATGTTGAACACCTCTTCAGGAAATAAATTAGGATGCTTGGAAAAAATTCTGTCTCTCAAGTCATTATATCTGCAAAAAAGATTAAAACAGGCATTACAATATATAAGATTTTTCAGGGGTAGAGATAATTGAACAAAGATAGAGAAAATGTCTGCATACGTTCCAGTTACATTGTTGATTCTTTCAATTGCGCGTTCTCTAATCTGTGATGCTTCCAAATACCTATCTAATTCAGCTCGTGTCCTGAAATAATACAAATATGCTGTAGGGGAAAATACTGAGCATGGATCCTTAAATTACTGAAGGAGACTGTGGAATAAGATCAAGAAAAGGTTACCAGTATAAAAGGGAGTAGGGCTGTCTTGGTAGGGCTGATATATAGTTGCTCCATCTAGACGATTTCATAAGACTTGCTTCACTAATTAGGTAAGTTGCAATCAATGGCCAATCTGGTACATCATATCTCTTCAAAACTTCCCCTGCTTCTGGAAAACTCCACTCCTGATTTCCAAAATTCAGTGTAAAAAGTTATGATCAAATCAGTTTTTAGGGTTTCTAGTTCCATGTATTAATAAACCTCAATGCCCTAACTGGACATGCTTTGAAGCTTTAAAATGTAACCTAATTAACTCTCCAAATGTGATGGTCAGTTGAATGAAGCTTTGAATCAAATCAAGTTTGAGCAACATAGATGCATCGTTCAGGTCTATGTATGTAATAATCAAATAAGAGATATCATACCGAATTGGCAGAGATGACGAGTGAGGGAGGTACAAATAGAATTTTCTCCCCCTTCCTGATGTTATTATTTGCAACAAGACCCCGCTCTCCAACATCAACCTTCCGTAGGTCCATTTTCTGAGGCGGCAAACCGGAATCCGTCAACCATTTCTGCAACGCAGACGCGTTCTCCAGTGAATCTATTTCGCAACCCCAAGGTATCGGCTGAGGAGCCGCGGTAGCCTTAGCTGTATCGCTGCCGCTGGTGGAGATCGTGCAGCGGATGATCGTTGGTGAGGTTTTTCGTTGAGTGATCGTCAGAGAGCAAGGCTTTCTGAGGGATAAACTTTGCGATAATGAAGGCATGAGTGTGGTCTGGAAGATCCTGGAAGCTTCCGCCATGGCCGGGGACGGAGGGTGGAGGAGAGGGAAAAACCTTATCTACTGAAGCTTGCTTTCGAGTAGAGTGGATACGAGTGCGTTGGTCGTTTTGACGGTTGTTGTAAGTTGTAACTCTTTGCCCGTTGGAAAATCTTATCCTACTTTTACCGCCCTATCTTTCGTTTTTTGCAATTTGATCACTAAATAGTTTAACTTTACCAATCTAACCTAATAGAAAGTTACAAAGTGAAAAATCTAAAATATTTTGAGCACATAATTTTATAGATAAAATTAATTTATCAATATGTTTTCTATAAAAGTAAAATTATTAATCTTACCAAATTTTGAAAAATTGAATATTTACAACAAAAGTGCAGGTAATCATGTAAAATTACAAATAAATAAATAAAATAAAATGACATCTCATATATTGGTATCAAAATTTACAACTATAATCATTTGATTTGTGGTAACTTGGTAAGAAATATTGAAGACCAGTCAGTAGTCCATTGATTAATGTTCAAAATCTAACAATACTCAACTTATATAGTTATGTAGGTTTTTCTGTAGAAACTCCAGAAAATAAGACATAGCCTCATGTTTATAGCGAAGATTAATCGGTATATAAAAATGTATCCAAAAACCTTTGTTAGTACTTAGGGAAGTTCCCCTTTCCAAATACACAACCCTTATAAGTTTCTATCTTTTATTTATTAAGAGGGTGTTTGGCAAAAAAAAAGTTTATTGTTTATTAGCTTATAACTTATTAGCTTTATTAGCTTATTAGCTTATAAATAAGTATGGGATAACTTATAAAAAAATGACTTATTAGAGGTTCTTTACTTGAAGTAACTATTTTTCATCCAATCATTTTTTTTTAATTTATAATAATGTAACGCCCGCAAATCCGGGCTAGTCAAATTAGAGACAATAGGGGTCGAAAACGACTTTTCGACAAAAGATTATTTAGAATAAATAATCTTAACCAAGTTGTAGAGTATGTCACAAGGTTTCCGTACATATAAAGAACGCCGAAATCCGAGTTATAACGAAGAAGTTATGACCCGTCGAAGTTTCGCGACGGAACCGGCACGGCACCGGGAAGCGTAAATAGTGAATTTACGATAAAGCGAGATTTAGCCTTAGAGATCTAAAGGAAAGTCGTAGAATATGTTAAACTAAGAACATCGATAAAAAGAACGCCCAAATCTGACTTCGTATGAAGAAATTATGATTTTTCGAAGTTTCGGATTAGCAGTGTACAGCCCGAAATTCGAATAGTAGATCGAGTGATTTTTAGCCGACACGACCTAAATGAGAATAGAAGGTCTCGTTAAAATTAGCATAACGAGAAAAAGATGGGCGAAAACGGATGTCGGATGAAGAAGTTATGAGGATTTAACGGACCAATCCTGTCCCGGCCCGTTAATAATATAAAATTTAAAATAGAGCGAAAATTAGCCGACGGAGTCTAAATGAAAGTTGTAGAGTACGTTCCCACCTTCGCGTGGATATAAAGAACGTCGAAAACGGAGCTCGTACGCGAAAGTTACAAATTTTTAAAGTTTGTACTCGATTTTGCGAGATCTGATACGAATTCGCTGACGTGGCGCTTTCCCAGCCGTCCGATGATGATCGCTGAAGTCGCCTCGGATGAGTGACGCGTCGCCCTTCGCTACGCCCAGCGTTCGGTCTCGTACGCGCCGCGTTCGCTTAGCCGTTCTCGGTCCAGAAGAAGCCACGTCGCACCACCGAGCCTTCGCCACCTGGAGGTCTGATCCGAAGCTACGCCCTGCGTAAGGTCCTCGGTACGCCCAGCGTACTCCGAGGCTGCGGTCTATAAAAGGGAGGTGAAGCCTCTCGGATTTCTCACACCTTCCACCATAAGTTTCTCTCTCTACTTTCTCTCACTAACCCCCAAACCCCCTAGCTCCCGAGGGAAGCCCCGAGGCTCCCGGAGTCCCGAGAAAAAGGAGTTTTTCGGTTTCGAAACGCTGCTCCAATTAAGTTTCGGTTTTCGATAAAATTCACTGTAAGTGTGCTACGCTTACGTAATTTTTAATATAGCTTTCAAATAATTATAGAAATGTTATTAGGTCCTTAAAATAATTATTTGGGCTATTATTATGAGTTATATTGAGCGTTATTAACGCCTAATAATAGTCAGACTAATTAATTTGTCGCGGTTATCGTTAGACTAAACCCTAGTGGTATTGGTACTAGGTTTTATCGAAGGAATATCGTTTTGAGAGTATCGAAGCGATGTCCGAGTGCTGAGTCACCACCTACTCAGGTGAGTGCATGGTCCCTTTCATCTTACACATAGATATGAAGTATTTTATATAAACTACGTGCTATGTGTGCATATTATCTGAATACTTGTTGTCTATGTTGGATGAACGTTTTATACATGTTTTAAAGAATTTAAACTGTTTACGTATTTTATATATACGAATATGTTGGGTATGAGATGGGTAGATGAATGATGAGAGATAGAAGATGACGTGAGTATACATTGGCAGCTATAGACTTAGTACCTATGGGACAAACACCGGTAGCTATGGACTTAGTACCTGTTAGACGTTGGTAGTTATGGATTTAGTACCTGTTAGGAATTGGTAGCTATGGACTTATGTCACACCCCCAAACCTGAACGGCGGAAACGTTCGGGGGCGGATGACTTCATGTGGTAACGTAACAAATGAATACATAGTAAAGAAAGCAATACAACCATCATATATATAATTGAAAGTTTACATTTGTCAAAAGTTACATGTTCAAAACCCAATTACAATATGATGTCAAAATACGAGATTAAACTGGCGCCGCAGCATCCCTTCACCAAAAGCGAAATGAATACCTGAAATTACTGATTTCCTGGGACATACAAGTAATTTTGAAAGAGTAGATCAGCATTTAAGCTGGTGAATTTCATAAGTATTTAAGTGACAATGTTTGAATGAAATGAAATGTTTTATCTTTGTTTGCTTGTGTTTAGAAAATCCTATATTTTCTACTAGTATAAAAGTAGCCTTCACTCAAGACCAATGTTTGTTTCCAAAATGTATGTAAATGTAAAATAGACAATGAATTTGAAAACCTTGTAAATTAATGTGTTTTTAATACCCCTTGTGAGTTTTATAACCATACTATTGACTCTGAATGCCTATACACAACGTTCTTCAGGCGTTGGAATGTTATGACGTTTGTCACCCCAAACGGTGGACTGCAGCTAACAGTCAGGGCGCGGGTTGTCAAGCCCGTATAGATCTATACACAAACACCATGCTCCCCCTCCAAGGGATTCTGGTATATAATACAGGACTTGAAATGTGTACTCGAACGTACATGAAGTTAGTGTCTCACAAAACCGTGGTATAAAAACAGATCTATTTGTTAAAATGTTACGTTTGTTCTTGTATACGAAAGTAAACTTCTTGAAATGTATGTTTCTAGTACATAAGAGTTAGAAATATGTTCGTAAACTATACCTATTATAGTTTTCAAAAAGTGTGTCTTGTTTGTTTAGAAATACCTAGAAAAAGAATCACTTGTTTATGAAAGCATAGATTTTTGGTGTAGAGTCTAAGATAGAAAAGAATAATCTAAGAACAGTTTAGTTTTATACAGGCATTACAACAACTTTATATTTTAAAAGATCGAATGCTATTGTAACATATGTTATATATATATATATATATATATATATATATATATATATATATAAAAGTTCCTTAAAGGTTTATAAATCGCATGTGATTTGAATATATAGCAGTATATAAAAGAGTTTCTTTATGTAACACACGATAATACTTGTGTGTTTTACTTGTAATCCCCCCTTGAAAGCATATAAAAGTATTTAGAATAATTAAAACGGTTGATGAAGGGGTATGAAACTCACTTGAAAGTTTTGGAGATAGCGAGATGGAAAACCGGGCAGAGTTTCGTCTCGGGAAACGGATTTTCCTCGGGATTCTCGGGAATCTCGGGAGTAAAATCGACCTTCGGGACTTGAGCCAAAAGACCAGAGCTTCGGGTTTGAACGGACACGGAAAACGAGGCAAAGTTGAGAGAGAGAGAAGAGAAATGAGCCCTTTCTTTGGAAACCCTCGCATCCTATTTATAGTAAGGCTGGTCTGCCTTGGTATGCGGGGCGTACGCTCGTACGCAGCGCGTACGCGTACGTCATGCATGACCGAAGCCTCGACTGCCTCGGTTCGGATGGGACGGGTTGCTGGGTAGGTGGGTCGGATGGGACGGCGGGTCGGATGGGACGGCGGGTCGGACGGGGGTAAATGAATATCCCATGCCTTCCCAAAGTCAATCACACAGGCTCTTAGCATATCCTCTAAAGTTTGTATTGTTCTCTCACTTTGTCCGTCTGTTTGTGGGTGGTAGGTTGTACTCATGTCTAGCCTAGTTCCCAAGGAACCTTGTAGTGACTGCCAGAATCTTGAAGTGAATCTACTATCCCGATCGGAGATAATGGATATCGGAACACCATGCAGTCGCACTACTTCCCTTAAGTAAGTTCTTGTAAGCTTCTCCATTTTGTCAGTCTCCTTGATGGGTAGGAAATGCGCGGATTTGGTCAATCTGTCGACAATGACCCATATGGTATCGAGTCCACTTGTCGTCTTGGGTAACTTGGTTATGAAGTCCATAGTAATCCGCTCCCATTTCCATTCTGGTATCTCTGGTTGTTGTAGCAATCCTGACGGTTTCTGGTACTCGACCTTAACCTTAGCGCAAGTAAGACATTTACTCACGAAGGTAGCAATTTCTGCTTTCATGTTAGGCCACCAGTAAAGCTTCTTAAGATCCATATACATTTTATCTGAACCCGGGTGAACGGAATATCTTGAGTTGTGAGCCTCGGTCATGACTACGTTTCTAAAACCACCATGTTTCGGGGTCCAGATTCGGTCCATGAGATAGTAGGCTCCGCCACCCTTGACTTCTAGGTTCTTCTCCATTCCTCGCAGGGATTCACCCGCCACATTTTCAGGTTGCAAAGCTTCCATTTGTGCGTCCTTAATTTGTGTGGATAAGTGGGAATGGATGGTCATGGTCAGAGATTTGACCCTCCGACCAGTGTATTCCTTTCGACTGAGGGCGTCAGCTACTACGTTGGCCTTGCCAGGATGATAACGAATTTCGCATTCGTAGTCATTCAGTAACTCAACCCATCGTCGTTGTCGCATGTTGAGTTCCTTCTGATCGAAAATGTGTTGAAGGCTCTTGTGATCGGTGAAAATAGTACTCTTCGTTCCGTATAAGTAGTGCCTCCAGATCTTAAGAGCAAATACCACTGCTCCTAACTCGAGATCGTGTGTAGTATAGTTCACTTCGTGTGTCTTAAGCTGCCGGGAGGCATAAGCGATAACCTTTCCTCTCTGCATAAGAACACAACCAAGTCCTTGATTTGACGCATCGCAATACACTACGAAGTCTTCTATCCCTTTGGGGAGGGATAGTATCGGTGCGGTGCACAAGGCCTGCTTTAGTGTCTGGAATGCCTTCTCTTGTTTCGCTTCCCAGTCAAAGGCCACACCTTTCTGGGTTAACGTAGTAAGGGGTTTCGCAATGCTCGAAAAGTTCTTTATGAATCTGCGATAGTAGCCAGCTAGACCTAGAAATTGACGAATTTATGTAGGTGTCTTTGGTGCCGACCAGTTCTCGATGGCCTTAATTTTGGAGGGGTCCACGTGTATACCTTTCTCGCTAACAACGTGACCTAAAAATTCGACTCTTCGAATCCAAAATTCGCATTTAGAGAACTTCGCATAGAGTTTCTCCGTTCGCAGTGTTTCTAGGACTTTTCGTAGGTGCTGACTATGCTCTTCCTCACTTCGAGAGTAGATAAGTATATCATCGATAAAGACGATGACGAACTGATCCAAGTAAGGGCGGCATACCCTATTCATTAGGTCCATAAATACCGCTGGTGCATTGGTTAATCCGAACGGCATCACTACAAATTCGTAGTGTCCATAACGAGTTCGGAAAGCTGTCTTTGGAATGTCCCCCTCTAGGACTCGTAATTGGTGATATCCGGATCGTAGGTCTATCTTTGAGAAGTAGTTCGCTCCTTGAAGTTGGTCGAATAGGTCGTCAATGCGGGGTAGAGGATAGCGGTTCTTGACAGTAAGTTTGTTCAGCTCTCTGTAGTCGATGCACATACGGAACGATCCGTCTTTCTTCTTTACAAACAAGACCGGTGCTCCCCAAGGTGAGAAACTTGGTCTTATAAATCCTTTTTGAAGGAGTTCATTAAGTTGACTGGAAAGTTCCTGCATCTCTGCTGGCGCAAGACGATAAGGCGACTTCGCTACTGGGGTAGCTCCTGGAACTAAGTCGATTCTGAACTCGACTTGGCGTTGCGGTGGTAATCCTGGTAGTTCTTCTGGAAAGATATCGGGAAAGTCGCGTACTACCGAGATGCTCTTGATGTCCTTCAGTTCTTGACTTTGTATCGACGATGTGCGCTAGGAATGCTCGACAATCCTTCCGCAAGCACTTTCGAGCTTGGATGCACGAAATGATGCGAAGGTTTGCACTAGATTTGTCGCCGTAGATAACTAATGTTTCGTTGTTAGGGAGGTTAAGACGGACTGCTTTCTCAAAGCACATGATGTCGGCGCGAAGAAGACTCAACCAATCCATGCCGACTATGACGTCGAAACTTTTAATTTGAACTGGCATGAGATTGATTGGGAAAGAATGGCCGTCTAATGTTAACGTACAGCCCATGTATATGCAATTTGTGTTTTCGGTTTTTCCATTGGCCATCTCTACAGTGAATGGTTTTTCTAACTTGCTAGGTTTAGGTTTAAGTAAATGAATAAAGTTTTGACTCACGAAGCTTCTCTCCGCTCCACTATCGAATAATATGCATGCGTATGAATTATCGAGAAGGAACGTACCAGCAACCATAGTTGGGTCAGCTACAGCTTCGTCGTGGCCTATTGCCAAAACTCGTCCCACACCTCCGGTGCCTGCTGCCTTAGGACAGTTTCTCTTGTAGTGGCCCACCTCGCCACAACTGTAGCAAGTCTGCCCTACACCCGCACTGGGAACTTGAGTGATCGGCTTTGCGGGTTCCTTGCAGAAACGGGCTGTGTGTCCTTTCCTACTGCAGTTGGCGCACTACATATCTCGACAAGTTCCATGGTGGTGGTAATTGCATTTGGTGCATTTTGGGAGGTTGCCTATATAAGGCTTTGTTGGGTAGGTATTTGTAGGGGCTGTAGCAGGTACAATGGCAGCATTTACTGACACCAGTTGTTTCTTTGCGGATTCTTGGGAAGACCCACCCTTCCCTTTAATCCACGCTCTCTTCCTGCCATTGTTGTTGTTGTTGTTGTTGTTGTTGTTGTTGTTGTTGTAGTAGTTGTTGTTGTTGTTTGCTTTCTGTGGTGCTGGTGCAGAAGTGATTGAGTTCTGATGACCTCCGTAGTCGATCAGAGATTGTGCCAGTTCCTTAGCACTTTCAAAGGTGTCAGGTTTAGAAGCTAACACGCTTGATCGCATTTGGGGCGTCAGTCCCCAGATGTACCTTTCTATCTTCTTGCTCTCGGGAGCAATCATATCTGGACAAAGGATTGCCAGTTCGCAGAATCTGTTGGTATAAGTAGCGATGTCGGTACCCACCATTCCGAGAGTCCATAGCTCGTGTTCAAGCTTTTGAATCTCTCCCCGTGGGCAGTATTCTCTCATCATCATGGCCTTCAAGCTCTCCCAGCTTATGGAGTTTGCCACGATTAGGGTAAGTACTTTAACGTGGCCGTTCCACCAAGTTAAAGTTTTATCGAGAAGGGTGAAAGTTGCAAATTTGACCTTGCTGTGCTTGGGGCAGGAGCAGATTTCAAAGACTGCCTCCGTCCTTTCAATCCACTGCCTCAGGGCCATCACACCACCAGTACCATAAAATCTCCGGGGCTTGGCATTCGTGAAGTCCTTATAGGTGCATTCTCGAGGTGGTCCATGACGCTCGCCATGGTTGGATGGGTGTGTGCCAGATCCCGAGCCATTAGCACTTAAGTTATTGATCTGTGACATGGCAGCTGCCACCGCTGCGGTGACTGCTGCTTGAAACATTACAGCATCAAATTGGGGTGGTGGAGGTGGTGGTGATATAGGTGCTTCCTCACCGTTGTTTCGCCTTGGATTCCTACGCGGAGGCATCCTTCAACTATAGGTTGAAAAGACAAGGATAAGAATTTCATAGAATGGAAAATGTATGTGTCTCATGAACTAAATCGCTATAGTTCAACAACAGATGATAGTATGAGTCTTAAAATAGAAGAATGAAAGTTATTTGTAAGACTGAAGGTATGAAACAAGTATTTGGGTTCCCAAAGACCATTCAAGGTTCGAACGAAATACTCAACATAGTAGTAATAGTGCCACTTATATTAATATAAAAGTTGTTACAACGATCATGAAAATTTGACCCCTATAAGGGTCTCCGATTACAAAGTTCGAGAAATTTAAAGACTTTTAGCCGAGGTCCTAAGCTATAACAAAATTTGAGTCCTTGACAAGCAATACTTGCGTCGAAGGTTGCGCTTGGAGCTTGACTCCGTATCTGATTGCTTTGACTCCATTAGACGCCTATCGAAAGCGGCTTGTTGTTCCCTTAGTTCGGCGAGGGCTGCAATCATTTGCGCTTGAAACGCTTCGGTTTGGAATTGAGCGTTGTCTTGTATCTTGTCCAGCCTACGGATGTCAGAAGTGTGAACCTGCACTTCCACGTTGATATCCCGGAGTCGACTAGCTTGTACTCCAGACTGATAGGACTGATTGGCTAACTTACCCACCATTACCGGGAGTGCTCGATCAGCCGAACCTCCGCCGCGGACATCATAGAAGTCCCGACACATGCCGTAGGGAGGGCGTAGGTTTTGCTATTGGCTCCAATGGTGGAGGTGACTTCCCCAGACGGGAGTCGGTCCTTGAAAGTTCCTTACAAAGACGGGAGGTTGAATGGGTGGTGGATCGATAACTTTTGGCTCTGAGTCGGTACCGAAGTCATCACCCACTTCTATGGGTTCCTCGTCCTCTTCGGGATCATCTTCGATCCATCCTCCGTTGCCTTGGTTGGGAAAGTAGGGGTCGCCAGGGTGGTGAAATCCAGCCATTTGACTGTACGAGAAATAGGGTTTATAAGAATTGAATAAAGTCGGAACATGCAAAACATGTAAGTTAAACTAGTTTAGATAGCAAATCCTCCTATAGTATTTAAATTCTTGTGTTTGATTCTTGTAATGGTTTGGTAAGTTTTGACTTGTTGCTTACTACGATCATTCCTCGATATACGTTGGTCCAATCTTGGGCAAATATAGTTGATCATGCTATATTTGTCCAAAAACTGATTACATATATCGAGTCTCAATCGTAGTGTCAACTTGTCTAAATACTTGTATAGTTGTATAACATGAAAATAGTTTGTGGTATGCATGTAATTGTACTTAAATGAACTATCAATTTAAGTTGAACGAAATGCTGTTTAAGTGTAAAAAGAAAATTTGTTTTGTCAGAGAGTATTAGTCCCTTAAGCATTTATAGTTTGTATATCTTATGTGGTTCGATATACTTAGTTCACTATAAACATTGCTCTGATACCAATCTGTCACACCCCCAAACCTGAACGACGGAAACGTTCGGGGGCGGATGACTTCATGTGGTAACGTAACAAATGAATACATAGTAAAGAAAGCAATACAACCATCATATATATAATTGAAAGTTTACATTTGTCAAAAGTTACATGTTCAAAACCCAATTACAATATGATGTCAAAATACGAGATTAAACTGGCGCCGCAGCATCCCTTCACCAAAAGCGAAATGAATACCTGAAATTACTGATTTCCTGGGACATACAAGTAATTTTGAAAGAGTAGATCAGCATTTAAGCTGGTGAATTTCATAAGTATTTAAGTGACAATGTTTGAATGAAATGAAATGTTTTATCTTTGTTTGCTTGTGTTTAGAAAATCCTATATTTTCTACTAGTATAAAAGTAGCTTTCACTCAAGACCAATGTTTGTTTCCAAAATGTATGTAAATGTAAAATAGACAATGAATTTGAAAACCTTGTAAATTAATGTGTTTTTAATACCCCTTGTGAGTTTTATAACCATACTATTGACTCTGAATGCCTATACACAACGTTCTTCAGGCGTTGGAATGTTATGACGTTTGTCACCCCAAACGGTGGACTGCAGCTAACAGTCAGGGCGCGGGTTGTCAAGCCCGTATAGATCTATACACAAACACCATGCTCCCCCTCCAAGGGATTCTGGTATATAATACAGGACTTGAAATGTGTACTCGAACGTACATGAAGTTAGTGTCTCACAAAACCGTGGTATAAAAACAGATCTATTTGTTAAAATGTTACGTTTGTTCTTGTATACGAAAGTAAACTTCTTGAAATGTATGTTTCTAGTACATAAGAGTTAGAAATCTGTTCGTAAACTATACCTATTATAGTTTTCAAAAAGTGTGTCTTGTTTGTTTAGAAATACCTAGAAAAAGAATCACTTGTTTATGAAAGCATAGATTTTTGGTGTAGAGTCTAAGATAGAAAAGAATAATCTAAGAACAGTTTAGTTTTATACAGGCATTACAACAACTTTATATTTTAAAAGATCGAATGCTATTGTAACATATGTTATATATATATATATATATATATATATATATATATATATATATATATATATATAAGTTCCTTAAAGGTTTATAAATCGCATGTGATTTGAATATATAGCAGTATATAAAAGAGTTTCTTTATGTAACACACGATAATACTTGTGTGTTTTACTTGTAATCCCCCCTTGAAAGCATATAAAAGTATTTAGAATAATTAAAACGGTTGATGAAGGGGTATGAAACTCACTTGAAAGTTTTGGAGATAGCGAGATGGAAAACCGGGCAGAGTTTCGTCTCGGGAAACGGATTTTCCTCGGGATTCTCGGGAATCTCGGGAGTAAAATCGACCTTCGGGACTTGAGCCAAAAGACCAGAGCTTCGGGTTTGAACGGACACGGAAAACGAGGCAAAGTTGAGAGAGAGAGAAGAGAAATGAGCCCTTTCTTTGGAAACCCTCGCATCCTATTTATAGTAAGGCTGGTCTGCCTTGGTACGCGGGGCGTACGCTCGTACGCAGCGCGTACGCGTACGTCATGCATGACCGAAGCCTCGACTGCCTCGGTTCGGATGGGACGGGTTGCTGGGTAGGTGGGTCGGATGGGACGGCGGGTCGGATGGGACGGCGGGTCGGACGGGTCGGGGCTTCGGACGGGTCGGTTTCTTCGGATAGCGCGACGTGGACGATCAGAGGCCAATCCTCTCGGTTACGCGGGGCGTACAGGGGTACGCAGCGCGTAACTCGGATGAGGACTCTGACTCCCCTTCGGATAATATCCGAACTTTGAATAAAATAAATAATTAATTTATTTAATAAACTTCAAAAATTCATATCTTCTTCATACGAACTCCGTTTTCGATGGTCTTTATATCCTCGCGTAGGTGAGACTACGCTCTACAACTTTCGTTTAGACTCCGTCGGCAAATTCCGAAATTATTTTTTTTTTATTTATTAAAAATCCATTGTGTTTAAGGAATTTCTTTGAAAATTCATAACTTCTTTATCTGATGTCGGTTTTTGCCAGACTTTTTACCGCTGGAATACCATTGTCGAGACCTTCGATTCTCGTTTAGGTCATTCCGGCCAAAAGTCGCTCGATCTCCGATTCGAGTTTTTAGCTGTCTGTTGCTAAGCCGAACTTGGAAAAATCATAACTTCGCTATATGAAGTCGGATTTGGGCGTTCTTTTCACGTACGATCATGGTTCAAAGACATTTAATCATAGAAGGAAATTAAATAGAACTTATTTGTACATTTTATTATGAAAGTAAATTTTTATTATTCAGAAGTGGTTACAATACTTGACCCATTTTGGTCGTTACAAAGAGTTGAAATATCGGGTTGTCACAACTTAGTACCTATTAGTTGGACGCTGGTAGCTATGGATTTAGTACCTGTTAGGAATTGGTAGCTATGGACTTAGTACCTATTGAACACTGGTAGCTATGGATTTAGTACCCAACGAGTAAGATATAACAGCTATGGAATTAGTGCTCTACGAACGAACATTGGCAGCTATGGATTTAGTGTCAGTCCTATAGCCCTGGAAGTGAGGGACTTCGGAATAAACGAATGCATGATAGGTGACTCTTAGGTTAAATCCTTAAGAGTAAAGAAGATAATGGGGATGGGTAATTGGGTTAATTGTTTGATGATTGAACGTAATAATTATATTATTGTGGGTTGAAAACTCTATGTACTCACCAGGTTTCCCAACCTGACCCACTCAGTTTATTTATATCACAGGTGACGATATGAAGTGACATTACACTGAGAGATTTAAAGAGATGTAGATCACTAGTGTAAATCATTGTAAGTTCTGTTTATGCTTATGTTTCGGTATTAACGATGACATCCCAAACGTTTTAAAATGAAATAAATACGTTTCTCCAAAAATGTTTTAATAACGTATTTACCATGTTGTTCTGGGAACAAATTCTGCAACCTTTTTATAAAATGAAGTACTCTGATTTTTATAAAGCATAAACAAAATCGGTCTTTTCTGACCGTGATTTTGGGGATGTCACAAATAAAACATCTAATAAACTAATAAGTTGTTTTAACAAGCTTAGTCAAACACCCTCTAAAAACATTCATAACTTTTAAGTTAAAAGTTTTAGCTTCTTAAAAGTGTTATTTATTTTGTCACATCAACCAAAAAATATCTTAAAATTCATTACATAAGGTATATTAGCAACGAATTTTTAGGATATATGTTAAAGATTTTAGTGTTTTAATTTATTTTTTTTAAGATTTTAATAGCAAATATAAATTTTATCATAAACTACTCCTAAATCATCTATTACTTATTGCTTAATCTCATTCAGGGACGTAGTCACTTACTAGCAAGGTGAGTCCTAAGACCTACCAAATTTTTTTAATATTATATAGTATTTGTATAGAAAAAAAATAGGAACTATCTTTAAAAAAATCAGGAACTACCTAATACTATTTGACCAAATAAGAAAAACAAATAAATAAAAAATAATGGCGGACTTATATTTAAATTTCAAAGTAAATGGTTAATATTTTCAAACCCTATCAGACATCGGAGATAAATAGAGAGTTGAAGCTGTTTGATGTTATAAAAATAAATTATGAATAGTTATTAGGAAATTTAAAAAACAACACAATTCCTCTCATATTGTTGGTCTTACAAAATGGTTGTCGCAAACGAACTTTTTAAAAAGGAAAGAGACTCGGTCGTGCAAAGTGGTTTTTGTGTTGCAAAAATCAGATTTTAGGGTTGAGTAGACTGATTTTACTAGTTTTTAGCTATTTTATCAGTCCGGTTGAACTTGAATTTTTACAAACTGGTCGTCCTTTATTGGTTCAACCCGACCCGATATGACATATATAACGTTGACTCTTTGGTTTTTCCGTCTGCGCTTAATTTGGAACCATGTGCAATTATATGCTAGATTCGCCAATGATCCCACCGCAATAAATAAATTTAAGTGTTTGGATAGGAGTCTTTAAAAATAAGCTTATTGCGGTAGGAATAAGCTAAATAAACTGCTTTTAATAAGCAAGGGGGGGGGGGGAATGCTTATTGGTCATTTTACTCATTAAGCTGTTTTGTTTGCTAAACACTTAAAATGTTTATTGTTTATTGTTTATTTCCACCACAATAAACTAATCCAAACACATTTTAAAAAAGTGTTTATTCACACCGCAATAAGCAAATAAACAATAAACTAATAAACTAAAAATTATTTATCCAAACACCCCCTAAAGATTTTAGTATTTTAATTTATTTTTTAAAGATTTGAATGACAAATATAAATTTAATCCTAAACTACTCATAAATTTATTTATGTCTCAAATGAGTTTTTAAGATATATGTTAAGATTTTAATGTTTTAATTTATTATTTTAAGATTTGAATGATAAATATAAATTTAATCTTAAAGTATTCCTAAATTCACTTATATCTCAAACGAGTTTTTAAGATATATGTTAAAGATTTTAGTGTTTTAATTTATCTTTTTTAAGATTTAAAAGGCAGAATATAAATTTAATCCTAAATTCATCTAAAAACTTGAATTATCACTATTTTATATGTGGAAGGTATCATATAGATAAGTCATTGTTCATATATTCTTATACAAAATAATTTAGGAAAAAGGTATCTAAAAATGCAGTAACAAACAAGAACGTGGAGTATTTGGAAGCAATCAAGCAATGGAACCGTCGACAAGCTCCAAATTGATACCTCGCCAATCGTCTCCAACGCCGTTGGAACCAGTGTGCCGAACTACCAATATACCCTTCTGTATCTATATCCTCTTGTGCCTCCTGCTTCAAGAGTTTTACCATGTTATCTCACACCACCCCCATTTCCTGCAACTTCCCTTCCCTCCATTCCCAAAACCCTAAGCACAAACTTCCGAACTTAAAAACCTCGACTCTCCCTCTTTCTTTACAAATTACCAATGCAAGATATAAATTAAAATTCCCCCCATTGACAAAAAGAGGTCACCTTCAAATCCGTCGGAATTCATTAGACACCCAGAAACCACAAGAACCTGATTTGGAGCAAAAAGATTCAATGAAAGTCGACGGCGAGATTGGTGGTGGCGGCGGCCGGACGACTTCGTTTCTTATCTTCTTGCTGTGGGGTGGACTCATGTATTATATTTTCATTCTCGCACCCAACCAGACTCCGGTATTGATTTGTGAATTATTTTGGTTTTCGTTAACTTTATCTGTTGCAATTTAGCCCTGATTGCCTAATAGGGATGAAATTATGATGATAAATTCTAGTAATTTTATGCAAAGGGATGAATTCAATCATTCATACATCGATAATTATTTGAACTGGTGTTACTTTCCAGTCGACGGACATGTATCTGGTGAAAAAGCTTTGCTATTTAATTGGGGACGATGGTTTCCAACTGAACCATGTGATTGTGAGTCTATGGAACATCATGGGATTATGGCCTTTACTCTATTGTATGCTGCTGATTCCATCAGGCAGAAGGTACCCAGTCAATCGAAATCTTTAGCTTTGATATTTTGATTCATGGATTTCTTCTTGTTCATGAATGTGAAATAAATGATTAAGAGATTTGAAAATTGTCCCTATTTTGCAGCTCAAAAGGGAGTGTTCCTGTGTTTCCTTTTCTGATACTTTCATTCTTCTTGGGTGCATATGCTCTTATACCTTATTTTGTTCTTTGGAAACCACCACCACCACCAACCGAAGAAGCTGAGCTGAAAAAATGGCCTCTAAACTTTCTTGAGTCAAAATTGACAGCTGGGGTAAGATTCTAGTTCCTTAAACTTCAAAATTATCCAAAAAAAATGTAAGCTGCTATTTCTTGTATATAGCCCTACTTGATATGAGATGAATTTCCTACTTCATTTCAATAACTACACACCAGATAACATTTGCTGTAGGATTAGGTCTAATTACCTACGCGGGTTTGGCCTCTGGGGATGATTGGAAGGAGTATTTGCAATATTTTGGAGGGAGTAGACTCGTAAGTCCAACAATAACAAGACAATAATGCAATGCAAAGTTACTAAAATGCCCTTTTTGATTCTCGCAGATACATGCTACAAGCATTGATTTTGCACTGCTATCTACATTTGCGCCTTTTTGGGTTTACAATGACATGAGTGCTCGAAAATGGTGAGAATTTTTATTATTGATTTCATATCGTGAATTAAGATTCTGAATTACTTATTATATGGTTTGCATTTACAGGGAAGACAAGGGGTTTTGGCTTCTTCCGTTTTCGGTGATTCCATTTTTGGGCCCTGCTTTGTATGTTCTCTTGAGGCCATCTTTGTCAACAGTAGTCCCTGTTGCACCCATCTCACTTGCTTCAAAAGAGGAGTGATGTATATGTATTCGTAGTTGTAAGGTCATATTTAATGTATTACATAATTTTAATGCAAAAGATGCGAATAGCAAGTTATATATATTCAACTATTTGTGAGACCCGTATATTATACGGGTTGATTAAAACAAAATGTTAAGTACGAACGATTAAATAGAAATTTTATTTGAATTTGAAATTGAAATAAGTGAAAATTATGAGAAAAAAACATGCAAAAAATAAATAAATTAAAATTATGTGTTTAGTGTGTATTAAACGGGTTAATGATAACAAAACGTTAAACATAAAGGTTTAAATTGTAAGTTTATTTGAAATTGAATTTGAAATTTAAAATTTGAAATTAATAGTCATTATGGTAGGTTTAATTTATGGAAACTAAATTAATTATATATTGAAAATGAAAATTAAAGTAATGACAAATGGAAAATAAATATATCTCAAATTATGACAAAATGACATGTGGTTAATTTTATAAGAGAAGAACATGTGGCAAAGTCATTTTCATTTATTAGGGTAGATCGGAGTTCATTACCTTTTTTTCTATTTTGATGTAGACAATTGTGTAAACGTGTCAAAATAATGTATGTATCATTTTTTTTACGCTGAACAGAATATGCTTTAAGCATATTCAGATTTGGTTTTTGCTTGATATAGATATTAAAAGATACCTTTACATTTGTTAAAATTTCAAATTATATCAAATAATTCTAAATTAAATCATTGAAAAGTGAAATTTCATCGAATAAAAAGTTCCATTTAAAATTGTAAGTCTAAAAAATGGTACATACCTACTTACAAATTATAATGAATAAATTTTCCTTCTATAAACAATCAATTAACATATCTTAAATTAATTCTATAATTTTTAATTATTTTTATTTTTATTAAGTTATATGCCTTAAACACCCTCATATTCTTATGTTATCAGGAAGGAGGGAGTCATTCCCTCCCAACCCACTTCTACATCAGTTTTTTCTTTATCTTTTTCAACCCACAACACATGAAAATCATATTGTTTTCAACTCACTCAATTAAAAAAATACAAAACAACTAAGGTATAAGTCTTAAAACACATGGTATAAGAGAAAATGAGAGAGAAAGTAGAGAGGATGAAGCAGGTTAGTGAAACAAATTAAACAACACACCACTTCCAACCCTCCCAACCAACGGTAGCTCTATTGCTAATTAAGATTTAACCTTAGTTTTTCTATATTTTTTTAATTGAGTGGGTTGAAAAATATAAGGTTTCCGTGTGTTGTGAGTTGAGAAAGATGAAGAAAAAAAAACTGATGTGGTAGTGAGTTGGGAGGGAATAACTCCCTCCTTCCTTAGGTCATCCGGTATACCTGCAACAAATATATCGTGATGATGATATGGAGAAGGGTAATGACCTTGCATACCGCCTCGGTTAGGGGTGTTCACGAGGCGGTTCGGTTCGGATAGTAATAAAATTGTGAACCGTGACCACGGGGCGGGTACCTCATGCGCACTAACCGAAACCGAACCGTATTGACAAAAAAACCGAACCGAACCGAACCATATGAAAGCGGGTAACCACGGTTCGGTTCACGGGTACCCGGTAAAATATAAAAAATTAAATTCAATTGAAACAACAAACTCCATTTTAGTTATCTTTTTTTTAATTAGTAAGTCAAAAAGTTTAAAAAAACATAATGAGGTTTAAAAAACGTAATGAAGTTCAAATATCATATATTATAAGTTGTATAATACAATAACAAAAATAACAAGAAAAGCAAATGAATTTAGAATTACAAAATTGGAGTTGTCGATATGGATTTTTGGTTAGGTTATTGGACTCGTAGATCGATCAAAACAATACTAATGAAATAATATTTTTTTTTTACTTTATATATATATATATATATATATATATATATATATATATATATATATATATATATATATATTACAAACGGTTCGGTTCGGGTATCCACGGATACCTAAATATGAAAACCAAAAACTGACCCATTGATATCCAGTTTTTTCGGTTTCGGTTTTTTTCGGTTACGGTTTTTTTCGGTTTCGGTTTTTTCGGTTTCGGATTGACCAGTTCGGCTTGGTTTTTCGGTTTTACAGTTTTTTTGCACACCCCTAACCTCGGTGGTGGCATTGTGCTTACATAGCACCAAGAGAAGTCATGTTGTGCACTCTCTTTGTAAATACTATTACTAATTCTAAATTGATAATCAACAAACTCAGTCAACAAGTTGTTATAATAATGTAACACTAACACATGAAAGTAAATTAACTAGTTAATAAGAAGAATTCACCAACCCCCAACAATTAACAATTAACTATAATATCTCTTGATTATTTTGACAAAGCAAAAAAATTTATAATGAAAGTCTATATCATCTATGATAAGGGAGGAGGGAGTCATTCCCTCCCAATCCACTGAACCCACTATCACATCATTTTTTCTCTTTTATTTTTCTTCCCACAACCCACGGAAACCCTATCTTTTTGAACCCACTTAACCTACTCAATTAAAAAATATATATAAAACAATCAAAAGTAAAATCTTAATTAGCAATAGAGTTATCAACGGTACCACTCCAACTTCAACGAGTGGGTTGATTGGTTTCACTAACCCACTTCAACATCTCTCTCTGTACTTTCTCTTTCTTATTTTCTCTTGTACTATGTGTTTTAAAACTTGTACCTTAGTTGTTTTGTATTTTTTTTAATTGAGTGGGTTGAATGGGTTCAAAAAGATAGGATTTCCGTGTGTTGTGGGTTGGAGAAGATGAAGAAAAAGAAGAAACACAAATTGATGTGACAGTGGGTTTGGTGGGTTGGGAGCTAAGCTATCAATTGCGCGCTATAGCGGCGCTATAGCGTTTTGCGGAGGTCGGGAACCGCTATTTTCAACTTAGCGTTTTCATTTCGCGGTACCGCTATTAACGGCGCTATTTACCGCTATTTCAATAACCGCTATAGCGGCGCTACGGGCGCTATTCCATTTTCGTTCACATTTTGGGTCATTTGGTTACTTTGTCAATGAAAAACTAGTTTTAATGATCTCACTACACTTTCATTTTAAAATGCCCAAACAACTAACATAACTAAAAGCATTCAAAGCAACTACGTCTACCGACAACTCTCTTTCTCATCTCTTTCTGTACTCACGACAACTTGAACTGCTATGGTCGGACTCCATTAATGCTTTTTGTAAATCAAACCACACCTATGAGGCTACGACTTGGGACTTAACTCTTTATATCAACCATGACCTACTAATACGATATTGAACACGAACAATACAATTAAGCTCTATTTGACACTTTGACACTACCTAGTTTCCATATTACCATAATAGAATATTATGTTATGTTTTTATATGATTTTTTAGGTTTATGATATTAATTCTATATAGACTTATAGTATTAATACTCAAATATATATATATATATATATATATATATATATATATATATAACTTTTATATAAATATAATATAAAATTATAAATTATACGTAATATTAAAAAACCGCTATATCACCGCTATACCACCGCGATAACCGCGATCTCAAATAGCGGCATGTGACCGCTATTGAAATTTTGACCGCGATAACTGCATAGGTTGGGAGGGAACGACTCCCTCCTCCCTAAGAATGATAGTCTAGGACCCAATCAAATCTCATTGAGTCAATATTATATTGAGTCGGCATGAGTTATGCCTAGAGTAAAAGGGATATGACTCGATCAAGGCAAAAAAAATGATATAGAATAGTCTAATTAACTAATTAATAAGAATTCACCAACCCCCAACAATTAACAATCAACTCTAATATCTCTTAATTATTTTGACAAAGCAAAATTTTCGATAATGAAAGTCTATATCATCTATGATAAGAATGATAGTCTAGCACCCAATCACATCTCATTTAGTCAATGTTATACTGAGTCGACATGAGTTATGCCTAGAGTAAAAAGGTATATGACTCCATCAAGGCAAAAAAAAAAATGGTATAGAATAGTCTAATCTGACAAAGTCATGAAAATGAATTCTAATTTATTAACATTAAATGTAAAAAAAAAATAAAAAAAAATAAAAATACAAAATGGTCCCTACAATTTGAGACCGTAGACTTAGTTTCTACCCTCTAACCCTATTACCAAATAAATACTATTTATTGATTTGATCAACAAGTTTTAACAACAAATAATCACCAATCAATGAAAGCGAACAAATTATTAACTAATAATAAAAACCTTAAGCCCGCAACAATTGAAAAGGTTTACGTTAACACCTTACTTATTTTGACAAGCAAACCCAAGAGTCCATATCATAACGATACATCATATTTAGTATTTCTCTATACGTAACAGTAAAATAATGCGTTTTGTTGAAGAATATTTGGTGTAAAAGTGGGTATGATACAAGATCTAATGCATATAATATAACGGATATGGTGATTAGTGGAATGTCTGATAAGTTTTCTATAAATTTAGCCAGCCAACGGGTAGTATGGCCACACAAGAAAAAGTAAAAACTAGGAAGCAAAACAAAACATGAATCTTGTACATGAAATTGTCACGTATGAAAGAACCATAACAAATATAGTAAAAAACAGTAAACAAACAAACCATGTATCCTCCTAACCACTATGCCATGAAACAAAAGGTGCACATCAATCACCCGTATAGCTTTTGCAAATCATCCTTAAATTTGGCCTTCAATTGTTCCCTCTTTAACTTGAGTGCAGCTGTCACCAATCCAGATTCAGGTGTCCATGCTTCTGGCATCAGCTTTATCTTTGCAGGAAGCTCAAACTTGTCCAACTTCGCCTCTTTTCCTACCTACAAAACAAATTGACAGTTGATTTCTCATATGTGAAAAAAAAAAGACGTAAATACCCTTGTCTTTATAAGTTATAACCACTAACCTTGGAGAGAGATTGCTGGACCTCGGAGACAGCCTCTTTTTTAGCACAAAGCTCAGCATAATCATTGTAACTAACACCACTACTTTTGGCCCATTGCTCAAGAACCTGGGGTGCAGGGACTACTAACGCCACACAATAACTGTGGAAGGGGTCTGCGTGTAACATTACGTTTTCCACATACTTGCTTGATGCAAGTGCTGCCTCCACCTGTAAAATTACATCACCACAAATACCAATAGGTCAAACAAAAAGTCAAATAAATACTTGTCCCACTGACTCCAATGTTATTATGTGGGCCCTACAACAACACATACCTTTCCTAAAGAGATGTACTCTCCATGTTGGAGTTTCACAATATCTTTCTTTCTGTCAATGATTTCAAGGCATCCATCAGGGTGAAACCTTCCGATATCCCCAGTGTAAAACCAACGCATCCCAGTTTCATCAACCTTTCACCCCCAAAAAAAAAAAACAAATAATCAAGTCAAAACTCAAAAGTCATGAATTAAAATTACACAAACAAACACACCTTGTAAGCCTCATTGGTTTTTTCCTCATTGTTAAAGTAACCAGCAGTTACACTGTGGCCACCAATAACCACCTCGCCACGTGGCATTGGTTTGTCCGATGTTAAGTACCCACCTTCATCCCACGAAACAAGCTGCATCAAATACCAACATATTTTATTTATTTTTTATTGGAAAAAGTAGATTGCTATTTTTGGTAAAGAAATGTATTATTATTATTATACCTTAATATAGCCACAAGGAAGAGGAGGACCAACACGTCCAACAGAAGGATCATCAAACTCAGAGAAAGCAGCTCCAGCACATGTTTCTGTCAGCCCATATCCTTGCCCAATTGGAGTCCTGAAATAAAATACCATTTACACACAATGTGTATATTAATTAATATATTAGTAATAATAACTTACCCAATGCAGACATTGATAAAGCGTTGTGTATCTGCAGCTAAAGGAGCACCACCACATAGCATGAAACGAATGTCTCCTCCAAGTATGGAACGTATCTTCTTAAAAACAAGAGCATCCCAAAATACCTTTTCTACCCCCCATGCCCCTAGCCAGCTTCCTTCTATTGATGTCAACCGTCTTTTGTAAGCTAAGTTAAAAAGCTTTGTAGTCAAACCCCCCTTTCCTTCAACCTATAAAATAATAATATTTCAATAGGTTAAGTGAAAAAAGATATAGTTTCTTGCTATATAATAAGAAAGTCTAATACATACATTTTTTAATACTCCATCACGGACACGATCTAGAATAGCTGGAACAGATGCCAATAAAGTTGGCTTCAAAACAGATGCATCTCCTTTGGTTCCTTTCTTGATTTTATTAGATGTGTCTGTTAATGTCAGTGCTGAACCATACCCAATTGATGCGCCAGCTGTCATCATCACAGTCTACATAAAAAGTAAAAGCAGTGTGTATGAAGATCACACATACAAATGGTAGCTGGAAGTTTATTTTATGTATAAATCATAATGCATCATGTATGTTTACCTCAGCAGCCAATTCGAATATATGAGCCAATGGTAAGTATGCCAAGTAGACATCACTTGGTGAAAGCCCTGGGACCACAGTCATCACTGCAGCTGCGGTTGCCACTACATTCCCATGAGTCATCATCACCCCCTGAAAACACATCATTGCCACGTCAGCATCAAATTATGGGGCCCAGTTGTTCTATCTTGCTATACAAGACATAACAGGTTGTACTGTGTTTGGCATGCATTTGGATGAGACTGATGTCAATGGGATAAAAATTGCAAGTTTGTGTCCCGCTAAAAAAAGGTGGGACATGAACTCGCTCTTGATCTCTTGTATGTAGAAAAGACGTAAATACCCTTCTCATATCTACTATAATAAATCAAGGTTTTTTTTGCCACATGTCCTCTTATCCTTCATTTGGACACATGGCATTTTCTAACATTTTTAAATTTTCTATTTTCCACTTGTCATTTTATTGCATTTTTCATTTTATTAAATTAAAATTCCACATTTAATATGTAAGGTAATATATATGTAAGGTATTTATTAGAAATGGTTTATATATATAATGTATCTAATACATTAAAGTCTCTTTAATTTTAATAATTCAAAAGATTCATCATTTTTTTTATAAATTCAAACTTTTCAAATTGTTAAAATTTTATATTTATTTTTTTTTAAATAAACCCATGTAATACATGGGTCTCACACCTAGTATGTCATATAAGAGTGAAGTGGCTGAATGGATAATGATGTATGTCTGGATAAAGTGTTGTATACGTAAAGTTTGTTTCTTTTTTAGACTAAACTGACAGGAAAAAATGACCATGTTACCCTTTGTTTATAAATAATACAAATGCAGCCTAGGAGAATAAGGGCAAAATCAAACCTTTGGTAAACCTGTGCTGCCACTTGTATACATGATGACTGCAACATCTTTCTTGATAGGAAACCTAGCAGGAGCAGGACTTGCCTCCCCCAGTTTCTCAACTTCAGAGAAAGCAGAAACCTTCCAATCACTGATATTAGTGGAAACTTCAGTATTATCACTCTCAAAGTATATAACATTCTTAACAGTTTTCAAGCTCGAACTAACTGAAGCCACTTTCTTCAATAGCTTAGAATCACAGATCAAGGTAGATACTGTTGTCTGTAGAAGATTTATACCATCAGAAGAACTTTAAGAAATTAAACAAAACCAAAAACATCAACAACAAAAGAAAAGTGTGTTTTCACCTCATTAAGAGAGTGAATTAGGGCATCATCACCTAATGATGCATATATGGTTACAACAGTTATATTCTGTCTGAAACACCCCTGAAACCATAATGTTATTGTAGTTAGTGTTCTATCAATATATCAGAAGACAGGGGGGAGGGGGGGTTATGGGTATCTACCTCAAATGCAATAAACCATTCTGCTCGTGTGTCAGAAAAGATGGCAATTCGGGTATCAGGGTCATGACCAAGGCGAATAAGTCCAGATGCAAAGTTGCAAACACGTTCGAATATCTGTCCATATGTCTCCCACTGAAATTCCCCAAGATGAAGCTTTTCAAACTTTCTCCCATCATTACCAGTCACAAAGTCTCTTTCAACAAGCTTTCGTGTACCTAGAAACCGATAATGTGAATGTTTCTTACAAGACTGTTCAAAGAGTGCAGCCATGGTTGTAGCCCCTTCCCATGGAACTTCAACTAATTTGCTTGATCTGACATTTCGCATGGTAAAACCTGCCTCACCACCAACTTCAACAGGAACACCTCTTTGTTTCACCTTCTTCTTCCCCAGGAACATGGAAGAAAGAACCAGTGGGACAGCAATGGCGAAAATAACTGCAACTGCAGCACTGTATTTGTCTTCCATGAGACTGGAGAGGAAACCACCACCAACAGCTATCTCTTCAGTTGTAGGAGTATTGATAAGACTTCCCTCTGAATCATCCATTATATGTATTCGAAAATGATATCACCCTGAGAGGTTGTCACAAACAAACCATTCATTGTTGAGCTCAAGCAATGATCCGACAACAAATTTATGAACGGCAACATGCTTACATGCTTTCAATTAATAGAAGGAAACAGCTAGAAAGAAGTGCATAATCAACTAATATGGAAGAAATTGCATCACGAAAACATTTTAGGCTAGTGATCCAATTACGTATCATCAAAATCACAAATCTCGGATTCCAGAAAACACAAACATTCATCGCACTACCTGATAAACAATATTTACAGCTCTGATCAAGGGAAAAAGTATGATAATCACGAAACTCAATCAAAACTATAGATTACATGCGTGAACCTTACGCAATACATTTAGCGGTGATAAAATAAGTCGGTGATCGATTCAAACCCTATGAAATTACAACCGAATCATATACAATATCACACCAACTAATAATAATCATATAAAAGATAGAAACGACTTGGCCAAACAGTAAAATTTGTGAAATCTTACGTATAAAACCAGTCAAATCACGAAACGATTAGTTGTGTATTGAAGAACAATTACAGGAAATAGAGGTACAGACCTTTAGGAATGAGTGGAATTGTTAAAACCATGGAGCATTGTTTGGGGGAAGGCGGAGAAAGGTATAAATAGAAGCTTTAAAATCTTCTGTAGTCAAGATATGTGTGATCCTTTCAAGAAATATATGAATTTACTTCGTTTCGTTACGACAAAATAAATTTCTAGAAAAAATATATCATTATTTGACTTTAATAATAATAAGGGAAATAGATGTGGTGTTGAGTTACGTGTGCAAATTACGACAAAATAAAATTCTAGAAATATATATATATATATATATATATATATATATATATATATATATATATATATATATATATATATATATATATATATATATATATATATATATATTTGACTTTAATAATAATAAGGGAAATAGATGAGGTGTTGAATTACGTGTGCAAATCTTGAAAATGATTTATGTGAATTTCCAATTGCCGAGTCTTAGTTGTAGTTATTATCAACATCAACATAACAAAATAAATCACTATGTTTTTAAAATAAAAAGATTTATGCACATATTTTAAAGAGATTAGTTATGAATTTTCTTTTTCATAGCCAAACCATGTGAGCATAAACTTTTCTTAAGACCATTAATAACATATTAATTTTGCATTAAAAACATATAAAGATGTTTGTTATCAATCAAATCAAGCCCGTGATCGTTTTGCAACATTGATTTAGAAAGCATAAGGCATGTAATTAACTACAATGTTTAATAAAAAGAGAATATGCAATTAGGTAGGCACACAACTCTAGTCCGTATAGACTATTGTGGGACACATAACACATTGATTGTTTTGAAGTGGGAGGAGAACTTCCAATTGCATTTGGAGTATTATCCCATTCGTTTTTCTTGAAAATAAATAGATTTAAATTACAATTGTGGTGTTTTATATTTTATGTTTTAAGTACTATAAGTATATTACAATATGAATTTTATTAATTTGGTGAATCTTTCGTTTGGAAAATAGACCAAAAACATAATTTAATACGATAAATATTTGAATAACTAATTTTTTATGTACATATAAAACAGAAAACAACAAAAAAAGGAAGTTGGGCTAAATAAACTACACCACAACAAACTCTTATAAATATGTCGATATCTGACATCTTTCTATTTTTTCATTTATGATGGATAGAAAAAACAAATGTGAATAGTATATACTTAATCTTAACCCATTACAATCAAGATAAATCAATAATTAGCATTGTGAAGCCGTATAAAAAAAGGATCACATTACACGGAATCAAGCAACTAATATCGAAAATCTGAAGACATGAAAACATAAAAGTATTTTCGGTTTATACTAGTTCAAACCAGATTTATTATGTTAATTTGTATTTATTCCCTTTTTATTTTGTGAATATCCAATCATGTTGATTTGCGTCAATAAGGTGATTTTTAGACAATGATTATTATAAGTATACATAGTTTTTGAATTTTGAAATATTGGCACCACTAAAAACAAAACCATTAAGTATGGTTGTAAACGTGTAAAAATATATAGAAACCATATATTATCAACATCAACGATTCTTATATCAATTTAGACAAAAAATCAGAAAGTTTTCATATACTTATAAAATAAAACATCACTATAAAACACCTACACTACTCTCAGAACAATACACTCAACCTAATCTACAACTATTATTGAATAATAAACTAGAACAACAAAACCCTAATCTAGAAACCCTAGATAGGTTCTTAAGAGAAAACCCTAAACCAAAGTTGTGATACAGAGAGAGTATTGAGAATATGAAGTTGCAAAGAATTAGAAGCCAACTCCACCACTTAAATATATCGAGTACACGGGTAAAAGATCTCCACCACTTAAATATATCGAATACACGGGTAAAAGATCTGTGTATTAACACGACAAACTTGCAAATCGTGAGCTGCAACCCACAAGATTGAACAAGAAACACAAACTATGCTTGTAACAATATCCTTAACAAATGAGGTTTGTAATAATTACAGAATTAACCTTCAATGTTAAGTTTGAAATAATAAACAACTTTAATATTTTCAACACCCCTGCTCAAACTTGAATTTTGAAATATTGGCACCACTAAAGACAAAACCATTAAGTATGGTTGTAAACGTGTAAAAATATATAGAAACCATATATTATCAACATCAACGATTCTTATATCAATTTAGACAAAAAGTCAGAAAGTTTTCATATACTTATAAAATGAAACATCACTATAAAACACCTACACTACTCTCAGAACAATACACTCAATCTAATCTACAACTATTATTGAATAATAAACTAGAACAACAAAACCCTAATCTAGAAACCCTAGATAGGTTCTTAAGAGAAAACCCTAAACCAAAGTTGTGATACAGAGAGAGTATTGAGAATATGAAGTTGCAAAGAATTAGAAGCCAACTCCACCACTTAAATATATCGAGTACACTGGTAAAAGATCTATGTATTGACACGACAAACTTGCAAATCTTGAGCTGCAACCCACAAGATTGAACAAGAAACACAAACTATGCTTGTAACAATAATCCTTAACAAATGAGGTTTATAATAATTACAGAATTAACCTTCAATGTTAAGTTTGAAATAATAAACAACTTTAATATTTTCAACACCCCTGCTCAAACTTAACATTTTAGAAAAACTAATCCTTCTTAAAAAGATCGATTAGCCTAATTCTTTTTGAAAGATAATCATGTTGAGAGCTCAACAATAATTTGGTTAAAATGTTTGCATTTTGATTGGAAGAACCAATCTTTGACAATTTTTAAAATACAATTCATAACCTTTTCCTTAATAAAATGAATATCAATTTCAAAATGTTTGGTTTCTCATGGCAGAATTTTGAGTTAACTTAATACCAGAGTTATTATCACAAAAGACATTAATTGGGGTTAAATCTTTAATTCCAAGATCAAACAACACTTTTAAAATCCACATAATTTCACAAGAAGATGGACCCAAAGCCCATATTCAGACTCAGTAGAAGACCGAGAAACAATTGTCTATTTCTTACTCTTCCAATAAACTAAAGACTTCCCTATATACATCAAGTATTCATAAAAAAGCATCTAGTGGTTAGGCACTTAGCCCCAATCAACATCCACAAACTGAGACAAATCAAAATTCACATATTTAATTATTGAAATTACTTTCCCATGACTGATTTTAAGATACCTAAGAAGCCTAAAAGCAATTCTTAAGTGAGATTTACGAGGTTTGTGCATGAACTGACTTAAAATTTGAACACGATAAAAAAATATCATGCCTAATTATTGTTAAATAAATCAATTTCCCAACAAACTTCTGAAATTCAGTAATAGTTTCAAGTAAAGCATCATTTATCATAGTCACGAACAGGAACAAAATTAGCTTCCAAAGAAGTTTTAATTATAGGTTTACATCCAAGCATTATGAGTTCATGTAACAACTCAAGACAATATTTCCATCGATTTAAACAGACTCCATTATCCACATCTATAACTTCAATTCTAAGAAAATAACTCAACTTTCCAAGATCTTAATAGAAAACTGAGTTTTAAGAAACTATTTTACTTTCTTAAGTTCATCAAGGTTATTATCATTTATTATGATATCATCTACATACACAAGAAGAACAATGATAGAGTTATTTTCTTTCCTAACAAATAGTGAATAATCGTTAGCACTTTGATGAAAACCAAAGCTAACCAGAGAATTGCACAAATTTTCAATTCCATTTTCTAGGAGCATGTTTTAAACCATATAGGGATTTAACTAACTTACAAACCCTAGAATCACCTTTAGTATGATACCCTTAGGAGCATGTTTTAAACCATATAGGGATTTAACTAACTTACAAACGCTAGAATCACCTTTATTATGATAACCCTCAGGAAGGGTCATATAAACATCTTCAGCAAGATCACCATATAATAAAGCATTGTTAATATCCAATTAAAAAATAGGCCACGAGTTATTAACAAGGAGAACCATCACAATACGAACATTTACAATCTTTGCAACTAGAGAAAAAAGTTTATTGGTAATTTAGACCTTCCCTCTGATTGTAGCCCTTTGCCACTAGTCTAGCCTTACAACGCTCAATGTCTCCATTAGGTCTATACTTAATCTTATATTAAGGTATCTAAGCTTATAACTAAATTGGTATATTCTTGCAATTAAAAGCAAAGTCCTTTTTAAGTTGTCATCATAACTAGAAATAGCTAAAAATGATATTAGGAGAGAGAAGAAATAATTTGTTAGTATATTATATGATTAAAATATATTAATTAGACATATATGATTGATTTGTTAATTTATATGATTAATAAATTGATATGAAATCAATTAAAATTAATTAATTATTAGTCACATTTAATTAGAATTAATTATGGATTAATTGGAATTAATTAAAGATGAAAGTAGTGAATTGTTATTGTTTAGTAGTTGAACAAAAAAAAAAGTTCTAGAACCATCCATGGTATTGACAGTTATGGAGGGATTCCGAGGGTTTCTGGAAGCCTCCTGGTTGCTGATAACGAAAGAAATTGAATTGGGATTAAATCTATTATTTAATCAATTCAAATATGGTTTTGCCTGCAAGTTAACTAAACTTGAAATAGGACCCCTTAGGAGCCAAATTTTGTGTACAACCTTTCTAAGCGGCTTATGAACAAAAATTACCTCTACTTCCTCTATCTCCTCTTCATTCTAGGGTTTCTAAGGTTTTAGGTGTGAGTCATTAGATACATCATACTTTTGGTGCTAGCTTTCCAGGATCTACTAAAAGGGATTGAAGATAATTTTTTACTTCAACAATTCAAATGTATGTAACCCTAACCTTGTATTTTCAATTACATTAGGGTTCATGTTAGTTTTTGTTGTTCATTTGTAACATCCCAAAATCCAAGACAAAAAATTTCATTTTTAGTTTAATAATTCATAAAACAAATTATTGAAAACATCATTAAGTTATCTCATATCATGAAAACCCATAAGTCATATGCCTCAATACAAGCCCTAATAATGCCATAGTACAATCCCAAGAACATCATGGTGCGGAAAATAGTGGTGTGATGCGTTGCAGTCATGCCGGCTCCTTTCCCTTCGAGGAAGAAGTACCTGAAACCAAAACTGAAAACCGTAAGCACAAAGCTTAGTGAGTTCCCTCATCATACCGCATATCATACAATAAACATACTCCAGGTATATATGGGTGCCCAGCCTACCCTGCTGAGCATATCTGGGTGCTCAACCTACCCTTTTCAGGCATACCAGGGTGCCCAACCTACCCCTGCCAAGCATATATGGGTGCCCAACCTACCCTGTCAGGCATATCTGGGTGCCCGACCTACCTTCCGGTTTATTTCAACCGGTTACGGGGACTATTTCACCCCTATCACTAACACATAATAACATAGCATAGCATACTGTTAGACATATCTGGGTGTCCAACCTACCCTCCGGTTTATCTCAACCAGCTACGAGGTCTAACCTACCCTTCCTACCACTATCACATAATATCATAGCATACTAGCACATAAGCATAACAGATAGTGGCATACCAGATAATTATCACAAATACTATCATCTTAATTATAATCAACTACTAGTGAGTCAGCATTGGTGCCTTTGACCCACTTCTACTGGAAGGTAACTCACCTCGATAACTGAGAAATAGTTGCAAAGGCTCCTTCTTTGAAATCAACCCCTCTCAGACTCCTACACATAAGCATTTCCTTTAATTACCCTTTCCATACTCAAAACCCCTTTAAGGGTCAACTTTGGTCAAGGTCAAAGTCAAAGTCAACATTCTGGTCAAAGTCAACATCCTGGTTGACTTAACTCGCCGAGTTGGTCTATCAACTCATCGAGTTCCATGAATCAGGAACCCTGAATCGCGATCCAACTCGTCGAGTTCTTTCACAGTTCATTGAGTTCCTTATATCCATAGAATCGGGACTTTTCGCTACAACTCATCGAGTCCTTCCTTGAACTCGTCGAGTTCTTTAATCTTCAAAACTCGGAAAACCTTAACCAACTCGCTGAGTCATCTCCTAGACTCACTGAGTTTGCTCAGGAATCAGAAAAGGTTGGGGATCCCGATCCAACTCGCCTAGTTGCATGAACAACTCATCGAGTTCCCTTAGTCTACACCCATTCAGTGGTTTCTAATCGAGTTCAATGCTTCCAAACCATAGATCTGGTCCCCTAGGATTAAGTTACTAAGTAAAGTTGCTAACTTTACGTCCATGCATGGTGTCATGAAGCTAGAAACACCAAAACTAAGCTATATAAGAGATCTAGGGCATGGGGAAGGGCCAAGGCTTGATAAACCTGGCAACTTTAACCCTCATTAGCTCATGAGTGCCTAGATCTAAAGTCACAACTTAATGATATACTCAAATCCCGAAAAATGACTTCAATATGGCCCAAAAGTGATAACATATTACCCTAAATGAAGATCTAAGTAATAGAAAGCCAAGGTATCAACTTTATACCTCAAATAAGTCAGAAATGCAACTCAAACTCCGGATCTACTAGCTTCCTCTTGAATCCCTAAGCTTCTCATGTTTGAATAGTGTCCAAGGTCATTAACTATTGGTAATATTTCTAATAATAGCAGTGTCCTTTAGGGTTGCCCTCAAGACCCAAATTGAGTAGAATAAATAAAGGAGAAATTAGTTTATTAATTATTATAGTTAATAATTAATTAGAAACTAATTGGAAATATATTTTGGGAATTAATTAACAGTTTAATTAATTATAGGGTTCAATGTTCATTAATCGATAGTTGGTTAATCAGGAATGTTTCAGAACCTTTATGGGATTAGGGTTGGATGAAAATCACTCCATCCCACATGAGAAATGAGTGAAATTTCGTGGTTAGGCCTCCATCCCACATGGGAAGGATGTGACATCCCATTTTCACGGCCAAAAATGTAACATCCCCAAATTCCGAGTCCAAAAATTTCAATTTTGATATAACGATTTAGAAAACATTTATAATAAAACATCACCATGTCATATCATTTCAGAAAACCATAATCTCATGTCTGAAAATCGTATCATAAAAGTGTTGGAATAGTGTCTAAGGCTGCAACTATATTAGGCAAGTAATTGACCCGGTTGTGCATGGTCCTTTTGGGTTGCCTTCACCATAGCAACTTGAAAGGATGATTTATTAAGAGAGAGTAAATATTATTAGTATATTATGAGAATAATATAAATAATAATATATTGTTATTTGATTAATATAAGTTATAGAATTAATTGGAATTAATTTGGTGACTTAAAGAGATTAATTAAATAAGAAGGTATAAACTGTCAATTGTTTGATAGTTAAACTTTAGACTGTAAATACATATAGATATGGATTGGACGGATTCTAGAAGCTAAAGGATAGCTTGAATCGTCCATTGCTTATCTAAGGAATGGATTTGGATAGCCTTAAGAGAAGATTATCCAATTAGGGTTTAGGTTGTAACCCTTAAGGAGTCTACAAGTACAAATAGACCCTATGGCAAAGGGAAATCGGCACTTCATCTAAAGTAAGAAAACCCTGGCCGATTTCCTCCCCTCTCCTCTCTCCCAAATCATCCTCCTTGCTATTTGGTGTTTGTAAGCCATTAGAGGAGTGACAATTGTGACTCTAGAAGCTCCAAGACAACAAGATCAACAAGGAATTCAAAGGTATGATTCTAGATCTGTTTCAATATTGTTATTACACCTAAATAGTCATTAGAAGTCTTGGATTCAAATCATGTTTGATTAGAAAGCCTAGATCCAAGCATTAGGGTTTTGCATGCGCACATAGGAAAGTTCTTATGGCTAAAACCCATCAGTGGTATCAGAGCCTAGCTTGGTTTTCATTAAATTGTTGCTTAATAGTCTGAAACTAAACTGAAAAATTCGATTTTTGTGTTTCTGAGTCATGGACTCGGCGAGTTCCATAGTGGACTCGGCGAGTTGGCCTGACTCGGCGAGTCACTTGGTGCACTCGGCGAGTCCAAGCGTCAGTAATGGCCAGATTCGGGATTTCTTCATGATTATCTTATGGAAACTTACCTTAATCATATTAGATCAACCCTAATCCGATTTTTTGATATATATGACTATTATCTTGATCTAATTAAAGATATTTATCAACTAATAAAATATTTAATTTCCTTATATGATAATTAATTAATTATTTTGATTATTTTGGTAATTATCTTGCAAGAAATCTTGAATAAATCAAATATAGATAATTAGGAAATTAATTGTTAATTGAAATTATTTGTTATTTGATCCTCCATGCTTTAAATGTTTAAAACTTGTCCTCAAGTTTTGAAATTTATATTTTGTGATTAAAAGTTTTAATTTGGACAATTTAAATTTCAAACCCTAGATTTTAAAAGGTTTAAAATACAACCCTATACTAATATGATATTTCAAGATTAATATATATATATATATATATATATATATATATATATATATATATATATATATATATATATATATGTATAACTAAAATGCTAGTCTTACCGTTAGTAGGCCTCATTCACGAAGCCGATCTATAAGGTGGGTATAAGGTTGCGGCCTATAAAATGGCGCTTAATGGGTGTACACTCACACCCACCGCTTGCTTGATCGGTGGAGGGTCGTTAGCCGAACGGGTAGGATAGGGCAACCTCATCCTCTCATTAAAAGTATAATAGGAAATACAAAGTAACTACACATATTTTAAATTTTCCCAATCTTAGTTACTTTAGGAAAAGTGAATTGATGCAATCCCATGAAATTACACTTTGCACCCTTGCTAAGAAGTTAGTGGAGCGTGTGTGGTTTACCGGCACACTAATTGGTTCTAAGCAAAGGTGGCAAAGTGTGATTCATTGTTTATCATAGTTCGATGGAGCGTGTGTGGTTTACCGGCACATCGAATAGGTGATCGTTACAATGAAGGCACCATGTGAATTTGCATGGTAATTCACACCCGCTTTGTGATCCTCGGTATCCCAGTCAAAAACAAGAGGGGCATATCGAGATTTAAACATGCCATTGAATAGTTTCAATGAATCTCATCTGATCCTAGGAATTCTCAATACATTTAGGACTAATAGTTAGGTTTTATGGTGGAAAATTAGTGAATCGTCATTCACTTACCTTCAATTTATTACATGTTAGATTTCGGCATCCCTTTTCTAATATGTAAATGTTGTTGTTGGATCCTAGCCCTAATTTTTCTTATTGGGTGATAATTAGGGATTCATATTCTAATCTATCTTTGTCCTTTCTATTTGTAGATGTCGAACGCCAACAACGCTGCTGCTAGTTCTTTTACGTTGATGAGCCTTTGCCAAAAGGTCACCTTCGATGGAACGAACTTTAGCGAATGGATAAGATACATTCGCACCATTGCTCGCTATGAGGACAAGGAGTATGTCCTCGATGAGAAGCTCAAGAAGATTAACCCCGAAATCGCTACTCCGGCTGAAATTACCGCTTTTGAAACTCATGAGCGAGATGCAACGAAGGTACATTGCATCATGATAGCCACCATGAACTCCGAATTCCAAAAGTCCTACGAGGACATGTACCCGTACAAGATGCATCAAGACTTATTGGAGAGATACCACCAAAACGCGAGACAAGAGCGTTATGAGATTTTCACTAACATGATTTCCGCTAAGATGGGTCATGGAGAGTCTCTTACCGTGCACCTGCAAAAGATGCAAAGGTATGTCGACCGCCTTCGCAAGTTAAATGTTGACTTTGGGGAAGAATTGGCGATCAACATGGTGCTTCACTCTTTGCCTCCGATGTACAATCAATTTAGGATGACCTACCACATGAACAAAGAGGAGGTCACCCTAAGCAAACTCCAAGGTCTCTTGAGGGTCGCTGAGAGCAACTTCAAAGACAAGTCTGTTGCACCAACTCCCAATCCACCCGTTGCTCCTGTCTTGGCTATTGGTCAAGGAAAGGGAAAGAAGAGGAAGGCTTCATCTAAGAACTATCGCAAGGTAAAAGCCCGAGATGGTGCCTCTTCTAGTGGGACCAAAGTTGATCCCGCTAAGCCCTGCCTTAACCCGAAGGAGGCAGAGTGCCACCACTGCCACAAGATAGGACATTGGAAGAGAAGCTGCCCGGAATACCTGCAAGCCATCAAGGAAGGAAAGATCAAGCCATCTTTCGCAGGTATATATGCAATTAAATCTAACGATTCTAATCATGCTATTTCTTGGGTTCTTGATACCGGTTGTGGTTACCACATTTGTTCTAATGTGCAGGGACTAAGAAGAAGTAGGGATGTGGAGCAAGGAAGAATCAATCTAATCATGGGGAACAGAAGATCGTCGCCTGTGACCAAGATTGGAGTGTATTCTTTAGTGCTTAGGAATAATTTATGTTTAGATTTGAACAATTGTTTCTATTCGCCAGAAATGGCTAGAAACATCATTTCATTTCATGGTTTATATAGACAAGGTTTTAGATTTTCTTTTAATAATGAGAATGGTTCTATTTTGGCTTATCTAAATGGTGTCTTTTACTTTGAAGCTATACCATGTAATGGAATTTATGAAACTGTTATGATTGTTGATAACTTAGGAAATGATGTTTTGAACATAGATTCTTCCACTAGTATGGATAAAGCATCCTTGTGGCATTGTCGTCTTGGACATGTCAACAAGAAACGCATAGCCCAACTCCAAAAGGATGGAGTGTTGGAGTCATTCGACGTTAGGGAAGATGACACGTGCGAGTCTTGTTTACTTGGAAAGATGACTAAATCACCCTTCACAAGTACGTGTGAAAGGGGTGAGGGCCTATTGGACCTAATACATACCGATGTATGTGGACCATTTAGATCAACCACGAAGGATGGGAACCGCTTCTACGTGACTTTTACTGATGATTATAGTAGATATGGGTATATCTATTTAATCAAGCAAAAGTCAGAAACTTTTGAAAAGTTCAAAGAGTTCAAGAATAAAGTGGAGAATCAATTGGGCAGGAAAATCAAGATGCTTTGATCCGATCGAGGAGGAGAGTACCTAAGTCTTGAATTCCACGATTATCTCAAGGAGTGTGGAATAGTTTCGCAATTGACGCCTCCTAGGACACCGCAGTTGAATGGTGTGGCAGAAAGGCGTAATCGAACCTTATTGGATATGGTTCGCTCTATGATCAGTCGTGCTTCACTATCAATCTCTTTTTGGGGGTATGCCTTAGAGACTGTCGCCCATATCCTTAACCGAGTCCCTACTAAGAAGGTTACCAAAACACCTCACGAGATGTGGACAGGGAAAGCTCCCTCGTTGGCACATATCAAGGTTTGGGGTTGCGAGGCTTTCGTAAGACGAGATACTCACGACAGGCTCGAACCTCGAAGTGAGCGATGTATTTTCGTCGGCTACCCGCATACATCCTTTAGATATCTCTTCTATAGACCGAAGGACAATGTTGTCTTTGTTGCGAGGGGAGGAGTTTTCCGAGAGCGAGAACTCATAGGCCAAGGAGACAGTGGGAGGCAAATCGAGCTTGAAAAGATTCAAGAGTCGATAGATGAAGGAACCTCTACCGCTGGCACTCAACCCGAGGAGGAAACTCTGGTTGAACCGATTGACGAATCCTTACCTCTTAGACGTTCCGATAGAGTTAGAGTTCTACCCCAGTTTTATGGTTTTCATATTACTACCGAAGGGGACACGTATATTAGTGATGGTACACAAATAAATCTTGATGAACTTAATAGCTATAAGGAAGCCATGGCAGACCCGGAGTCTGCGAAATGGAAAGAGGCAATGGATAGCGAGATCCAATCCATGTATGATAACCAAGTTTGGAATTTGGTTGATTATGTGCTCGGACGTAAGACCGTTGGGTGCAAATGGATCTTCAAGAAGAAGACCGACGTGGATGGAAACGTACACACATATAAAGCGCGATTGGTTGCGAAGGGCTTTACTCAAACTCCCGGAGTTGACTATGATGAGACCTTCTCACCAGTTGCGAAGATAAAATCTATTAGAGTGATGCTAGCGATTGCCGCATTTCATGATTAGATTTGGCAAATAGATGTCAAGACCGCTTTCCTTAACAGAAAGTTGGCTGAGGATGTTTACATGGCTCAGCCAGAGGGGTTTGTGGATCCGAAGCATCCGAATAGAGTGTGTAAGCTTGAGAAGTCCATTTATGGACTTAAGCAAGCGTCTTGCAGATGGAATCTTTGCTTCGATGAGAAAGTCAAAGAGTTTGAATTTGTACGAAGCGAAGATGAGTCTTGTGTATATGTCAAAGCCAGTGGGAGTATAGTAAGCTTCCTCGTTCTATATGTCGATGACATATTACTCATAGGAAACGACATCCCGACTCTACAGGAGGTTAAGTCCTGGCTCGGGAAGTGCTTCGCTATGAAGGACCTCGGAGAGGCTTCTTACATTTTGGGAATAAGGATAGTAAGAGAAAGAAGTAAGAGACTAATTGGACTTAGTCAGAACACTTACTTGGAGAAGGTACTAAAACGTTTTAGTATGGAAAACTCAAAGAAGGGAGAATTAGCGATACAAAGTAATGCCAAGTTGAGTAAGACTCAAAGTCCGAGTACCGAAGCTGAGATAGCAGAAATGAGCCGAGTTCCATACGCTTCCGCAGTTGGCTCAATCATGTACGCTATGACTTGTACTCGCCCTGATGTAGCCTTCGCTTTGAGCATGGTTAGCAGATATCAAGGGAATCCTGGCATAGCACATTGGATTGCGGTGAAGAATATCCTTAAGTACCTTCGGAGGACAAAGGAATGGTTCTTAGTCCTCGGAGAGAGTGATGACTTGAAGGTGCGAGGGTATAGTGACGCCAGTTTTTAGACCGACAGGGACAACTACCGTTCGCAGTCGGGCTGGGTCTTTACCCTGAATGGAGGAGCAGTGACATGGAAGAGTTCCAAGCAGGAAACCGTAGCTGATTCAACGTGCGAATCAGAGTACATTGCAGCGAGCGAAGCGTCGAAGGAGGCAATATGGCTGAAGAACTTCATCGGTGATCTTGGAGTTGTACCTGCCATAAAGGAGCCCATGGAGATTTTCTGTGATAACGAAGGAGCGGTTGCCTTGACCAAGGAACCGAGGGATCATGGTAGATCACGACATATCGACAGAAAATATCACTTCATTAGACATCGTGTAGAAGAAGGACAACTCGTAGTGAAGAGGATATCATCAGAAGATAACCCAGCATATCCGCTTACGAAGGGACTGAGTAGGGTTAAGCACTTGCAGCATGCTAGGAGTATTGGGCCGAAGGATGATATTAACATAGATTAGATAGTATTAGAAACGTGTAATAGATAAATGTAATTAACATTTGACGATTAAATAAAGGAGTTTTATTTATGAGTAATGTTACTATCTTATGTTAATTGTTTACCTATTGTTTCACTTTGCATGTTTTGACTTCCAGAATAATTGAGTTTATTAGGAATAATCGAATTGTTCAAATTGTCCACAATCGTTCATATGTTGGAAGTAGATATGAATGAAGATTGTCATGAATCGGTGCGTAGATTGTCTAAATGGTATTAGACATAGCAAAGGGTTGCTGCGACATTCATGAGTGCTTATGAACTGGTTTTGAGCATTGGAACAAACCCGCGCTTGCTGGAATCACCTTATGGAATATGATATAAAAGGGTGATCGCAAGACGATAATATCATATAGTCTTAAAACCTAGATATATGGTTTGTTATTTGCTAATTGATTGTACATTGATAATGCGAAAACGCATTGGTAACTCAATGTTATAAAACGCATTGTTGTGTATAGTTGATTATTAAATAAGTAAATGCATATAAGTCGAAGTTTATCTGTAACTTTTATCTAAGAAGGTAAAAGCGATATCTCGGCCGCTCGATGATTTGATTTGACTTATGTGTCGGGCCCGGTCAGAACTGAATTGATGTGTTCGATTAAGTTCTATGTCAAATAAATCAGAGATCGAGAAACCTAAATGCTTGACTAACCATTCCATAGGATTGTCAGCATGATATCTAACAGAGGACTGTACGATCTCTTATCTAAAGGACAAGATTGATTAGATCAGAGTTTGACAGCGTCTTTGAGAGCTACGATTGCAAACCGAATTGTACTTGTGCATATAGTTACTAGACTTATCCAAGTGGGAGACTGTTGGAATAGTGTCTAAGGCTGCAACTATATTAGGCAAGTAATTGACCCGGTTGTGCATGGTCCTTTTGGGTTGCCTTCACCATAGCAACTATATTAGTTACTTGTGCATATAGTTACTAGACTTATCCAACTGGGTTCCTTCAAACCACAACAGAAAAGGGAAGTCAAGCCATGGACTCGCCGAGTCCAAGAACGACTCGTCGAGTCGAGAATAACCAAGTCTCATTTCTCGATTTCTGATGTATAACGCTTAACCAAAAGATAGATCTAGGCTTCTAAGATCGATCTAGCACGTAAAGTTACAAACTTTACGTGCATGCATGGGACTATGAGCTCAAATGGCCCAAAATGAGACTCTTAAGATGCATGGGGCTCTCTAAGGCTCCAAAATCAGTCCCTTTCTGCCTTGTAACCTCTCAAAGCCCTTGGATCTGAAGTCTTATCCCCCAACCATGCTTGCACTCATGATTGGTCACCAAGAATGGCTCCTAAAAGCCCTAAATCACCCCAAAAAGGGATCTAAAACACGAAAGAGCAAGGTATCAGCTTTATACCTCTAAAGAACTACAGACCAAAATGTTATAATTACTTGAATGAAAATACATACCAGGAACTGGGTGCTACAAGAAAAGACCGATTTTTGTTTATGCTTTATAAAAATCAGAGTACCACTTTTAATAAAAATGTTGTGGAATTTGTTCCCGGTAAAACATGATAAGTACGTTATCAAAACATCTCCGAAGAAAAGTATTTTTATTCATTTTAAAACATCTGGGATGTCATCGTCAATACATAAACATAAGCATAAACAGAAATTACATTCATTTACACTAGTGATCTACGCCTCTTTAATCTCTCAGCATAATGTAACTTCGTATCGACACCTGTGATTCAAATAGGCTTTAGTGGGTCAGGTTGGGAAACCTGGTGAGTACATAGGGTTTTCAACCCACAATAATATAATTATTATGTTTAATCATCAAACAATTAACCCAATTACCCATCCACATTATCTTCTTTTGATATTCCCTAAAGTATTACCTTAAGATTCATCTCCTGTATCGTGTTTACCTCTCATCTCTTTACCTCGCATTTCCTTATATGTTCGTTCCTAAGGATCATCGCCTACATCACACATACAATAATGGTTCAGGGATTACTCCCTCAATACGCACCTAGTAAGGATTGGAGTATCATCACATTAATACGTAGTTACAACATCACCTGAACTCGCAATTCATAGTAAGGGTTAGAGTATCATTACATGAATACGTAGTTACAACATCGCATGAACTCGTAATTCATCACCTACAGGTTATGAGCCTGCTGGTGTTTCCACGGGGTTGTCTATAATAGTCTGTGTTCGCCATCTATACTCTGGTAGATGACTACATCTCCAAATTGTCGGGCAAGGTTATAGTATCTTTCATCCTACATCATCGATTCATCATCACATATCTATCCCCACCTAATTATCATCACATTCCTATCATCACCTATCTCTCATCATTTTATTTCACATCAACTATTTCATCTACCCATGTTTTACCCAACATTTTCGTAAATATAAAATACATATACAGTTTAAATCATTTAAAACATGTATGAAATCGTTTCATCCAACATAGACAGCAAGTATTCAAACAGTATACACACATAGCACGTAATTTATATAAAATACTTCATATCTATGTGTAAGATGAAAGTAACTATGCACTCACCTGATTAGGTGGTGACTCGACACTCGGACAGCACTTCGTTACTCTTAAAATAATTTTTATCGACAAAACCTAGTATCAATATCACTAGGGATTAGTATAACATTCACCGAGAATAATTAATAGTCTTGCTATTATTACTATTATATAAGTGTTAAACAATACTCTTCGCTTACTATGTACAGACAGGGGCCAGACATGAAACACCGGAGGGCAGGATCATTTTGGCATATAACAATTCTGAATCCAACAACCCAAGTGGCTCTCCAAACCAGATTCCCCGTACTATGAGTGTTTAAAAAGATATTATAATGACATTTATATAACTCATAATAATAACCCAAATACTCATCATAAGTTCCTAATAACTTTACTATATTGAAACATAAGCTATACTAAAGATAGGTTAGGCGTAGCTCACTTACAACGAGTTTTCTCGAAAATCAGGCTTCGCTGGAGCAGCATTCCCGAGCCTAAAGGCTCTTTTCTTGGGGCTTTGGGAGCCTCGGGGCTCCCTTCGGGTGCTAGGGGGTTTACCTAGGCTTAGGGGGGGTTTGGGGGGGCAGAGAAAGAGAGTTTAGAGAGAGAGAGAGAAGAGGTTGGAATTATGTGAAAAATGAGGGAACCCGACACCTCTATTTATAGGCTGGAAAACAGCTCTACTCGTCGAGTAGGTCCTCCTACTCGTCGAGTCCATGCCACATGTCACCTTCTGGTGGCTTGCCTTGGGGAGAAAGCCTTGGCTCATATTCAGCCACGTCACCCGATTTCGCACAGCACCCTGTCAACTTCTAAACCCCGTATTCGACGTTATTTATATCCACACATAGGTAAAAATAAGATCTACAACTTTCATTTAGACTCCATCGGCTAATTCTCGACCGATCTTAAATTTAACAGTAGGAGGAGATTATATTGTTAAATGTTCGCATAAAATTCATAACTTCTACATGCGGACTCCGTTTTCTTCTGTCTTTTTATTGTTGAGTTCCTATTAGTGAGATCTTCAACTCTCATTTAGGTCGCGTAAGCCAAAAACCGCTCGAACTAAAATTCGAGTTTCGGGTCGTGCACTGCTATGCCAAATCTTAGAAAATTCATAACTTCCTCATACGAAGTCAGATTTTGGCGTTATTTTTTTTGTATGTTCTCAGTTTAACGTATACTACAACTTTTGTTTACATCACTAAGGCTAAAAAGTCATCTATCATAAATTAACTATTTATGTCTCCCATTGGCGTGCCGGTTTTGCCGAAAAACTTCGACGGGACATAACTTCTTCGTTATAACTCGGATTTCGACATTCTTTATATGTACGGAACCCTTGAGACATATTCTAAAACTTGGTTAAGATTATTTATTCTAAATAATCTTTTGTCGAAAAGTCATTTTCGACCCCTATTATTTCTAAATTAACTAGCCTGGATCTACGGGCATTACAAAGGAGTGCTAAACCCTAGGAGGGATTCAAGGATATAAATAGGGCCTTAGAGATTTCATTCCTCCTTGCACCTTGGCTTGAAGTTTCACCACCCCTTCTTCCTCCCCCTCTTAGCGACAATTTCTAACCCCTTTGGGTTTGTGAAATTGACCATTCTCCTGGTTATTTTATTCCACTCTTTGGTGTCATTGGGTGTGATGCCATTAGAGGGATTCTGGTTTGGATCCTTTCATCCAAGAAACTTCATGGAGGTTCAAGATCTCAAGCATGGAGATCAAGGGCTACATAAGAGGTATGTTTTCTTACTTATGTTTTAGTTTTCTAGGGTTGATGTAATTAGCATGAAGCCATAGATCCATAGGATGCATGTACACTTACGTATATCGTTGTTTCAATTTTTCCACTGCCTAGTTTTAGAGTGTATTTGATGCATAGAAAACCCAACATCTCCTTCCTTCTAAAGCTTCAAAATCACAAAGAATGCACAAAATGGCTCAAAAATCTCCAAAAGTAGATTAGGGTTTCTTGACTAGGGTTTGGGTCGATGGAGGCTGCAAATGAGGCCAGCCTTTGGAGGTTAAGGTGTTTAAATAGAGTGCTAAACCCTGAAAATTAGGGTTTTATTCTGGCAGCCCTACTCGTCGAGTTGAGTCCCTCAACTCGTCGAGTAGACTTTAAGTTCCGCGACCAATTTACGTTCCTACTCGACGAGTTTAGGGCCTCCAACTCGTCGAGTTCCTGTACAAAAATGAATAAATAGATTTAAAATGCATACTGGGAACCCGACGTTACAAATCCCCCTCACTTATTTTAGACTTCGTCCTCGAAGTTTGTTGTGTCAGGAAATAGCTCTGGGTAGTGCTCCCTCATCTCTTCCTCCGGCTCCCAAGTTCATTTTGAGCCCTTGTGATGCTGCCATTGCACCTTCACTAACTCAAACCTCTTGTTCTTCAGATCCTTTGTCTTTCTATCAAGGATGGCTACCAGTCGCTCGATGTAGTTCAGACTGTCATCCACCTGAATATCCTCTAGAGGCCCACTGCAGAGTCATCTACCAAGCACTTCCACAACTTGGAGACATGAAAGGTGTTGTGGATCGGACTAAGCTCGGCTGGCAGATCTAGTTGATACGCAACCCGGCCCACCTGAGCCAATACCCTGAACGGACCAATGTATTTGGGGCCCAGCTTGCCCCGCTTCCTGAACCAGATGACACCTTTCCAAGGTGACACCTTCAGGAGGACCATATCTCCTACCTGAAACTCCAGGTCTAATCATTGTCTGTCGGCGTATCTCTTCTACCGACTCTGGGCCGTCTCGAGTCTACTCTGGACCTATTGGATCCTCTCTGTCGTCTTGAGCACCACTTCGGTACTCCCCATAACCCTCTGTCCAACCTCACCCCAACATATTGAGGTTTTGCACTTCCTCCTGTTGGGTTATGAGCATTCTAACACTCCTAAGGTGTACATGCAACCCTAAATACCTTGGATCTATGTTTTCTTTATTATACATGCGAACTTGAACTTTCCAAGGTATTACCCTAACTAACATACAAAAAATTGATACTTGGGTAATAAAACAAGTTAGATAACATACATTTTCTTGTAGATGGAAACCATATACCTTTAAGAACTTAGTGCCCCAAGTGTTGCACCTCAAACGGAATCACACAACACCACTAACAATTTGAATAACTTGAGAGAAGAACCCTTGCACTCCATGAAATCGGCTAGCCCTCCTTACCAAGACTCCCGGTCACATTTCATGAGCTATGAGGCTTCTTATATAGTGTGCACATTAGGGTTACACCATGTAACTCATGACTTTCCACATTCCTCATGATCCATGGGTTTTAACCTCTATGGAGTATCCATGGGTCGCCACATGGGTTTAGCCCAATATGAAGAACTATGGATCACAAACCCACTTTATAAGAATGAATGATTTACCATATCAATCCCCATTTATTTAATTAGTCTCTTTTGAGCACAAAATTAATTTCAAACTAATTCTTGATCAATACTAATTCAATAATATGATTGCATATTAATATATTAGAACTTATAATATATTAATAAATCATAAATATCCTCTTCTCACAAAAGTCTATCCAAATTGTTCTGATGTCATGCAACCCAAATGGACCATGCTACTCTTGGGTCAAGTATATACCAATAATAGTTATGGGCTTAGACACCTAATCCAACAGTCTCCCACTTGGATAAGTCTAATAAATATTATTGCAAGCATGACTCCAACCCGACTAGCAATCATAGCTCTTAAAAGTTGTTGTCAAACTTTGACCTAGTCAATGATGCGTCCATCAGATAGGGGATCATATATTCCTCCATTCCAGATATCATATGGACTGAGACATGGATTATAATCATTCTCTCTGTCTATCTATTGTTTCCTGATTTTTGATTTTTGACGACCGACTAATTGAACAAATCAAATCAGTCCAGGCCTGATGTAATTACTAAATCATCGAGGGGCCCACATATATCGCTTTTATCCACATGGGGTAAAAGAAACGGATAAACATCGACCCAAATGCTCGCTTGTACTTACTTATCAAATTACACACAACGATATGTTTTATAACATCCAAGTTACTGGTGCGTTTACATATGTCAATGTCAATCGGATAACCTTCAATACTCCCAAAACTACTAAGCATCACACGTTTTAATCCCATCTATCACTGACTAATCGGTTCTAGAATGCAAGTCCACCAGCTCATACAATACACATACAAAGTCCTCTCTCCTAACATTCTATCATGCAACAACTGAGCAGATCCTTGGCCCGAACTAGCATGCAATTCACCGATTCATAAATCAAGTAACTCCCGTATATCCATGCTAGTCAATTTAGAGATAATATGGGTCGAAAATGACTTTTCGACAAAAGATTATTTAGAATAAATAATCTTAACCAAGTTATAGAATATGTCTCAAGGGTTCCGTACATATAACGAACGCCGAAATTTGAGTTATAACGAAGAAGTTATGATCCGTCGAAGTTTTTCCGCAAAACCGACACGACACCGGGAATCGTAAAAAGTGTTATTTGATAAAATACTTTTTAGCCTTAGAGATCTAAATTAAAGTTGTAGTATACGTTAAACCGAGAACATACAAAAAATGAACACCCAAATCTGACTTCGTATGAGGAAGTTATGATTTTTCTAAGATTTGTTTTTTGGCCAAAGCAACCTAAATGATAATTGAAGATCTCATTAATAGGAGCCCAACGATAAAAATACAGACGAAAACGGAGTCCGTATGTAGAAGTTATGAATTTTACGCTGTCATTTAACAGTATAATCTCCTCCTACTGTTAAATTTAAGATCAGTCTAGAATTAGCCGACATAGTCTAAATGAAAGTTGTAGATGTTGTTTTTACCTACGCGTGGATATAAATAATGTCAAAAAATGAGCTTGTATGCGAAAGTTACGCAGTTTAGAAGTCGGCAGGGTACTGTGCGAAATCGGCTGACGTGGCTGAATATGGGTCAAGGTTTTCTCTCCAAGGCAAGCCACCAGATGGTGACACCTGGCAATGGACTCGACGATTAGAGTAGGATTCCGACCTATAAATAGAAGTGTCAGGTTCCCTCATTCTTCACACCTTCCCAACTTCACTTTCTCTCTCTAATCCGCCAAACCCCCCTAAGCCTAGGTAAACCCTCTAGCACCCAAAGGAAGCCCCGAGAAAAGAGCCTTTCAGCTCGGGAATGTTGCTCCAGCGAAGGCCGGTTTTGCGAAAAACCCATTGTAAGTGAGTTACGTCTACCCTATCGTTAGTATATCTTATGTTTTAATATATTAATGTTATTAGGACCTTGTAATAAGTATTTGGGCTATTATTATGAGTTATATAAGTGTCGTTATAATATCTTTTAACCACTCGCGGTATGGGAATCTGGTTTAAAGGGTCGCATAGGGTTGTTGGATTTCAGAAGTGCTATATGCTAAAATGGTCCTGCCCTCCGGTGATTTATGTTTGGCACTTGTTTGTATATAGTGGTTAAGAAATATTGTTTCATGCATATATAATAGTAATAATAGCAAGACTATTAATTAGTCTCGGTGAATATTAGACTAAACTCTAGTGGTAAGGATACTAGGTTTTGTCAAAGGAAAATTGTGTTAAGAGTAACGAAGTGTTGTCCGAGTGCCGAGTCACCACCTTTTCAAGTGAGTGCATGGTCCCTTTCATCTTACACATAGATATGAAGTATTTAATATAAACTACGTGCTATGTGTGCATATTATCTGTATAATTGCTATCTATGTTTGATGGACGATTTTATACAAGTTTTATATGATTTAAACTGTATATGTATTTATATCTACATAATATGTTAGGTAAAACATGGGTAGATGAAATATGATTTGGATGATTAGTTGAGAGGTGATATAGACCATGAGGTAAGGGTGAGAGGTGGAGGATGTGAGAAGCCTTGTTCCCAAATGATGGCCCCGTCATCTAGCAGAGTATGGATGACAACCATGGACTATTCTAGACAGTCCAGTGGAACACTAGCAGGCTCGCAACCTGTAGGTGTTGTTAGGTGCAATTTGTGCACCTTTTTGCACATCTTTTAGTCCCTTTTCATACATCTATTTAGCATAATTGTTCTTCATTTGTCTTGCATTTCATCATATTCATGTTAGTCTCTAGAACAACCTTATTTGCACACTTTTATGTCTTTTTCAGGTAAACCGGAGGTTGGAACGCGCTGTGGGAAGTGTCGGGAAGCATTGGTGAAGATTTCGGAATGATCAGGCGAAGAACGAAAAAGTTGGAAAAATCAAGTTTGGATTCGAAGTCAGAGGGGTACACGGGCCGTGTTGTGTTTACACTGAAAAATCAACACGGGCCGTGTTGACCAAAATGGGAGCTGTTGACCATGCTGAACACGGGTTGTGTTAGTTTTACTCTATGTCCAACACGGGTCGTGTTCGACCCAAAAACCAACTTTTGGCAGTTTTTCCTATCTTTCATATTACGCGTTAAGGGCCATTTTTCCACACAGACAACATATCAGAGCACCATTGGAGAGGAGAATTCGAAGGTTTTTGAAAGGGTTTGTCCGTTAATCATTTGGAAACATTAATTCTCGTTTTTGTAAGTTGTAATTACACTTAATTTCATCTTTTACACTTGTGATCTTGTTCTAGCCATGTGTGGCTAGAACCCTAACTTCTCCAACTTCATGTTTTGACTTTTTGGTTGTGAATCAAATCATATGACCTGATGTTTATGTTTAATTTCAATCTAGTGAAATTGATTTTACTTCAATAGAATGTTTGATTCTAATAATGATTCTTATTGGCCATTTGAATTAGGGTTAGGTCATTCAAGTTATTCATTTTGCAAAATCCGTAATTGTTTTGTGAATTGAACTAAGTAACAAGCATTAAATTGATTTCTTATGAATGAATTTAGTGTAAATCTTTTCACACATTCTTACGCTCCCGAGCTTGTGAGGAGTATTGGGTGTTGTTGGGAACATTCACAATAAGCTTAATGCAATCTCTTAATCTACTTCTAAGAGCTTGTTTAGATTAGGTTAGTAAGGTTAGGATTAATCAAAGAGCTTGTTTTGATTGATTAATGTGGTGAATGGAAAGTGTTAGAGCTTGTTAACACTTTCAAGTACCAACTTAGATAGAATGAAACAAATGTCTTGTCATCTTTGATTCACATTGCTGGATTGTTATACATGGAGTTGGAGTCCTTACAAAATCTAAGTTTAATTCATTAGTTTAGTTGTTTACTCATATTTTATATTGGTTTGCTACATCATTACACTCACCCCCCCCCCCCCTTATTTAATCTTTTGTGACCAAATACCTTACGCAAAGAGGTATATACTAATTATCCCGTGTCTCTGTGGATCGACCCTACTTGCCTTGTACTACTTTTCTAGTGCAATAGAGTAGTGTACTCGGAGTCATTTGTACCCCTTTATTTGTTGGGTTTGACACACCTAACAAATTGGCGCCGTTGCCGAGGACACAGTGTTACTAATTGTTTTATGCCAAGACCTTTTCGTACAGGTACGCCATTGCCAATTGACTCGGAGATAGAGAAGACTGCAAATAAATTAAGGAAGCAAGCCAAGCTTCGTAAGAAGTAACCGGGTTCCGAGACTTCTTCGTCATCTACTCCCCTGATCATCAACATTTGGGAGGACATACCCCTCTCAAGTGTATCCACATCAGAAACAGAAAGTCTCTCACTCTCATCACAACCATCCTCACCCAACAATACCACTCCACCTTCTTCACCTATTCATCATATCCTAAACACTTCACCCACAGAAACATCACCCACTTCTCAAGCCATGGCAGACATCCCTGGAGGAAATCCACCTCCAAACCCACCACCCGAAAAAACTCTCCGTCAATGGTCAAGACAAGAGGTTACTTAACAACCTCTTTGCATCACATACCCAGTCGTCACCAACTTGGAACTAAAATCCGGCCTCATTCATTTACTCCCAACATTTAGAGGGCTGGAAAATGAAGATCCTCACAAGTTTCTCACAGAGTTCCATGTAGTATGTGTGGGTATGAAACCACACAATGTCACGGAGGATAAGATTAAGCTTAGGGCATTCCCCTTTGCGGTGCAATACGCAACAAAAGACTGGCTATATGACCTTTCACCGGGGACGGTTACCACTTGGGTAGATCTTGCACGACTCTTTTTGGACAAATACTTCCCGGAGATGAAAGCTTCAGCCCTACGTATGGAAATCATTAGAATCAAACAACACAAGGGATAAGCCTTTCATACATATTGGGAGAGGTTTAAAAAGCTTTGTGCCCGTTGTCCCAAGCATGGAATTACCGAGTACCAACTCCTCCAATATGTCATTGAAGGAATGACCCCAATGGAAAGAAGGCTTCTTAATGCTTCGAGTGGCGGATCTTTACTCGATAAGACTCCAACCGAAATCCACAACTTAATCAAGAACATGGCTGAAGATTCTAAACATTCAAGCCATGACGAAGAGCGGTACACGGATGCACCCCGAGATGTAAAGGAAGTCCAGACTCCTCAAATTGAAGCTCAATTGTCCGAGATTACGAAAGTGGTTATGATGCTAGCCAAAGATAAAGGTGTGCAGCCCACACCCCGCCCGTGCGGTATTTGCACTCAAGTGGGGCACCCAACCGATATGTGCCCTCAACTTCAAGATGAGGAATATGAAGAAGCAAAAGCCATGGGAGGCTATTCCAGATCAAATCAAAGAGGATACGATTAGCCACGGGGCGACCAAATATGGAACAACAATCAAGGTTGGGGAGGAAATCAACAGGGAAGTTATCAACCAAGTCAAACAAATCAATACCAAAACAGACCACCTTTTCCACCACAGAACTTTCAGCCAAGGCAGCCACAACACCCTCCTCAACAAGCGGGTTCATCAAGCATGTCCTTAGAGGACATAGTGAAGAGTTTGGCCACTAGCACCCAAAATTTCCAACAAGAGACAAAAGCAAGTATAAAGAACTTAGAGCAACAAGTTTCACAACTTGCTATTTCTGTAAGCAAACTAGAATCTCAAGGAAAGTTTCCCGCCCAAACAGAAACGAACCCAAGGCACAACGTGTGTGCCATCACTTTGAGAGGCGGAAAGAGCTACGATGGTCCAAAAGTGTCGGTTGGTCAAGAAGAAGAAGAAATAGTGGTCGAAGAGGCAACCAAAGAAGAGAAGAAGGAAGATAAAACAACCAAAAAGAAGCCCTTCGTCACTGAGTCTAAATCCACACCTACTCCATTTCCCGAAAGATTAAAGAGCACGAAGAAAGAACGGGAGGAGAGTGAGATCATAAAAATGTTCAAGAGAGTTCAAATCAACATTCCACTCCTCGAAGCCATCAAGAAGGTACCTAGTGTAACGCATGTGTTTCTGGGCTTGCCATTTTTAGCAATGTAATAGTCTAGGTTAACCTTTGTAACCCGTTTTGAAATAATAAGATTGTATTATTTGAGTATTATGTGTTTTGTGCTTAATTGCTTAATTATGTGGTTTGATTAATTAAGAATAAAAATAAGCGTCAAAATTTAAGTGTAAAATAAACTTGATATCTTTGGTTAATGTTGTACTAGTTGAAACGAGGTTTCCGAATATATATAGAACGCCCAAATCTGACTTCGTTTGAGGAAGTTATGATTTATTGAAGTTTCGACATAACGGTATGCGGCCTGAAATACTCGATTTGAGATCGAGCGGGTTTTAGCCGAAACAATCTAAACCAGAATCGAAGATCTCGTTGTTGGTATCGAAGCGATAAAAAGTTAGGCGAGAACGGACGTCAAACGAAGAAGTTATGAATTTATAACGAAGTTTTTCTGTCCCGGCCTATTAAAAATAAATAATAAAAATAAAGTTAAAATTTGCCGACGGAGTCTAAACAAAAGTTGTAGAGCGTAGTCTCACCTACGCGTGGATATAAAGAACGTCGAAAACGGAGTTCGTATGAAGAAGATATGAATTTCCGAAGTTTATTAAATAATTAATAATTAAATTTAATTATTAAATCCCGGTATTATCCGAAGACGAGTCATCGGACTCATCCGAAGTACGCCCCGCGTACTAGCCTACGCCCCACGTACACCGAGGTATGTCGACATTCGTACTCGAGTATTTCGGATACGTAGGCCATGACGATCCGAGGCGTACGCCCCGCGTACTCCGAGGTTCCAGCCTCTATAAATAGGATCCGAAGGCAGCCGACTCCTTTGCTATCTTTCTCTCTTCTCTCTCCTGTTTTACCTTGATTTGCGTGCCAGAAGTACCCCGAAGCCCCGGTAATATTCTCGAGCCCCGAAGCAAGTCCCGAGATCCCGAAGATCCCGAGAAGTGCGATTCCCGAGCCGAAGCTCTGCCCGCGAGAAGTTCGATTTTTGTAGAGATCTTCCAGATCTGTTGAAGAATACTACTTCTGCAAGTCGTAGTGCTGTCCGATCATCTTCTGATCAAGTGAGTGTATACTACCTTTCATAAACACGATAATAATACAAGTATGGTTCGAGTGTATTAAGTATATTGTGGTTTATACGTGTGAGTGTGTAGTTACTTTCTTCTAACGCATAATTATGAAGTATTTTATACGGAATACGTATTATGTGTATAATTTTGTGGTTATGTGTGTGAATGTGTATTCACTTTCTTCTATCTCATGGATAAGATTTACTCTCTATGAAATACGTGTTATGTGTGTGTGTGCCTCATCTGTTATGTGGAATATGTATTGATTAAAGCATGCTATACAGGTTTTAAACTATGTATAAAAATGTATATTTTTATCTACTAATATGTTGGGTAGAACATGGGTAGATAGTTGGTGTGTAATAAACAGATGAGAGGCCTCGTTGTTGTTTGATTTAGTCATCTAGCGGAGTTTAGATGACGACCACGGACTTTTCTAGATAGTCTTGTGGAAACATTAGCAGGTTCGCCACCTGTAGGTGTTAATGAACTTGGGTGTTCATTCGTTGTACTCCATCCCCCTCATGGTTGCCTTATTTGACTTATATTGCTGAGGAACCCCCGAAGCATGTGTTGTCGCCCCGATGAAATATTCTTAGACTAGGTCCCTTATGTTAGCTGTCTTAGGGACACAAAGTGAGAATAACGGGAATGGGTAATTGGGTTATTGTTGGTTGGTGGAAATTAAATTTAATTTTTTATTGTGGGTTGAAAACCCTATATGCTCACCAGGATCCCAAGCCTGACCCACTCAGTTTTATTTGTATTACAGGAAGTGGCGCAAGGGCATAAGATGGATGAACCATCAAGTTGTTTTGTTTACAAGTTTGTATATGTATATATTTGTTGGATGACTTGTAATGTTATCGTTTATGCTTATTGGGCTGTATCGGAACATGACACCCCGAGTTTTGATTATATAATGAAAATACATTTCTTTTATGAAATGATTTGGTAAACATTGTTTTATCATGTTTTGTTTTTGGGAACAAATTCCGCAACTCTTTCAAATCAAAAGGATTTACTCTGAAATTATTTTAAAAGCATAAATGAAATCGGTCTTTTCTGGTCGAGATTTTGGGGATGTCACAGTTGGTATCAGAGCATTAGTTTAAGTGAACTAGTAATTTGTAGGATTTCTAGACTTAAACTTAGAATGCTAAGTGAAATTTTGAGATGTGTGTCTGTTATGTTTTAGACACGAGCACTAGTTTATTTTAGGAAATTTGCCTAAAATGCTTTATGTTCTAAATGTTATATGTTGTCATATATGATATTATTTATTCGGATCTATGGTCTGTTGCCGACTGGATCTAGAAACCTTATGTGTGTAGGATTCTAAGCGTACGTCTACGAATTTAGAACTAGCATGTAAACGTTTCGGAGTGATAAGGATGATTTGAATATCTATCGTGAATAAGGATCTAATTTCACCTTATTCGGTGTATAGATCAAAAATGGTGAGAACAAGAAGTGGAGTTGGAAATGCTGATGAAAACAGGAATCAACCACCAGTGATTGAACAAATACCTGTTGTAGCAGCAGCACCTAAGCCAATAACCATGGCTGGTGTGCAAATGATGATTCAAACAATGTTGGATCGTCAGATGGATGAAACTAGGCGGTTGCTTCAACAGAATCATAAAGAACTGTCAATCCGTGTGGAAGAGCCTGAAATAAATGAAGGGCACTCGGAAGGTGGAAACTTCAGTGGCTCTGTTGGTCAAGCCAACCCACCGATAGTTAGGCAAAACAACCATGATGGAAGGAATGATGGAATGGGATGCAAGTACAAGGACTTTCTAACTTGAAAACCATCGACCTTCAATGGAAAGGAGGATCCGATTGGAGTTATGGATTGGATCTCCGAAATGGAGTTAGCTTTCATGACTTGTGGCTGCAGAGGCAAGTTGCAGACTATCTATGCAGTGTGTCAGTTCTGAGGTGGAGCCGTTCGTTGGTGGAACACTCTAGGGAAAACTTTAAGCCCTAATGAGCCATTGCAATTGACATGGGCAGAATTCTTGGTGCAGTTCAAACGCAAGTTCTGCTCGGCCCAAAATCTGTTGGAGTTGGAGAATAAGTTTTTGGCATTGACGAAAGGCAGCATGTCAGTTGATGAATACACTAATAACTTTACAGATAAGATGGAGTTTGCTTTGCGCATCGTTCCAGATGAGCTGACAAAGGTGGACCGGTATGCGAAGGGACTCCCATGGGAGTACGAGGTGCCAGTACATCAGGCACATACTCTAGAGGCAGCTATCTGGGCTGCCAAGTCTGTTGAGAACATGATTAAGGGGAGAACCACCAACAAGGTTGAGGTTGGTGAGAAAAGAAAGTTTGAGGGAACATCCGGTTCCGGTAAGAAAGGCAAATTTTCGAAATCTGATTCGAAAATTTTTGGAGGAAAAGGAGGCGAAGCGAAGTGGTGTGATAAGTGTAAGAAAAAGCACTTTGGGAAATGTAGCGAGGATGTAACCTGCTACAAGTGTGGAAAGGTTGGACATTTTTCCAATGAGTGTCCGAACAACAAAAGGATGTGTTTTGGTTGTAATGAAGAGGGGCACATTTTGAAAGACTGTCCGAAGAAGAAGGAGGCATTTAGGCCCAACATTCCACCAAAGCCGAAGGCGAGAGCCTTCTAGATGACACTTGAGGCCGCGAAAGATGAAGCTGATGTCGCTTCAGGTACCTTTCTCGTAAACGAATTACCTGCTCAAATTTTGTTTGATTCTGGAGCCAACTACTCCTTTATTTCGCATGAGTTTGGTAGAAAACTAGCTTTGCCTGTTGATAGACTAGATAATGCTTTATTAGTCGAAGTAGCTAGTGGCAAGTTTGTACCTGTTAGCCATCGTATAAAAAACATCTTAATCGACCTTAATGGGAATAAGTTTCACGAGGAATTATTGCCTATCGAACTTAATGGTTTCGACATCGTGTTGGGAATGGATTGGCTTAGCGCCAATGATGTCGAAATATTGTGCAAGAAGAAGATAGTTAAAGTAAACCCGCCTGGGAAAGATTCGTTTATGGTGTATGGGGACAAACGCAGGGTGAATTCTGGAATCATTTCCCAAATGAAAGCCAGAAAGTGTTTGGCCAAGGGATGTACATCATATTTAGCATTCGTGATTGATGCTAAGAAGGAAAAGAAGGTGATGCAGAGTATTCCAGTGGTGTGTGATTATCCAGAAGTATTTCCCGAAGATCTTCCTGGATTACCACCTGATAGGCAAGTGGAGTTCAGAATTGACTTGTTACCAGGAACCACGCCAATAGCAAAAGCACCTTACCGATTAGCACCGACGGAGATGAAGGAGCTAATGATGCAACTTCAGGAGTTATTGGACAAAGGTTTCATTAGACCTAGTTCATCGCCCTAGGGAGCTCCGGTGTTATTCGTGAAGAAGAAAGATGGAAGTATGAGAATGTGCATTGATTACAGAGAGCTAAACAAGGCAACAATAAAGAATAGATATCCGTTGCCAAGGATTGATGACCTGTTTGATCAATTGCAAGGTTCGAGCTATTTCTCGAAGATCGATCTTAGATCAGGATATCATCAGCTAAAAGTAAGAGAGCAAGATATCGAGAAAACTACATTCAGAACTAGATATGGACACTACGAGTTCTTGGTTATGTCGTTTGGACTAACCAATGCTCCAGCAGCGTTCATGGATTTGATGAATAGGGTTTGTAATCCTTTCCTTGATAAATCTGTGATAGTATTCATAGACGACATTCTGATTTACTCGAAAAGCCAGGAGGAGCATGGCAGACACTTGCGAGAAGTGTTAGAAGTCTTGAAGAAGGAGAAGCTGTATGCTAAGTTCTCCAAATGTGATTTTTGGATCCGTGAAGTCCAATTCTTGGGTCACGTGGTCAACCAAGAAGGGATAATGGTTGATCCAGCAAAGATTGAAGCTGTAATGCAGTGGGAACAACCGAAAAGTCCCACGGAGATCCGAAGCTTTTTAGGATTAGCCGGATATTACCGAAGGTTTATCCAAGGCTTTTCTTCGATTGCTACTCCATTAACAGCTTTGACCCACAAAGGAGCTACTTATGCTTGGAGTGATAAGCATACAAAAGCATTCGAGAAGTTAAAGAAGAAGCTATGCGAGGCACCGATACTTTCTCTACCCGATGGAGTTGAAGACTTCGCTGTCTATATCGATGCGTATGGGGTTGGATTGGGTTGTGTTTTAACCCAAAGAGAAAAGGTGATAGCATATGCGTCTCGACAGTTGAAGGAGCATGAAAAGAATTACCCGACTCATGATTTGGAGTTGGCAGCGGTAGTTTTCGCTCTGAAAATATGGAGGCATTACCTCTATGGCACGAAGTGCAAACTTTTCACTGATCATAAGAGTCTCCAATATCTCTTTAATCATAAGGAATTGAATATGAGGCAACGACGCTGGCTAGAATTACTTAAAGACTACGACTGCGAGATACTTTACCACCCCAGTAAAGCTAATGTTGTTGCTGATGCTCTCAGTCGGAAAGTCAATCTTGAAAGGGAAAGGCCAAGAGCGTTGAGAATTGAAGTTGTCTCGACCATTGTGGAAAGTATAAAGAAAGCTCAAGAGGAAGCTTCTGAGAAAAATGACCGAAAGGAGGAACGTTTGGGTAAAACGTTGGTGTTTGGTACAAACGGTCATGGACTGAAGGTATTCCAAGATTGTATTTGGGTACCTAAGTCAGGAGGAATTAGGGATCTTCTGATGGAAGAAGCTCACAAAACCATGTACTCGATTCATCCTGGTAGCACTAAAATGTATAGGGACCTGAAACCCTACTACTGGTGGCCGACGATGAAGCTTGATGTTGCAAAGTATGTGGCTGAGTGTGTGACTTGTGCGAGAGTAAAGACACAACATCAGAAACCGTACGGGAGTTTAGAACCATTGCCTATGCCTATGGGTTAGTGGGAAGACATTGCTATGGATTTAGTCACTAAAATGCCCAGAACAAAGAATGGTCACGATATGATTTGGGTGGTCGTTGATCGATTCACTAAGAGTGCGCATTTCATAGCAGCCAAGGAGAAATGGTCTATGGAAAAGCTTGCAAATTCTTACGTGATGGAAATTGTGAGGCTTCACGGTGTTCCGTTAACGATTGTATCGGATCGTGATAGCCGTTTCACCTCGAGGTTTTGGAAAAGTCTACAAGAGGAAATGGGTACCAAGTTGTGTTTAAGTACAGCTTACCATCCGCAGACTGATGGTCAGAGTGAAAGAACGATACAAACACTTGAAGATATGCTAAGAGCATGTACCTTGGAATTCCTAGGTAATTGGGATGAACATTTACCTTTGGTAGAATTTTCCTATAATAATAGTTTCCACTCGAGCATTAAGATGGCACCTTATCAAGCTTTGTACGGACAGAAGTGTCGTACGCCGTCTTGTTGGCTTGAGGCTAGAGAAAAGCAGTTTATGGGTCCCGAGATGGTTCATCAAACTGCTGAAAAGTTGAAAATAATTAGAGAAAGAATGTTAGCAGCTCAAGATCGTCAAAAGAGCTATGCTGACAAGAAGCGAAGACCGATGACTTTTGAGGTTGGAGATTCGGTTTTGCTTAAAGTCTCGCCGTGGAAGGGACTTATAAGATTTGGTAAAAGGGGAAAGTTGAGTCCAAGGTTTATTGGACCGTTTAAAGTTCTTCAGAGGGTTGGGAACCAGGCTTACAAGCTCGAATTACCCAAAGAACTGAATGGAATTCACAACACTTTTCATGTGTGTTATTTGAGGAAGTTCACGGGAGAAGTTCCCGACATAATTCCAATTTCTGAATTGAGAATTGATGAGAACAAAAGGTTGATTGAAGAACCATAGGCAATTGTTGACCGAAAGACTAAGAAGTTGCGACGCAAAATGGTTGGGTTAGTGCTTGTCCGATGGAAACACACGAATGGGCCGAATCTCACCAGGGAGACGGAGAGTGACATGTTGAGTCGCTATCCGCATTTGTTTGTTGATGTGTGATTCCGGGGACGGAATCATTCTAAGGTGGAGAGAATTGTAACGCCTATGTTTCTGGGCTTGCCATTTTTAGCAATGTAATAGTCTAGGTTAACCTTTGTAACCCGTTTTGAAATAATAAGATTGTATTATTTGAGTATTATGTGTTTTGTGCTTAATTGCTTAATTATGTGGTTTGATTAATTAAGAATAAAAATAAGCGTCAAAATTTAAGTGTAAAATAAACTTGATATCTTTGGTTAATGTTGTACTAGTTGAAACGAGGTTTCCGAATATATATAGAACGCCCAAATCTGACTTCGTTTGAGGAAGTTATGATTTATTGAAGTTTCGACATAACGGTATGCGGCCTGAAATACTCGATTTGAGATCGAGCGGGTTTTAGCCGAAACAATCTAAACCAAAATCGAAGATCTCGTTGTTGGTATCGAAGCGATAAAAAGTTAGGCGAGAACGGACGTCAAACGAAGAAGTTATGAATTTATAACGAAGTTTTTCTGTCCCGGCCTATTAAAAATAAATAATAAAAATAAAGTTAAAATTTGCCGACGGAGTCTAAACAAAAGTTGTAGAGCGTAGTCTCACCTACGCGTGGATATAAAGAACGTCGAAAACGGAGTTCGTATGAAGAAGATATGAATTTCCGAAGTTTATTAAATAATTAATAATTAAATTTAATTATTAAATCCCGGTATTATCCGAAGACGAGTCATCGGACTCATCCGAAGTACGCCCCGCGTACTAGCCTACGCCCCACGTACACCGAGGTATGTCGACATTCGCACTCGAGTATTTCGGATACGTAGGCCATGATGATCCGAGGCGTACGCCCCGCGTACTCCGAGGTTCCAGACTCTATAAATAGGATCCGAAGGCAGCCGACTCCTTTGCTATCTTTCTCTCTTCTCTCTCCCGTTTTACCTCGATTTGCGTGCCAGAAGTACCCCGAAGCCCCGGTAATATTCTCGAGCCCCGAAGCAAGTCCCGAGATCCCGAAGATCCCGAGAAGTGCGATTCCCGAGCCGAAGCTCTGCCCACGAGAAGTTCGATTTTTGTAGAGATCTTCTAGATCTGTTGAAGAATACTACTTCTGCAAGTCGTAGTGCTGTCCGATCATCTTCTGATCAAGTGAGTGTATACTACCTTTCATAAACACGATAATAATACAAGTATGGTTCGAGTGTATTAAGTATATTGTGGTTTATACGTGTGAGTGTGTAGTTACTTTCTTCTAACACATAATTATGAAGTATTTTATACGGAATACGTATTATGTGTATAATTTTGTGGTTATGTGTGTGAATGTGTATTCACTTTCTTCTATCTCATGGATAAGATTTACTCTCTATGAAATACGTGTTATGTGTGTGTGTGCCTCATCTGTTATGTGGAATATGTATTGATTAAAGCATGCTATACAGGTTTTAAACTATGTATAAAAATGTATATTTTTATCTACTAATATGTTGGGTAGAACATGGGTAGATAGTTGGTGTGTAATAAACAGATGAGAGGCCTCGTTGTTGTTTGATTTAGTCATCTAGCGGAGTTTAGATGACGACCACGGACTTTTCTAGATAGTCTTGTGGAAACATTAGCAGGTTCGCCACCTGTAGGTGTTAATGAACTTGGGTGTTCATTTGTTGTACTCCATCCCCCTCATGGTTGCCTTATTTGACTTATATTGTTGAGGAACCCCCGAAGCATGTGTTGTCGCCCCGATGAAATATTCTTAGACTAGGTCCCTTATGTTAGCTGTCTTAGGGACATAAAGTGAGAATAACGGGAATGGGTAATTGGGTTATTGTTGGTTGGTGGAAATTAAATTTAATTATTTATTGTGGGTTGAAAACTCTATATGCTCACCAGGCTCCCAAGCCTGACCCACTCAGTTTTATTTGTATTACAGGAAGTGGCGCAAGGGCATAAGATGGATGAACCATCAAGTTGTTTTGTTTGCAAGTCTGTATATGTATATATTCGTTGAATGACTTGTAATGTTATCGTTTATGCTTATTGGTCTGTATCGGAACATGACACCCCGAGTTTTGATAATATAATGAAAATACATTTCTTTTATGAAATGCTTTGGTAAACATTGTTTTATCATGTTTTGTTTTTGGGAACAAATTCCGCAACTCTTTCAAATCAAAAGGATTTACTCTGAAATTATTTTAAAAGCATAAATGAAATCAGTCTTTTCTGGCCGAGATTTTGGGGATGTCACACCTAGATATGCAAGGTTCCTTAAGGATCTTTGTGTATCTAAAAAGAAATTAAAAGGAAATCAAGTTGTAACAGTTGGGGAGCATATATCCGCGGTTTTGCAAAAGCGGATGCCCCCGAAGTGCACGGATCCCAGTGTCTTTACCGTGCCTTGCAAGTTAGGGAATCTTTATGTACCCCGAGCTATGCTTGATCTAGGTGCATCTATAAATGTCCTATCATATTCTCTTTTCAAATTAATTGGTGTAGGAACATTGATCAAAACCGGTGTGATCATCCAACTTGCTGACCGGTCTTTGGTACACCCAAAGGGAGTATTAGAGGACGTGTTAGTGCAAGTCGATGAATTTGTCTTCCTGACTGATTTTTATGTCTTATATATGGGAGATGATGACTCTCCAAGTTCAAGTTCCATACTTTTGGGTAGACCTTTCCTTAAAACTTCTAAAACAAAAATTGATGTCTACAATGGAACTTTAAGTATGGAATTTTATGGTGAAGTTATCAACTTTAATGTTCATGAAGCAAAAAAGGTTCCTTCCGATGTTCAGTCTGTCAATCTTGTGAATTTGATCCAGCCCTCAACTAAAAAGGGCTTAAATTTGTCTAAAAATGAATTTCTAGAGTTAGTTTTGTCACAAAAACTAGACAGGGACAAAGCCACGGAGATTGCAAAGGAGTTTGATATGAATAATGAGGTGCTGGAGATTTTGGAGTTTATTGATGACAAGAAGCGTATGAGGACCGATGATATGAAACCTAAGCCACCTACCACCAAAGCCAAATTCCTACCACCGGTGGAGCAAGCACAAGATTCGGGAGCAAAAACTCCATCGGACCCTTTAAAGCTAATACATGTCGACAAGGAGAGCACTCAACCGGTCATCAACTCAAATAAACTATCGAAGAAGGAAGAGAGTGATTTGATAACTCTGCTAAACAAATATCAAAAAAAAAAGATTGAGTGGACAATCTCTGATATTAAAGGGTTAAGCCCTTTTTGGTTTATGCGCAAAAAGAAAGCCAAAGGAAGGTTGAAGGTTCCGTTGAAGGAGGTGGCAAGAAGATTGATGTGTTGGAGAGGCCCACATACTTAGAACAAAACATATGCGGGGGCAAAGTCGAGCCAACAACTTAAAACAAGGGCGCTAACCGGGAGGCAACCCGGGGGTATTTCTGTCATTTCTTTAAAAACAATTTCCATTTCTTTGAAGTTTTTGGTTTTAAATGTTCCAAATGCATTTAAGCATGTTTTTTAAATCACCAAACGGACCTCGGGATGCAAAACCATTTCGTTTGAATGAGAGGGATTTTTTGGGTTCAAAAGTGGGAAGTGGAAAATAGAGTCGTACACGGCCCGTGTTCATTTTTGCCTTATATTGATCACGGGTCGTGTTCAAACGAGGCAAACATTTTCTCAGTCAGAGGGGTACACGACCCGTGTCATTTTTCCCTTATGCCCAACACAGGCCGTGTTCAGCCATTTGCAGAATTTTAAACCCCCAACACGGGCCGTGTGATTTTACACTAAAAGAACACGGACCGTGTTGGCTATTGAACAAATATGTTTTAAGTCTAAAAGTCAGTTTTTATCACCCTCATTCACCCATAACTCATCCCCAAAACAATTTCTCTCTTCCAAGAACCCCTAGGTCCGAAATTTTCACAATTTGTTTTGTGCTTTTGGGCTTGATACTTTATGTAGGCAAGCTTGGGGAGGTTGAAGAGGAGGTTCTCACCACCAACTACAAGGCTCCAAGAACGATTCGGTAAATTCTTTCCATATCTTTAATCGTTCATATTTTGCTTTAAAATTCAATATGTGTGCACTTAGAACTGTTTTGGACCTTACCCGACCCGACTATCATCCTGCACCACCTTCCGATGATTAGGTTGTTCCACCCTCTCCGAGCATCGGGGACGATGCTTATCTTTAAGCTTGGGGAGGGGTAGAGTTGTACATTAGGTTTATCCATGCATTTCATGTTCATATTCATCAAAAAAACTCAAAAAGATTTTAGCCTTCTTATTTTCTTTTTCTTGCATTCTGCATTTTAAAATCAATAAAACCCAAAAATATTTTCTAGTTTTTGCATCCCATTTTCATTCATTGTTTCCAAAAAATAAATAAATAAATTTACAAGATGAATACTATCTTTATATACAAGTGCTCCATGAAGTGGGACAACGAAAAATCAAAATGAAAAAAAAATACCAAAGCAACCGGATTATTACCGGAAGTGTAGAATCAGCTGTCATAACTAGGGGACCCAAACACCGTAATTCGAGACCCTAGCCTTAGATAATAAAAAGAAATTATAATGAAACGTTTTTTCGGCGGTAATAACAGCTTTAGGATGATTTGCTTCTGAATGTTTAAAAAGAATCTTTATCGGCAACTCTGGACCCACAGAACACGGACCTATTTGTTGACACGCATCACCCTCGCGGTGACAGAGAGCTTAAGTATCAGATCCACATAGTCAATGTAACATCTGGATTCCCAGGTATAATATTTTATTCTTTTATTTTTGGAAGTTGTGAGGAGATTCGGCGAGTTGGTGTTTAAACTCGCCGAGTATGGTCGCGGATTCGTATCCGGGTTCACAGCTGGACTCGGCGACTCCATGCTGTTTAATGAAACCCTAATTTCCAGGGTTTGGGACCTATTTAAAGGCCTTTAAGGCCGTCAATTGCGGCTACCAAACCCCAGAGAGAAACCCTAAGAGATCTAGAGCACTTGTGAGGAAGGAGAGGCCATTCTTGACCTTTTTGTGGGTGTTTTTGCAAAAAGGAGGTGACCAAGGCAAGAGGAGGCTGAAGGAGGTGCGATTGTGGTGACTTCAGAGTTCATAGGGTCCATATTGAGGTATATTATTCGTACCTTCTTCAGTTTTGGTGTTGATTCTTAGAGATAGGGTTTTCTAACCTCCTTTAGAGGATGGATAAGTGGAGAAATTGGTCCCTTCTCAAGTCTATGCTTTGGATCTGGACCCAAAGAGGTCCAGAGACCTTAACCCTTGGAGCTTTATGAGTTGTTTTGGGAGCCATGAGCTTAGGATGTCTTTTTTGGGGCTAAATCACCAAGTTAGACCATTTAGATGATATGTGAGTGTCAAGGTATGAACTTTATGTGATTATCATGCATGGGAAGGCCAGATCTATGAATTAAAGGAACAGATCTGACCTTAGGAGGTCTATGGAGTTTGTGCATGGCATGAACTCGCCGAGTCCGAAGATCAGACTCGGCGAGTAGGATGAGGGTTTCCCGTAAATCACTCAGTGAGTAGACTTGTCGAGTTGGGGAAATAACTTGGTGAGTTAGGGAGAGTTAGGGACTAGAGTTCAAGGCGGAACTCGCCGAGTTGTTCTTGAGACTCGGCGAGTTGAGTCGGGGTGGCCCCACGATTCATGCAAGGTGTGACTCGTCGAGTAAGGGGAAAGACTCGACGTGCCAAGAGGGACTAAGAGAGTCAGTGGACACGTGTAGACTCGCCGAGTCGCCCAAGTGCACTCGACGAGTCGGGTCAAAGTTTGACCATTGACTTTTGTTAACTTTTAGGGTTTGGTCAACAGTGAGGCCTTTAAGCCAAGAGATGGGTAAAATGGTCTTTTACCCTTCTGAGGGTGTTAAGAAAGGTTTGAGTATAGTTATATTTATGAGAGTATTTACTTTATGTGATTAGGCGGAGGCTAGATCACATTTCTACCGAGTCAGAGACTTACCAAGACACTTGAGGTGAGTCTTCTCACTATACGTTACCTAGAGTGGTATTATGTGTTGACCAGAGGGTCTTATGTGTTACGTATGAGATTATATGCTATGTGATATATGTATGTTGTATGATGTTATAGACCATACCAGAGGGTCCAACGAGCTATGACCGGACCAGAGGGTCCAACGAGCTACGGGACTGGAGGGTCCCGCTGAGACACATCGACCGGAGGGTCATATTATAGCCTCGAGTGGCGTATGTGTTGTATGAGGTATTTTGGGGAATTCACTAAGCATTTATGCTTACATTTGTTGTGTTATGTGTTTCAGGTACTAGCGAGGACCGTGGGAAGGCGCCGGCGTGACTCGTACACACTAGAGAGAGAGTTTGATTTTATGATCTTGGGATATGTTATGTTTCAAAAAAAATTAAAAAAATAAAAAAATAAAAACTAAAACTGGAAATATTTGAGAATGTTTTTATATGAACTTGGTGGATGAAAAATGAAAATTTTGTTTTGAAATTTACGTTGTTACAGTCAAGAAAGAAGGAAGGGTATAACTGTCATATCTAGTACCCAAATCAGAATTTCAAGTGCCAAAACGAAGAAATCTCAAGAAATTCCAAAAATGAAGATTGAAGAATCCAAATTCAAAACGAAGTACAAATCAAAGTTCAATCAAATCAAAAGCCAATTCAATGTCAAATCTGGCGATCGAAGAACTGTGTGATATGATACTTGTGGCTCTCGAAAAAGTGAAAGCATAGGAGTTGGGGCCCTTCGGGTGGCCTCACTGTTTCAGCAAAAGCTGATTCGCCGTGACGGGTTTTTAAGGATGCGTCGATTCTGATTCTTGGCCATCTAGTCTTAAGGACATGAGATCCAGACTCTGTTATTTTCGCCCATAAAGCTTAGTAAGGTATAAAGTTTTAATAAAACTAGGGTTGGATTATTGGGTTACACCGTTTCGGGTCTTCCTCACTTTGGGAGTCTGTGATATATGGAAGGAAGCTGGATGGTTGCCTAGGTATTAATGATTGGAGCAATATTGATGTAAAGTCCGATCGTACTTGTATAGATTCTTTAATTGCGCCTTAAATTTCTTTTTGATACATTTTGTTTCTTTAGTGCTTCTATACATAATTTTTCTTTTCCTTTTTCATTGTTTGCATTGCATGCATTCATCCCTAGTCCTTAGAACCTTCCCATTCCATTTTGTTCTAAGTTTCTTTCTGTCATCTAGAAATCGTCCTGTTTTGTCTGTTTCTTGTTCTTTCTTGAGGACAACAAAGGTCTAAGCTTGGGGAGATTTGTTAGGTGCAATTTGTGCACCTTTTTGCACATCTTTTAGTCCCTTTTCATACATCTATTTAGCATAATTGTTCTTCATTTGTCTTGAATTTCATCATATTCATGTTAGTCTCTAGAACAACCTTATTTGCACACTTTTATGTCTTTTTCAGGTAAACCGGAGGTTGGAACGCGCTTTGGGAAGTGTCAGGAAGCATTGGTGAAGATTTCGGAATGATTGGGCGAAGAACGAAAAAGTTGGAAAAATCAAGTTTGGATTCGGAGTCAGGGGGGTACACGGGCCGTGTTGACCAAAATGGGAGATGTTGACCATGCTGAACACGGGTCGTGTCAGTTTTACTCTATGTCCAACACGGGCCGTGTTGACCAAAATGGGAGCTGTTGACCATGCTGAACACGGTCCGTGTCAGTTTTACTCTATGTCCAACACGGGTCGTGTTTGACCTAGAAACCAACTTTTGGCAGTTTTTCCTATCTTTCATATTACGGGTTAAGGGCCATTTTTCCACACACACAACATATCAGAGCACCATTGGAGAGGAGAATTCGAAGGTTTTTGAAAGGGTTTGTCCGTTAATCATTTGGAAACATTAATTCTCGTTTTTGTAAGTTGTAATTACACTTAATTTCATCTTTTAGACTTGTGATCTTGTTCTAGCCATGTGTGGCTAGAACCCTACTTCTCCAACTTCATGTTTTGACTTTTTGGTTGTGAATCAAATCATATGACCTGATGTTTGTGTTTAACTTCTATCTAGTGAAATTGATTTTACTTCAATCGAATTTTTGATTCTAATAATGATTCTTATTGGCCATTTGAATTAGGGTTAGGTCATTCAATTTATTCATTTTGCAAAATCCGTAATTGTTTTGTGAATTGAACTAAGTAACAAGCATTAAATTGATTTCTTATGAATGAATTTAGTGTAAATCTTTTCACACATTCTTACGCTCCCGAGCTTGTGAGGAGTATTGGGTGTTGTTGGGAACATTCACAATAAGCTTAATGCAATCTCTTAATCTACTTCTAAGAGCTTGTTTAGATTAGGTTAGTAAGGTTAGGATTAATCAAAGAGCTTGTTTTGATTGATTAATGTGGTGAATGGAAAGTGTTAGAGCTTGTTAACACTTTCAAGTACCAACTTAGATAGAATGAAACAAATGTCTTGTCATCTTTGATTCACATTGCTGGATTGTTATACATGGAGTTGGAGTCCTTACAAAATCTAAGTTTAATTCATTAGTTTAGTTGTTTACTCATTTTTTATATTGGTTTGCTACATCATTACACTCACCCCCCCCCCCCTTATTTAATCTTTTGTGACCAAATACCTTACGCAAAGAGGTATATACTAATTATCCCGTGTCTCTGTGGATCGACCCTACTTGCCTTGTACTACTTTTCTAGTGCAATAGAGTAGTGTACTTGGAGTCATTTGTACCCCTTTATTTGTTGGGTTTGACACGCATAACAGGTGTTGTGAACGATGTGTTCACTGGTGTACTCTAAAAACCCAATGACATGTATTGCGAGTGGACTCTCAAAAACGATAATGTCAATAAATGACATAACCCTAGCAGATGTGCCCGAGGGACAATACCGGCAGCTGCGCCTCATAGAGAATGTCACAATTTTGGCAGCTGCACCTAAGTGATAGAACTAGCAACTGTGCTTGACAACTGTGTCATTGACAACGATGGACTTCATACCTATTCCTTAGGATAATCCTTATGAATGAATGAATGAGAAATAGCTGATTCTTAGGGTAGATCCTTAAGAGTAAAGAAGATAATGGGGATGGGTAATTGGGTTAACTGTTTGATGATTAAACATAATAATTATATTATTGTGGGTTGAAAACCCTATGTACTCACCAGGTTTCCCAACCCGACCCAATCTAGCTTATTTATATCACATGTGTTGATATGAAGTCACATTACACTGAGAGATTAAGGAGATATAAATCACTAGTAATAATGAATGTAAGTTCTGTTTTTGCTTATGTTTCTGTATTTACGATAACATCCCAAATGTTTTAAAATGAATAAAAATACTTTTTTTCAGAAATTCTTTGATAACGTATTTATCATGTTTTACTGGGAACAAATTCCACAACATTTTTATTAAAGGAGTTACTCTGATTTTTATAAAGCAAAAACAAAATCGGTTTTTTCTGGCCGTGAAATCGGGATGTCACAGTTGGTATCAGAGCATTAGTTTAAGCGAACTAGGAATATGGATTTATTTCTAGACTTAAACTTAGAATATTAAGCAATGATTGTGAGGAGTGTGTCTTAGTTAATGCACCTGGACAGACATAAACACTAGCTTATTTAGGGAAAATGCCTAACATGCTTTTATGTGCTAAATTATTTATGATGCTTTATGATACTAAATGTATGATCGGATCTACGGTTTGTTGCCGACCGGATCTGGAAACTTTATGTGTTCAGATTTCTAAACATTTAATTACGGTATTAGAATTAGCATGTAACTTTTCGGAGTAATAGGGAGATTTACACGTCGATCGTAAATAAAATCTTTCCTATCTAAATTCTAGTCACTGGACACCGAACGTCTGAATGGGTGTATAGATCGACATGGTGAGAACTCGAAGCTGATTGGGAAGTGATAACTCGTAGCTTGAGCCACAAGTGATTGAGCGTGCACCAAAAGTAGCAGTCGCACCCGAGCCAATCACTATGGTTGGGGTACAAACAATGATCCAGATGATGTTAGATCGTCAAATGGGAGAAACAAGGCGTTTTCTTCAACATAATCGAGATGAACCTACGGTGCCTGTTGAGCAGCCCGAACTGAATGAAGAGTTGTCAGAATAGGGAAATTACAGTCGTACGGTGAGTCAAGTTGGCCCCGAGCAGTCAGGAGAAATGACCCGGACAGAAGGATTGACCAGGATGGGCGCATGTTTAAGAACTTCTTGAGTGTCAAACCACCAAGTCTTGCTGGAAGCCCAAAACCAATGGAGATTATGGACTGGATCTCCGAGATGGTGATGGTACTTGAGAGCTGCGACTGTAGCGATAAGAAAAAGACGATCTTTACAGTCAGACAACTAAAGACCGGAGTGCTAAGTTGGTGGAAGTTGTTGGCAGATACAATGCCACAAGGAGAAGCCATGTGAATGTATTGGGAAGCATTCGTGGAGCAGTTGAAAATGCAGTACTGCTCATAGATAAATCTGATAGACCTAAACAATGAATTTCAGAACCTGAAGAAAGGAAAGATGAGTGTGGATGAGTTTGCCACCGCATTCACCGAGAGGATGAAGCTATTCCCCTACTTGGTGCCTACTGAACTCTCCAAGATAGATAGGTTTGCTAACGGACTGCCCACAGACTTTGGCCCAATGGTCAAAATGGCAGCTACTTTGAAAACAGTTGTTAGAGCAGCTACTTCTTCCTTAGAAATATGCACCCCATAAGCTTCCAACACGTCGAGTTTATGCCATGAACTCGAAGAGATGGCCCCTAAAAATGGAATTTATTTCCATAATTGACCTTCTAGATTCTGGATGTTACAGTCCTGAAAACGACTCACCATGCTCAAAGCAAATGAGACGTCCAGTCGAGTACATGTCATAGCATACATGATCGATCGTATAGCAAAAGCATATGAGACTCGACTCATTCTATCATGTTCATCATTAGAACTAGGACATTAAGTTTGACTCAATTTGGTGCCATGTTGCATATGTAGAAAAGCTTTCTTGGAGTCTTGCATCTTAAACCTCTTCAAGATATTATCCAGGTATGTATTGTGGATCAGTCATGTTAGATGTTTCGATATATCTCTATAGATCCTACTACCAAGTATGTATGAAGCCTATTCTAGATCCTTCACTGTGACATCCCAAATTCACGGTCATTTTAAAAAATTTATTTATGCTTATTTAAAAATTAGAGTGTCCATTTTAAAGAATAATATTGCAGAATTTGTTCCCGAAAAATATGATAATAGTATTATCAAAGCATCTCTGAAGAAATTTATTTTATTTATATTAAAACATTGGGATGTCATCGTCAATACAGAAACATAAGCATAAACAGACCTTATATTCATTTACACTAATGATTTACACCTCCTTTAATCTCTCAATGTAATGTGTCTTCGTATCGATACCTATGTTATAAATAAACTGAGTGGGTCATGTTGGGAAACCCAGTGAGTACATAGGGTTTTCAACCTATAATAATATGGTTAATTTGTTTCTTCACATACTTCATGTCAAACAATTAACCCGATTACACATCCCTTTTATCTTTATTTATTCTTCCCTAAGGATTTACCCTAAGGGTCATCTCCTACATCATATTTACCTCTCATCGCCTTACATCGCATTTCCTTATATGTTTGTTTCTAAGGACTTTTCCTAAGGGTCATCGCCTACATCACATAGACAGTACGGATTCGGGGATTACTCCCCTAATATGTGTCCAATAAGGGTTAGAGTATCATCGCATGAATACGTAGTTACTACATCGCCTGAACTCGTAATTCATCGCCTACAGGTTATGAGCCTGCCGGTGTTTCCACATGGCTTGTTTAGATTAGTCAGTGGTCACCATTTATACTCTGGTAGATGACTACATCCGAACATCGCAACATCACAGGTCAAGGTTAGGAAGCAGGTGACGATGCAAGGGATCAGGAGTAAGGATCTATATGCCTGAAGATCGAGATATAAAGTAGCCATATAGATAGTATCATGTGGTGTAACCTAATATAAGAAACATAGTGTAGGGTGAACTTGAATATCTATGTAATTGTTTCAAGAAATAATATAAACATTAGTTATGTTATTTGATATGTTAAGTTGCTATATTATTTTTCTTGTGTGGTGACTTGGAGAACTGAGAGGCAATACTTGTGATGAGTATTAGTAGAGGCATATACTACCAGAAGCACATGACTCACACTTGGATCAAGGAAAGTCACAAGGTTACCAAGGCATCAATAGTTGAGTTTGTTTCATTTGTTTTTGTCGTTACCATCTTTTTGGTAATTACTAAGAAGATTATTGTTATTTCGAACCTAATGGTCGTATCAAATCCAATCTGGCTAAGATAATTATGTTACATGGTTTAGAGAGCCAAGTTTGATGTAGCATCCAACTTAAGCCAGAAGATTGAAGTAAAAGATAATCGAAGCGATCACTAGAAGTATTGTGATCACCGTGAAAGAAAAGAAGCTTGTAGCTAGAAGTGCTACATGCTAGAATGTGATTATACCACATTAGAACATGAAGGAAGGTATCTTCCATTCTTGAATCTGACTCAAAAAGACCCGAGTCTAAGCGTTGCATCTTACGATGAAAGGTTATTAGAACATGACCCATTGGTCTGTTACGGTAATCAAAGTAAAGAACTTATACAAGCCCAACATAGTATGAATAGTGGTTGCAAGATTGAGCACCGTCAGTAGTTAAGAAGTCTAAGAGTTAGATAGTCATTTGAAATGACATAAGAGTTACGGTTATTACCTAGGATGAAAAGATAACATGCAGAGTCATTATACAACCCCTGTAGAACCAAGAGACAAATTTTTCAAGGGAAGACAAGAAGGAGCACGTGAGGATGTGGAACGTGCTTTTGGAGTTCTAAAATCGAAATGACACATAGTTCAACATGCGGCACATGCAATTTTAACCTGAGACAACGAAATATTTACATAGAGTCGTTGATATTTAAAACACATGAAAACACTAACAACTTTGAGAAGACTTGGCTGATTATATGTACGATGGTAACGAAGATGAATATTTTATGGGCAAAAATGTAATTTTTTTTTTGTGATTTTTTTTTAAATTTTAAATGTTATGTTTTATTAAAAAAAAATTAGGTTTTATATCTAACATATTTTATTAAATTAACTTTTTTTATAAATATTAAAAATCAAATCGAAAATAAATGATGACATGAAAATTAATGGGTGTTATAACATGTTGCTCATTTTCTCACTTGGTGTTATAACCAAGGTTCTAAATAACATAAGGCGTAACTTAGCGGAAATGTCAAGCCTCAAGCTTTTTTTAGTCATGACAAGTCACGTCGTTTGTAAAGCGTGACAAGAGCGGGAATTTTGTGTGTGTGTGTGTGTATATATATATATATATATATATATATATATATATATATATATATATATACTATTTTTCATTTTTTATATACATATGTGACTTAAGGAGTCATGTTGTCAAAGTTTGGCGGCAAATACAGGTTTTGGAGCCATAGTGAGCTTTTTAAAACATCGGTTATAACACCATGGGTCACATGACATTTTAGGTGTCACTTTTTTGGTGTGTTAACATGCTTAACATGTTGCCCACACCTACTAGCCTAATTTATTTTATATACATGTATATTTATATATATAATTGAACAAAAATATTTAGATGACTAGTTAATTCTAAAATATATCAAAAAATTATTCTTCATTTTATTAGTTCATCGAATAATTAATAAAAAAAAACTAAATTGATAAATGATGTTCTAAAATGTTATAAGAAAAACTTAATGTATTCATAATAATAGCTACTAAGAATGATATACTTGAAAGTATTGATTGTGAAGAGTAGATGACAAACTTTACTTCCAAAAATGCTAAGAGAGCCTTATGATTCATATAACTATATAAGATTATATATCGTATTATCTTTTTTTAATTGTTTGTATAACATGTATCGGTTTAAAATAGTATTAACGAATTTAGCTTATATACATGAAAATATTATATTTAGGAACTCAATTTTATTTTTCGTATATGGCCGTCAAAATCGACGGAACTTCCGTCCGTGTAGTGTTAACTAATAGTGTTTTGGTAATATTAAGGTATAAATATCGAGTTTTATGACTAAAACAATAGAAGTGTAAATACAAAAAATAAAAAGTAAAATAGTATAATTTCCACACACAACCAAAAAGAAAAAAAAAATTGATTATGGATGTTGAAATAAGATTGGTGGGTGTGATCATGTTATAGCATGTTACCATATCAAAAAAAATACCACCTCAAATGTCATGTCATATATTCATTTATAACACAAAGTGAATGACAACATGTTATAACACCCACTAATTTTCATATCATTATTTTTTTCGATTTATTTCTTTTTTCAATTTATTTATTTTCGATTTTTTTCAATTTGATTTTTTTTTCGCTAGAATATGTAACGCCCCATTTCTGGTATGTGATTTAAATAAAGTAATTTTCAATTCTAGAGGGGTACTCGACGAGTCTGTAGCCCAACTTGTCGATTAGAGACGGGTTCTGCACGCGTTTTAAGCTGGCTACTCGACGAGTCCATATTCTTGGACTCGGCGAGTCTGCCAGTCTGGATGAAACCCTAATTTCAAGGGTTTGCACCATATTTAAACATTATTATGCGCCCCAAACCAGCCTCCATCACCCTCAGAACGTCCCTTACTAAACCCTAGCCTTCCTTTAAGCATTCTTGGAGTATTTTCTCATTTTGTGGAGGATTTTGGTGCATTTTGAAGTTAGAAGAAGAAGAGAGAAGAGGGGTTCTCAAGAGAAGCAAAGAAGATTTGTGTTTATTGTGTCATTCTAGCTTCCATTAAGGTATAAAGCTCGAATCTTGGCTGTTCATCTTGTAGATCTCCTTAAAAGCTTGTTAGTGTGGTTTTTGAGCCTTTTCTAGACTTTGAGATCGATTTATGGGTAGTTAAGACGAATGGGTTTCAGATCTAAGCATTTCAGGACTCCTTAAGCTCAAGGTTGCCACCTTTATTGAGCTAAGAACCCATTCCAAACCTAGATCTCCTCTTTTAGCTCCTTTTTGGGCATTTTAGCTTATTATGAGCATGCATGAACGTAAAGTTAGAAACTTTACGTGTGAAATCAGTCCTAGGAACCCAGATCTATGATTTGGATGCATTGGAATCGAGAAAAATTGATTGTATAGTAATGGCATGCTTGGGACTCAGCGAGTTGTTCTTCAGACTCGGCGAGTCGAGTCGCGAGTCCATAGTTTTTCCCTGATTTGAGAGTTTAGGGTGAATCAGTGAGTAGATTAAAGACTCGGTGAGTTAAGACTTGGATTTGGAAGCAGTCAGACTCGACGAGTTGTTCATACGACTCGGTGAGTCAAAGACTGGGTGTGTTCTTCTATTGAAAGGGAACTCGACGAGTTGTTCATACAACTCGGCGATTCGGATGAAGATTAGACTCGATGTTAGTATCGAAGAAGAACCCGTAGAGTCTTTGCCAAACTCGACGAGTAGAAGCGAGTAGAGGATTAGAATGGATGATAGGGACTCGGCGAGTTGGTGGTCCAACTCGGCGAGTCTGGTCAACTGAAAGTTGACTTTGACCTAGAAGTTGACTTGTCCAGGGGTAAATAATCATTTTACCCCGAGATTAGTTATCAGTATTTGATTTAGTGTTTATGGGATTTGTAGCCGGGGAGTTCCGGAGCAGCAGTCAGACAGTTTCAGATCTAGCATCTCAGCAGCCAGCGTTGCGAGGTAAGTTTTCCTTCCAGTAGGAGCGGGTCTACGGCCACAATGCTAGCCCGTCTAGTTAGCAGTAGTACCGGAATTCGGTACGATGCAGTAGTTCAGTGTGCTTGATGTCTTTGTGATTCAAGCATGTCCTTGTGTTATGTGTTCCGGACTTCGGTCCGATGCAGTATGTAGTATGTGTGTTCATGTTAGTTGATATGTTTTTGCTATGCTATGTTCAGTAAGTTTCCGGACTTCGGTTCGATGCAGGGAACAAGGTCCTAGTCAGTTTCGGACTTTGGTCTGATGCAGTTAGTTCCGGACTTCGGTCCGATGCAGGGGACGGGGTCCCAGTCAGTTCCGGACTTCGGTCCGATGCAGTTTCCGGACTTCGGTCTGATGCAGAGGGCAAGGCCCTGGTTAGTTCCGGACTTCGGTCTGATGCGGTGGGCAAGGCCCAATAGTTGTTTATATGTTATTGTATGGTATGTGGTAGTTTAGGGGAGCCCACTAAGCTTCGTGCTTACAGTTTCAGTTATGGTTTCAGGTACTTCCGCTAGCAAAGGGAAGAGTTCGGGTTAATGACATCGCACACACCACAGCTTCAATTTTATCCTGAGAGTTTTATTCAGATATTTTGATATGATTGATACAGTTTTGTTTTGACACAGTTACTATGACTTTTGAGTTACTCATTCCATGGTTCTTATTATATATGACATTCGATGTTGTGATTTTTAGTAACATTAAAACAAAAATATTGGGGTCGTATTTTTGTGATGTTTCATAATATTTATAAAAAAATAATACATACAATTTAATTAAATCCTAAATGAAACATAACATTTAAAAACTAAAAATAACATTACACAAAAAAACATTAAACGCACAAAATACAGTAGTTCTAATTTAAAAACATAAAAACGATACAGTAGTCCTAATCCAAATATTTCTTCTCGATCCTCTCATTCATCTTTCGGAGCACTTGTACTTGTCGCGGTCCCATATTTTCCTTGCTAATCTGAAGAATTGTTAAATCCTTCATCATTTGATCTTCATCCGCTTGTTTTTCTTTCAACTTTTTCTTTTGCGATTAAATTGTGTTGATCAAACTTTTCTTTCATTTCGTTGAGCGCGATTCACTGTGTCACGCCCAACCAATCGAATGGGGGGAGATCTCTTTGACGTCGTCGGGGATGTCATCTGCGTCGGCGTTGATGTCGATGTCGATGTTAGTTCGTGCGTCAAAAACCTCAAACAAACTTGAATTAAGAGACCTCTTTGATTGTACCTCTGACGATGTTGGAGTTTTAAGCCATTTTGGATTGACTCTCACAATCTCCCATATTTTTTCATACTCGAAACCGTGACCCATTCCGACTTAATATTGCTCTCTCACGACTTTCAACACATCGAAATCATTCGCACTACTTTGCTTTTGTGAAGAAACTTTGTTGTAAATCGCATTAAACTTGGTGCACCTATGACTAATTGGAGCCACTTACCACTAAGCATATCGCATTGCGATATGTCAGTCTCTTCATAAGTGTGAAATTTTCCGATCACGGCTTCCAAAATCCAATTATCTTCATATCATTTCCTATAGTTGGATTTTTTGAAGTTCCTCACGACGCCACCGCCAAGTTGTACTCCTCCTCCAGTGTCCACCATAGTGGAGCTTCTTCTTCACTTTTCGCGATCGTTTTTTTTCCTTTCTCTCTACCTTTCCTACTACCTCCCACTTGCGTTTTGGGAACCAGTTGTTGCGTTGGTTGTGTGGGTGGTGATTGTGTGGTTTTTTGCGGCATGGAAGCGAAAGTATTAAAAAGGTTTTGTTGAAGGTTTGGATTTTGTTGCATGTAGGGCGATGTAGGAAATTACATTGGGGGTGAGGCGGGATTAAAAAAATTTCTTTGAAATGGTATTTGGGGTGAGTTTTGAGTGTTGAGTAGGTTCATATAGCTCCTGTATTGTGTGAACCTCATCGAAACGAATGTGTATGTGTTTAGTGGAGGGGTGTTCAGGTTTTGCTCCATAGCTTAGCTGAAAGAAAATATGGTTGATTTTATATAAAATGAAAAAAAAAAAAAGAGAAGAATTGTGTTGGTAAAAAAAATAGGTATATGTGTGCATTTATATGTAAAGTAAATAGGTTTTTATATATATACATCTTTTTTTACTGTTCCCAACGATCATTTGACCGTACCTTCCATTTTGAAGTCGTTACCAATCATGACCATAACAACAGGAGGCAACGTCATCGTCCTTAACCGCATAAGGGTAGTGGTGTTCATGTGTTATGGTGTCATGATGGTTGTTCCACGTAGACAAACACAGCTCTTCACAACCCCACAACATGGTCTAAGTTTTTAGAGTATAGTGTTTACATAGGTAAATTTTGAAAGTTTGATATTTAAATGAGTATTGGGATTTTCGAAGCACCCATCGGATTAGGAATAGCAATATATTTTTGAAAATTAAGTAATTTAACTCGTAAACTCATTGCGGAAAATCATAAGTTCATAATTCATTATTTAAAATGGCATAAGACAAAACAAAAAATAAAAAAAATAAATAAATAAGGTGTTAACTCATCACCTAAAGTAATGCATCTCAAGTAGAAGTTCAACTATTCCAAATAAATAGAAAAAAAAATGCTTCAAACTACCAAGGAATATCTTTTAACTCTTGTTTCTTTTATGTAACTTATCTTTTAACTTTTATGTAAATGAAAAGTGATGAAACAAGTATACAAGTTGTAACTTCATGTCTCTGATTAATCTCTTATGTCTATCCCTATAAAACATACTAGAATGTAACGTTTTGTCGAAAATAGTTTTGAATTTATAAATACAAACATTTAAATAGATAGACATTTTAACTTAAGTTCCCCACAAGTGATATGAACAACCCACTCCAAAATTTGATATTTGTTTAGAGGGTCCCTACTCCCAACATTGCTTCATCGGTCCAACCGTTCGTCTGCCATACATTCTTCAACCATCTATTTCAAGCCTTTACCAACCAAAAATAAATGCATATAAATCAAACTAACTCCTCAACTACTTGGTCCACAGCCTGACATGTGGATATCGATCCCAAATTGTTAAATCATACATATTAAAATTCATTTACATGTGCACCATCGATTGTTTTTCGACAAAGAGTTAGTATTATTTTTTATTCAAAACATAATCAACATAATGTATTGTAATTGTTTTGTTACAATAATAGTTCATTTACCTTGTAGATATATAGATCTAAGACTTTTGATATGAGTCTCTGTGATAGTTTTCTATACGTTAATATCCAAAATTTGTAAAGTTTTTTTTTTCGCTCTTATTACCTGTAATGGCAATTCCATGTCATATTAAATCAAAGTTTGCACAAAAAAAAGCCTCTTAAGTTTACAAAACTTTTGATCTCTTATCCTAAGTTTTTTTTTTTTTTTTTTGTAAAAAATGTATTTATATGTTTAGTAAAAATTTCGTGTATAAATATGTTTTTTTGTATGAATACGTATAATATGATAAAAACGTAAAAAAAAATTGCATAGTCAATGATTTTTACAAATTTAATTTAATAGTAACAATTTACTTATAAACCTGCTATTAAAAGTAACAAAGGAAAAAATAAAAAATAAAAATAAATTTAGTAAATTTTGGACATTAACAAACAAAAAATCATCCTATAGATAAAACTGACAAAAAAAAATTTCAAACCAAAAGGCTTCGTATCAAAAGCCATTAATTCGTTGTTTCACATTAATATAATTTTAGCTATCACATCGTACACTTATTAATTTTCTTGCTTCCTATTTCGCAAAATCCACTGTTATAAAGGTGATTATATCATGGACATATACTATTAATCACATTAAAAGTGAAAGACCCAAAATAACAAATAATGAAACAATTCATATATTGACATGCTAATTTCAAAATTTATGTCTTGTTATTCCTATCATCTTGTGGTTTCATGATGATCCACAAGAAAGGTGACATAATTCAAACTCGTTATTTCTTTCTTCTTATTATATTGTAAGGGGGAGCAAAACCCTCTAGTTTCATTTTTAGAGACATAATTCCATTTGGTGGCATATTACTAAAACCCTGTTTTGTCAGAATCTAGATATATAATATTGTAACAAGTACACAAAATCAAGAGATGTATTAAGGAAAAAAAAAGTACGACGATTATCTTAGCCATTAACAAAAATACTTTAGATATAAATCAATGGTTTTTATAATAAACATTTTGACTCCTACTTTACACATAGTCTCTTTTCCATGCTCTCCAGGTGTATACATATTTTGCTTAATCATCCATAAGATTTCTCCATTTGAGCCACGTGTTAAAAATTGGCTAGTCATTTACTTGATCATCTTATATGTTGATAAATAATCTGTGAAGATAGATATAAAAAAAACATATCACTGAATGTGAGGTTTAATCGAAATGTGGAGAGCTTGGTTGTTTCACAAAATTCTCCGTTTCTTTTTTCAAATTTTCGGATGCGTTCTTGTGTTGTTTCCCACATTTTCAGAATAAAAATGATGGAAATGAAATTCAATATTTTCTCTTTTCTCTTCACTTTAATACGAAACAAACAAGAAAAATAAAAATAACTTAGTTTCCCACCTTATGTCTTCACTGTTTTGACCGCAATTCACGTGGACTCGTCCAAAAAAAAATCACCGTGAGGACAAAACCATAAGAATTGTCTCTGTGGTTAAAATTTGTCATTTTTGTCTAAAAATATTTAGACTAGTCTAAAAATATTTAGACTAACATTTGGTCTAAAGTTTTTATTTTATTGTGAGTTTAATCCAATTTCGTTTTCAATTTTTATAAAATGATAGATCTTATACTTCATATGTTCGTTTTTTAATTTGTTTTTATTTATTTTACAGTTTTCTTAAATAAAAATAAAACAAAAGAGAATATATAAAATAAACTATACCCCACCCCCAAGACACCCCTTCAATCTTGGGTCTCTCTTTTTTCTCTCTACTCTCTACTGTTCACGAAAAACCACATGTGACACCGTTGGAAACCGCCGCCATTGTCGGAGAATCAGAATGTTGTCACCACCACTACCTTGAAAACGAGGTGGCGCCACCAACTGTTGGACGCTAAAGAATCAGAACACCACCACCAACTGCTAGGGTCTCTCTTCCTCAGCAAACCCTTCGTCGAATTTCAGGCGAACAACACCATATTCACGTCACCTTCACAGGCGAACATATCTAAACTGAGAACCAACGAACGGAACGGATCAACACCACCACCGAAGTCCAGCAAACACAAGTTTGGAGAGGCGACGACAACACATCGATTCTGACGACGACGTACAGTAGTAACGATCGACATGTCGCTTCATCTTTCTCTTTCGATTCCGACGATGATTTAGATGAGATTAGGAGCAGCGGGTGGTTGGGGCAACATTTTAATTTTTCAACGACCCTAAACCTAGCTTCGTCAATCTTATACGACTCATCCCTCCATTCTGACGACGTTCTCATAGTAACCTTAACCCTAGCTCTGATTTTGTATCTTGTAGCTCGTAGTCGTCATCAGAGAAGGATAGAGATGAAGTTCGATGTCGCCGGAGCTACAACAAACCCAAAAGTTGCCGCCATCTTCAGATCTAGCTCGACAGGGGCGGAGGATTGTTAGGGCCAGGAGGGGTTGTGCCCCCCCCCCCCCCCCCCCTTTTTTATTAGAAATAGTCCATGTACTTTGATTTTATACATATTAGACCCAAAAATATAAAATTTTGGCTTTGGCCCCCCCTGTTTACCAATTTTTATACACATTATATTTTCAGCCCCCAAAAATATATGTTGAAGCTTCGCCACTGTAGCTCGAGGTCGTCGGAACCTCCATCTTCAAATCGAGAAAGATGATCGTTAGAGCCACAACAAATCATTTGAACACCTTTTTCTCCTAACAGTAGAAAAGATTGGTATAAGCAATTCTGCAGTTGTGTTCCGACGAAAAGGGTGGTGCCAACCGTTAGGGCTGTCAAATCGGGCAGTCGTGACGTGTTTTTGTCTGACACGACACGACACCATAAGGTTTTGTATAACACAAACACGACACGACACGATGTCGTGTTTTCTTTCATTAACACGAAAACGAACCAATTAAAACACGACAACACGACACGACAAATATAATATTACATAACTATTAGTGTATTTCGTTCATACTTAGAGATATATAACACGACAAAAACGACAAACACGAAAAACACGACAACCACATGCTTAATCGTGCCAATTTCATGTCGATTTATGAACACGAACACGACACGACACGAAATCGTGTTTTTTAATCTTGACACGAAAACGACACGAACACGAATTTTAATTTTGATTTTGTCCCGATTTCGTTTCGTTTCGTGTATTTTTGTCGTGTCATAAATTGACACCCCTACCAACCGTCTGTTCACTTCCGATGGACAATGAAGACGGAGAGAGAGATGGGTGGGGATAAATATTTATTTTTTGTTTTACTTTTAATTAGAAAAATATTAAAGTAAATAGAAGAAATAGAAAATATAAATATAAAAGGCAGAATCATCATTTTATAAAAAAATCAAAACAAATTGTGCCAAACTCACAGCAAAATAAAAACTTTTGACATTTAATGCTAGTCGAAACCTTCTTAGACCAAAATCACAATTTGCAACTAACTATAGAGACCATTCTTGAAGTTTTGTCCACCATCAATTAGTTAGAGAAAAGAAATAAATTTGTGTTATACAATTAATATTCAACCTTCATTATACACAAATTGATTAATAATGTCAGACAATAAAATATCATTGAATTCGTTTTCCACTTACACATACAATAAAATTAAGAAGAAAATGGTACATTTTATAATCAATAACAATACATTTGGTCACCAACTAGCCACAAAGGATCCGATCGCCTTCCTTGAAAATGTCAATTCCTCGTCCACATTTCACAGGTGTCAAGTGCATGTTAGCTTAAGTCATAAACAGCTAATTAACTTCTTCTTTTTTACAACAAAACTATTGTGAAAGTACCATGGTAAGCCACTAGAACGTTTTTTATTCACAAAATACCATTAAAATAATATATATTTAATGAACAAAACATTCAAGTTGCTCACCTTATAATAGTACTTTTTAAAAACAATGGTGTCCAGTAGAAATAAAACAAATAGTTAACAAAACAAAAGCAGAATAATTTGGTTTAGGGTGTAAAGCATGTTGTACTTACCAATATATGTTGTTACTTTTTAACTTAATTAACTTAATGAGGACCCAACTTAATCCAATAAGCTATACATAGATTCCTTGTGACTTAATGGACATAATATGAACAACACTTAATCTTATAGGGGCTATATACGGGATGTTTCTTTATAGCTTAATGTCTTAATGAAAAATTAACTTCTTAATAAAGAAACCCAAGGAGAAAAAGACTAAATTGCCCTTAATTTTGCTTTCCATCTCCCCAAGTGTTGTTTATATAAATCATTTATCCAAACAACACTTAATGAAAAAAAGGCAAGGCCTAGGGTTGGAGATGTCTTCCATGATGATGATGATGATGATGATAGTATGTGTTATGTATGTATGCCCTACAAAGTGTGTCCTTAAAACATACATCATATCTAAGAACGATAATCTCTTACAAAAAAGTACACACATAAATTCTGCCTTTTGTCTATCTATTAACTAAATGCAAATCCAACTCTGGTTCTCTAATGCTGATCTTCTAGTGTCTTGTTGCTGTAAAGGGTATTAATGTCTATTCAACTCTGTGAACCAAAAGTTGAGTGATATGATATGATATCCAGGTGAAGCTAAAGATATGGTGGTGTCTACCTGCCACCATAAGGGTGGTAACGACTGCCACCACCACTATAACCTGCCCTACCACCATATGGCCCACCTGCACCACCATAACCTGAACCTGCACCTGACTCATAACTACCACCACTACCCCCTGCCCCCCCACCATACCCCCCATACCCTCCACCACCACCACCACCACCACGACCATACCCACCTAACCCACCACCATATCCACCACCAAACCCTCCACCACTGAATGAACTAAACCGACTAGAGTAACCGAGTGGCGGCTCACCACCACCACCACCGCCTCTATAACCACCATAATCACCGCCAAATTCACCATAACGACTACCAAATTCACTTGCACCAGGTCCATATGGCCCATAGTCACCATACCTAGTTGGAAGTGCACCGTAAGACCTATAAGAAGGTGGACCATAACCACCACCACCACCACCTCCTACACCACCATAGCCACCATAAGAATCATCAAATCCATCAAAACTATCAGTGTATCCACGTCCCCTAGGTTCCCTAGTGTATGAATTAGGTGCAGGGTTTGAGGGTTTCTTTGGTTCAGCCTTCTTGATCTCAACCTACACCAAATAAACATGTTAACCTTTTCCTTTTTCTCCATATAAAACTATTTATAAACCAAACCCATGGACATATGGACATCCATCTCTAGCCAAAAAAATAATAATAATAAGGTGTCTTTTTTCTACATCTAATAGGCTTATAGAAGATGTTTAATATAACTTACCTGTGTGCCATTCATATCAATCATATTTCCATTGACAAGAATTTCATCAACGGTTTGTTCACTATCAAATACAATAAATCCAAACCCTCGTGAACGTTTTGTCACATGATCTCGGATAATCTCATGCTCAACTATTGTTCCATGTTTTGAGAAGAAGTCTTTAAGCTCATCTGGACACAAAGGAATGGCAAGAATCAGATAATTAGAGCTTTTATATATTCAAGATTTTCACATGCTAACCTTCTGTAACTGATGTGGGGATCCCACCAACAAATATCTTTTTTGTTTTATAATCCCTAGAATCACCAGAGCCTTTGGGAATGGTTCTCTTGATTTCCACCTATGCAAATAGACATCCAAGCAGTTAGTAACAAAATTATTAGCACTGAACTACAAACTATGTATGACTAGAGTCGATGAAATGTCTTTGAGAACACAAAGACTTTAGAAAGTAGGGAACTTGATTCGTATTTGATCTCCAAAATATTGTTAAACTGGAGAGGTCCTAAAGAAGAACATTTCAGTAACTACATGATTCAACTATTCAAGTCATAACCAATTGGGGAAAATCCACCAAGCAATAACCTAAATTTGATCAATCAATGCAACCTAATAGTTTGTAGTTCTTAGAGTATTTGTTATTTTCTAAGAAAGCAGTCTCACATTACAGATAATCTAAGTGGAGATTGAATTGCTATGTAATTTCAATGCATCTATCAGGTTCTTTCTCAAGAGAACAATGTAAACGGGAATTCAACTGTAAAAAAATGACAGGATTTACTGTTAATATGCTACAATTATGAAGTAACTCACCTGTTTTCCATTTATGACATGTGTCTCAGCAATTACAGTGTCAACGACGGAAGGATCTGCATATGTGATGAACCCAAAACCCCTCGGTCGACCAGTTTGTCGATCTTTCATGATAACCGAGTCCGTAATCTCTCCATACTTCCCGAAGTACTTAACAAAAGTGTCTATATACATGCAACCATAAAGAAATCAGATGCTGTTTCGAGAACTTACGAAAGCACGTCGTAAATGTAGCGACTAACCTATAGTAGTATCTCTCGCTAAACCTCCAATAAATATCTTCCTGTAACGAATTCATCAATCAAGATTTAGGTTCCCATTGGTAATTAGATGTAAAACCAAAGGAAAACATTAAGAGAAAACTTATGGAGTTGTATAGAGATGACGAACCCAGGACTGGCGCCGTCACCAAAGTCAGATCGCTTGGATCCCATTGAAGAGCAGTTACTGAATCAGAAATTTGGTGGTCCGATCCTTCGAAATTAGGGCACCGAAGTGAAGCTATGATTCTTATGGCGAAGCGGCGAGCGTTTTGCGGTGTAAAATAGGGTTACGGCTTTCTAAATTCGGGAGGCACCTTTTAACGTTTACTTCGGGAAAAAGTTAAGTATGTATGTCCCTAAATTTTAACTAATTTTTTTAGGCTAAATGAAGTTGGGTTTTCTCTACTAATAATAATAATAATAATAATAATAATAATAATAATAATAACTAGCAAAAAAACTTGCAGCTATGTTGTTTTTTGGGTAATACGGGAAAAATCGACAAACTTTAAAACATATGTGCTGAAAGTGTAAATCACCATGAATATGAGAGAAAGTCAACAACCTTTAAAATTAGATGTCAAAAGTGTACAACAATTAAAAGAAGAGACATTGATGGAGAAAATAAAAAAATGTTGTGGCAATAACGTGAAAGTTGCCAATGTTAGAAAATATGGTGACAAAATTCTAAAGGTGATTTTTTGTGTTTTTTATGTCAAAATGTAAAAATTTTTACTACAATGACAAAAAATGTCAAATTCATTAAAGATTTGTGGCAAAAACACTAAAATATAAAACTTTTCACTGCAATGACGAAAAGTGTCAAAGTTACTAAAAAGTTGTGGCAAAACCCTAAAAGCACAAAACTTAATCAAAACACAAAAATATAAAAGTTTTGATCTTAAGGACTAAAAGTGTCAAATTCACTAAACATTTGTGGCAAAAACCTAAAGAAATAAAAGTTACAATTGCTAACTTCCTTTAGATTTAATATATAATAATAATAATAATAATAATAATAAGTTTCGATATTTTAGTTCTAAGAAAACTAAACAAACAAGGCCTAGAAAACCGATTAAATTAAACAAATTATCCATTTTGTTTCGATAACCCTTTCTTAGTTGGTTTCACATGTTGATGTAGCTTATGTGGAGGTTGAGTCATTAAATGAGAGTTCTCTATTATTAAAATCAAAATAATAAAAGATAGTGAAATAAAACATACGAAATGCTCCAAAAATATATCTATGAATGTAATGCAATCAAGTCGTGCCCTTCAGTTTGTTGTCGAAACAATTTGAAACATTTAGACTTAAACTAGTAAGCGCAAATCTTAGTGAATTCTTCAAAATACCACATACTTGTATGAATGCTATAATACAATCATAGTCTTATACTCACTTCCGTTGCTACAATACCATTATAGTATATATTAGCATAGTTTAATTTCATACAAGTTTTATATTACCACCATAGTCTTTCATATAAGTATTGTGGTACCACCATCGTCTTTCATACAAAAATCACAAATACAATCTAGCATACTATGACAACTAATGTCCTACAATGAGAAGACTCACTTGAATCAAATAGTTGAATCGAAACTACTCGAACTCTCGAAGAATTAGCTACATAAACCACTTAAACCAAAACAGAGGTTAATCCTCAGTCTACGGCTCAAAACCTCCCATTTGACAAAAGGCCAAATTGGTCACAAATTCAATGGTCAGCTGGTAAAAGCCAACAATCAACGGTCAATGCGCTACGACCTAACTTTTGGTTGCGTGCGAGCACAAGGCAACAAAACAATCGAGAACCCAATCGTACATTCGCGTTGCAAACTATCCTTGGTCGTTTCACGATTCCTTTGACATAACCTAATTTTTTATTAAGCACTTAATCTCTACAAATCAAGCCTTGGATCTTCATGTCTGAATCTTTCTAGTGGCTTAATGGATAGATTTTCCAACTATATCCATTCCAAGGCCTATGTCTAACCCAATTTACATAAACTTATGCATGGTTAAACAAGGACACAAGTGCACACCCTTTTCTTTTTCATAAAGGTCATAAACATGTTCTCTTGCAAGCTAAGATTTTTTAGTTGCTCAAACTCCAAGAATATCCAATCAAAGTGACCACAAATAACCAAAAACCAAATGGAATTATAGATCTATGCATAAACTCCAATAAATCAAGGATCTTTGAGACTTACAGTGCAGAAGATGGGACTATAATGAGGATTCTTTAGTTGAGAATGGACACCAACACCAACTTCAACACCAAGGAACCTTATTTATTCTTCAAGCACTCCAAAATACCTTACAAATCTCTTAATTTATAGCATATAATTAGTTTCTATAACACCCGTTTTTCAGATATAAGTCTTGTGATTTAAATGTTTTGGTTTTGGGTTGTTTCCCATCACCACGACGTGGTAGGGCTTTATCCACGACACGATGGTCATTTAGTGACCACGACATGGTCATTTTCTTGCATGACATGGTGACGACTGGAGCTCAAAACCCTAGATCTCGGGCCTTGGCGTTATTTAAAGGAAGCGATGGCTAGAGTTTCTCTCACCCCCATCCTCCAACACCTCCAATTACAAAGAACCAAATCCATAGCCTTTTGTGAACATTTTGAGCTCATTTTGGTGATTTATTGCCTCTGAAGGGAGAATGAAGATCTTGTAGAGCAAAGGATCATCAAGCAAGCTCATATACATCTCTTTGTTCAAATTTTGGACCTTTGTAACTTTCCAAACCTTCATCTTTATGAGTGTTTCCTTCTAGATCTAAGTTTTTGGGACTAGTTCTCCTTGTTGGGATGATTTGAGTGGTCCATCTTGATAAAGTTTGCAACCTTATTGATGACTGCAGTCCTAAGAGTATCATATGGTTCAAATCTAGACTTCCATGTTGATTATGTGCCATGCATGGGGTTTTGAACCCACTTATCTCATTTTTTTTACCTAATTTGGTGTGTGACATGTATTGAACATGCATATTTATAAAGTTAAGATTTTATGAATCAATTGGTTGCAAATAAGCTTTCTGGAAAGTTTGAGTGGTGGACTTAATGGATTAAGGACTTAATAAGAGGGTGGATATGTCATTGTGACCACGACATGGTCAAGTGTTGACTATGGTGCGATGGACTAATCCATCGAGATCATGGTAAACCACGATGTGGCCAAGGCCTTGCCATAGTGTGATGGTCTGTAAGTTGACTCTGACTGTTGGTCGTTGACTTTTTTACCATATTGACTTTTAGTCAACTTGATAGTTTTAGATAGTAGACTGATGATATACCTTTTATTCTATAATAAATTGTGTGTAGGACCAGTCTTCCGATCGTACGAACTGTGATGTAGTATACTTTGATCGTGAGGTGAGTTTTCTCACTATACCATGCAAAATGCTATACTGTCTTTGTGACTCTGCCATGTTTGTTATGTATGTTGGGCGGAGCCCATTATGTATGTAGGGCGAGGCTCGTATTGGTATGAGGTATATTAGGAAACTCACTAAGCTTCATACTTATAGTTTTAAGTTTAGATATTTTAGGTATTTCTTATAGTACGGGGAAGAGCCATGATTAATTGCATCGCGTCAATTGGAGTTTCTACACTTCTTTTTGGTACTTTGATCTTGTTTTGGAACTACTCTTGAGACTATGATGATCTTTGATGAAATAGAATGAATGGTTTTTTTATCGTTTAAAAATGAAAATTTTTCTATGAGTACTTTTGGGGACGTTTTCGGTTTCGGGCGAAGGAGGTTGGAGAATAGGGGAAACCCTAAAAGTAAGCATCATAGTATAGAGCTCAAGGTTCGTTATCTAGGATTTTGAAGCCAACCGTCATCGCACCGTGCTCTACACCTGACTAAGTCACTATTTAATTACATGGATCGCGCCACGGGTCCTTATCATCCATATCACGACATAAGGTTTTTCCCAAAACCTTATTCTAAAAATCCTTAAGTCTTTAGCTAATCAATCATGAAAACAAGTTTTAGAGGTTTGTCTTTGGGAGAAAGGGTAATATAATGATCAATTTCCTTACTCACCATATTTTGTTGGGAATAAAAATATTGTAATGTTACAAGTTAATTAGCTTTTTAATAATAAAATATATTTGAGGAAAAAAAATATTCGAAGATTAAAATACCAATTTATTTAAATATAAATTTATTTTAACAACATAGGAACTTTAAAAAACAATTAGTCTTTTTATTAAAGCTTATAAACGTTTGATTTACCTCTTTTTTTACAAATATGGTCCGTAAATTATTTATCTTTTTACATCTAAAACAAAAAACACCTTAATCAAAAAGATGAAAATGAATATTTTGAATGGAAAAGGACGTATAAAAAGCCAAGTGTGGGCTAAAATTGTAAGGGAAGTCTTAATAAAGTAAACTTGTAGGTTAAAAAAAATAGTTAAGGGACCAAAACTGTACTTTTTCTCTAAAAAGTAACAAGAAAACATTACACTCCAACACACACAGACTTCCGTTTCGGTGTATTGTTTCCCCTCCGTTTCTCTCTCTCTAAAATAAACCAAAATTCGATCAATCCAAAAACCCTTGCCAAAGTCTTTCCCCATTATTCTTCATCCATCTTATTCACAATCAATCTAATTTTATATCAAAGGATTCAACCCCTTTTGTATGCTATCTTTTTTCTCTCCCTAATTCTTTCGGCACACAGAGATACATATGCAGAAATTGTCTCTATACATAGATACATAAACATTAGAGAGTCATTATTGTTATTTGTGTGCCAAGAAGAAAAAGATGAGTGGGGGTAGGGTTACCATTCCAAACAATGTACGGAAGACGATCCAGAACATCAAGGAGATCACAGGTAATCACAGTGAAGATGAGATATATGCAATGCTTAAAGAATGTTCCATGGATCCAAACGAGACCGCTCAGAAGCTCCTCTTACAGGGTACTCTTCCCCCTTTCTTAATTTCATGGTGGGATCTATTTTTCTTTGTTCGATTTGTGCGTTTTTATGTGCTTGTTGATTTTAGGGATTTACCTTTGCAATTGCGTGTTCTATGTGCCTGGTTTGGGATTTTTTTTTGTTTCTTATTCTCTCTTTTAACCCCTAGCGTGCTCGTTAGATTGGTTATAATTGTTCTTGAAGTTTTATCTTTTATGTATTGTTTTCATGTTTATGTATAGCTGATTGGTGCTACCTTTCGTGATCCTTGATTTACAAGCTGGGAGTTCAATGTTTTTAACAGAAATTCTCACTTTATAGTAGATAGTTTTACGGTGGTTACTCAAATAGGAGCTAGATATATGTATATTGTTATTGTTTTCTTCAATAATTTAAGCTTAAAACTTTGAAATTATAGTAATTCAATAGTGCAGAACATGTTTTTGTCATGGAAAAAACTCTTTATTCAAAGAAGGGTGGGCCAAAAGAATGGAATCCTGTGGAAATTATAAAGAGGTGAACCACTTTACAGGCAGTATGACCAAACCATCTTAACCTTGTTGCCTTAGCTATCAACCATTGCCTCCTAACTTTCTTCTATGTATCATAAACTTTTAATGCTATGTCTATATATGCATAACCAAGTTGGATTTTCTTTTTTGACTTCATGGGCTTAATGGGGACATTAGTTAATCCGGTAATTTATATATGGGTCTTTCTTTTCGACTTAATGCAGAGACTCAGACAACAACTTAATAATGAAAGTTGGGGATAACTTTTTACAAAATTTCCCTCATTTATTTTTTACTTTCATTTCCCTAAACGCACTGTCATTTTTCTCAAATATTTGTTAACTAAATTAAAAAGACAAAACTTAACAAAGACCCTGGTGTACACTATGTAATAGGAAAATCATATGTTTGCTAAAATATGTTTTTATGCTTCGTAGTCATCATTGTGGATAAATATAAAAAGATACAGCTACAACAAATACATTATTCTCAAAAGCCCATGTGAAAAAAACAAGTCAGCAAGAAATTCCAGAAGCTAGAACCACCATATTTTTCATTGTATGGAATTGTTTTTTACAACCCTTGTATATCTTCAGTAGTTCTCTAATCAAGAAAATAGACTATGTTGTTGATCATATTGATCTAAAACCAATTTGATTTTTATCAACATGTTCTTTTGGCCATAACTTGGACCTTAGTATTCTTCCATCCTTTGGTATAATAGCTGTATTAGATGTTGTTGACATTACTTATTCCAATGAGCTTTAAATTGGTGTTTCCTTTTGACTTAATGTAAAAGGCATTACTTAATGGTGAAAAGCCAGAGAAAGGAGACTCCTGTTGAGTCCTAACTGTTTACAAACTTTTCCTCATTTCTTTTCTTCTATATCCTTGAGCTTGCTACTTTGTAAACATCATTTATCCAGATAGCACTTAATGGGAAAAAAGAAACTGGGCCTTGGTAATGACATCAATTAACCTATTGGATCTTCATATGGCTTCATTCTTACGAATCTCCTACCTTTTTTTACGAATTCTTACTATTTTTATTAGGAACCTTATATAATTCACAATCATTCTCTTACCTCATTATATGTGATATGTCTACTACAAGTTATTGTTTGTAATCTTTGGCACATTTGACATAATTTAGGATCCTACTTTTCCTTTCCATTGCATTAGCCATTTTTCATATACCATTTTCATCAATTTTTTCTGGTTTCTTCTACAAACTTCTCATTTATATAGCTTCTTTTTTACTATTTAATATCTGCATATGTTCTTAATATTCTTGCAACGATGCAGGTGTTTATAGCATCCTTTTATCTTATCTTGATAGCCTTCTTTTACCTCTATTTTCATGGCAATAGTTATATAGATGCCCAGCCCACATACCCGTTAAAGGGCTGCTCAATGGACTTGTTTGGTGATTTTCATTCTATTTTTTATCCCTTAACATTTGGTTTGTAATGTGTTATATTTTGGGCATCATGTGCTTTGATTATCTTTCATTTAATTCTTAGATCTTCTATTGCATTCCAGTGTGCAACTCCAAGCACAATATGTTTTACATCAAGCTATGTCATTATATATGTATTCAAATTAGAATAACAACTTTTAACTCATTTTACACAGACCCATTTCATGAAGTTAAAAGGAAACGTGACCGAAAGAAGGAGGTAAGTTTACAATGCATGATTATATTTTTGTTAATCTAGAAATATATGTCCTGATTTTTGTAGTATATGAAAGTTAAAATGCTCTCTTTTTGCAGAATCCGAGTAAAGAATCTACAGAGCCTAGATGGAAACCTGGGATGCAGGGAAGGGGTAACAGGGGTGGCAGAGGGAACTACTCATCTCGCCACATGTCTAATGGTAATTCACCATATTAAAATGCATCTTATTTAATCTGATTTTGTTCATCATATTAATATGTTTAAAAACTAAATGTAATCTAAACAATTCTATGGTATATTATTCCCAGATGCAGGTGGTGGAAGAACAGCTCTTTCTGCGAAGGAAAACGGGATAATCAATAAAGGTGCAGAGGAAGGGGCAAATCAGTCAATTCCTCAGGGTCAGAAGAGTAAAGAGACATCCGTCGAAAGTGATAAGAAGCAATCTGAAGTGGCTTCATCTACTTCTAGTAGTAAGATGGAGGGTCAAGTGCCAAAGGTTGTTTCTGTTGAGGCAAGTAAGATCCCAGCTGTTGCCTTAGGGTCTTCTGAAAGTGGACATGTGCCAATCATGTTGACTTCCAAGAACACATCTGCATCCAAGACACCATCAGTATCACCTTCACCTTCACCAGGGGTATATTTGTCCGAAAAAGATCCTATTTTGATGCCATCACAAGATTCACGGCTGTCTGTGGGTACTATTAGACGTGAAGTTGGGAGTAAAGTAGCTGCAGTTGAACAAATTCAAGAGTCCCCTCTTGTCATCAAATCAACTGCTTGTGAGAACCCTTTTTTTTTTTTAAATAAAAATTTTATTAATCCTTTTTGTTAGGCATGAGATGACATGACATGACACAACAGGTTTCTGTTTGGGACTCAGACTGAGACTGAGTGTCAATGGGACAAACACTGCAATTTTTTTTTTGTCTCACCCAAAAAGCTCGTTTGTGCAAAAGACGTGAATGCCCTCTCCTCATCTTTGTTATTAAAAATCGCCCTAGAATGCTTGTCCACTCCAGTGTTACAAAAAGTGACCTTGAGGACAAAGAAGTTATTTTGATTTGATGTAAATTAATTGTATATATGAATGGTTAAACATGACAGCTGGCTCTGAGCAAGGGAAGGTGGGACCCGGTGAGCTTCAGGGAGTGGGGAAGAATGTGGTTCCAGAGTCTTCTTCACGACCTGGATCATCTTCTCATGTCTCCTTTCCCATTTCCAGGCCTTCATCAAATTATAATAATAGGATGCAACAAGCAATTGGACCTCAAAAAGGTATCAAGACACCGAAACCTTAACTTTCAACTGAATGCTTTTATTAGAAGTGAAAAGAGTAGAACTTAATGATTGCAGAGGTGTAAACCTAGCCACCTTTTGTTTGTACATGTCAGCCACAACACCCCTTGCCTCCCAAAACAAATTATAATAATAATGAACATGTTTGTGATTTCTTTTCCTACAGTTGGTCCTAGCATGGAATGGAAACCGAAACCAATTGGTCAAAGTCAAGGGTCAATTAAGGTGCCTGTGGCTGTGGTTCCAGTTGAAGCTCATACTCCAACAACAGTTTCTTCTGCATCCTCCACTAATCTTGATTCAAAGGAGGATGAACTTGAGAAGAAGCTGAAAGAGTCCCACATCTCAGATGATAAACAACATGTCATTATCCCAAATCACCTTCATGTTCCTGAAGCCGAAAAACTCGGCTTCTGTTTTGGGAGTTTTGATGCCACTTTTGGTTTTAATAAAACCTCCTCAAACTCAAATGGTCCTGTGAGTGACAAGACTTCTGATGAAACTATAGAGGAGGAGCAAATGCAATCCAGGTTTATTTTCTTTTTCTCTCCATTTCTTACTTAGGTTGTATTGCATATTGTTGGACTAGATAAAATAAATGTATTTTATTGTTTCAGAAATGAAAGTGCTGATGGAGAGGAGGATCATCTTGAACGCCCTCCTACCACATCTTCATCTAATGTACCCGAGAGTTTACCAACAGAAGGTGACATGTCATCGAATGCGGGACCCGAGTACAGAGAGCCCAAGCAAGAGACTTCTTCTTCTTCTTCACTTCCAACTCCAAGTCATCAATACCCAGTTGTTCATACATCTCCAAATCCAAACTTCAGTTTTGGGTTCATGCCACCAATGATTGGAAGCCAAGTTACATCTTTTGAAAACACTGAGTCTCAGGCACGCGATGCTTCTCATGTCCCAAGCTTTGTAGTAAGACCCTACCACCCTTTTTTATTTATTTATAATCCATTAATTAATTAAATAAAAAATGATGTATTTGAGAAAATTACTTACAGGTTCAGCAACCGTTTGATCCAGCAAGCTATTATGCTCACTTTTATCGTGAGAGTGATGGACGCATGTCACCTTTCCACTCAACCACAAAGTACAACGGAAATGTTCCACAACCTTCTCACTCTTCTCAAGAGGTTTGTTTCTAAAATAAATGCCAACAAATTCATTAACCAAGTTGTACAAGATGAATTGAATTTGCCAATTTATGTCTCTGTTTACTAATTAATTGAAACCACAGGTTGGGAACTCACTAATGTTATCCACCACCAGTCCAACACCAACAGCCGCCACACAAACCATGCAAAGCTCCATATCCGTCACTCAACAACCATTACCTGTTTTCCGGCAGCCACCCGGGGTTCATCTACCCCATTACCCTCCAAATTACATCCCATACGGTCCATATTTCTCCCCATTTTATGTCCCTCCACCAGCTGCTATCCATCAGTTTTTAAGCAATGGGACATTCCCACAACAACCGCAGCAAGGCGGCGGCATGTATCCAGCACCACCACCAGTGGCCGCCTCTAATTCTAAATACCCGCTTCCACAGTATAAGCCCGGAAGCAATAACTCAGGACATATTGGAAGCTATGGACCATATGCTTCACCACCCCCTGCTGGTTATAACCCTGGTTCAGCTGCTGCCAATTCCACCTCTAATGAAGACCTTGGTGGGTCCCACTCCCAGTTTAAGGAAACTAATGTTTACATCACTGGCCAGCAGGTTAGTTGTATCAACTATTATGCACAATTTTTTTTTTTAAAAAAAAAGTTGGTGTAAAAATTGTATGTTTTGTTTGTAGAGTGAAGGTCCAGGTGTATGGATAGCAGGACCGGGACCCGGTCGAGACATGTCGGGTTCTTTTTATAATCTGCCTCAAGGTGGTCAAGTGGCATACACCACCCCAACACAACAACCTAGCCATGGCCACGCGGCGGCCTTTGCTAATATTTATCACCCGCCTCAACCAGTAACCACCGGTGCGGTTCACCCGCTGGCTGGTGGTGGACCGGGTAGTGTGGACATGGTGGGACCCGCAGCAGCCGCAGCTAGTGTCTATCAGCAGCAACAACCCCAACCAACTCAAATCAACTGGCCTAACAACTACTAAAGTAACAAACTTCAATCAAAACCCAAAACCAGAAAAGGTATGAATGGAATGATTATTAGGGATTTGAGTGTAAATCATCTTATATAGGAGGAAGAGAAGGTTGGAAGTTTTGATAGAAGAGAGTATGCTATTGTTGGAGGATATATATATATATATATATATATATATATATATATATATATATATATATATAAACAAAAAAAAGATGAATTCCTCTTGTAACCGATAAAGCAACCATTTTTTAAAAGGTAGAGTGATGTGGGTGGAAGTGTTTATTGGGTCTTGTCTTTTTTCTTGGGGGTATATGGTTTTTGGTCATGAGTCTGTGGTGGATGTGGATGATCTTCTATTTTCTGTTTTGAAATTTGAGGTTTTATAGGACTCATGGATTTAGGGTCTAGAGGCTTATTATTATGTTTTCTTGCTTGTTTTTTTTACCCTTTTGGTGGTGTTGCATGTAAAGTGAATTTTGATAGCAAGAAAAAATGTACTTCAACTGTTGTAATTGGTATTGGGTATAATCGGAAACATCATTCATAATCATTCATTTGGTATTTTCTATTTCAATGATGATATGACAGAATCTGATGTATTGTTTTTGGCATGCATTGGATTGGTTTTATGCTGATGTCAATTGTTTTGTGTCCCATCCAAATGGCAGGTTAGAATCACTATCTTGTGTAAAAGACAAAAGACATAAATGACCTTATTTTGGTATTAACCTTAGAAAGTTTCTTATTGATCAATATCGTTCTCTTCATCATTATAAATAGTTTTAACAAGTTTGTTCGACTAATCACTCATGTTATCAAATACAACGATTCATCATGCACATTTATCTAGTAGTGCATATTTCGTCTTATTATATTTCTATAAAATTGTCAATTAGTCCTTATCTTTGAAATTTTTATAGAAATTGTTTTATAAAATTATTTAATGGTCTTTATGTTTGAAGAAAATTATAAAAATAGTTCTTATGTTTGAGAAAATTACATAAATGGATCCTGTAAAGTTGTATAATGGCCCCTATGATCGAATAAGTTATTGAAATCGTTGCTGCAAAAAATTATCTAATGGTTCTTATGTTTGAGAAAAACATAGAAAGAAATAATTGTGTAAAATTTACATTTTATTTAATGGTCCATATGTTTGGGAAAATTATAGAAATATTTTTTGTAAAATTATCTAATGGTCTCTATAGGAATCAAGGTTGTAGAACAGGTTACTTGGTACCTGTTTGACCGAGTAGCGAGTACTCGGGAGTACTCGGATATGATAATTCATGTAGAAATATTTTTAGGAAAATTATATATGTCAAAATTATAAGTTAAAATTATAAGTTGATTGAAATATATAACAAAATTAGATACATGTGAATGCACAAAAGCTGAAAAATACATAATGGTCTCACTTCGTGAATAATTACCGAAAATTTAAGATATATATATGTAATAATAATCACATGTGTGTGTTAAATAATACATCATTAATTATATTATACATATTAATCACCGAGTTGACCGAATTTTACAACACTGCTCAGTTCATTAAGGGGCCGATTGGGAAGTACTCGAAATTCTGTAACTCGTCTCGATAAGGGGCTGATTAGCGAGTACTCGGAGGAGTAATCGACAAACTCTACGAGTTTTACAAAAGCGATAAATGAGCAAAATATCTGACAAAACCGAACTGAACCAAAACCGTATAGAAACCAAATATGTAAATCAGTTTGGTTCTCAGTTCTTTGATTTTTTTTCAGGGTAGATTCATCTCATCCCAATATAAATGAAATTAAACATAGAAACGAATTAAACCGAACTGGAACCATATAGGAACCAAATTATGTAAAGTAGTTCGGTTCTTGGGTCTTTGAATTTCCATTTTTCAGTTTTGGTTTGGTATATTTGAGAAAACTAGGTTACAGCCCGTGAAAACCACGGATAAAAGATATATAAAATTTTATTAAACCAAAGTTTTGTGTAAACTTTTATATTGATTATTTAAAATTAATATATTGTTTTATTTGAATATCCACTATTCATTATGTATGTGAAGACATTTAATATTTCTATGATTTTATAGAACATAATATAAATTTGAATAGAGTGTAAAAAACACAATCACTCATGGAAATGACATGTATGAATATACTTTTAATCCTATACGTGTTTATAGAATTTGATTACGTGATTGTGAAAATAGAGTCAGCATCTTAGAGCCTTTTCTTCAACCTTTTTTTTTCATCTTTGTCTCTCTATTAAACATACATGGATACACTTTTCAAGTTATGAGATAAAATATAAAACCAAACCATAATACGACACAAATTTAAACCACTGAAATTAAATCCGTCAATTATGTTTATATTTCCGAAATTCCATAAATGCCCATGAAGTCTTTTGAGGAAATTCGTTGGGCAATCTTCCATAATCCAATTGTAAAGGATCCAAAAAACATGAGAACATGAATACACAAGATCTTTTTTTTTTAATAAATTGAACTCTACCCTCCAAAAGATCAATCCACACCATTAGGTACCATTCCGAACAACTGAATCTTCTTCTTTTGACATTCTTATACCAACAGAAATCATTGCTAACTTCACAGATCTTCAAGAAATCCAAATCAAGATGACAGATAATAATAATAATAATAATAATAATAATAATAATAATAATAATAATAATAATATGAGATTGCCCTTGCTGCAAATTCTTTAACCGAAATATACTTAGACCCATTAAAAATTATTTATTTATTCTCCTTTTTTATTCCAATAAAACCAACCCTGTAGCAGAAACCCATAAAAAATCTTGAAGTTTTTATGATTAACCAAAAAAGGACCATTATACCCTTGATGACTCTTAGAACAGTAACAACTTCTGCTTTTGGCTTTTTTTATTCCAAAAGGAGATTGATTTCCATAACCGGATAATTCAAACTTTTAAAGTGTAATCATCTTTCATGTTATCCAGTTCGTGAATGAAAGTGATGTTTCTCTCTGCCATTATCAATGTAACAAAACATCAAAGAAGAAAATATTATTTAGTAGAATGTATATAGTTTAATAGAAAAAAATATTGTTAAGTATTTATAAATCGATATGTTACCGTATAAATAAATGAAGTCAATGTTAATGGTTTTGAACATCAATACAATAAGTGTTCAAATGTTAAAATTGCTCTCTTTGCAATTGCAATAATAATACACAATGTAAGACCACAATAGTGAGTTAATGAACATCCTATTTACATGTATAATGAATCTAAACGATCATGTAACCCATTTAACATGTATAATGAATCTAAAAATTCTTGTAACCCATGTAACATGTATAATGAATCTAAAAATTCTTGTAACCCATTTAACATGTATTTGAATATCCGCTATTGTAATAATACCCTGTGTAAATAACAACCAACAACCAAGAAATGACCGAACTGACCTTTTAACCAGGTTACTATCCTTTCATTTATGGAAACCAAGGACAAAATTGCCCTTTTAATATTGATTCATTGTGAGTAGATTAGACTAACGTGCATTTTCATATAAAAAAGAGCATTGCACAGTTAAGAAATCCAATAATAATAACATTTTTGAAGTGTCAGGGACAATTTGGAAATAGATTTCCAAGATGGTTACATGTAAATCGATATGGAAGATGGATAATAATTGTATAGGTATAACATATAATAATTAAACTTTTATTTTACTACTTTTAAGAGATTTTAAAGATTATAAAGATGCAACCAAGAAGAAAACACACCATAAAAAAATGCAAAACACAAACACAAACAGATCATAAGTATTCAAAACATATAATATTCCTTTTACATGTAATTCGTTTTGGAAGACGGATAATATTAACATATACTATTCGTAATAAGTATCAACATTACATGAAAAACGGATAATATTAACATATACTATTCGTAATAAGTATCAACATTACAGAGTGAAAGGGATTAAGAGCATATAGTTGTCTCGACTAATCAAACTCATCTTCTGGAGAAGTTTATGGACTTGTTTCATGTGGTGGAAGTATGAAAGAATGGTCATGTAAATTAATGATTAAAAATGTATGAATTATATATAGAACTGAATAGGATGAAAAGGGGCAAGTAAATCAACTTAATTGCAATTAATTTTAAATTAGAATATATCATACCTTATCAATTCCTTATTTACAGGGATTCGATATGAGTGATAACAGCCGTTTTATAAATTTTGAGATGAAATAGAAGAATGAATATGGTAACCAATTAAGTCTTTCCAAACATGAAGCGGTTTTTTAAATCACACCACATTTAAATTTAATTTAAATTGGATATATAAGTTACAAATATCATATGACCTGGACATGTAAGCCACCCTGTGATATGAAGGAGGGGCAACAATGGGATTTCACATTGAATGAATTTCGAGTTTTAAAAAGGACACGTGGCAGAGAGGATTCTTTGATTAGACATGGAGATTACAAAACTTGTCTTAAATGATCGCTATGTAACAGCAACATTACATAAATGGTTCGCTGTAAAATAAAATTATAGTAACAATTCTTCTGCAAGACAATGTTACTTAAATCCCTATGTAGTAGCGATATTATAAAATTGGCCATTGTAGTAGCCTAATTAGAGAAATAGTCCCTATCCTATGTAATATCAAAATTACAGAAATAGTCTCTGTATAAGATAAAGTTACCGTAATGGTCCCAATGTAACAACAAAATTATAAAAATTGTCTAAGAGAATATTACAAAAATAATATCAAAATATCAAAATAAAAAATATGAAATTAATAAATCTACAGGAACATGTCGACATCTTAGTAGTTGAAAAAATAAAAATGAAGAAAAAGAGTGATAAATTTTGAAAATGAGCCTAATATTCTTGAAAAAAGAATCCAATGAATTAAGCTCTGAGGTGAGAAATGGACCCATCTTAATTTTACACTTAGTTTCAAAATCTTTTTAGTAATTTCCTTGTCTGCTCTTTAAATATAAAAATAGTGATTAATTTTTTAGAAAAATGCAATCTAGTATTATTTGAGGTATATAATAATGATTTTGTTGGCATGTTGTCTGTTAAAAGGTAAATATACATGTCTTGTCTTTATCTGAAATGGATTTATGTCACTTGTTTAGATTCTCATACATGATTCCTTCCTTCTAAACCCAAATTCCAACAAAATTCCCAATTTTCCTCTTGTGGATTTGGGTCTAAACACTTGTTTATTTGATCTTTATTAAAGCATCTATAAATAATAAATATTAAACTTAATTCTTGAATTTAATTTTGGTTTATAAATCACAATGTTTTTCCCTTGTTTTTATTTACAAAACTTCTTAGATATGAAACCAACAATGGAACAAATCCAAGCAGATATATACATAATTTGATTCAATTAAAAAAATATAAATAAAATAAAATAGTGTCATTCCAACAACTGGTAAACATCATGTGGGTCCCAATGTTTTTTATTTTATTTTATTAGTAGTATTTCAAGCTTTAAATATTACTTAAAAAATTATTTAATCATATCAAAGGAATGAGGAAGAATTATATCTTCTTTGAAAAAGGACAATTGTAAAACTTCAAATGAGACATGAAATTAATTCTAATCTAATTCAATTAGCCACTTTTTATTTATTTATCATTTATGAGGATTGAAGTAATGATATGACTAGGTTTGCTTACGTGGCAATTTATTTCTCAATATAGTCAAAATTACATAAAGATCCCGTTCAACGGCTTCAACCAGATAGTAAATCACAATATTCTCCTCCTTCTCCATGGGTTTGCCTTCATGAGTGTTGAGCTTCAAAGACTCATCTAAAATTAATTGAATTGGTCTATTCATGAACTGTTGTTGATGCAAAATGTTCAATTTCATGGACTTTGAATAACCCATGAGGAAGATTTACGAGTTGCTCTGATTTTCCGGTCAAATGTTTCAAATTAGATGCATTTAAAAGTTAAGATTAAATGTTTACTAATATTTATGTTTAAGGTTATTGATTAAACTAAACATAGTTTATACATTGCCATTGTTTCATTAAATAAGCAATTAAGTTTTCCATTGAAAGTCATCTACTATAAGCAATGAAGCTCTCATCGAAAGTCATCTATAACGAGCAATAAGGCTCTTATCAATGATGAGCAATGAATCTCACATCAAAAGTCATCTATAATGAGCAATGAAGCTCTCATAAACCAAATGAAACTATGGTCACAAGCTCGATCTATTATGTACATCTTAACAATATAGTTTTTATTGTCATACAAGCTTCCCATAATCCTTTCGAAAAATCAACGACTCCATTGTATAATTACATACAATGTCATCATTTAACTACTCATAATCTACTAATCGAACTTCATCACTTAACTACTCATAATCTACTAATTGAAGTTTATTTAAACTTAATTAGTGTATTTGATTCTTTAAATACTATCATATCATCTATATAAAACCACTAAAGCGAACAAATGAAGTTTATCGACTCCCGTTAAGAGCAAAAAATATAAAAAATAGTGTAATATTAATTTGATGTAAAATGATATAAGTAATATTTTTATTATATTATATAAGGGTAAAAAACCTATATAATAAAATTTATTAAGATGACAAAAGTATGTTATTTTTTTAGTTAGAAAGTTATGTAGTAGGAATTATTAAATTAGGGAAAGTAAGAATATATGAAAGTAGTGGTGACCGGGATAGCCGTGGAGTAAAAATCCCATGGTCCGAAGCTGAATCGATTCCCAGAGAGAAACCAGAAAGAAGAGAGAGGAGAGAGAGAGATGGGAGAGGAAGATGGGCCAGGGCTATTCCATCACAAGAAACAAACACTAATCGATGAAATCTCCGGTAAGATCATCAACGGCGATCTCCTCACCAAGATTCACGCCGCAAGGGAGATTCGGAGCATGATTCGAAACAGAAATTCCTCCGATAAGATTCGTACTAAGCTCGCTGCTGCCGGCGTTATTCAGCCTCTCGTTCTCATGCTCTACTCCAGAAATCACGATGCTCGCGAAGTTTCCTTACTTGCACTCCTCAATCTCGCCTCCAGAAACGAACGGTTAGAATTTCATCTCTACATCACATGTGTGTTTATCTCCATACAAGCCTCCCAATAGCTGTTTGTATTATCTCAACGTCTGCTCGTTTTAGGGTTTTAGAAAAAATTAACCAGGTCAGAGAGGTTCTTCTTTTAATTTCACGATTTATTATTGTCTGCTTAAATTGCAATTGGTATCAACACTTTGTTCTGCGAAGGTGTGTGTTGGTCTCAAATTTGAAGCGATTGTGATGTTTTGGTGTCTGCTAATTCTGTTTTAGTGCTAACAATTGGGATAATACTAAACTCCTCTGGTTTCTCTGGTACTCACATGTTAGGGTTTTTCTGTCAATCAAGTTGAATGTAGCCTGTGGATTAGGTCATGAAAGATTACTAACTTCATCAAGCTATTATTGTAGAAATAGATGAATACAACCTTTACTAAAACCTGTTTTCATAATATGCAATGGTTTTCTGCTCAATCACAACAATCTAGCTTACTCTTTCACTGAATGCTAGATTCCAACTTCTTCTCTTTTGATGAATTGTATATGTTATGGTCAGTACTCAGTAGATTGCTTGTTTGTGTATTAAACTTCAAAAATCCCCATTGAATTTCAGAAACAAAGAACAAATAGTGACATGTGGTGCTATCCCTCCTCTTGTGGAACTTCTCAAATTCCAAAACACCAACACCTTACGTGAACTAGCCACTGCTTCAATTCTAACACTATCAACAGCCTCACCAAACAAAAAGACCATAATAGACTCTGGAGTCATCCCACTACTCATCCAAATCCTCAGCTGTGGAACCGTTCAAGGCCGAGTCGACTCAGTCACCGCCCTCCACAACCTCTTAACCTCACAACAACCACCATTAATCCCCGATGCTAAAGCCATCCCCCCTCTCATCAACCTCTTAAAAGAATGCAAAAAATCCTCCAAATTCGCTGAAAAAACCACATCTTTAATCCAAATCATCTCACAATCTGAAGAAGGGAAATCCGCAATTACAAACACTCAAGATGGGATTTTAACATTAGTGGAAACGATTGAAGATGGATCTTTAGTAAGCACAGAACATGCAGTTACTACTTTGCTTACAATGTGTGTAAGCTGTAGAAGTAAATACAGGGAACTTATATTGAATGAAGGTGCGATTCCTGGGTTATTGAGGTTAACTGTTTATGGAAGTGAAGAAGCACAAGAGAAAGCTAGGACACTTTTGGATTTACTTAGGGAGTCTTCTTCAGAAAAGAGATTGAGTTCATCGGTTCTTGAGAAGATTGTTCATGATATTGCATCAAGGGTTGATGGATCGGATAAAACTGTAGAAACTGCTAAAAGTTTGTTGCAAGATATGGTTCAAAGAAGTATGGAAGTTGGTATGAGTGAGATCCAAATAAGGGCTTCTTCTTCTTCATCAAGTTAATAGCATTGAAATTACCGTTTGAAGAACTATTTGAGGTATTCTTTAGGCTGTGGTTGTTACCTGTTATGCATGACATAACAGGTTGTACTGTGTTTAGATTTTGGACTCATGTCAATGGGACAAAAATTGCTGCAATTGTTGTTCCACCTAAAAAGGTGGGACAAAGACTTTTTATCGATCTGATCTCTTGTCTGTGCAAAAGGCATGAATGAAAAGTTTGACTGGTCTAGTTCTGTCATGTGTCGTGTCAAAGAGAAGGTTGAAAAAAGGTGAGAGGTGATTTTAACTAATTTTAGAGGGGATTGTAAATCTTTCATAAAGAGGTTTGGAGGAAAACCATGTTTACTTGTATATTTTATCTCAAGTTCTAATGTAGTGAAATGAAAATTTTGCAATTAGCTTCTAGTATATGCATTATCCCATTTCTCATTTTGACAAACTAGTGTTATCAATACATGTTACAAGAACAAAAATTATACTAGTAATTTTTTGTGAAATCCCAAAAAGTGGAACAAAGTGCGATAAAGAATCTCTTTAAAAGTTAAAAGTTTTGTTCTATGCAAATACATAAATCTCTTTTCTAATTCCGGTTTTAAATTAAAAGAGGGAAATAATTGTAGAAAACTTGTTATGGATACACAAGGGTAGTTAAATATTTTGTCATTGGTGGCTTGATTTTATTTACAAAAAAGTACTTGAAAAAGTGATAAAAAGCATAAAGAACAATATGATAAAAATTCGGAAAACTATTGTATGAAACAACATTATATTATTTGTAACACTAGGTAAAAAGAAAAAATCTAGAAACATGAATTAAGATATGGGATGATCATTCAATATTGTGGCATAAATGATGAAAGAAACAGAATATATCTGTTTCGTCAAAGAAAACTCGATAAACGAGAAAAAAATAACCAAAGTTTATCAGTTTCTCAGATGAATAAACCACCGGAAACCTTACACAATTGATGATATCTACAAAAAGTGTAAGTTTTGATTTCAATTCTTCACATCGGGCAAGTGTTGTTTTCTTCCATTTCTTTAGAAATCATCATGTGGTTTCTACAGAGAGGGCAAGTAATGTTCCAGCATTTTAGCCATTTTTCAAGGCAGGATTTATGAAAAACATGCCCACACGAAAGCTTATTTATCTCTGAATCTGGTTTAAACTCCGTTAAGCAAACGGAGCATTCTTGTTTGGTGGGACGACGGAGGGAGATGTAACGGAGCGACGGCGTCCGGCTTCTGAACTCCTCCATGTACGTCTCCGACGGACTTCCCCGGCGCTCAGAAGCTTCCGGCGAGCCTTGATTGGATGATGATGGTGATGACGCTACACGTAACCCCACCACATGAAGAATCGAACAAACTATTTCCTTCATGATTGATATCGACATAGCTGTGTTAACCAGAATTACGCACAACACTCCTGCATCCGATGGGTTTGAGTATGGCGAGAGCCCCATTTCGTTGCTTAACCTAAAAAAAAGTCGTCAGAATCATCACTTCTAGTTTATCAAGCAAAATGACTAACAATTGAATGTTTTTTCTGCAAACTAAGAATCTGTCGGATGAATCTGGTGCTCAGATTGGTCAGATAGGGAAGAAGATTACAAGAAACCCTAACAAAAGGTACGATTCCTGGCACCTTTTTTATTACGACTGCGTTGATTATTATACATCATACATCGCGAAACGAAATCGAATACCGAAGTTAGATTCAGCTTTGAGTATTTCAAAAAAACATTCACCGATTAATCGATGGAAATTTACGGCGAGATCTAGAACAGATCGAATTAAGCAGATAATCACTTGAAACAGTATAGATTAGAGTAAAAAGCAATGAAGATAGGGAGAAAATACGTACTTTGAAGCGGATTGTGGTTGGAATTGTTGAATTGAGATGGGATTTTAAGAATTTCCAGCAAGAAAGAAGCTGGGAGTGGGGGGGTGTGTGTAAGTGGAGCGGAAGAAGGGGGTGGGTGGGGTATTGCTGATAAAGTGATAATGGCTGATGATGACGGCACTCTATTAAATAGTACAAATCGTCGTGCTCCTTTTTAAAAGATTGGTACCAATATATAAAAGGATTTTTACGAAATTGACAAAATGAATTTTCAAGCATTTTAATTTTTTATTTTTATTTTATAAAAAGATCATGTCCCATTTATGAAAATGACTATGCAATCCAAAATGTGTTATTTTGATACGATATACAAAATTAACCTCACGTTTATGGGGTCCCTATATTTTAGAAAATGTGGTATAGGTTGTTTATAATTTTAATGTCCATGTTTGTTTCGTGATTATCCATCATGTAGTTAAAAAATAAAGCGATGCCCGAAACAACTAAAAACCTTGTTCAGAATCTGAGGAATGTGTAAATATGTATTTTATATATGTATTAAGTTATAATCCGTGTAAATCACGGTCGGTATATTTAAAATTTTTATATAGATAACAAATAATAAATGTAAAAAAAACAAAGATATTGTAGATTGTAAGTAATTATGAATTAATTTATTAACCAAAATAAACATAATAATGTTATTAGGTTTTGATTTTGTATTTTTAAAATTTGAATTTGATTTCTTACTATAAAAAAAGAAATAATAAAAATCATAGAAAAATGTCACATGTCAAAGAAACATTCTAAAAAATTGACATGTGTTATTTTTATGTTTCATTTATTAAAAGAGGTAGATGTGTTTGTAGCAGTAAGGTGATACTTAAATTTTTTGAAAGTTATACACAATCTCATTTACTATCTTAATGTATTTGTTTGGCAAAAAAAAAAAATAAAGGAAAAATATATAAACTATAGAACCATAGAAGACATGTCACATTTTATGACATGAAAAAGTCTCGCATCTACTCCAAAAAAAGGGACGAGTTTTTCATTATAAATAAATATTTTCTCTTTCACACTTTTATGTCCGGCTTATTCAAAAGTATAAATTTGTTCTAGTTAAAAAATATGTATTACGGAATGACCGACTTGGGTTCAGTCTTTTCACGTCCAAATTTTATGCATCTTGAATTGAATGTTTTTTTGGTTGAACTTGGTTTTACTTTTTATTAGGTTTGGTTCAACTCATTAGGAGCCATGTGATTTTAAATTCTAGACTCGCGAGTGGTGGTGATACTGATCGTGGTTATTTTTGTACATTAAATAATATTTCGTTAAAAATTGATGTCTAAAATGAAAACCTCAATCCTTATACTAACTCAATCTTCAAACCAATGTTTCTTCAATTGAAAATGACTTTTAAGGTAAAACTTATTCTAAAACCCGAATTGTGTTACAAAGCGTAGGATTGTAAGAATGAAATTGGACCATTGCATTCAATCCATCATGCAGCTGTAAAATTTTGAGAACTAGATCAAATTCATCCGACAACCATAATTTGTTACTAAGAACTTGATTACAGCCTATGGATTAGATGAGAACCAAAGAAAATATGACTAAGAATTCGATCACAACCATTGGATCAAATTCATCTAATAACCATGGTTTATTCGGTCCTACTATTTTTTAACTGTCCAACCATTTTGTAACTGTCTATACATCACAACCAATGACTTTGGTCCCAAGAACAAGATCTAATCCTTAGATTCTCACATCTTTTTGTATGTTGTTTGGAATTTACATACATGTGGAGATTTCAAATTGTTTGGTGTGTGTCCCAAATCATTTTTGCTATGATTTTTTTTCTATGTATTTTACATAATTCTATAAAAGTGACTCGTGTATGGAAAGATGTAAATAAGATATACATTCACATCCTAACACTAATATATATTGTTCCTATGGATTCGATTTCTACTGGAATTAAAACTCCTATGACATATCGAATATATTATTAGTGTTTCATGGGGGCCTATAACTTTAAAAATGAAAAATTAATGCTATACATAGATATATAATGCATGCATATCATGATATCATGTGTTGTTATTGTTATAAACAGATTCATTGTATATATTAGGTTGTTTTATTATCAAGAATCAAGAGATATTCCGAAGTTACTAATCGTTATAAATAAGTTCATTGTATCACAAGAAAACGATGCAAATGAAAAAAAGCGATGATGCACCTTTCGTTTATGGTACAATGGTAGTGGATGAAATTTAATGGCTAGTGGGCCTAAAAGCCCATGTCAACAACATGTAAAGCTGTAAATTGTGTAAACCTTCACATGCAGGAACATGCTGCTATGCATGCCGTACAGGAGATTGATGTTGGCCCACACACGTCGTTTTCAATATCTCTGGCTTTCCAAAATCTTATTAGTTGTAGAACGATGTATCCATTAGATATTTAGATTGAAAAGACTTCTTTAACTACCCTTTAAGGTTTAACACAATTTAAATTCTTTATATTTAAAAAGAAATAAACTGTTATTACAGATAATCATAAAAGGACAACGTGATTATTTGAAAATGTAGATAATTAATCCAACTTTATGGGAGTATCCAATTTGATCACCATCTCTGAAAAATTGCATTTCGGGCTAATTTGACTTTGTTTCGAGCTAGATTCGTGTCATATCAAAAGCAAATTCTACATCTCATACAAAAAAAAAAAAAAATCGGACAAAACAAAATATTTCAGAGTTATTCTTCAAAATTTTAAGGATTTTTTTCGAATTCCAAAATAGTTATTTGTGTTTAATCCTTGGCTCAAATGTGCACATGCCTAATTCATGGCTCAAATACTGTTTTCAAGAGAGTTTTGTGGTTGTAAAATCCGGAGAAGTAAAGTAACATTTCAATTTAAGAGGTTAGATATAATTTTTTTTTGCAAGAGTTTGGTATTAATGAGACTAGATTATATACTTCCAATACTCGATTTTGGAAATAGAAGTCATTTCGGTAAACTAAAAAAGTTGGGTTATTTACACTAATTTTCAATAATTATTTGGTCAATTTTGTGTTATTCCTTATTATCATCGTTAGAAGTGGGTGGATTGGTGTTCTTGTCATTTCAAAATTTTGTAAACCTTTTCCTGTTTTATTTTTTCCCTAGCCTTGTCGCTTGATAGGCTTTGGGTCTATAAAATTTCGGCGTTTCAAAAAAAAAAAAATAGAATTAACAAAACATTAGACAACTTATTAATCAAAAAATAGCGGAAAAACTCGGATTTCGTCCCAGACCGTTTTTTGTGTTTTTTATGAAAAAATGTAAAAGTTTTTGATTGTAAGGACCAAAAATGTCAAAATGGATATAGAATTAAAAGGGTTGGAATTAACAAGTTTTCAGAAAATGGACCAAAGTTGTCAATTCCTTAAAGTGTTGTGGCCAAACTTTGAATATTAAAAGGTTCATAAAAAATATAAAAATTTTGATTCTAATGAGCAAAAGTGTCAAAATGACTTAAAAATGAGGGACAAAATTGACAAAAAACATATTAGTTTACTATTCAGAATATAAGGGAACATTCTTTTAATATATATATATATATATATATATATATATATATATATATATATATATATATATATTATAGATCACAATTTATTTTTTTTGAAAAAATCGCACCTTTTATTAAAAATCTGTTGAAATTTTTTTTGAAAAAAAAACCATTTTAAAAAAAATGATTTTTTTATTTTTTTTCAGCTAACTTTTAAATAAATATTAATTCAAATTCAAAGTTAATAAAAATTCAAAATTAATTCAACTAAATTTAATTAAAAATTCAAAATTAATAAAAATTAATTCAATTTAAATTAAACCAATAAGGATTAAACAATTTATTTACCATTAAACAATTAATCAAATAAATTTTAATCCTAATCCAATACCTTCTAATTTCAAAATTAGGGTTTGAGATTTACCAAATATATAATTTCAAGACATTTAAAACTAAAAATAATAATAATAATAAAAAAAGTAAACCCTACTAAAACCCTAGCAATTTCGAAAAATGAAGAAGGAGGCTATTGTTTCTAAAACCCTTGCCTAAATCGAAAACCATCAAAAGGGTTTTTGATCTTATTCAACTTTGTGCAAGAGCAAAGAGAACAATTGCTCTGATACTGTTGATGGGTTTTATAGATAAAAAATCATATTTTGGCGGAAAACATAAAACTCGAAGTTCACATACACCCTAAATGATCTATGTTCTTACTATGATTTGCAAACAACAATTTGAATTCAAGAACCGTAAAGTACATTGCTATTTTCTATCTAGGAGAATGGATAATAGAAAACATACATTTTAGTTTATTATTGTAAATAAACTAGAAATCCTTCTTTGTAGAACTTTAGAAAGCCAACACCAGAAATCGGGTGCCTCTGATGACTCACACCCAAACCCTAGCAGTTGGAGGCTTATTGAAGAGAGAGGGGAGATGAGAGAATTTTTAGAATTCCTTTGAGGAATAAGAGTGCCAAAAATATGAGAGCAATGGAAGGTTTATATAGGTGACTAGAGGGGGTTGGATAAGGCAGGTGTCCTTGGATAAACCTTACCCCTTTTTGTTTGCCCCCCAAGTTTTCTTAGAGCCCAAGAAAAGCTCTAGAAACCATCTCAAATCCCATCCTAGAACTATCCACCCTTAGGGAGGTTTTAGAATTGGTCAATGCACAATATTTTAAACATTGTCACCTTTAGTCCTTCCACTTTTAATTATTCAAATTAATGTATAATTAAACAATATAATTTTGAATTAATATATTTTTCTCAAAACATATTAATAAACTATTTATTTTGATTTCTGATTAACATTCCAGTCTCTCTCTCTAAATAACATTTCAGTCTCTTACTAGGTTTTGTAGGGGGAATTTAGGGTTTTTGGGGGAAATCTGAATACCAACTTGGATCTTGATGTCACTTTCCGAACTGATATTTCTACCCTATGCTTGGGTTACAAGAAATTCAGCCTAGGATAATCCAAGTTGACACTTATGATGCTAGGCACAGAAATCGTAAGCCAATATGCTAGAGGATTATGTGAAAGTATGATGAAAAACGAGAGCTTAAGTTCGTAACCCTCTTCTGAAGAGGAAGAACTATTTATATATTAAATGAGATTAGGGTTTCATTAGGGTTGGGCCATCATTAGTTGCTTTGGAAGCAAGTCATGATAATATGGATTCAATGAGGATTTAGGGTTACCAAAACTAATGAGTTTCGTTAGTTTTACCATAATCATCCCAGCCAGGAGCTCTTCCCCTTGGACCCCGCTAGGGGTGTTGCCCCTTTGGAAACCCGGACCCACGGGTGCTGCCCCCGGACCCCCGACTAGTCGTTGAACCAGCTTCTAATTTGATCTTATACATGCGTGCATTCCGCACAACCCCGTACATTTATTAGAGTACAAATTATGAAGCCCCTTAGCTCACATGTTAGTTCCAGTTACTTAAAATGACATGGTGACACTAAATTCACCAACAGGTTTAAGGGCAACCCAAAAGGACTTTGCTAATAATTTAAGTTTATAATAATTTAGTTAATAGCTTAGATACCTAATACAACACATACTACATGAAAACTATATCCTCTCATACATATTATATATATACTGGAGCACATAATATAGTGAGAAAACTCACATGAACAGTTATTCAAACAATTAACAACTATCTGGACGATTATGCTGGTGATCCAATCTGGTTGGTAACGCGCCTAACAAGTATTAACCTATAATACTATAACTTATTAATTCCTACGACAATTTGGTAATGGAAGCTAGATCTTTCACTAATCTCAGTGAATGTTGAGAGTTCTTTTAAATAAGGATCAACCAGGCTGGAAAGTTGAGAGGCAGGACCATTTCGGCATATAGCCTTTCTGAAATTCAACAACCAAGCGAACATGATCATTCTAGACACCTCTCCTACAGATCAATCAAAATTATAAATGGGATTACTGATAAATCTTATTTATATATTCATAACAACGACTATGAATGTAAATATAAGTTACACTTAAAGCGTAGTAAGTGTAGCCTAACTTATAAAGAGTTTCTAGAAAAACTGGAAAAGTCGTGGGCAGAACTTCAACCGAAACACTGGCTCAGCTAAAACTTCTAGAATCTAGGGAAAACTTGGACCAATGAAGTAGAAATTCCAGATAAAGAGAGTTCTGGAAGTGTGTGGAAGAAATGGGGGGGGGATCCTATTTATATGTGATTTTTGGGGGTGCGCGCCACACGTTTAAGGCAACGTCTCCCCAACCTATTTGTGTCACGTGTCAGCTCCTCCGTGGTCCACATTGCCACCTTTTAGAAACGTGTGTCGTGCAAAACATATATTTTGTAAATTCTTTAACTTTTTCATAAGAGCTCTATTTTTGACGTTCTTTCTATCCATGCATAGCTATCGACAAGTAATACGACTTTCATTTAGACTCTATTAGCTAATTCTCACCTTATATTTAGTTTATTATTTTAGAAAACTTAGACGGCTAAACTTCGTTTAAAATTTATATATCTTTTATATGACATCCGTTCTCGATTGTCTTCATATCGACAAAATTGTATCTACGAGATTTTCAACTCTCGTTTAAATTGTTTTAGCTAACAATCGACCGATTTCTGTGTCGCACACTGCTGCGCTGAAATTTCTAAAAATCCTAACTATCTCATACGGAGTCAGATTTGGACGTTCTTTACATGCACACTCTCGGTTTTACGATTACTATGGCTTTCTTTTAGATTGCTTTGACTAATAAGAAACCTATCTAAAATTCACTTTATACGACACACATAGCCGTGTCGGTTTAATCGCAAATTTTTGAAGAAACATAACTTTTTCATATGAAGCCAGATTCGAGTGTTCTATATATCTACGAAAATCGTATTAACGTTTCCTGAATGATTATGACATTTACTTTGGCTAAAAAGTAACATATATGTAGTTTGCATTATATAAATAACGGTTTATATTGAGTTCAATTGGAATGTGAAACGAGATGTTACACGTGATGTATGTAGGACGGGGCCCGTTATGTTTGTGGGAGGGGCCCATATGGTTATGCGGTATTTTAGAGAACTCACTAAGCTTTATGATTACGGTTTTATGTTTAAATGTTTCAGGTAATTCTGGTTCCAAAGGGAAAGACTCGATTTGATCGCACTGCATCCCCTGGAGTTTTGCGTACTATCTCTGGAGTTTTCCGCACTATATATTTTATGACTTTAATCTGATGTTTTGAAAATACATTATATTCTGATAATCGTTTTGAATGATTTAACAAATGGTTTTGGTTGACGGAAAAATGAAATTTTTACCTCGTATATTTGAGACATTACAATAGTCTAAATGATCAATTCTTCTTCTTCTTCTTTAGTCTTTATCAAATGTGTTATGTTGATTTAAAACTCGTTAGATTAAATTTGTTAGATTGAATTAAACATTTCAACTTGTATAATTATTAAAGTGTAAACTCGAACCCAACCTTACTTTACCTATAATAAACTCTAATTACAGATAATATTAATAATTATATTTAATATACTATTAATTTAGTAGTACATGTTGGGACCACAATCCATAATTAGGCATTGTTCTTGTTCAAAGACCAAATTTGTGCACATCATATTCAAGAAAGGAGAGTTAGGTATCACGATTCACGCATATCTACCTTGGTCTAAGCCTACAAAGCAAAAAAGAAAGCATATATATGGATATTAAATGCGTTTAAAGGTATTCGTTTGGTAAAAAAATCATGGGTGGTATCTTATTTCAATATTATGTTGGTTAGGCCATGTGATATTTGATGTTTTCATTTTGTGACTAAAAGAAATATATAGAAATAGCTATCACTCCTCTTTATATGATAATGGAAAAAAGATGCATGTAAATAATGAAGAACAAATAGGGCATAATATGGAAACAGTTACAATAGATTGCAATCGATCGTTTCTTTATATTAATGTTTTATATTTACCTTAACAACTCTTTTGTATATTGTAGAAGAATAAAAGGGTAGTAGAAATATCGAAGTGAAGCGGGGGAATGTGATAATTAAATTTATAACAACTAGATCTATTGGGTTTTTGAAAGTCATGGTCCACTAAATGAATGTGAACTTGTACCAACAACCAAATACCGAAGAAAATGGACCGAAACAAAGGTTCTCCCAACAATAATAGCTAAACGATAAAGGAACAAAGTAAATAATAAGCAACCACATGGGAAAAAAAAACATTTGTGGTTCCACTATCAACATGAAGTTGTCTAGTGTAGTAGCCTCTTGGTGAAGAGTGCAAACCACTTAAATCTCGTGTTCTTTGTGGTTAGCTTAATTTCATGGTACCTTGTTTTGTTTATTGAGTTGTAAGTATTGCATGCATCATACTCATTGACTTGCTATTTTTAATATAATGATTCATGTCTTTGTAGACCAAACCCAAAATGACTTGGATATTAGACTTATAAGAGGATATTCCTTACATATTTGACTTATAAGAGGACATTCCTTAGAGTAAATAGTACTTTATTTGTGAAAAACATCAGTAGTGTTATTTGAATTTTGATGATATGTATTTTGGTTCTATCAACAAATGCATGGAAGGTGCTATTTAAATAGACTAAAAGAACAACATGTAAAGTAGAATTCAGAAATAATGAAGTTTTAATCCTATGTTTGACTATATTGTTGAAATTCATTTGTGTTATGTTTGACGTATTAGCTGTTAGCTAAAAAGGTAATTGATAGTTGAAAAGGTAGCTATTAAATAAAAAACTAGCTGATAAAAAATGTTGTTTGGTAAAACTGGCTGAAAAGCTAGCTGGAAAATATAAAATGACATAAAATAACATTTAAAAGAATGTGTTTCTATAATTAATTAAGGGGTATATATGAAAATTCTTAAAAAAAACTCTTAAAAAGCTAGTCTAAGTAGGGATGGCAAAAAGCCCCATACCCAATGGGGAACCCAAAACCCGCATCCGGTTTGACTGGGGAATCCCCAGATTGACCGGGGTTGGGCACGGGGATGGGGAATACCCGAATAAAAAAAGTGGGGATGGGGATGGGGATGAGGATACCCTTAATCCCCGACCCTGGACCCGCCCCCGACATATATTAATATATAAAAATAATATAGAACATATATTTATAGTATAGTTTATAATACATAAAATTTGATCTAACTAATCTAACTCATTAGTAATTATTTGGTTGAAATTATACTTTTTGCCTTTTCTTTTATCTAATTTAAACTCGTGTATATATATATATATATATATATATATATATATATATATATATATATATATATATATATATATATATATATTCTCTTTGGTTGATCTATTTTACCTTAAATATCAATTTAATAATTTTTTTCTACTTGATTTTTCATGTATGTATTTAAATTTGGTAGAAAATTTATTTATATTTTTTCTGCAATTTATGGGTACTTATATATTTTATAAAATCTTTAAACTTATGCTGGTAAAACTGAAATATAGAGTTTTTTCTTACGTAAAAGTTTGCATGTTAAAAGATAAAAAGAAATCCCTGTTTCCCCGTTGGGGATCCCCAGTCCTCGTTGGGGCTGGAGATGGGGGTTTATTTATATTCCCCGATGGGGATGGGGATGGGGATTGGAATGAGGATTCAGGGATGAGGATGGGGATTGGGGTCCCCTGTGTTTCCTGCCCCCGTTGCCATCTCTAAGTCTAAGTAACTTTAAAAAAATAGCATATAAGTTACTTTTTGGCTTGCCAAACATGACAATTTAAAAAAATGCGAAAAATAAGTTAGCTTATCAGCTAGCTGTGGCGCGCCAAACATAGTCTTGGTATATGATATTAAATCATATCTACATAAGTTAATACTTGGTAATGTTAATAAACTCTAACGCTTCCCATTCATCGAATTGATAAAATCAAAACAAGTTCTTTGAAAGAAACTTAATCTCCTAATTTAAATATAAACAAGTTCTTAGAAAAAGATCAAAAGATTGCATTGAATTCAATATGAAAGTGGGCTCTTCCTCCTCGATTCAAGCAAGTCGACCATTGAATCTATTAAACTGGGCCGCTTCTTCCCCTTCTGTAGGAAGACTTCCTTCTTTCCCTTGCCTTTAGACAAAGGTGCTATTGAGATATTGGGCCCTTATGGTATCTCGTACACATTCCGACGATTAGGCGAGCGAATAAGTCAACTTTAAATTGGATTTGTTGAGCGAAGAGTGCGTTATGACCCGTGGCCGCCTGCCGGTTATCTCAATTTAAGTTTTGTGTGAATGTTCCAAACAACATCTAATACTCCACACAAGCTCGAGAGCGTAAAGATATCTGAACTTGGTTTACATTAAAATCATTCAATGGAATTTAACTTAATTTTTGTTATTAGATTCAATTCACAAAACAATGACAAAATTTTCAAATCAATTAACCTAAATGTTGCAACAATAATTTAAGTGGTCAAGAAGAATCAAAATAAAAATCAAACTTTTAATTCAAACAAAACAAAATCCGCTAGATAGGATTGAAAAAGAACATCAAATCACATTACCATAGTTTAGACACATAATTAGAAAGCTAGGGTTTTATCCAAACATGAATAAAATGAATAAACAACTCTAGTAGTGCAAGATAATACAAAATAAAACTTACAAATCCAACAATTAACGTTTCCAAATGTTTTATGATCAAAACCTAGCAAAAGTCTTTGAAATCTCTTATCTCTAGAGGTTGGGGTTCTGAAATGAAACGCCTACGTAAAAATGACCCAAATCCTATAACAAGGCAAAAAAGGAAAACTACTAAGTGGATACAGGCATGCCACAGTGTGTCAATTTAGTGCAAAAGGAACACGACCTGTATTAAGGGTAAAATAAGTTGCCTTATAGAAAGGATTAAAAGAACATCAAAATCCACTAGAAAGGATTGAAAAAGAACATCAAAATCAAAATCAAACTTCTAATTCAAACAAAACAAAATCCACTAGATAGGATTGAAAAAGAACATCAAATCGCATTACTGAATTACAAACCATAGTCTAAACACATAATTAGAAAGCTAGGGTTTTATCCAAACATAAATAAAATAAATAAACAACTCTAGTCGTGCAAGATAATACACCAATAAAATTTACAAATCCGACAATTAACGTTTCCAAATGTTTTATGATCAAACCTAGCAAAAGTCTTTGAAATCTCCTGTCTCTAGAGATTGGGGTTCTGAAATGAAACGCCTACATAAAATGACCCAAATCCTATAATAAGACAAAAAGGGAAAACTGCCAAGTGGTTACAGGCAAGACACATCCGTGTCAATTTAGTGCAAAAGGAACACGCCCATATTAAGGGTAAAATAAGTTGCCTTATACGAGTCTTCATCCAAAATCCAATGCTAAAAAGTGTTCATTTCAATTGAACACAACCTATCTCCATTTAGTGTAATTGAACCCAGTCTGCGTCTGCCTACAAGTCAAACTTCTTCTTCGGTCAACATGACTCGTGTCCAACTTCACCACAAAATTTGTGCAAATAAGAATGTTCACTAGAATAACAAGTATTTTCTGAAAATGTGCATGAAATGAAATGTCTTATGCTATTTATGATGCAAATGTTGGTTAAAAGACATGGCAAAATATGCACACAATGCACCCAACAAGTGTAGTAAGCCGTTGAAGTAGAATCTAGCCACAATATGTCCTTGTGTTTGGTTTGCAATTTTATTCCCTATACTTTACTTTGATACATGTGTAGTTATGATCATTCAAATCTTATTACTTGGTTGTATAATTTTGTGTTGCTTAAATAATTTTGTTCAAAACATTAAATCTCCCTTCCTTCTGCGCTCAATGCCCTTTCAAAAACTCATCGGATGATGTTAATGAATCAATAACTCACTAAATATCATCCGAATTTAATGAGGTTTGAACTTGATTAAGCCTAAACCATCGATACTATTAAAACTTAAAACACAAACACTCAAATGTGATACTATTGAATCTTAAAACATAAATGCTCAAATATGCAGTTGATATTCGAAGATTACAATTGAAACTTCAAAATCGATGGTTAATCGGATTTCGATAACCAATTACAAAACTAGCAAAACACATTTTCACATGAGAAGAATCATCAAAACTACCACAAAACACAAAACCCATCCTACAAAAAGTTGTTTAATACTCAAACCCTAATTCAACTTTGATTTACATCTCCCATTTTTTTACATACCAACAAAAACACAACAATTATCACAAATTTTTCTATCTTATCATGCATCCAAATATGCTTATGTAGATACATACATAATTACATCATAAGTCTACAGTAACAATCATCATCCACGGTCCCAACATTTCCACACCCGCCATGACAATACACCCGGTGTTCTTTCAACAAAAAACATTTACCATTTGAAGAAACAAAAACAGACTAAAACCAAGTTTAGCCCGAGGGGTGTTGACATCACGACAAATATTGTTGTTCTTGGAACTGGCGCGAAGATGTGGGAATCAGATGATTCGGATGAATCTTGAAATTGGAATCGGAATCGGAATCATTCCCATTACTTATTTTCATATCATAAAGAAACATGTCAAGATTCTTAGTAGCTTCGAGTTTGACTCATGGGATCATAATCATACGCATCACCAGCTTTCACGAATCGCCCTTTCACACGCTTTCTTACATCTGCCCGTGCCTTTCGTGTTGCATATCTTACTCTCTTCTCAAATCTATAAGACAAAAACAGAAATTTAGGGTTTAGGGTTTAAGATCATAGCCAGGATCTGCTTGGTACTATGGAATGGAATGAACAACGTAACTGAATGAGCAAAGTAATGGAATGGATCATTACATTCCATTATCATGTTTAGTTTGTTGAAGGAATGGAATGAGTCATTTAAACATGTCGTTTGCCATGTATAAGTAAAAGATTAAATTAATAAATAGAAACATAATGTTATTTTTATGAAATAGAATTAATTATCATGAAATCTTAAAACCGAATTATAATCAAAAAGTATTTTTAATTATCTTTAGAAAATAACAAAACATAAGTTAATTCAGCTTTCGAATTTTTTTATATAGACAAAAGTAATTTATAAATATAATATATCATTCCATTTCATCAAGGAATGAAAAATAAAAACACCCCTCCTCCATGGAATGAAAATCAGTCCAGGAGAAGGAATCACATATTCTGTGAGGGAGGAATCCTATATTCCATTCCGTTATAATGCTCCATTCCATCCCCTCTTCGACTAATGTATACCAAACACTATCTTTTCATTCATATCTCATTATAGAAAGAGTAGTAAAGATACTCACTTTCTCATCTTCTTTTTTTCCCTGTAACGGAGGACAGCATCACTTCTGCTACCAATAGCGGTGGTGGTTTGATCAGAGCCACCACCACCACCACCTTGGATGAACCATGGTGGCTCACCCATTAGAAGCATTGAAGAAGAAGCTCCACAATCTTGATATTCACCAGCACTACTCTCTCCTGTGAGACTTGAGAATGAGATGTTTGAATGTTGTCTTCCATAACAAGGATTTGGCTCTGTTTTGCAGCTCATTAATGAATCGGCTGATGCTGCATTGCTGCATGCTGGTTGTACTTGATTCCCATGTCCAGTTGATGATTCCTAACCACATAAAAAAACACATTAAAATTACATCTTTTTTTTTTTTTTTAAATTGAATTAAAAAATTCATGTGTAATTGAGTGAAAGTAATAATACCTTGGCAGCATATGAACCATGACAATTTGATTCAGCTCCACCAAACAAACAATCGATCCCATCTTTTGCAAAAAGATGTTCAGGATCATTATGGCCTACACCAAAGAGTTCTTCATAGTTCTCAATGCTTAAGTCAACTTCATCCATATTAAAGTCAACATAGAATCCATCATCATCATCATCACATGCTTCAGCATCTTTTTTCCCTGAATGTGATACCTACATGCAAACAACACACAAAAATTCCATTACTCGATACATAATAAGAAAGATACAAATGTGAGGGTGTTTACCTTTATCCACTCCAAATCTTTATTCTTTTGACCATAAATAATAAGAAAAAAGCATAATCATAATCAGTAGAAAAAGTAACATCACATAAACCGAATCACTTTACCTTTGATGAAGAAGAATTCAACTGTCCAACTTGTTGAACTACATTTTCCTGTTTATCATCAACATGAACACTTGAAGAACCTGTCAATAAATTCGATTCATTTGCAACTACATCTTGATTATTGTTGCTTCTAGAAGGTCCTTGACTATTATCAGCAATGCTCATCGACCCAATTCCTTGTTCACAAGTGGAATCAATAACCGAGGGCAATTCCGTCATAAACGACCAAATAGATGAAAGTTCAACAGCCGAAGGGCAACCCGAGTAACAATTCAATGTTTGTCTACTGTGTGTGGTTGACCCGTTATGACCAACCCAATCACAATTTTGACAAAGTGAGACTTTTTCTTCTACACATCTAACCACTGCAGGTTGTGAATTACACCTATCACATACAAGTGTTCTTGAATGGCGTTTTGATAGAGCATTTGCAGAATGAACAACACGATCACATGATAAACATAAGTAGGCTGCATCTGATCTACAATACACCATTGATCTCGCTTCCCCACAATGATCACATTGGTACCCCATTTTTCAAGAATACCCCTTTTGACCCCCTCTTACTTCAATGGTTAATGTGTTCTATGCAACCTGAATAGAAGATCGATACATGAGAAATTGATTATAAATTTGGAAAAAGAAAATTCTCTTTTGACTGAAAAAGGACACACTTTATTGATTCAGAATATGTTCTAGGGTAACGAAAAAGGGTCAATTGAAGAACAAATTATCTAAGCAATTTGATAACTTATCTTATGTGAAGAATATAGTAATATTTGTCTAGTAAAGATTGGAAAGGACATTTTTTTTAAGATTAGAGTCTTGATCTGCAGAATGTTAAAGATGCGAAAGGGGTAAAAGTTAAATTGAAAAGGTTCTTTTAGCATCTACTGATGCTAGCAAAAAGGTGAAGAATTTCAAGAAATCAGATTGTAGTACATAAGTACATGTGAAAATTGTGTATAGATACTATAACTTAGGTAAAATTAATGCTGGAAAAGTAAAATTAATGGCGAAAAGAGTTTCATAATTGCAAGAAATGTATGAATTAGTGTGAATTGAATAAATATGAATAAAGATTGAAAAAGTCAAAGCAAAATGAAGTCGGCCAGATCGAGCTTTAAAATATCAAATCCACGATGAAAATTTGAGCACAATTATAGCACACATCAACAAAATAATCAGGGGAAATAGAACAAGAACAGAAATTGACAAGAAGAGTTCATATTTTTACAAGAAAGCATCGAATTTTCCACAAAAAGAGACCAAATTCAAACCAACGAATCAAACCGACAACTTCTAGATCCAGAAAAACCGAAGGGATCCCGGAAAACCCATCTTTGTAAAGCAAAAACAAACAAAATCATGAAAACTTACCAAATTATAAACCCAAATACACTGAAGCAAAGAAGATGTGTTTCTGTTGCAGGATTTAAAAACCCTAATCAAGATCGGACCTTTCTCGTCTTCCTCCTTGTTTTCTGCGGCTGTGTTGTGAGGTAGGCGTTGGTTGTGGATGTTCTTTACTGTTTTGTTGTGTAAGATATCTGACAACACAAAATTTCATAAAAGAAATTGGCAAAAAGTGCACAGAAAGGAGATTGGGGTGGGGGGGGGGGGGGGGGGGGGGGTTTGTGGTGGGGCCTGGTCACTTTCATGACATTGAAAAATTAGGCTCTCTTACCTAATCTTTGGCTCAATTGCAAATTTAGTCCTTGGACATTTGAGAGTACATTATTTTAGTAACTCAACTTTGAATTTTGGCTCACTTACTCTACTCGATGTGTAAAACAAAATTTATGTGATATTCATATGGAAATGCTTGCGACATGTTCAAGAGACAAGAACATGATATGAAAGAATCTACAGATGAACTAAAGAAAACTCTAATTTTTATTTATTTATTAGTGTTGTGTAAAAATAACTAGAATTTTTTAAATATATAAAAGGAGATAAAAGGACATCTTTGTCAAATTTAAAATAGAAACATAATTTTAAAAAAAAGTAATTAAGTCAATGTGCCAAAATAATAAATATATAAAAAACTTTTTTGTTAAACATTATATAAAATAATTTTTTTTATTTGAAACTTTTGATTTAATCTAAAAGCTAGAAGCTTCTATTTCCGAACGAAACTTTTACCCCATGCCTTATTTTTATAAGTTAAAAATTAAAAAACTTTTAAAACATGCAATGTCAAGCATGCCATTAGTCTTAATCAACGGAAAGATAAAATGTTTTGTTTTTTGAAATAGTGTTATTACATAGTTATTAGACTAAAGTGTATGATAGCCATGTAATTTTTATAAATATTTTCGATAATTAGTATTTTTGCTCAAATATTAATCTACTTTTCCCGATCTAATTATTATGGTTCCAAATTTTGACAAAATCGCAATCATGATCAATTTAACTACCAAATAATTATTTATTATGACTTTATCTAAATAATTAGCTATATAACATGTGTAAACATCTCATCGATCTCTTTCTTATTTATTATATTAAATTAATAACAAGTCAAGAAGGAAGAAAATTTGAAGTTATTCAAAATGTTTTTTTTTTTTTTTAATTTGTACTAAGACATAATAATTAAGACAAAAATACTTTAAAAACATATATATTGAAACAAAAATATATGGGAAGTATTACCCATGTCAATATAAATCAACTTCGATGTACTAATATTTCTTTTACTTTAATAACAATAAAAACAAAAATCACTTCAGATATATTGGAATATTATGAAGGTTACAAATCTTATATATATATATATATATATATATATATATATATATATATATATATATATATATATATATATATATATATAGTCAAAATCAAATAAGAAGGAAATTTTTGATAGGAAGGCAAGAAGTTTTTTTTTCTACATATTTTTTTCGCGAATAAACCAAATGAATCATTAGATGATTCATTTGTAAGATGATTCACAAGAAAAAATTCTCAAAAAAACATCTCGATGATTCATTTATATAATGATTTTGTTGTTATTCACTAAATTGTCACAAAAGCGAATTTTTTTCTTAATTTACATAAAAATGAATCATAAAGATGTTTTTTTGGGAATTTTTCCTTATGAATCATCTTACAAATGAATCATCTAGTGATTCATTTCTTTTGTTCGTCAAAAAAATATGTAGAAAAAAAACTTCTTACCTTCCTACCAAAATTGTTTTTTTACCGGATCTTTATATATATATATATATATATATATATATATATATATATATATATATATATATATATATATATATATATATATATATATATGGAAAACCCCATAAAAACCCTACATATTTTCTTTTGATTCTTAAAACAACCATATATTATTTTTTTAGTACACAAAAACCATTATATTTTTTGAAAGTCTCATTTAAGTATTTTTGATTTTAGAAAAACCCAATCTATTTTCATCTAAACATTAAAAAAACCACTATATTATTTTTTTAGTACATCAAAACCCTTAAATTTTTTGAAATTTTTTAATATAATGGATTGTAACCATCGAATCATTGAGAAGTGATTACCTAACATTTTTTCTATCTAAGGTTTATTGAACTCAAAGCTTTAAATTAGACATTGTAAAAAATAAAAGGGTTTTAATGTACAAAAAAATAATATAATAGTTTTTTTAATGATTATATGAAAATGTATTAGGTTTTTCTAAGGTTTTCCCATATATATATATATATATATATATATATATATATATATATATATATATATATATATATATATATATATATATATATATATATATAATGACCAAATGTAAATTAACACATGTAAAAGGATGAAAATGTAAATTAGCATATGTAGAAGGACCATTGGTGAAATTAAACCCTTTTGCCGATTGCTGAAAATCTATCTGCTATATAGTTTATGATTAAGAATCTTATCCATCCCTTGAATATTTCACTTTTTAAATTTCTTTGAATGAAATAAAAAACTTTTCTTTTGGTGCTTTTTGGACCCACCATCTTGTAAAGGAGTCACTTTTCAGATTATTCAATAGTAATGACTAAATGGGGTCCATTTTTTTAATTATTATTAAATTACTTAATACGAAAGACATTTTCTTTCTTTTTCTATATTTATAGAAAAATAACGTTAGGTAGTTGTCATTTTGTAAATTTTTGTTTTAATTTGAAATTATTTTTGAGAAAATTCCGGGTGGCACGTAGTATATACTAAATTTTATTATCGGATATTTGAAATTTTGTAAGAATTATAATTAATATGCATAAGAAAAAAAAATACTTATATATTGAGTTAAAGGTAAAATTTAATAAAACAAAATTATAACAGCATGCTTCCATAAATTTAACCTTCAATTATCAATTTTCATTAAGATTTAACCTTAACATTTGACTCGAACACACACATTAGGTCAGAGATCCATATAAATCATAGGTTTACAAGATAGACAATAAAATTAAATAGATAAAAAAATTTCAATAGTAAACTATATTAAAATATTATTGTTAATATAGAATAATATTATACTTAAATAAATAAGATTTGAATGATTTAAAATTTTATTTTATTTTTTAATAGAAGATAATCAAGATAATTATAAGATGATATGATCTAAAAAAGTTATTATCTTTTTATAAGAGGAAAAAAAATAAACATCTTATAGATATAAAAAATAATTAGTTACTTCAATAAATATTTTTATATAATTTGTGTAGAATTATGTCTTTCAAATATAGCAATAGATTAATACTTCAAGGATTTAAGTTGTAACTTTAGAGTTAACAACTCAAAATATGTGAATTTTTTTGTTAAGTTGGACAACATTTGAGATACAAATAAAATATTATATTTAATTATAAGACCACCCACAGACCACTCACATATAGGCTTTCAAGAAATGCTTGCAATGCCACTAATCAAATTTTATTCTCACAGAGGACTTTGTCTTTCAATATATGAAAGACTTGCAAATATCACTATTTATTGTGTGGATGAATGGATCAATCAGAGTTTTAGGAAAAAGAAATTATTGATTAAATGATAAATGGTAGTTTAGTCATTATGTATAGTACATTTAATTATTCCAAATTTAAAATCCCTAAAATAAGTTTGATTTTCCTTAAATACAAATGTCTAACCCTAATGTTGCAACCCAACAACCATATGTTGTCTTCTTCCCATCACAATCGTTCACTCGCAATAGTTCTATTCCATCCATGATCGAAAAAGATACGAGTGCCGAAGTTGGTCTCTTTCGTCGTCGAGGATGGTGTTACCAAGCTTTTTCCTACCTTGCAAAATGGAGCATCAAATTAAATTCTCATTCGCCTTTTATCACCATCCGGCGTCTTCCTTCCTTCCCCACCTCTGGAACCAACAAGCCTTCATCGCAAGTACATAGATGTTCTTCATAACCCTATGTCGTGAATGTAGGCAAATTTAATTCTCCTTCGTCTGCCTTAGAGGTATGTTGTTTAAATGACAATCAGATTTTGTATACTCCTTTTTATAATTGATATCGTCGTCATCATGGTCACTGTTACACATCTAGAACCCTAATAATTATGTGGCATATGGTTTTTTAAATCCCTAGATAATCATTTATGATTTAGTTTTGTGTGTTCAATTGATGGTTTTTTTTATCGTATATCAGCCTCGTTTGGGGTTTATATTATTTGATTACGATGCTTTTGTGATAGTCAATTGTCCCTATCATTAGTTCCATTCTGATTCTCAACAAATAGTGATTTGGTAAAAGTGATAATACTTATGTGATCATTGAGGTCAAGCTAATCAAAAGCACACAAGAAATAAACTTGTATTAAAAGATATATGAGTTGATTTAGAGTGTTCAGGCTAGTAACAATGAAAATAATTATTATTTGTTTAACTTTTCATATGTTCTTGACTAATCTTTTGTATACATTAATTGAATAATTTGACCAATCTTCTATGTGAATGTTTAATTCCTTTATTTATAATTTTTTATTGTAGCAATTCATCTTTTTGAATCAAAACCTAGGCAAATATAATATGTGACTTGGTTTTGATTAATGTGTTCGTTATGTTTAATTTGGTTCCTTTGTTTATGTTTTTTATTATAACAATCAATTTTTTGCCATCTAAACCAACGTCAAATACAATGTCACTTGGTTTTGACTAATCTTCTATGTGTTGTTTACTATTTCACTTGAACAAGAAAATAATGTCATGTTGTCAGAATTACTAAAATGGTGCTTAGAATCTAACCATAAGGTATTCATTCTTTTCGAATTACTACAATTTGGTTTATTATTGTCATATAATTTTATTCTTACGTAAATTGATTTCATGGCTTTTATTCTTAAAGAATGCATGTAGGACATGATGATCAAGATTCAAGGGCTGCAGGTTGGATGAATGTGTGTAGGATAGAGATAAACAATGCTCAATGGTCACCGATCTTCCAAAAAGAATGCACTATTCATCATCGCATTTGACGTTGTGTGGTGGGCGGCATTGCGGGCCGACCCGAATCGGCGTAGACCCATTGAAACTAGGCTATTCTCGGATATGCTGTTGTCATTGGGGATAGTACAGTCTTTGAAAAAGAGTTGGTATTGCACGATGTGAGTAGTAATTACAAAGCTTATGTGGTACAACTGAAAGATTAGTGACATTGTATTAATGTGGATGACCTAGGAGATAGAGTATGTAAAATGTAATGATTAATGGTTTCAAAGTTTAAATCATGACTTGGCTTTTAAAATTCAAAATATTTATATTTATATTTATATTTTTTTAAAGTATTAAATATGATTAAATTTTTAAGAATGTCACATGACATCACTAGAGTCATACTTTAGAAATATGTCATTTGACTCTTTTATATATATATATATATATATATATATATATATATATATATATATATATATATATATATATATATATATGCTAGGAGTCCTCATTTAAAATGAGAACATTTTTTCTAAATGTCATTTTTTAGAAACACTTATTTACATTCCTATAGCATGGATTACGAGATTTGGAAAAAAAAAATTGCAAATTTTTTTTTTGTTCATATGGATATAACTTAGACATATGTAGGGCTAGAACTGAAACTGAACAAACACGAAGGAGGGTTTGTTTATGTTCGTTCGTTTAAGTTAGCCAAACAAATAAACGAACACGAACGGATAAACAAACAAGTTTTTTTGTGCATGTTCGTTCGTTTAACAAATTATATTGTTCATGTTCGTTTGTTTGTGCTCATGAACATGCTAAACGAACAAAGATAAACAAACATAACTTAACATATATGAATATATAATATGATAATATAATCAAACACAATTAAGCATACATAATATAAAAGGAACTTATATGGATGAACGTAAAGAAACAATATAAACAAACTTTCACGAACATAGTTGAACGAATAAGATCATTGTTTATGCTTGTTCATCTAAATTTATGGACTACTTTTGTATTCTTCTTGTGAACTTTTTATAATTATGTTAGGAAAGTTTGGGTCTTCTGAAAAAAAAAATTGAATGGCATGAGGTTTTTTGTGATAATGAAATACAGAGTCAAATTGTAAAACTGCCAACTTGGAGTTAATAACCCATAATATGTAATTTCGAAAAACCCCCAATATGTTTCTGCCCTCATAAACAGATTAAAGGCATCAACATAGGTTAAGAACCTTTATTTTCTCTCCATAACTCCATTAATGGTTATTTTACATATATGTAGCCAATTACATTTCATTGATTAAGTTATTTTAGTATAATCAGGTTCCAAAGCCAATTGCAATTTGGGGAGGCTACTTTGATAATAACTCATCAGATTCAGTGCTGCAAGGTAATGCACCAGATTTTTTTTTGCAGAAAATTAAAATATTAGGTCCCCATATTTAGTGTAGCAAGCTAATACAACATATTTCCCATGTGAAGAGCATCGAATATAATCATGCTTACAAGATGAAGATCATATCTTTTGTGTATCTTATTGATATTTATGTGTTTGATTTGTTGCAGACATATCCAAATCCCCTTCAAGATAATCTTGCATATGTAGTGTTCAAGTAAGTTGACAATCTTGGCGCTTTTAAGCATTTACCTCATTTTTTTTAAGGCTAAATTTGGATCGACTTGATTTTTAATTACTTATATTCTTTCTTGTGTTTTCCCAGGCAGTATTTTGTAGATATGGATGACACCCTTGCTCGATCAGAAGGTCACTACTTTAATATTTTACATTCAATATTAGATTCTTGAAAGTTTTGTATGAAAGTACGTTAACGTGTAACATATTGCTAATAAAAATATTAAAGACTAACTTTTAATAATTATTTTCTTTTAATAATTTGCCAATTGAGTGATTGATTTTTAAAAAATTGTCATTTATAGTTCTAATAATTATGTTGTAATAGATATATAACTATATATTAATTCCTCTAATACATATGTAACTATATATTAATTCCTTTAGTCTTTAACTATTTTAGAAGGAAGGATGCTATGATAATCTTTTTTTTTTCTGTACAAAGAACAAAATTAACATGTGATATCCTCATTCAATACATATTATAAGCTTAAGTGCATCCACAAACAACTTATCAAACATTCAGAAACAAGCTGATGAATACGCCGCATTGATCAATTCTTAATCAAAACTTTATGTTTTTGAATGTTTCATGGTTGTATTTCTTTATTTTTCAAAGGCTTGTGGAAGGATCAAAGAAGCTATCTCAAATCTTCCTATAGCAACAAAAGATGCTAACATAGAAGAAGATGCAGCCTTGAAACATGATTCAAAAATGGTGGAATCATAGAACAACATTCTTCCTTATATCCTACATCTAAATTAAGCATGAAGGAAAAGTTTGATCCCTTTTGACTCTTTGCTTCAGATTCCTTTTTATTATTTGATTTTGATGCCCTTTTCCTATTTGCATTTGGTTTTCTGATTACTTATCCCAATTTACAGACTTCTAAACATGAGTTCAAGAATCCAATTATTGTTTTGATTTTGTTGGCTTAGCTTTGATTAGTGATGTGGAATAAGGAGATGCATACCACTGAGAGGTAATTTCTGATTTGTTTTGGTTAATGTAACGGGAATTAAATTGAATTATAGTCCTCACTGTAGCCATAATCAAATCAAATGAGTTCTTATTAATGTAAATTGAGTTCAAGAATCCATGCACTTCGGAATTTTTTTTTTTTTTTAACAGCATAGGGCACAACTCACAAACATGTGTGTTCACCTCAGTTACATAATTGCAGTTTTAGACTTTTTCTTATTTGCATATTATACTTTGAAAAATCTATCCAATTATAGAATTAACATGATTTTGGTTAATCTTAAATAAATGTAATGTCCTTTTCTATTTGTCCGACCTACACCATTAAATTATTTTGAATTTGGATAATTTTATTATACTTTGATAGATTTTTCAAACTAAAAAGTTGTTGCGTCTTTATGCATTCTTTCATGAAAAATCAGAGTGTATTTTAGTGTGCTTCTATGCTTAATTTGATGTTACTTGGTATATAGATACATTGGAGAGTGCTTTGTATGATTGTTCCAAATATGATATCAAGGAAAGACAGATTAAAAATTCCGATAACATTTGAAGATTGTGATATATCCAAATTGTCATTTTACAACCAGTTTCACATATAACTGCATTATGTTTACCCATTGAAATAAAAAACAAAACCCCTCTGATGGATCCTTCCTTAATTATCAATCAAATATTTATATTGTTTATAAATGATAACAAGAGGAGAACTTTTTCAAAATGAATACTACACAATTACTAATTAACAGTAAATTAAATTTAAACTAACATAACTTACAAAGTGAGCATCTATATTAGATAATAGAAAAGAAAATTATTTTTAAAACAAAGAATTAATTAAATTTGCAAAAAGAAAAAAGAAGAAAACAAGTTTTGCAACTAATAGCATCACGATTGAAATAATAATTAATTATTCATAACGCCGTTCATGATGACGAAAACCAACGTCACATATTATTTTATAAATGTTGAATATATTTATGATATTAAAAGTCACGTTTTTAAGCTTAAAAATCAAATAAACTTTTCTACATAGTTGAATATTCATTAAAATAAATATATAATTCAAAAACTTTAAATCTGAGCGTTATTTTTGATATTATTTATTAGATTACTTAAGACATAAAGACCCCTCAACGAATTAATACTAAAATGTTCAGATCCTATGATTTTTTTCAAAACCCCCGAGAATCTCATATTTTGTTGAAAAAAAACATGCAACCTTCTTTGCCATCCTTTTCTCAGGAAAAAAAAAACTACATAATCTAATTATATATTTTTTTTCTTATTTATGATTTTTCAGAAAAAAAACTACATAATTTAATTATATTTTTTCTTATTTATAACTATTTATATATAATAGAGGTCGTCAATTTTCGTTCTAAAACGTCACTGTGTCCGCACATGTAGGCCAACAATCAGTCCAATTTAACTGTTCACATGTTCCTTCTTTTAGGTCCACATGTTTCAATGAGATGCATAAAATAAAAGGAAGAAAAAGGTATAAGGTAGATAAAAAGTTACGCAATACATGTTCATGTGAATCTAATCTTAAATCCTCATAAAAGTGTCCAATACTCGATTTCTTTCCATGACAATGTTGAAAAACTAAAGCAACTGAAAAAACAAAGGCCAAGTTGAGTGAAAGACTAGTACACCTGAAAAGGCAAAGGTGTTTGTTTTTATTGGCCATCAACTCTGATTTATTCCTCGTAGAAGATAAGCATACATCATCCTCATTCCTCACTAGTAGTCCAGTCAAAGCGTGCACTCATGTTTTTTTTTACACATTTACACCAATTCCATCATCACAAATTATTTCCGACTACAAGACCATAAATACTAAATCTTAAAATTACTAACCAATCTACTAATATTTTTGAATTTTGATCAAATTTTTTATAGTATATAAGTTAATGTTTGTAAATGGTTGTTCGATACGTCTCTTACTGGGTGTTTGTAGGTTTGATTTGGTCAGTTCGGTCAAATTCGGTAAACATTTACACACACCATGTGTTTTTTTTTTAAATATATAAAAGAAAAATATATTGAAAGTTACAACTTTTGTAATAATTAAATACTAAAAAGATATTTTGTAAAATTTTCCTTGTGCATTTGGTACAGTATTTTATGCTTACTTTTTTTTGGATCATTGTTTCATATATCGAAGATCAAATATGGAATTTGACATCAATGGTTTGTTACAAAAAGAATGATTTGGTGAAGTGAAATTTTCATAACGAGAGTATGAGTTGCCTTTTTTTTTTTTTTGAAGAAATAAGATACTAAAAGAAAGTAGATCACCGATTTGGTGAAGTGATTGTTATTATACATGTGAATAAATAAATAAATAATACAAATTTTGGAATTCTCTAAGTCTAAAAGGGAACATGGTGTTGACTACAAAAACTGTCTCTCTTTCTCGATCTATAATTTAGTATTTACCTTGTTGGAAATGCAACTGCATACCCGTTGAATCCTTAAAAATCCCGTTTTAAGATTTTTAAGTGTTGCTGTAATCTCATCCGCAAGTGTTGGTGAGGATTTTGATTGTTGATTGGCTGGAATGTGAATTTTATATGGAATGATCTCGGATGGATATATACCCCTGTTAAAAGTTTCATTAACCAAGTCACATTCTATAATTGAAATTAGCCCTATATATAAAAATAAAAAAAAATTGTAAATTAAACCTTTTCAAACATGAAAAGTTTAAAGTGACTGTTGCCTTCATGCGATGTTTTGGATTAAAGAAACAGAGGTCTAGGTCAAGTTGATCCGCTGCAAATCGAGATATTAATTCAGAATTTGGTTTGATGCTAATGTTTAATGTAAATTAACAATTTCCTATTATGCCCTTGGATGGCTATAATAGATTTGATTATAAAATGAAGGGAGAAAAGGGATAGGAATTACCTAAGGGTGTGCGAAATCTTGTAGAAATTAGGTTTTTAAGCTGTATTCTTGAATGTTGTATTTCTTCCATTACATCTAATAAATTACCAAAAAGGGCACCAGTCACCTATAGAAAACAACATGAAGATTAGAAGAAAATTGATCCTTTTGTTTGATGGAATTGAATTTACAAATCTTGAAGTAATATGATTAAATTATGTAAGAAGTAGAGTTAAAACTATACATTGAATTCACATATTATATAGTAATAAATTTATATGAAAATTCATTTTGTTTCCAGTATGAAGAGGCTTACTTGAGTTTCTTTTGCCAAGTTTGTCCCATCAACATGCTTCTGTGTTGCTCCACCATTAAATACAAATCTAAATGCAGTGCAAGCTTCCATATCTTTGAAGATCTACATGAAAAAAAATAATAATAAGATGTAAATAATGCAAATTATATAAACATTAAACAATAAAAACTTCATGGTGAATGTTCATTTGCAAATATATAAAAAAGTCTGACCTTACTAATATTTACATCATTCAGTTCATAAGAAATGGAAACACTAGGGACTCGACCAGCATTTAGTGATAACCTGTAAATCACATAAATAAATAAATATATAAAAAGATTTAACTCAAATAGAAGAAAAACTATATATATTTTTTTTTAAAATCCAACAAGTTTTCATTAGGAACCTTTGAGTCATTAAGTCAAGATAATTGAGATCAACACTGTGGCAACCGTTCCTATTCTTCAGATTGTCTACAACCCAAAGCTGAAAGTGGAGAGGGTATTTTCGGGATTAAGAAAAGTTTCATCGAATGAAGAGCATCATTTAACATAATTAATTTAGTAAATTTAAAAACCTGAACATCCTTTCGTATGATCTGGCAGCATGCTTGCTTCCTCAAATGATTATTAACAAATGTGATGGTATCAAGGGAGCTCAGTTCTTCTTTCATCTTACATGACTTGTGAAAAGATTTGGTCAAACTTTCAATTTTTTGGTCAATATGATTTAATTCCAGTCTTGTTGAAGACACTTTGTCACTCTCAATTTGGCTCTGAACAAATCATGCAAAGGGTAAGAACGTAAAATACTACATAAGATTTAAAAAAAAAGGGGGGGGGGGGGGGGGGACAAGATTAGGGTTTTGTACCTCTTGAATGTCCTTCATTTTGACTGACATTGACTCACTTGAAAGTTTTTTTGGCGGGAAGTTTGACTTTAATTCTTCAGACTCCGATATTCCAGATGCAAGTGATTTTACCCTTTTCTACATAATAAAGAGAAATAAGAAGAAATGAAAGATATTTACATTGCTAAATAGATGAGGGTAGTAAATAGTAAATACCAGTAACATCTCTTGTTTCACTTGCATTAACTGCAACTTTGCTTTCTCATGTACAAATTTGCACAAGAGCAATTTTATTTCTGAGGCTCTGAAATTTCCATTTGTTAAAAAGAAAACTCAAGTTTAGAAATCAAAATCAAAATGGAAAGAGTGAAGTTACCTTTTATGTTGTAGTTTTTTGCTGATATCTACACTTTTCTGTATATATTAAAAAAAAATCTCAATCTTGGCAAGTAAAAAACTAGTTGCAGATTAAAAAAAGGTCAATCAAAAGCTTTTTAAAAAGTTATTATGTAGTCTTTTATTATTGGAGTCTAGAGATCATGGCTTATTAAAAAATTTGTATCAACTACTTCGTGTATTAAAAAGAATTTGTCAAGAGGATCAAATGACACCAATATCAGATACTAAAAAGGGATAATCACAAAAAACAATAAACTAGAGGAAGATTTATAAAACATTTGAAATTGATGAGGGATGAAAGTTTAATTGTCAGAAAAGAAAAAAAAAATTGCATTGGAGAGGATCTTTAAAGATATGTTTTTGTATGATAAAGTTTGTTAAATAAAATTATTACTTTGCCAACCTGAGACTGGATTTCATCAGAGAGAAGCTGATATGTTTTTGACATTAAAAGTTGATCCACAATGTCTGATAAACGATCAATCTGCATAAAAAATAAAACTAAATATTAAAATTTATCAATGTGATTGCTTGATATAATAAGATAAAGAAGCATACCACATGCAAATTAAACTTATCAACAGAATGAGATAAAAGTTTTTCCACTTCATTAGAAACCATTGTATTTATCTGCAAAATAGAATCACAAATAAACATTAACAACTCAAACCAGAAAAAATCCTATGAAAAAGAGAAGCAGGTTTCAATATACCTCATTCGGATTGTTTAATTTTTGCACAATTGTTGATATTTCATTTCCATTTAAGATTTCAGGGTCTACATGAGCTTTTGGACTTGTGTGAGTTGTAGCAGTTATCTCAACCATCATATCTTCATCTTGCAGTGAATTGTTATTGCATGGCTGTTTATTTGAAGGGCTTTCACAAAACTGATCATGCAAATTCTGAATACCATGAACAAGAGTCAAACTAACTTCAACAAATATAAAAACTTGGTGCACTTTCATTAAGTTGTAAAAAGCCAAGATTAACAGCTTTCAAATTGTCAAGAGAATAGACTTTGCATATGCTAAGTCAAATTTTAAGGCATGGAATGGAATGATGGGTGTGTTTTATTAGCATTGAGAATCTTTACTAAAAAGAAAGAATTAAAGAAAAAAAAACACTATATTTTGGAGAGTATTGCGGTTTAACCACTATTACTTTATCTTTTTCAAATTTAACATTTTGTTTTATCATGTTTCACCAATATTCTGCTTATGTGGCATTTTAAAAAAAATGGCATGAAAGTTATTGTTTGGGAAAATGCCACAAATCACAATAAAAACATTATATTTCTCAGTAGTTAAATTGCAAAGCTTCCAAAATGATGTATTGGAACAATATTTGAAACTAGTGGTTAAAACACAAAACTGTCCACAAATATCATGGTCTTTTTTGTAATTTGCGTTAGTAAAATACAATAAGAACTGACCTTCTTCCAAGATTGTTTATCTGTCCCTTCATCAAAAACAGGAGAAGTTCCTTTCATCTCTTCAAGAACAATGTCACTTCCCATAAACTTATCTTCAAACTTCTCATGTTCTTCATTTTTCAATAAGATTGTAGGGTTATCTTTAGTTTTTGAGTCACAACAAACCTCATGAAGAGAAACCTCCCTAATATCCACCATTTCATCTTGAGTGGAAGAAACTAATGAACCAGATTTTTCTATCCTCAAAGGGCTGCTTCTAAATTCTGTTGTATTTACAACCTTTAACCTTTTCTGTGAAGAAAAATCCAAACTTTGAGGCAAAACAGTTGTGTTTTTAGAGTGTGTGCTTTCATGTGGTATCAACAATGGTGATGCAATTTCAACAATCTTTTGCAAACGAGTCACAGGGACAATATTATTTGGTGTCTCAAACCTAATATCATCCATGTTTGTTGAACTTTCTCTTGCTCTCTTTTTCTGAACATCAGATGATAAATGACCACTGTCTTTTATAGAATTAAGTAAAGGACTTTTGTCGTTTTTCTCCAACAAAGCATTCAAAGGAGTCATCTTAGAGGGTCTGCTGACAGATTTGATGATTGAATCTTCAAGTTTAGCACTCAAAGCAGCAGAAAAGGGAGAAGCTTTAAGCATCTTGAGTTTGGAAATGCTTTTTTGCATGGATTGAATACGCAAAACATGTTCTTGATCTTCTGTTCTTACAAAAACACTTGAACGATTATGAGAAGGAGTCACATACATTGGTGATTTAGATGGAATAACACCATCTATAAAAGGAGATTTATGTTCCTTTCCAATGACATCATTCATATAAATTGTGGTTTTAGGACTAGGATTGCCTTGAGCAATGGTAGAGAAGCCTAAGTTTGACTTTATCTGAAATGCATCAACATTGACCAACTCATGACCACTAATCCCTTGTAAATCATTATCTTCATTACAACTCAAATCCATGAGGTTATCCTCGTTTTCCATGGTTGCTTCAACATTTCTTGGTGATTTCAAGATAGAAACACCAGAAGGATCTGCCATGAGTGCATCCAATGTAGGAGATAGTTCTCCATAGTCATACTTATAGTGATATTCCCCAACAATACTCATATCATTCGACTCAGATGCAGTGCTGAATTTGGAGGTGGATAAAGAAGGTCGATAATCTGGCTTCTTAGCTAGTGTCATTAACATTGAATTTCCTGTGTTATTGGGAACAGAATCATGAGTTGGGGTTTTCTCATCAAAGGAAAGGTGGACCCCAGTTGAGGTCTTCAATTCCACTTCTGAGTCTGACCTAGCAATGCTACGAAAATGCATTGAAAAGGCTGTTGAATCCATAGTTTGATCATGATTTGCATCTGAAGCTGAAGAGTCCAGTAAATCTCGTCTGATAAAATTTGCTGATACAGGACCAAAAAAATTATCTTCTGCAAGCAGAAAATTACCTTGTTATTGATGAAAATGATGATAGAAACAATCTAAGCAAACAATAAAACTAAAATGGAAAGCTCAAAGAGCTGAAATTTGTTAGGAAATTAACTTTTAGTCTCAAGACAAACTATAGACATACATATCAGCATTAACTAAAGACATAAATTAGAGCTGATGTTTCATGTTTGGATATACACTTGTCCTTAAGCATTATTGTTTTGGAAATATACACTAGAAAACTACAGATTAAGAATCAGGGAAATTTGACCAAGCAAGAAGATGATTTGAAGCGAGAAAAAACTTACCGTCGTTGGAGTTAGCAGAGCCAACTGTACTTCCACCAGAGGACGGAGACCCAATAAAACGCAAAAACGGACTCCTTGATCCGGGCTCATCCATGTCATCATCTTCGTTATTGTTATCATTATCATCTTCGTCTACATTCCAGAACAACTGACCCCGTTCATGATTGAGCTCACCCGAACCTAATTCATCTGATGGAGAACTAGGAGGCTTAGGCTCCAATGGAGTTCCAGAGTCTTCATCACGGTCAAATATGTGAACAGATGTGTTCTCTGCAAAGCTCACGCGCCGAGCCCGCTTCTTGTGAAACGCCATTGTTCCCTCCTCTGATTTCGTATTGGAGTTATCGTCGACGGGTACCTGCGACGCCATTGCTGAATCTAAATCCCGGAGGGAGGGAGGGAGTGAGTGAATTTGATTTCAGGGAAATTTTGGGACTGTGGACTAGGGTTCACAACTTCACTCCCTGAAATCTTTGCGGGAACTTTTCAAATAAATGAAAAAAGATAGACTTCTGCCTTTTGTGGTATGTTTTATTGATTTTCAACACAACTTATATAAATAAAGATTTTGAAAAAATTTGACAAAATTTCAGAGATGGTTCTAATGGTTTTTATTATATTGTTTCTAAAATAGTTTTTATAAAACTTTTTTTTATATAAATGATCTTTTATAAAACAAACATCACATATAAATGATCCTTATAACTAACTTTTAGATGTTTGTAAAATCATAAAAATGTCTTTTGTTTTTACTTTTTTTATTTTTATTTTAATATCTTATTGATTTAAAATTAAAACAAGACAAAACTTCAAAAATGGTCTCTGTGGTTTCCAAAAATATCAAGTTTAAACTTTAATTTCAAAAAACCTCATAGATGGTCTCTGTGGTTTCAAAACTTTTAACAAATGGTCATTTTCGCTAACTCCGTTAGCTTTTGGCCGTTAAGTAAGGGGCATTTTTGTCATTTCACTGCCAGGGACCATTTATGAGGTTTGTATTACTTTTTTTAAAATAAATAAATAAACCCATCGATGTGATTAACAGCTTCTGTAATTTGAGGATTATCAGGGCCAACTAGATGACCTTGTGAATCATGGTCCTCCAAATATAACGCCATGAAAGCAAGAATTTCTTCATTTGGCAAATCGAAATTGATGGGTTTTAGCCATATGAACATTCTTATGTGCATATGCAACCCTAATGCTTGGATCTAGGTTTCTCTAATTGAACATACATTGAATCCAAAACTTCTAATGGCTAATATACAATAGCAATAATATGAAATCAAAGATTAGAAGTTTACCTTGAATCACTTGCTTGATCTTGTTGTCCTTGAGGCTTTAGAGTCACAATTGTCACTCCTCTAATGGCTTACAAACACCAACTAGCAAGGAGGATGATTTGAGAGAGATGAGGCTCCTAAGGTTTCACCCTTAAACCCTAATTGGATAACTTAAGCCCTAAGCAATCCAAATCCTTTCCATGATAAGCCTTGGACGATTTTATGGCTATCCTTAGCCCTATAAATCATCCACCCCTTATCCATAAAGGATATATAGCCCAAAGTGCAACTATCAAACAATTGACAGCTTATACCCCTTTATTTAATTAATCTCTTTAAGTCACCAAATTAATTCCTAATTAATTTATGACTTATATTAATCAAATAATAATATTGTTATTCCTTATATTATTCTTATAATATATTAATAATATTCCTTCTCTCATAATAAATCATCCTGTCAAGTTGCTATGGTGAAGGCAACCCAAAAGGACCATGCACAACCGGGTCAAATAGTTGCCTAATATAGTTGCAGCCTTAGACACTATTCCAACAGTCTCCCAATTGGATAAGTCTAGTAACTATATACAAGTATATTCCGATTAGCAATTGTAGCTCTCAAAGACGCTATCAAACTCTGATCTAATCAATCTTGTCCTTTAGATAAGGGATCGTACAGTCCTCTATTTAGATATCATGCTGACAATTCTATGGAACTAATTTGTCTAGCATTTGGTTTCTCGATCTCCGATTTATTCGACATAGAACTTAATCGAACACATCAATTCAGTTCTAACCGGGCCCGGCACATAAGTCAAATCAAATCATCGAGCGGCCGAGATATCGCTTTTACCCTCTTGGGATAAAAGTAACAGATAAACTTCGACTTATATGCATTTACTTATTCCTTAATCATCCATACACAACAATGCGTTTTATAACATCAAGTTACTGATGCGGTTTCGCATTATCAATGTACAACCAATCAACAAATAACAAACCATGTATCTTGGTTTTAAGACTATATGATATTATCGTATTGCGTTCACTAATTTTATCACATTCCATAAGGTGATTCCAGCAAGCGCGGGTTTGTTCCAATGCTCAACACTAGTTCATAAGCACTCATGAACGTTGCAGCAAACTTTTGCTATGTCTAATACCATTTAGACAATCTACACACCAATTCATGACAATCTTCATTCATACCTACTTCCAACATATGAACGACTGTGGACAATTTGAACAATTCGATTATTCTTAATAAACTCAATTATTCTGGAAGTCAAAACATGCAAAATGAAACAATAGTTAAACAATTAACATAAGATAGTAACATTACTCATAAATAATACTCTTTTATTTAATCATCAAATGTTAATTACATTTATCTAGTACATGTTTCTACTATTATCTAATCTATACTAATATCATCCTTCATCCCAATACTCCTAGCATGCTGCAAGTGCTTAATCCTACTCAGTCCCTTCGTAAGCGGATCTGCTGGGTTATCTCCTGATGATATCCTCTTCACCACGAGTTGTCCTTCTTCTACACGATGTTTAATAAAGTGATATTTTCTGTCGATATGTCTAGATCTACCATGATCCCTCGGTTCCTTGGTCAAGGCAATCGCTCCTTCATTATCACAGAAAATCTCCATGGGCTCCTTTATGGCAGGTACAACTCCAAGATCACCAATGAAGTTCTTTAACCATATTGCCTCCTTCGACGCTTCGCTCGCTGCAATGTACTCTGATTCGCACGTTGAATCAGCTACAGTTTCCTGTTTGGAACTTTTCCAAGTTACCGCTCCTCCATTCAGGGTAAAGACCCAGCCCAACTGCGAACGGTAGTTGTCTCTGTCGGTCTGAAAGCTGGCGTCACTATACCCTCGCACCTTCAAGTTATCACTCCCTCCGAGGACTAAGAACCATTCCTTCGTCCTCCGAAGGTACTTAAGGATATTCTTAACCGCAATCCAATGGGCTCTGCCAGGGTTCCCTTGATATCTACTGACCATGCTCAAAGCAAAGGCTACATCAGGGCGAGTACAAGTCATAGCATACATGATTGAGCCAACTGCGGAAGCGTATGGTACTCGGCTCATTTCTGCTATTTCAGCTTCGGTACTCGGACTTTGAGTCCTACTCAACTTGGCATTACTCTGTATCAGTAATTCTCCTTTCTTCGAGTTTCCCATACTAAAACGTTTTAGTACCTTATCTAAGTAAGTGTTCTGACTAAGTCCTATTAGTCTCTTACTTCTTTCTCTCACTATCCTTATTCTCAAAATATAGGAAGCCTCTCTGAGGTCCTTCATAGCGAAGCACTTCCCGAGCCAGGACTTAACTTCCTGCAGAGTCGGGACGTCGTTTCCTATGAGCAATATGTCATCGACATATAGAACGAGGAAGCTTACTATACTCCCACTGGCTTTGACATATACACACGATTCATCTTCGCTTCGTAAAAATCCAAACTCTTTGACTTTCTCATCGAAGCAGAGATTCCATCTGCGAGACGCTTGCTTAAGTCCATAAATGGACTTCTCAAGCTTACACACTCTATTCGGATGCTTCGGATCGACAAAACCTTCTGGATGAGCCATGTAAACATCCTCAGCCAACTTCCCATTAAGGAAAGCGGTTTTGACATCCATTTGCCAAATCTCATAATCATGAAATGCGGCAATAACTAGCATCACTCTAATAGACTTAATCTTCGCAACTGGTGAGAAGGTCTCATCATAGTCAACTCTGGGATTTTGAGTAAAGCCCTTCGCAACCAATCGCGCCTTATATGTGTGTACGTTTCCATCCACGTCGGTCTTCTTCTTGAAGATCCATTTGCACCCGACGGTCTTACGTCCGGGCACATTATCAACCAAATTCCAAACTTGGTTGTCATACATGGACTGGATCTCGCTGTCCATTGTCTCTTTCCATTTTGCAGACTCCGGGCCTGCCATAACTTCCTTATAGCTATTAGGTTCATCTAGATTTATTAGTGTACTATCACTAATATACGTGTCCCCTTCGGTAGTAATATGAAAACCATACAACTGGGGTTGAACTCTAACTCTTTCGGAACGTCTAAGAGGTAATGATACGTCAATCGGTTCAACCGGAGTTTCCTCCTCGGGTTGAGTGCCAGTGGTAGAGGTTCCTTCATCTATCGACTCTTGAATCTCTTCAAGCTCGATTTTCCTCCCACTGTCTCCTTGGCCTACGAGTTCTCATTCTCGGAAAACTCCTCTCCTCGCAACCAAGACAACATTGTCCTTCGATCTATAGAAGAGATATCCAAAGGATTTCTGCGGGTAGCCGATGAAAATACATCGCTCACTACGAGGTTCAAGCTTTTCGTGAGTATCTCGCCTTACAAAAGCCTCGCAACCCCAAACCTTGAGATGTGCTAACGAGGGAGCTTTCTCTGTCCACATCTCGTGAGGTGTTTTGACAACCTTCTTAGTAGGGACTCGGTTAAGGATATAGGCGGCAGTCTCTAAGACATACCCCCAAAAAGAGATAGGTAGTGAAGCACGACTCATCGTAGAGTGAACCATGTCTAACAAGGTTCGATTACGCCTTTCTGCCACACCATTCAACTACGGTGTCCTAGGTGGCGTCAATTGTGAAACTATTCCACACTCCTTGAGATAATTGTGGAATTCAAGACTTATGTACTCTCCTCCTCGATCGGATCGAAGCATCTTGATTTTCCTGCCCAATTGATTCTCCACTTCATTTTTGAACTCTTTGAACTTTTCAAAAGTTTCCGACTTTTGCTTGATTAAGTAAATATACCCATATCTACTATAGTTATCGGTAAAAGTCATATAGAAGCGGTTTCCATCCTTCGTGGTTGATCTAAATGGTCCACATACATCGGTATGTATTAGGTCCAATAGACCCTCACCCCTTTCACTTGTACTTGTGAAGGGTGACTTAGTCATCTTTCCAAGTAAACAAGACTCGCATGTGTCATCTTCCCTAAGGTCGAATAACTCCAACACTCCATCCTTTTGGAGTTGGGCTATGCGCTTCTTGTTGACATGTCCAAGACGACAATGCCACAAGGATGCTCTATCTATACCATTGGAAGAATCCATGCATAAAATATCATTTCCTAAGTTATCAACAATCATAACAGTTTCATAAATTTCATTACACGGTATTGCTTCAAAATAAAAGACACCATTTAGATAAGCCAAAATAGAACCATTCTCATTATTAAAAGAAAATCTAAAACCTTGTCTAAACAAACCATGAAATGAAATGATGTTTCTAGCCATTTCTGGCGAATAGCAACAATTGTTCAAATCTAAAGATAAACCATTCCTAAGCACTAAAGAATACACTCCAATCTTGGTCACAAGCGATGATCTTCTGTTCCCCATGATTAGATTTATTCTTCCATGCTCCACATCCCTATTTCTTCTTAGTCCCTACAAATTGGAACAAATATGGTAACCACAACTGGTATCAAGGACCCAAGAATTAGCATGAGATGAATCATTAGATTTAATTGTATAAATACATGCGAAAGATGGCTTGATCTTCCCTTCCCTTATGGCTTGCAGGTAGTCTGGGCATCTTCTCTTCCAGTGCCCTATTTTATGGCAGTGATGGCACTCTGCCTCCTTAGGGTTAGGACAGGGTTTAGCAGGATCAACTTTGGTCCCACTAGAAGAGGAACCATCTCGGGACTTTCCCTTGCAGTGACTCTTAGACGGAGCCTTCCTCTTCTTGCCTCTTCCTTGCCCAATGGCCAAAACAGGAGCAGCGGGTGGATTGGGAGTGGGTGCGACAGACTTGTCCTTTAGGTTGCTTTCAGCAACCCTAAGGAGACCTTGGAGCTTGCTTAGGGTGACCTCTTCCTTATTCATGTGGTAGGTCATCCTAAATTGATTGTAACACGGAGGCAAAGAGTGAAGCACCATGTCAATCGCCAAGTCTTCCCCAAAGTCAACATTCAACTTGCAAAGACGATCGACATACCTTTGCATCTTTTGCAGATGCACGGTAAGAGATTCTCCATGACCCATTTTAGCGGAAATGATGTTAGTGAAAATCTCGTAAAGCTCTTGCCTCGCATTCTAGTGGTATATCTCCAATAAGTCTTGGTGCATTTCATACGGATACATGTCCTCATAGGACTTTTGGAATTCGACATTCATGGTGGCTATCATGATGCAATGTACCTTCGTTGCATCACGCTCGTGAGTTTCAAAAGCGGTCATTTCAGCCGGAGTAGCGATTTATGGGTTGATTTTCTCGAGCTTCTCATCTAGGACATACTCCTTGTCCTCATAGCGAGCAATTGTGCGAATGTATCTTATCCATTCGCTAAAGTTCGTCCCATCGAAAGTAACCTTTTGACAAAGGCTCATCAATGTGAATGAACTAGCAGCAGCGTTGTTTGCGTTCGACATCTACAAATAGAAAGAACAAAGATAGATTAGAATATGAATCCCTAATTATCACCCAACAAGAAAAATTAGGGCTAGGATCCAACAACAATATTTACATATTAGAAAAGGGATGTCGTAATCTAACATGCAAACAATTTGAAGGTAAGTGAATGACGATTCACTAATTCTCCACCACATAACTTTAAGTTCTAAATGTATTGAGAATTCCTAGGTTTGGATGAGATTCATTGAAAACTTTTCAATTGCATGTTTAAATCTCGATATGCCCCTCTCGTTTGTGACTGGGATACCGAGGATCACAAAGTGGGTGTGAATTACCATGCAAATTTACATGGTGCCTTCATTGTAACGATCACCTATTCGATGTGCTGGTAAACCACACACGCTCCATCGAACTATGATAAACAATGAATCACCCTTTGCCACCTTTGCTTAGAACCAATTAGTGTGCCGGTAAACCACACACGCTCCACTAACTTCTTAGCAAGGGTGCAAAGTGTAATTTCATGGGATTGCATCAATTCACTTTTCCTAAAGTAACTAAGATTGAGAAATTTTTGAAAAACATGTAGTTACTTTGTATTTTATATTATACTTTTAATGAAGAGATGAGGTTGCCCTATCCTACCCGTTCGGCTAACGACCCTCCACCAATCAAGCAAGCGGTGGGTGTGAGTGTACACCCATTAAGCGCCATTTTATAGGTAGCAACCTTATACACACCTTATAGACCGACTTCGTGAACGAGGCCTACTAACGGTAAGACTAGCATTTTAATTATACATACATATATATATATATATATATATATATATATATATATATTAATCTTGTAATATTATATTAGTATAGGGTTGGATTTTAAACTTGTAAAATTCTAGGGTTTGAAATTTAAATTGTCTAAATTAAACATTTAATCACAAAACATAAATTTCAAAACTTGAGGGCAAGTTTTAAACTTTTAAAAAAACATAGAGGATCAAATAACAAATAATCTTAATTAACAATTAATTTCATAATTATCCATAGTTGGTTTATTTAATGATTTCTTGCAAAACAATTTACCAAATTAGTAAAATAATTAATCAATTATCACATAAGGAAACAAATATTTTATTAATTGATAAATATCTTCAATTAGGTCAATGTAGCACCTGGTTCCTGGTATGTAAGATTATTTGAGTATTTTCCATTTTTAGCCTTGGACTCGGCGAGTCATAGGTCCGACTCGCCGAGTAGAGACGGGACCCGGGACATGTTTAAGTTGGCGACTCGGCGAGTCCATATCCTGGACTCGGCGAGTCACCGATGTTTGATGAAACCCTAAGTTTTAGGGGTTTGCACCCTGTTTAATCTCTCATTTTCGCCCCAAGCCAGCCCCCATTCACCCTCAGAGCCCTATACCTCGTTCTAAGCCTTGATTCTTGTGGATTTGAAGCCTTTGGTGTTCTCTTGAAGCTTTGGAGTGAGAAGGAGCGGAGATCAAGAAGGAGAAGAGGAGGTCAAGCATCTTCGAGCTATCTCAGAGTGTTCACTAAGGTATGGCTCATTTTCCCCCATGTTTTCACGCTTATGGCCCCATTAAAGTCCCTCTTGAACCATTTCCAAGCTTGTGTTTACTTGAGGACTCGTAATAAGCAGAGTAGCTCATAGATCTAAGTGGAATCGAGCTCCAGGAGCCTGGATCTGCCACCTTTATGGACCCATGTTGCTTGTTCACCCTAGATCTACCCTTTTGAGGCATTTTGAGCCCTAAATCCCTCATTGGTGAGTATCTACACGTAAAGTTGGAAACTTTAGGTGTTATTCATGCTCTAGGAACCCAGATCTGTGAAGGGCATGGACTGGAATCGAGCAAAATCGCGTATATAGTGATTGCAAGGCGACGACTCGGCGAGTCGTTCATCTGACTCGGCGAGTCTGCTCGCGAGTCTCCGAGTTGTCCCCTTTTCGTTGTGTCGAGTGTGAGTAGTGAGTCACAGGGTGTGACTCAGTGAGTTGGAAGCCAAACTCATCTATGGAGGAACTCGGCGAGTCAATGCCCTGACTCGGCGAGTTCAAGGCAATCTCCTTAGATCAAGAACAGACTCGACGAGTTGTTCATACAACTTGGCGAGTCGCAACATAAGTGTTCATCGAATGAAGACGAATTCGGCGATTTCATAGTCTCTACCGCCGTTTCATCAGGCTTGTTTAGGATTTTTTTTCTTCGATTTTCGTTATAAATCAAGAACCATAAGTATATATTTGACTCTGGATTTGGTTTCCTTTTGATATGGTGCTATGGTGTAGGTGTTGGTGATCATTGTGGTTATAGGATCTGATTAGTGCTTCCTTTTCTAATTTGGATTTTGATAGATATTGTGATTTATGGTAAGGGTAAATAATGAAGAAGATAGTAGGGCTGAAGAGAGAGAGAGAGAGAGAGAGAGAGAGAGAGAGAGAGTTTATTTATTTATTTATTTTAAAAAAAGTAATACAAACCTCATAAATGGTCCCTGGTAGTGAAATGACAAAAATACCCTTTACTTAACGGCCAAAAGCTAACGGAGTTAGCGAAAAGGACCATTTGTTAAAAGTTTTGAAACCACAGGGACCATCTGTGAGGTTTTTTGAACTTAGGGACTAAACTTTATATTTTTGGAAACCACAGGGACCATCTGTGAGGTTTTTTGAACTTAGGGACTAAACTTTATATTTTTGGAAACCATAGGGACCATTTTTGAAGTTTTGTCTTAAAACAATGAGGCACATACATACCCCTTCCTTCTCTATCTCCCTCACACACACAAATACACATGTTTCTCTCCTCCCTCCGAGGTATCCCCTCCTTCCTTATCCTTCATTACTCTCATAAGTCCATCTTGTTCACTTATTCACGTGCAACTCATACCACACACATACATATAATAAATCTATAAAAAAACATACACACTTCTTCACCTGCACCAAACACGACCCACTTCCTTTCGGTCACAAACTTATTGAAAATATGTCACCCAAGAATTAGATGTGTTGTTTCGGGAAAAATGAAAACCATTAAGACCATTTGTGAAATTCCATCAAAGTTTTTTATATGATAGTTATATGTTGAATTCTTTCATTTTAAGACCATCCATGATAAAAGAGTTTTTTTTATTATATATCTACAACACAACATGATAGTTTTTAAAATTAATTTAGACAAAACTTCAAAAATGGTCCCTGTGGTTTTCAAAAATATCAAGTTTAGTCCTTAAGTTCAAAAAACCTCACAGATGGTCCCTATGGTTTCAAAACTTTTAACAAATGGTCCTTTTCGCTAACTCCGTTAACTTTTGACCGTTAAGTGAAGGGTATTTCAGTCATTTCACAACCACAGGGACCATTTATGAAGTTTTGCTTTAATTTTTTTTTAAAAAGAAAAATAAATATAATTATTTAATATTAAAGGGCCTCTCTCTCTCTCTCTCACTCTCTCTCTCTCCATCTTCCATTTTCTTCTTCAATTGACTGCAACACACTCGTGTCTGAGAAGCTCCATTCGAACCCCCCTGCTGCTGCTACTTTTCTGTTGAGAATTATTGTCGGAGACGAGGCAAAAGGACTGAGGAAGGCTCATCGGAAAAAGAATTCATCCCCACCACTTTACCTCCTTAGCTTCGTTGGAGCTCAACCCCAAACACCCCACCTCAATCGTCGTTGTTGCAACTGCTCCGATTCCCTTCCGAATCATTGCTATCGGTGACAAGGAAGAAACCACGGTGAGGCTCGTCGGGCAGCAGCCTCGCCACCTCCTCCGGTCGTTCATCACATCTCCCCCCCTTCGCACCTTTCCTCACCGGAGTTGCAGGCGCAACTTACCCGTTTCCCTCAGATCTTTCTTCCTTCCTTCTCCTTTGCAGGTCAATGCTTAAGCAGCCCTTGCTGCTTCAGATCTTATTCCTCCTTCATCAGTCTGATTGAGCACCCGTGACACTCCCTTTGATTGGTGATTGCAGCTGTCTCCTTCCCATGTGTGTTTTGATGCCGGATCGGGAAAAGTAACAGTGAAAGAGGGCTCGTCGGAGATCGACGCCACCCCTCCTCACGATTGCCAGCCAGTGTCGGAGACTCCAATCGTCCGCCCCGCTCGTTTCTTTCCTTCCTGATCAGATGAAGGAGAAGACTAAGAATCAAAGATCCTTTTCCCCTCATTTATAGTTATTGATAATCAGCCTCTTGTTTTGCTCTTTGTGATCAATTGCCACCACCGAACCACCAATTCCCTGCCATCGAACTATCGTCCGTTCTCTTACCTATCTGATGAAGAAGACGACCCTTGTTTCATTTATCAGAATTGTCAAAAATAGTCCTTACAGCTATTGTTCATCGTCTTATCCACCTTCTTTACCCATCTTGATCAACAACCATCATAACCAAGCACTATTACCATTTATCGTCTTTGGAACTGAAAATCCCGTATTCTCCCATCATTTTATGGTTATGCATCATTCACAATGGATCAACTGGAAAACACGAAGAACTTGACTGAACTTGTGGAGTGGTATGCGAAAAACGAGCGGCTATATTAACGGGTGAATCTGGTGGTGGTCGGCGATGACCGGAGGAAGGAATCGAAGGATCTGGAAGAGTAAGCCCATATGAGCATTCAAACATTTTTGTTTTTTTTATCAATCGGTGGTTTGGCTGGAGAGAGAGAGAGAGGGGGGGGGGAGGGAGGGGCCCTTTAATATTAAATAATTATATTTATTTTTCTTTTTTAAAAAAATTAAGGCAAAACTTCATAAATGGTCCCTGTGGTTGTGAAATGACTGAAATACCCTTCACTTAACGGTCAAAAGTTAACGGAGTTAGCGAAAAGGACCATTTGTTAAAAGTTTTGAACCACAGGGACCATCTGTGAGGTTTTTTGAACTTAGGGACTAAACTTGATATTTTTAAAAACCACAAGGACCATTTTTTAAGTTTTGTCATTAATTTATTAGTGCATTGTTTTAATAAAATGTTTATTTACAGTTTGTTGAAAACATATGGGCTCGATATGGAGAAAGCTCATGTAAGAGCTTGTAAATTCACAAGCTCCAAGAAAATCTCATTTAATATCTTTTTTAATTTTCAATTTTTGTAAGAAAGAAAATAGATTCACATTTTATTTACCTGATGTGTGTGTGTGTGCGACAAAGGGGGAAGCACCGATTGGTAGCTATGATCGAAAGTATCAGGGAAGACTCGATCGTGATTTTGTGATATGGTGGAAAAAGTGATATGAGGTAGTAAGTAACAAGGGCATTATTGTCTATTAAAAAAGAATTATAAATCAATAAAAATTATCAAAAAAATAGATTTGAATATATATAATATTAAAACTATTAACAAGGACATATACGATATTTAGATGTTTAACAATAATATATATGAAATTCTCTCTTGGTTTAAAACATCTTATGAACCTATTGCATGTCTTAAATTATATTATGTCTTAAACGCTAATATAATGCTTTTGAAGTAAAATAAAACGATTAAAACACGACTACTTAGTCAAATATACGATAGAATGCAAATGAAATTAAAACTTATTAAAATGGTGTTTGAGATTTTATTTAAAACAACTTATTGACTTTTATAAAAGTCAGTAAGTAAAAGAAGTATTTAACAATAAAATTTTTACTTTTAATATAACTTTCCAATCAAATAAGTTAGAATTTATAATTTTTCAAAACTTGATAATTTTTTGAGTTGCAAAAGATAAATTTATCTTAAACATATATAAGGTAATATATATATATATATATATATATATATATATATATATATATATATATTGCTTATTGACTTCTACCATAAAAAATAATCTAAACATTTTCTCAACACCATGAGTCAATAAAAGCTTTTGGCTAAAAATCTATTTGAGGTTCAAATTGAAATCCAAAACAGCCTCTGAGACAGCATTTAACTATTAGATTAAGTGTGAAATGATGTTAGTAGGAGTACAATAACATAGTCATTAGTTAATTATTTAATTAAATTAATAAGAACATTAAATGGTATGTGATACTTGCAAACCATAATTATGTAATTAGTTTAGTATATAGTGAACCTTCAATGGTAAGTAATACACGTCAAGGTAGTTGTCTCCTTGGATTTATCATTTATGGTCAGGATGTGAGTTAGTTCCTTTTTCTCCTTACACCGCATAAACATAAAATGAAATAATGGTACAAACAAATTAGGTTAAAAACCTAGCCAAAAAATATATTTGGCTTTGTAAAGTTTGTATGACATTCTAGTTCAAAATATGCATCATTCCATTGAGATTGAAAATAACAATTAAACATTTATGGTCACAAAGAATTTGAATATTCAATCTCTCCCCAAAAATTCCACAAAAAGAAACAATGAGAAAGCTGCCTAAAACCCCAGCTTCTCAAAATCACAAGAAACCTTGTAAAAAACTTATACTCCATGCATTGCCATTTGCAAATGTCTGTGTTGAATCCCTTGTTAGTTGTTACCTTCTCCTTTTACACAACACACGAGCCACTTTCCAAATTCCTGTCAAATACATGAAATGGTTAATGGGTAAAAATGGAAACAAGGATGCTCATAACAAGAATCATGATATACAATGCAATGTAACTAAGAATGTATAGCACTATCAATCTTGCAATGTGTAACTTGTACAATCAAGAGCTGGTTTTGTGCCACTTTAAGCTTTTCATGTTGCAGCTGTATTAACTTACTGGCTGGCAGTACTTGCACCAGTCAGTTCGGCCAGTTGCCATGGCATCATCAGAGATACTATTGAAACAATTGGACTGAAAATAACAAATATGATATGACAGGTATTAATCTACATCTCGAACTACTTGCCCTAAAAATTGTTCAAATTTTCGTATTACAACTTTTCCAGTACTTGAAGAAGAAGTCTATGGATTCAACCTAAGCTCGAGATACGAAGTCATGACATAACTGGACTGAAAATAAACTATTACATACAAGCTCTGAACCACAATAACGCTCAATTGAGTTACGTATGAGAAAAATAGAGATCGAATAAAAACTCATGATCAAAGAAACAATACCTGCGTTGATACTAACAGAGCGATTCGATGTTTCCAAACGATATGGAGAGAGAAATTTACTCCATGCCGATCCGGTGACTGATTGAACAACTATTCTATGTGAAATAGATGAACAGAAATGAAGTAGGGCATCTGGCTAGCGATGATGCCCCCGGAGTGGCAAATGTAGCCATAGTTGCTTATGGCGAAACTGACGAAATCACCTGCAACTTCCGGTAGCAAGAACTAGGGTTAGCGGTGGTGTTGTCTTATAACGGGCGATTAGGTTTTCAGTCCTGGTGTAAAGATGAAATCATGAAAACATTGAATGTGAAAACGGATCGGACTTGAGTTTTTATGGGCCTTATATGGGCTGAACTTGGACCAGGGAAAACTTATATTTCTTGAACTCTTGTTATTTATTGTTCAACAAATAATTACAAGCTTAGTAAGTTTAGAAATACTAATTAGATTATTGTAACTATAAATCATAGTAATTAATATTTGGTATTTAGATTACGATGGATAGTTATTTCGAATAATTAATTTTAAAAAACAGTAATTTTCAGAATTATAAATGATTGCTTTTAATAAGTTTAATACAAACAACTTATAGAAATTTTATTTTATCTTACTGAAAATAAATAACCATTCAAATTTAATATTTTCTAGAACATGTCGACTTCAACAATTCCTAAAAACATATTTTCTCTATATACATTTATTGGTTATATCTATAAAACAGTGAAAATATGTTTTGTTATTATATATTTTTTATTTTGATTAGAAACCCAAACTGGGTAAGGAGAAATAACTAGTATTTACTAGCGGTTAAAATCAAAGTAACTTTATCAATGGAGATACAATTATACGATTAATTTGATAAGATATTTTTTTATAGTTATTTTATTATTATTTTTTTCTTAAAAAGTTCATACCAATGTAAGTTAACAATGAAGAAGGTAGAAACACAAAAAGAACTCGACCATATACTTTTTATTTGGTAAGTTCGAATCCTATAATTCTAATATTATGAGGATTCATAAATAAATCAACCAATTTGAACTTAGTTAATGCCTTGATTGACAAAGTTAAAGTATGAACATAACAAAATATTATCGAGCTATAAGATTAAGAAATAAAAAATATGAAATTCACTTATATTCTTAACAATATTATATGGACAAGGGTGGACGGAATTGTTCCCGTCAAACCAAGGTGGAGGGAGTTGTGATCTTGCTAAGATACAGTTATACGATTAATTTGATAAGATAACAGTTCGTAAAAATGTAAGTTAACAATGAACAAGATAGAAACACAAAAGAACTCGACCATATACTTTTTATTTGTTAAGTTTGAATCATATAATTCTAATACTATGATGATCTATTGTCATAAAACAATCAACCGATCTGAACTTAGTTAATGCCTCGATTGAAAAAGTTAAAGTATGAACGTAAGAAAATATTATCGAGCTATAAACTTCCAGATTAAAAAATAAAAATATGAAATTCTCTTATATTCTTAAAAATACTATATGGATAAGGGTGGACGGAATCGTTCCCGTCGAACCTGAGGTGGAGGGTGTCGTGCACGGGGTTGCACCGGCAACTACTGGATTTTTTCATATTAATGTAAAAAAAAAAACTTTTTTTATTATTATGCACCTATAAAAAAAACAGGGATATTATTATTCTAGTTCATATGTGTAACCAAAAGTTTAAATGACTAAGTTGGTCAAAGAAGTAGGTTAAAGTTCAATTTTTTGGAAAAGGGCTCGAGTTCAAATCTTACTCACGTCAAGTTCTTTTTTTATTTTTACATCCATTTTCCTTTTATTAATATTTGTTACTAGGCCTTCAAAAATCTCTAGCCAACAAAACAAAATCATACCTTTGAAGTAAGGACTTTTTATTTTTACGTTCACTTTTCCTTTTATTTAGTATTGGTTATGAGCCCTCAAAAATTTCTAGCCAACAAAATCATACCGCTTGGTTGATATATCTTGTTAAACTAAGTCGTTCCAATAAAACTCAACTAAATCATTTTCCTCGATGTTTAAAATTCTTATATTTAATCGTTTACTTTTCCATTAACTGAATCATTTTCCTTTTATTAATATTTGTTACTGGGCCTTCAAAAATCTCTAGCCAACAAAACAAAATCATACCTTTGAAGTAAAGACTTTTTATTTTTACGTTCACTTTTCCTTTTATTTAGTATTGGTTATGAGCCCTCAAAAATTTCTAGCCAACAAAATCATACCGCTTGGTTGATATATCTTGTTAAACTAAGCCGTTTCAATAAAACTCAACTAAATCATTTTCCTCGATGTTTAAAATTCTTATATTTAATCGTTTACTTTTCCATTAACTTGACAACCATTTGATAAAAAATCACTTTTTTTCCATTAGCACACATATGCTCCCACGAGCTAAAATTCATTTCAATATTCTTCATATTTAATATATATTTTCATACACAATTGGGTATATCAGAGTTATATACAAATTCTTTGTGACCCATGGACTTTCATAACTTTCTATTTAATTTCTTCTCAATGTAAAATGTATGGACTTATAAAAATGCATTTATTAGTTGGCATTTGTATATTATATTTTGCTTTAAACAATGGAACCGATAAAAATGCATTAATTCATAATGAAATTTTGGTAATAATGCCTTCAAAACTTTGTACAACCACAACCAACACGGAAACAAACTCCAAGAGACGAAGAACCTGCCCATGAAAAGACCAATTTGCCCTTCACGAAGTTTGTTTACAATAGTTTGTTATGTTTAATGCATGCGTAATTTTTTTTTTGTTATATTTTATCAGAATTTTTTTTGTGCACCTACTGCTACTTATTCCTGCGTCCGCCCCTGGTGTCGTGATCTTGCTAAACCCGTCCAATCCAGATCCCTCCCAACCCATCTTTCATACTTTCCTTCTTTGCTTCCAACCTCTAGCGGTTTCTTGAACCCACACCACTCCTCTCTTTCACTCTTGCTCTCCTCCCGCCGATCCCTCTCCTCATCACTGGTCAAACCCGTTCAACCCATCCATCTCCACCCCGCTACGATTTCGTCCACCCTAACAAATTGTTCTAACTTAACATGTAAGCAATATGACCGTAAATAAACTGGACAAATACGAACAATGGTTGTCTATTTTCGTTCATTTAAGTTAGCCGAATAAATAAACGAACACAAATGGATAAATGAACGAGTTTTATTGTTCATGTTTGTCCGTTTAATAAAATATATTATTCATATTCGTGAACATGTTAAACGAACATAAACGAAAGAACATACATGAATTGAGATAAACAAACATAATTGAGCATACTTGGACATAAACTGACATAATATATTAATATAATCAAACACAATTGAACATAAAATAAACTTAAATGAGCAAACATAAACGAATGTAAACGGACAATATAAACGAACGTTCATGAACATAATTGAACGAATGAGACTATTTTTCATGTTCCTTCATTTAACTAAAAGAACTAGAACTTATGTATATGTTCGTTCATCATTATCATTTCATTATCATATCATATCATAATCATCATAATCATAATCATATCATATCATAATCATAATCATCATATCATCATAATAATCATATCATATCATAATCATAATCATACATACTTATAAAGCTAGCATTTTTTCTTGAATCTCATGCATTTGAAACCCCCTTTTTTAACTTCCCCAAACCACATTTATTTGAAACCCCGTTGTTTAACTAATGCAACTCAAAAGTTTTCTTAATTATGATTTAATACTCAAAAGTTTTATAACTTATATTATGTTTAATTAGCATTTAGTGAAAAGTTTACTATAAAAAGGCCAAACTTTTGTGTCTTGTGTGTTAAATAAAATCTTACATGTAAGAAGGATTTGAAGATATTGTGATTCAAAAGTTTTCATATAGTTGAAGCATTTACGATTCAAATATGATGATTTGAAGAAATGGGTTATGCCGCATCGATGGTAATTGTAATATGATTTTTTCTTTGAACCAAAACTAATGAAGTTTTTCTATTCTTTCTTTATATTCAGTTTCTCATTTAATCTTTATATGCGATTTGTGTGTATTACTCAATCTTGAATGTGACTCTCCAAACATCAATGTTTTGCTTGGAATATCTTTCTGATTCTTCTTTTTCAAGAAAAATATTATGATTGCAAGTTAGTGAAGAATTGTCATCAAGTTTCTATGGTTGAATGGTGTTAAATGAAGAAAAAGATTCATAAAACGGATATATGTTTTTTTGTTTGAGCAAAGTTGACGAATGCTAGTTTTTTCTTTTGATTTAAATGTATGTTTATGTAACATCTTTATTTACATATTCAACCACCCAATGCTCTTATTTATTTGATTGTAGTTTTCTATTTTGATTATATTTATTTTCTATTATTTTTTTGTTGGGTTATCCTACACAACATGTAGCACCTGGTTCCTGGTATGTAAATCTTATTCGAGTATTCTCTTCTTTTTAGCCTTGGACTCGGCGAGTCGTAGGTCGGACTCGCCGAGTAGATACGGGACCCGGGACACGTTTAAGTTGGCGACTCGGCGAGTCCATATCCTGGACTCGGCGAGTCACCGCTGTTGGATGAAACCCTAAGCTTTAGGGGTTTGCACCATATTTAAACGTCATATCCGCCCCAGGCCAGCCCCCATTCACCCTCAGAGCTCCCAACCCTCGTTCTAAGCTTGTTCATTGAGAGTTTGAAGCAATTGTTGTGTGTTCTTGAAGGTTTTGAGGCAAAAGGGAAGTAGGTCAAGAGGAAGGGAAGGAATCCAAGCATCTTTGTGTTCTCTCAGTAGTTCCTTTGAGGTATAACCCGTTTTCCCTCTGTTTCTATGCTTATTACTTCATTTAAGTCATTCTTGAGCCAATCCCCAAGCTTGTATGTGCAAATTATTTCGTAATAAGCTGATTGGCCCTTAGATCTAGGCATGGTTGAGCTCCAAGAGCTCATATCTGTTGCCTTTATGGACCCTCATTGCATGAAGACCCTAGATCTACCCTTTTGGGTGCATTTTGAACCCTAAAACCCTTATTGGTGAATATCTACACGTAAAGTTGGAAACTTTACGTGTGATTCATGCTCTAGGAACCCAGATCTATGAATGACATGGACTGGAATCGAGCAAATCCGTGTAGTTAGTGGTTGCATGGTAACGACTCGGCGAGTCGTTCATTTGACTCGGCGAGTCGGTTCGCAAGTCTCCGAGTTTGTCCCCTTTTCGTAGTGTCGAGTGAGCAGTGAGTCACGGGGTGTGACTCAGTGATTCGGAAGCTGAACTCATCTATGGGGGAAATCGGCGAGTCAATGCCCTGAATCGGCGAGTTCAAGGCAATCTCCTTAGATCAAGAACGGACTCGGCGAGCTGTTCATACAACTCGGCGAGTTGCAGCATAAGTGTTCTTCGGATGAAGATAAACTCGGCAAGTTGTTCATACAACTTGGTGAGTCTTAGCATAAGTGTTAATCGGATGAAGATGAACTCGACGAGTTGTTCATACAACTCGGCGAGTAGGATGAAGGACTTGAATATCAGTTTAGAAGGAGAACTCGTCGAGTCATCGCCTAACTCGACGAGTAGAAACGGGATTCAGGACAATCGTTTGGGTAGGGACTCAGTGAGTTGGAGAGCCAACTCGGCGAGTCGGGTCAACTGAAAGTGGACTCTGACTTTGACTTAGGGCATGATCAGGGGTAAAATGGTCATTTTACCCAAAGGACAGTTAGCAGTGTTTGATTGAGTATGTTGTGGGAATTTCAGCCGGAGGATTTCCGGAGCAGCAGCAACAGCAGTAGACAGTCAGTTCCCGATCAGATCAGCAGCTACTTCGAGGTGAGTTACCTTCCAGTAGCGGTGGGTCTACGGCCACAATGTCGGCCCACCAATAGGAGTTGTATGTAGATGATTGTCTCTGTGATATTCATCTAGGGATTACTACTACCTGTGTTGTGTTTATGTGCTAGTATGATATGATGCTATGTGCTAGTGATAGTAGGGGGAGATAGTCCTCGAGATATCCGGTCGGTAGGGCCGAAAGGGTAGTCATACCCAACCATGTTAGATAGATTCTGATATTGTGATACATGTTATGTAGTAGTAGTAGAGGGGAGAAATAGTTCCCCAGCATCCGGTCGAGAGGACCGAAGGGGAGGCCAGCACCCAGATATGTTAGGCGGTATCCGGTCGAGAGGACCGAAGGGGAGGCCAGCACCCTGATATGCTAGGCAATATCCGGTCGAGAGGGCCGAAGGGGTAGGTCGGGCACCCAGATATGCCTGACAATATGTGTATGTTATGAGATTATATGGTATGTGGTACAGTGGGGGAACTCACTAAGCTTCGTGCTTACGGTTTTCAGTTTTGGTTTCAGGTACCTCCTCAGCTAGGGGAAAGGAGCCGGCGCGGTAGCAGCATGTCACACACACACTCTCTTGTTTCCGCAGTCACGAGTTTATTATGGGATTGATACTCTGATATTTGATTGATCGAATGTTCTGGTTCTCAATTTGGTTTTCGATGTGAAATGGTTTAATCAAACAATGTTTTAACTATTAATGCTTTTATGTAATGCTTTATAACGAAATTTTTGGACGTGAAAATTAGGTCGTTACAAGTTGGTATCAGAGCCCTGGTTTGAGGGATTCAGACACACCTTCGGGGGGGGGGGGGTGCCTGAACTCAAATCGAGGGATTAAAAGATTTTCTAAAAGAAAATGTTTTCATAAACTAAGAAAAGGGTTTTGAAAAAGAACGAAGTGTGTGATGTGCGCGACCGGCCTAGCTCAAGTAAGTATTCCCCAAAGTACCCATACAAGTTTATGTTATGTGTATCAGTTTCTGTAGAACAACATGCTAGAATAGGGCTAAGGATCTAGGAGTGATGCCTTATGTGCCTGCTTTATGTGTTTCAGTTGTATGAGAATTGCATGCTAGTATCGAGTAGATAGCAGTAGGGTAGCCTGTTTAGGTTATGCCTGATAGTATGAGTTTAGCACCGTGTGCTAGTTTAGTTTCTCTCTATGAGAGCGGAGTTGCTTGAGGTTGTTTCCCTTGTCTGAATGTTGCTTGCTTCGTGCTATGTGGGACTATGAATAATGGGAATTAGCCATTAGGCGAATACGTCACGTCACATGTGATCAGGGTTGAATAATCTCAGAGTACCGGATTTGATCCTACTGCGCAGCTCTTGTTTGAGTCCAACCGTTGTAGGGACGAGTCGGGTACTCGAAGGATTATCTGAGCCTCGTCACGTGTGATGGTATTCGAGTAATGGCTGATTGGCATTACAAGGAGGTCTGCAGCAGCTGAGGACTGGATCGAGTAGAGTCGGAGATTTCCCTAGGGCGAGCCTAGGATGAGTATAGTAGTGATCAGCCATAGTGAAAGGGATCTGGTGGAGTCGAGGCAGTCCTTAAAGAAGGTACGGATAGATGTGGAAGGTAATATGGGCTTGTACTACTGAAAGCAGAGGATCTGTACCCGAACCAAGGAAGGCCAAGATAAGACCAGGGAACTTGTAATTAGTTGTGATCCCTCAGGAAGTATCATTATCACTAATGATTGTTGTGATGTATTGCAGAATGGTGGTACTTCGATCGAGGCCAGTAGATGGCGGTTTAGGAGAGGGGTCAGGTTCGGGATCAGGTTCCGAGCAGGTAGATGAGGGACTACGCGAGTTTATCGTGTCAGAGATCACCAGGGGTATCCTTGAGTCGACTCCCATTATCTTTGGGTCGATCAAGGAAGGGATCATCGAGTTGATGGAGGATTGCCTCAGGGCGTTCAGGAGCGACATGGCATCTGGCCAGTTGGGTCCTCGCACACTGTCCTTTAAGGACTTCAGGGGCAGTGGTGCGCCAGATTTCCACGGGGTGAAAGACCCCATTGCTGCCAGGCGATGGATTGCAGACATCGAGTCTGTACGGTTGACTAGCTTCTGCCCCGAGGGGTCGAATGTGAGGTATGCAATGGGGTGCTTGCGAGACCGAGCTCGTGATTGGTGGGAGTCAATGGGTGACTCGTTGGGAGCCTCAGCTATCGAGGCTATGACCTGGTCGGACTTTGTGACCAGGTTCAGGGCAGAGTTCGCGCCGACTGTCGAGCTTCAGCAGCTGGCCAGGGAGTTTCTAGACATGAGACAGACGACGGAGACTGTGGCGGAGATCACTGCCAAGTTCCGGGAGAGGGCTTTGTTGGTGCCCCAGTATGCTGGTGACGAGGATATGAGGAGGACCCGTACTACTGTGGCGGAGATCACCGCCAAGGTAGTGGTCGTAATAATAAACACTAACTTTTTCCAATTAAATGGAAATGCAACTTAAGTGTTTTTATTTACTTTATTACGACTATAACGACATAAAATAAATAAATAAAACATTTATTTATTTTGCGACCTCTAGTTAACGGAACTTTTATAAAATGGAATATTCGGTTAACGGTAACGGGGTGATGTAACGGAATAAACTTTGGGTTGTCACATCATCCCCCCGTTAGAGGGAATTTCGTCCCGAAATTCAGGTCTAGGCAAGGAATTAGGTATGAATGACCGAGTAGAGGCAGGAGGGTACTTCCTATTCTGTTTGTCCTCGCATTCCCCTATGAATCTTTGGTCTGTGTTTGTCATTCCAACAAACCTTCACCTACGGGATGCGGATTCCATCTCGTGTAGTTAGTGGGTTCCGACTGGTGTATCTACGAGGTTATGGTTCTCAATGGTTTCTATCAAGATGAGGGGCATACGAAGAGTGACGTCGGGTAAACACATATCAATTCTAAGAAGTGGATCGATCGGGTGTGAAACTTGTGGAATATCCGAAAGTAGTATTGGCCTGACGAGGGTTGGACCAAATCTCTGTGAGGATTCTCATATGGTCCTAAGCTCTCGGAAGGGTAGAGCTTCTCAGTACTTAGAACATAGTGTACTTCTATGGCAAGATCATCACTGGCGTGATCGCCATTTCGAAGTTCCTAACATTCTCACTCGTACTGGATGTGTCGTCCTTCAGGTTGATTCTTAGGAAGCTCGGGTTGTCCTTGGTTTCGCGTTTCCGGTTAATTGGCTTTTAGAGGCTTTCTAGGTCGTCGGATGGGTTGTGTGTCTACGATATCTTTTCGTTGTAGAGTGTCTATCTAAAGCTCGTGTAAAATGAACCTGCACTAACGATTCTTGAGATACGGAAACCCTCAGGGTCGGGGAGATAGGGTTTCACCAGACGAGTGTTGGACTATCTCGGGAGGTGGTTCTACTATTTCTGCGTGAGATAGTATTCGTGGAACACCTAATAGTCCAATGAATCTTTAAGACTTTGGTTTATTCTAGTGTGGAAAGCGCATGCTCTTGCATAACCCCTTGACTAACACCAAGGCTGGTGTTAAGTCTATAATCTCTTCGGGATCTGGGTCATGAGGCTTAACGCAACTACTTTCGCACTTTGATCGAGTATTCTTGGCTGCGGAGGTTATCCTGTGGTTCTCGGTATATTTTTATAATTGTTAAAAGTTTTCAAATAAGTAGCTTAAAATAACTTACAATAACAATAATTAAAAATAATTCTATATAAATGATTATATTGTTACCTTTAAAATCAAAAAACAATGTTTGATGTTTTAAATAATTATAATGAATGAAATTAAAACATTAAGCAAATAAATTTTAAAAAATTAATTAACAATAACAACAACTATAAATAACATTAAACCATATATTATATATGATTATATTCATGTGTAACTCGCGGATAGAAGTCATTCAAACGATTGAGATTATGCAGTTATAATAGATGTATATATATTATCATATAATTCAAAATAATCAATATATTATATCAATTTAGTATACGAATTATTATATCAAATTTAACAACAACGTTATTGCTATATTTCAAAAAAACATATATTTGTACAGACTTCAACTATATAGGTGTCTCTGCGCAATGCGCAGACATTCGCCTAGTATTCTTATAAAGGAAACATTTTTCCTTTCACCACATTCATTTGAAATTCCCATGCATTTTTTCCTTCCACCACATTCAATTGAAACTCCAATGACTTTTCAATTTCTTTCTAATAATGATTATAAGTTGGTTAATAAGGTTAAATAAATATCAAACGTAAAGTGTAATCATATATAAACTAAATTTCAATATTAAAAGAATATATTTTCTTATACTTATAAAGTTATGTTTTTAACTTTTAACATATGATACTTAATTTATTAGGTCTAATATGTTGTTGTATGTAAACCATTATCTCTTTAAAGCTATAACTTTTGAAAAATTTGTATAATTTACTTAAATTGTTAATGTAAATATAACGATATAGGATCAACTTAAAATAGAAATTTTAGTTCAACTTAAACAACCAAAATAATATTTTATAAATAGTTAAAAGTGATAAATTGTAGTGTCTTTCTAATAATGATTATAAGTTGGTTAATAAAGTTAAATAAGTATCAAACTTAAAGTGTAATAATAAATAAACTAAATTTCAATATTAAAATAATATTTTTTACTTTTACTTATAAAGTTATGTCTTTAACTTTTAACATATTATACTTAATTTATAAGATTTAATATGTTGTTGTATGTAAACCATTATCAGTTTAAAGCTGTAACTTTTGAATAGTTTTGACAAAATATTAAAAAACTGTTAATTCAAATATAACATTACATGGTCAACTTCAATATAAATTTCAGTTTCACTTACAAAATCTAAAGAATATGTTGTGAATAGTGAAAATTGATAAATTGTAGTGCTAAATGCAAAAACTAAATTATAATATCAATTTAACTAAAATATTCCTAAAGATATTTTTATAATCGTTAAATTTTTTTAAATAAGTAGCTTAAAATAACTTACAACGAAAATAGTTAAAAATAACTCTATATAAATGATTATATTGTTACCAATAAAATCAAAAAAATATTTGATGTTTTAAATAATTACACTGATAGAAATTAAAATATTAGGAAAATAAATTTTAAAAAATTAATTAACATTAACAACAACTATAAATAACATCAAACCATATATTATATTTAACTTTATTCATGAGTAACCCACAGATAGAGATAATTCAAAATATTGAGATTATGCAGTTTTAATAGATGTATATATTATCATATAATTCAAAATAATCAATATATTATATCAACGTAGTATACGAATTATTATATCAAATTTAACAACATTATTTTTATAATTTAAAAAACATATATTTGTAAAGATTTTAGCTATATAGGTGCTTCTGCGCAGCGCACAGACATTCGTCTAGTTTATTAAATAAAACTAACATAAATGAACTTCCCACCGAACGGTTTATAATTTGTAACAAATTACCATTATTTATTACCTTTTTGGAGATGAAGGAAGTTACAACACACTTGTGTATTCAATCACTTACCTTCGTCATTAAAAATAAAATGTGTAGATAAATACCACTTTGACCGCTTATTGCAAGTTTAGCTGATTTACATGCTAAAAAATATCATTAAACTCACATTTGTTATTAAAACACCACTAAACTCACACTTATTGTTAAAAGAAACACCATTAAACTCATATGTGTATATGTTTTACCATTAAACTAATATTTATACATATTTAATAACTTTCATCTTTTATGGTTATCTTAAACTTTCCGGTCATATTATGCAGCAACACAACCATATGTGAATACACCTAGATATCAATTATCGAAAAACAAAAAAACATCACCGAAGAACTTAAATAGGCCACAACGAAGCTTAACATTCACATTTAGGTTTTACTTGACAAAAACAAATTAGCTTATTGTAACTTTAGTTATGTAAAACCACAAAATACCTTAACATTCACGCTTAGGTTTTTTAGTTGATCTGTTAAACATTATCTTACTCAGATACAATACATGCAATGCAATGTTCAGGACCCTTTGTAAACTTCATGGAGAACCATATGACAATTAGATTGAGATTTCATCACTCTCTGCCTATAGTCCAATATTCATTGTGTACCAACGAATCTAACATGAATAAACTAGTTACCGAAAAACTATAACTTAGTTGTTTTTATGTCAAATAATAGAAGACAATGCTTGTTGTTGTAGGTGGATGGTAACGACGAGATGAACAATAATGATGGTAGGGGATGGTGTTGGCTAGAAAGAAATACCATAATATAGTGTGACGATATATAAAATAAAAATATATAACGATAAATCATGTAAAAGACTAAGATTGTATATGAATACAAATATAAAATGAGAACATATACAAAAATAACAATTTATTTATATGCAAAGTAATTTTCCCATTAAATTAAAAAAATATATTAATCACAGGTAACATCATAACATGCCACTCGCGCATTCAGCAAAAAAGAACCCTTCCTAGTTCACCTGTCGAGCAAAAGCTGGTACAATCCACGTTGATCGATAATTTGAGCGGATCTCCGGCACCGTAAATCACAAAGAGTTTCTCAAGCAAATCTCCGGCTGACAGTAACTGGAAGTAGTTCGGAGTTCTACAGACAAGAAACGATTATGCATAAAACGGCGCAATCGTGGTTCACCGGAGGCCCGAGCCAGACGAACAGCGATCTGCTAAAGCAACCTCCTTCTCTTCTTGCTGATTGGAACGCTTACGCATCATCTTCACAATCTAACCAAGATCTAGATTCTTCCAACCTCGGTTTCGATCTCGAAGCCGCAGTTAGGGATAAGGTTTCCGGCACTTTCAACGTGTAAGTCGTTTATTGTGTGACCTGCTTTGATTTTGTACATTGGATCTAGACTTCATTATCTCTTTGAATCAGTTTAGCTTCAGCAGATTGCTTGCATCTTTCTTGATCATGGGAGATGTTATGTATTAAAACCTGATAATGGTAATTTAGGCTAAGTTCATTGGATCTGAGAATTGATAATTGATATGATTAACTTTCGATACTTGTCATATAAGAACTACACATATAAATGCACAACAAATTCGATCTCTTTAGGGTTTAGCGAATTTGTATGAAGTATCACAACAGGAGATTGCATAATTTGACCCAAAAAGTTAAGGTACAACAAGAATAGTCATAGATTGAAAAAGTTATATCATTTTCAATGCCTTCGAATTGTAAGGGTGATGCTTTAGGATTAAAGTTGAAGCTAAAGTTGCACACAAGCAAGTTCATTTCAAGGGGCATTACCACAACCAATGCACATAAGGGGGATTTCTTTGTTAGATAATTGCACATTTCCACTTAATTTGGACTTCAGGCCTCTTGTTTTCTTTGTTAGGGGGTGGGGTTCATAAGCATCTGATAGCTTATTTAGACGAGCAGAGTCTTTTTGGGGTTGAAAGAGTTCTTGTTGTGGATTGGAGCTTAAGGGTAGAACAAAATGACAATTAGGTTGAAGCATGTTTCTGTGCCTTTAGAAACAGAAATAAGTAAGAAGATGATAAGACAGATATATAGATATGAAATACATTATTTTCATGAATCATGAAAACCAATTCACTCTCTCTTTCAACTTGTTATAGAGTTTCAAAGGGAGTGAGAGACATACCTGGAAGCTTGCAATCAGCCACCAGCAATGTCCCAACTGGAAAATCCTTTATGACATTTGGCATACTTCTTGCTGTTGGGATCTTTCTTGTCTTCATTGCTATCACTGTGTTTCTACCAGTCATGGTGCTTGTTCCTCAGAAGTTTGCTATATGTTTCACTATTGGATGTGCCCTCATAATCGCTTCCTTTTTTGCCCTCAAGGGATATAGAACTCAGTTTGCACATATGACATCTAAAGAGGTAAGTCAACCATCTGTTAGTTTTTTCTTCTCTGAAATTCAAAACTTACATGCTTATTCCTTCTTGTTTCAGAGACTCCCTATTACATTGGGGTTTATTGGCAGCATGTTGGGCACCATTTATGTTTCAATGGTGCTTCACAGTTATGTTCTTTCTGTTTTCTTCTCTATTTTACAGGTAGTAAATCCAACTTCTGTATTCTTGTATAATTTCTATATTTTATTCTATTGCTTATATAGCCTTATATTATGCTCATGATATTTCCAACTTTCTGCCAGGTCATCTCTTTGTCCTATTATGCAATTTCCTACTTTCCTGGAGGATCAGCTGGCTTAAAATTCTTCACTTCTGCAATTACCTCTTCAATTCTTAGATGCTTTGGGAGGTGATTTTTGTAACTAGATAACATATCTATATAACTTTCACTCCAACTAATTTTTACACAATCCTTGACACCCCCACCCCTTCTATCATAGTTGTGAGATTAAATGATACTTTTCATTCTTTTGTGAATTCTTCTTTATCTTTTCGCTGATGTTGACGTTAGGCAACTTTTTTGTAGCTATTGTTAGTTATGAATGCATATGATCCTATTATCTCTTGATGTAACACCATGGTTAACAAAACTATCATTCCTGAATGTCTCACCCGTGCCATGGGATTGTCGACCTTGGTATCATGCTAGTCTCACTTGCCCTCTTAGGGTTGTTGACCATAATACCCCTCATTGACTCACCCGAACTCTCCCTCCCTTATTACTCATGTAAGTCCTTAGTCTTGGGGCTATTTACCACTTACCAATTGCCCGTATCACACTAAGGTGCTGTTTGTTTTTTTGAAGCCAAAATGTCTGTAGTCTGCGGACCACATCTGCAAGCCTCTGCGGCAGAAGAGGTGGACCAAATGTCTGCGGTCTGCAATAAAATAAAAAGACTGTTTGTTTTTAACGTCTGTAGCCGTTGAAATAAATTAATTTTTCAATCCTAATTTCATGTCATAAAGATTAAAAATGCATTTTCAGCAAAAAGAGAAAGAAAAAAAAGGGTGGTTTTTTTTTTGGTTAAAATGAGGTCTGAAGACCTTTGAAGACAGTGACCCATGTTGCGTCAGGAAGACCTCGCGCAGACGTTTTTTGGTCTGCGCACTTCCAAAAAACAAACACTCTGCGATGGCATATGTCTGCGCGGCGCAGACAAAAGTGGTTGCGCAGCTCTTCACAAAAAAACAAACAGCCCCTAAGTAGCACCACATATTTTCGGTATTGAAGGACAAATAGCGAAAAAAAGGCAATGGGATTCTGATTCAAGATCAAACACATAATTACTCAAAAGCGTATTTCAAGCATGGAATCAAAAGACATGTGAATTAACTATGAGGATGCTATACAAGTGCAAAAAGGACCCTTAATGAATACATGAGGTATGGATCGACAAAAAACATATACACATAATCATATTGTAAGCACATAATTCTACATAAACTCATAGTGATGGAATATAATTAATTGCGAATTCAAACCGAATGACACGTTTTAATTCCGAAATCCAATGGAATTACATGATCCATAAGGCTACACATAATCATATGGTAAGCACATAATTCTACATAAACTCATAGTGATGGAATATAATTAATTGCGAATTCAAACCGAATGCCACGTTTTAATTCCGAAATCCAATGGAATTACATGATCCATAAGGCTACAATGACTTTATTATAACCCGTGAAGCTATGCAGTCGGCGATAGCGTTTACGGAGGTAAAGAATCATGATTTTCAAAATAGCGGTAGTGATATTAGCGCCGCGATTATAATCACCGCTACAACGGCGCTATAATTGCTATTTGAATCAATTCCATTTTTGGGTTTTTTACATAAAGAAAACGTTTTTTTTTGAGCAATTCCATTGATTAAAATTGTTTTTTCTTAACCCAAAACAAAACTTTTGTGCCATTCCATTGAATAAATTGTGATCATGTGATTATGATAACTTCCATTGGAACCATGTATGTGTTGTCTTGCTAATTGTGTTGAAGACTTGAAGTAGTATGATTAACTGTCAAATTGTTTAATCATTTTATTATGCTAACTGTGATCATGTGACTATGATAACTTCCATTGGTCCCTATGGTTTCACAAAATCTGAAATTTAGTCCTTAATTTTAAAAAACCTCATAGATGGTCCCTGTGGTTTCAAAACTCTTAATGTTTAGTCCTTATGGCTAACTCCGTCAGTATTTGTCTATTAAGTAAAGGACATTTTCGTCATTTCACTATGTAGAGACCATTTATGAGGTTTTCTATTATTATTATTTTAAAAAAAGAAAAAAATCACAATCTAAAACTTGCAACCTTGTCTTGATTGTATCCAATGGCATTGCCACCACTGCCGAAAACCCACTAGCCATGGCGACACTTGCTGCCTGCACCGCTACCACCGCCTTAGAATTTGGTGTAAACCCGTCACCGTTGCTGCCACTATTCCCTCTTTCTTCAAATAGTAACAACCAACCCCACCCCACACAGCACGATGAGCCATGAAGTAAGCCACCCACTAGACTGCATTTGATGGAGCATATGTAGGATTGCAATCCCAAATCCTCTTTATAACCCTCAAATACATCAGTTTGAATGATCTTCCTAAATGCATCAATTCCACCATTGTATCTAATATGTGCACCATGTCCACCTTGAACCATCAGTCTATGGCTCACAATATAGACTCACAACATCAATTGGTGTCCAAACCATTTGAGCAACCATGGCTGCACTTAACCCAATTGCAAGATTCACAATGTTAGCTGCTTTTGCCTCTGAAAACCCATTTTCACAATAACACAACCGACATTACTCTTGGTCATCTCCAATGCCCCCATGTAAAGAGCTTTGGCGGGAATAATACCCATTAACGATGTCCCAAAACCCTTGTAAAAACCTCTCCCCATTAGCTTCAAGCATGGCATGTCTTTTACAAGGACTTGTTTTCTCGTTTTCAACACCATGATGGGATACAACATCCCGAAGACACTAGAGAATGAGTTAGCACGTAGGAAAAAGAATTTTAATTTATCAAGCATCTCCCAATCAATGTCACATGGGAGATGTATTTCTGTCCCCGGGTCATCCTCCGTTGTTCCCAAACTCATCTTCGCCACTTTATCTGAATGCTAAAATATATTACAGCCAAATCAAAACAACACTGAAAAACACTTCTACTCGGATTGAGTAATTTCCACAAACACCTTACCTATAAACCTAGGTTGATCAATCTGCTACTACTGATACTAAATTACTAAAACCCCTAACTTAACAAAAACAAAAACCCTAATCCTGAAATTCGTGGTAGACAATAAGTTATCGATTTGTGTCTGTATATGAGAGAGAGCTGATCAAAGCTAATAAGAGAGAGAGAGAGAGAGAGATTAAATTTCATTTTTTAAAAATAATAATAATAATAGAAAACCTCATATCCGTGAGTAGTGAAATGACGAAAATACCCTTTACTTAACGGACAAATACCGACAGAGTTAGCCATAAGGACTAAACATTAAAAGTTTTAAAACCACAAGGGCCATCCGTAAGTTTTTTTTAAAGTCAGGGACTAAACTTCAGATCTTGTAAAACCACAAGGACCATTTATGAAGCTTTGTCTTCTATATGATATAAAAAACACTATATCGCCGCTGTACCACTGGGGGAATCGTGATTTCAAATAGCATTCGGTGACCGTTATTATATTTTTGACTACGATAACTGCATAGCTGTGGAGTATGCATGCCAAATACCATGTTTGTAAAAAACGTTCGACGTTAGCTAGTTAGTGGGCTGAGGTTAAGAGATTACTTGGCCAGATAAAGATTAATCGGGGACCCTAAGTTGCTGATTATTTGAATTTTAAAAAAATTCAATATGGCTAATATCATATCAAAATTTGTAAATATCACTAATATCATAACAAAATAGGTTAATATGATTAATACGACATTAATCATCCATAAAATAATTTGTATTGAGATAAAACTTTTTCAAACTGTTGAAATTTTATCATTTGCCATTGCTTTGCTCATTGTATAGCCAATGATTAATCGCTAGGCACATTCTCGTTGGTCCGATAACACCTAAGGACTAATTAAAGATTAATCAGGACTTAGTTGAGATTTTTACAACACTGCCAAATACCATTAACATATGATCACCAATTTTCGAGTTATACTTCTACATACATCCCTATGTTTATTCTTAATTTTAACATACATAAACTTATAATCACTCACTGACTTCAAGAAATGAGTTATAGTACTTTCTCTAAGTTTTCCAATGCCACTGACCTCATATTTTTTTTATGATTTTCAATGATTACAAATTTTACAACACATCAACTATAGCTGTCATAATTTATTTGATAACATTGTAAAGAATGTGATTTTTACCTATCTTAAAGCTGGAATTCATTTATGATGTCTAAATACAAAATAGACTAGACATTCCTATATTTCAAATGCCACCGGAATCACCCTTATCTGGTTTTTATTTGATTTTACATGATTTAAAAAAAAACAGTGCTAAACCCTAACAAAGTAACCTAGTTTTTACATAATAAAACTAGTTGTAAAACCCGTATATTATACAGGTTGATTAAAACAAAATGTTAAATAGAAATGATTAAATGAGAAGTTTATTTGAATTCGAAATTTGAAATAAATAAAAATTATGAGAAAAAAAAACATGCAAAAAATAAATAAATTAAAATTATTGTTTAGTTATCAGACTCATATACTAAACAGGTTAATTATAACAAAATATTAAATACAAAGGTTTAAACTGTAAATTTATTTGAAATTGAAACTGAAATTTAAAATTTGAAATTTGAAATTAATATCATTATGGTAGGTTTAATTTATGGAAACTAATTAATAATATATTAGAAATGGAAAATGAAATAAATGACAAGTGGAAAATAAATATATCTCTAAATTATGACAAAATGACATGTGACAAATTGAATGAGAGAAGGACATGTGGCAAAATCATTCTTATTTATTAGGGTAGATTATACCAACATATTAGCCGAATGCGCCCGTAATCTAAACCCTAACCTCAAAATTTACATCATAGTAAGTTAATAGGTTTGAAATTTTTTTCCTAAACATAATTCAATTCTATCATCAAGAAATTCTAAAATCTCAAAGTTAGGGTTTTATCTTAAAATCTTCAAAAAAACAATGGATTTTATTTCAAAGTCAATTGGAAATGGTGGAGAATCGGAGAAAGTATTATAGACTTTTAGGGCTTAAACTATGAAAAACTTGAAGTTGAACTCGATCAATACGTCAAAAACGTCTATTACCGACCCTGATGGCGGTTTGGGTTGATTCATCGTTCCCTTTTTACCCATTAACACTAAAAATCACATCTTTCCGCTCGCGTCTCCGTTTTCGATAAGGCTTTCGCCTAGGTGTTCTTAATGAAATAATCTACAATCTTCTATAAAAAGATTCTAGAAAAGTTTTTCTCAATTCTTTTTTATAATTTTATTTAGGCATTATACCGTACACATCTATGCTCATAGAGCACTAAACTTTGTTTTCTTGACATTTACCAACTGTAACACCTTACATTAACTTATTATAAGGTGTTCCAACCTTTACTTCATTCTTTTAACTTTTTAAACAAGTTTTGGACTCCTTTACCCAATAAAGCACTATACTTTAACTATGGTTTTAAGCATTTAAGCAATACTAAGCATGTAAGACGTCATTTATAGGTTATTTAAGTTGATATAAAATATGCATGTTACAATTACCTCATCCTTTCATAAATTTCATCATCGAAATCATTATGGCTCAAAGAGTTCCATATACTTCTCTTTAATTTCTTCATCATTCTCGCAAGTCTAGTTTAGAGCTCGGCGATGCATCCATTTGACCAACACCAAGCCTTCAATCTTCTTTCGAAGATTCATCATTCTTTCATTCAAGATAGCGTCTGGTTCCTTAGTGTATCTCAATTGTTTATCAAGTTTTCCCTCTGTCAAGGAAACTATCTCATCGCGTTTACCAAACAATGACTTAGTTTACCTTGCTTATCGAATCACATAACTCCCTTCTAAGGCGATACTTTCAACATTGTTGTATCACCTACTGTAACGCCTGTGTTTCCGGGCTTGCCATTTTTAGCAATGTAATAGTCTAGGTTAACCTTTGTAACCCATTTTGAAATAATATGAATGTATTATTTGAGTATTATGTGTTTTGTGCTTAATTGCTTAATTATGTGGTCTGATTAATTAAGAATAAAAATAAGCGTCAAAATTTAAGTGTAAAATAAACTTAATATCTTTGGCTAATGTTGTAGTAGTTGAAACGAGGTTTCCGAATATATATAGAACGCCCAAATCTGACTTCGTATGAGGAAGTTATGATTTATCGAAGTTTCGACTTAGCGGTGTGCAGCCTGAAATACTCGATTTGAGATCGAGCAGTTTTTAGCCGAAGCAATCTAAATGAGAATCGAAGATCTCATTGTTGGTATCGAAGCGATAAAAAGTTAGGCGAGAACGAACGTCAAACAAAGAAGTTATGAATTTATAACGAAGTTTTTCTGTCGCGGCCTATTAAAAATAAATAATAAAAATAAAGTCGAAATTAGCCGACGGAGTCTAAACGAAAGTTGTAGAGCGTAGTCTCACCTTTCCGTGGATATAAAGAACGTCGAAAACGGAGTTCGTATGAAGAAGATATGAATTTCCGAAGTTTGATAATTAATTTGTATTTATTTTTAATTGAAAATCCGGCATTATCTGAAGGGGGAGTCACCAGTCCGATCCGAGGTACGCGCCGCGTACTCGTGTACGCCCCGCGTACTCCGAAGGTGTCGACATCGCAACAAGTGGCTTCGGATACGTAGGCAATGACGTTTCTCAGACCAGTACGCCCCGCGTACGTGCGAGGCTCAGCCTCTATAACAGGCATGCGAAGGCAGCCGAGTCTTTTGCCAATTTCTTCTCTTCTCTCTCCCGTTTTGCATCGTTTTGCGTGCCAGAAATACCCCGAAGCCCCGGTATCATACTCTAGCCCCGAGGCAAGTCCCGAGATCCCGAAGATCCCGAGAAGTGCGGTTCCCGAGCCGAAGCTCTGCCCGCGAGAAGTTCGATTTTTGTGGAGATCTTCCAGATCTGCTGTGGATTACTACTTCTGCAAGTCGTAGTGCTGTCCGATCATCTTCTGATCAAGTGAGTGTATACTACCTTTCATAAACACGATAATAATACAAGTGCGGTTTGAGTGTATTAAGTAAATTGTGGTTTATATGTGTGAGGGCGTAGTTACTTTCTTCTAACGAGTAACTATGAAGTATTTTATACGATATACTTGTTATGTGTGTGTTTTGTGATTGTATGCATGAATGGATATTCACTTTATTCTATCTCATAGATTTGAATTGCTTTCTATGAAATACGTGTTATGTGGTATGCCTCATCTGTTATGTGGAATATATATTGAATGAAAATGATATACAGGTTTTAAACTATGTATGAAAATATATATCTTTATCTACTAATAGGTTGGGTAGAACATGGGTAGATAGTTGGTGTGTAATAAACAGATGAAAGGCCTCGATGTTGTTGTTGTTGTTGATCTAGTTATTCAGCGGAGTATGGATAACGACCACGGACTCCTTCTAGACAGTCCAGTGGAACGCTAGCAGGTTCATAACATGTAGGTGTTGTGAACGATGTGTTCACCAGTGTACTCTATCCCCCTCATGGTTGCCTTTAGGATATCTATTGTTGAGGAAACCCCTTAGCAGTGATGTCCGTCCCGATGAAAATCCTAGATTAGGTCCCTTGAGATAGTTGTTGTTTTAGGGACGTAAAGTGAGGATAACGGGAATGGGTAATCGGGATAGTGATTGGTTGGTGAAATTAAATATAGCTTATTTATTGTGGGTTGAAAACCCTATATGCTCACCAGGCTCCCAAGCCTGACCCACTCAGTTTTATTTGTATTACAGGAAGTGGCACAAGGGCGTAAGATGGATGGATCATCTTGTTGTTTTGTTTACAAGTCTGTATATGTATATATTTGTTGAATGACTTGTAATGTTATCGTTTATGCTTTATGGTCTGTATCGGAACATGACATCCCGAGTTTTGATTATATAATGAAATGCATCTCTTGATGAAATGCTTTGATAAATATTATTTTATCATGTTTTGTTTTGGGAAAAATTCCGCAACACTTTTAAATCAAAAGGATTTACTCTGAAATTATTTAAAAGCATAAATGAAAATCGGTCTTTTTTGGCCGTGATTTTGGGGATGTCATACCTACAAAGAACTTGGAAGTGAACCGAGAGTTGCGACCATAGACTATTTTCACTCGTACACGATTGTCGCTCAATAATCTTCTCAATATACAAGTGTTCCTATTGGTCCATCGAATAATTCTCACTAATAGGAAGAAAGTGAGCACTTTTTGATAATCTCTCTATGATAACTCAGAATCCCAGTAATGTCGTGCTGTTTAGATGTCTTTGACAATTTTTTCATAAGGTTGATGGGTTTTAGTCATAAGACATCCTATGTGCTCATACAAACCCTAATGCTTGGATCTAGGTTTCTCTATTGTACATGCTTGTTATCCAAGACTATAAACCCTAATTCTAGCATATGGAATTCGATATTAACATATAATTAGGTTTATGATATTACCTTGATTGTTATGTAGCAATAACAATCCCAATTTTTCCTTGAATTGACTTTGGAAGGCTTAGAGTCACAAGTGTCACTCCTCTAATGGCTTACAAACACCATAAGCAAGTGGAGAAGGTATAAAGAGAGAGGAGAGAAGTAGAAATTCGTCCTTAGATGCTCTAGGGATCAAGTGTACAAAATCCTAAGGCCTTAGGGGTCTTTATATAGGGTTGGGATTAGGGTTTCAGTCCTTATCCTTATCTAGTTACTTGCCCATCAAGCAACCATAAGATAAGCCTTGAAAATCCCTATCTCTTGGACCTTGGACGATTTTAAGGATATCCTTATCCTTGAATTCGTCCATCCTTTAACAAGGATAACCATTGCCCTATTTTGCAACTATCACATAATTACAATTCAGCCCCTCTAGTTTAATTAATTACATTTGATCACAAAATTAATTCTTAATTAATTATTGACCAATATTAATTAAAAAATATGATTTCTCCTTTAATATATTATTCTTATAACATATTAATAAATCATAATAACCTCTCTCTCTAGTTATCTCTCCAATCAAGTTGCTTTGGTGAAGGCAACCCAAAAGGACCATGCACCATCGGGTCAAGTACATACCAAAATAGTTATGGACTTAGACACTAATCCAACAGTCTCCCACTTGGATAAGTCTAATAACTATTATGCGTATGACTTCAGATCCTGATCTGCAATCGTAGCTTTCCAAAGCCGCTGTCAACTCTGATCCTATCAGATACGCGTGTCCTTAAGATAAGGGATCATATATTCCTCCATTCTAGATATCATATGAGATATGATTTCAAGTCATTCTCTTTGTACTATATCTCGATTCCCGATTTATGACGACTGACTAATTGAACAAATCAAATTAGCCCTAGCCCGGCCGAGCATTTACGTTTGTCATCACTAAATCATCGAGGGACCCAAAGATATCGCTTTTATCCTACTTTGGATAAAAGGAACGGATAAACTTTGATACAATGCTTGCTTGCACTTACTCACCGAATCACACACAACAATATGTTTTATAACACCAAGTTACTAGTGCGTTTACATATTATCAATGTGCAACCGATTCGCAAGATACAACTCACACATCTCGGTTTCAAGAATATAAGATGTTATCGTCTCACCAATCACTCCTGATACAATTCATGGAGTGATCCAAGTGAGCGTGGGTTTAATCCAATGCTCAAATTCATATTCATAAGCACTCATGAACGTTGCAGCAAACATTTGCTTATGTCTAATGCTCTTTAGACAATCCACACACCAATTCACGACAGTCTTCATTCATATCTACTTCCAACATATGAATGACTGTGGCTCGTTCGAATAATTCGATTATTCTTAATAAACTCAATTATTCTGGAAGTCAAAACATGCAAATGTGAAACACAAGAATAATACTAATCCCATATGGCCTCAAACCTTTGAGTATAAATAAAACGCCTTTTATTTATCACCATATTGATTACTCATTATTTGTCGTTTCGGGTAATCAACTTCTTACTTGAATTACAACACTTGTCCCATGCTCCTAGCATGCACACAATGTTTACCTATGGTTCTTACTTTGTGAAATAGATCACATTAAACACATTTCCAATCATTCTCATTTCACAACTCCAAATCCTTTTCATAAGTGAAAGAATATCAAATTCTTGCTACTTATAGAATATGCTAGATTCTAACATTCTATGCAACTTATACTTTCGTAATGTCACTGCACAAAAGTCACAAAGACTATTCCCAATGATATTACAAAGTCTTTTATCGGAAATTGTTACAAGACAATTCCTTAGATATGATGTCTCTCACTCAAAGTACATTCCTTTGAATATCCTTTTGCATAAAAGTTTCTAATCTAGTCATAGATTATCAATATTCAATTCCCAATGTGGATACATTTCCATATTTTCCATATGACAATTTATTCTTAATAGAATCTTATCTATTCCTAATAATGTCGATATGGTCCATCCAATATGAAAACATTTCCATATCTTCAAATACTATACTTCCAACTACTCACAACCAACCAATCCTCGTCGAACTTGGATTGTCCTTTGATAGTTATTTAATTATTTTAGTCTAAACCGATTCTAGTCATTTTTCCCTCTAAATGCGCTAGACATTTGGAAAATTTTAGAATGATCAAACATTAAAGCATTTGCAATCGATCCTATACTCGAAGCGTATGGGACACGACGCATAATGTTTTATTTGCTATGTTCTCAAAATTCGAATTGTGAAGAGGAATGTCATAATCATAATCGAAATTTTAAGAAAACACTATGTACCCTTGACTAAATTTGTTAACATATCTCAACCTAAACCTTTAGATTTGAAATGAAGCATAATATTCTCTCCCTTAATTATAGCAAAACAACCTCTCAACTCTTACAACTTTGCAAAGTATGACTCTTGTTTTCTATAATTAATATTGCTAACCTTGCAATACTTGCCTTAATAATCATACAATTATAACTTTTATGCTCCCAATATCTTGATGATTATTATAAACATAACACTTATGCTCCCACTAGCTTCGACATGTATTCAGAAACAGCTAAACTTTCAGAAAAACAATACTTATTGAATTTCTTAAATTCATGTTTCTAATACTTAATGCTTTGATAATCTTTTATCAAGGCCTTTTAAACTTATACACCGTTGCCTTAGATAGCTCATATGTGTGTCTAAACAATTAAGACTAATTGCCAAACCTCACAATTCAAATCATGGAAAGGGATACCGTAACCATAATTGAATTCAAGAATGCAATTTTATAATCACTATCTTCTTAAAATCTTTCTTAGTGGAAGCATTTCCTCACAATCATTTTCATGAAGGAGGAAATCTTATGACACTTAGATTTAACGGTGTATTTGTTCCTATCCACATGAATTTGTCAAAACCAAAGTTTACGACAAATTCAAACTCATATGGATCGAACTTTCTTGATCTCGATTTCTTGCCTTTATGGTAGCACAGCTGCCCACCATGTCTTCCAAGTAGTTAAGCAGCTCACTTTTTCTTATCAATGTACTTTCCATTGATCAAGGTCCTTGCCTTTTATGCATTCAAATGAGAACTCATAGAACTCATATGCATAATTAACTCAATTGGAACGACATAGAAACAAAATGATGTCAACACGATAGGTCGTAAACCTCAACTCGTGTGCTAGTGATGATTGATAAGGTCTATTTGATTTGTTCTTGAAACTTTTCAAGACCATTAAGACTCCCACTGACTCCTTGACATATAGGATCCTTTTGTCAATAAACATTTCTTGACAAACAAATATTCAAGAGTTAATGTAGCTTTTATCAAGACTCTTCATAAATTGGTTCTAGTTGGTCTTTGTCTTATCCAAGACATCACAACTTTCCACATTTGATGAATGTTATAAACGTTTAATGCTTTTCACTCATTGTCACAATCTTAACTTTAAGACTTGTCATTGGAACGAAGTATGATAGACTTCTTGATTTAACCATTTCTTCAATCCTTGATTCCTCTTCTTAAACATACAATTGTGCTAAGATTTACTTAGAGGATCAATTGAGATATGGTTCTTAATCATTAAGACCCATCATAAAGCATAAAAGGTACTCTCCCTTCTTCTTAGAATGGAGAAACTTTTATCTTTCTGCCTACTTGATTCTTCTTATTCGTTCTACTATTGATTTAAACCTTTTTTTTTCAACCAATCTAGAATTACACTTAATCTTGTAAGTATAATCACATTTACTAAACCTTTAGTAAATCATGACGAATATCTTTGTTACTCTTATGGTGGACTTGATCAACACGCAACTTTGTGTGCTCGATCTCCTAGTCCTTCACTTGACACTTTGTCAATGAATTAGTCTAATTTCCAAATATGAAATTTCTCATTCATCATGCAACCAAGTTGCGTGATTCCAAATTTCTGTCCAATTGAAACTTGGGCGATGAGAAACTCTCCCTATTTGGTAAATTCTCGACTTTCCATAAATAACATAAATAAGAACCAAATCCATTATTGCTAATAACAGAAACATTCAGACATCAATTTTTCATATACGCCATTGCAAGGATAAATAAATAATATAAAATCAAAATTTATTTTATTGCGGAAAAATTTGTCCTTACAATGCAATTCTTTGAAAAACTATGCTAATACATCTTTCATAGCAATCTTATTCTAACTCTAAGTAGTAGCTTAAGAATCTAATCTTCAAGTAATGCGATCGAAATCCATTCCTTCATGGTTAGATTCTGCTCACTTCTTCCCTTAAGCTTCTCTTTTCTTTGATCCTACAAAACATCAATTGTAATCGAATCTAGAATAGAAGCTTAAAAGAGTTAGTTAATGGATTTTACCTATATTAGAGCCATACGTTTCGACTCTCCCATCTCTTAGATCTCTTAGGTAAATGGGGCAGCTTCGTCTCCAATGCCCTTTCTCTTGGCAATAAAAGCAAATTGACTCTTTTGGAACATGACATGGAACTGCTTCAGACATTTCCTTTCTCTTATGATCAAACTTTTCGATCATAGCATGTCTTTCGTTGCCATTATCTATATCCATAGAGGTCTTGAAGGCAGATTCACCAATCAACTTTGCTTTTTCTATTGCGCCAAACCATTGCTGATTCAGCAGCAATAAGCATATATGTGAGATCTATAAGGGTCACGTCGTGGTTCATCATATAGTACTCTCTTACGAACTCACTATACGAGTTAGGAAGTGACTGAAGAACCCAATCAACAACCATTTCCTCACAGACAACGGATCCCAACATTCTTAACCTATCAATGTGTGACTTCATCCCTAGGACGTGTGCACACACCGACTTTCCTTCTTTATGTTTACTTGCCAAAAGGGCTTGGGTGATCTTGAACTTTTTAAGCCTTTGAACTTGTGGGTTAGGGAGAATGATTGGAGGAGGAGGAGAAAGTGAAGTATGATCTCTTGTTCCTCGATCGAATCGTGGAATATCATCTTCATGTGGAATGCTTGTTCCACGGGATTTGAGAAGACCATAGTTGTCAAACTTTGACATCTACAATACGGGAGAAAACGAATTCAAGTTAGTTGATTGAATGAGTCCTTAGCAAATCACCCAAATGAGATACTAAGGCTAGGACCCAACACAATATTCTACAACTCGGGAGAGGGATGTCGTAACCCTAATTCCAGAATATTTGAAGGTAAGTGAATGACGATTCACTAATTTCCACCACGAAAAACGAAAAAGAATTTAAGTTTTAAATCTATGAAAACCCCTAGATCCTTTGAGATTCATTGAACTTTCAATGGCATGTTTAAATGTCGATATGCCCCTCTTGTTTGTGATTGGGATGCCGAGGATCACAAAGCGGGTGTGAATAACCATGCAAACTTACATGGTGCCCTCACATGTTACAGTCACCTATTCGATGTGCCGGTAAACCATACACGCTCCACCGAACTATAAAAGACATTGAGTCACCCTTTGCTACCTTTGCTTAGAACCATTTAGTGTGCCGGTAAACCACACACGCTCCACTAACGTCTTCGCAAGGGCACAAAGTGTAATTTCATGGAATTGCATCAATTCACTTTTGCCTAAGTAATTAAGATTGGGAATTTTATGAAAACATTTAGTTACTTTAGTAATTCATTATACTTATAATGGAAGGTTTTGTCCCATCCTACCCGTTCGGCTAACGACCCTCCACTAGTCAAGAGTGCGGTGGGTAAGAGTAGATACCCATTCAATCGCCATTTTATAGGCAATTTCCTTAAACACCCTTATAGACTAGCTTCGTGAATGAGGCCTACTAACGGTAAGACTGACTTTTACTCATACATATATATATATATATATATATATATATATATATATATATATATATATATATATATATATATATATAATGTTAGACTTTTAATGTTATATATAGTATAGGGTGTATTTTACACTTTTAAAATATTAGGTGGTCAAATTTAACAATTATACTTTTAATTCAATTAAATTTTAAACCAAAAACTTTATGGATTTATTAAACCTCTTTTAATTATACACCTTAATTAATTAATAAAACCATAAGGGTGTGATTTGAACTTTTTCAAAACTATAATAAGGTTTTAGAATTTAACATTCCTAATTAAACTTTTAATCAACTTTTAAATTCCAAAACTTGAGGGCAAGTTTTGAAACATTTCAAAACATTAGGGTTTAGAATTTAAATATACATCAAAATTAAACAATTAATCAAAATTTAAATTCCAAAACTTGAGGGCAAGTTTTGAAACTTTTCAAAACAATTTAGTTTTAATCTTTCTTAAAAATTTCGAATTTATGACATTTAAATTAAAAAAATTAAATATTAAAACTCTTGATTTAATAATTATCTTGAATTAGACTATTAATTTAATTATTAAATCATAAGGGATGATCTAAATCATGAGGATAATTACCATTTATACATTTAAGATATCCTAATCCCTTAATTATCTCTATAGATTTCGAAAATAAGGATAGGATAATGCAAAATCTATAATTACCATATTTAACAATTAGAGGATAATTACAAGATATAGGATAATCTAAATCCCTAAAATTTAGGATCTTATCTTGGGGAGGAGGCTAATTTCGAAAATCAAGGGATTAAAACAAACCCTAGATTTCGAAATTTAAGGGTTTAAGAAAATATTTTGAAGATCTTATTCAAACTCTTGCAAATTAGGGTTTGCAAACCCTAATCTCGAAAAAAACCCTTAGCCTCCTAGGGTTTATTGACAATAAACCCTAATATGTCAAGTTCATACAATTGAATTTTTTATACATATCAAGCATCAATACAATAGAAACCAGTCTAGGCTCTGATACCACTGATGGGTTTTAGTCATAAGACATCCTATGTGCTCATACAAACCCTAATGCTTGGATCTAGGTTTCTCTATTGTACATGCTTGTTATCCAAGACTATAAACCCTAATTCTAGCATATGGAATTCGATATTAACATATAATTAGGTTTATGATATTACCTTGATTGTTATGTAGCAATAACAATCCCAATTCTTCCTTGAATTGACTTTGGAAGGCTTAGAGTCACAAGTGTCACTCCTCTAATGGCTTACAAACACCATAAGCAAGTGGAGAAGGTATAAAGAGAGATGAGAGAGGTAGAAATTCGTCCTTAGATGCTCTAGGGATCAAGTGCACGAAATCCTAAGGCCTTAGGGGTCTTTATATAGGGTTGGGATTAGGGTTTCAGTCCTTATCCTTATCTAGTTACTTGCCCATCAAGCAACCATAAGATAAGCCTTGAAAATCCCTATCTCTTGGACCTTGGACGATTTTAAGGATATCCTTATCCTTGAATTCGTCCATCCTTTAACAAGGATAACCATTGCCCTATTTTGCAACTATCACATAATTACAATTCAGCCCCTCTAGTTTAATTAATTACATTTGATCACAAAATTAATTCTTAATTAATTATTGACCAATATTAATTAAAAAAAATATGATTTCTCCTTTAATATATTATTCTTATAACATATTAATAAATCATAATAACCTCTCTCTCTAGTTATCTCTCCAATCAAGTTGCTTTGGTGAAGGCAACCCAAAAGGACCATGCACCATCAGGTCAAGTACATACCAAAATAGTTATGGACTTAGACACTAATCCAACAAAGGTTTATAGTCAACTTTTCCCAGTTTCATATCGGTACTTCAAGAGGTTGCAAACTTCCATATGGTTTATGGTATTCGACTTTTGCTTATAGACAAGGGACATACTTTTCAACATATCAACCAATATCAACTTTCATACCCAACCACCAATACTGGGTACACAGATCGTGATACATCTTTGTGCCTCCAAGATGAATAGATAACCATGATTTGTGCGCTTTATCTAGAATAGCCTCTCATAAACCCCCCAAGTCTCAGCAGCCAAATTCGGGTTTTAAAGACTTTGAGATGACAATTGTCTTCAGATAAGAAGTCTACATAACCCACCATATGTTCAAACTTCATGTGTTTTGTATTTAAAGTCTCGTTTTTACACCTACGAAGATCATCGATAAGAGTAGATTGTATAGAGACATAAGTGATAACATAACACATACTAGCAATGTATGCCTTCAGACTTGAGGCATCCGCCACTACAATGGCTTTAACTGGATGGAAAATTACCTCATAGTCATAACCCTTGATCAATTCCATGGCTCTTTGCTGCTATATATTCAAATTTCTTTTAATCAAAGACATATTTCAAACTTTTATGATTCGCAAATAATTGACATTTCATGCCATTAAGATAATGACAGTAAAGTTTCAAAGCAAAGACCACGACCACCAACTCAACACCATGAGTGGGGTAATTCTTCTCGTATTCTTTCAATTGACTAGAACAATATGCGATCATCTTCCTCACTCCATTAACACACAACCCAAGCCTAACTTTGAGGCATCAATATACATAACAAAATCCTCATTTCCTTCCGGTAAGACAAGAATTGGAGCATTGGTTAGACAATCTTTTAAGGTCTGAAAAGTATTCTCTTGAGCGTTAACCCATATAAAATTCATGTCTTTGTGGGTAAGAGTGGTAAGTGGTACAACGATCTTTAAGAAATCTCGTATAAAAACTACAAATCTCAAAGGCATTCTTTAGTTGTTCCCATTTATGAACTGCCTCTATATTGGATGGAGAAACACCATCACTAGATATCATATTCCCAAAGAATTGTACATATATGATACAAATTTGCATTTAGTTATAATAACATACAATATTAGGTATTCTCCTTAAGCATTTAATTTATTGTACCTTACAAAGTGAGAATTTGCATTTCGTACACTTAGCATATGTATATTTTCTTTCCTCATCAACTCCAACATCTCATGAAGATGTGTTACACGATCAACTTCAAAATTAGAGTATACCAAAATATCGCCTGATAAAGAAGATAACCGACTTGTCAAACATAAGGCGACATACTTGGTTCATAATGTCCATGAAAGTTTTTTGAAGCATTTTTCAACACAAGTAACATGATAAAGAACTCATAGTTCGTGTGTCGGGTAGATAAAACTGTCTTTGGTATATCATCTTCACATACCTTGAGTTATGATAATCCGACCTCAAATCAATCTTTGAAAAGTATAACTTTCACCCTACAAATGATCGAACAAGTCATCTATACACGATAATGAATACTTATTAATTATCGTTACATTATACAGTTCGCGATAATTCATACACATACGAAACAATCCATTTTTTTCTTCACAAACAATACCGGAGAACCCTAGGGTGAAGTCGTGTTCGAATAATGCCCTTATCTAACAACTCTTGTATCTAATTCATCGTATCTTTCATCTCGGTCGGTTCAAGACGATAGTGTCTTGGAAATAGGTGCAACACCTAACACTTAATCAATAACATTTAATCAATATGAAATTTTGGTAGTCTAGGAAAGGCAAGTCATCAGGGAAAGCATGTTGGAATTCACATAGTATTTGACACATGTTTCATAGTTTTCTTCACTTCTTTGGTTGCATCTAAAACATATGCCATGAAAGAAAAGCAACCCTTAGTAATATAAAATTATGCTTTAAGCATTGATATTATCTTCAAGTCGCCGATATGTCTTTCCCCGTACATGCGTAAGTAGTCTGCATTCTCAACGGGTACCTGAATCATCAGAACAAATGATATATGCGCGATTCTTTACTAACCAATCCATCCCAATCACAATATCAAAGTCGGGTATATCAATAGGTATCAAATCTACTAAAAAGTCATGATCATCCAATACTAGAATGCAATATCTATATACTCTATCAGATAGCAATGCAACACCATTAACCGTATCAATAATAAATCATTTTGGAAGCATAAAATGCATGAATTCCAAGAAGTGAACATAATGATGAAATACAAAAGAGTTGGTTGCTCTAGAATCAAATAAAATACATGTAGGTCAAGAACTCACAAAGAAAATACTAGTCACGATGTTCAACTCATTTTAGGCCTCCTCAATGGTAATCTAAAAAGCTCGAGCACGTCCCTTGGTTACCACCTCCTTTTGATTCAAGGTACTACCCACCACCGGTCTTTGTACAAGTGCTTTGTTTTTTTTTATCACATTTAATATGTGGGCACTCAAGTTTTCGCCTTGTCGATGACCCAAGACTCCACATAAATAATAAGCACAATCCTTTCATGGGAAACTAGTACGAACAAGGCCCACCTCGCCACAACATAAACATATATGATTAGTCGGTTCGATGTTGCACCGTCCAAAGTGTGGTTTAACACCATTAATATATTAGGTTTTGAATGAAACTCATACAAATTTGGGTCTAGAAGTATCACCTTTTTCTTTTTTCCTTATTCATTCATGTGTCTTGCTTGTTTTGTTCAAGGGTTCGTTGCACAAAAGTTGCGAGTTGTTTCATTCACGTTCACCACACAGGGAGATCATGACATCTCATCCTCACTTAAATTCAGATCGATATTGTTTTCTCCAACATTGGGTTATGTTTGAGTGTGGCTAACAACATCACCACCACCACTGGTGTACACGAGTAAAGAGTATTAAAAACAAGGTTCTAAAAAGCTCTTCGTGGCACGCCATGGCTCCATGGCTTAGGCTATGTTTGACGCACTAGTTGAAAAGCTAGCTGTTAACTTAAAAGCTAGCTGATAACTGAAAAGCTAGCCGATAAAAAATGACGTTTGGTATAACTAGTTGAAATATATAAAATTACATAAAAGGACACTTAAGAGTATGTTTTTCTATAATTAATTAAGGGGTATATTTGATTTTTTTGAAAAAGCACATAAAAACGAGTCTAAGTAGCTTTCCAAAAAGCTATAAACTACTTTTTGGCTTGTCAAACACGACAATATAACCAAAGGCCTTTGGCCTAGCGGTAAGGAGTGACTTTTTCAAATGAGAGGTCATGGGTTCAGGTCTCACTAGGAGACATAGATGGTGTTTAGGATTAGATTAGGAGTATAATAGTTTTCCGTTTCAAAAAAAAAACACGACAATATAAAAAAGCTCGAAAAATAAGCTAGATTATCAGCTGGCTGTGGCACGCCAAACACAACCTTATACTCCACACCAAGCTTTAACAAAATTCCGCCTTAAGTCACACACACAAACACACACACACACACACACACACACATATATATATATAAATGAATAATAGTAGAATATATATATATATATATATATATATATATATATATATATATATATATAGAATTATTAATTATATACAAAATTGTCGCCTTAAGTCATGCCTTACAAACGACATGACTCTCCACGACCCGTAAAAGTCTGAAGCTTGACATTGCCACCAAATCACCACATAACGATATTTAGAACCTTGATTAAAACATATCCTATTCACAATCACCTACCAAAACCTAGGTATCCCCAAAAGGTCCATATCCCGTATAAGTACTCACTTAGTTACTATATAACATAAATGTCTAGGTTTAAGTCTAGATACCATCATTGATACCTAGTTCACTTAAACCACTACTCTAACCAATACTCAAAACCATATTTATAACACCATGGTTACCAAACTATCATTACCGAAAAACATTAACTTAATCCATTTCGTAAACCCCAAAATACAGGATATCAAATTTAAGTACAAAAATCTCGACCTTATAACCAAGAAGATGTAGTTAAAAGTCTTCATGGACATAATCTACCAGAAAAAGACATATATAACCACAAGATAAAAACCCCAATATATATATATATATATATATATATACACACACACACACACATCGACTTGAACTTGATCTACCATCACCGAACTATCAAAGCTTCTCTTTATCTTTTGGTGTGTGTGTGTGTGTATATATATATATATACACACACACACACACACACACCAAAAGATCGACTTGAACTTGATCTACCATCACCGAACAATCAAAGCTTCTCTTTATCTTTAACAACCTTTTATGAAAAAATGTTAACCACTAAAAGGATAAACTAAAAACTTAGTGAGTTCATATGGAATTAAGTGGAAACTACACATTATATATACACATACAAAAGTCAACAACGATACAATCATACAAAATACTTTTCAATATGTATTCAAAAAAATAAAATTGGTACTATGTGGTAACTGTCATATACCGAATGTATCACCCGTGTCCATGGACTATCAACCTTGGTATCACAAATGTCTCCCTCAACTTCCAGGGCTGTCGACAATGGCATCATGCTAGTCTCACGGCCAGGGCTGTTGACCATAACACACCTGAGTGCCTTACCCGAAGTCCCCCTCCATTATTACTCTTGGGTTTTCACCTGTGTGCTCATATGAGAATTTTCTACAATTTTTAATAAACATATATTATAACTTCTTCCATAAATAAGGCGATTTTATTTTAATTTATTTATTTTTATTTAGGCACTATATTTTACTCATCTATACCCATAGAGCACTACAATTTGTTTTCTTGACATTTACAAACTCTATCACCTTGCATTTACTTATTCTAAGGCGTTCCAACCTTTACTTCACTATTCCAACCATTTAAACAAGTTTTGGGCTCCTTTACCCCATAAACCATATATTTAACTATGTTTTTAAGCATTTAAACATTACTACATGTAACACATAATTTATAGGCTATTTAAGTTGATATAAAATTTGTATGTTGCACTTTCTACTTGGGAAAATTGGGACACAATTACTATGGCAAAATGATCATAGATTGTTCAATGGTTGTATACTTGGTTGATCTTAAAAAAAAACACAAATGTGGTCTGCATATGATCATAGATTGTATACTTGGTCGTTCTTTAAAAAAAAACTCATTTGAAAATAGATAGACTTGAATGATCATATTAAACTTTCCAAAATCATTTGTATCATGGTATTTTATTCATATCATATCATAGGAAACATTCCCCATGATTTATTGTTCAATATTATGCATCGATGTCATTATCACATATAACCTATTATGCAGGTTACACATCCTCGTCCTATTGGAATTTTGAATACCAATAAAGATTGTCTCGAATTTGTTCATGTATTTTTTTTAAATAATGACAACAATATTGGAACATAAATAATTAATATTTTTAGTGGTAACAACAATATTGGAAAAAAAACCAACTTTGCATGGAGATGTCTGAATAAAGACGAAGTATAGAGTAACTAAGGTCAACAAAGGTTTAGAATGTGAAAAAGGATTTATAAAATTAACATAACTGAATATATTATGTTTCAAACTTATATATTATTAGTCTTATTTCCAAACTAATCAAGTCTATAATAGTTTTAGCAGTAAGGAACACATTATCGGAAAAACCCTCCTAGGCGTGTGTAGGAAAGTCATCGATACTTCCTACAAAATACTTTTCTCGGAATGTTCCACGAAAAATCCTTGGAAAGGTTTTCCTAAGAGGGTTTTTCCGAAGAAATAAAATCCTTCGGAAATCGATAGGAAAAGACTATTTCTAAGACATTTTCTAGGAACCCCCGCCTTTTATTGAAGTGTGGTAGGTGGATTTTGTAAAACAATAGTACAAAAGATGTTACCAAATAATAGTCATCCTGAAATTTTCACAATTTACTCATTTAAATCCTAAATATAGTTTTGTTTTATATTGTTGTAATTGCATGAGGTACGCAAAATAGACCCTTACGGGATGCAATTAAAATGTGGGATTTAATCAATACAGAAGAGGATTAAGATGAAGACATATATTGTATCCTTATACAATATTAGATTTTTTTTTTATCTTTTAGTATTTCCTAATAAAATAAAATAAATATCTATTTGATTGAAAACTATTTAATTACCTTACAAAAAAAAGTTTTAATAAGTCATGACTCGTGAGCGAATAACCAAAGAGTGATAAACGAGGTTAAGAACTGGTTATAGCTATTATATCTTTTTGGGACTAGACCCCATAACCTGTTACTATACATCAAACCCATAACCTGTTACGATACATTAGACCTCGTCCCCTAGGCCCGGACTGTAACGCCCGCATATTCGGGCTAGTTAATTTAGAGATAATAAGCGTTAAAAATGACTTTTTGATCGAAGATTATTTAGGATAAAAAATCTTAACCAAAGTTATAGTATATGTCACAAAGATTCCGTACATATAAAGAACGCTGAAATCTGACTTATAACGAAGAAGTTACGACCCATTGAAGTTTCACAATTAAACCGGCACGGCTATGCGTAATGTAAAAATTGAATTTTTGATAAATTACTTTTTAACCTTAGTAATATAAACTAAAGTCATAATATTCATTAAACCGAGAGTGTGCATATAGAGAACTTCCAAATCTGACTTCATAATAGAAAGTTATGATTTTTCGAAGTTTCAGCGTAGCAATATAGAACTCAGAAATTGAATTTTAGATCGGTCAATTTTTAGCCAAAATGATCTAAATGAGAATTGAATATATCATTAATAGGATTTCAATGATAAAAAGATAGTCGATTACAAAGTCTGTATGTAGAAGTTATGAATTTTACACGGTCGTTAACGATGTAATCTTCTTAGACTATTAAATTTAAAATCCGTTGAGAATTAGCCAATGGGGTCAAAACGAAAGTTGTAGATCTTGTCAATACCTACGTGTGGAAATAAAGAGCATCAAAAAACAGAGCTAGTATACGAAAGTTAAGAATTTTTTAAGATTGGCTGTTTTACCTGCGTCCTGTGCCACGTGTCAGCACCAGGGCAGCCTATAAAGAATGTTGAAAATGGAGCTTACATGTCTCACGACATGAAAGGCCCCTGGGCAACCTATAAATAGAGTCGAATTTCACTCATTTCATCATACCTTTCCATTCCATTCTCTCCCAAACCCCCAAGGTCCCAAGGCCTCTAGCACTTCCTAGGTGTTAGTAGCGAAGCTTCGGAGTGTCAGAAAGCTTTGAGAAGTAGAGCTTTTGGCTTAAAAGCTTTGCCCGTGCAAAGTCCGGTTTCTCGCTAAACCACCTGTTAGTTAAGTTAACCTTACCGTACTTTAAGTATAGCTTATGTTCAAGTTCATTATCGTTATTATGAACCTATAAAAAAGATTTATCAGCGATTCCAAGTTGTTATACTAATTGATCTACTTACGAGAGAGGTGTCTATAAGGTCACGTTGGCTTGGTTGTTGGATTTCAGAAAGGCTATACGCCGAAATGATGCTGCTTCCCAAGTAGGCTACCGGGCCGATCCTTACTTGATAGATCTTGAAGTAGACTTTGAATTAATGATGAATTTAGACTAATAATCAGTTGCAATAAATATTAGACTAAGAATTAGTGATAATAATACTAAGTTACATCGAAGGAAAAGACAGTTGCTTGAAGTGAAGCGCTGCCCGAGTTTCGAGTAATCACTTTAACAAGTGAATGCATAGTTACTTTCATCTTACACATATATGAAGTATTTAATATTAATACATGCTATATGTGCTTATTATCAGTGTTCCTGATATCTATGCTAGATGAATGATTTATACATGTTTTACTTGATTTAAACTGTATATGTATTCTTTTTACCTATACATATATTGGGTAAAGATGGGTAGATGAAAGTTGACATAAAAGATGAGAGATGAGAGATGATATAGATGATGAGAGATGAAAGATGAAATAGATGACAAGAAGCCTCGACTTTAAAGATGATGTCATCTAGCAGAGTATAGATGACAACCACAGACTATTCTGGACAGTCCAGTGGAACACTTGCAGGCTCGCAACCTGTAGGTGTTTTTGAACTAAGTGTTTACCAGAAGTACTCTAAAAACCCATTGACATGTATTGTGTGTGAACTACCTAAAATAATACTGTTAATAAAGGAGATAAACCCTGGAAACTATGGACTTAATGCCTATTAGATAAACACTGGCAGCTATGGCCTTAGTGCCTTATAGATGAACATTGACAGCTGTGGACTTAGTGTCTGTTAGATAAACCTTGGCAGCGATGGACTTCATGCCTATTCCTTAGGACAAATCCTTAAGAACAAACATAAAAGAGTGTAACATCTGGAAATTTATAAGGTATATTTTATTAATCGGTTAAATTATATAATTTTTGTTTTAGGCTTTGGTAGATTTGGACTTGGCATGTGGCTTAGTCGAGGTCGTACACTGGACGTAGTCAGTTCAAATAGGAGGCAGAGGCATGCACATACGCGGGGCGTACAAAGAGGTACGCGCGACGTACGTGCTCAGACCTAAAACCCTAATTTATTAGGGTTCAAACCCTATATAATGTCATTAAGTCCCAAGTGTTAGTCTCTCTATCAACCCCTATTGTCTAGAAACCCTAATATCGAACCCTATAGCATATTGGTATATTATTGACCTTTTGAAGTGTATTTTGGTAGTTTGGTGCTTTTGATAGAAGAAGGAGTTGGTGAAGAAGCTTTGTTGGAGCTTGGGCTTGTAGATCCAGAGGTTTGGCATCTTACTCAGTTGTAAAAAGGTATAAAGTCTCAATCTTGGCATTTGAATGCTTATATCTCCTTATGTTATGGTTTATGTCTCCTTAGTCCCCAAACTTAGGTCTTGGAGTGTATGGTTACTGTAGAACATTGAACTGTCCCTTCTGATGTATTTGTAAGTCTAGAATCATAAAAATGGAGCATTGGACATTAGTTCTCTTTCATGTATGAGTTATTGCATCTTTAGGGATTAAGAAGTTACATTTTTGGTGTAAAAGCTATTTATGACCATGCAAAACCATAAAGTTGGAAACTTTATGGTTAGCGACACAATTTAAGGCATATATCTGGTTTTGGATGTGGAAGCTTAAAGGATTAAGTCACGAATTAAAAAGTTGGTCCAATCGGGGTACGCCGGGCGTACTCCTGAGTACACGGCGCGTACTCGATGAAGTTCCCGATTTCCGTTTAGCTGTACGCGGGGTGTACTCAGCCTGTTGATCATTGCTGACCTTTGACCACTTCTGACCGTTGACATTTTCAAAAAATGGGTTTTGGTCAGTTGTTTAGACTAGGAAGGGCATTTTGGTCATTTGACCACGTTAGGATTTCCCTTGGAGCTTATGGGCCTTAGGGCCCATTAGTTGGTACTTGTTGGGCCTTAGTAAGCATAATGGATTTGGGCCTTCCTTTTGGGGTGCCGACCTACTCGTGTCAGGCCATTCTGGGGTGCTGACCTACCCGTCGGTCCTAACAACCGACCCTCGGGGACTATTCCACCCCCTACTGCTACTATCACATATATCATAACATAAACATATTATCGGACATATCTGGGGTGTCCGAACTACCCTTCGGTCCTAACAACCGAACTGGGGGACTATTCCCCTCCTACTACCACTATCACATATAACATATCATGCCAGCATATAAACATATCATCACATACTATCAGACATATCTGGGGTGTCTGACCTACCCTTCGGTCCTAACAACCGAACTGTACTACTATCACATATAACATATCATGCTAGCATATAACATATCAGGTAGTAGCAAAACTAGATGATATCACAAAGACAATCATCTAACATACAACTCCTACTGGTGGGCCGACATTGTGGTCGTAGACCCACCGCTACTGGCAGGCAACTCACCTGCACTGCTGGAGTTCTTGCTGATACCCTTCTGACTGCTATCAGACACTCTCAAACTGCTGCTCCAAAAACTCCCCGATCTACTAATACCAAATATAACACTTAGTCTAATTGTCCTCCAAAATTCAACTAAGTCAACTCTGTCAAAGTTAAAGTCCTGGTCAAAGTCAACCCTCCAGACTGACTCTACTCGCCGAGTCAGCCCGTTGACTCGTCGAGTCCTTATATTCTGAAACTCTCATAATGCGACTCAACTCGCCGAGTCACCCCAAGACTCGTCGAGTTCAACGATCTCTGAGTCCCATCCTGCTCAACTCACCGAGTCACCTTCTACTCACTGATTCGAGGCTTAACCAGAAAAGGTTTGAGGTTCTGCGACCAGACTCGCCGAGTCCAAGGCAATCTTCAACAGACTTGCCGAGTTGTTCTTCCAACTTGCCGAGTTCATGCTCATGTTCGTACAACTCGCCGAGTACACCCATGTGACTCGCCGAGTCTCTTCAGTTCTTAATCCATACAGTGGCTTTTCGAGCCATGCAGGGGCTCAAATCCATAGATCCATTCCTCTAGAGCCTAACCCCCACGTAAAGTGGCAAAATTTACGTGTAACCAAGGAGTTATAGGCTTAGAACACTCTAGGGCTAGAGTTTGTAACAAAGGGCCTTCACCAACAACTTATTGGCCTAAACTTTATGACTTTCTGGGTTATTACCAACCTAGATCTGAGGTAGCAACCTCCGATCTACTCCAAACTCGAAATAGATCTCATCCATACTCAAAATGATCAAAACTCAAACATAAGATAGATCTAGATATACATAAGCCCAAACAACAGACTATTACCTCAAATGAAAGCTCCAACTGAAGTAAATCCCGGATCTACACCACTCCTTTGTAGCAAAGCCCTTGATCTTCAAGCCCCTCTCTAAGACTCTCTCCTCCAAGGCTCTATTCTCTCAAATAATGAAGGCTCACTCAATTCTAGGGTTTCTGGAACTCAAAAGGGGAGTAAAGAGGCTGAGGGTGGGTTATAATGTGCTTTATATAGGGCACAACCTCTAGGATTAGGGTTTTTCTCTCCCAGACCAGACTCGCCGAGTCCACTCGCTGACTCGCCGAGTCGGTCACTTACTCAATGACCCGAATCCCGCTCCGACTCGTCGATTTCCTCCCTGGACTCGCCGAGTTGACTCTTGATTTAGAGCTTTACCTTTCTTTTCTTGGTCTTCCTGATTATGGGTGTTACAACTCTCCCCCACTTACACTAGACTTCGTCCTCGAAGTCCACCACGGCCAAACATTTCATAAACCACTTACTGCTTACCACTAGCCATGCACTTAACTTATCCGATTGAAATTCTTGAAACTGTCTTATCCCGACTAACCTGATCATTACCATCATCCAGTGCACCACTTATACCTAACCGGAAAATCTCATCAGCACTCACAGTGCACCTACTGCTGATACACAAGGAGTTTACCCCTTTTACCCTGCATCACCACTAACCTTTCCAAGGCAACTTTCCACAAGCAAGAAACCCTTCCAAGATCATTCAATCCCCTACTGAGCTGCAATTCCGGCCACTCCCAATGCTGGCCATCGAACCGTTATTCACGAAATAATTCCACCTGTGATGCTCCAGTACTGAAATCTCCATTCCGTGCTAGAATTCAAACAATCCAATCGAGAAACTGATCCCTCTCTGCTATGGTCAAAACTCAACTAGAACTATGAAACCGCTATGAGATTACCTGATTCCGTGGTGAGCAACTTAGCATCACCCGCCCACTTGAACGACATGGTCGCCTCTAAAAGCATACCCAACTCAAAAACGGATACCAACCATAACACTGAAACTATATGAAACACTGAATTGCCTGGAGCACTGAACTGCCTAAAACACCGAACTGCCTGAAACACTGAACTGCTTGAAACACTAAACTTCCCAAAATATCTCGAGACCTTCCTGGTCTCCAATCATTCGTCGGTTATTTGTAACACCGAGTCCCAACTCAACTGTGGAGCCCAAGGACTCCTTACTTAGTCGCTCCCACGACTTCTGAACGAAATCTTTCTCTGGAACTAGTTTCCACTAGTTATCCTGTCACTGTGGCTCTAACAACCTCCCGATCCAACCGATCGGGTCCATACATCGAATCCTAACATCATCAAATCCAAGACTAAAAGTGATTGCTACCTAACCAATGGTAGCCTTACATCACAAACGCCCTTAAGCAGTCCATTACTTCCCTGATCTCATAATTGTAGTGGCGTTCCTACAGTCTTATCACTTGCTCAACCAGATCTAATCCATCTGGGTAATACCGAAATCCAATATGTGGATTTCCATATCCTCACTGCTGCACCCGAATTGGTGGGTACTATTGTTCCTTCCACGTCCTAACAACGCCCTCACACTATCTACTAACATAGTGAATGCTACGGCTACACCCGCATACTTACAACACTCTATCACTATCTTGCTGCTAGTGAATGCTACGGCTACACCCGTAGACTTACAACACTCTGATACTATCTGGCAACCTGGTGAATGCTACGGCTACACCCGCAGACTCACAACACCCTAACACTATCTGCCAACCTGGTGAATGCTACGGCTACACCCGTAGACTTATAACACCCTAACACTATCTGCCAACCAGGTGAATGCTACGGCTACACCCGCAGACCTACAACACCTTCCATACTATCTGACCACTAGTGAATGCTACAGCTACCCCCGTAGGCTTACAACACTTTCCATACTATCTAACTACTAGTGAATGCTATGGCTACCCCCGTAGTCTTACAAGACTTTACATACTGGGTCGAACACTCACTCGACCTAACACACAACTAAACTTGAGTGCTAACCAGAAATCTAACCTGGTTCCTAAAACCTACTATCACGTGACCCCATTGTATCAGTACCGTACCCATGTCTGTGATCAAAGCGTCACAGTAAACCATGAAATCATCTACGCCCTCTTGCAGAGTGAGAATCAGTGCCTGGCATAACCACCATATGGGGGTCTCGAAGGCTGTCTACTGCTCAGGCCCCCAACAAAAGGTCACCGACTTCTTAGTCAGTCAGGTCAAAGGAACCTCAATCTCGGAGAAGTCCCGTAATAATATCCAGTAATAACCCGCTATACCCAGGAAATTCCGAATCTCAGATGGAGACCTCGGAATCTCCCACTGCATCACGGCCTCTATCTTGGCCGAAAGAACTAGAATACCCTTCTGGTTGACAAGGTGGCCAAGAGATTGCACCTTGCGCCACCAGAAATCACAGTCGGAGAACTTTATAAAAAGTCTCTCCCCCACTTAGATTCGACTAAGTCTTCACATTACATGAGAACTGAAGGATTTCCAATCCTCCTCGCTTTCTAATACCCCATTGATGACAACCTGTTCCTGCCAATGCTAGCGTTTAATCATCGATTAAACCTTGAGATCTCGCATCCTCAGAAGTCTCGATGAGTACTCTTGAAATCTGATCCAATCTGACATCTCAATCCATCTAACATGCTGTCAATTGAAGACCTTAATCTTCACTCTAGCTGACGAATCCTCGTTCCCACTCCCAATCTTGCAGTACCACTGAACTCTAACCGAACACAGTCCATGCGAAAACACAATTCTCTTAAACATCCAATGACCAACCACTTATACATCTAACACCCGTGACTGACACTACCATCTTCCTGTCACCAGTTCTGTCCTAACAACGGTAGTGCCTTGCACTCCAAAGTTCATCCATAAAAAATTACCAACCATACCAGAACAATGGTAGAATCCCTGAACATCGACCTGACTGGAGAACTATCACTCCAACCCTGACCGAGTATCCTCTAATTAATACTCCTGCATAGATCCCGACAAGGACCCGAAATGATAACGGTACGCGTGGAACCCACTCTGCAAGATGTGTCCCTCTTTGGGTTCATCAAGGACCTTTCGGCATGCAGGATGGCATTTATGATCCTTGGTAACCCTAAACACTAGCAGAAAAACCGACCCGAGATCTATCTTATCCAAACTCACTTATAACTCCAACGCGATATGTATCCCTAACATCCATCTAATAGCAATAGAAGATGACATACCCGCAACATCTGGAGGAATACTAATCACCTTCTGCTGACATGACCAACCCCACTACCCTGTAGTAGCCTAAACCTCGGAGTGACAAACTCCCTTGTACACTGTCCTGTATGTGCTGCACTGACTCTGGCCCTGCTGGCCCTTCACCTGATGATCAGAAATCATAGGTCTCTTCCCGAGACCCTTACTATACGCACTTGGCACACACCTCTCTTTCCAGGATGCTCCCAAATCGATCCAGCATCTGCAACTCTTGAAAATCATATCCTTCTGGGTCTGACACCCTGTCACGCGCACTAGCTCGCTTGCCAATGGCTAAGCTGCAACAACTGGAACATCCTCTGTCCCCAAATTGGGTCACAAACTCTTCCCTGAAGCTTCTTAGATTCTCCAAGACTCTCGCTGATTCGAGTATGGATCCTGTGCTTTCAGTAGTACGAGCCCAATACTACCTTCCACACCTATCCATACTTTCCTCAGCAATCCTCTCGGATCTTCCAAGTCACTTCCTCAATTGGTACACCAAGTCTAACTAAGCCTCACTACTAACTCACTGAAATATATCCTAGGTTTCCCTAGGTTCCTGAACTCACCCAATCCTCAGCTGCTGAAAGATTCCCAGTAATGTCAACTAGCTACCTCATGAATATAGCCACATGCAACAGAGATCAGATAATCCTTCAAGTAACAGACTCATCCCTATAACGGTTAGACTCAAACGAGAGCTGTGTAATAGGGTCAAATCTATCATTCTGAGATTATCCAGCCTGTGCCACATGTGACTTAGCATATTCACTTAATAGCTAACTCACATTACTAAGAGTCCACAAAGCACAAAGCAAATAGCATTCAGACAATGGAAAATCTAACCATCATATACCAATCAAATCATTCAATCTTCTAATCAGGAATCTGTACATGAAATTCAAAGGCTCATACAATTAGGCATAACCTAAACAGGCTATCCTATCACTAACTGATCAGTACTAGCATGCAAGTCTACAAGCACATACAATAGGCATATAAGGCATCCTCCTAGATCCTCAACCCTAACCTAGCATGCAGTTCTCATAACCATATCATATCATAAAATATCATAACATGTATGGGTATCTTGGGGAAAACTTACTTGAGCTCGGCTGATTGCATGCATCACACACCTTATTCTTTTCAAAGTCATTTTCTCTTTTCAAACTTCTTTTTATAAAATGATTTTACTTTTGAAAATTTTCATACCAAGTCCTTAATTTGAGTTCATACACACCCGTGAGTGTGCCCGAATCCCTCAAACCAAGGCTCCGATACCAACTTGTAACATCCCAAAAATACAAGCCAAAAATTTCATTTTTAAGTACGTCATTATAAAACCAACAGTGTAATAAAATATTTGTAATGTCATGTCATGTCAAAACCAAAGTAGGAATAATCAAACATGTTATCATAAAACAATATCAGAGTGTAATCCCAAAGATCACATGTGCGGAAAACCATAGTGTGATGCGTTGCGATCAAGCCGACTCCTTTCCTTTGAAAATGAAGTACCTGAAACCAAAACTGAAAACCGTAAGCACGAAGCTTAGTGCATTACCCCATCATATCACATACCATACAATCACATAACATACATACTGCCGAGCAATTATGGGGTGCCCGACCTACCTGGTACGGCCATTATGGGGTGCCGACCTACTCGTGTCAGGCCATTCTGGGGTGCTGACCTACCCGTCGGTCCTAACAACCGACCCTCGGGGACTATTCCACCTCTACTGCTACTATCACATATATCATAACATAAACATATTATCGGACATATCTGGGTGTCCGAACTACCCTTCGGTCCTAACAACCAAACTGGGGGACTATTCCCCTCCTACTACCACTATCACATATAACATATCATGCCAGCATATAAACATATCATCACATAATGTCAGACATATCTGGGGTGTCTGACCTACCCTTCGGTCTTAACAACCGAACTGTACTACTATCACATATAACATATCATGCCAGCATATAACATATCAGGTAGTAGCAAACCTAGATGATATCACAAAGACAATCATCTAACATACAACTCCTACTGGTGGGCCGACATTGTGGCCGTAGACCCACCGCTACTGGAAGGCAACTCACCTGCACTGCTGGAGTTCTTGCTGATACCCTTCTGACTGCTATCAGACACTCTCGAACTGCTGCTCCAAAAACTCCCCGATCTACTAATACCAAATATAACACTTAGTCTAATTGTCCTCCAAAAGTCAACTAAGTCAACTCTGTCAAAGTCAAAGTCCTGGTCAAAATCAACCCTCCAGACTGACTCTATTCGCCGAGTCAGCCCGTTGACTAGTCGAGTCCTTATATTCTGAAACTCTCATAATGCGACTCAACTCGCCGAGTCACCCCAAGACTTGTCGAGTTCAATGATCTCTGAGTCCCATCCTGCTCAACTCACCGAGTCACCTTCTGACTCACTGATTCGAGGCTTAACCAGAAAAGGTTTGAGGTTCTGCGACCAGACTCGCCGAGTCCAAGGCAATCTTCAACAGACTCGCCAAGTTATTCTTCCAACTCGCCGAGTTCATGCTCATGTTCGTACAACTCGCCGAGTACACCCATGTGACTCGCCGAGTCTCTTCAGTTCTTAATCCATACAGTGGCTTTTCGAGCCATGTAGGGGCTCAAATCCATAGATCCATTCCTCTAGAGCCTAACCCCCACGTAAAGTGGCAAAATTTACGTGTAACCAAGGAGTTATAGGCTTAGAACACTCTAGGGCTAGAGTTTGTAACAAAGGGCCTTCACCAACAACTTATTGGCCTAAACTTTATGACTTTCTGGGTTATTACCAACCTAGATCTGAGGTAGCAACCTCAGATCTACTCCAAACTCGAAATAGATCTCATCCATACTCAAAATGATCAAAACTCAAACATAAGATAGATCTAGATATACATAAGCCCAAACAACAGACTATTACCTCAAATGAAAGCTCCAACTGAAGTAAATCCCGGATCTACACCACTCCTTTGTAGCAAAGCCCTTGATCTTCAAGCCCCTCTCCAAGACTCTCTCCTCCAAGGCTCTATTCTCTCAAATAATGAAGGCTCACTCAATTCTAGGGTTTCTGGAACTCAAAAGGGGAGTAAAGAGGCTGAGGGTGGGTTATAATGTGCTTTATATAGGTCACAACCTCTGGGATTAGGGTTTTTCTCGCCCATACCAGACTCGCCGAGTCCACTCACTGACTCGCCAAGTCGGTCACTTACTCAATGACCCGGATCCCGCTCCGACTCGTCGAGTTCCTCCCTGGACTCGACGAGTTGACTCTTGATTTAGAGCTTTACCTTTCTTTTCTTGGTCTTCCTGATTATGGGTGTTACATTTTGGGACGTTTCAAAGAGTACCTACCGACAAGTATCATGGAGGATTCCTTGAAGTAGTACTGTCAACATAAATGATCTTTAGGGTAAATCCTTAAGAATAAAGAAGATAATGAGGATGTGAAATTGGGTTAATTGTTTGATAATTAAACATAATAATTATATTATTATGGGTTGAAAACCCTGTGTACTATGAGGTTTCCTAACCTGACCCATTCAGTTTATTGTATCACAGGTAGCGATATTAAAGATACATTATGCTGAGAGATTCAAGGAGTATTATGCCACTAATTTAATTATTGTAAGACTTATAATATTTCGTTATGCTTATGTATCTGTATTGAGGATGACATCCCAATGTTCTAATATAAATAAAATACATTTTTCGGAAATGCTTTGAATATCATTATTATGTTTTCTGGGAACAAATTCCACAATATTATTCCTCAAAGATGATACTTTGATTTTAAATAAGAATAAACAAATCAGTTTTTTCTGGCCGTGAAATTGGAGATGTCACAAGGACCAACTATAATCGATTGAGGGCCCAATTTGTGCACCTCCAACTAGTCCATCAACCGGTTGGACTTCATAATGTTAATGTTATAACTTTTGTAATCAGGAGACCCTCAATGCTGTTGAAAAAAAAATAGACCCTCCATAACTAGTCTCTATCCCATTTTAACCAGTTTATTTAAACCATGAGATGAAATTCTTTATTCATATGACTTGATTTATTGCGGTTTGACACCCATAAGCAAGTTTAGTGTATGGATATAAGAATATTAAAAGCATTTATCGTCTTAAAAATAAGTTTTCGATAAATTATTTCATACTTTGGTGCCAAATAAGCAAATCCAATTTTTTTCCCCATTTTGACACCGGTTAACCACTAGTAATCATATTTACAAAAAAAGTTGTTTAAATAAGCAAATCCCAAACACCATTTAATTTACCTTTTAAGTAAAATCAATAATACATAAGTTGCACCATCCAAAGTGTGGTTTAGCACCACTAATATATTAGGTTTTGAATGAAACTCATACAAATTTGAGTCTTGAAGTATCACCTATTTCTTTTTTCCTTACTCATTCATGTGTCTTGCTTGTTTTGTTCAAAGGTTTGTTGCACAAAAGTTGTGAGTTGTTTCATTACCGTTCACCACGGGGAGAATGTGGCATCTCATCCTCACTTAAATTCAGATCGATATTGTTTTCTCCAACATTGGGTTTTGTTTGAGTGTGGCTAACAACATCATCGCCACCAATTTTTTTGAATGGTGTACACGAGTAAAGAGTATTAAAACCAAGGTTCTAAAAAGCTCTTCATGGCACACCATGGCTCCAGGGCTTGTACTCCACATCGAGCTTTAATAAAATTCTGCCTTAATTCATACACACACACACACACACACACACATATATATATATATATATATATATATATATATAAATGTATGATAATAGAAAATATATATAGAATTATTAATTATATACAAAATTTCCACCTTAAGTCATGCCTTACAAACGACGTGATTTTCCATGACTCGTAAAAGATTGAGGCTTGACATTGCCGCCAAATCACTACATAATGTTATTTAGAACCTTGATTAAAACACATCCTATTCACAATCACCTATCTAAACCTAGGTATCCCCTAAAGGTCCATATCCCGTATAAGTACTCACTTAGTTACTATATAACATCAATGTCAAGGTTTAAGTCTAGATACCATCATTGATACCTAGTTCTCTTAAACCACTACTCAAAACCATATTTATAACACCCCCGGTTACCAAACTATCATAACTGAATAAACATTAACTTAATCCATTTCATAAACCCCAAAATACAGGATATCAAATTTAAGCACAAAAACCTCGACCGTATAACTAAGAAGATGTTGTTCAAAGTCTTCATGGACATAATCTACTAGAAAAAGACATACATAAACACAAGCAAAAACCCCAAAATCTCTCTCTCTCTCTCTCTCTCTCTCTATATATATATATATATATATATACACACACACACACACACACACACCAAAAGATCGACTTGAACTTGATCTACCATCACCAAACTATCAAACCTTCTCTTTATCTTAACAACCTTTTATGAACAAATTTTAACCACTAAAAGGTTAAGCTAAAAACTTAGTGACTTCATAGTGGAAAGTATAAAATATATATACACATACAAAAGTCAACAACGATGCAATCATACAAAATACTTTTCGAAATGAATAAAAAAAATTGGTTCTATATGGGAACTGTCATATACCGAATGTATCACCCGTGCCCACGGGCTGTCAACCTTGGTGTCACAAATGTCACACCCTGCTTCCAGGGCTGTCGACAATGGCATCATGCTAGTCTCACGGCCAAGGCTGTTGACCATAACACACCTGAGTGCCTCACCCGAAGTCCCCCTCCATTATTACTCTTGGGGTTTCATATCTGTGCTCATATGAGAATTTTCTACGATTTTTAATAAGCATATACTATAAATTTTTTCCATAAACATGGCAATTTTATTTTATTTTATTTATTTTTATTTGGGCACTATATTTTACTTATCTATGCCCATACAACACTACACTTTGTTTTCTTGACATTTACAAAGTCTATCACCTTGCATTAACTTATTCTAAGGCGTTCCAACCTTTACTTCACTATTCCAACCATTTAAACAAGTTTTGGGCTCCTTTACCACATAAACCATGTATTTTAACTATTATATTTTAACTATGGTTTTAGGCATTTAAACAATACTACATGTAACACATAATTTATAGGCTATTTAAGTTGATACAAAAATTTGTATGTTGCACTTGCTACTTGGGAAAATTGGGACACAATTAGTATGGAAAAATGATCATAGATTCAAGGATTTTATACTTGGTTGATCTTTGTAAGAAACACAAATGTGATGAATATATGATCATAGATTGTATACTTGGTCGTTCTTTAAAAAAACACATTTGAAAATAGTTAGACATGAATGATTATATTAGACTTTCCAAAATAATTTGTATCATGATATTTTATTCATGTCATATCATCATAGGAAACATTCCCCGTGTTTTCTTGTTCAATATTTTGCATCAATGTCATTATCACATATAACCTATTATTATGCAGGTTACACATCCTGGTCCTATTAGAAATTTGAAAACCAGTAAAGATTGTCTCAATTTTGTTCATGGATTTTTTTTAAATAACGACAACAATATTGGAACATAAATAATTAATAATTTTAGTGGTAACAACAATATTGGAAAAAAACCAACTTAGAGTAATGAAGGTTAACAAAGGTTTAGAATTTGAAAATCATACATACTTATAAAGCTAGTATTTTTTCTTGAATCTCATGCATTTGAAACCCCATTTTTTAACTTCCTTTCACCATATTCATTTGAAACTCTCATGACTTTTCAATTTCTTTACAATAATATTATAAATAAGTTAAATAATGTTCTATAAACAAGAAATGGTGTTTTATTACAATGTCTTCATCCCACATCGATGGTGAAAGTAAACAAGAGAATGTTTCCTCTTCTATAAATAGGAAAGGTTGTGAAATGTTTCAAAGGGACCAAACCGTGCGAACTTCCTCATGCCTACCTTTGTAGGATTTTGAAGCTATTATTTGGTGAGATTGTCTATATTGGCAAGTGTCCGGTTAACTTTTAGAATTCCAAAAATGGTTTTGAACCGAATTTTTTCAGGTTTAAACTGTGTTTCAGTTAGAAAAAATTATGTAGTTGGGTATATTGAGTTGAATCGGAGCTGGATCAATTTGGACTGATAAATGAATCATTTTCCTTTCACAACAAACATTTGAAACTCCCATGATTTTTCAAATTATTTCTAATAATATTATAAATAAGTTACATAATTTTATATAAATATAAAAAAAGCATCTACCTAAACCTAAAATTATAACTGTTTGAAAAATCACTTTGATTCAAAAGCACGAAATATATACAAACCAGGTTTCACAAGAAAAAAATATGTATTTTGGTATATTTAGTTGAATCGGTCCGAGTTTGATCTATTTGAATCATAAAAGAAACATTTTCCTTTCACTATATACATTTGAAACTCCCATGATTTCTCAAATTGTTTCCAATGATATTTTAAAAAAGTTACATAATGTTATATAAATATAAAAAAAACATCTACCTAAAAATAAAATTATAATTGTTTGAAAATTCTATTTGATCAAAAGCACGAAATATATACGTAGATTATATTTTATAAATGAATTCTTTTTATAATGAACTTTTGAATCTTCAAAATACATATAAACAAGCTTTCTATATTAAGTACCTAACTGAATTTATGATTTTAGAATTGAATAAAAAGTTATTCAATAAGAACTTACTTTTTTGGATAGCAACTTACGAGATTATAGAAAAATGAAACTATTGAACAATAAAGAAAGGGTAAACAAGAGAAAGGGTGTTTTACTAAATAAGTTGAATAATGTTTTATTAACAAGAAAGCGTGTTTTATTACAAAGTCTTCTTCCCACATCGATGGTGAGACTAAACAAGAGAACGTTTCCTCTTCTATAAATAGGAAAGGTTGTGAATTGTTTCAAAGGTACCAAACCATGAGAACTTCCTTATGCCTACCTTTTTAGGATGTTGAGGGTATTCTTTGGTAAAATTGTCTTTATTGGCAACTGTCCATTTAAGTTTTAGAATCCCAAAAATTGTTTTGAACAAGATTTTTTTAGGTTCAAACAGAGTTTCAGTGGAAAAACCGTTATGTAGTTTGGTATATTGAGTTGAATCGGTCTGAGTTTGATCAATTTGGACCGATAAATGAAACATTTTCCTTTTAACACATACATTTGAAACTCCTATGATTTTTCAAATTGTTTCTAATAATATTATAAATAAGTTACCTAAACATAAAATTATAATTGTTTGAAAAATAAATTTGATTCAAAAACACAAAATATATACAAACCGGGTTTCAATAGAAAAAAAGTTATGTAGTTTGGTATATTAAGCTGAATCGGTCCGCGTTTGATCAATTTGGACCGGTAAATGAAACATTTTCCTTTCACCACATACATTTAAAACTCCCATGATTATTCAAATTGTTTATAATAATATTATTAGCCGTTTACCCGCGCCAAGCTACGGGTACGAATAGTTTTTTCAAAAATTAGTTTCTAGAGACGCTTAATTCTTTTGCGCAAATAGTTTGATGTTTTACATTGTTGATAGTGTCGAGATCTTCAAAACTTATAGGGCACTGACACTAATATGCGATAAAAGTATGTAAATATAGTATCACTCCCCTTCAGTGACATTGGAAGAAACCAAACGACCTCTAATAATAATAATTATAATAAAAATTATGATACAATGCTAGAAATTGGAAAATTAATATCGCGAGTCTCAAAATTCTTGTATTCATTATTGTTGTGTTCACAAAACTTTTCAGTGTTATAAATTATCAAAACTTTTAAATGCTATAAATTAGCTTTTTATTTCTATATTTTATATAAACAATAAACTTATCAATATTTGACAATATTTTACATAACTTCATCAATATTTACCTAGATTTACGAATTACAATAATAATGATAACAATAACACTAATAGTAATAATAAAAACCCAAATTTCTATCATTTAAATACAAAAATACTATTGTAATGGTTTTTACACCAACATAAAGTTCAATAAAAAAAACTTACATGATAACAATTAATTTTTTAACATAAATATGAAAATATTGTTATGGTAGTCACATTTTGAGAATTTATTATTGTACTTGCTACTTATATCAATGTACTAAATTAGAATCTACATATTTGATAAATGAAAGACAACCTAAGTGATCCAAGTTTAAATATCACATAAATTCTTATATGAGTTTATTTTCTTTTACTATGAGGATACCAAAAAAATCTTTTACTATAACGATACCAAAAATCTTTTAGAGGAGCGCTGCAAACAATTAATTTTGATATTGAAAGAATAAGAAAACCAACAATGACGCAATAATAAGGTACATGTAATTAAAATGCTATAACACTAATAGTAATAATAAAAACCCAAATTTCTATCATTTAAATATGAAAAATACAATTATAATTGTTTTTACACCAACATAAAGTTCGATATCTTCAAAATTGAGGTGCCTTTCCATCATTACATGCAAATGATAGTTTGATGCAATAATAAATTTATCAATATTTGACAATATCTTACATAACTTCATCAAAAGTGAGGCATATTATTGTAATGTAAATGATAGTTTGATGCTATTAACTATTTCATCATTACTTGAAAATCTTCAAAATTGAGGTGCCTTTTTATATCATGTGCCAAACAATCTCCATCATGCTTTGTTTGAATGAAAGTATATACTTACCCTAATTTGTGTGGTCTTGAAATCAAATGCACAAGTAAGACGGACAATATAATTATCAATAAAGTATTCTAAAATCAAAATATGAGAAGATAAGTAAAATTGCAGCCATAGAACTTAGATAAATAAATAAATAAATCCACCTTATCAATTTATTTTTGACATTTTTTTAATTTTGAATTATTTTAAAAAATACATGTTATAATAAATAAATAAATGAACCTAAATTGTTATTCTTAGCATTTCAACCCTTCTATAGAAACACTTCATAGATATTATAATTCTAAATAAAAATTGTGATCATTTCCAAAAGTAACACTACCCCTTTGTAGTTCACACATTTATTTTGTTGCAAAAGCAAAAAACCAGTCATTTCGCATCCAAATTGAGAAAGCTGCCTTTTAAATTTATAAATCAAAATTCTCTTTCAAAAGAGACAACATATACAGACAAACCAAATTTAAAGGCAAACATGTCAATGCATAAACATTCAAGTACACATGAAGATTTTAAACTCACAGTTTATACAAATATATTAGTTAAGTTTTATAATGTAACAGTCGTTCAAAACAAATTAGAATCGGTAACTTAAAGTTGTATTAGAGAAACTATCTATTTTATTTGAGAGATAAATACTCATAAAAAGTTTACAAAAAACAAAAAACAAACTCTTTTGTAGAATTCCCACATAACACTTTGTTCCAAGATTTGACCATTTTACCCTTGGGACTGCCCTTACCTGCTATGAGTTTTGGATCTATATGGATATTATCTTTTTGGTGTTGGCTTCAAAGTTTTGCGCATTTGCCATGTACATCCCAACCGCCTTGCTTTTCTTTTCATGTTATGACCTTTTTGCCCCTAACTCTGATAGGAAGGTTAAATGAGCCTAGTTATATTATTTTTCCTCACTAACACATGTTTTTATTTTACACAAATACAAAGTAGTTAAATGGAATATCATTTTAGAAAAAAACCAAATAGATTATGAACAACTAAGAAACTAAATGCACCAGGACCCAAGAATCAATTTAGGAGCCTCATCCTACCATTCAAGCTCCTTTTTATGCACCTTCAATAAAAACAGTAAAATCGACAATTGAAAGGATAAAGTGCTTAATTACTGATTATATCTGATGAATTGCAAAAAATTACAAGCGTATTAGTATAATTTCGTCATTTACCCTTTAACACATGACTTTCCAAATACCATCATGAATGGAATTAAAATGGATTATTCTTGGACATTTTGCTCCTCCTAACCTTCAACAATTCCTTGACCTATACAAATATATAATTCGAAAAGTTACTTGAGTGTTTCTATATCATCTTTCAAAGCCTATGCCTACTAACTTCTTTTATATAGCTGGGAATATACAAAGTTCCACAAAAATTACAAAGAAATGAACACAAAGAAACTTAAATATACCAGGATTGTTGTAGTTTTTGATGTGTTAAAATATTTGTTGTTATGTGACGTCATCCAATATAGGAAATCGCCAATTGGGTTGACAACTTGGAAAAAAACTTTGATACAGTCTTAGAATCCCTAGAAATTAGCATGAAACTCGTCTCAAAATCCTAGAATAATTCGTTGTTTACATAATCCATAAGAAAACAATAGAATACACTTTATTATTCCTCAAGAGGCTGGAAAGTCTACAATTGTAACAATGTTAGTTTCGTCTGCTGTGACCTGAGAACAAATAAAAAAAGGATGAAAACCCCTGAATCTGTGTGTGAATATATATATATATATATATATATATATATATATATATATATATATATATATATATATATATATATATATATATATACTTTGGTGGTTGGTAAGAAACTTATACATTTTAGTAAATTATACAATTTACCTGAATGAAGTTGAATGAAGTTCTGGAGAGAACAAAATTTCATCTTGTTGTAACTCCTCTGTAGTGGAGTCCCTTGGTTCATTTTCCAAGATTTGGATATGAAGATGCCACATAATATCAAATAATCAACCTTTTCTTAAAATTAAAATTTAAGGGAAGCATTTCTTCCCGAAACCAATAATTTGAAAGCATGAATTATGATCTTAACCTAGGAAACATAAAAATTTCAACTTGGGAATCAACATAACAAAAATAAATGGTTTTTAATGTAACATCCCGGAATATCAAGAGTAAAGTTGAAGGGCTAAAAGTGTAATTGGGAAAGGGCAACTTGGCGAGTCCACGAGTGGACTCGGCGAGTAGGGTCGCGACTTTGGTCGCGTGTTAAGTGGCCAACTCGGCGAGTCAGCGGCTGGACTCGGCGAGTTGGTGCTGAGTGGAGAAAACCCTAATTTTGGAGGATGAGCCCTATATAAAGGACATTATACCCTCTCCCCAGCCTCCTTACCCTCCTTTGAAGTCCAGAAAACTCTAGAAACGCGATTGTGAAGGATTTGAGTGCATTTGAGCCTTGGAGAAGAGATTTTGGAGGAGATCTTGGAAAGTTAGGAGGCTTGGAGCAAGGGGATTTGCTAAGATTCGGATTTCCTTGCTGTTAGGGCTTCCTTTTGAGGTATTATCTCGTTCTTGGGCTGCTATTCATCTAGATTCATCATTTTGGGATGTGTGGGAGGTTTAGCTTGTGGTATTTTGAGTTTGAAGGATAGATCTGAGGTTGCTACCTCAGATCTGGAATGGAGAAGGTCTAGAGTGCATTAAAGTCCCTGTTCTTAAGTGTTTGGTGAAGCCATCTTGTCCCAAATCCTAGCCCTAGAGTGTGAAATGCCTAAATCTCTTTGGATTCACGTAAAGTTTGCCACTTTACGTGATGGATGGGTTGTAGGAGGGTAGATCTATGTTTTGGATCAATTGCATGGCCTGGAAGGCTTCTGTATGAGATGGGATCTAGAGGCAATCGGCGAGTCACAATGGTGTACTCGGCGAGTTGCTTGAAGATGGACTGGAACTCGGCGAGTTGGAAGAACAACTCGGCGAGTAGGTCGAAGATAGCCTTAGACTCGACGAGTCTGTTCATGGACTCGGCGAGTCTGGTCATGAGGTCCAAGCTTCTTCTGGTTGAGTTGTGACTCGGTGAGTCGAGTGTGAAAGGACTCAGAGTTGCTGAACTCGGCGAGTGTCGGGGTGACTCAGCGAGGTGAGTCGCGGATGGGGGAAGTTCTGTGTATGTGGACTCGGCGAGTCATTGGCTTGACTCGGCGAGTAGAGTCAATCAGGGGTTAACTTTGACTTTGACCAAGGGTTGACCAGTTGTTTTCCAGGGGTATTTTGGTAATTTTTGGATATTGTTTTGAGTTCAGTGTTTTGGTGGTTGGCCAATGGTGGATATCTTATCAGTGGTCGAAGCAGCTTGGGTTTATATGTTCAGTCGGCAGTTGTGAGGTGAGTTATCCTCACTATATCAACAAGGTCTAAGGCACCAAGGCCGACCCTTTATCGGATTGAGATCCGGGTATTTGTGGTTATGATATGGCTTTAATATGTTTGCATTCTGGTAGTTAGGATGGTATATGTTAGAGACCTGGTTAAGGTCGGTATCCTGTTATGTAGGGTGATGCTATGCTAGTGACCGGTTAGGTCGGTATCTTGGTTAGGATGATGATATGTTATGTGATCTGTTAGATCGGCTTGTTGACTGTGAATTGTATATGATTGTATGTTTATGTGCACATGGTTGTTGAACTGGGGTTGGGTTGAGGCGGGTCCTGCTTTGTGCTGTAGGCCAAGATACCCAGGGCGGACCGGTTGTCCTGAAGGCCCAGCGAGCGGTCCGGATAGGCTGTAGGCCCCAAGAGGGCGGACCAGACGTGCCGAGGCTCGGAGAGTGGACCAGGCCGACTGAAGGCCCGGTGCGGGCGGACTAGTCATACTGTAGACTCAGAGAGTGGACCAGGTGGATTGAAGGCCCGGTGCGGGCGGACCAATCACACTGCAGACTCGATGTATATGGCTAGACTCGGAGGGTGGACCAGGTGGACTGTTGGCCGGTGCGGCGGACCAGTCACACAGTAGACCCGAAGTGCATGGCTGTTCTGTGTTCTGATATGATATGGCATGTTATGCGTGTATGATATATGTGGTTGGTATTTTGGGGGTATCTCACTAAACTTTCGGGCATACAGTTGTGGTTTAATGTTTTTTAGGTTCTTCAGGAGACCGTGGCAAGGCAAAGACGTGATCGTACCGCTCCTCATGATTATGTTTTATGATGTGATTCTAGGAAGACTCTGATAATTATTGTATTGAAAACCTTTTTGTAATAACATTGAGAAAATGGGTTGTTTTTGAAAAGTTAAAATTGGTTGAATTTTTATGGTCGTTACATTTAAAAGAAAATAGAGTAAACGATTAAAGAACAAAATGAAAAAATTATACCAATATGGAAATTTTTCAGGGCAACAATTTTGGAAGAACAATATGAAAAAGCATACCATATGGTTCCATTTTTGCAATACAGTCCTTCAAGTTTATATATGTGGTAGTTGTATACAAATTTAGCTTAAATTCCAGATTTACCTCTTCATACACTCCTTACATTCTCATAATCATTGATCAAGTATCGTCTCCTTGGTGGCCTTGATTCATAAAAAACATTATCTCGTTCTCTTCCTCCACTTTCAAAATAAATAAACCATTAGATCATTCTTTTAAAATTTTAGCTCTTCTTCTCATAAGCATATGAGACACACTTGCCAACCTTGCAAAATTATGACCAATAACACATGTCAACAAAGAGAAAAGACAAACCATTGATTTAAAGCGCCCGAGACACATCGTAGATGCCTTAGTGTTGAATATGTAATCACCAATTGGGGAGGATAAAAGAACCCATAAAATTGAAATCAACATCAACAATCTGATCAGTGTTACCAATTCTCGGGTAGTTTGGTAGGCTGGAATAACAATAAAAAAACAAAGAAATTGCAATTGATAGGGTAGGATGGTAAATACACACGAGACTCATCGAGAGGGGTTATTTGACTTTTAACCCTGTATTGACACCATCTGCACAAGTGCAATAACTCTTCAAGATTTAGCTAAAAGGATAAAAATGAATCAATAGAAAAACAAAAAGAAATCGCACCTAATAGAGATAATAGAGATAGAGAGACACAAAGTCAGATTGTGGTGTGGTTCGTCATCTGAATAATGGTGTAAGGGCAGAGACTATGTGGAGATGGTTAGGGTTATGGAGACTGTTAGGGTTTCTCTTCATAACATAAGGTAATAGAGGGGTAAGAGAGGGGGTGGCAATGGCAGTGGCTAGATAGGGTTTTAAAAGATGGATATTCATTAGATACAAGTGCGATTGGGGTTTTGAGAAGAGAAACAAAGGTAAAGAAAAACAGAGTTGTAGGGCGTCGATCATCCAGGTTAAAGGGAATCATCAGGAGGAAGAGCATTTGAGTGAGCGAGGATGGTGATGTGGGAGGTCCATCAGAAACTGAAGCGAGCTAGAAGAGAGCGGATAGATAGGGTGGGTTTGACGGCGTTAGATGTTTTGTTGAGGAGGCTAGGGTTTAGTCTTTCCAACATGTAGAGATAATAGATGTACGCTTTCATTGTACACTTAATAATATTGTACAATATGTTGTAACAATTATACCTCTTAAATTTCAAGAAACAGACAATATGCTTAATAATATAGTAAAGATAAGTTACATGATGTTATATAAATATAAAAAAATCTACCTAAACATAAAATTATAATTGTTTGAAAAATCACTTTGATTCAAAAGCACGAAATATATACTCGATTATATTTTATAAACGAGTTCATTTTATAATGACATTTTGAATCATGAAAATACATATACACAAACTTTCTATATTAAGTACTTAACTGAATTTATGATTTTAGGATTTACAAAAAGTTATTCAATAAAAACTTGATTTTTTATAGCAACTTACGAGATTACTAAAAAATGGAACTATTGAACAATAAACTTTATGGATAACATTTTATTTTTATTATTTAATATTTTATTTAACAAAATGAAATTATTGGCAAATAAAGAAATGAGTTTAATTAAAATGTCTTCATCCCACATTGATCATGAGAGTAAACAAGAGAATGTATTCTCCTCTATAAATAGGAAAAATTATGAAATATTTTAAAGGGACTAAGCCATGAGATCTTCCTTGCATATAACTTTGTAGGACGTTGATTGTATTTTTTAGTGAGATTGTCTTTGTCGACAAGTGATCAATTAAATTTCAGAATTTTGAAAATGATTTTGAATCATATCTTTTAGATTTGGATCGAGTTTAATAAGGATCCGGGTGTTTTCTGGCTGAGTTAGGCAAACTCGCTTCCATTGGAGGTCGAGTTTAAGTAACATGCCGAGGATTTGGTTGTGTTAGCCAAGTTTTACAACCCTGTTTGTAATACAATTTAAAGTTTTAACCTTATAAAAGACGTCACTATTATCATATGTTCTGCATAATTATGGTAATATTTATGATACAAAACATTTTTTTTTACTATTTAAGATAAAAAGTTGTCTCTATTATCATATGTTGTACACAATGATAAAATTTAAGATAGATAAAAAGATGTCTCTGTTATCGTATTTTCTACATACTGATAATATTTAATATAAACATTTTAATTTAATATGAAATTATTATTTAATAGATAACAATAACGATTTATTTATTAATTTTTTTTTTCTATTTTAATCATATAACTTTATATATGCAAAACATTTTCAAGTTCCAACCTTATCTCTTATAATATAGTTCAACATAATAACAATACTAAAAATCATTTTTTATATTTTTTATGAAATTATTATTTAATTGTTAGTAACAATGATTTAGTTATTTTTAATATAAAATATATTTTTTTATATCCCATGCAACGCGCGGGCATTCGCCTAGTGGATTTATAAAATAAACACAATTGGATATATTATGTTTAAAACTTATATATTATTAGTCTTATTTGAAAACTAATCAAGTTTATAATAGGTTTAGCAGTAAGGACAACATTATCGGAAAACCCTCCTAGGCGTGTGTAGGAAAGTCATCGATACTTTCATTGAAAGACTTTTCTCGGAATGTTCCTCGAAAAATCCTTTGGAAAGGTTTTCCTAAGAGGGTTTTTCAGAAGAAATAAAATCCTTCGGAGATCGATAAGAAAAAACTATTTCCAAGACATTTTCTAGGAACCCCCACCTTTTTATTGAAGTGTTGCAGGTGGATTTACAAAACAATAGTACAAAATATGTTACCAAGTAATAGTCATCCCGAAACTTTCACAATTTACTCATTTAATTTCTAAATACAGTTTTGTTTTATATTGTTGTAATTGCATGAGGTACATAAAATAGACCCTTACGGGAATGCCATTAAAATGTGGGATTTAATCAAGACAGAAGAGGACTAAGATGAAGACATATATTGTATCCTTATAAAATATTAGATTTATTTTCTATTTTTTATTTTTTTTATTATTATTTTTTTATCTTTTTATATTTCCTAATAAAATAAAATAAATATCTATTTGATTGAAAACTTTTTAATTACCTTACAAAAAATGTTTTAATAAGTCCTGACTCATGTACGAATAACCAACAAGTGATAAACGAGGTTAAGAACTTGTTATAGCTCTTATATTTTTTGGGACTAGAACCATATCCTGCTACGGTACATCGAACATCACCTAGGCCAGGACCAACAATAAGCGATTGAGGGCCCAATTTGTGCCCCTCCGGCTGGTCCATCAACCGGTTGGACTTCATAATGTTAATGTTATAACTTTTGTAATCAGGACCCTCAATGCCGTTCAAAAAAATAGACCCTCCATAACCGGTCTCTAGCCCATTTTAACCGGTTTATTTAAACCATGGAATGAAATTCTTTAGGTAGTTTCTTGACATTTATTCATATGACTTGATTTATTGCGGTTTGACACCCATAATAAGCATGTTTAGTGTTTGTATATAAGAATATTAAAAGCATTTATTTTCTTAAAAATGAGTTTTTGATAAGTCATTTCATACTTTGGTGCCAAATAAGCAAATCCATTTTTTTTAAACTCCATTTTGACACCAGTTAACCACCAGTAGTCATTTTTACAAAATTTTTTTTGTTTAAATAAGCAAATCCCAAACACCCTCTAATTTACTTTTTAAGTAAAATCAATAATACGTAAGTTTTGAGCGGTCTTATAGTATTTATTTGTTTATATTCTATAAATATCTTATTGCCCATTCTAGACGTTTGTTGGAACCCTCACTGTATTTGTCTTAATTATTGTACACTGTATCATTATTTAAAAACTTCATGTAAAGTTGATATTTTCCAATATTCTCGTCATTATATCACTTCAAATAAAAATTTCCAACAATGCTGTCAAACAAATATGTAAAGACATACACCCCTGTTGTCATTATTTAAAATTTTCCATGATCAAAAGTCTGAGTCTTTGTTGGTGTTCAAAATTCCAATAGAATGGGGATGTATAACCTGCATGATAGGTTATCTATGATAAAAACATCAGTACTGTAGAATATTGTCGTTCCAGAAAAAATGATAATGACATGTATGCAGAATATTGGACTAAAAAACACGGGCGATTTCCTACTATTTGATTTGAATAAAATCTCATAATACAAATGATTTTGAGCATTATTATCATCATACATGCCATAATTTTTTCAAAGATGTTTTGTAAGAGAACAACCAACTATAGAATCTACAATCATATGCAGGCTGGTGAGGTCAGAAGTTTAGAATTTTAGAAGTTTGTGTCTACTAAACATTAATCTTCCGTCTTTAAGGTGTCAAAGGTTTTGTTCTCTTCAAAATAAATATACACTATTTGAGTGGAAATATGATTTAAGATTTATTTATATGATAATTAACATGTGCAAATTAATACAAAAACCCTTCATTTTTGCTACAAGAACTTTGCAATTATCTTATATATCACCAAATAGCATATGACGACGTAGGGATATAAGGAGTTGTTGGAAAGGATCCCTCAACAAAATAGTTTGAGGGTTCAACTCTAGATTTAAAAGTAGATTAGGAGTGTGAGTTAGTTGTTCAAAAAAATATGTTATACATCAATGCAATTAAGTTGTAATACTAAAAACAAAGAAAATGATAAAATAGAAGGGAAAACAAGTCTTTTTTACATGAGACTTAAGAGAAAATTCTAACGGTGTTAGGAAAGGAAAAATGACCAACCGTGATAGATTTTGAAACATGAGGATCATCTAATATCCATACCAATTTTTCAAAACTTGGACTAAACATGTGCAAACCATAATGACCAAAACTATAATTTACTCTAAATATTATATTCAGAACATTTGACACAAAGATACTTGTTTTTTATTCAGCACTAGTTTAGACAGAAGAAAAAACTATCATTTACCATCATTTAGATATTTTATTTAGCTAAAAAAGAAGTAAATTCTTTATAGCTAGAACACTTCATCCAAACAAAATCATTTATCTGGATAACAATTCATAGAAATATTAAAAAGATCGAACCCTGAGTTTCTATTTTTCACTTTCCACATATCAAGTTTTGAATTTTTTTGATGTAGTCATTAAATGATAGAAGGCTATGAAAATCAAAACAGAAGACCAACTAAAGGTAAAAGTATATATATACTAAATTATCTTAAAACATAACAAGAATAACCAGTTGTTTTTAACATTCCAACTTGTATTAATTTCAGGAAAAGACAATAGTAGTAATTCAGGTCATTTAATTAATTTAATTTTTGATTATTAATATGCAAATAAACAGAAGTTTTTTTTTTTCTTGTATTTAGTCCATATTTTTCTCTTATGGCGGTATTTTATTTTCTTTGGCTCTGTTAGTTGACTCTTCAGATACACTTTCTAGGTCCTCCTTAATTTTCTCATAGCCATGTGACATCTTATCTAGTTATGGTGGAAAGTTAAACTTAACTTGGAGATGGTCTATATAATGATCATCGAACATTGAACATTACACATCCACAAACAACTTAAGTACCATTAAACATTTCTTTCATGGCTCCATACATGAATCAATTCAAATTGCTGCAAACCATCACCCTTTTATACTTTTTTTTTTCACACTCACCTGCATTGGATCATCCCTAAGCCATGATCAGGAATGCTCAGCCTTGTTTCAGTTTAAGCAAAGCATGATTTATCCAGATGATGAACCGTTTTGTGTGCTAGTTGGTTTCAAACATTCCACTCCTGGAAGCCCACCAGTAATGCATCGAATGCTCCTTTTGATTGTTGTTCATGGTATGGGGTGGAGTGCAGCAGTGACCATGAGTATGGTCATGTGATCGGCCTTGACTTGAGCGGATGCTCTCTTTGTGGGCATATCAATTCAACCAGCACGCTCTTCAGCCTTGTTCATCTTCAAAGCCTAAACCTTGCCATGAACAACTTTGTTGAATCTGAAATCCCATCTGAGATTGGTCATCTAAATCAATTAAGAAGCCTCAATCTCTCTTATTCTGGGCTTAGTGGCCATGTCCCGGATGAGATCTCACAGTTGATGCACTTGTCCTCTTTAGATCTGTCATTGAATCCACTAAAGCTTCACAATCCTAGTGGCCTCAAAAACCTAGTGCAAAACTTAACAGGGCTCGTAGAACTCCATCTCTCAGGTGTTGACATTAGTTCTTCTGTACCTCATTTCTTGGCAAACTTTTCTTCTCTAAGGTCAATCCGGCTACAAAACTGTTCGCTTCAAGATGAATTCCCTGCAGCTATTTTTCAGCTACACAAGTTGAAAATTCTTGATTTGTCATTCAATACAAACCTCATAGGTGCCTTTGTTGAATTTCGTAACAGCAGCTCACTTGAACTTGTGAATCTACGGTATACAAGTTTCTCCAGGATTGTACCAGAATCCATAAGCAATCCAGAAAATTTAACAGTCTTGTGCCTTACCAATTGCTCTTTCTCAGGGCCCATTCCAGGTTCACTCTCTAACATGACACAACTCACTATATTGGCTCTTGGTGGGAATAAGTTCGCAGGCTTTGTTCCTTCATTGGTAAGTCTTTCAAAACTCGTGGCTTTAGAGCTGAGTGACAGCAGATTTGATAAGGGAGTCTTGCCTAACTGGCTTGGCATGATGACTGAACTTAATGAACTGCTTGTATACGATATGGACATAAGCGGTGAAATACCAGCCTTTCTTGCAAACCTAACCAAACTTAGTAACGTGGCAATGGGAAGAAATTCTTTTACTGGTCATATACCATCCTGGCTTTTCAACCTCACCCAACTAGCGAAGTTAGACCTTCAACGAAATCAACTGCAAGGACCAATTTCAAGCTCATTTTCCAACTTGAAAAGTCTTCAATTGCTTGATTTTGAATACAATAATTTCAGTGGGAGTGTCATCTTAGACATGTTCCTAGGACTCAACAAGCTTGAAACTCTCGTCTTAGGCCATAACGTGATATCATTAGTGGCCACCAACAACCACACCAGTAGCACCTTACCAGAACTCAAAATCCTAGGACTGTCGACATGTAACTTGAAGGAATTCCCTGCCTTTTTGCGTTTCCAAAATAAAATGGAACTCTTATTTCTTGACAACAACAAGATTGATGGCATGGTACCCGTGTGGATCTGGAACAACAGCAAAGAAACATTACAGGTGATTGATCTTTCATACAACTCCATCGCTGGCTTTCATCAGCATCCTCAAGTTCTCCCATGGAGACGTTTGGAAGGATTTTCCATAAACAATAATCAGGTCCAGGGGCATTTACCAATTCCTCCTCAAACCACAGTTTCTTATGACGCCTCAAATAACAATATGACTGGAGAAATACCACCATTGATATGTGAAGTGAAATCTCTTCGAGCATTACTTTTGGCGTCTAACAACATGAGTGGAATTCTTCCTCCATGTGTTGGTAACTTAAGCAATTCGTTGGTGGTTTTGGATCTGAACAAAAATAACTTTCATGGCGTACTGATGAGTGTGTTTATGCATGGAAGTCTGTTGGAATATATTGATTTGAGCAAAAATCAATTTACGGGTCAGCTACCAAGATCATTGACAAATTGTACCAATTTAGAGTTTCTCTCTCTTGAAGATAACTCTTTCCATGACGTCTTTCCTTCTTGGTTGGGAAATCTTCCCAACCTTCAAGTTCTCGGGTTAAAGTCTAACGAATTTTATGGTCCGATTCAGTCTTCGACAACTGTTTGGTCACAGTTCCCTAAGTTGCGGATCATAGACCTCTCTAACAATGATTTTAGTGGTCAATTGCAACAAAAATACTTCCAAACATGGAATTCCATGAAATCCGTTTATGATGGTGAGTCTATTGAGTCGCTCACGTCAACGAAGCCATACACAATGACAATAATACACAAAGGTTCCAGAACAGAGCACCAACATATCCTAAACATATTCACGGCTATTGATCTCTCTTGTAACCATTTTGAGGGAGAAATCCCTCTATCACTCAAAGATCTTCGAGGCCTTCAAGCACTCGATCTTTCCAACAACCATTTTACTTGAGGTGTCTTGCCATCGTTGGGGTACCTTAAGAATCTTCAAGTGTTGGATCTCTCCCAAAACAATCTATCTGGAGAAATTCCTAAAGAGTTGTTGCAACTCAACATCCTTTCCATTTTCAACGTGTCATTCAACCATCTTGATGGGCGCATACCACAAGGGAATCAATTTGCTACATTCGAGAACGACTCCTACATGGGGAATCTACAATTGTGTGGAAGACCTTTATCCAAGGAATGTCAAAGTTCAAAGGCATCAAGGCTTCCACCAACAAGCAATACGTATGAGTCTGAGTCTCTACTCCCAAACGAAACAATTGATTGGATCTTCGTATTCTGTGGAGTTGGAAGTGGATTGGTTTTTGGAATTGTTATTGGGAACTTTCTATATGAAAGGTATCGTGATCGGTTCTCAAAGAGGAAGGACAGATGGATAAGGAGGCCACTTCATAGCACAAGGAGAAACCAAGGTACAATAATTCCTTTAATAATCTTACACCTTTATAGCAATTTTGAAGACAATAATTTGAGATGTGGATGGGGTCTCAACCCCTCAACCAAATTGAAAGTTCTTTTTGCATTTCATCCAGAAAAGAATGACTTTTAAAAAAGGGTTATTTTTTAAATGATTAATTTTTTTTTTTTTACTTTAAAGCAATCATTACATAAGATTAACCGAATACAATAACCATGTTTTTTTTTGGAATGCACATCGATCTTATGATTGTTGATGAGTTACTTTCTATATATAGAAAACCATGAACTTACACCAGCAAAAAGCTAACCTTAGCATGTATTATCAGGTTCAGGAGGTGTGATAGCTTCACGTTCAAAGGGAAAGGAGAAGGCGTAGAAGAACTTCAAGGGATTTTAGTCTATTTTACCGTTAAATATATGTGTTTTAAGCATAAGACTGTGTTGCTTTCAATTGGATTTCTTCGAGTTATACTTTTAGTAGTTTATGTTGGCATAATCATGGACTCTCACATAAGCTACTTGCTTCATACCATGACAGTATGAGATTCCAATGTTTTGTTTTAATGAAAGATTTCCAAAAAAGATAAATATTATTACTAGTATAGAATATAAATATTTTTTACAGTTAGTTTAAGTTATAATGAAAAATGTTTAAAAACTAGAATGATTTATAATAAAGACTTAATTATATTTATCATAATACCAAACCACAAACTTTGACATATACAATGATACTAATTCATCCAAATATCATCAAACTCACAAATTTCTACTTCAGACTTACCAACCATCAATTTATAGGCTAAAGATGATATACCAACTCAAAATGCATCAATTGACAAATATATCAAAATGATTTCAGTTGACTTAACACACACCCAGTACTCATGTCTGATAAAGTTCTAGCTGGGAATGCAGTACCAAGAAGGTGTGTCATCCATTTTCTTTCATGGTTTTAAAAAATTTCATGAGCCTTAATTAAAATCCACAATGCATTTGATTCGTTCATAAACATCAATTTCTATATTAAATCAACTATTATTCATATGACAAACAACTCCCAAAATCTGACAAATTAGCGTCATCCTGGTCTCTTCTGGGTTGACTCCAAGGCTTGATTTTGGTTATATGTTAACTATTTAGTATGCGTTTATCATCAATTTGAAAAAAAAAAAGAAAAGAAAAAGAACATCGCAATAATATCTTTTCAACATACCTTGCTCAACCGACTACTGTACTCTGATCCGGATCAAGTATTACCACTGATACAAAAACAGGTCGATTGCTGACCTATTTACTCCCAATTGCTGAGTATTCTTCCATATCTTCGTTTCTCTCCTCAATCCAAGTCCGATGCATATCTATGTTAATGTTAATCTGCCTTCATCACTGGATATATACGAAAGAATCGTGAGGTTGAATTTTCAAATTAGCTATTTATAATTTTGCACTTCGACAAATTACATATTGGTCCTCCAATTTAAATTTCATTCGATTAAACCCCAACGCCTTTTTATATTATTACTTAATATCCCGATTAGCATTTCACACTTAATCAAGTCAACCACTTGTTTCAGTATTTTTACATAAATCCTGCTAAAAAAGTTATATAATGCATTACTTATTTGTTTATTACAAAAGATAATAGCTTCCAAATTTTGCCCGGTGTTACAATTCTTTTGGCTATGAAACAACTAAAACATATCTACTTGATCTCAACTATATTAAGACATAACTGAAATTTTGCCTCAAAATGATTACAACTTTCAAGTAGAAGTAACGTCTTTTAGTATTCTAAGTAGCTGCCTCGGGGCCTCAGAAAAATAAGCAACCCAACCTAACCTAGCTATGGATACACTCTACTTTTACCCATATTAGCAATTACTTGCATACATTTACATATAGCAACAACATGCTTACGTTTTTACCACTAACAAAAATATGTAATCCATAACAACAATATACTTAGTTATTTCATACAAAGGATTTCTTTAACAGGCTTGCCCATATCGGTCAGCCTATCAAAAGTTAGTTATTTGAAACTTCTCTCTAATCAAATTTACCATCCAAACAATCAAAATTAACTTGTGAACATGTAAAACATTGCTTTAATTTATGGAGTTCTTATTATCACCAATCCTAATCAATGGAACAAACAAAAATTAAGGTAGGAAACAAATAATTCACAAAAATAAAGCAAGATGTTGATCATATAGGCGCCAAATGCAAGTAATTCTTACCAATTCTTATCATGAACAACTAAAATCATAAGCATAAATTCCTAGCACCATACTGACACTCACATACACAATTAAGAAGACGAAATGAGATTGCCTTTGTTTGGGTCTCCAAGCTTTTCAAGAATAACTTTAGTAAAAGCATATTGACTTGTGATACGTACGTTTAACATTCTGACATTATATATGTATCCATTGTAATGAATCTAAGTTTAATCCAAAAAAAAAAAAAAAAACCAATGCATTAGCTATACATACAAAAGCAAAAGACAAAATCACAAAATGCTGAAATATTGCAAATACAAATCCACTTTGACTTGTCATACAAATTTCTATGGCTCATGTATGAGATTAACATTTAAACAATCATGTAAAAGGTACCACTTTGACTGAATATCAGCCCACATCCCAAGTTTAACAGCAGCATATTCTTCAATCTTTTCACAACACACCCACTTCATTTCATCAAAATCTAGTTCATGAAGCTTGACCAAAACCGAATCTTTTGATGATTAATGCATCACATAAAAGTTTGCACCCGTACTTAGAAACTCCCCACTCAAGTATAAACATGGAAAATTCTTGGTTTGGAGTAAGATAAACTCGGGCTTTGGATAGAGTTCAAATTTATATAAATAGCTTTTGGTTAAGACTATGAGAGAAGAAATATTGGAGCGGACATTAGTCCATGATCCACTAACCGATACAAAAAACCATACTGAACCAGATTATCTTGCCAAAACCACAAGCACCCACTAAGATACTATTGAAGGGGAAAAGACAAGGATAACCTTGTTGCTGATTTTAGTGTCCCAATGTCATTTTATATGATTGAAACTAACATGTGAGCTAAGGGGCCTCATAAATTGTACTCTAATATATGTATGGGTATATATGGAGTGCACGCATGTATAAGATTGAATTTGAAGCCGATTCGACGACAAGTCAGGGGTCCGGGGTTTCCAAAGGGGCAACGCCCCTTTGACGGGGTCTAGAGGCAGCGCCCCTAGCGGGGTCCAGGGGGCAGAGCCCCTGGCTGGGGTTCTATTTCCACATACACCAACTTTCTTCCCACCTTCAGGACACCTTGTTCCCCAATACTGGTTCTATTTCCACTTACACCACCAGCTTTCTTCCCATCTTCAAGACACCTTGTTCCCAATGCTGGTTCTATTTCCACCTACACCAGTTTTCTTCCGACCTTCGGTTCCAACATCTATTTTTTCCAACTCTGGTGGCATCTGGATATTGCCATTTACATGATCTACCATTATGTCCTTAGTGTTGTAAAACAAACTAAAAGACGCGCAAGGAAACCGACAAATAATATTGTGAATTATATGTCGATTAGTTGTGAATAATAGATCCAATTATTATTATTATATTTACCAAGTTTCGTCCAGAAACCAGATCTATCCTTATCGACTAGATCTGATTATAAGAAAGGTAGAAGAAGACTGTCATGTTATTGGACGAATTAAACACAAGACAGAAAAGTAAAACCGACCTGTTAATTGCTGATCTTGATCTTGAAGCAACTGCACGGATCAGACTCCTGTCCTTAAAGGTTTTTACTTCGCTTCTACTGACTGTAAGCAACAGAGTAAAACCCCAGGATTTAATGCAGCTTGATCGATATTCCAACAGCACTGGAAATCGACAAACACAAAGCGACTACTTGGAAACCAGAAGAAAAACGCAGAGAGAGGGAAAGAGCTTTTCAGATTTCGTGAGGTGTGAATGTGGCTCCTAGGGAGCTGTATTTATAGGTATTGTAACCCTAGAAGGCATCAATCGGACCAAAGTCCGGAACTGGCTGAACATAGCATAGCATAACATATCAACTAACATAAACACATATACTGCATACTGCATCGGACCGAAGCCCGGAACACATAACACATAAACATGCTTGAATCACAAATACACCAAGCATCCTCAACTACTGCATCGGACCGAAGTCCGGAACTACTGCTAACTAAACGTGCCGACATTGTGGCCGTAGACCCGTTCCTACTGGAAGGAAACTTACCTCGTGATGCTGACTGCTGAACTCCTGAATGAGAAATCCCTGATTGCTGCTCCGGCTGCTTCCCGACTATCATAGGAAATAAAACACTAAATCAGAATAGGGATTCTCCTATGGGTAAAATGATCCTTTTACCCCTGCTATGGCATGGGTCACGATATGGCCAACACCCTCAATTTCTTCTAAGTCCATCAATGGCCCCACTATAGGCCCACTAATGGCCCAATTTTCTATATTGAGTCCAAAACCTTTTATTGGGCCTTACTCAAGCCCAATACTAATCCTTGGTCCCAAAGCAACTGAATTCTGATGGCCACTAAGGCCCAAGGACCCTAAGTCTAAAACTCAGCCCACACCGAGGCCCAAAACACTCGAAGCCCAAACTGGCAGTGTACGCGGGGCGTACACCATGGTACGTTGAGCGTACTGGCTGCTGGCTTGTACGCGGCGTGTACCTCCTTGTACGCCCAACGTACAACCCTGTTAAGCCAAAATCTCATTAAGTGCTTAATAATCCGATCCAGAAGCTACGAATCCAGATCCTAAGCTTGTTCCACGTCTTAAGCCATAAAGTTGCTTACGTGATGGCTTACAAGTCTCATAAAGGCTCAAAATTCCATAAATAACATTCTACTTCCAAGAAGCTAACTAGATCTCATGCATGGTTCCATATAAGCCACAAAGATTGCAACTTTATTGCTAGGAAGATGTTTTTGAGCCTTAAGGATGGCAATCCAAGATCCAAAATCGACTTACAAGATCAAGACTCAACCTTTGGACTTAAACAGTTCCAAACTTCCATAACCTAGATCTAGAAGGAAAGAGGAAGAAAGTTCAGAACTTTATACCTTCCTTTGTTGACCAAGAGGGTGCTAAGTCCAGATCCCTGAGCTCAAGCTTCTTCTCCAACTTCTTCCCTTCCTTCTTCATTACTTCCTTTCCTTTAAACACCCACAAAAGCTTCTTCACACACAAAGAGATGATAAGAACGACTTAGGGTTTTCTTGAGAGTGAGGAGGCTAATAGGAAAACAGGGAAGGAGGCTATAATGGGGTTTATATAGCCTTAAACCCCTAAAATTAGGGTTATTCCTCTGGCCGCGTACGTTGGGCGTACCATATGGTACGCTGTGCGTACGCTCCTCCTCCCCGCGTTTCATTTAACCATTATGCCCAGCGTACAACGGGTTTACGCCCCACGTACGACTTATGGGCAGACTATGACTCGGCCCAAAACAAAGAGGGCCAATCCCATAAACAATTCTATTATAGCCCAAACTAAAACTTGAGAATCTAAATAAATTTATACCTCAGAAGACGATCGTTACATTTGAGCTTCATATTTGGCCTTTGTTGGGGGTTATGGACTCATAAAGTTTGGATCTTGATGAGTAAAAACCTTCCATGCATGATTTGGTAGTCTTTTGGTGAAGCTTGGGACTTAGGGTTTTAATTTGGGTCCCATTAAGTCATTTTAAGTCATAAAGTCAGGAACTTTATGACTTAAGAAGTCCCTTTGAATAAGATCTGGAAGTTTAGACTAAGGTCTTAAGGTATTAAGAGGTTTTTAACTAATTTTGGAATGATTTTGACCTTTGGAATTCATGTTTGGTGTTTCGGCTTTTTTAAGCCATACAAAGGCTAAAAGCATTCGACTTTATGGATCAAGTCACTTATATTTAGCTATTCTGAGGTTTTGGACATCTTAAGTTAATGGATTAAAAGTTAGAATTGAGAGTTGGTCAAACAAGAGAAATACGATGGGCGTACAAGCCTGTACGTGTAGCGTACAAGCTCTTAAGCCAGTACGCTTAGCGTACAAGCTGAGTACGCCCCCGCGTACTCAGTAGAGTGGGATTTCGGTTTCTAGGCTTCAGTTTGGGCCATATTTTAGGCTTTATTGTTTTAGGCCCTGTTGGGCCATCACGTTTTGGGTTGATATTTATTTGTGGAGGCCCACTATGGATTTGGGCCTAGTTTGTAAAATTGGGCTATGGATTGGGCTTTGGATAGTGTTTGGTATTTGGGCCTTTTGGACTATTAGGTTTGGGCCTAAGTCTTAGTCCAAAAGTAGGTGAGCGGTAAATTGGTTAGTTACCTTAGTAATGGATTGGAACCCAATTATTGATTGGGTGTTGTTTTGACTTCGATAGTTCAGTGATCTATCAGCCAGTACCCATGAATTTTATGTTTGATTCGGCAGTGCGAGGTGAGTCTTCTCACTATATCCATGGGTCGAAGGCACCAATGTCGGCCCATTACGTGTTATGTGATATGCTAGTTGGATCTGTGATACTTGCATAGAAGACCCCAGGGGTAGCCCGTAGTACTTGGATATAAGACCATGGGGGAGCCTATGACATTCCAGGTAAAGACCATGGGGGGAGCCAATGACATTCCAGATAAAGTCCATAGGGGGAGCCCATGGCAACTATATGTATGTTGCATGATACTTTATGGTTGTATGTTGTATGATATTATGGGGAACTCACTAAGCTTTGTGCTTACGATCTTGAGTTTATGTTTCAAGTACTTCGGTTTTCAAATGAGAGGGCTTTGGATGATTGCAGAGCACACACCCCTTGTTTCCGCATTCCGTGAAATACTCTGATTTAATGATGTTTTGCTAAGATTCAGTTACCTTGGTTTTATGGGAAAGCTATGTATTAACGATTTATTAATCTAAAAACAAATTTTTTTTATGTAATGATTTTCTTGACGTTACAACAACCATAGATTATTTTCACCGGTACACAATGGCACTTAATAATATCTTTAATATACAACCGTTCCTATTGGTCCATTGAATAATTCTCACTAATAGGAAGAAAGTGTGCACTTTTTGATAATCTGTCTATGATAACCCATATAATGCCATGCTGTTTAGATGTCATTGACAATTTTTTCATAAGGTTTATTGTCAACTTTTCCCACTTTCATATCGGTACTTCAAGAGGTTGCAAACTTCCATATGGTTTATGGTGTTTGACTTTTGCTTGTTGAAAAGTGACATACTTTTCAATATATCAACCAATATCAACTTTCATACCCAACAACCAATACTCGCTACAGAGATTGTGATATATCTTTGTGCCTCCAAGATGAATAGATAACCATGATTTGTGCGCTTTATCTAGAATAGGCGCTCATAAACCCCCAAATCTCGGTAGCCAAATTCGGGTTTTAAAGACTTTGAGACGACAATTGTCTTTAGATAAGAAGTCTACATAACCCACCATATGTTCAGACTTCATGTGTTATGTCTTTAAAGTCTCATTTTTCCACCTACGAAAATCATCGATAAGAGTGGTAAGTGGTACGACGATCTTTGAGAAATCTCGTATAAAAACTACAAATCTCAAACGCATTCTTTGGTTGTTCCCATTTATGAACTACCTCTATATTGTATGGAGAAAAACCATCACTAGATATCATATTCCCAAAGAATTGTACCTATATGATACAAATTTGTATTTAGTTATAATAACATACAATATTAGGTATTCGCTTTAAGCATTTAACTCATTGTACCTTACGAAGTGAGAATTCGCATTTCGTGAACTTAGCATATATATTTTCTTTCCTCACCAACTCCAACATCTCATGAAGATGTGTAACATGATTAAATTCAAATTTAGAGTATACCAAAATGTCACCCGATAAAGAAGATAACCGACTTGTCAAACATAAGGCGACACACTTGGTTCATAATGTCCATGAAAGTCGTCGAAGCATTTGTAAACACAAGCGGCATGATAAATAATTCATAGTTCCCATATCGGGTAGATAAATCTGTCTTTAGCATATCATCTTCACATAACTTGAGTTGATGATAACCCAACTCTTGTATCTAATTCATCGTATCTTTCATCTCGGTCGGTTCAAGATGATAATGTATTTGCAATAGGTGCAACAACTAACACTTAATCAATAAAATTTTTTAGTAGTCTAGGAAAGGCAAGACATCAGGGAAAACATGTTGGAATTCACATAGTTTTGACACATGTTTCATAGTATTCTTCACTTCTTTGGTTGGATCTAAACATATGCCATGAAGGAAAAACAACCCTTAGTAATATAAAATTATGCTTTAAGCATTGATATTACCTTCAGGTTGCCGATATGTCTTTCCCTATACATGCACAAGTAGTCTGCATTCTCAATAGGTACCTGAATTATCCTCTGAGAACAAATGATATATGCGTGGTTCTTCACTAACCAATCCATCCCAATCACAATATCAAAGTCATGTATATCAATAGGTATCAAATCTACTAAAAAGTCATGACCAACACTAGAGTGCAATTTCTATATACTCTATCAAATAGCAAAGCAACACCATTAGTCGTATCAATCATAAACAATTTTGGAAGCATAAAGTGCATGAATTCCAAGAAGCGAACATAATATGCAATAAAAAAGTGTTGGTTGCTCTAGAATCAAATAAAATACACGTAGTTCAAGAATTCTCAAAGAACATACTAGTTACGATGTCCGACTCATTTTAGGCCTCTTCAATTGTAATTTGAAAATGTAACGACCCAAATTTCACGTCCAAAAATTTTGTTTTTAAATCATTACTTTAGAAAACATTAATAATTAAAAACATTGTTTGATCAAACCACATCACAACGTAAACCATGTCTAACAGCCAAATCATACAACCAATCGAAATATCAGAGTATAAATCCCAGAGGAATCTCGTAAGTGCGGAAACCAGTGTGTGTGTATGATGTGCCGCTACCGCGCCAGCTCCTTCCCCTTCGATGAAGAGGTACCTGAAACCAAAACTGTAAACTGTAAGCACAAAGCTTAGTGAGTTCCCCCATAATACCTCATACCATGCAAGCATATAACATACAACATTCAGCTAGGAGTTACGGGCCTCGCCCACACTCATGAAGATACGGGCCCTGCCCACACTTCGCTAGCCGGGAGATACGGGCCTCGCCCACACTCTACTATCTGGGAGATACGGGCCTAGCCCACACTCCACTCTCGGAGAGATACGGGCCTTGCCCACACTCAACCGCTAACTCATAATATACAAGTATCACACAGACAACAAGTATAGCCAACTCTATCATACCGACACATATATCATAATTAACTAAACCAAGAGATACGGGCTCGGCCCACACTCTAGTGCTAACATCTCGTCTACACGGGTCGGCCTTGGTGCCTTAGACCCGTCCCTACTGGAAGGAAACTCACCTCGAAATAGCTGCTGGTCTGTATGGGAATTGACTGTCTGCTGCTGCTGCTGCTCCGGAAATCCTCCGGCTATAATTCCCACAAAACACTCAATCGAACACTGCTAACTGACCCTCGGATAAATTGACCATTTTACCCTTGATCAAGTTAAAAGTCAAAGCCAGAGTCAACTTTCAGTTGACCCGACTCGCCGAGTTGACTCCCCAACTCGCCGAGTCCTTATCCAATCATTTGTCCTGCAACCCATCTCTACTCGTCGAGTTGGGCGCTGACTCGACGAGTTCTCCTTCTAAACTGATATCCAAGTCCTTCATCTTACTCGCCGAGTTGTATGAACAACTCGCCGAGTCTGTTCTTGATCTAAGAAGATTGTCTTGAACTCGCCGAGTCAGGGCGCTGACTCGCCGAGTTCCTTCATGGGTGAGTTCGGCTACCAACTCACCGAGTCCACCAAGGACTCACTACTCAACTCGACCCAACGAAAAGGGGACAAACTCGGAGACTCGCGACCAGACTCGCCGAGTCAGATGAGCGACTCGCCGAGTCTGCTTCATGCAAAAGCCAAATACGCGATTTTGCTCGAATCCAGTCCATGCCATTCATAGATCTGGGCTCCTAGGGCCTGGTTTACACGTAAAGTTTCCAACTTTACGTGTAGATAATCACCAATAAAGGTTCTAAGGCTCAAAGTGCACCAAAAGGGGTAGATCTAGGGCTTGTGTGCAATATGACTCCATAAAGGCAGTAGTTCCAAGCTCCAGGGACTGAATAGGGTCTAGATCTAAAGGCTAACAACTTGAATCAACCAACAATGCACAACCAAGCTTGGGACATGGTTCAAGAAGGACTTTAATGGAGTAATAAGCATAGAAACAGAGGGAAAACGAGTTATACCTCCAAGAAATTACTGAGAGAACACGAAGATGCTTGGCTTCCTTCCCTTCCTCTTGATCTACTCCTCTTCCTTCCCAAAATCTTCAAGAAAACACACTAAAAAGCCTCAAACTCACAAGAACAAGGGCTAGAATGTGTGGAGAGCTTCTGAGGGTGAAGGGGGCGGAGTTGGGGCGCAAATGGTTGGTTTAAATAGGGTGCAAACCCTTGGAAATTAGGGTTTCATCAGACAGCGCGGACTCGCCGAGTCCATAATATGGACTCGCCAAGTCGCCAACTTAACCGCGTCCCAAGTCCCCTTTCTACTTGGCGAGTCGGGCCTCCAACTCGCCGAGTCCAAGGCCAATAATACAAAATACTCAGATAAATCTTACATACCAGGAACCAGGTGCTACAGAAAAGCTCGAGCACGTGCCTTGGGTGCCACTTCCTTTTTATTCAAGGTACTACCTACCACCGGTCTTTATATGGGCGCTTTGCTTTTATCACGTTTAATATGGGGGTACTCAAGTTGTCGCCTTGTCGATGACCCGAGAATCCACATAAATAATAAGCACAATCCTTTCATGGGCGACTAGTACGAATGTGGCCCACCTCACTACAACATAAACATATATGATTAGTCTATTCGACGTTGCACCATCCAAAGTGTGGTTTAGCACCACTAATATATTAGGTTTTGAATGAAACTCATACAGATTTGGGTCTCGAAGTATCACCTATTTCTTTATTCCTTACTCATTCATGTGTCTTGCTTGTTTTGTTCAAAGGTTTGTTGCACAAAAGCTGTGAGTTGTTTCATTACCGTTCACCACGGGTAGACTATGGCATCTCATCCTCACTTAAATTCAGATCGATATTGTTTTCTCCAACATTGGGTTATGTTTGAGTGTGGCTAACAACATCACCGCCGCCAATTTTTTTGAATGGTGTACACGAGTAAAGAGTATTAAAACCAAGGTTCTAAAAAGCTCTTCGTGGCACGCCATGGCTCCAGGGCTTGTACTCCACATCGAGCTTTAACAAAATTCCGCCTTAAGTCATACACACACACACACACACACACATATATATATATATATATATATATATATATATAAATGAATGATAGTAGAAAATATATATAGAATTATTAATTATATACAAAATTTCCGCCTTAAGTCATGCCTTACAAACGACGTGACTCTCCACGACTCGTAAAAGATTAAGGCTTGACATTGCCGCCAAATCACCGCATAACGTTATTTAGAACCTTGATTAAAACACATCCTATTCACAATCGCCTATCTAAACCTAGGTATCCCCTAAAGATCTATATCCCGTATAAGTACTCACTTAGTTACTATATAACATCAATGTCTAGGTTTAAGTCTAGATACCATCATTGATACCTAGTTCTCTTAAACCACTACTCAAAACCATATTTACAGGCCGACCCTAAGGGTGTGCAAAGCGTGCATCCGCACACGGCCCCAAGAAAAATAGGGTTCGATTTCAACCAAATTATATATATTTTATATCTAAATATATATTGTTTTATACAAATTAATCGTATTATTTATGTACTTCATATGGCTTAAACGGTTGCCTAGGTGCGTTTGTTTCAGGGTTCAAGTCTTCTTCTCTTCCGTTTAAAAGTTTAGCTTATTGCTTTTTAGAAGTTACAGTTTTGACCCCTCTAACTTTAGATGTTAGTTTTTCTTACTGTATTGGTTTTCAAAAGGTATATGCATAACCCCTCAATTTTATAATTTTGCATTTGGCCCTTTTTAGTTAATTTGTTTTATTCTTTTAATTAATTTGTTTTATGACAATTCACGAGACTTAAAACTATTATATATATATATATATATATATATATATATATATATATATATATATATATATATATATATATATATATATATATATGAGTAAAGTGAATATACCTAACAACCTTACATAAGCTTATGTACCTAACTCCATAATACTATATCGGTTTGTGTCATATTTAAATTGTAATTGGCCTAAAATTCTTAAACTTCAACCCCGTAGTTTGATTACATCCAAAATCTTTGGACTTTCACTATTTTATATATATATATATATATATATATATATATATATATATATATATATATATATATATATCCCTCTCTTATACTTTATTAAACCAATTAAAATCAGTAATATCTTCATATATAATAATGTCAAACATGATCTATCTTTTATAATAACTACAAAGGGATTTGAACTATTATATAAGAATAATTGTTCTTTTTACTCTTTAAATAATCCATGAAGATTTAATGTTAGAGTTTTATTCTAAAATAACACCGACACAGTTACCATGTTATTTTTAAAATCATATAACTTTGTAAAAATATTTAATGTGAAAATGTATTCTTTTAGTTTATAACGGTTATTAAATATATGGCTTTTTTGTTATTTCATACAAATGGTATAATAGTCATTTATTTAAATTCTAATAGTGCATTAATTCAATGAAGGCGAAAACCGATATTTATATTGATAAAACTTTATTTATTCATATATCATTATTGATTAAACACATTTTATCAGTTCAGGACTTAAAGAAAAAAGAAAAACAAGGGCTTAGACATGTCAATGAACACCAACATCAGATACTTCAACAATATTAGATTATGCCTTTAACATCAATACTTCAACCCCCCCCCCCCCCCCCCCCCCCTCCCTGGTTTTAGACCTTAGAGCATCCACTAGTTTTTGTTAATCTCTAAATATTACTAAAACAAAACCTTAAATTCTTCAATGAAGAAACAACAACCCTTGATTGCACGCAAAAAAATACACGCGCCTCCCAAATCAAACTTCCTTCTTACGATTCATTCCTAATTTCATTCTTATGTTTTCTCTCTAAACAATCATCTCCCCATGAAACTCAATAGATATGAACCCTAACCCCTTCCTTCTGCCAATATGCATAACCCCATTGATTTCATGTATACATTTAATCGATCCTGTGCGTTCTACTTCTGCTGATATGGAATCGGTCCTATGCGTAACCCCATGAATTCCTGAGGGGCACCGCGTCGACCATCAACAATTTTCCACCCTTCGTTCCCGATTCCCCATCAACTCTCCACCCAAATTCACCGGAAGTTTATGAAAACCTAGAAGAATGTTCTTTTCTCTATTTGGGAGAAGCAGACCTTGAAAGGAATCAAAGAACCGTTTTTGCTTACCAGGTTTATAAAACTGTTATGTTACTAAATTCTAAAGAAAGTTTATATTTTTATCAACTCTTGTGTTGACATGGATATTTTTTTATTGTTTAGATGCCATTGAAGGCAATTGAATGGGATGTTTACGAGTTCTTTTCTAAAGCAAGAAAGGTAAATAACTAAATACAATAAGTATTGTTAATTATTATTTAGTTTTAAAACTTGCTTACATTATATTTGCTTTTGTAATTAAGTAAGATATGTGAGATTGATCATGGATAGGTATTCAAGCAAATCAAAAGGAGTCAGGTGTGTTACTATGTTTGTATCTCCCTTTTTAAATGTCTTCTATTTCTACACATGAAGATGTAAAAGTTTGTATTTTAATTTTGGTGAATTTTAGGTACATTGAGTTTTATGATGCAATGTCTGTGCCAATGGAAATTGCCCTTTCTCGTCATTTACTTCTCGGGCAGCCTGTGATGGTGAATCCTTCAAAGGCTGAGAAGAATTTTGTTCGGTCTACTGCCACAAGTGGGGCGGCAGGTGGTGTTGCTGGAGCCTTTGGGGCAGTTGACCGAAAGTTGTATGTCAAATAAGAGGTCGATTGATATCCTTGAAAGAAATTTTCATTGTGTCAGGAATGGTTGTAAGTAGTTCATCTTTCTCTGGGATCTTTCATTATAAAATATCACTTTTGTTTATCATTCCATTCCATCAAATCAAATATGTTCATCTTATTGCAGTTAGGTTATGTGGTTGGAAGCCTGTTGGTTGATGTGAAAGGTGGTTGGCGATATATGTATGCAACCGGTACTCCTTTTGGAGTGGTTATGGTTATTGGAATGTGGTGGCTGCCTGCTTTGCCAAGATGGATTCACCTACGTGTAATACAAAGAAAAGGAGATATGCGGGACCTACGTGAATACATGATATATTGCTTACGTACGCTTAGAGGTGAAGAAGCCATGGATGACTCAGCATCTGAAGAAGTTGAAGAGACTATTGTTGAATTATCTTATATCAGTTAGGAAAATGAAGCATCATTTGGGGAGATGTTTCAGGGGAAATGCTTGAAAGCCCTGATTATTGGTGCAGGTTTAGTCTTGTTCCAGCAGGTAAATTTACATTGAAGGGCATTGGCTTCTTTTTTCAAAGCTTAGATGTGTGAGATGTGTCACTCTTGTATGACAGGTGATGGAGATGAAATGAATGTTCATGGTGTTAAATATTAATTAAGTATATTGTTTTCATTTTATATCTATTTTTTTTATTACGACTTTCAGGAATAATATTTTGTTTCTATATGTTGTCAATGAGTAGGTATTGGTGTTTCAAGGTGGAGCAAGTTGGAATCTCTAACCACAAAAGGGAGATGAATTTTGTAATTGGTGTTTCAAAATTAGGTTAGTCAACTTTTTTCCTTCTTATATCAAGCTGACATTTTATTAAATTTCCAATTCAAATATGTAATGATATGTCATAACTCATAACTATTTTCTTGAAATAATGATCATCATAATTGAAAAGAACCAGGAACATCTAATATATTAATTTAAAAATTGTCCAAATTTATGTGATTGGTGAAGAAGGGATATTGATAAAGCTTGAGCTAGCAGGATTTTCATACCTCGGGGTCCGGTATGTAAAATGACGAAACTACCCTTCTTTGGGTCTTTGTTATTTTCAGCATCAAGTGAAGTTACATTTTTCTTTTTACAGGAAGATGGTGGAAAAAAGATAGAGCTCAAGCCTGGGTATTTGATGGAACATGACAAAGATGTATGCTTTTATTATTTCTTTTTTGTAAATTATAAATTTAGTTAGATAATATTAAACTTCAGAACTTTTTTTTTTAAATGTTGTTTTCTGAAATGTATAGGTTGGTGCTGTTGTGGTTGGGTTTGATCGTTACTTTAACTACTACAAAGTTCAGTAAGTTCTTTTTTTTAAATAATTAATCTAATTATGCATTACTCTTTATTAAAATAAACTGAAACATTTCCAATTTTTTTTAAAATTGTTTTGATTTGTAAGGTATGGGACACTGTGTGTTCGTGAAAATCCAGGGTGTCTTTTCCTTGCTACAAACCGTCATGCTGTAACTCATCTTATAGATGCACAAGAATGGGCAGGTTTAACTTTTTTTTTTTTTTTTTTTTTTTTTTTTTTTTTTTTCTAATTTAACTAAAAAATATTTAAATAATATTTAATATTAATAAATAGGATATAATATAAATGTGGTTTTAGGTGGTGGTTCTATGGTTGGGGCTCTTGTTGGATCTACTCAACGTGAGCCACTTACTGTTGGGAAACCTTCAACATTCATGATGGATTACTTGGCAAACAAGTAAGATGATATTTCTTTTTTACTTAATGTAAGGGTAAAATGGTCATTTAGTTTCTCTCATTCAGACGGTTTGTTTAATAATCTGGAAAAATTCTTATGTGAAAAACAGATTTGGAATCACCAAGTCGCAGATATGTATGGTTGATGATAGATTAGACACTGATATTCTTTTTGGGCAAAATGGTGGATGCAAAACTCTTCTTGTTCTCTCAGGTGATATATAATTACACATATTTTTACGCATTTCTGAATCGCTTCCTCAAGCTTAGCTTTTACGCATTTACAATGATGAAAGATATCACAAAATTGTTTTGTTCCTCAATAAATAATCACTGAAATTAGTGTTTGCTATTAGGGCATTAGAACCTTAACATTGATTCTTCTTCTAATTATAACTATTATATCACATGATAGTTTCCGCAAGAAATTCAATCTGGATTTTATCAAGTCTGATGTGCAGGTACTTATTTTAATTCATGGATTTCATTTCATCTTTTGGATTTCTCAACCTGATTCTTTTTTATTCATATGTTTAAACCATTGTGTTTGAGTTTACTATGTAGGTAGCTTTATGTGGTTTTGATTCCACTGATATAGTCATGAAGAGAAAGATTCTATGTTAATATTCTGTAATTAATCATATAAGTCGGCATGTACACACCCAATCTATTTTTTTTCTTTTGATTTTAATTATGCTTTTTTTTGCACACATGTTTGATGGTTTGACCAGATTGCTTTTGCCACATCAGATAACCAAGGAACCATTGTTGATACATGAAAAACTTTGACATACCTTGTTGCAGAAGCTTTTGACCCTTTTGTCAATTCTGTAAAGTTTGACTTTTTTCTTAAAATTTCTTTAAAAAATCATTTGAATTTTGTGTTTGTTTTGTTTCGCTTTCAGAAAGTCCAGGAAAGGTGTGTCAGTTTTTGGAGGTTAGTTAAACTATAATAAATGACAATTTTACCCTCAAGACTCTACTTATTGTATAGACTTTTTATTATTCTCGTGGAGTTTTATAATTGAGACAAAATTCATTGAAACTGTTGAGATTGGTTTTAAAATTCATTTAACTCTTCTGTTTTGCAAAAATACCAAAATACCCTTATCATCTATTTTTAAATAAGACACCAGTTTATAAAATTTATTAGTTTTTTTTATTTCATTTCATTTCAAGAACATTTAATTGATCTTTTTTTGACTTATAAACAGCATAAATGAGATTTTTTTCTAAGGTTTTTTTAACCTTTGCTGGTGGTGCTTCCATGATTCTTAAACCTGAGAACTACCTTGTCCCATCACAGTACGTATTACTGAAGGATATTTTAGGAAATATCAATATTTGCAACTTTAATTTCGATTATACAATTAGAAACCACAATAGAAGTGTAATTGTTAATTTCGTATATTGTAATCTTATATTATCTTGATCTTTCAGGCCTCATTACAATCTTGATCTATAAAGTATTTCGGTCAACGGTCAAAAGTTGACCATTCACCCAACTGCTTTCGCCACATCAGATAACCAATGAACCATTGTTGATACAGGAACAACTTTGACATACCTTGTTGCAGAAGCTTTTGACATTTTTGTCAATTATGTGAGCTTTGACTTTTTCTTAAAATTTATCTAAAAAAAACATTTGAATTTTGTGTTAATTGTTTGCATTTGTTTTGTTTGGCTTTCAGATAGTCCAGAATGGTGTGTCAATGACTCAATTCTTGGAGGTTAGTTAAACTATAGTAAATGACAACTTTACCCTCAAGACTCCACTTATTGTATAGACTTATTTTTTTATTTTTTTTTTTATTTTTGTGGCGTTTTATAATTGAGACAAAATTCAATGAAAATGTTGACATTGGTTTTAAAATTCAATTAACTCTTCTGTTTTTGAAAAAAAATACCAAAATACCCTTATCATCTATTTTTAAATAAGACACCGGTGTATTTATTTTATTATTTTTTTTACATTTCATTTGAAGAACATTTAACTGATCTTTTTTTTACTTATAAACAACATTTAACCTTGTGTTTAACTGGATGCAGCCCATGGTTGTGAAACGCCCCTTTCATGATCTTATGCAAAGACATGGAAACTTCCTGATGTTAGGTGATTCTTTGATCTTTATTCATGTCTTAGGATTTAATAAGTTATATCATTTGATTTCAATTTTAATGTGAGCTTATTATTGATTCAGATATGTCTCATTTGATTTCCATCAACGATGTGGCAACCAAAATTTTGAGAATTTGAAACTTTTGTATGATGAAATAGCCGATGACTTTGAAAAGCAGGGGTATTAGCAAAAATTAACTACACTATTTACAATTTTGTCACTTGAAATAGTTTCCTTTGAAATGGAGCTATAATGGTTTTTTTCTTCCATAAAACCATTTATAATATTCATTGTTCAAGCTCAGCAGATTCTTCCACCAAACCACAAAAGGAGAGTTGCTAGCAGAGTAGAAAGGAATCATCCGATCCAACTGCATTGACTGCCTTGACCACACAAACGTTACCCATGTATTACCAAAAGACGTGAATGTCCTTGACATTCTTCAAGCCCTAAAGGGTAAAAATGTAAAATTGGTATTTTTTTTATATTTATTTATTGTTGTAGAGTTATCTTGCAAGGATATCTTTGAATCAACAATTGCAGCGGATGTGTGCCCTAACACAATCAAAAAGCATTTATAGTTTCCCAGCTGATGAAGATCTTGAGATTTTTAGAACTTGTAACGACCTTTTTTCTATTGAGTTATGTATGGTTATAGTGATGTATGTATAAATTATGTTCAAACTTTTGGAATAGTTAGGTGGATCAAGGTGATGAAATCAGCCTTGAGTATTCTGGAACCAATGCTCTAAAAGGGGACACTATCAGGTAATAACAATAATGATAATAATATTAAAATTTATGATGTTTCCATTCTCATTCATGATGTTTTTTTAAGATATGGGAAACAGACTGTATCCGGATTAATCAAAGATGGGATGAATGCCCTTTCAAGATATTATTTAAATAATTTCCAAAATGGAGTTCGCCAGGCAAGTTTCTCAATATCTTGTGTGTGTAAAACGACGTATGCCCTCATCATAGAAAACAATTCTTCATTTTTTTCATGATTATTAATATTAACATTATTATTATTTGGTGTGTTTTTCAAGATGCAGTAGACCTACTAAGTGGTAGCTATAAGTCCTTCCCCATTTCAACTAAACAAATTTGAAACAAGCACTATAAGTGATCACTACTTATCTCCATATATTATATATATTATATTTTGTGTTATCTTTTTTCTTTCAATTACTAAACAATTGTTATATATATATATATATATATATATATATATATATATATATATATATATATATATATATACATATATATATATATATATATATATATATATATATATATATATATATATATATATATATACACACACACACAGTTGTTTCCGGTGGCATCGACTTTATTGATTGGAGGGTTGACATCATTACCTAACGGAATCCCCGATTCCATAGCTCAAGATTGCAAATTACAGGAAATGCTCCCTAAGGTTTGATTGTTATTTCTGTTTTACTTTTGCACTCAAGATTCAACCATGATTATCCAGCTTATTATCACATTTTCTCTATTTCTGTTTTACTTTTAAAGATTTTGATATCACAAACAAAGCAATGTCTTCTAATGATAAAATAGTAAGCATTTCTTTTTGTTTTTTTTTTTTTTATATTTATCATGCGATTATTTATTTATTTATTTAGTTTTTTTTCTTCTCTTTTGAACTTCACTGCAGTATTTGTTTGTTGCTCAAGTTGATGACACGTAGACATCTTCATGCAACATAAGTCCCTAGCAAGTCAAGTATATTTTCTTTTAACCCTTGTACTTTATCTTTTAAACTAATCAACAAAAGTCAGTAAAAAATAACATCAAATACTAAATCCATGATTTGATTTATTGAAATCTTATATATTTATTATATTGTTTTCTTATCCTACAAAATTTTCAAATTTATAGTTTTTTTATATGGTAATTATTATCTTAAATTAGGTATGATTTTATCTATTATTGTAATTATATTTGACATGTTATATTGATCTTATTTTCGATATCATACCATACTTAATACATATTTTAAGTATGTAAATTATATTACATTCAAAAATCTTTATTTCATATCATCATTAACCAATTTTATATTTCCCTATAAATATAGGGTCTACAATTTTTCATTCCAAATTAGGAATGTCAATGGGGGCAAACGGGACGGGGATTGATTGCATCCCCCACCCCTGCCCGCAAAATTTTCCCGTTCTCCCATCCCCGCCCCTGCCCCCGAAATGTCCACCTTTTCCACCCCACCCCTGCCCCCGAATTCCCCTTCTTACATAAGCTCGCGCCCCTATTCCTCTGCCCCCGATTGATTTTGAGATATCTTATTTGGGCTAAAAGGAGTTATTATTTGGGCTAAAATAAACTATTTTTTTGGTTAACAAATAGTTATTTATAGCATAATTTTACATGTTACAAACTACTTAAAAACATGTTTTTGTGGAATTTTTGTACGTAAAAACCATGTTATTGTTTATTATACTTATATGATTAATATATGTCAATATATATAATTTATTCACGGGGCCCCCGCCCCAATCCCCGATTTTTTTTAGTAAATGCCCCCATATGGGACGTGGCCCCCACGGGATCGGGGTCCCACGAGACTTTTTGACATCCCTATTCCAAATCAATTTTCTCTCTAACTAATTATCTCCTTTCATTGCAGATAATTGTATTCCATGACAACTAACAATGTGGATCAAGTCGTGTTTGATAAGGTTGCTGAAATCTATGCATCCAAAGAATCTTGAAACATACGTGTTAGAGTCGTCTTGCTTGAGAAGCAGACCTATAAGAAAAATCCTAAAATAGTCGGGAGCGTAGACATGATTTTAATTGACTGGCAGGTCCTGTTTCTGGAAAACTTTATTATTTAAGTGAGCATCTGTATGTCGATTTTTTGGAAGATTAAATGTGTCATGTTTCTAAATACTTTATTATTTAGATTGTTAAAATTTTATGTTAATACTTCAGATTTTATGTATTTTTTCCTGAAAAGGGTATTATAATTGCTTCAAATATGTTGCAGAAAAATATGTGTAACACCCCAAAGTTTGGAAAGCCAAGAAAAGAAAGAAAACCTCAAGTTTAGGGGAGACTCGGCGAGTCCATGGAGGGACTCGACGAGCCCGAGCGGGATCCGGGTTGTGGTGGAAGCGACCGACTCGGCGAGTCGGCCAAGGAGACTCGACGAGTTGGGTCTGATCGAGGAAAACCCTAAATCCGGGACTTGGAGCCTATTTAAACGTCTCATTCTCTTTCCTAGGGTTCCTTTACTGCCTCTCTACCCCAGAACACCAAACCCTAGCCGCCATATCCGTTTTTGAGCTAGATCTTGCCTTGAAGAATGCACTAAAGCTTGGAGGAGGAAGAAAGACCTTGGAGGTGCAAGAAGGGACTGTAGATCTGGGATTGTGGAGTCATTTCAGACCAATTGGAGGTAATAAGCTATTGCTTGGACTCCCTTTGCATCTAGATCTATTCTTATGTGTGAGTTTTGGTCATTGTTGGTATAATATGTAACCAATTCGAGTTGGAGGTTCAGATCTGAGGTTGCTACCTCAGATCCATGTTGGTTTTGGTCTTGAATCCCCTAAAGTATCAGCCCTTGGTATGTTGAAGAAGCATGTTTGCCATAAACCCTAGTTTAGTGTGTTTTGAGCATAGATCTCTCAATCTACACGTAAAGTTTGCCACTTTACGTGGGGAATAGGCCCTAGAAGTACGGATCTATGAGTTGGAAGTTTTGTTTGGCTCGAAAAGCCACTGCATGGATTGAGGACTGGATAGACTCGACGAGTCCTTTGAGTGGACTCGGCGAGTAGCTTGAAGATGAGGAGGAACTCGACGAGTAGGATGAACAGCTCGTCGAGTCGGTTGAAGTTAGGCATGGACTCGGCGAGTTGGACGAGCAACTCGACGAGTTGGTTGAAGATTGTCTTGGACTCGGCGAATCAGATCGCGAAACCCTAAACCCTTTGAGTTGAGACTCGAATCAGTGAGTCGGGTGGTGACTCAGCGAGTTGGGCAGGACAGGACTTGGAACTAGTTGGACTCGGCGAGTCATGGACTGACTCGGCGAGTCGGGTCGCGAATAAGAAAGACCCTGAGCTTATGAACTCGGCGAGTCTTTAGGAAGACTCGGCGAGTAGGGTTGACCTGGAAGGTTGACTTTGACCAGAGTTGACTTAGTTGACTGTCAGACTAAGTGTTATATGTATATTGATAGCTCGGAGAGCTAGAGGAGCAGCGGTTTAGGGGATTGTCGAGTAGCAGCCAGAGGTTTATCAGCAGGGCTCAGCAGTTCAGGTGAGTTTCCTTCCAGTAGGAACGAGTCTAAGGCCACAATGCCGGCCCGTTTAGCTAGCAGTAGTTTCAGATGTTGATCTGATACAGTAGTTAGTATGTTTGATGCCTTTGTGGCTCAAACAGGATTTATGTGTTATGTGTTCCGGGCTACGGCCCGATGTAGTATGTAGTATATGTGAGTTTATGCCAGTTGATATGTTATGATATGCTGTGTTCAGTTAGCTTCGGACTTCGGTCCGATGGAGGGGACAAGGTCCCAGACAGTTAGCTTCGGACTTCGGTCCGATGGAGGGGACAAGGTCCCAGACAGTTAGCTTCGGACTTCGGTCCGATGGAGGGGACAAGGTCCCAGACAGTCAGCTTCGGACTTCGGTCCGATGGAGGGGGCAAGGCTCCAGTCAGTTAGCTTCGGACTTCGGTCCGATGTCAGCTTCGGACTTCGGTCCGATGGAGGGGGCAAGGCCCCAGTCAGTTAGCTTCGGACTTCGGTTCGATGTAGGGGGCAAGGCCCCGTTAGTCCGGACTTCGGTCCGATGCAGTGGGAAAGGCCCAATATGTGCTTTATATGTTTTTGTGCGATATGTGGTAGATTGGGGGAGCTCACTAAGCTTCGTGCTTACGGTTTTTAGTTTTGGTTTCAGGTACTCGGTTTTCAAAAGAGGAGCTCGGGAAGATTGCAGAGCACACACCATAGTCAGTTAGCCTGGGAATGTTTGACTCTGATAATGCTATTATGTTTTGAATTTAATACTCAAAAGTTATGTTTGACTTATGATACGTTGTTTATAAATCCATTTTTAGTAATGTTTTAAAAGAAATTTTTAGTCGTGATTTTTGGGTCGTTTCAAGTTGGTATCAGAGACTTGGTTTGAGGGATTCGGGCGCACTCCTGAGTGTGTCTGAACTCAAACTAAGGAAGTGGTATATAGTTTTCAAAAGAAAAATCGTAGTTACAAAAGAATTTTGAGAAAAGAATACAATTTTTAGAAAAAGAAAAAAGAGTTTTGAAAAGAGAAAAGGGTGTGGTGCATGCAATCAGCCGAGCTCAAGTAAGTACTCCCAATTTACCCATACAAGTTATATTATGATTATCAGTATCAGTTTCAGTTTCAGTTTCGGTTCCAGCTTCAGTAGAACAGCATGCTAGAATAGGACTAAGGATCTAGGATGATGCCTTATGTGCCTGCTTTATGTGTTCAGCTTTATGAGAATTGCATGCTAGTATTGAGTAGACAGCAGTAGGATAGCCTGTTTAGGTTATGCCTGGTAGCACGAGCTTAGCATTGTATGCTAGTGTAGTTTCTCGTTATGAGAATAGTTTTGCCTGAGTATGTTTCCTTTATCCGAATGCTGCTTGCTTTGTGCTTTGTGGGACTCTGAGTGGTGGGAGTTAGCCATTAGGTGAATACGTCACATCACATGTGAGCAGGGTTGAATAATCTCAGAGTGCTGGATTTGGCCCTACTGCGCAGCTCTCGTTTGAGTCCAACCGTGGTAGGGACGAGACTTTTACTCGAAGGATTATCCGAGCCTCATTACATGTGATGGTATTCAGGTGGTGGCTAATTTGCATTACAATGAGGCCTTCAGCAGCTGAGGACTGGTTTGAGTAGAGTCAGAAGTTCCCTAGGGCAAGCCTGGGATGAGAGCAGCAGAGATTAGTAGTAGAGGAAAGGGGATTTGGTGGAGTTGAGGTAACTCTTGAGGAAAGTACGGATAGATGTGGAAGGTAGTAGGGGCCCATACTACTAAAAGCAGAGGATCCGTACTCGATTCAAGAGGGGCCGAGGCAAAACCAAGGAACTAGTAGAGTATGTGAGAGATCCCTCAGCAGTAGTATGAAAATTGATTAGGATTTTGTTATATTTTCAGCATGGTGACGTTGTGCGAGATACCAGTTAGCAGTTCAGGTGTCGACGAGGGGTCTGGCTCGGGCTTCAGAGCCGGGCAGCTTGATGATCAAATGAGGGATTTCATTTCCGCAGAGATTATGCGCAACATCATTGATCAGACTCCAGTGATTTTCGGTTTAGTTAGAGAGGCCATTGTGGAGCTCATGGACAGTCATCTTGAGGCCTTTAAGGCCGGGATAGTTTCAGGGCAGTTTGGGGCTCTTCTAGGCCCCGAATCTTATGGAGTTCAGGGATCCATCAGGGAGGGAGATCCCATTTCTAGTTTCTGCCATCAGGGGACAGGAGTGAGTCGGGCATCCTGTCTTCAAGAGAGACCTTTGGATGATTGGATAGTTGAGGAAGTTTCGCGAGCCATTCGCGAGGATCTGCCCGACATGGTCGTGAGGATCACTGATCGATTGATCGAGAGGCTCCAGGATCAGACAGCTGTTGCCCAGTCGGCGGGCAGGGAATCGGAAAGGAAGAGGAAGGCGGATGAGACTCATGTAGCCTCAGATTCGGGAAAGAGGCCCAAGGGTTCGGATTTGAGGGCGAGGAACTATCAGAGCCACAGTCGATGCGGGAAGTGCGGAAGGACGCACATGGGTGTGTGTAGGCGTAGAAGTGGTGGCGATGCTGGGTGTTTCAAGTGCGGCCAGATTGGTCATTTTAGCAGAGACTGTGTTGTTACCATCGCCCAGGGACTTGATCCGACGTGTTTCCATTGCAGTCAGAGGGGCCACAAGAAGGCCCACTGTCCGAGTTTGTATCCAGCAGGGCAGGTGCCAGCTCCTGCCCTTGGGACTTCAAGTACCGCCAGCAGTTGTCGAGGCCGGGCAAGGGTGCCTACGGCTCAGAGCCGAGTTTTCCGGTAGATTTCAGCAGGGATTCGAGCAGCACTGAATAATGAAGGTACGTAACTTTTGTTTTTCTGTCAGCTTATGTCATGATTATATTGTTATGGTTCTGCATCAATTTGTGGTATAAGTGTTGTATTTTAGTGTGGCTTGCTTGTGATTATGTTATATGCCATTTGCATACCTCGGATAATTGGTTGGTAGTTAGGGGATGTGCTCTTATGGAGAAGGTTTTGGAGGATGCAGTAACTGTAGCATGGTTGAGAGAGATTTGGTTCGTTTCGCTAGTTCGGAGTGGTTAGTGATTGGGATGGATTGGTTAAATTCCTACCTGGCGGGCTTGGGTTCCCCAGTAGATGTTCCAGAATGGTGGTGAAGATCAGGATCTCTTTTGAGTGTGAAGCAGCAAGGGGTAAGCAGGATCGAAGTGGGGGAGAACCCTCCGGGGATACATGGATAAGAGTCTCGTAGACTCAGAATGAGTGCGCGGCCTCTGAGAAGAAATGGTAGTAGCACAGTGATGGATGGATTGAGAAGTTCAGAATTGGGAGTTCGAGAACTTTTCCCAGCAGTTAGTTCATGTAATCGAGATGGTTAGAAGCTGGTTGGGAATCCAGGATTGGAGGACCACCTGTCGGACGCATGAGAGTCGGAATGAAGATCCTGAGAACGGGTAACAAGAGATGTTTTCGTATTAGTAGCCAGTGTCTGAGGCAGCATGCAGGTTGCGTAGATTCAGGAGTTGGGAGGTTGGAAACTTCCCAACAATAGCTTCTTGTATCCGGATTAGTAGACGGTTGGTTTGGGAACCAAGCCGAAGAATTCCTCGACGAAGCGCTAAGAATATCAAGGATATAAGATGTTAAGGTTGATACAGTATTCGAAGACTAAGGGCTGTTTTTTTTAGAAATCGGGATGAGGAATCACTAGCAGGACTAGGGATAGTCAGGATGTTCTCGAGATAGTAGTAGTGTTGTAAGTCTGCGGGGGTAGCCGTAGCATTCACTAGCAGTCAGATAGCAGTAGTAGTGTTGTAAGTCTGCGTGGGTAGCCGTAGCATTCACTAGCAGTCAGATGGCAGTAGTAGTGTTGTAAGTCTGCGTGGGTAGCCGTAGCATTCACTAGCAGTCAGATGGCAGTAGTAGTGTTGTAAGTCTGTGGGGGTAGCCGTAGCATTCACTAGCAGTCAGATAGTAGTAGTGGTGTTGTAAGTCTGCGGGGGTAGCCGTAGCATCCACTAGCAGCCAGATAGTATTAGAGAGTTGTAAGTCCGCGAGCGTAGTCGCAGCCTTTTATCAGATTGGTAGGTAGCATGAGCGCGTGTTAGACGCGGGAAAGCAGTTGTACCCACCAGTTCGGGTGCAACAGTGAGGATATGGGAATCCACGGGTTAGATTTCAGATTTCCCAAATGGATCAGTTATGGCTAAGTCAGCAATTTGGGCTATAGATCGTCACATCAGTTATGAGATCAGAGTAGCAGTGGACCGTTGGGGTTCGGGTATGTTGCGGGCTACCGTCAGTCTGGGAGCCATCATGTTGTTAGTCGTGGAATTGATGATGTCAGGATGTGACGTATGGACCCGATCGGTTGGATCGGAAGGTTGCTAGAGCCACAGTGACAGGATAACTAGTGGAAACTAGTCCTAGAGGAAGATTTCGTTCAGAAGTCGTGGAAGCGACTAAGTGAGGAGTCCCTTGACTCCACAGTTGGGTTGGAGCTCAGTGTTTCAGCCAGTTCAGTGTTTCAGGCAGCTCAGTGTTTCAGCCAGTTCAGTGTGTCAGGCAGCTCAGTGTTTCAGGCAGCTCTGTGTTTCAGCCAGTTCAGTGTTTCAGGCAGCTCAGTGTTTCAGCCAGTTCAGTGTTTCAGGCAGCTTAGTGTTTCAGCCAGTTCAGTGTGTCAGGCAGCTCAGTGTTTCAGGCAGCTCAATGTTTCAGTCAGTTCAGTGTTTCAGGCAGCTCAGTGTTTCAGCCAGTTCAGTGTTTCAGGCCGTTCAGCGTTTCAGTCGGTTCAGCGTTTCAGGCAGTTTAGTGTTTCAGGCATGTTCAGTATTGCAGGTAGTTCAGTGTTTGGAAGGTTTCAGGGTTTTGGGTCAGTATTGTATTTGCGTTGGAATGCAAGTGCTGACGATATAGTTGGTTGATTTGGAAATGGCAAGTCCCTCTCAGCAGGATCAGTTGAGCCTTTTGCCGAGTATAAGTGATCTGTAAGGATAGCTAGGCAGGTAGCTTTTCATTCAGGAGGGAAGCTCGAGTTAGTAGGAGATGAGTAATCAGGTGGGATAAAAGCAAGTTGGTTCTAGCAGCATCGTTTCAGTATGAGCGGCAGAATGGATAGAACAGTTATAGATAGTCGAAGTATCTTCAGGAGTCGCTAGAAGAGACTAGGAGTTTGCGATGAAGTGTAGTGACCAGTGGGAGTCCGGTAACTCAGATATCGGGAGATTGGTTAGACCAGAGTAGTCTCAGTGCATCCGGTAGGCGGATGGGAGGTAGCAGGATTTTCAGTCGGAGGAAGTAACGTTGAGGAAATTATGGAAAAGAGAAGGATTCAGTATGTTCCAACGGTAATGATCGGCATGGTGAGTGGCTGGAGTGACGGACAAAAGGGTGTTAGATTTTCCAGACAGAGAATTGGAGGCAGTTCGCAGGCAGTTGATCATAGCAAACTTCGAGGATGAAGTTTAGTTTAAGTGGGGAGAGTTGTAACACCCCAAAGTTTGGAAAGCCAAGAAAAGAAAGAAAACCTCAAGTTTAGGGGAGACTCGGCGAGTCCATGGAGGGACTCGGCGAGTCCGAGCGGGATCCGGGTTGTGGTGGAAGCGACCGACTCGGCGAGTCGGCCAAGGAGACTCGACGAGTTGGGTCTGATCGAGGAAAACCCTAAATCCGGGACTTGGAGCCTATTTAAGCGTCTCATTCTCTTTCCTAGGGTTCCTTTACTGCCTCTCTACCCCAAAACACCAAACCCTAGCCGCCATATCCGTTTTTGAGCTAGATCTTGCCTTGAAGAATGCACTAAAGCTTGGAGGAGGAAGAAAGACCTTGGAGGTGCAAGAAGGGACTGTAGATCTGGGATTGTGGAGTCATTTCAGACCAATTGGAGGTAATAAGCTGTTGCTTGGACTCCCTTTGCATCTAGATCTATTCTTATGTGTGAGTTTTGGTCATTGTTGGTATAATATGTAACCAATTCGAGTTGGAGGTTCAGATATGAGGTTGCTACCTCAGATCCATGTTGGTTTTGGTCTTGAATCCCCTAAAGTATCAACCCTTGGTATGTTGAAGAAGCATGTTTGCCATAAACCCTAGTTTAGTGTGTTTTGAGCATAGATCTCTCAATCTACACGTAAAGTTTGCCACTTTACGTGGGGAATAGGCCCTAGAAGTACGGATCTATGAGTTGGAAGTTTTGTTTGGCTCGAAAAGCCACTGCATGGATTGAGGACTGGATAGACTCGGCGAGTCCTTTGAGTGGACTCGGCGAGTAGCTTGAAGATGAGGAGGAACTCGACGAGTAGGATGAACAGCTCGTCGAGTCGGTTGAAGTTAGGCATGGACTCGGCGAGTTGGACGAGCAACTCGACGAGTTGGTTGAAGATTGTCTTGGACTCGGCGAGTCAGATCGCGAAACCCTAAACCCTTTGAGTTGAGACTCGAATCAGTGAGTCGGGTGGTGACTCAGCGAGTTGGGCAGGACAGGACTTGGAACTAGTTGGACTCGGCGAGTCATGGACTGACTCGGCGAGTCGGGTCGCGAATAAGAAAGACCCTGAGCTTATGAACTCGGCGAGTCTTTAGGAAGACTCGGCGAGTAGGGTTGACCTGGAAGGTTGACTTTGACCAGAGTTGACTTAGTTGACTGTCAGACTAAGTGTTATATGTATATTGATAGCTCGGAGAGCTAGAGGAGCAGCGGTTTAGGGGATTGTCGAGTAGCAGCCAGAGGTTTATCAGCAGGGCTCAGCAGTTCAGGTGAGTTTCCTTCCAGTAGGAACGGGTCTAAGGCCACAATGCCGGCCCGTTTAGCTAGCAGTAGTTTCAGATGTTGATCTGATACAGTAGTTAGTATGTTTGATGCCTTCGTGGCTCAAACAGGATTTATGTGTTATGTGTTCCGGGCTACGGCCCGATGTAGTATGTAGTATATGTGAGTTTATGCCAGTTGATATGTTATGATATGCTGTGTTCAGTTAGCTTCGGACTTCGGTCCGATGGAGGGGACAAGGTCCCAGACAGTTAGCTTCGGACTTCGGTCCGATGGAGGGGACAAGGTCCCAGACAGTCAGCTTCGGACTTCGGTCCGATGGAGGGGGCAAGGCTCCAGTCAGTTAGCTTCGGACTTCGGTCCGATGTCAGCTTCGGACTTCGGTTCGATGTAGGGGCAAGGCCCCGTTAGTCCGGACTTCGGTCCGATGCAGTGGGAAAGGCCCAATATGTGCTTTATATGTTTTTGTGCGATATGTGGTAGATTGGGGGAGCTCACTAAGCTTCGTGCTTATGGTTTTCAGTTTTGGTTTCAGGTACTCGGTTTTCAAAAGAGGAGCTCGGGAAGATTGCAGAGCACACACCATAGTCAGTTAGCCTAGGAATGTTTGACTCTGATAATGCTATTATGTTTTGAATTTAATACTCAAAAGTTATGTTTGACTTATGATACGTTGTTTATAAATCCATTTTTAGTAATGTTTTAAAAGAAATTTTTAGTCGTGATTTTTGGGTCGTTTCAATATGGATGTTTTTCGATTTTTATTCTTCCGTTTTATTTCTATTTTATTACATTTTTTGATGCTTTTTCTTTACATTTTATTTCCATTTTATTAAATTTTAATAAACAATATTATTTTTATGTTTATGAAATCTATCAGATCTCCATTGTTGTTTTACTGCCCTAGACTACAATTTTTTCTGATCCAAGCTTATATAACATGAATTAGGTGCATTATTCATTTCAATCCCAAATGTGTTTGTGTAAATGTGTTTATTAATTTTAATAATAACTTTAGTCTATGCAATGAATATCTTATTATGGATGTTAACTTTTCCTAATTCTTATGTTTTATTTTTATTTTATTATAATTTGTGATAGTTTTTCTTTAAATTTTATTTCTATTTTATTACACTTACTTATTCCTGTACTTGAACTTCATGAAAGAATTTGGGCTTCTAAAATCCAAAACCATCAATCTGTTAAACCCTATTAGCATTGATAAGATTTCGATTACTATTAAACTTAGAAAGTTTTAATTAAAAGTATAAAAAAAATATCAAAACCTAAAAACCTCTCATCGTCGTCTTATTCTCCACAAGTACATTTGCTATCCTTTTATTCCTTTTTCTTTTAAACTTAAAAAGCATTCATAATAATACATGATTTGTATTATTTCTTATTTATCATCATATCCTTAAAAATACATATTTTTTTTAACTAACTAACCAATAATCTATTTCCATATAATCAAATACACAAAACATATAATATGAATAAATACTGGATTTTATTAAAAATGTTACCTATGAATGTCTCTTTCAATCACCCTTAATCACAATATAAGGTCACATGCATAATTTGATTTTTTTTAAATAACTCCAATTTTATGATTATACTTCCTAAACCATTAACTTGAAAGAATCATTTTTTTTTCACAAAAAAATATATGGCCCAAAACACGATTGCTAATTTTAGCACCTCTTCTTCCTCCGTCGTCCACCATCTACTTTGAAAATGAAGACTTCATTCATAAGTTTGATTTCTAGAATATTGCTGATCTCCAATATGTATATGAGGTTTATATACGTAACTTTCATTTATAAAATTTATATTATGTGAAATACTTTTTGGATTAGTTTTATATTAATATTTAATTATACTTTTTTTATTATATAATATAAAGTTACATTAACATTTTGCAGGAAAAAACATTGATTGTTGTAGGTACAATTAAACATGTGTGTGCTCATGCAGAATGGTAATATTTTGCTTATACTAAATATCAACAGAAAGCTATAAAAGTCGTTTTAATGCATGAGGATCAACTTCAAGATAAAGAAAGTTTTGATTGTTATACTTCAACTTGCATGAACAAAGAGATATTTGTTATTTCAAGGTTTTCAATAGTTCTTTTATACATATTATTATAATTTTGTTTAAACTTTCTAAGTTTATATTACTAAATTTATTTATATCAATGGTTTTAGTTTCAAAATTACCATTAGAATACAAGACTTTACCGGTTTGCTTGAAAATTTTAATGAGGTTATTGATATTGACTTTATTTACACAAAACTAATTTTAACTTTTTGTTTATTTATTTTTATAACCGTTCATTTTTTTAGGAGGGTAATATGGATATTTATCTATTTGCTTTGAATGTACTTTTGGATAAAAAGTTGGCATTCAAAATTCAAATTTCAAATAATAATTTGAAGAACAAACTTGATGGTTATGAAATTTCAAAGTTCACTGCTGTTAATACAATCACTGCTCGATTGGAAATTTTTTTTTAACATCAAACAGGTAACAGATGAATTTATTTCTACATTTAGTATTTATTTTACATTAATGATGCTCTTTTTTGCTTATTGTTTTTTGTTTTACAGTTATCATATTATTGTGGATAAAATCAAACATACTATCTTACCACCAGTGAATCATTTGAGATTGTTACCGCCAACAACCATTTCGGTTAAGCAGCCTATTGAGATTGTTACCACCACCGAATCATTTGAATGGTCTTCTTTGAAAGATGTTGTTGCTGGAAGATCCCAACAATGGAAAAACTCAAATAAGTTTAAGACATTCATCATTATTTGACATTTAAGTTTGAAGATTTTTTTCATTAGTTTTTATTGTTTGCTTTTGTATTTGTAAGACAAGTAATTTGTTTTGATTTAGAAGTTTATGTTTATTTTCATCTGTTTCCCATCAATTTTCTTTTTTAATTATCATGTGTTTCTTGCGTTTAACGCGGGTTATAATCTAGTAATTTTTATAATACAAACTTTTAATTAGACCATTTTCATTTACATATTTTGAGAAATCAATGAGTGTTATATTTTTATTTTTAACTAGTCAAATAAGTAAACTTTAAAAATTTAGTTTAGAAGACAAACAAATCATATAAGGGTCAGAAGTTCTCTGTATGTGTATCTCAAGTTTCAAATACTTACAATCATCAAATTAAACCACAAGAAATCCCTCACAAAACACCAGCAACCTTGTATTCTAGCGTTTCTTTGTTGGCAGCGAGACCCTTAGAAAGTCGTAGCAGGTGAACTTGGTGTTTTATAATTTACAATCAGTCACTAATTATTAGAGCCGGATTTCCATCGCTAGTTTGTCTCAAAAATGACAAAAGTGTGATCCTTTAGTGTGACACATTATCGTCACTGATAGTTAACCGATTTAATTTTCATCTTTTAGTATCTTAGGGTAAATTTAGCAACAAATTTTTATCCATTGGCATTCAGGGAAATTTAACAACGTGCATCCAGCGCTCACTACAAGAAAAGGGACCTATAGAGACGAAAATTGTCGTCCCTATAGGTTCAAAAGTCGTCTCTATAGGTGTTTGGGACGACAAGTCGTCTCTATAGCTTTCGTCTCCATAGCCCCGTCGCAACAGATCCTTTCGGTCGTCACTAAAAATATCGTCGCAATAAGTTGCCTTTATAGACGACATGTCGTCCGATTCTGGTTCGTCGCTACAAGTTGCTGGTCTCTATAGTTGTATCTATAGAGACGACAAGTCGTCTCTATAGCTTCATCTATTAAAACAACATGTTGGCGCCATGGATACAACTATAGAGACAACATGTCGTTCCCATAGATATAGCTATAGAGACAACAGGTGGTTTCTATAGATAGAGATGCAATCGACAGTTCTTACCCTATAGCGACAGCAGCTCGTCGTGGTTGATGCACCTATAGAGACGACATGTCGTCTCTATAGGTATGCCCATACAGCTGCTATTTCCCTCTTTAATTTCCCTGTTTTTGTTTGCATCACAAAATTGCTAAATAGGAAATAGTAATCTGAATTCTAAATGCAAACATTAATAAGCCATAACACCATTAGTTCAATTATCCCCTGAATGAGAGAGAAGGTATGAAAAGCATCTCAAAATGAAGACAAACATAAGTAACCAAAACCATATGAGCTTCAAAAATATTCACAAAAACACATGCTTGCAGAAAAGATTTTTTGAGTTTCAAGTATCAGATTTATGAACAAAATGATATTGTTGAGACAAAAAAAAGTAGAGCCCATATAATACGTTCAGAATATTCCAGCCGATAGCTGATAGGTCGGAATTGGAATTGAACTTGATTACCAGAGTTGCTTTATTTTCTTCTTTCCATTCCAACTTGGTTCTCTCTAAAACCTCAACAACCTACAATTCCATTCCATCCGATATAATAATAATAATAATAATAATAATAATATTAAATATTAAATGATTAATAATATCAAATATAGTTTCATCATAATTCATACCGTGTGTTTAAGTTATGAAGTCCCTCCAAATCCAGTGACAACTTTGAATTCCCCCAGAACTGTACAACATCATAATAAATCCATTATTTAAAATATAATTATGTTTATGTATGTATGGATATCATGAAATAGATGATTATTATTATTATTATTATTATGCTTACATCCGCCACATGCATAACAGAAGGTGATAACTGATAATTAAAATTTTGTTATTAAGAGGGAAGATAGAAAACTTCAATTTTAATTTTAATAGATGTGAATGTGATGCAAACCTCCTTTGAAGTTAGAAGAACATCACTAAACCTCAGCAACTTAGCAAGTGCTTCTTGTTCTTCAAGTGTCCCAATAGCAAGAGACTTCCCCTTTGGTCAAAAAAAGACTGATGTTCCAACTTCAACAGCATACTCAAGGGCATGAGTAATCAAATTTGCAGGAAGCTCATGAAATCATAGCCATTACAGAAAAGGGCTTTTGACTTTTGTATACTCCTCTTTGCTTCATCAGATAATGTTCTCATCTAAGTAAATGCAGGTTCCTTGCTAAAATCTGCTCGACTATAACAAAATCTAGGTCAAATATTGATGAATTATGATCTGTAAAGTTGGTATAAGCTACAATACACTTGAACGAACTTTTAATTAATCACGTATACCTGCAAAACATGTGTCTTTGTAAAGGATCCACCAAGACCAAACATAAAATTGTCTCGTATGCACTACCGGAAAATTTCCATATATGATAATGACAGGAGCCCCATCTCTTCTTTCTAGTGTTAAGATAATAAGATGATCGTGAAGGAGAAAACACAGAAACCTAGATAAAAAAATAAGCCGGTGTAAATTTATAAATTTAAAAAGATTCCCAAAACTAGGATTTGATGTTGTACAAGTATGAAGATATGGATAACTATAAACACAACATACCTTATGGAGTATCAAAAATACCCTTCCCAAGTTCACCCTCGGTTAGCACTTTATGATGAATAGTACCAGAAACTGCATATGTAACTAAAATTTAACTTACATAAACATAATTTGGCATATTAAGTACAGGACTTGATAACAGCAACAACCTGTTATATACCAAATAATAGATGAAAGAATGGACAACAATTTGAGCTTTCAATCAAACCATAGTCACAACAATTTGAGGTTACAATCCAGTAAAACATAACAGTGAAAGTTATAATTCGAGACTAAAACCGGAAATTAATTTATGGAGTTGCAGATAGGATCATAAGAATTTGAAGAATAAGTAAATCAACAAAACAAAATTAACAAAATGAAGTACCAAATTGACAACCCTATCAACAAGAACAAGTTAACTTAAACAAATTTAGTCATGATTCCAGTTAGAGTATTAGTTATAATTCCAATATCACAAGCACCAATTCAGAAATTTATAAATGTCTACTCTTACATAGAGTTGAGAGCAACCTGATTAATCGCAGATGTTGCTTAAACAGATGCCAATTCTATTCAGGACCTTGATGTGGCTCAATATCTCGATATTCTTCCTCAACATCAAAATGAGGTTGTCAGTCATTAGAAATCAAATTTCCTTTTAATCGCAAAAACTATGGTGAGGAACGAGAAAAGGAGATGGTGATTTGCTTATCGATGTGAGCAAATGGCCTCATGTGAGAGAAACTGTGAAACTATAGAAAATCACAAGTTAGGGACGAAGAAGAAGGAACAAAAAACATAGAAAAATTAGAGATGCGCATGAGCTTGAACGAATCAGTAAAGAAGAATGGAGATTTGCTTGAGCTCTAAAAACCTTGAACGAATGAGAAATGGAGATGATTCAAGTGTTGACAAATGATGTGAGCAAATAACTTCCTGAGAGAGAAACAAAGAAGATCGGAGACCACCAAGGGAAAGGGATTCTCTTAACTGAACCCTATGGGGACGATAAGTCGTCCGCATAGCCTCAACTAAACGACGCCGTTTTCCATTTTCTAGTTAAATCGATAATATATATATATATATATATATATATATATATATATATATATATATATATATATATATATTTGGCATGGGGATGACAAATCGTGTCAATAGTTATCCACAAGTGAACAAGAACGCGCCAAACCCATTTTTTTCCCGCTTTAACATATTGAAACGATTAGTTGTCGCTGTAGCTTCAAAAGTCAAAAAAAGATGGTCGAACTCTATTGGGACGACATGTCGTCCCTATAGGGAGCCTATAGCAACGACAATTGTCGTCCCTACAGATCTCGTCCCTATAAGTACTTATTCTTGTAGTGGCTCCTGAGGCAACATCAGTGGCTTTCATGATAGGAGAGGTTCTTGAAAGATTTCAATGTGCTTTACCCTAATTACTCGAACCAAAAAACTTGTATGAAAATAGAAAACAATGTGCGCAACAACATGCACATTGAATTTGTGTTGATTGTATATTTTCTCACCATCAAAAGTATTAAAGTAGACAACATTTATGGAAGAATATTCAAATTCAGCAATGGCAATCAATATAAAACTCAATTTTAATGGAAGGATATATTCACATCAATTTCTATCTCTAACCAAACCACTGAATTTGATCACCAAATTCCTCTGCCCTTCTGCAGAAGTATTTAGAAGTTGGGCTTTGATGGCCTGAACTTTGTGCTGCATTTAATCTTCAAATTGCAAAATAGCGGAATGGGTCAATAGGCTCTTCCCTGAAAATACCAAAAAGGGGGGCAGAATAAAAAACAACCAATCATTGGTTCAGGTTACAACAACGAAAATCTTGTGAAAGTTTCTGTAGGATTACAATGATATCTACAAGATAATTACATAGTCTAATTAATAGTTTCAAATATAAAAGTTGATCTAAACCATCATATCACGTAAATTGAACTTTGAAAGGTACTTCTTTGATTATCTTAAATGATCTTAGGCATACAAACAACGGAAATTCAACCAATTGAATGATATATTGTTGTTTTGTTATATTTAGGTCAACATTTCTTAGTCAAAGTCTTTCTTTTTTGGCTCTATTAGTTGATTCTTCATCTGCCTTTTATTTATCCTTTTTTTGCCTCTTTTTAGTCATCATCTTTCTTTGTCACCTTACATGTACACAACCATTTTTATATAATTGATATTGGTGAGTCATAATTCATCTCCATGTCCAGAACGTTCATTCCCAATCTAGTTATATGGCTGAATATTAAACTCATAGATGGTCTATATTATGTTCCATATTTGAATCACTTCAACATGTTTAGAGTCATCTCCCTTCTATATGTGTTTGTAATAGTCACACGCACAGGATCATCAGTAATAAGCCATGATGATGAATGTTCAGCCTTGTTTCAGTTTAAGCAAAGCATGACTCATCAGGATGATCCAGCTTGTGCTGTTCTTGGGTTTCAAACATTACGTTCCAATCTTGGAAGCCCAGAAGCAATGCATCAGATGCTGGTTTTGATTGTTGTTCATGGTATGGGGTGGAGTGCAGCAACGACAATGAGTATGGTCATGTGGTCGGCCTTGACTTGAGTGAAAGCTTTCTTTGTGGGAATATCAAATCTAACAACACCCTCTTCAGCCTTGTTCATCTTCAGAATCTCAACCTTGCACTTAACCACTTTTATGAATCTCAAATCCCATCTGAGATTGCTCGTCTAAAGCAATTGAGAAGTCTCAATCTCTCTGATTCTGGGTTTATTGGCCGAATCCCAAATGAAATCTCACAGCTGATTCAGTTGTCTTCTTTAGATCTATCACAGAATCCACTAACGCCTTGTTCCCGAGTTTTTTCGCAAATTCATTAAAGGAAAGCGAAGGAAAATTTTGACAGAAAGAAAGGGAGGTGAAGGAAAATATTAATTATTCCGTGTCCCCGAGTTCGGAGGAAATGAAAGGAAATGAAAGGAAAATTTTAAGTTTTGTGTTCCCAAGTTAGGAGGAAAAAAAAAATAAAACTTGAATTTTTCCTTCCCCTCACTTTCTTCCCAAATCCGTCCAATTTGGGAGGAAAATTTGGAAGGAAAATATGGCTCCAAAATTCTTCCCCTCCCCTCACTTTCTTTCCATTAATGAAACTCGGAAACACAGTTTTCCTTCGCCACCCCTCACTTTCCCTCCGTATCCTCCCATTTCTCTCCGTAAGTAGAACTCGGGAACAAGGCGTAAAGCTACAAAGTCCTAGTGGCCTCAAGGATCTAGTGCAAAACATGACAGGGCTCAAACAACTCCATCTCTCGGGGGTTGACATTAGTTCTTCTGTACCTCATTTATTGACGAACTTTTCTTCTTTAAGGTCAATCAAGCTAAAAAACTGCTCGCTTAGGAATAAATTTCCTGAACCAATATTTCAGCTACCAAAGTTGAAAATTCTTGACGTGGCATCCAATCCTAACCTCTTTGGTTCGTTTCATGAATTTCGTAACAACAGCTTACTTGAATATGTGAATCTAGGTTTGACAGGCTTCTTTGGGATTGTACCAAATTCCATAAGCAAACTAAATCATTTGATAATCTTGCGCCTTACCAAATGCTCTTTCTCAGGGCACATTCCAGCTTCACTCTCTAACTTGACACAACTCACTTACTTAGGTCTAGGTATGAATAAGTTCACAGGTTTAGTTCCTTCATTGATAAGTCATTCGAAACTCAATATTTTGGAACTTACAGGTAACAAATTCGAGAAGGGATACTTGCCTAGTTGGCTTGGCAAGCTGACTACACTTAATGAACTTTATATAGCTGATATGAACATAAACGGTGAAATCCCACCCTTTCTTGCAAACCTAACCAAACTTAGTGTGCTCCAAATGGGAAAAAAATGTTCTTACAGGTCATATACCATCCTCGTTGTTCAACATCAGCCAACTAAGAATGTTAAGCCTTCAAGAAAACCAATTGCAAGAACCAATTTCAAGCTCATTTTTGAACTTCAAAAGTCTTCAACATCTTCGCCTACAGTGGAACGATTTCAGCGGTAAGGTAGACTTAGACATGTTCCTACGATTTAACAAGCTCGAAACTCTCACATTGGGTTTTAACAGGATATCTTTAGTGGCTACCAAGAACTACTCGAATAGCACCTTACCAGAATTGAAAGACGTAGAACTTCAATCGTGCAACTTGAAGGAATTCCCTTCCTTTTTGAGATTCCAACAAAAATTGAGGATTTTACTTCTCGGACACAACAAAATTCATGGCATGGTACCTGTGTGGATATGGAACAACAGCCAAGAAACGTTACAACTGATTAGCCTTTCGTACAACTCCATCACTGGCTTTCATCAGCATCCTCATTTTCTCCCATGGAAACGTTTACAAGGATTTTACATCTTGTATAATCAGGTACAGGGGCAGTTACCACTTCCACCACAAACCACAGTTCTTTATGGTGTCTCAAACAATAATCTGACTGGAGAAATACCACCATGGTTATGTGAATTGAAATGTCTACGAGAATTGGATTTGTCTTCTAATAACATGAGTGGAACACTTCCTTCATGTTTAGGCAGCTTAAGCAATTCGCTGGTGGAATTAAATTTGAGACGAAATAATTTTCATGGCATAATGATGAATGCATTTAGGCATGGAAGCCTGTTGGAAAGTATTGATTTGAGTGAGAATAGATTTGTGGGTCAGCTACCACGATCACTGACAAATTGTACCAATCTAGAGGTTCTCTCTCTTGGAGACAACTCTTTCGATGACATTTTTCCTTCTTGGTTGGGAATTCTCCCCAAGCTTCAAGTTCTTGTTTTGCGATCCAACAAATTTCATGGTCCAATTCAAGGTTCAACAACTGCTTGCTCACAGTTCCCTAAGTTGCGGATCATAGACCTTTCTAACAACGGTTTTAGTGGTCGATTGCACCATAAGTTCTTCCACACGTGTTTAGCTATGAAATCAATTGGAGAATCATTTGTTCTGGAAACAACAATGTCCTTCAGCTCATTCAACACAAAGTCACCATACACGATGACATTAATATACAAAGGTGTCAAAAGAGAGTACGAAGAGATTTTAACCATATTCACTGCTGTTGATCTCTCTTGCAACCATTTTGAAGGAGAAATCCCGCTATCACTCCAAGATCTTCAAGGGATTGAATCACTCAATCTTTCCAACAATCATTTTACCGGGCATATCTTTCCATCGTTAGGGTACCTGAAGAATCTTGAATCATTGGATCTCTCCCAAAACGAGCTGTCCGGAGAAATTCCTCAACAGTTGGTGCAACTAGGCTTTCTTTCCATTTTCAACGTGTCAATGAACCATCTTGAAGGATGCATACCCCAAGGGAAACAGTTTGATACATTTGACAACAGCTCCTACAAGGGGAATCCACGGTTGTGTGGACATCCTTTATCCAAGGAATGTCAAGATTCAAAGGCATCAATACTTCCACCAGCAAGCAATACATCTGAGGCTGTTTCTCTCCTCCCAAGCGAAAGAATTGATTGGATCATCATATTCTGTGGAGTTGGAAGTGGGCTGTTTGTTGGCATTGTTTTTGGAAACTTTCTATATACAAAGTATTATAATAGGTTCAGAAAGAGGAAGGACAGATGGGTAAGGCCACTTCGTAACACGAGGAGAAACGCACGTACAAGGTTTCCAGAAATGCACGTTTTACGATCGTGAATGCATTTTTTTCTATAGATAAAAACATGGGCGGATCTATAATAGATCCTGGGGTATCCTGGGATACCCCTGTAAAAAATTTCGGTAGTGTAAATTTTTTAGAAAATTTTTGTTTTATGCAGTGTATGTATACATAATATTAATATATTTAGCGATATAATAACACAAGTTGTAGTTGGTTTAGATGGTTAAGGTGTTAGGCGAGCCTATTGGAGGTTGCAAGTTCAAATCTTCCTTCAAACATTTTTCTTCATTTATTTCTCAGCTCTTTTTATATAATTAAACACAAATATTGAGTTGTCTAAGTGGTAAAGTGCTATCCTTTTAACTTCAAGGTTCTAATTTGGAATCTTGGCGCTTCCATTGGTTTACTTATTTTTGTTTATTACTTTTTCAATTTGTTTTTTTAAATTCTAAAATTGTCCCACATCGGTCATAAATGAAACATAACTCTTATACATCTGTTATATAAGCAACATAAGCTTCTTAATTCTCAACCAATTAAACTTCCGAATGGATTTGGGTTTAAACCTGAAACCGAGTTTGAAAAACTGAGAAACCGAATCCATCGGTTTGGGATACCCCTTTGTTTTGACCCTGGCTCCGCCACTGGATAAAAATGTGAACTTGAAAACATAAACCTTACCTTAGCATGTATTTCTGGACGTGCTATAGCTTAAAGTTCGAAGGGCACGAAGAAGGTACATAAGACTTTCAAGGGATTCTAATCTGTATTACCTTTTGGTATGTGTATATTTATGTTAAGACTATGTTGTTTTCAATTGTTTCATTGTAAGATTTTTGATATATTATTTAGTAAGATCTCCAATGTTTATGTTCATCGTTTATGGTGGCATGATCGATCATGAACTGTTATGTAAGCTATTAGCAGATTTCAGGGTGTGACAATATGAGATATATGTGCACTGTATATATCTGTTTAAAAAATAATAATAATAAAAGATGGCCAATAAAAACTATCTTTTTCATTAAGTTGTTTGGCTCAAGGAAAAATGCATGCAAATGAAACATACTTCACCCATTTTTCATTTAACCATACATACTTTGAAGATTATGGTTTCGATATTTATCTTCCAAAAACTACATATTTTAATACCTAAGTTGAAAAATAAAATATACCAATATAATATTTTATTTGCAATTTTCATCAACATAATTGTTAGGAATCAAACAAAGATTACAAGTACAATTCATCAACATAACCTGCCAAGCTCCAATACCACTTGCTAGGAAGTAAAGTGGAAAACTCGCTACACCACATACACGAAGACATAATATTTATGTGTTTTGGTCAAGGTGACCTACTTCCATGGTAGGAGGGAGTAATCTTATTCGAGAGTTCTCAAATAGAGATTATAAGTACAATTTAACAAAGATTGACCTACCGACTAAAATTCAAGGTATAAATAAATAACTAACAGACATCCCTATTTATAGACTAGGATCAGATGGTCCATAGGTCCATGAAAGTTGATGTGATTCCAGTGTTTGACAGTTTCGATCCCAATGGATGGTTTCTAAGGTTTGACTTCAGTTTGAATTGACTTAACAATGTAGAGAAGACTGAAGTTAGTGTAATTTCTTTTGAAGGTGATGTGCTTCGATGGTACTAGTGAGGAAATAGGAGAAAACTGATAACAAGATGGTAGGAGATGAAATCCCTTCTGTTGAGGCAATTCCGTTCCCCTTCTACATGTTCTCTTTATGAACAGTTTCTAGCATTGAAGCAGGAAGGTTCGATAACAGAGTATCATAGGAAATTTGTGTCATTGGTTGCCCAACTAGAAGGAATCTCTGGTGAGTTTTCTTAAGTCAATTCGTAAATGAATAAACATCTAATATCAAGGTGGAATTAAGACTTTGGGAAAATGACACAAATGCCCTACGAGCTTTTTAGGGTTTACCCGTTGAGTCCCTAAAGTTTTTGTCGGACTTTATGGGTTCCTAAACTAGGATATGACCCGCTCTTTTAGTCCCTGTCAACCTGTAATAACCGGTTCAGTGGCCTTTTAGACCAAAAAAACTCACTTTGTGCCTCTATAAAGCAAAAAAAAAATAAGTTCGGTGATCAATTCGTACAAAAAAAACTATCTTTTTCTTCTAAAGTTGATTCACACTCAATTCATATTGATCCCCGAACTTTTTTTTTTTTTGGCTTTATAGAGGCACAAAGTGAGTTTTTTTGGTCTAAAAGGTCACTGAAGCAGTTATTACAGGTTGACAGGGACTAAAAGAGCAGGTCATATCCTTGTTTAGGGACCCATAAAGTCCGACAAAAACTTTAGGGACTCAATGGGTAAACCCTAGAAAGTTCGTAGGGCATTTGTGTTATTTTCCCTAAGACTTTTATCCCCTACAAACCTGTCCGATGCAATGCAATAGATATTGCAAGTAAAATTGAAGAGAAAAATAAAATCCTAAATGCATATGAAAGTGTAGAGAATGGGAACAATAATTGGAATTTTTTTAGTGTAAATGAGTCAAAAAGTAGGAATACCATAACACCTGGAAACACCATTACTAATGAAAAGAATCTGGGCACAGATAGAAGACTGTCTGATCAAGATTTGAAAGAAAAGAAGTCTAAAGGCCTATGTTATAGGTGTGATGAAAGGTTCTTTCGAGGACATTATTGTAAGAGGAAGGAATTAGGCGTGTTAGCATTTCAAAATCAGGAAGAAGATGATAAAGAAGCCATGTTATCCATGGAAGAAAAAGACACTAAAAAAGAAGCTAAAACTCAAATGATGGACATGGTTAAAAAGGATGAAGTACTTGAACATTTTGGGGAGCTACCATTTAATAGAGGTTGGTTCTTAAAGGTTCTAAATGTTCACCTTGAGGGCAAGGTATATGTTTTGGGGGTGGGTATTGTTTTACTTCTTAGTAGATCTAAGAGAAATAAGTAGAAGTACCAGAAATATAATAAAAGCTTACTGAAGGGCAATTTGGTAACTTTCCTTGTTAAGCTAGTCTAAGATCGTTTTGTATATATTTCTTTTGATTTTAGTCCAGGTCATTCAATCCAGTTCTATAATTTTGTAAATAAGCCCTAGTGTATATCAGTTTTGTCCAGTTTCTTCCATGCTTTTTAAAAATTCCGAGCCTTAACACCTACAATGAACTTCATTTGTTTCACTAACATCAGTTTATACAACAAATCAACAATAACCCTATATGACAACTACCAAAATCTGATGCAATCTAGGTCAATCATTTGTTTCATTCATATCCCTTTTGGGTTGATTTTGAGGCTTGATTAAGGATACATCTTACCTATTAACCGTACTTTTAACACCAGTTTGAACAAAATTAAACCAATTCATCAATTCAATACACATACCTTGCATAACCAATCTTCTGTATCCGACCCTGAAGAACCAATATTTCTATACTGTTAACTTCCAATTACTGAGTATTTCACTTCTTTCCTTCTCGATTCATGTCTGGTGTCTACTGCCTAACACCTCCATTAAAAAATTACGTATTTATGATTTTAAACTTTCATAAATTACAGATTGGTCGCTAACTTTATATTTCTCGTAATTAAACCTCAATGCTTTTGATATTATCACTTAATATCCCAATTAGCATATATCTCACACTTATTGAGCTGGACACCCTTTTCAGTATTTTCCCAAATTACATAACTTTCTTTACAATATTTCAATAAATAATTTTTTAGTCCAAAACGTAACAGCTAGAAAATTTCTAGTTGTATGAACACAACTTAAATTTTGTTCAAATTTTACTTGATCCGTGTGAGATAATCCATTCAATGGTGTTCCAACTACACCAAACTAATCAGTTGGATCTAAATCTCCCAGGGATTAGTATAATTCCTTTAGAGGTCTCTGATGAGGTTCCTATAAGGCCAGTTAGACAAGAAGAGAGAAGATCAAGTGGTCAATTCTGGGTGAATGAAATCATCAAACAATTAAACAGGTCAATGCAAGAGTTAAGAGTAGTTTAGTCCTTTTGGAGTAACTAAGTAGGTTAGGTAGAAATCAGTAGCTTGCTATAAAATTCAGGTGGGAAGATTTAGTTGTAATTAGTTTTAATTTCTCTTTGTGAGAGATACCAACTTCGAAAGTTAGTAAAATCAATAAAAGTAGATTTTATCCACTTTGTTCATCGGTCTCTTCATCTTGAAGAAATTGCCGGTCCACCTTTCAAAATCCATTCCTTTTAAGTTCCTATTACATGTTTTGAGAAGAAAGGTTAAAAATTGTTGGATATAGCAACATAGTTACTCCTACCAAAATAAACAATGTGCTTTATTTTTTTCACCCATAATAGCAAGGAACTTGAGCACTTTTTCAATAACAACTATGTGTTGGGGTGAAACACACTTTTATTCAGAACTAGAACAAAAGAAAGAGCTTACACACTCAATTACAAGACAGAAAACAACCAGTATTACTCTATCACTCTCTGTTTAGTGGTGTTCTACAACTGAGGTTAGAACCTCTATTTATACTTAAACGAGCCTACCAAAGTTACTGTAGTTATTTATTGTGTTCACCATATGAAATGAAGAAGATGCCATTTCTTATTGTGATAGGTGGCGGTGTAGTTACTCATGGCAGGTTCACACCCAAGTTAGGTTTACACTCATATTCTACCCCTTAAACCGAACTTGGCTCGAGATTCGTCATGCCGATCATCTTTCGCATTTCACTATGTTTAACGTATGCTAAAGCCTTTGTGTAGATGCCCGCCCGTTGATCCTTCGAGTTGACATGTTCCACTATAATTTGTCCACGTTCAACACATTCTCATATGAAGTGATAACGAATGTCAATGTGTTTGCTTCGACCATGAAACACGAGATTCTTCATCAATGTGATTGCTGACTTGTTATCGACATATAAGGTGATAGGCATGATATGATGTCCCGTGATCTCCTTAACTAGATTAGCAAGCCAAATGGCTTGACATGCTGCTGTTGTAGCTGCAATGAACTCGACTTCACATGTGGACAAAGCAACAGTCTTTTGCTTTTGGGATTGCCAAGTTATCACATTCTTTCCTAGATATTAAATCATTCCACTTGTGCTCTTGCTACCCTATCAACAGGGTCACCTCCAAGATCACTATCAGTAAAACCAACCAAATCTTTAATTTCACAACCTCTTCCGTAGTTGATTCCATAATCAACGGTTTCTTTCACATATCGTAAGATGTGTTTCACAATTTGGAAGTGCAAAAGTGGTTGGTTCCTCCATGAAACGACTAGCAATTCCAATTGAAAATGACAAGTCCCGTCGAGTGTGAGTCAAGTACCTTAAACAACCTACCACTCGCCTATATTCGGTTGGGTCAACTTTTTCACTATCTTCATCCTTCTTAACCTTCAACTTAGGTTCCATTGGTGAGGTTGTCGGATTGCAATCTACCAATCCAAATTGCTCTAAAATCTTCTTTGCGTAAGCCGTTTGTCGCAAAGATATTCCACACTTCTTTTAGAAAACTTATATTCCAAGGTAGTAAGAAAGTAATCCCAAATCACTCATTTCGAATTCTTTCTTCATTTGTTCTTTGAATTCGACAACGTCATTAGTGTGGACCCGGTAATGATCAAGTCATCAACATAGACACCAACAATAAAAATTTTGTATTTTGAGTTCCTTTTGTAAACAACTGGGTATTGTGAACTTTTTGTAAAACCAAGCCTTTTTAAGCTTTTATCCAAACGAATGTCCAAGCTCAAGAAGCTTGTCGTAGACCATAAAGAGCTTTGTAAAGCTTGAACATCTTGTGACTGTTTGCTTTATCAACATATCCTTCTGGTTGGGTGACATACCCTCTTCCTTGAAATCACCATTGAGAAAAGCTGACTTGACATCAAGATGGTGGACAACCCACCCATGTTGAGCTGCTAAGGCAAGAATGAGCCTTACGGTGTCAAGTCGTGCTACCGGTGTAAAAACTTCATCAAAGTCGAATCCTTCCTTTTGTACAAATCCTTTTGCTACAAGTCGAGCTTTATGCTTCACCAGTTTTCCCAAGTTATCTTTCTTCACTTTAAGCACCCATTTCAAACAAATTGCTTAATGTCCGGGTGGTAAATCGGTAAGTTGACATGTCTTGTTTTTTCTCGATTGCATCCAACTCTATTTGCATAGCCTCCTACCATGCTTTAGAGGTTATTGCCTCTTTAAAATTCAAGGGTTGATCCACTGCAATCATCAACAATTCTCTGGGTTCAAGGAACACATTTGTAGCTTTAGAATAAATATCGGTTAACGGACGTAATCCCCTTGGCCCAATCTCACTAGAAGGGCTTTCCATATGGGGAGAGGATGAAGAAAAATGGGCTGAGACAGGAGTTTGTGGGGTTGATTTAGGCTCGTCAAATTCGACATATGGTTGTCCAACTTGGATAGCATCGATTCCGGGACTGTCTGCTTGTTCTGAGTTAATTTTGGGGTCATTTTGAGGTGTTTCGAGATGTATTTGGGGTTGTGGTTCAATTATGGTAAAGGTCTTGGTACTCGCCATCTCTTATTCTTTGTTTTGTACCAATTCCATTCTTCTTTTTCGTTAAAAACAACATTGCGACTAACTCGCAACTTCCAGTCTTGCGGATCAAACAAATGATTGCCTTTAGTTCCATCTTCCACACCTAAATACACAATCTTTTTACTTTGATCATCAATCTTCTGTAGGTGAACACCTACAAATTTAGCAAAAGCAACACAACCAAAAACTTTTAGATGTTCAAGGTTGGGATTTTTGTCAAACCACACTTCATAAGGTGTCATATCGGGAAGTGCTTTTGTTGGAAGGCGGTTGAGAAGATAAACTACATGTCTAATCGTTTCTTCCCCAAAACTCTCCCGGGACATTTCTTCCTTTGAGTAGACTTCTTGCCATGCCCATAACGGTGTCGTAGGATGCCTTTGAATACCATTTTCTTTAGAAAATAATGAGAATTATTTTGAAGTGAACTCTCCCCCTCGATCCGTTCGAAGTTTCTTTATTTGATAACCTGAATTCTTTTCAACCATCAACTTGAACCGTTTGAAAGCACTCAAGGCTTGAGACTTCTCCGATAGCATGTAAACCCACATCCACCGGCTAAAATCATCGACTAAAAGGAGAAAATATTTACTCCCTCCAACAGACGTATGTGTGATCGGACCACATAAGTTAGTATGAACAAGTTGTAGAGGTTTTTGAGCCTGAAAAACTGCGTGATCCAGGAAAGGAATTCGGATTTGTATGGAAAGAACGCACCCTTCACATACTTGGTTTGGGTGCTCAATCTTTGGGACTCCGGTTGCCATATTCTTTTCGATCAACTTCTTTAAGGCGAAAAAGTTAACATGACTCAGTCTAGAATGCCATATCCAAGCTGGTTCGTCTTTTGTTGTTAAAGGACAAGTCGGTCTACCGGTCCTTAAAGGAGTTTTATATAACCGGTTTGGGGATCGTTTAACTCTCAAAAGTAGAGTTTTGTTTCTGTCAAACAATGTCATATCCGACACATTCATAATGACCCGACTCCCTCCATCATTTATTCAAGACTAATAATATTGTTTTTTAGACTTGGAATGAAATATACCTCATTAAGGAGTCTTTGGTCGCCATTTTTTCTATTGAATAAAATCGACCCTTTTCCTAAAATAGCGATGGTCGAATCATCCCCAAATCTCATGTGACCCGTAACGTGCTCATCTAGTTCGCGAAACTTTAAGCGGTCTCCGGTCATATGATTTCTAGCACCGTTGTTGAGATACCATACTTCGGATTCGACTCCACTTTCTCCCGATGCAAGAAGATTAACACAAATCTTCTCTGTTAACGACACATTTTTGTGTGTATATTCTTGTGAGACTTCCATCATCAAAATAGGCTCTTCTTCGTTGGCTTGAGTGGGGTTCGTCTCCTCACCTTGATTTTTGTTTGGGCACTCCTAAGCATAATGACCAAATTGTTTACAAGTAAAACATTTGATTTTACTTTTATCCTTTCTAGAAGGATTATGGTCATTCTGATTTGTACTGTACTCGTGACCACCTCCTTGGCCACGTCCACGACCTCGGCCTCAGTTACCATTTCCTCGTCCTCTTGAAGTGTTTGACGAGTTTCTCTTGTCGTTTTGCTTCGAACGAGATGCCCACTCGACATGTGTAAGCAATAGAGAAGGTCCTTCTTTTTCTACATAGCTTCGAAGTCTCTCTTCATAGGTCTTAAGACGACCCACAACTTCTTCCACCGTCATATTCTTCAAATCTCTGAATTGCCCGATAGATGTTACGATTTGTATAAATCGTATCGGTATGGCTCGCAAAAACTTCTTCACAACCATAATTTATTCAATCTTTTCACCTAGAGATCGAATACCAGTTACAATAGTATTCAATCTCATGGCAAAATCATCTACCGATTCACTGTCTTTCATCCGAATCACCTCGAAGTCACTTCTCAAGGTTTGAGCTTTAGCTTCCTTGACCCAATCGGCTCCCATGTGCATCATCTTAAGCGTTTCTCATGCTTCTTTAGCTGTGTCCATCTCAGCTAACATCAGAAGTATGTCCTCTGGAATTGCTTGATAAATAGCCGTAAGAGCCATCCGATCTTTACGTTTGTTCGTTTCTGCATTTTTAATTACATCTCACACTCCTTGTGCTTGTAAAATCACTCGCATTTTTGTGGCTCACACCGTGTAGTTCATCTTCGTGAGCATTGGATAGTGTAACATAACACTACCATCTTTCCCGATCCTTTGAACACTTTCAACTTCGGGTTGAGAAGATGATGAGGTTGGTGTAGTCATTCTTGGCATATACTTGGGCGCACACGACCTTCTAACTCCTTTTTTTTTGAAGTACGAGGACCAATATGAACTTTTCAGAAGTTCAGGGGGGGCAAACAGAACTTTTACGAAAGTAAAAAGGGGTTAAACTAAAATTATTCTAAAAAAAGGACCAAAATTGCAATTTTTCTGAGAAACAGGGGCTAAATTGCAAATTCTGGAAGAACAAGGGCTAAATTGCAATTTTTCAGAACTTTGGTTAGCTACTGACGTCACTGCTACAGTGCTGTCTTCTCCGGCAAACCTGGTTTTTCTGGCGATGTTTGACCAACTTTGACCGGTAATTTGGAGGCCTTCCGGTGGTCAAAAAATTCAATATATACATATATCTATATATATATATATATATATATATATATATATATATATATATATATATATATATATATATATATATCGGAATCCTCGGAACGAGACCTTTCTAATGGTGTGCTCCGAAATTGTTTTTGAGACAAAAAAAATTGACCAAAATCAGAGAATGCTTCTCCGGAGTTTGACCATGCTCTGATACTACTTGTTGGGGTTGAAACACACTTTTATTCAGAAAACAACCCTCTAATACTCACTTTAAGTATTACTCTATCACTTTTTGTTTAGTGGTGTTCTACAACTGAGGTTAGAACCTCTATTTATACTTAAACGAGCCTACCAAAGTTACTGTAGTTATTTATCATGTTCACCATATGAAATGAAGAAGCTGCCATTTCTTATTGTCAATATAGGCGATGGTGGAGTTACTCTTGGCAGGTTCATACCCAAGTGAGGTTTACGCTCACACTATGTACTTACAATTTTTTATAGTTGATATAAATGTGTAATCCATGAATCATGGTACCAACTTACTTATATTTTATTTAACATAATAGCAACATTCTTACTGTGTCTTGCGAATAATTGACAAGTACCAATATTTCTTTATTGATAATAGCAATATGTAACAAATACCGTGCAATGCTACTATTCGTGCAAAATAAATCATTGCTAGTATTTAAAAAAATATAAGTACATAAATACATTAGACTTAATATAGAGAAAAAATAAAGCACACTACACACCAGCCAAATGATACAGTTTAAAATTTTGTTACCCATAAAGACGTTAGAACCACAGTGGACATTTCTCCAATGACCATTTCCACCCAAATTTGTTTAATTATTAATTTCCACCACTTAGTTTTAGACAAACCTTTTTAATTATTTCTTTTATTTTCACAATATTTATCTTAGATTTTTATTAATTTCAATGTACTAGTATTTTACTTTAAATAAATAAATAAAGTTATCTTTTATTTTTAACAAGCTATACCATTTAATTTTTATACTATGTTCAAAATAATATAATGTTAAATATTATTGGTTTTAGTTCTATTTTTATTCTTATAAAATAAAAGTTAAAATACTTAGTAAATATATAGATCAATATAATCAATGAAAAAACATTATAAATGGTCCATGTGGTTATCCAAAATCTGAAATTTAGTCCACGTGGTTTAAAAACGTCATAGATGGTCTATGTGCTTCAAAAACTTTTGATGATTGGTCCTTTTTGCTAACTCCGTTAGCTTTTGGCCGTTAACTATTATTTTATTATTATATTCGAGGGCATTTTCGTCATTTACTTTGTTTTATTTAAAAAATATATGTATTATTTAACAATATATGTATTATTTAACTCTCTCTCTCTCTCTCTCTCTCTCTCTCTCTCTCTCTCTCTCTCTCTCTCTCTCTTCGTCTTCATAAAGATCCCCCAAATCTCAAATCTATACCCAATTGGTAACTTGATTAAAAATGGCTTCGCAAAACCTAAAAAATTCTAGAAATCTATATCTAGATCTAATTCAATCACACCCAAATTCAGCATCAACATTTTCTTATACATCATCATCGTATTCTTCTTCTACTTTGTATCTATATCCAACTATTGATATGAAAGATATACATAGTGGGTCCAAATATTGGCTCCAAATATTGAGGATAACAGTGGGTGCCGATTGACACATATACAAGCTTGATGAACCCTAAATCAAGAAATCTTGAACTTAGTGAACCCTAAATTTGAAAGGTTCGGACTCGATGGACAAATCAAGAACTAGAGGTTCCGATTGACACATATACAAGCTGTGTTTTTTCTTCCTCCCAGTACCGAGATAGAAGTTGGGTTTTTCTTCATCCTAACTTCTAAGATGAATAATGGTGTCGGGAGGTATACAATCTACATGTTGTCGCCCCCAAATTCAGTATACAATCTACGCGTTCATCTTGGGTCGATGCGTAGAAACAATTTCATCTTGAGTTCTATGGTTTCTACAAATTCGGTGCTCTCTTATGGTGACGACATATCTGAATAAAGAATCAACACCTTCCAGGCCACCTTGACTCCCTGTGTTTCTCTTTGTCACACCACTACCTGTCGAAGTCGGATCTAGAAAGCGAATATTTTATCGATTTACCTTAAATGAGAAATTCAAGAATGGTTTGATTTCAGATGATGAAAGTGAGACACATTGATCTGGGCTTAGAAAGAAATGGGGGAGGTGACATCGAATGAGAAAAAGAGGATGATGGGGGTAGCATGGGGTGGTATTTAATCCCTTTCTTCTTCACTAGATTTCATATGATGGGGGTAGCATGGGGTGGTATTTAATCCCTTTCTTCTTCACTAGATTTCATATGATGCATTTGCAATTGTTGGGTTTTATGTGTCTTTTTTAAGATGCATCTGCAAGTATGAGTTTTTTAATTTCCAAGAAGACAAAATGAGAGAGAGGACCTTTTACATATTAAATAATTATTTTTATTTTTAAAAAAAATAATAATAATAGAAAACATCATAAATGGTCCCTATGGTAATGAAATGACAAAAATGTCCTTCGGTTAATGGACAAAACTTAACGGAGTTAGCAATAAGGACCAATCGTCAAAAGTTTTGGAAGCACATAGACCATCTATGAGGTTTTTAAACCACGGGGACTAAACTTCAGATTTTGGGTAACCACAAGGACCATTTATGATGTTTTTTCATAATCATTTGGTCCACATATTTATATTTTTTGATTTTTCACATTTTCTTAAATGTGTTATTTTTTTTTATATAAGGATCGTAGTTCAGAAGTTGATGCTTCAAAAATATAATATTAGATTTTGCATTGTTATGCTTAGGGTGATAAGAACTTCAATTGAGTTGTGGAATCTCATGAGTTTATGGGGTAATAATGAATGTGGAATTTAATATAATTGGTGACCATGTGGACTTATATTAACCAAAGGGCCAATGGCCTAGCGGTATGGAGTGACCATCTCATAGGAGAGGTTAATGGTTCAAGTTTCGGTGGAGACATATGTTGTTATTTAGGAGTAGATTAATTAGTTTGCCGTTTCAAAAAAAAATGTGGACTCATATTAGTGTTGGAACCGGATGGATTAATGTTAGAACTAACTTGATTTTATAAAATTAACAACAAAAAAGTTAAAAATAAATGTTTGAAAAAAAATATGAATTTTTGGGAAAACCATAAAGCTTATTGGGTTTGATTTTGGGAAAAGTTTTTGCAAAAAATGAGTGATTGTAGACGCCTAGCAGAAGTCTGGACCGGATGGATTAATGTTAGAACTAACTTGATTTTATAAAATTAACAACAAAAAAGTTAAAAATAAATGTTTGAAAAAAAATATGAATTTTTGGGAAAACCATAAAGCTTATTGGGTTTGATTTTGGGAAAAGTTTTTGCAACTTATACTACACACCTTTTTTTTTTTTACTACCTCTAAGACCATCTCCAATGCATTGAACTCATATGAGTTCAATGGATTGACACATATACATTCCACTTACTATACAACTTTACCCATTAAACTCTACACTCCATTAAACTCTATACAATTTAATGGATTGTCACATTATTTATCATTTTCTTTTTATTTATTATTATTTTAAAAAAATTAATTAGCATGAAATTAAAAATTAAAAACTACAATTAAAATTAACATTAATTAAAAAATTAAAATAAAAAATAATATATATATATATATATATATATATATATATATATATATATATATATATATATATATATATATATATGTGTGTGTGTGTGTGTGTGTGTGAGAGAGAGAGAGGAGAGAGAGAATATAGAGTTCAATGGGGATTGAATACCCATTCCATTGAATCCTAGTCACTTTCCCACAATGGGAATTTTGAGTTTAATGATATTAAACTCCCAATTAAACCCTCCATTGAACTCACATTGGAGATGGCCTAAAGGTTCAATCGGTGTGCATGTGGTTGTTCCTGTAGCTCTAGCAAGAACACTTGGAGGAAAACAATACATGACCATTGTATCTTGTTTTTTTGGTTTGTGGACCGCCATTAAAGTTCACACTACAAGTGGATTGACTATGATGGTAAACCAGAATAATGGTGTTCACACGTGTGTAATATGTTCTTGACTTCTAAGTGTTTTGGGTTAAAATATACTCTAGGAAGAAAAGTTAAAAATCAAAATAATATCAAATTCATAAGAGATTAATAATAATAATAATAATAATAATAATAATAATAATAAAAGGGGGATTAATTTAAGTTTATATTTAAAAAATGGAAAAGAAATCTGTGAGACAAGAACCAGTGACTTTTATCATCGTTAGAAACGGGTTTCCAATGGCCTGTAACTGATCACAAATACTCTTAAATTGCTTAGCATAATTAGAGACAGAGAGATTACCCTTCTTAAGTTGACGTAAAGAATCTTTAAGATTCTGGGATCGTTCCTGGGAATCATGGCTGTAGACAGATTCCAAAGTAGTCCACACTTCACGGGGGGTGGAAAGACCAAGAACTTCTGCCATGGATTCTTCAGAGAGGGACGATTGAAGGATCAAAAGAACCTTTTGATCGAGTTCTACCCAAGCATCATGGGCTGGGTTGGGAGCTGCTTTTCCGTCAATGATGGTGGTGGATGGCGGGATGGTAGAGGAACCATCGACATGACTCATCCATTTTTGATGAAGAAGAAGAGGTGTAATCTGATTCTTCCAGAGGAGGTAATTAGAAGAATTTAGCTTGATGGTCAGCATGTGAATGAGGGTATTAAGAGAGAAGGTATTTTCCGAGGAGCCCATCGTCGATTTCAGAGAGGAACAAGAAGAGAGGAGGGGCGATTAGGGTTAGGAACGTGAGATGGCTGATACCATGTGAGAAAGTGATAATTGTTCACCTTGTTTTTTATTAATCAATCTCGAGTACTTATACAAAATACAACAAGAATATAGGAGATATACATGGAATATTGTAAGCTAACTAAAGTAAACAAATAATCTAATTATGTATGAGATTTATCTCCAATAAAATCAAAAGATAGCAAAAGCAGCCCAACCTACATAAAAATAAGGGTAAGAAGCAATTTCATCCATCTTTGAATGTACACCGAGTGTATAAAGTCACATTTGTCCAACCAAGCTTTCCTCATCTGTCAAAGAATGGTCATGAATATATAGGGGTGTTGTTCCGGGGTTTCGGTGAATCAAATAATTTGCATCCAAAACAAAAACCCAAATGTAAACAACAAACCGGTAGAGGATTTTTTTAATACCTGTTTTTTGTTGCTCAAAAAAAGGGGAAAGTTGATTTTCCCCTTTAGAATTATATGTCAAAAGGCCAAATAATTAATGTCCACAATCAGATTAGGCCAACCCATGCTATAATAAAAACAAGCGACTATGTCATGAAATAGTAACAAGTCAAAAGTACCTTCTTTAAGAGCCGGATGAGCAACATTCAGTACCAGAGTAATTGATCCCCTTCTTATAACCCTCTACATACTCCTAACCCTGAATATTACATATAAAATCTATAAATAGCTAAAGCGTACAAGCTAGAATCAAGGAACTATCAACACATAAAAACTAAATGGAAAAGTTTTCTCCACTATTTGTGCTTCATTTTACCAATGTGAACCTTCATTTCTCATCCCTAAGAAAGTGAATAGGACCATTGTGAAACAAGATCCATAAGAACAGGTAGCTGGTATTTCTATTTTCAAACCACATATAAATGAAACAAAAAGGTATACTGGTTCATAACAGTGGAATTAAAAAACTTGGGTGGTTAATTAAGCTAGTTCAAGAAAAGATTTGATGTGCTTAGGTGGAATAAATTTAAAACTTGGTTACTATTTAATGACATTATCCATAAATGCAATTATTAAAGCTAGGCCACGAATTGCTGAAAAAGAAAATTTTGTTAAAGTTTAAGAAAAAAAAATACCAAATGCTTAAAAACATATTTTTATAATAAACAAAATAAATAATAATATATCATCATTTCATGTATTTGGTCCATATTTTCTTTCCCCAGTTTTTTTCTTTGGCTTAGCAGTTGATTCTTCATTTACCTAGCTAAAGCAAAAGCAATATGTTTATTATCTTTCCACTATGGCGAGTCATGCTTCATTTCTCTCTAGATAGTGCATGTCTTATTCATTTATGGTTGAACAACACACAAATGGTCTATATAAAGAACATTGCACGTCCACAGACAATTAAAATATTTCAAACCCTTTTTCCATGGCTTCATACTTGAATCACTTCAGCTTGTTGCAAACAATCTCCCTTTTCTACTTTTTGGTCACCCTCATTTGCAGTGGATCATCACTAACCCATGATGAGGAATGCTCCACCTTGTATCTGTTCAAGCAAAGCTTAATTCATCAAGATGATGAGTTTTGTGCTACTGGTTGGTTTCAAACGTTCCAATCTTGGAAGCCCAGAAGCATTGCATCGGATGCTGGTTTTGATTGTTGTTCGTGGTATGGTGTGGAGTGCAGCAATGACCATGAGTATGGTCATGTCATTGGCCTTGACTTGAGCAAAAGATCTCTTTGTGGGCACATCAATTCTACCAGCACCCTCTTCAGCCTGGTTCATCTTCAAAATACCCCTGGAATTTTATGATACATTCATCAGCGACTTTATTGATTTGATTTTTGTGTTTTCACAGGTGAACATGACGGAGTTCTTATTAAAGTGAAGTTCAGGTATTAACCCTTGATTTGAAAATAAAGGAATAACAAATAAAGATAAATACTTATACTCTTCAATCCCTCTTATAGTTTTCAGAATATTAGAACTTGACTATTTACATTTGATTCTGATTTCACAATTTCAGGCTGACAATTTAGAGACTTGTTTTTGGGAAAAAAAGATGTGTTTTCTCATTCAGAAGAATCCTCAATATATACTGAATATACAAGCTAATTATCAGCTTAAATTACAGATTTCTAGCCTATAAATCAGCTTTACTAAATTATCTACAATTATTGACAATAAAAGACTGTGATAACAAAGATATTTTGCTGACTAATCTAAAGCATAAAATCAGCAAGAAATATGCAGAAATATCTTTAGAATGGAGTTGGTTGATTTTGAGGAAAACCAATTTCTGTAAGGAGACCACGTAACCATATAACCTCAGCACATGCAACAGATATGGCGGGATACTCTGACTCGGTAGATGACTTTGACACGTAGTTTTGCTTTTTGCATTTCCATGAGATGACAACATCACCAAGGAACATACACCATCCAGTTGTAGATTTCCCAGTATCTGCACAACCTCCCCAATCTGCATCACTATAAGCTTGCAGTTGTAGTGATGATCCTGTAGGAAAGAATAGGCCACGATTGGGTGTCCCGAGGATGTAACGAATGATGCGTTTGACTGCATTGAGGTGGAGATGTCGAGGAGAATGCATGAATTTGCTCACGGTATGAACCGCAAAAGAGATATCGGGTCGAGTGATGGTTAGATAGATTAAGCTACCAACTAACTTCCGATATAGAGTAGGATTCTCAAGAAGTTTTCCCTCGTTTCGTCGATATTTTACATTACTTTCCATGGGGGTATCAACAAGATGACTTCCTGTGAGTCCAACTAACTCAACCAGATCTTGAATATACTTGTGTTGATTCACAAAAATCCCTTCTTGTCGATGATGCACCTCTAACCCCAAGAAGTAAGTGAGAGGGCCAAGGTCTTTCATATGAAATGTTGAATGCAACAACTTTTTAATCTCAGTGATAGCTTCCATATCAAAGCCAGTCACAACAATATCATCCACATAAACAAGAAGAATAACTATTCCCTTAGATGTCTTTTGAAGAAAAAGGACGAGTCATATTGGCTTTGAACAAATGAAAAACCAAGAAGGGTAGATCGAAACTTCTCAAACCATACTCTTGGTGCCTATTTCAAGCCATATAGGGATCGTTTTAGTTTGCAAACATCACCAGGTGAGGTACGCATACCATGAGGTAGTTTTATATAAACTTCTTCTTTCAAATCTCCGTGTAAAAATGCATTTTTGACGTCCATTTGGAGTAAAGGCCATGACTGAGAGGCAACGATGGCTAATATGGTACGTACAGTAGTAATCTTGGCTACCGGTGCGAATGTTTCATCATAGTTTAAGCCATACTCTTGTTTGTTTCCAAGGACTACAAAACGAGCCTTGTAACGGTCAATGGATCCATCAAAATGTAACTTGATAGAAATACGAACTTGCTGCCCAAAGGTGTCACGGATGAGGGACATTTCATAACATCCCAAGTTTGATTTTCTTCAAGTGCGAGAAGTTCTGTTTCAATAGCTTTTCTCCAACAATCATGCTCCATTGCCTGTTTATAAGACGAAGGAATGGAAATAGAGGACAAAGTGGTTGTGAAGGATGCATGATTGGAAAAACCATACCTATCAGGAGGTTTACTAGCCCGTGTACTTTGTCTTCGAGTGGCATGTTCACTTGTTGAAACTGGATCAGCAGTAGGGGAATCAGATTGGGAGGGCGCTGGAGGTGTGGGAGGTTGATTTGTTATGTCCTTTTTACGTCTATGATAAACCAATATCGGTTTCGAAGAGGAAGATTCTTCAAAAGAGTCATCAAATATAGGAACTGCAGAAATTGACGGGGAAACATGATCTTTGTAAGTGGAAAAGAAATATTGATTCTCCATAAAAATCACATTTCTGGAAACTCGAATACGACGTACTTTAGGATCATAACAAAGAAAACCTTTCTGGTGAGTGGAATAACCTAGGAAAGCACACTGGGCAGATTGAGCTGTTAGTTTTGTACGTTCATGTGTAGGGAGATGAACATAACATACACAACCAAAGGTACGAAGATTAGAATAATCCGGGTTGCGACCAAATAATCAAGTAAAAGGAGAGAGATGGTTCAATGAGGGAGAAGGGAGTCTGTTAATAAGGTGTGCAACCGTAGAAAGAGATTCACACCAAAACCTAGCAGGTACAAATGACTCCAAGAGAAGTGTATGAACCACATCAAGAAGGTGGCGATTTTTTCTTTCAGCCACCCCATTTTGTTGAGGTGTTGAAGGACACGATCTTTGAGAAATTATGCCATGTTCTTGTAGGAACTCTTGAAAAACATGAGACATATATTCTCCCCCATTGTCGGATCGAAGAATTTTAATTCGAGCCGAAAATTGAGTTTGAACATAAGCATGGAACAACTTGAAAACTGAAAAATACTTCATCTTTAGAACGCATGAAATAAATCCATGTGAAACGACTGTAATCGTCTATAAAGGTAACGAAGTATTTATAATTTGCATGAGAAGTAACCGGTGCCATACCCCAAACATCACTATGTATCAAATCAAAAGGTTGAGTTACGTTAGATGAATGAGTGGGAAAAGGCAAAGTTTTACTTTTTCCAAGTTTACAAGAACTACATTCAAACCGAATATTCTCAAAAGATGACGATTTTTTATTCCCTAGCAAACCAGATTTCAACAAATCAAAAAGAACATGTTTATTTGGATGTCCAAAACGCTTGTGCCACACTTTGTAATCAACAGGAGCAACATTACAAGCAAAAAAAGGCAGCGTTGGATATGAAGAAAAAAGAGAATCAAGAGGAAAAAGATGTCCAGATTTAGGCCCCCTCGCAATCATCTTTCCCGACTGTTGATCCTGCACAATACAACCAAGCTTAGAAAATTCCACTTTGCAATCATTATCGACGAGTTGGCCAACAGAAATAAGATTAGTAGCAAGACCGGAGAAACAAAAAACATTTTTTATGGATACCGAGATGTCACCGGTAGCTGTGATAGATAAGTGATTACCATCAGCGATATGGATTTCAAGATTCACGGTGTATTTCTTTAGGTTGGTAAGAAAATGAGAAGAATTTGTCATATGGTTTGAGGCTCTTGAGTCAAAATACCATGTAGGTGAAAGAGATTTACCGGATATTCCCAAGGAAGAAAATGCAGAAATGATCATTTGTTGAATCATTTCAGGAGTTACAGGTTGTGGTGTATGGGCATTTTGAGTTGAATGAGCTGTATTCATATAACCACCAGCACTTGAAGACCCAACTGATGCAGTATATGCTGTTTCTGATCTTTTAGGAGGCCTGGTAGGACATTCCTTGATAATATGGCCATCCTTTTTGCAATAGTTGCAGAATTTCTTTGGACAATTTGAAGCGTAATGTCCAAATTCTTTGCAACAAAAACATTGAACTGTGCGCATATCCCTACCTCTTGGCTTACCTTGTGTTGCATAAGCCATAGGAACCGTCATGGATCTTTGTTTGTCCAAGTTATTTTGAGTGAGAAGACATTGTTCTTATCGGAATAAATCATTGAGGCATGCATCCAAAGAAGGAATCGAGTCTCGATTCATAAGATTAGATCTAGTGATTTCAAAATCAGATCGAAGCTTCATAAGGAATTGATCTCTTTTAGTAGTTTCATGGACAGCTTGAACAGAACTAAGACCTTCTGGAGGTAAAGTGACATAAACGATATCTGTATATTTAGCCCAAAGATTCATGAAGCAAGAGTAGAAATCAGAGATGGAAAGACTATCCTGTTGAAGGGAAGCTAACTCATGTTCCAGTTGAAATCTTTGAGCGGTGTTGTTCTGACTATAGAGTTTCTTCAAGTGTTCCCACACCCGGGATGCAGTCTTGAAAGGGCGAAGATTTAACACGATATTGGATTCAACAGAACTAATAATCCATGACATGATTTGGGCATCCTTGACCTCCCATTTTGCCTGTTCAATCTTGTTTTTGTCTTTGTCAAGAGTTGGAACTGGAGTGCTGCCATCAATATGGCCCCATAAGTCCTTCCCTTTGACAAAAATTTGGAAATGAAATGACCATGCTGAGTAATTCTTCCCATTGAAGCGAACCAAGAAAGCATCACATTTTTCTGAGGACATGGTAGACATGAAGCTACAAGAACTTGATCAAGAATAACTAAGAGCAAGATATTAAATTGGGATCAAGAGAAAAAAAAAGACCAGACACTGATCAGAATTGTGGCTCTGATACCATGACAATTTAGAGACTTGTTTTTGGGAAAAAAAGATTTGATTTCTCATTCAGAAGAATCCTCAATATATACCGAATATACAAGCTAATTATCAGCTTAAATTACAGATTTCTAGCCTATAAATCAGCTTTACTAAATTATCTACAATTATTGACAATAAAAGACTGTGATAACAAAGATATTCTGCCGATTAATCTAAAGCATAAAATCAGCAAGAAATCTGCAGAAATATCTTTGACATAGGCAAATAGGACAACTTCAGGTGCCAACTGCTCACCATGAGTCTGTAAGGGTATAACCAAATGTTGGAATTTAATATGTGTTATATGTTGCTCTATAATCGATTGTGCTAGAATTAACTTTGTATGTTGAAAAATATGCATTTTTATGATTTCTAAGGTTTTTTGTTTTCTATAGAACCTAAACCTATATATATATATATATATATATATATATATATATATATATATATAGCCCTGTCAAAAATACCGGTTACCCGAATTACCCACCCGATTTTTCGGGTAATGGGTAAATCGGGTATCGGGTTAATTTTTCCGGGTAAGTGGGTAACCCAAATTTTTTTCAGGTCGGGTAAAGGATAAGTTGTTTGGGTTTCGGGTATACCCAATTACCCGAAGTATATATAAGAAATAATGTCCCTTTATGAGTTTATCTAACCCTCCCAATTCCCAAATCCCAATTTTCCTTGTTGAGGCTCGTTCTATTTTCTCCACGTCAAAAAACCCTTGTACCTCGTCCGCTCTTCGTTAGTATTCGTCACCAATAGATGACTATATTGAAGCAGAAGATGAGACGATTGAAGTTGACAACCCAACCAATGATCAAGTTTCACAAGAAAAATAGAAAAAAAAAATAAAGAATTCAACCCAAGATCGAAAGTTTGGAAAGAATACTTGATATCTCAAATATTATTGAGTAAAAAATCTCAATGTTCAAAGTTTAGCACGACATATTTATTTCATTACATTTATTTTTAGGTGCCATTAAAAAATTTAAAAAAAATATTAAAAATCGGGTAATACCCGAATTACCCTTACCCGACCCATTACCCGAATTTAATTTGGGTAGGGTAACGGGTAAATTTTTTTATATGAAAAACCCGACTTACCCGACCTGAATTACCCGAAACCCAAAAATTTTACCCGATCAACACCCCTATATATATAGATGTTATTTTGTTTTTTACATTTATTGTGTGCTAGAATGCACCAATAGAAATTTAGTAAATTAAATAATTATTTAATTAAATAAATATCAATATTAAATGATTTCTATTATTATATGTATATTAAATGATATCCATAATCATAATTCTCTTTTTATGGAAACTAATTAAATCTGTTATTAATGTCAGCAATAATATTCTTTCAGAATGAATTTGCATCTAGGTTTTTATATATGAGTTCGTATTTTGTTTCAGGACTCACTCACTTTAAATACAATAAAGTTGCATAGAATATGAAGAATGATAGTGTATTCTACTAGAATACACTCTCATTCTGCTGGATTAGATTCTCATTCTTCTAGATATCAATTAATTCTGAAAGAATATTATTGTTGACATTAATGACGAATTTAATTGGTTTCCATAAAAACGAGTTATATGTATGGATAGAATTTAATATACATATAATTAATACTAAATTCCTATTGGTGCATTCTAGCACACAATAGATATGTAAAACATTTGAACCTACCTCTCTCTCTCTCTCTCTATATATATATATATATATATATATATATATATATATATATATATATAGAGAGAGAGAGAGAGAGAGAGAAGTTTAATAGAGAACCATTATTAATCAAGGAACCAATGAACCAATCCAAAGCGTCGAAATTTAAAGCTATCAACGACAAAAGGAAAGATTGTAAACTTTTATAGTGGACCCACGTGTACCGAATTATAACAAAACTCACTTCCTTTTTTTCATTTAAAATTTTTTTTATGCCAAGTCTTTTATCGAAAAAAAACCCGAATATACCGTTGTTCATAATTTTTCGTCATTTTTCCATAGATATCCATGATGATATATAAAAAACAAACTTTTTTTTTCGAAAAAAACTCACTTAATTTTCTTAGTTTTTTCAATATTTAAGTTTATTTTTATAAAAAAACTAATTATACAAAAATATTAATTTTTTGTACTTTATTAATAAACATTAACACCGATTTTAAAAAAAAACCTCGAACAGTGTAGATTCACATTGTGAATCTAAACCGCAAATATTTCAGTTTTTAACATTTATAATATGAAAAATCTCGAACAGTTCAGATTCACATTGTGAATCTGAATTACTATTATGCACACTATGAATCTCAGAAGGTTCACAAAAAAAACCTCGATCAGTGTAGATTCACACTGTGAATCTAAATTGTAAATATTTCAAATTTTAATATTCACAATGCGAAAAAGCTCTGATCAGTTCAGATTCACACTGTGAATCTGACTTATTATTATGCACACTGTGAATCTGAGGAGGTTCACAATGTGAATCTGAACATGTTTACAATATAAATCTGAACAGGTTCACAATGTGAATCGGAACTGAAATATCGTTTTTTTTAACATGAATATTTGTAACGCCTCGTTCTTAAAGTACTTATTTATGAGTCCCCGAGATTTAAAAGGAAGGGTATTTTGGTCCTTTTATGGGAAATGGGTTTCATCCGAGAAGTTTTCGGACCAGGGTATGTATCTAGAAGCGTAGGGCTTCTCGCCACCTCTTCGTGGATATAAAGTTCATCGAAAACAGAGCTAGAATGAGGGAGTTATGACACTTTGAAGATATTGGCATTTATAGCCCTTAATGGGAAAAATTGTTAAGGAAGGCCAAGTATGAGAATGGGACACGCGTGGGTACGCCCAGCATAATGGGTAAATGGACACGGGTGCAAGGTCGAGTACGCCCAACGTACTCTCAGAGTCCTAAAACCCTAAAATTAGGGTCAACCACTATATAAGGAACATAATGGTTCTTACCCTAGCCTCCATAAACACTCTCTTAACCTCAGAAACCCTAGTTAGCCGTCCCACCTCTGTTGTTGGGTGTGTTTGGCCTTGGAAAGCTTGTTTTGGCAAAAGAGAGGCTAGAAGAAGAAATAGGAAGTTGTCAAAGAAGGAGTTGAGTGGCTGGAGCTTATAGATCTGGAAAGACATCATCCTTTGGAGCCTATCTGAGGTATAAAGCTTCTTGCTTGACATTTATATTGTGTAGATCTATATGTTGTGAAGCTTTGACACCATTCTTGTCCCAAAAGTTCTCATCTTGATGCATGTTTCGAGTTGGTCGAGATTATATGTTCTTTCAGACCTTAGGAGAGGTCTTGAGTGAGAAAAATGAGGTCCCAAGGGCTGTGGTTGTTCCATGTGTGAGATAGATAGGTCTTAATGCATTAAGACCCTGGATAAAGAGATTTATGGACGTCCCAAGCAATAAAGTTTAAGACTTTATGAATCCTAGGCACATTTGGTCTATGGATCTGAAGTTTGGACTTAAGAGCTAAAGCCATTAAGATAATACGAGATGTTGTAGTTCAGCGGAGTTACGCCCAGCGTAAGCTGAGAGTACGCCCAACGTAGCGGGTCTGTGTCCCGTTTCCTTTTTGCGACCAGCGTTGTACGCCTAGCGTACTCCCTATGTTTGGTTTTCATGTTGGGCCTTAGGGTTTGGGCTGTTATTGGGCTGCTAAATTTTGGGCCGTGGCTGGACATTATGGATGGAGTATTGTGGACCCATTAATTATTATGGACCATAGGTCTAGGCCCATTTGGTGAGGTGGGCCCAATTTAGTAAATTGGGCCAATAGTGGGCTTTGCTTCGGACTTTTGGTCTTTGGGCCATTAGTGGGCTTGAGAGCTTATCTAGTATTGGGCCTTTCATAATTTGATTGTGGGCCTTAGTCATGGGCCGGATTGAGTTAAGGGTAAATTGGTCAATTTACCCTTGGAAGGGTATTGTGCTTAGCCTAATGATTATTTTTGCTATGTTGGCTAGTTCGGGAATTTCGGTGAGGCGGTGATTCGGGAATCTGCTTTTTCAGTTCAGAGTTTCGTCAGTTGTGAGGTGAGTTATCCTCACTATATCAACAGGGTCTAAGGCACCAAGGCCGACCCTTTTATCGGACTGAGATCCGGGTATCATTGTTATGTTATTGCTTTGCTATGTTTGCATCCTAGTAGTTAGGATGGTATTATGTTAGAGACCTGGTTAAGGTCGGTATCCTGGTATATAGGATGATGCTATGCTAGTGACCGGTTAGGTCGGTATCCTGGTTAGGAGGATGTTACGTTATGTGATCTGTTAGATCGGTTGATCGAATGTAAATTGTTATATGCTTGAATGTTTATGTGCACATGGTTGTTGGGCTGGGGTTGGGTTGAGGCGGGTCCTGCTTTGTGCTGTAGGCCAACATACCCAGGGGGAACCGGTTGTCCCGAAGGCCCAACGAGCGGTCCGGATAGGCTGTAGGCCCCAAGAGGGCGGACCAGACGTGCCGAGGCTCGGAGAGTGGACCAAGCTGACTGAAGGCCCAATGTGGCGGACCAGTCATACTGTAGACTCAGAGAGTGGACCAGGTGGATTGAAGGCCCGGTGCGGGCGGACCAATCACACTGCAGACTCGATGTACATCGCTAGACTCGGAGGGTGGACCAGGTGGACTGTTGGCCGGTGCGGCGGACCAGTCACACAGTAGACCCGAAGTGCATGGTTGTTTTGTGTTCTGATATGATATGGCATGTTATGCGTGTATGGTATATGTGGTTGGTATTTTGGGGGTATCTCACTAAGCTTTCGGGCTTACAGTTGTGGTTTAATGTTTTTTAGGTTCTTCAGGAGACCGTGGCAAGGCAAAAGCGTGATCGTACCGCTCCTCACGATTATGTTTTATGATGTGATTCTGGGAAGAATCTGATAATAATTGTATTGAAAACCTTTTTGTAATAACATTAAGAAAATGAGTTGTTTTTGAAAAGTTACAATTGGTTGTAATTTTATGGTCGTTACAATATAAATCTTTGTTTAAAAAGTACAAATAATCTGAATTTTGATATATTTATTAATTTTTTTTCTATAAAAAAATACACATGAACTTTTTTCATCAAAGAAAATGAAGTGGGTTTTTTAGAAAAAAAAAGTTCGTTTTTTATATATTATCATGGATCTCTATGGAAAGAGGACGAAAAATCGCGAAAAACAGTATATTCGGTTTTTTTCGATAAAAAACATGCCTAAAAAAATTTTAAACGAAAAAAAGTGGTGAGTTTTTTTTAACGTGTAGATTTTTTGTTATAATCCGGTGTGTGTGCGTCCAATGTAAAAGTGTACATCTATTTCATTGGCCGTTGATCGTTATAATTTCCGACTTTCACGATTGGTTTATTGGTTCTTTGGTTAATTATGATTCTCTATTGAATCTTGTTAGTGATTTGTTATCATCAATATTATTTAAGTGTAATGGGATTACTTTGTTGACCAAATGTGATCTTGATAAATATTAAACAAGTAAAGAAGGTGTGGAGTACACACTTGTTTAAGTTTGATCAAGTTTTCAAAGTACACTGTCATTTAGTGGCGAAGCCGCTAAACGAACGGGTATACGGGGGCAGCGCCCCTAGGAGCGGGGTCCAAGGGGCAAAGCCCCTGGCTGGGGTCGAAAAACGTTACTATATAAAAAATGCATCAGAAAAACGTATTTTCAGAGAATTGACCATTGTTTGACCCTTATCCAAACTTCCGTTTTATGTCAGTTTTTACATATTATGACAGTTTGAAACTGTCATATGACAGTTTTTCAAACAAAGATCATAAATTCGGTTTTGGTCTCATTTTCTGGTAAAAAAAAATGAAATAATCATCAAAGCATTCCAAATTCTTGTCTCTCTGAGTCTTATCCGATTAAAGAATATTGAGAGTATCACCCAAATGCTTTAATCTGAAAGTGTTTTACGCAATTCTCAGAATTTCAAGTCTTACTATATCCCAATTCTAACAAATCTCAGCCTATATATATATATATATATATATATATATATATATATATATATATATATATATATATATATATATATATATATATAATAAGAAAAAAAAACCAACACATTAATTAGGGACGTTGTGAGGCCTGTGTCGAGGGCTCCATCTTATTAGTGTCGAGGGCTCCATCTTATTAGTGCTTGTCTATGCTACATTCTAAAAGGACAAAAAGAAGACTTTCATGAAGTCGTCTATAGTTGACTTACTACTTGGCTATTTTTTTTACTATAGATAATTTGTTAGGTTTATTGTAAAAGAACGAATTAATAAAAGAATTTGAAGAAAACGAGTATTAATAAAAAGATCCTAGCAAGTCGCCAAAAGATCCATGGATCAGTTCTATTTTACAAATATTTGTAAGACTTCTGGTTTTGTTGCTCTCTTTCGCTTCCATTTCAAAAATATTTTTTTGATATAGTTTAATTAATTATTTATTAATTATAGAGGAAAACTGAATATACCCTTAACAGTATATAAACTTAGGTTCCCAAACTCATTATAATACGTTGTTTTATTTGATATATTTATTATAATGTTTCTTAAACTTCAACCCTAACTTAATTTACTTTTGAAGATTTTCGAAATTTTATTATTATCTTCTTCTTATATCACATCTTTTTGTCGAACAACTACTTAACTATATATATTATAGTTGAAAATAAAAATTATGTAAGAAGTTGAATTATAAGAACATTGGACAATTACAATGTATATATATGATATAAAACGACGTAGTATGGTGAGTTTGGATACTTAAGCTTGTATATATATTATTTATGTATATTGTTATATATACATATATTATATATGTATATATAATAATATTAATAAACATATAATCAATAAATACATATATGATATATGTATTATTATTTGTATCAAACTCTTTCTTTATTTATAGAATATTTATATTTTACATTATATATATATATATATATATATATATATATATATATATATATATATATATATATATATATATATAAAGGACATTGGAAGTTTGAACAGTAAACTTTCCATGTTTTTAATATTAACACTATAGTTTTACTTTTTTTTAATTTTGCCACTAAAGTTTCAATAAATTTTTTCTTTTTATAATTTTGCCATTTTATTTTTACTTCTTCATATTTTTGCCACTAAACTTTCACTTTTACTTCTTTAAAACCCTTTTTCTTTATTCTTCTATAATTTTACCACTTTATGTTTATTTTTTTTTTAAAATTTTGCCACTAAAGTTTCAACAAACATTTCCTCTTTATAGTTTTGACAGTTTATTTTTACTTCTTTATATTTTTGCCACTAAATTTTCACTTTTAACCACTATATTTTTACTTTTTTATAATTTGGCCACTAAAGTTTCAACAAACTCTTCGTCTTTAGAATTTTTGCACTTTATTTTTACTTCTTTATATTTTTGTCACTAAACTTTCACTTTTACTTCTTTACAACCATTTTTCTTTATTCTTTATCGTTTTCGTCTACCGTATTCTTGTATCATTTTTTTTTTCTAAAGATTCAGTTTTGACTTTTCTGACATGTTTTTTATATTTTCTCAAAAGTGCTCCGTTTCTTTAATCCATTTACAGTTTTGTCTCTCATTTTTCAAGGTTATTCTATTTTGATACTTTTTTTTATTCTATTATTAACCCGAACTTTTTAGCATTCAGACTTTTGTCAAATGTTTTCTAAAAAGTTGCTAAAATTAATCATTTTTCTTTATTTTTTGTAGTTTTCGGCTATCATATTATTCTACCCTTATTTTTCTAAAAAGAATGACCCGTGCAACGCGCGGGCCTTTTCCTAGTTTATATTAAATTCTCAAGAATCTGTATTACTATTTTACATTAAATGTAATATATTTTTAATTCTATATTGAACTTTTGAATACTTTCATCATTTATTAGGTAAGAAATTAATGCGTATGACCTTTGACATGTGTATTTGTTAAATCATCACAGTTGTAAATTGTAATTTGAATTAACATTCAAAATTTTTATGAAATAATTAATAACTAAGCATACAATAAATTTTGAACTTTTGTTAATTCAGAACCTTTTCTAAAGAGATGCTAGGTTATTATTATTATTATTATTATTATTATTATTATTATTATTATTATTATTATTATTTAGCACAAAATTAGACAAATGGAACAACTAAAGATTAAAGTAATATATACTAATTTATCTGAAAACATTAGTAGAGAAATCAATTGTTTTTAACATTCCAACTTTTATAGATTTCAGAAGAAACGATACTAATACAAGATTTTTAGATTATTATTAAATTTTTGCAAATAAACGAAAGTCTTTTTTCCTTGTATTTGGTCTATATTCTATAATTTTCTCTTCTATCGATCGTCTTTTTTAGCTTTATTAGTTGATTCTTGAGCTACAATATTTCATTGGTTCCCCCCGCTCTTAACCATGTGACATCTTATCTAGGTAGGTTGTTAATCTTGGAGAAGGTCTATATAATGAAGGTTACCCGTCCATAGACAATCAAAATATTAAACCTACTTTCTTCCATGGCTTCATACATGAATCACTTCAGCTTGTTGCAAGCCATCTCCCTTTTATACGTTTTGTTCACACTCACCTGCACAGGATCATCACCTAGCCATGATGAGGAATGCTCAGCCTTGTTTCAGTTTAAGCAAAGCTTAATTCATCAAGATGATGCGCTTTGCAATGCTAGTTGGTTTCAAACCTTCCAGTCTTGGAAGCCAACTAGCAATGCATCTGATGCTGGTTTTGATTGTTGTTCGTGGTATGGGGTGGAGTGCAGAAATGACCATGGGAATGGTCATGTGATCGGCCTTGACTTGAGCGAATGCTCTCTTTGCGGGCATATCAATTCTACCAGCATCCTCTTCAGCCTTGTTCATCTTCAAAGCCTAAACCTTGCCATGAACAACTTTGTTGAATCTCAAATCCCATCTGAGATTGCTCATCTAAAGCAATTAAGAAGCCTCAATCTCTCTTATTCTGGGTTTAGTGGCCAAATCCCGAGCGAAATCTCACAGTTGATGCAACTGTCTTCCTTAGATCTGTCGATGAATCTACTAAAGCTTCGAACTCCTAGTGGCTTCAAGAATCTAGTGCAAAACTTAACAGGACTCGAAGAACTCGATCTCTCATGGGTTGACATTAGTTCTTCCGTACCTAATTTCTTGGCCAACTTTTCTTCTTTGAGGTCAATCAGGCTGTATAACTGTTTTCTTCAGAATGAATTCCCAAGAGCCATACTTGAGATGCCAAAGTTAGAAATACTTGATGTGGCATCAAATACCAACCTCATTGGTTCCATTCCTGAATTTCATAACAGCAGCTTGCTTAAATTGGGCCTTTCGGATTGCTCTTTCTCAGGTACCATTCCAGGTTCGCTTTCTAACTTGACGCAACTCAATTTCTTGAGTCTTGCTGGCAATAAGTTCACAGGCTTTGTTCCTTCATTGGCAAGTCTCTTAAAACTCAATGTTTTGAATCTTAGTGGTAACAAATTCAAAAAGGGACGCTTGCCCAATTGGCTTGCCAAGCTAACAAAACTTAATGAACTGCATCTAATTGGTATGAACATAAAAGGTGAAATCCCACCCTTTCTTGCAAACCTAACCGAGCTTGGTGTGGTCACGATGGGAAGAAATTTCCTTACTGGTCATATACCATCATCATTTTTCAACCTCACAAAACTAACATATATACAACTTCAAGAAAATCAATTGCAAGGACCAATTTCAAGCTCATTTTCCAAATTCAAAAGTCTTCAATTTGTTAGCCTATTCTCGAATAATCTCGAAGGGAGGGTAGACATAGACATGTTCCTACACCTCAACAAACTTGATACTCTCAGGTTAGGTGATAACAAGATATCATTACTTCTCCCCAACAACTACACCAATAACACATTACCACAACTAATTGAATTGAACCTCAAATCATGCAACTTGAAGGAATTTCCTTCCTTTTTGCGCTTCCAAGATAAATTGATAGACTTACGTCTCAATGACAACAAAATTGATGGCCTGGTACCGGTGTGGATTTGGAATAACAGCAAAGAAACATTACAGAAGATTGACCTTTCATACAACTCCATCACTGGCTTTCATCAGCATCCTCGTTTTCTCCCATGGAGACGTTTACAACTATTTTTCATCAGTCATAATCAGGTACAAGGGCAGCTACCAATTCCACCACAAACCACAGTTGTTTATGCAGCCGAAAATAACAATCTGAACGGAGAAATACCACCAATGATATGTGAATTGAAATCTCTTCAATCGTTGGATGTGTTTTCTAATAACATAAGTGGAACACTTCCTCCATGTTTGGGTAGCTTAAGCAATTCGTTGTCGTTTTTGGATCTGAGCAGAAACAACTTTCATGGCAAAATTATGAATTCATTTATGCACGGATGCATGTTGAAAAGTTTTGATGTGAGTGAAAATAGATTTATGGGTCAGCTCCCAAGATCATTGACAAATTGTACCAATTTAAAGGTTCTCTCTCTTGGAGCTAACTCTTTTGATGATGTATTTCCTTTTTGGATGGGAACTCTTCCGGAGTTGCAAGTTCTTGATTTGCGGTCTAACAAACTTTATGGTCCAATTCAAGGTTCCACAGATGTTTCCACACAGTTCTCTAAGTTACGGATCATTGACCTCTCTAACAATGGTTTTAGTGGTCAATTGGACCAAAAGTACTTCCAAACTTGGAATGCAATGAAATCTGTTGGCAAATCATCTGTTATGGAAGTCAATGACAAATTATCTGGTTTCATTTGGGATTATACAATAAGAGTAATTCACAAAACTGTCAATACACAGTACGAACATATCTTAACCATAGATATGGCTATTGATCTCTCTTGTAATCATTTTGAAGGAGAAATCCCACTATCAATCCAAGATCTTCAAGGGCTTCAATCACTCAATCTTTCCAACAATCATTTTACGGGACACGTTCTGCCCTCACTAGAATCTCTAAAGAATGTCGAAGCTTTGGATCTCTCCCACAATAAATTATCTGGAGAAATTCCTCAACAGTTGGTGCAACTCAACTTCCTTTCAATTTTCAATGTGTCATTCAACAATCTTGAGGGGCGCATACCCCAGGGAAAGCAGTTCAATACATTCGACAGGAGCTCCTACATGGGGAATTCTCGATTGTGTGGACATCCTTTATCCGAGGAATGTCAAATTTCAAAGGCTTCAAGACTTCCACCACCAACCAATTTGTCTGGATCTCTCTTCCCAAGTGAAAGAATTGATTGGATCATCATATTCTGTGGAGTTGGAAGTGGGCTGGTTGTTGGGATTTTTATTGGAAACTCTCTATATGGAAGATATAGTGATCAGTCCACAAAGAGGAAGGACAGATGGGTAAGGCCACTTCGTAACACAAGGAGAAACCAAGGTACAATAATCCTTTATATTACCTTACAACTTTGAAGCTATTTTCCAAGACAATATTATATGAGCGTCATCTACAAAACTCTGATACTTTTATAAAGGATTTTTTTTAAACTACATTTGTTACTTGAAAGCAATCGTTACAAGATATTTGTGTGATTAACCGAGATATGTTTCTTAACATTGTCTTGTTAACAGTTACTTTCAGGTTAATTTTCATCATTATCAAAAACATTATTAAGCTATAGGGTGAGATTCAATACAGAACCATTATAATCATGGAACAAAAGAACCAATCTTTTTTTTCAACTTTAAGAGCATATCTTTAATCAATAAAAAAAAAACTAAAAATACAGGAATTCATAACTTTTATCCTATTTCAAATGATATCAAATTCGATAAAAAAATATGGACATTGTTTGTTTCGTCAAATTCACAGTGTGAATCTGTGCAGATTCATAATTGTGAATCTAAATTCATACGGTGAATCCGAAAAATACATTAGCATGCATAATGTGAAGTTATGAATTTAGATATTTTTAGTTTTTTATTTTTTCGATAAAGAATAAGGTCTAAAACTTGAAAAAATGTTTGGTTCATTGGAGAACCATTTTTAATGGTTCTCTATTGAAGCTTTCCCTTAAATTATATATCAAACCAGATATGGATCTAAGCAAAGATTGTATTATTTACATATTTTAAATTTAAAATACTATGGAAAATAATTTTAATTTTTTACTTGGATACGTTATCTGTCCAACTATGTGATGTTAGTCTGTATTTTCAACAAGGTATTCTTTTACTGTACATTTATGATGGTATTTATGAAGGCATGATTGTGTCGAATGTGTTATATATGGTATGGTACATGTTTAAAGTATATTGTTATATAACCATATTTTCTCATGTACACATTTTATGAATGTGTGGATGCAACATTTTCTATAGATAGGAAACCATGAATTACCATCATAATCCTTACCTTAACATGTATCTCAGGAGTATCATAGCTTCAAGTTCGAAGGACAAGGAGAAGATGTATAAGGTCAAGGATTTGAGTCTAATTATTGTTAAGTATGTGGATTTTCTCTGAGTTAGGATTTTAGTTTGTTTACTATTAAGTATGTGTCTTTCAATTAAATTTCTTTGAGTTAGACTTTTGTTGTAAGATTTTTTATATACCTTAGACTTGTGTTGCTTATGTGTATCCTTGATACATAAAAGGCATATTTGTTTTAAAATGTGATATACTAACTTGGACTATATTCTCGACGATTTTTGTGTCAATGTGTTTCTTGCACGCTTTTAAACAACTTCATGGCTTGCTTTACTCATTTAACTAACATCAATTTCTACGTTAAGTCAACAATAACCCTTATAATAAGAAACTCCCAATATCTGATCTCTTTTGGGTTGATTCTGAGGCTTGATAACGGTTATATCTTAACTAGTAAGTATTAACCATACTTTTATCACCAATTTTGAGCAATATCAAACCAAGACATCAATTCAATACACATTCCTATTAGATAACTATTAGATAAATATATTGTATAATATGTTATGTATATCTGTATTCTATAGATCCTACATTATAGGATCTCATTATTATAATTCATTAGTATATATACAATATCATACACACATTTTGGTGTGTGGCTTAATTTATCTTAGTATTACATGGTATCAGCCTAAACCATCCGATCCTTCCGTCCTTCTATTTTTCCGCTTCTTTTCTCAAAACCCTAGAAGATGTCGACTTCTCAGGATGGCACTTTTTTGATGAACACTTTGCTTCATATGATTCCCATCAAGTTATGTTCCACCAATTATCTTCTCTGGAAGAATCAGATGCTTCCCTTACTCTCTTATCAGAAGCTTTTGCCCCACATTGATGGCACCTCTGTTCCACCTGCTGCAACAGTCGAAGTTGACAACAAATCAGTTCCCAATCCAGCTTTTACCTCCTGGTTTGATCTTGATTAGAAGGCTGTGATTCTTCTCAATTCGTCATTAACTGAAGAGGTTGCTGCTGAAGTACTTGGGCTCTCCACAACTCGTTTGATCTGGACCTCACTGGAATCCGCCTGTAGCAGTTCTTCGGTAGAAAGAATTCATTCCTTACGCGACTCTTTGCGTCAAATGACAAAAGGTACCTCTACTATCTCTGAATATGGTAGAAAGTTTAAGTCTGCTTGTGATCAATTGGCTGCCATAGGCCAACCAGTTGAAGATATAGATAAAATTCATTGGTTCTTATGCGGATTAGGGCCTTCATTTGAAACATTCTCTATTGCCATACGCACCAGTAAACCCTCTCCAACCTTTCATGATCTTATATCTCAGGCAGAGAGCCATGAATTGTTTTTACAATCCATCCATGGCACCACTACTCCACCTGCAGCTTTTATTTCTCAATCTCGTTCCACCAATAACAGGGGTCGGTCAACAAATTATCTACGTGGTGGCTCTCGTGGATCTGCTGGTGGTGGTAGAGGCTGTGGGGGGCGTCGTCCTCCCCATTGCCAGCTTTGTCGCACAAATGGACATTATGCGTCCTCTTGTCCAAGTCTGTCTACATATGCTTCCAACTCTCTTCATCAAGACTCAAACTTGGCACAAGCGTTTCATTCCCAGTGTCATGTCACTCAGGGAAATCCCGATTAGTATGTGGACTCGGGAGCAATTGCACATATGACTTCCTCAACAGATAATGTCACCTCACCTGCTCCATATTCTGGTAATTCACATGTTCTTTTTGGTAATGGAAACAATCTGCCAGTTTCACATATTGGTGACACCATGGTTCAAAAAAATCTTACTTTACGAAAGGTCTTTGTTGTTCCTCATTTAACCAAGAATCTGTTATCAATTAGTAAACTTACCATGGATAATCCAGTTGATGTTCTTTTTTCTCAACCATTCTTTCATATTCAGGACAGGTCAACCAAACAAGTGATAGCAAGAGTTCGGTGTGAGGATGGATTGTATGTGCTTAAAGATGATCATATAGCCTTGATCGCCTCTTCTGGAGTTTCTAATAAAGCTTCTTTTGAACTATGACATAATCGTTTAGGACACACCTCTTTTGATGTTATCACTAATTTACAAAAACTTGGTTTGTTGAATGTTACTTCTATTTTTCCTAAACCAGTTTTTTGTGAACCTTGTCATCTTTCTAAGGGACAAAAATTACCTTTTGATTTAAATCCTAAACGATCATTAAATCCGTTAGATTTGATACACGGTGATTTATGGGGACCAACTCCGGTTGAATCAAATGGTTATTTATATTATGTTGTGTTTATTGATGATCACTCACGTTTCACATGGTTTTATCCTTTGCAAAATAAGAAAGGGTTTTATGCTGTTTTAAAGAATTTTATAAAGCTTGTTCAAACACAACTATCACGGAAAATTAAGGTTTTTCAAAGTGATGGGGGCGGTGAATTTGTCAATCACATTGTTCATGAAATTTTTGAAGAAAATGGTATTGTTCATCAACTTTCGTGCCCACATACTCCCCAACAAAATGGCAGAGCTGAACGGAAGCATAGGCATATCGTTGAAACTGGTCTATCTATGCTTTTTCATGCACATGTCCCGGCCTCCTATTGGGTTGATTCTTTCAGCTCAGCTACATATATCATCAACCGGCTTCCTACCAAGATTCTCAATAATCATTCTCCATTTGAGTTGCTTTTCTCACGCATACCTTCTTATGGAAATTTTCGCACTTTTGGTTGTCAAGTGTACCCATATCTTCGTGACTATTCAGCACACAAGCTTGCACCACGGAGCATTTCTTGCATCTTCATTGGTTATCATCCTCAATATAAAGGGTAAAAATGTCTTGATCCAACAACATCACGGATTTATATCACTCGTCATGCGTGTTTTAATGAAACCTCTTTCCCCTTTGCTGATCAACATGTGTCCTCTGATTTTTCCAAGCTGGACCTATCTGTTTTCTTGGATGACGGGCCTCTTAATACTTCACTTTTTGATCAGCCTACTAAAACCAATACCATTCAACAGACCCATTCGCCTCCGGTTACCAAACCATGCTCTTTATGTTAACCTGTCTCTCACAACAATATCCCTGCTGGCCCGTTATTCGACGATGGCCCTGCTACACCTCCTACACCTGACATCGACCCAATTAATGATTCATCTTATGGCAGTCCACCTTCTGATAATGACAACTCAGATCCCATACCTTGTCCGGACCCTCCAAATCGAGCTTCCTCACTCCATCCTATGACTACACGCTCCAAGTCTGGTATTTTTAAGCCCAAACATCTCTTTGACATTTCTTCCTTCGCTCAACATGCATTGCATGCTGCCCTATTTTCTGAATCTCAACCAAAAGGATATAAGTCAGCTGCAAAAAATCCACGATGGTTGGCTGCCATGAATGAAGAAATGGAGGCTCTACGTCACAATAATACTTGGGTGTTAGTCCCACGCCCATCTTCCTCAAATATTGTTGGTTCTAAATGGGTTTATCGTATTAAGTTCAATGCCGACGGATCTGTTGAACGGTATAAAGCACGTCTGGTCGCTCAAGGTTTCACACAAATTCCAGGGATAGATTATTCACATACGTTCAGTCCTGTAATTAAAGCCTCTACTGTCCGCATTGTTCTATCTCTTGCAGTATTGAACAAATAGCGTCTTCATCAGTTGGATGTTAAAAATGCTTTTCTTCATGGTCAACTCACAGAGACTGTGTTCATGGAGCAACCACCTGGTTTCACTAATCCCCAATTTCCAAATCATGTATGCAAGTTATCCAAAGCTCTCTATAGTTTGAAGCAAGGTTTCAACGTCTCAGCACCTTTTTGCTATCCAACGGTTTTGTCTGCAGTTGTGCTGACACTTCCCTGTTCATTTTTTCTCGAGACTCTTGCATCATGTATTTTCTCGTTTATGTTGATGACTTGATTCTTACCAGCAGTCATGAGTCTATCATCACTACATTTACTGCTCGTTTAAATCGTGAATTTGCCATTAAAGATCTTGGCGACTTGAGTTACTTTCTTGGACTTGAAGTTAGTTACACTGACACTGGTTTATTTCTAAGTCAGTCCAAATACGCTAAAGATGTTCTTACCCGGGCGGATTTGCTTGATTCCAAACCGGTCCACACGCCTCTTGCTACACATGAGACTTTCACCTCTGATGGCTCTCCTTTTTCCGATCCCACTCTTTATCGATCACTTGTCGGGGCCTTACAGTACTTAACTATTACCAGACCAGACTTATCTTATGCTGTTAATCAAGCCCGTCAATATCCTCATGCACCTACGGATGCTCACTTTCAATCTGTCAAACGCATTTTGCATTATGTTAAGGGTACTGCTTCATTTGGGCTTCTTTTCTGTCATCCGCATACCAACAACATATTGGGCTATTCTGATGTTGACTGGGCTCGTTGTCTTGAAACTCGTCGCTCTACTTATGGCTATTCCATATTTCTTGGCGGAAATCTTGTCTCCTGGAGTGCAAAGAAGCAACCAACTGTCTCACGATCTAGTTGTGAATCTGAATACCGGGCCATGGCGAACACAGCTGCAGAAATTGTCTGGATCACTCATCTTCTACATGAACTTCATGCCTTGCCACCGGATCGACCAACTCTGCTCTGTGATAACAAAAGCGCCTTATTTATGACTCAAAATCCTGTTGCTCACAAGCGCGCTAAGCACATTGACCTTGATTATCATTTCATCCGGGAACTTGTCACTTCCGGCAAACTTTACACCAAGTTTATTTTTACCAAGCTTCAAGTGGCGGATATCTTCACCAAAAGCTTTCCACGTTCTCAGTTTGAGCATTTTCGTACTTTGCTACGCGTTGGTCCACCGCCTATTCGCTTGAGGGGGGATATTAGATAACTATTAGATAAATATATTGTATAATATGTTATGTATATCTGTATTCTATAGATCCTACATTATAGGATCTCATTATTATAATTCATTAGTATATATACAATATCATACACACGTTTTGGTGTGTGGCTTAATTTATCTTACTATTACAATTCCTTGCTCAGCCGATCTTCTTCTGTACTTCGATCCGGATAAAGCACCGACAGATACAAAAATCTATCAATTGCTACCCTGATCACTTGCAATTGCATTGATTCAAGTCTGGTGTCTCATTACTAGAAAACAGAGCAATATCGACAACATTTTAGCAACGGAAAAAATCCGTCAGAAAAAATGACAGTTTCCGATGGATTTTAGCGCCGTCTTTTGCGACGGTTTGCAACAGAATTAAATATGTCGGTAATCCATTACAACTTCCATCGGTTTACCGACGGAAACAGACAAGTTTAAAATTCTGTCAGGTTGGTAAAATTAAAATTTTATTTTTTAATTCTAAGGGCAATTTGGTAAAATCAACTAAAGGGTATTTCCGAGGGATGAGCTATGCTGCATCATATCGCCTCAACCTAAATTAAGCTCCCCACAACTGTGAACGAAGGCCGACAACACGTAGAATCGCCTCCGGGCTCTGGCTCTCTCTTGCCGTCGCCGCCCTCGACGGTGCTGAAGGCGACAACGCTTCGATTGGAGTTCATTGAGTAGTGCTTAATTCTCTTCGCATAGTTTAATACAGGTGCAATTTTTATACCTAAATTTGTATCGTCCTTTCTGAGCGAAATCAAGGAGATGAATGTTAATATAATTGATGTAGTCGATCGGAATTAGGTTGGGGTGCAAGGGAGATTTGTATTTACAAGGTTTTCATTTCAAATAGATGTTTAGTACTCACGATTTGAGTCTCTTTCCCATATTCTAGGATCGATAAAGAAAAGTTTTGGTTCATGACTTCAAAGCTCCAGTCTGGTATGTAAAGACCATACAGCAAAGACATGTATAATACACCTACTGCAAAAACAAACAACCTGGAAAAATAAGAAAATAAATAGCTAGCATTTCATCATGATAAAAACATTAGGTTTGGAGTTTTGACTTACCGCTGAATGTAGTATCTCTTTCTAAATGTTATGGCCGAATTTACTTCATTATTGTTAACACACCGTTATTGAAGCCAACATATACCCAATTGAAATCCTCTTTATAGTTATATTATGAATGATACATATGATTGTCATTGACATCCAAAGAAAGTTCTGTTGGATTAGTGTCTAAGTCCATAACTATTTTGGTATGTACTTGACCCGATGGTGCATGGTCCTTTTGGGTTGCCTTCACCAAAGCAACTTGATTGGAGAAATAAATAAAGAGAGAGAAGTTATTATGACTTATTAATATGTTATAAGAATAATATATTAATGGAGAAATCATATTTGTTTAATTAATATTGGTCAATAATTAATTAAGAATTAATTTTGTGATCAAGTGTAATTAATTAAACTAGAGGGGCTGAATTGTAATTATGTGATATTTACAAAATAAGGTAAGGATTATCTTATATATATGGTGAACGAATTTGAGGTGTAAATCCCTTAGAATTCGAGTATGATAAGGATTCAAGGATTATCTTATTGGTTGCTTGGTGGATAAGCAACTAGATAAGGATAATGACTGAAACCCTATCTTTACACCTATATAAACACCCCTAGGGTCATGAATTCGGGTATCCCTTCCCAAGAAGTCTTAGAGACGAATTCTAACCTCCCTCCTCTCTCTTTATACCTTCTCCACTTGCTTATGGTGTTTGTAAGCCATTAGAGGAGTGACACTTGTGACTCTCAGCTTTCCAAGGTCAATTCAAGGAGGAATTGGATTGTTATTGCTATATAACAATCAAGGTATGTTCTTAAACCTATTTACATGTGAATTCTGATTTCCATATGCTAGAATTAGGGTTCAAAGTCTTGGATTCAAAGTATGTACAATAGAGAAACCTAGATCCAAGCATTAGGGTTTGTATGAGCACATAGGATGTCTTATGACCAAAACCCATCAGTGGTATCAGAGACTTGATTGGTTTCTATTGTATTGATGCTTGATGTAACTGAAAATCGTGTTTTGGCCTCACTGTTCGACCTGACTCGGCGAGTCACTCTTGGACTCGGCGAGTCAGCCCTGCTCGGCGAGTTCCAGAGGGTGACTCAGCGAGTCGGTGCGTCAGACAGTGCTTATCTCGGGATTTCTTGCTGTTTTTGCATTGGGATAATTACCTAATCATGTTAGATTAATATTAATCCGATTATATGATATATTTGACTATATTTTTAATCTAATTGAAGATAATTATCAATTAATAAGATAATTGTTTCCTTATAAGATAATTGATTAATTATTTTAAGTAAATTGATAAATTATTTTGCAAGAAATCATCAAATATGGATAATTATGTGATTAAATGTTAATTTGAATTATTTGTTATTTGATCCTTGTTGTTGTGAAAAGTTTCATATTTGGCCCTTTAGGTTTTATAGTTTAAATTTGAACCCCAAAAGTTTTGAAGTTTTGAAATGTAAATAGTTGAAACCCTAATGTGTTGAAACGTTTCAAAATTTACCCTCAAGTTTTGGAATTTAAAAGTTGATTAAAAGTTTAATTAGGAATGTTAAATTCTAAAACTCTAGTATAGTTTTGAAAAAGTTCAAATCACACCCTTATGGTTTTATTAATTAATTAAGGTGTATAATTAAAGGAGATTTAATAAATCCATAAAAGTTTAGGTTAACCATTTAATAGAATTAAAAGTGTAATTGTTAAAGTTAACCACATAGAATTTTAAAAGTTATAAAATACACCCTATACTATATATAACATTAAAAGTCTAACATTATATATATATGTATGAGTAAAAGTCAGTCTTACCGTTAGTAGGCCTCATTCACAAAGCTAGTCTATAAGGGGTGTTTAAGGAAATTGCCTATAAAATGGCGATTGAATGGGTATCCACTCTTACCCACCGCACTCTTGACTAGTGGAGGGTCGTTAGCCGAACGGGTAGGATAGGACGAAACCTTCCATTATAAGTATAATGAATTACTAAAGTAACTAAATGTTTTCATAAAATTCCCAATCTTAGTTACTTAGGCAAAAGTGAATTGATGCAATTCCATGAAATTACACTTTGTGCCCTTGCGAAGACGTTAGTGGAGCGTGTGTGGTTAACCGGCACACTAAATGGGTCTAAGCAAAGGTAGCAAAGGGTGAGTCAATGTTTTTCATAGTTCGGTGGAGCGTGTGTGGTTTACCGGCACATCGAATAGGTGACTATAACATGTGAGGGCACCATGTAGTTTGCATGGTTATTCACACCCGCTTTGTGATCCTCGGCATCCCAGTCACAAACAAGAGGGGCATATCGAGATATAAACATGCCATTGAAAGTTCAATGTATCTCAAAGGATCTAGGAGTTTTCATAGATTTAAAACTTAAATTTCTTTTTCGTTTTTCATGGTGGAAATTAGTGAATCGTCATTCACTTACCTTCAAATATTCTGCAACTAGATTACGGCATCCCTTTTCTAGGTTGTAGCGTATTGTGTTGGGTCCTAGCCTTGGAATTTCATTTGGGTGATCTACCAAGGACTCAATCTATCAACTAACTTGAATTCATTTTTCTCCCGTTTTGTAGATGTCAAAGTTCGACAACTATGGTCTTCTCAAATCCCGTGGAACAAGCATTCCACATGAAGATGATATTCCACGATTCGATCGAGGAACAAGAAATCATGCTTCACTTCCTCCTCCTCCTCCAATTATTCTCCCTAACCCACAAGTTCAAAGGCTTGAAAAGTTCAAGATCACTCAAACCCGTTTGGCAAGTAAACATAAAGAAGGAAAGTCGGTGTGTGCACACGTCCTAGGGATGAAGTCACACATTGATAGGTTAAGAATGTTGGGATCCGTTGTCTGTGAGGAAATGGCTGTTGATTGGGTTTTTCAGTCACTTCCCAACTCATATAGTGAGTTCGTAAGAGAGTACTATATGATGAACTACGACGTGACCCTTATAGATCTCACCTATATGCTTATTGCTGCTGAATCTGCAATGATTTGGCGCAATAGAAAAGCAAAGTTGATTGGTGAATCTGCCTTCGAGACCTCTACGGATATAGACAATGGCAACGAAAGACATGCTATGATCGAAAAGTTTGATCATAAGAGAAAGGCGATGTCTGAAGTAGTTCCATGTCCTGTTCCAAAAGAGTCGATTTGCTTTTATTGCCAAGAGAAGGGGCATTGGAGACGAAGCAGCCCCATTTACCTAAGAGATCTAAGAGATGGGAGAGTCGAAACGCATGGCTCTAATCTAGGTAAAATCCATTAACTAACTCTTTTAAGCTTCTATTCTAGATTCTTAATACATAATGTGATAAGATTACAATTGATGTTTTATAGGATCGAAGAAAAGAAAGGAAGCTTAAAGGAAGAAGTGAGCAGAATCTAACCATGAAGGAATGGATTTCGATCGCGTTTCTCGAATATTAGATTCTTGAGCTACTACTTAGAGTTAGAATTAGATTGCTAAGAAAGATGTATTAGCATAAGTTTTTCAATGAATTGCATTGTAAGGACAAATTTTTCCGCAATAAAATAAATTTTGATTTTAAATTTTATTTATTTATCCTTGCAATGGCGTGTATGAAAAATTGATGTTAAAATGGTTCTACCCCTCACTTTTAAGTACCTTTTATCCTAAATTAAGACTCTAGATTTTCTATTATGTAACCAACCCCCTACCCCACACTTATTTGATGCAATGCCCTCATTGCATATTATGCCTAATATAAACATAAAAATAAACTAAAGAGGGAATTGGAACAAACTCCCCTGGGATAGCAGTCGATAGGCTGATCACTTCCATTTTAGTTCCAACCTCAATTAACTTTAGACATGGTAACATCTCATCCATGCCTTGGGTGTCTCGTCTCGTGTGGGTCGCTCCAAATACGCGGTAAACAGTGTAAGATCTCCAGGAATTTAGAGTACCACTTGACTATTTATCTTTTCCGTAATCATTCCTGGAGATCTTACACTGTTTTCCGCGTATTTGGAGCGACCCACACGAGTTTTGACACCCAAGGCATGGATGAGATGTTACCATGTCTAAAGTTAATTGAGGTTGGAACTAAAATGGAAGTGATCAGCCTATCGACTGCTATCCCATGGGAGTTTGTTCCAATTCCCTCTTTGGTAAATTCTCGACTTTACCTCTAAGTGAGTCTTAGTACAATTGTATGTCCAAGAAGAGGAATCAAGAATTAAAGAAATGGTTAAATCGATAAGTCAATCATACTTCGTTCCAAACAAGTCTTAAAGTTAAGATTGTGGCAATGAGTGAAAAGTATTAAAGGTTTATAACATTCATAAAATGTGGAAAGTTGTGATGTCTTGAATAAGACAAAGAACAACTTGGACCAATTTATAAAGTGTTTTGATAAAAGCTACACTAACTCTTGAATAATTTTTTTGTCAAGAAATGGATTTTGACAAGAGAATCGTATATGTCAAGGAGTCAGTGGGAGTCTTAATGGTCTTGAAAGGTTTCAAGAACAAATCAAATAAACCTTATCGATCATCACTAGCACACGAGTTGAGGTTTACAACCTATCGTAATGACATTATTTTGTTTCTATGCCAATCCAATCGAGTTAATTATGCATGAGAGTTCTATGAGTTCTCATTTTGAACGCATAAAAGGCAAAGCACCTTAATCAATGAAAGGTACATTGATAGGAAAATGGTGAGCTGCTTAACTACTAGGAAGACATGGTGGGCAGCTGTGCTACCATAAAGGCAAGAAATCAAGATTAAGAAAGTTCAGTCCATATGAGTTTGAATTTGTCGTAAACTTTAGTTTTAACAAATTCACATGGAAAAGAACATATACGCTGCTCAAATCTAAGTGTCATAAGATTTCCTCCTTCATGAAAATGATTGTGAAGAAATGCTTTCACTAAGAAAGATTTTAAGAAGATAGTGATTGTAAAATTGCATTCTCAAATTCGATTATGGTTACGGCATCCCTCTCCATAATTTGAATTGTGAGGTTTGGCAATTGTTTACACACACATATGAACTATCGAAGGCAAAGGTGTATAAGTTCAAAAAGCCTTGATAAAAGATTATCAAAGCATTAAGTATTAGAAACATAAACTTAAGAAATTCAATAAGTATTGTTTTTTTGGAAGTTAAGATGTTTATGAATACATGTCGAAGCTAGTGGGAGCATAAGTGTTATGTTTTATAATAATCATCATGATAGTGGGAGCATAAATGTTATGATTGTATGATGATTAAGGCAAGTATTGCAAGGTTAGCAATATTAATTATAGAAAACAAGAGTCATATTTTGCAAAGTTGTAAGAGTTGAAAGAGTTGTTTTGCTATAATTAAGGGAGAGAATATTATGCTTCATTTCAAATCTAAAGGTTTAGGTTGAGAAATGTTAATAAAATTTAGTCAAAGGTACAAAGTGTGTTCTTAAAATTTCGATTATGATTACGGCATCCCTCTTCACAATTCGAATTTGGAGAACATAGCAAATAAAACATTATGCGTCGTGTCCCATACGCTTCGGGTATAGGATCGATTCAAAATACTTTAATGTTTGACCATTCTAAAATTTTCCAAATGTCGAGCACATTTAGAGGGAAAAAGGACTAGAATCGGTTTAGACTAAAATAATTAAACAACTATCAAAGGACAATCCAAGTTCGACGAGGATTGGTCGCTTGTGAGTAGTTGGAAGTATAGTATTGGAAAATATGGAAATGTTTCCATATTGGATGGACCGTATCGACATCATTACGAATAGATAAGATTCTATTAAGAATGAGTTGTCATATGGAACATATGGAAGTGTGTCCATATTGGGAATTGAATATTGAGAAATCTATGACTAGATTAGAAACTTCTATGCAAAAAGATGTTCAAAGAAAGTACTTTGAGTGAGAGACATCACATCTATGGAATTGTCTTGTAACAATCTCCGATAGAAGACTTTGTAATATCATTGGCAATAGTCTTTGTGACTTTGGTGCAGTGACATTACAAAAGAGATCATTGCATAAAATGTTAGAATCTAGCATATTCTATAAGTAGCAAGAATTTGATATTCTTTCACTTATGAAAAGGATTTGGAGTTGTGAAATGAGAATGATTGGAAATGTGTTCAATGTGATCTATTTCACAAAGTAAGAACCATAGGTAAACATTGTGTGCATGCTAGGAGCATGGGACAAGTGTTGTAATTCAAGTAAGAAGTTGATTACCCGAAACTACAAATAATGAGTAATCAATATGGTGATAAATAAAAGGTGTTTTATTTATGCTCAAAGGGTTGAGGCCATGTGGGATTAGTATTATTCTTGTGTTTCACATTTGCATGTTTTGACTTCCAGAATAATTGAGTTTATTAAGAATAATCGAATTATTCAAACGGGCCACAGTCGTTCATATGTTGGAAGTAGATATGAATGAAGACTGTCGTGAATTGGTGTGTGGATTGTCTAGAAAAGTATTAGACATAAGCAAATGTTTGCTGCAACGTTCATGAGTGCTTATGAATATGATTTGAGCATTGGACTAAACCCACGCTCACTTGGATCACTCCATGAATTGTATCACGAGTGATTGGTGAGACGATAACATCTTATATTCTTGAAACCGAGATGTGTGAGTTGTATCTTGCGAATCGGTTGCACATTGATAATATGTAAATGCACCAGTAACTTGGTGTTATAAAACATATTGTTGTGTGTGATTCGGTGCGTGAGTGCAAGCGAGCATTGTATCAAAGTTTATCCATTCCTTTTATTCAAAGTAGGATAAAAGCGATATCTTTGGGCCCCTCGATGGTTTAGTGATGACAGACGTAAATGCTCGGTCGGGCTAGGGCTAATTTGATTTGTTCAATTAGTCAGTCGTCATAAATCGGAAATCGAGATATAGTACAAAGAGAATGATTTGAAATCATATCTCATATGATATCTAGAATGGAGGAATATATGATCCCTTATCTAAGGACACGCGTATCTGATATGATCAGAGTTGACAGCGGCTTTGGAAAGCTACGATTGCAGATCGGGATCCGAAGTCATACGCATAATAGTTGTTAGACTTATCCAAGTGGGAGACTGTTGGATTAGTGTCTAAGTCCATAACTATTTTGGTATGTACTTGACCCGATGGTGCATGGTCCTTTTGGAATGCCTTCACCAAAGCAACTTGATTGGAAAAATAAATAAAGAGAGAGAGAGGTTATTCGACGATGGCCCTGCTACACCTCCTACACCTGACAGCGACCCAATTAATGATTCATCTTATGGCAGTCCACCTTCTGATAATGACAACTCAGATCCCATACCTTGTCCGGACCCTCCAAATCGAGCTTCCTCACTCCATCCTATGACTACACGCTCCAAGTCTGGTATTTTTAAGCCCAAACATCTCTTTGACATTTCTTCCTTCGCTCAACATGCATTGCATGCTGCCGTATTTTCTGAATCTCAACCAAAAGGATATAAGTCAGCTGCAAAAAATCCACGATGGTTGGCTGCCATGAATGAAGAAATGGAGGCTCTACGTCACAATAATACTTGGGTGTTAGTCCCACGCCCATCTTCCTCAAATATTGTTGGTTCTAAATGGGTTTATCGTATTAAGTTCAATGCCGACGGATCTGTTGAACGGTATAAAGCACGTCTGGTCGCTCAAGGTTTCACACAAATTCCAGGGATAGATTATTCACATACGTTCAGTCCTGTAATTAAAGCCTCTACTGTCCGCATTGTTCTATCTCTTGCAGTATTGAACAAATAGCGTCTTCATCAGTTGGATGTTAAAAATGCTTTTCTTCATGGTCAACTCACAGAGACTGTGTTCATGGAGCAACCACCTGGTTTCACTAATCCCCAATTTCCAAATCATGTATGCAAGTTATCCAAAGCTCTCTATAGTTTGAAGCAAGGTTTCAACGTCTCAACACCTTTTTGCTATCCAACGGTTTTGTCTGCAGTTGTGCTGACACTTCCCTGTTCATTTTTTCTCGAGACTCTTGCATCATGTATTTTCTCGTTTATGTTGATGACTTGATTCTTACCGGCAGTCATGAGTCTATCATCACTACATTTACTGCTCGTTTAAATCGTGAATTTGCCATTAAAGATCTTGGCGACTTGAGTTACTTTCTTGGACTTGAAGTTAGTTACACTGACACTGGTTTATTTCTAAGTCAGTCCAAATACGCTAAAGATGTTCTTACCTGGGCGGATTTGCTTGATTCCAAACCGGTCCACACGCCTCTTGCTACACATGAGACTTTCACCTCTGATGGCTCTCCTTTTTCCGATCCCACTCTTTATCGATCACTTGTCGGGGCCTTACAGTACTTAACTATTACCAGACCAGACTTATCTTATGCTGTTAATCAAGCCCGTCAATATCCTCATGCACCTACGGATGCTCACTTTCAATCTGTCAAACGCATTTTGCGTTATGTTAAGGGTACTGCTTCATTTGGGCTTCTTTTCTGTCATCCGCATACCAACAACATATTGGGCTATTCTGATGTTGACTGGGCTCGTTGTCTTGAAACTCGTCGCTCTACTTATGGCTATTCCATATTTCTTGGCGGAAATCTTGTCTCCTGGAGTGCAAAGAAGCAACCAACTGTCTCACGATCTAGTTGTGAATCTGAATACCGGGCCATGGAGAACACAGCTGCAGAAATTGTATGGATCACTCATCTTCTACATGAACTTCATGCCTTGCCACCGGATCGACCAACTCTGCTCTGTGATAACAAAAGCGCCTTATTTATGACTCAAAATCCTGTTTCTCACAAGCGCGCTAAGCACATTGACCTTGATTATCATTTCATCCGGGAACTTGTCACTTTCGGCAAACTTTACACCAAGTTTATTTTTACCAAGCTTCAAGTGGCGAATATCTTCACCAAAAGCTTTCCACGTTCTCAGTTTGATCATTTTCGTACTTTGCTACGCGTTGGTCCACCGCCTATTCGCTTGAGGGGGGATATTAGATAACTATTAGATAAATATATTGTATAATATGTTATGTATATCTGTATTCTATAGATCCTACATTATAGGATCTCATTATTATAATTCATTAGTATATATACAATATCATACACACGTTTTGGTGTGTGGCTTAATTTATCTTACTATTACAATTCCTTGCTCAGCCGATCTTCTTCTGTACTTCGATCCGGATAAAGCACCGGCAGATACAAAAATCTATCAATTGCTACCCTGATCACTTGCAATTGCATTGATTCAAGTCTGGTGTCTCATTACTAGAAAACAGAGCAATATCGACAACATTTTAGCAACAGAAAAAATCCATCAGAAAAAATGACAGTTTCCGATGGATTTTAGCGCCGTCTTTTGCGACGGTTTGCAACAGAATTAAATATGTCGGTAATCCATTACAACTTCCATCGGTTTACCGACGGAAACAGACAAGTTTAAAATTCTGTCGATAATCGGTTGGTAAAATTAAAATTTTATTTTTTAATTCTAAGGGCAATTTGGTAAAATCAACTAAAGGGTATTTCCGAGGGATGAGCTATGCTGCATCATATCGCCTCAACCTAAATTAAGCTCCCCACAACTGTGAACGAAGGCCGACAACACGTAGAATCGCCTCCGGGCTCTGGCTCTCTCTCTTGCCGCCGCCCTCGACGGTGCTGAAGGCGACAACGCTTCGATTGGAGTTCATTGAGTAGTGCTTAATTCTCTTCGCATAGTTTAATACAGGTGCAATTTTTATACCGAAATCAAGGAGATGAATGTTAATATAATTGATGTAGTCGATCGGAATTAGGTTGGGGTGCAAGGGAGATTTGTATTTACAAGGTTTTCATTTCAAATAGATGTTTAGTACTCACGATTTGAGTCTCTTTCCCATATTCTAGGATCGATAAAGAAAAGTTTTGGTTCATGACTTCAAAGCTCCAGTCTGGTATGTAAAGACCATACAGCAAAGACATGTATAATACACCTACTGCAAAAACAAACAACCTGGAAAAATAAGAAAATAAATAGCTAGCATTTCATCATGATAAAAACATTAGGTTTGGAGTTTTGACTTACCGCTGAATGTAGTATCTCTTTCTAAATGTTATGGCCGAATTTACTTCATTATTGTTAACACACCGTTATTGAAGCCAACATATACCCAATTGAAATCCTCTTTATAGTTATATTATGAATGATACATATGATTGTCATTGACATCCAAAGAAAGTTCTGTTGGATTAGTGTCTAAGTCCATAACTATTTTGGTATGTACTTGACCCGATGGTGCATGGTCCTTTTGGGTTGCCTTCACCAAAGCAACTTGATTGGAGAAATAAATAAAGAGAGAGAGGTTATTATGACTTATTAATATGTTATAAGAATAATATATTAATGGAGAAATCATATTTGTTTAATTAATATTGGTCAATAATTAATTAAGAATTAATTTTGTGATCAAGTGTAATTAATTAAACTAGAGGGGCTGAATTGTAATTATGTGATATTTACAAAATAAGGTAAGGATTATCTTATATATATGGTGAACGAATTTGAGGTGTAAATCCCTTAGAATTCAAGTATGATAAGGATTCAAGGATTATCTTATTGGTTGCTTGGTGGATAAGCAACTAGATAAGGATAATGACTGAAACCCTATCTCTACACCTATATAAACACCCCTAGGGTCATGAATTCGGGTATCCCTTCCCAAGAAGTCTTAGAGACGAATTCTAACCTCCCTCCTCTCTCTTTATACCTTCTCCACTTGCTTATGGTGTTTGTAAGCCATTAGAGGAGTGATACTTGTGACTCTCAGCTTTCCAAGGTCAATTCAAGGAGGAATTGGATTGTTATTGCTATATAACAATCAAGGTATGTTCTTAAACCTATTTACATGTGAATTCTGATTTCCATATGCTAGAATTAGGGTTCAAAGTCTTGGATTCAAAGTATGTACAATAGAGAAACCTAGATCCAAGCATTAGGGTTTGTATGAGCACATAGGATGTCTTATGACCAAAACCCATCAAGTTCTTGCATAGATATCTTTGAAGCTGTAAAATCTGGTTATAGTCTTATGGATAAGTATTGAACTTAGTTTATTTGTTCTTTTTCTCTATTTTGCTTAAACTATTCTGCATACAATGAACTTCTTTCTTTGTTCCAAGATCAGATGTCACTTTAATAAGCTGAAAACTTATTATTAAGTAAATCATTCCAATCTTACACCATTAAATTGTCCACAACACCCCTCCCCTCCCCCTATTTACACAACTCGACATCTTTTATATATAAATGTTGGAACATGCTCTACATAAGATCAAACATGCACTAATATTCACAGTAAAAGAAAGAACATGCAATCTGAAGATAGGACAATTTTCTGTGTATTGCTCATTCATGGAAAACAGAAAATACATACATACACGTCCTACTCCAACTAGAAGATAAACCCTACTCTATTTATAATAATAATCATGCTAAGAAAAAGGAAAACTATTAGCTAAAGCCACAAAGATAGGACTACTAAGTCCACGTTTATTGAAGCTCCACCAGGTCCTTCTTTGGACTAAGTCTTCATTATTAACCTGTGCATAAAGAACCTAGACTGACCCGTTCAAACCCATAACTGACTTGACCCGTACTTTAACCGAACCATCAAGATTAACCCAACAATAAAATCTTCACAAACACTTGTTTTTTTAGATCATTGTTAATTTGCTGTAAGGTTTGGTAGCATTGAGCACATAGGAATAAACTGAATATGAATTATCATCCAGCCTGATTGAATCAAATCACTGCATGACAAGACATGAAAGAGAAATTTTGGTTATATATGTAGAATGAAAAAGTAAAATTGAACTAAGATTCTAATTCTTTTCTAAGGGAGCTTTTGGTCGAAGGGATTATGATGAATTTAGATTCCAAATCTATACAAGTTCTTTGTTTGGTAAAACTAACAAAAAAATAGAATAGGATTTTAATCCCAAATTGCAGTTGACGACAGTCTTTCCCGGTGGTAGTTTTAGTTGTAGAGTTAGTTAGGGAAATAAGTCTTTTCTAGTTAAGTGAGTTGGTACGTCTGTGTTTAGTTTGAGGAGGACATGGATACTAGTGCTCAAAATCTTGATATTGATCAAAATCCTATCTTGATTATGTGTATGAATAGAAGAATAATACTTTGGTTTTTAGCATTGCAGTACCTCAAAGGAACCAGAATTGGCATCCCTACTCTAGGGACCATAATTGGAACATTCTTTCATTTTCTTCTGAACCTGAGGTAAATCAATTTCTTTCTAAACAGTACACCAGGGGTAAATCGGTCAAGTTAAACCAATCATGGTTTGATTAATAAATAGGTTTCAGTTTTGTTCCAATGTTGAAACAGTAAAAGGACCATTTCACTAACCAAAATTCAAATTGTTCCATAGTTGTTGAATATTGTTCCATTGTAAAATTTTGTTGTAATGATGTTATTATCGATATTGATGTCCTGCCTTGTTCTTGGTAAATAAAAGGGGAAGTTACACTAATGACCTTTTCAATCTGTTTTTTCCTACAAAGGGAAATGATCAAAGATTTGTATATGCTACTATTAGGACTAGAACTTATTATTTAAAAAAGACTTTATTAAAAATTGAAAAAAACAGTATACCATAGGGACGTGTATAAATTTCCGATAATAACCAGTAAGCCCAAGAAGCATCTCTCCATATAAATTTCCGATAATAACCGGTAAGCCCAAGAAACCCCCTTAATCCTCTCACATTTTGTGGTGAAGTCTAGTTCATAATCACTTGTATTTTATCCGGGTCAACGGGTTGGAGATGACATGCCCCAAGTAGGTAACTGCCTCCTGACCAAAATTACATTTCTTGCGATTGACATACAATTGATTTTCACTAAGTGTGCTAAAAACACATTGCACATGCTCCAAATGTTGATCTTTTGACCGGCTATAAATCAAAATGTCATCAAAAAAGACCAACACAAATTTACGTAAAAATGGTCGAAAAACATTGTTCATCAATGATTGGAACGTGGCTGGAGCGTTGGTTAAGCCAAAAGGCATTACCAAAAACTCGTAATGACCTTTATGAGTATGGAATGCGGTTTTTAGGATATCCTCTGTATTGACTCTGATCTGATGATACCTCGACTTAAGGTCAAGTTTTGTGAAAATCTTGGCTCCTTGCAACTCATCTAATAATTCATTGATAATTTGAATATCTGCCACTGTCAAGGCTGTATAGTCCACACAAAAACGCCATCTCCCATTCTTTTTCTTAACTAGTAAGACCGGACTCGAGAATGGACTAATTGATGGTTGTATGATACCGATGTGAAGCATTTTTCCCGTCAATTTACTAATCTCTTCTTTTTTGACTTTGAGGATAACGATAGGGTCTAACACTTACAGGATTAGTACTGTTTGCAGCCGAATGGCATGTTCCCGACCTCTTGATAGTGGAAACCCCTTGGGCATTTCAAAAAGATCCTGATGCCTGTGCAATAATTCTGTCATGAATTCTGGAATTTGTCTTCTTTCATTTCTATCCGGTTTTTCCACTTGGTTCAATTGGATCAAATATCCTTCTTTAATGTTGCATAAAGTCTTCATCATGTTTTTTAAAGCCACCTTGGAACATTCTAATGAATGATCTCCTTGAAGAGTTGTTGTTCTACCATCCACCTTGAATTGCATGAGTTGAGTCCTCTAGTTAGTAGTTAGTCATAATAGGTCCTAACTTTTCTAGCCATTGGACCCCTAGGATGACATCTGAGTTTCCAAGTGTTATGGGTAAAAAATCTTCAATGATAGTCAACTCTTGAAGCTGCGGAGTTACTCCTTGGCATACTCCTTGCCCTTGAACCGCAACTCCCATCCCTAAAGCCACTCCGAATCCTCTTGTGTTTGTTACATGAATCTACAATCATTTAATAGTCCTGAGAGCAATGAAATTGTGTGTTGCTCCTAGGTCTATCTTGACCACCACTTCCTCATTTTGTGTTATCCCTTTTAGCTTCATAGTTTTAGGTTTAGTGATACCTAAGACAGAATTTAAACATACTTTTGTGGTGCTATTTATTTATGCCTCTTCTTTGTGGTCTTCCTCATCCTCATCTTCATCTAGGGCTAAAATGATACCGAGTTCCTTCTTTCTACATTGATGACCTACCCGCCATTTTTCATCACATTTGAAGTAGAGCCCTTTATCCTTATTTTCTTGTAACTCTTTCTCCGATAGTCGTTTCATCTCTCTTCCAAATTTAGGGTATGAAGCTGCAATAACAGGTTTTGCTGCTATAATTACACAGACAGGAGTTGATGAAGACACAGAAGTTCGATTTTGAGGATTGGACCATAATTGAGTGTTTTTGGTATATGACAACGTAGATGATTTGGTGTACAAAGGATTGAATTTATCTTCGATTTTAATTGCCAATTCCATAGCCTGATCCAAACTTCTGGGGCCTAACATTCTAACTTCATCCCGTAATTCATGTTTTAGCCCATTAAAAAACTTACCCATTGCCACAACTTCTATTACTCCAATTAACGGTGCTGAGTATTCGATGAACTTCCGTTGATATTCTAGAACGGATCCTGTTTGAGTGACGGATAACCACTGCTTGTTCAACGTTCCTGCTTTCATTGATCGAAATTGTTGGAGAACCACCGTCTTCAAGTCTTCCCAGTCACAGATTGGTGTTCTACGATGTTCCCACCGGTACCAAAGCAACGCGTCGCCCTCTAATGCTACTAGTACTGCTGCTTCGATTTTCTATTCTTCTTGTAATCCATAAAATTGGAAATACCTTTCCGCTCTAAGGATCCAACCATCGGGGTTGGTGCCATCAAACAAGGGCATATTAAGTTTCCTAAAACGCCAATTGGATCCTCCTTGTCCATTTTTCGGAGGGGGAGATGGTCGATTACTACTGTGATAGCCGGATTCATCTCTTATTGGTGATTTCCCTCTATTCTCAAACAACCTCCTCAATTTTTCGTATTCCTCAGTCATTTTCGCTGTCAATGTTGTGAATTGACTGGAAAGTTGTTGCAATTTTTCAATGTTGTTCTTCATACCTTCCAAATTCGCTTCTACTTCTTCGATTCTCTGGGTATTGCTGGGTCCAGGAGCCATTTGCTCTTATACCACTTTTCTAAGATCTTGCTTGTAGTAATTAATCAAACAGAATATCAAGATGGAATACAGAAAATTATGGATTCAACAAACTAACTTCATATTACTGATAATCAAAAGATTGCATAAAAAGATAGAAATTCTGGTGGTTCAAGATGCCAGGGTCTCCCAAAGAAAAAAAAACTACAACTTAACTGAATGATCCCTCACAACTGCTCCTGACTATATAAAGAACATAACTGAAAAAATAAGTTACTTAATTGCCCCTGCTTCTCACGAATTGCTTATTCACATTTACTTTCCTTTCTTGCCCTTTCTTGAATAAGTGAGTAATGGTTTATTTTATTTCTTGCCCTTCCTTGAGTAAGTAAATATGATTGGTGGTTTAGCATCGACTCAACAATGTAGAGAAGACTGAAGTTGGTGTAATTTGTTTTGAAGGTGATGTGCTTCGATGATACCGGTGGGAAAATAAGAGAAAACCGATAACAAGATGGGAGGAGATGAAATCCCTTCTGTTGAGGCAATTCTGTTCCACTTCTATGTGTTCTCTTTTTGAACAGTTTCTAGCATTGAAGCAGGAAGGTTCCATAACAGAGTATCATAGGAAATTTGTGTCATTGGTTGCTGCACTTAAAGGTATCTCTAGTGAGGTTTTCTTAAGTCAATTCGTAAATGAATTAACATCTAATATCAAGGTGGAATTAAGAATTTTATCCGCTACAAACCTGTCTGATGCAATGCAATGGATATTGCAAGTAAAATTGAAGAGAAAAATAAAATCCTAAATGCATATGGAAGTGTAGAGAACGGGAACAACAATTGGAATTTTTTAGTGTAAATGAGTCAAAAAGTAGGAATACCATAACTCCTGGAAACACCATTACTAATGAAAAGAATCTGGGCACATATAGAAGACCATTAGATCAGGATTTGCAAGAAAATAATTCTAAAGGCCTATGTTATAGGTGTGATGAAAGGTTCTTTCGAGGATATTATTGTAAGAGGAAGTAATTAAGTGTGTTAGCATTTCAAAATCAGGAAGAAGATGATAAAGAAGTGATGTTAGACATGGAAGAAAAAGACCCTAAAAAAGAAGCTAAAACTCAAATGATAGACATGGCTAAAACTCAAATGGTGGTACTACGTCCGAGGCCAGCAGTTGGCAATTCAGGGGAGGGATCGGGTTCGGGTTCAGGATCCGAACCAGTGGTTGAGAGGCTATGCAAGTTCATCGCGTCTGATATTACTAGAGGCATCCTTGATATAGCACCAGTCATCTTCGGGTCGATCAAGGAAGGGATCATCGAGCTATGGAGGATCGCCTCAGGGCGTTTAGGAGTGACATGGCGACCAGCCAGTAAGGATCATGCACACTGTCCTTTAAGGATTTTAGGGGCAGTGGTGTGCCGGATTTACATGGGGTGTGGGGCCTCATGTTAGATTAGTGTCTAAGCCCATAACTATATTTGGTAAATACTTGACTTGGTTGTGCATGGTCCTTTTGGGTTGCCTTCACCATAGCAATTTGACAGGGTAATTTATGGAGAGAGAGAAGATATTATGATTTATTAATGTATTATAAGAATAATATATTAAAAGAGAAATCATATTATTTGATTAATAAATGTCATAAATTAATTTGGAATTAATTTGGTGACTAAAAGAGATTAATTAAATAAAGAGGGTTAAACTGTCAAATGTGTGATAGTTGGATTTAGGGTTGGGAAACCTTATGGATCAAAGAGGAAACAAAATTATGATGGGAATCCATCAAAATTTCATTCATAGGCCCTATTCCAAAAGGTTCCATGGGCTGCTTGGTGGTTAAGTTGTCCATTAGGGTTTTGGCAGAAACCCTAGCAGCCTGCAGTATAAATAGAGACCTTTATATACAATTTTTGGTCACTTGATCCCAAGAGAAACCCTAGGGATGATTTTAGCATCCTCTCTTCTCTCTCATAATTGTCTTCTTGGTAGTTGGTGTTTGTAATCCATTAGAGGAGTTACACTTTTGACTCTAAGCTCCAAGACAAGAATAATCAAGAAGGAATCAAGCAATCAACAAAAGGTAATCATCTAGATCTGATTTATTATGTTAAATTTCGAATTCATACTACTAGATCTAGAATTTGCAAGCCGTGGATTCATTGCATGTACAATAGAGAAGCCTAGATCCAAGCATTAGGGTTTGCATGAGCACATAGGATGTTTATTTGTGTAAAACCCATCACCTTATTTGGGGGCTACCCGATCGTTTGTTTCTTTTGCACTTAGCAAGAAGTTTCCTGAGTCCACGAGCATGTTGGATTGCCCCTAGAGGTCGAGATTGCGGATGACCGGTCAGTGCGAGCATCAGAGGTTTACCTAGATTGTGTTTTGAGGTTGTTCGAGGAGCGTTACCTGGAATATTTGGTTCCCATACCTTTGCGGGGGAACAAGGTTATTATTGGTATGGATTGGCTAAGCCCTAATAGGGCAGTGATTGACTGCACACAACAGTTGGTACGGATCAGGACCCCAAGTGGGGGAGAGCTGGTGATTCAGGACGAGAGGCAACAACGAGGACCAACTCTATGCTCAGCAGCGAGAGCTAGGCGCTACCTTCAACAGGGTTGTGCAGGATTTGTCACTTATGTTATGGATACTCAGGAAGCGGGTAAGGCGATGGTGGGCGATGTGCCCATGGTACGAGAGTTTGCGGATGTATTCTCTGAGGAGTTGCCTAGGGTACCTCCGGAGAGGCAGGTAGAGTTCAGGATCGACCTAGTCCTTGGTGCGGCTTCGATAGCCAAGGCACCATATCGATTGGCTCCTCCTGAGATGCAGGAGTTATCTACACAGCTGCAAGAACTGTTAGACAAGGGATTCATTAGACCGAGCAGTTCGCCCCGGGGAGCCCCGATTCTGTTTGTAAAGAAGAAGGACCGGTCGCATCGGATGTGTATAGATTACCAGGTGTTAAATAAGGTAATGGTGAAGAACTATTACCCACTCCTGAGGATCGATGACCTCTTTGACCAGTTACAGGGAGCATCTTGGTTCTCCAAAATTGATTTGCGTTCAGGTTATCATCAGATGAGGGTCAGAGAGGAGGATGTAAAGAAGACTGCCTTTCGGATGCGTTAGGGTCACTATGAATTCATGTTGATGCCTTTTGGGTTCACCAATGCTCCTGCCGTGTTCATGGATCTCATGAACCGCGTGTGCAGACCGATGTTTAATCGGTCCGTGATAGTTTTCATTGATGGCATCTTGCTTTATTCCAAGATACAAGAGCAGCATGAGGAGCACTTGCGGGAGGTTCTGACATCTCCATATGAGATTCAGAGTTTCCTAGGATTAGCTGGCTATTATCGGAGATTCATCCAGGATTTATCCAAGATAGTCGTACCCCTAACCAGGCTGACGAGGAAAGTCGTGGTCTTTCGCTGGAGGCCTGAGCAGCAGGTTGCATTTGAGACATTGAGACAAAGATTGTGCGAGGCGCCAATCTTAGCTCTGCCAGAGGGCATGGAGGATTTTGTCGTATACTGCGATGCGTCTATCTTGGGTTTGGGCGCAGTTTTGATGCAGAGAGGACATGTTATTGCATACGCTTCGAGGCAGCTGAAGCCTCACGAGGCGAATTATCCGACGCATGATTTGTAGCTGGGGGCTGTTGTTTTTTCCCTCAAGATTTGGCGTCATTACCTCTATGTGGTTCGTTGTACCATCTAGACTGACCACAAGAGCCTGAGGTATCTCATAGACTAGCTGAATCTGAATATGAGGCAGCGTCGGTGGCTTGATGTGGTGAAGGACTACAATTGCGAGATCCTTTACCATCCGAGGAAGGCCAATGTTGTGGCCGACACGTTTAGCCGCAAGACAACGCCGATCAGGGGTATCTGTATGAGGATAACCGTGGTCGAACCGCTGTTAGAGCGGATCCGAGAGGCCTAACAGGAGGCAATGAAGGAGGAACACCGGAAGAGCGAACGTATAATGATTCAGGTTTCCTCCTTCGACTATGATAGCCGAGGGTTATTGACACTACACCACAGGATGTGGGTTCCATACCATGGGGGTGTGTGCCACGTTCTGATGGAGGAGGCGCACAAGTCCCGATTCTCCATTCATCCTGGGGCGACGAAGATGTATAGAGATCTTCGTCTTGACTATTGGTGGCCCTACATGAAGCAGGATGTAGCATGGTCTGTGGAGCGATGCTTGACCTGCAAGAAGGTCAAGGCTGAGCACTAGAGGCCACATGACAAGATGCAGCCGTTAGATATTCCCATGTGGAAATGGGAAAATATTACCATGGATTTCATCACCAAACTTCCCAGGACCACGCGGGGAGTAGATTCCAACGTAGGCTGGGTTACGCCATGCATGCATGAGACACGCGTGGGTACGCCCAGCGTAGGCTGGGTTACGCCCATCGTAATGAGTAAATGAATGCGGGTGCAAGGTCGAGTACGCCCAGCGTACTAGAGGTACGCCCAGCGTACTCTCAAAATCCCAAAACCCTAATTTTAAGGGCAACCACTATATAAGGAACATAAAGGTTTCCTCCTCAGCCTCCATAGACTCTCTCTTACCCTCAGAAACCCTAGATATCCATCTTACCTCCATTGTTGGGTGTGTTTGGCCTTGGAAAGCTTGGATTAGCAAATGAAAGCATAAAGGGAGAAAGGAGAAGTTGGCAAAGAAGGAGTGGAACGGCTGGAGCTTATAGATCTGGAAGACATCATCCTTTGGAGCCTATCTGAGGTATAAAGCTTCTTGCTTGAAATTTATATTGAATAGATCTATGTGTTGTGAGGTTTTGACACCATTCTTGTCCCAAAAGTCCTCATCTTGTTGCATGTTTCGAGTTGGTCGAGATTATATGTCCTTTAAGACCTTAGGAGAGGTCTTGAGTGAGAAAAATGAGGTCCCAAGGGCTGTGGTTGTTCCATGTCTGAGATAAGTAGGTCTTAATGGATTAAGACCTTGGGTTAAGAGCTTTATAGACATCCCAAGCAATAAAGTTTAAGAATTTATGAATCCTAGGTGTATTTGGCCTAAGGATCTGAAGTTTGGGCTTAAGAGCTTAAGCCATTAAGAAGTTTCATGGACTTGTTGAGCAACGAAGTTACGCCCTGCGTAACATGGGTGTACGCCCAACGTAGCGGGCCAGTGCCCCGATCCTAATTTGCGAAGCATCGTGTACGCCCAGAGTACCAAGAAGGGTACGCCCAACGTACCCCCTCTGTAGCATTTTAATTTTGGGCCTTGCTTGTTGGGCTGTCATTGGGCTATTAAGTTTGGGCCTTGATTGAATAGTATGGATAGAGTATTTTGGGCCCAATTATTATCAAGGACCTTGGATCTAGGCCTGGTTGTAAAGGTGGGCCCAATTTAGTAGATTGGGCCAATATTGGGCTTTGTAGGAGAATTGGACTTTGGCCTTGGCCCAATACGTGGATATATGTTTGACCTAATGATTATTCTGTTATGTTGGCTAGTTCGGGATTTTCGGTGAGTCGGTGATTCGGGAGTCTGCCTTTCAAGTTCAGAGTTTCGACAATTGCGAGGCGAGTTATCCTCACTATATCAATAGGGTCTAAGGCACCAAGGCCGACCCTTTATCGGATTGTAATCTGAGTATCGTTGTTATGTTGTTGCCTTGCTATGTTTGCATTTGGGTATTAGGATGGTATATGCTAGTGACCTGTTAGGTCGGTATCCTGTTTAGAGTATGTTATGATATGTGATCTGCTAGATCGGTTTGATTGGATGTGAATTTTTATATAATTGTATGTTTATGTGCACATGGTTGTTTGACTGGGGTTGGGTTGAGGCGGGTCCTGCTTTGTGCTATAGGCCAACATACCCAGGGCGGACCGGTTATTCCGAAGGCCCAGTGAGCGGTGCGGATAAGCTGTAGGCCCCACGAGGGCGGACCAGACGTGCCGAGACTCGGAGAGTGGACCAGGCCGACTGAAGGCCCGATGCGGGCGGACCAGTCATACTGTAGACTCAGAGAGTGGACCAGGTGGGTTGAAGGCCCGGTGCGGGCGGACCAACCACACTGCAGACTCAAGGGACATGACTAGACTCGGAGGGTGGACCAGGTGGACTGAAGGCCCGATACGGCGGACCAGTCACACAGTAGACCCGAAATGCATGGCTGTTCTGTGATTTGTTATGATATAGCATGTTATGTGTGTATGGTATATGTAGTTGGTATTTTGGGGGTATCTCACTAAGCTTTTGGGCTTACAGTTGTGGTTTAATGCTTTTCAGGTTCTTTAGGAGACCGTGGCAAGGCAAAGGCGTGATCGTACCGCTCCTCATGTTTATGTTTTATGTATTGGTTCTGGGAATACTCTGATAATAAATGTATTGAAAACCTTTTTGTAAAAACTTAAAGAAATTGGGATGTTTTTGAAAAGTTTAAATTTGGCTTGAATTTATGGTCGTTACAGTCTAAGCGCACAATCTCCCCGACAACGGCGCCAAATTTTGATCGAGGTCGTTGTCTCGGTCAAAAATAAACCTCACACACACTAGATAGCTAGGGTAAGGGTCGAATCCACTAGGAGGTTGTGGTCAAACTTTGTGTTAAAATAGTTAATGAAAAACTACTAGCAATTGTCACAAAATTATTTAAACTAAAAGTTGATGAAAAAGCTAAAAACTTGGTAATGCAAGAACTACTAAAACAAACTACTATCAAAGAGAAAAAGAAACAAGATACTTCCGGTTTAGTTGTTTAGATGGTTGGACTTACATGTTTTTCTTCCCTTAAATTCCAATTTAATTACCTAGACATAATTAAGGTTGATGAACTTGCAACAAATAATTTTGAGCACACAATATGTTATCCAAACTAGTTGTCTTACTCCCTATGTCTAACTGGATTAGGAACAACTAGTGGTTTGGTGATAATGTTTCTTACGATTACCTATTACCATGTTGAATATATAATACTACAAATTTGGAATAATGTATGTGGGTTCAACTGATCATCTTAGTTCCTAAACTACTTGAATTTAGAATGATTAGTGAATTAACAATACACTATCTTAGTTGGAATATTACCCAATAAGAAAACCCAACCCCAATCATTGTAAGTAAAAATCATAACTTTAAGAATGAAACAATAACTGAAATTGACTAGAATAAAAGTAATAATCAAAACGTGTTCATCCTAACATCCTACAATGTTCCCGAAAGTAACCTATGTGGTTTAGTGTTCCATAACAATCAAAAAGCACACAACTTGAATAAAAACAATGGAATTCATACTATAATTCATAAACAAACTTGAAATCATAAAACTAATAAAGTCTAATGATCAATCAATCATGAAACGATGAAACCTTGGAGAAGAAGTAACCAAATCTGGAGTTTGATGGAATTGATGACGATTCACTGGTTGAATGATCTTTAAACGTTGCTTGATAATGAATTTGATGATTTCTTGGCTTTGATTTGGAAATTGATGATCAAGAACGTGCTTGGAGAAGGTTTGGAACCCTCCAAAACTGGTGAAAATCATAGGGGAGAAGTCCAAAGTCGTTTAGGGTTAAATCTCCTTTAAATAGGTGCTAAAAAACTGATTTTCGGAGTTGTTTTCCACGTCAGCGTCCTAGTAGGCATCTTAGACGTCATATAGGACGTCTGGGCATCCTTCATGGCGTTTTACATGCCTTCTGTCATCCTTGATTTGCACTTGAAAATGGCCTAAAACGGGTAGGCGTCCTAGGGGACGTCTTAGACACGTTTTAGGACGTCTCTCATCTTTGTTACCCATTTTGGTGATGAAAACAGTAGAATCAGTAAAAACACAAAACATGAAAGTTGTAGGAAATTTTTTCTAGTTTTCAGAACTTCTTCATTCATGTCAATCAGAGCTCTATATCTTGAGATATGAGCAAAACATTGAAGAGTGGTCAAATTTCTCAGCTCCAGTTTTCATCATTGCTTTAGCAATTCGTCTCCCACGCCTGTTAACTTCATTTTGCTTATTTTTCTTGCAGTTTCCACCCAATTTAGTCGTATATAATGACCTGCATATAAAGTTCAACAACTCATCAAAGTAGTGCCATTCTTGGGCAATCATACATTAATTCAACATATTTAGTACAATTTATTGTGTTATATATATATATAGATCGATCAGATATTCAGGTGGATGATAGCCTGAATTACATTGAGCGGCCTGTGGAAATCCTCGATCGGAAGTCGAAGGATTTGAGGAACAACAAGGTCAAGCTGGTGAAGATGTAATGGCAGCACCGAAAAGGCTCGGAATGGATGTGGGAGCCGGAGGACGAGATGATGGAGCATTTCCTAGAGCTTTTTCAGGATCGAGCACCATACTTCGAGGACGAAGTCTAAGATAAGTGGGGGAGATTTGTGGCACCCGGTTCCTGGTACGTATTTTTCATTCAAGTAATTATAGCATTTTGGCCTGGGACTCGGCGAGTTGAGGTCAAACTCATCAAGTAGAATCGACTTTGGACGTGGGAGTTTAGTGACCTACTCGATGAGTCGGCAAACCGACTCGACGTGTATGCGCTGTTTGGACAAAACCCTAATCTAAGGGATTACACCCTATTTAAACATCTCATTTAGCCTCCCTTCGTCCACATTGCTCTCGGAACCCTCCATATCAAACACTAATCGTTTGTGTAAAGATCTAAGGCCTTGGTGGTGGTTTTTGGTGATTTTGGAACATAAGAACGAAGAGAAAAGCTTGAGGAATCAAGAGGAGGCCAGGCGAGTTCGAGTTTGTATACCATCTACAGTTCTTTAAAGGTATAAAGTTGATACCTTGCTCTTTCATGTTTTAGATCCCTTTTTAGGGTGATTTTGGGCTTTTAGGAGCCATTCTTGGTGACCAATCATGAGTGCAAGCATGGTTGGGGACTAAGACTTTTGATCCAAGGTCCTAAAGGGGTTACAAGGCAGAAAGGAACTGATTTTGGAGCCTTGGAGAGCCCCCATGCATATTAAGAGTCTCATTTAGGGCCATTTGAGCTCATAGTCTCATGCATGCACGTAAATTTTGTAACTTTACATGCTAGATCGATCTTAGAAGCCTAGATATATCTTTTGGTCAAGTGTTGTACATAAGAAATCGAGAAATGAGCATTCTCGAATAGGCGAGTCGTTCTTGGGACTCGACGAGTCCATGGCTTGACTTCCCTTTTCTGTTATGGTTCGAAGGAACCCAGTGAATGTTAGAGTGGTCTTAAAGGGGTATGGGGGAGTGACCCAACACATTGGATTTAGCCATAGACCTGGTAATCATAGGACTCAACGAATGTATGAACAGACTCAGCGAGTCCAAGGCAATCTCCTAACTTTAACTCAACGAGTTGTTCATAACTCGTCAAGTCGAGGGCAAGACTTGTTCATAGGATGGAGATGAACTCGACGAGTTGTTCATACAACTCGGCAAGTCGGATGAAGGTTCATTCGAGGTTGTTTTAGAAGGATAACTCATCGAGTCTTTGCCAAACTCGACGAGCAGAGGCGTGACGAAGGACAGATGAAAGGATAGGGACTCGACGAGTTGGCGGCCCAACTCGGTGAGTCGGGTCAACTGGAAGTTAACTTTGACTTTGACTTGGTCAGGGGTAAAATAGTCATTTTACCCTAAGAATAGTTATCAGTGTTTGATTAAGTGTTTTATGGATTTATAGCCGAGGGATCACCGGAGCAGCAGTCAGACCGATCATCTTTTCAGCAGTCGGCCTTGCAAGGTGACTTACCATCTAGTAGAAGTGGGTCTAAGGCACCAATGCCGGCCCAACAGTAAGAGTCGTATGTTAGATGATTGTCTTTGTGATATTCATCTAGGTTTGATACTACCTAATATATTATGTGCTAGTATGATATGATGTTATATGCTAGTAGTAATAGGGGAGATAGTCCCCAAGATTTCCGGTCGATAGGGCCGAAGGGGGGTAATCATACCCAGTCAAGCTAGATAAAATATGATTATGTGTTACATGTTACATGGTAGTAGTAGAGGGGTGAGATAGTCCCTAGCATCCGGTCGAGAGGACCGAAGGGGAGGCTAGCACCCAGGTATGCTAGGCAGTATCCGATCGATAGGGCCAAAGGGAGGCCAACACCTAGGTATGCTAGGCAGTATCCGTTCGAGAGGACCGAAGGGGAGGAGAGCACCCAGTTATACTAGGCAGTATCTGGTCGAAAGGACCGAAGGGGTAGGTCGGGCACCCAGATATGCCTGACAGTATATGTATGTTATGTGATTGTATGGTATGTGGTATGATGGGGGAACTCACTAAGCTTCGTGCTTATAGTTTCCATTTCTGTTTCAGGTACCTCCTCAGCGAAGGGGAAGGAGCCGGCGCGGTAGCTGCACATCATACACACATGCTGGATTTCCGCATTACAAGATTCTTGGGATTGTACTCTGACGTTGTTATATTTATGGTTTGCTTTTCAGACATGAGATATTAGTTTTATGAAATGATATGTCTTCACTATGTTTTCTTATGGGAGTTTTATAAATCAATTAATTAAAAATGAAATTTTTGGACTCGAAATTTGGGATATTTCAACTGATGTATCGGCCAACCTTGTGAGACTGCGAGACTGAGAACTGTGTGTATAGTAGCTGGCTTCACGACAAGACTAAATGTTTCTAAATAGTCAACACCTACTATTTGTGATTTCCCATTGACCACCATTCGTGCTTTCTAGCGGTCAAGTGTTCCATTTGCTTTAAGTTTGTGACAAAACAATCACATACACCGAATAACTCAGCTGTCGGTCTGTTGGGGAACAAGTTCCCATGTTTTGTTCAGTTGTAAAGCTCGAAATTCATCTTCCATGGCTCGTAGCCAATTAGGGTCAGACATGGTGGCAGAGATAGATGTAGGAATCGGAGAGATAGGTGGAGTAGAGATGGTATGGAGGTTTAGACGGGTAACAAGTTTGGTTACTCCTGCTCGTGCACATATGGTCATGGGGTGAATAGGAAGGTGGGGGGTTGAGGGGGAGTTTGAGGTGGAGTGGATTGAGGATGGGTTTTTATAGGTGAAGGTGGAGTGTGAGAGGGAGGTATAGGCATTGTTAAAGGGTCAGTGGTGGTGGATGGGGCTTTTTACTAGCAAGAATAGGTCAAGATAGGCTGTGAGGAGATGAGGAGCTGAAGTGAGGTGGTGTTGAAGATTGGGTAGGGGTGGTGGAATGAGGTGGTGTTGAAGGTGGAGAAGGGTTGGTGGATGTGGAGTAGGGAAAAGCATGAAGGGGGAGGGGGTCATCAAGAAATTCAAATGATAAGGAGGGGGAGGGGTATTGGCAAAGGGAAATGAGGTTTGATAAAATGTAACATGATGAGGCAGATAGACTTTGCCAGTTGATGGATCAAAGCATTGATATCCCGAATGTTTTCCAGATAACCAAGGAAAACACATTTGACGGATCTTGGTTGGAGTTTATGAGATTGATTAGATGAGATATTAGGATAACAAGTGCACTCGAAGGTGCGGAGATGGCCATATGATGGTTGGCAGTCATAGAGAGAGAAGGCACGTGTGGAAAAATTTAGGCGTTTAGTAGGAAGGATATTATGAAGGTAGGTGGCGAAGTGTAGAGCTTTGACCCAAAATGAGTGGGGAAGAGAGGCATGAGTGAGAAGCGCACGAATAATGTCATTAATGCGACGAATCATCCATTCGGCTCATCTGTTTTGTTGGGAAGTTTGAGGGAAAGAGAACCGGAAGACGAGACCGTGAGTTTGGGCAAAGGATTTAAAGTCATTATTGTAGAATTCTGCCTCAATATCCCATTGGAATGACTTAACGGTTTGGTTAAATTACATATAGATAAGCTTGTGAAATTTTGTAAAAGTGAGAAATGTGTCAGATTTATATTTGAGGGGGTATACCCATACATAATGAGTGAAAATATCAATAAGGACCATATAATATTTGTAACCAGATTTCTTAAGACTGGGGATGCCCAAAGATCACAATGTATAATGTCAAATGGTGCTTAAGTAACAGATTGCGAATCATAAAAAGGTAAGAGAGTATGTTTAGATAGTTCGCAAGCATTGCACAAAGAAGAAGTTATAGGTTTATTACTAGAAATTGAAAATTTTGAACGAAGTAAATCTAAAACAGGAGCGCCCGGGTGACCCAAACAAGCATGCCAACGATTGTGAGAAGCGGCAAGTAGAGCAGTAGAACTAGAAGGTTTGGTGAAGGGGTAAAGATCTCTCGTGCTATTATAACGAGAAAGAAGTCCCATCAGGCTGGTCATATGGTCTTGCATGATGATCATTTGATTGGTTAGATTTATCATGCCACCTTTGAAGACAATTAGTTTTTACTTTCATAGATACCATGACACAGTTTGCACATGAAATAACCCTTACTATACTCTTGCCATAACCATGAACAATTTTCAATTGTCCTTTTTAAGCAAGTAGTAAAGCGTATTTATTACCCTTCAATATGTTGGTTTCATAGTAATCAGGAGATATAAGTAAATGAGTAAATGATTGGTCCCCAACTTAAGCAAACAGGGAAATTTTTCATGATTGGTTGATCATTATATAACAATTCTATCATCAATATGCAATATATAATAATTTCTAACAATTTTTTCGTTTCAATGCATGCCCTCCTATACATGACACTAAAATGCCCCATACAACAAAAACCAACAAACAAAACCACCCTGCCCACTTCCCAGGTCTTGCAACCCCTCCCCTATTTCCTACTCGATCGAATCTCTCATTTAACTTACTTCTTACTTGATTGAACATCACCTCATAGTTTTAGATCATATCATATTCTCAATTTCATTAATTAACATTATTTAATTCATTTTAATCACCATTACCCAGTTCGATGTATAATTTCCCAGAATTAACAAAACTAGGTCACAAAACGTGATGTCAAGTCAATTTTTTTCTAATTTAGTTATATGTTCTGATTTAGGGTACGTTCGAGCAACTAATTATTTGACATTCATCAATTTAACACAAATCAAACAAAGTTTTCAAAGATAATGAACATACCTTCACTAATGCGACTCCGACTAACCGACTTCGAAGCAAACTTTTCTTCTTTAACATTAGATGTGGGATGTATAAATTGATATACTACGATTTTCAGTTTAAGAAAAAAAATACTTTAAACATATTTCCTATAATCAGTTTTAATTAAAGCCTCTAATTTGTTTTTAATTTCAATTTGTCTTCAACACTTTTAATTACCTACTAATCTATTATCTTTGACTTAATTATACCAAATACTCTTATTTATAGTTTATTTTAAGTATTTTCTAAAAAAATATACATGTATCAATTTTTGAAACGACACTTATTCCTCTATTTTACATTGAAACAAAAACAAACAATAAATACAATATCCTAATGGGCCATTACACCAGAGCAAGACTAAGCCTTAAAGATAAGCCAAGAGATTGAATATATGCACGTATATATTAAACCCAACAATTACATATCTGATAATATTAAAATCACTTATGAAGACCACTTAATAAGAACTTACAGTATGAGAGACTACTACACACTTTGCTTTCTTTGAAGTGTTTCTTGGATGGTTTGGAGCAAATAAGCTCCACACCTATTTATAGGCCTCTTATGAAGCTTCTAAATACTACAATACACTTATTACTTACTAGATAACTCTAGAACTATCTATCATACTCTATAAGCTTCCATATGTTTCTATAACCTTCTATTAGGTTCTAGAGAAGACCATGAAATTCTATTGTCTTCTAGAATGTTCCATAAACTTCCAGGGCCTTCCATATATTTCTAGAGTTTTCTAGAGTCTTCTGGTGTCTTCTAGACTCCTCCATAGTATTCCATACTGTTCTAGAATCTTCCAAACCATTTTAGAACAAGCTAACTTCTTCTAGACAATAACATTGGTTCTATTGGGCTGATCTTCATTGGGCTAGTGATGAACTTCAACACTACCCCTTATTCATCGTACCATGTTGAGCTGACAATTAAAGTCCTCACATTTTTCAATACTCAACCCTTTGTGAACTTCATCTGCTACTTGGTCATTAGTCTTGACATGTCTCATATTGACTTCTTCCTTTAAAACCTTTTATCTTCCACGTGATTTGTTTTCCCTAAGTTGTTGCAGTCGTTGCTTCGTATATTGTTTCCGTAGTTGACAACAACATTCTTGGTTGCCTTTTGATGCACCATAATATTGTTTCATAGCCCTTTGAACAATCTTGTATAGTTTCTCATGCCTGCCTTTGGAAAACTTGTAAGCATGTGGGTTGCCCCTTTTACAAGCCTTGGAAAATTCTTGAAATATTAACATGTTATTATGTGACCCCTTATTGATGTGATCATCTCTTTTATATGTTACTCGATTAAGAGATTCTACTTCACTCTTACGAATCAATTTGTTTTTCTTATGATTCGCCTTATCCATTTTCTCTATCACATGTTCCACTTTTTGTCTAAGATGCGACTTTTTAAGCAACTCTGGGGATGTCATATTCTTATTCTCCTTCGGAACATCCATATTATAGGGAACAACTTCCTCCTTCAAGGTTGTCATAAATGTTGTCTCACTCTTCTTGAGACTTTTGTTGAGTTGCATAGTTTATAGGATTCGAGAACCAATCATGTTTCTACTTAAGAGTACAATGTGAATTATTGAACCCTTAGTGATAAGCATGGTATCATCTCTCTCAAATGACTAGGGTTATACATTGTCTAGGAAATCCATTCCCAATACCATGTGATGGTCATCCATATGCACCATTATCAAGTCTATGGTGCATTCCCATTATGCTATCTTAAGTTGTAGTCCCGTATCATTCTTCTTTGAGAAAAGCATCACAAATGTGTCCCAAGCTTCTTTTGGCGTGTTCCCATCTCGAATATGCTCCAACATCTGTTCTTCAATTGTGGTCTTCAAGGCTTGCCGTCTTTGATTTTCCATTTGCACAGAGCGCCATTAATATCTTCCTTTGGTGTCATAGTTTCACTTATGCAAAAGACGTCCCATAGATCTTGTCATGTAAGTAGGACTTCATACATGTTCCCACATATTGTACTTGTATGTTGTTGTTAAGTTTCTTGATTCCTACGACAACTTGGAGATTACTCATCATGTTGGCAGTACCTCGGTAATACCAAACAAATTAGCATCAACGCTAAACTTGTAGAGTAACAGACTACTCCTGATACAAAGAGAATCACTCGTTCTCACTATCAAGAAACCTTGCTCTAATACTAGAATGTTGAGCACAAATCTTTATGTAGGAAAAAATAATACTTTTATTAAGACCACTTAAAATAACTTACACTTTGAGAAACTACTACAAACATTGCTTTCTTTGAAGTGTTTCTCGGATGGTTTGAAGAAAATGAGCTCCACACCTATTGATAAGCCTCTTAGGACGCTTCTAGAGAAGACTATGACATTCTATTGTCTTCTAGAATGTTCCATAAACTTCTAGGGTCTTCCATATTTTTCTAGAGTATTCTAGTGTTTTCCGGTGTCTTCTAGACTCCTCCACAATATTCCATAATATTCTAGAATCTTCCAGACCATATTAGAACAAGCTAACTTCTTCTAGACAATAACATTCATTCTATTGGGCTAGTGATGACCTTCAATAATTAAAGGGGCACGTTTTTTAGAACAACATCAAATGGTCACATTTGTGGGAATAATAAATTTAAAGCAATCAATGAAAACAAAAAACTATTCAAAACTATAAAATGTGTTCTTAAATACTTAAATTTCCAACTTTCTATTAATTTTATTTCATGTTACACTTTTTAACTTTTTCTACTGTTCCATTTGTGTGCAAAAGTGGAGGGGATGGAGATCCATTTAGCTTATTAAACTTATAATAAAACATTATAATTTTTTTTAGAAAAATAGTCATTTTATCTTAGCCTAGGACGAGTACCAAAACAAAGTAAAAGCATAATGACGGTTCAAGTAAAGAATCAAGAAGCAGGGCTTTGGCTAGAAGTTCTTGCTACATTTAATCTTTAAATTGCAAATATATATATATATATATATATATATATATATATATATATATATATATGGTTAGGTTATATTGTTTCTAGTAAATATTGTATGCCAGAATGCACAGATCTGGACCACCGGATGAATATAATCAACAATCATGATCTGAGGGTCTATGATATTACAATAGGGTATCATGTATCCTATAATCACACAAATTTCAGCAAAAGAGTATTTTGGTCAATTAACCTATTTTAAAAAAGGAAATTTCCGGATTTTAAGGGATCATTAATTCCCTTATTTTTAAAAAATCTGAATTTTTTAAATTAATTTTAATATTACTTTTAATAACAACCGATTTTATTCTGTCAGAATGACAAAAAAGTCAAGAATAAACTAATAAACATATTGCGATTTTATTCTTGCAGAATATTGTTTCATTTAATATATTTTTTTATATTAAACATGCTTAAAGAATTATACAACATATTATCAAGAATAACATTTTCTAAAGAATACGGATTTTATTCTTTAAGAATCACTATTTACATTCATCGGTAAAGAAAAATACTATAAACAATTATTACAATCATTCTAAAAAAATTATGACTAATAATGGTTTAATGATTACATTTATTCTTAAAGATTAAAACTAAAAATGGTTAAAAAAGAAAAAAAATCATCAAAATCTAACAAAAACACTACTCTATTCCAAAAGAATATTATTGCTAAGAAACAATTTATAAATTCTGACAGAATACATTTTGTTAGAATACAAATATCGTTCTCCATGTTTTCTTCATTTTCCACTTTAATGGCAACATCTTCGAAACCTAAATTCACAAGGAAAACATAATCAATTTTCAAAATAATAAAAAATTTAGTGCATTAAATAGAATAAAACAATTAATCCATATTCCATTCCAACAGAACTGGAATTCGTGATTCAAAATCAAAATCAAAAAGCAATTGGATGAAAAGTTCATAGATGATGGTTCATTTTAATTAATAAAGTTTGCAAAGTAAATGAGTTACACAGGAGGTTATACCTTCTGTGTTCGGTTTCTAAGAGAATAAAAACTATAAAAAAATATCTATATTCCATTCCAACAGAATTGTAATTCTTGATTCCATTCCTATAGAATTTGAATTTAAGATTCAGTTGCCGTATGCATTCTATTGGAAAAATATCAAAGTGAAAAATGCATAAATCAGTAGAACAATGGAGATGATATGCAGAATCGATAAACATTCGATAAAAATTCGATTACTAACCATGAATACAATTTGAAGCCATGACATGTTGAGCGATCAATACGGTAATATTTCTCTTTGGCATTTCATCAAACACTTTTAGGGCAACTATTAATTTGGTCCTAACAAAACCATCCAATTGTAGTAAAATCGAAGCACACTGATCAAATCTCAGATAATAGAATATTGTAATCAATAAAGAAAATAAGACACCTGATTGAGTTTTAAATTAACTTTTATTCTGTTTCAACATGTGTTTCCTTTTGATTGACAGTCAATGAATCACCAAAGAAGCAACATCCAATTACCTTATTTCTTCTTCTAAGTATCACGTTTCAGTCAAGAACACGGTGTTGTTCTTGACAAATCAATCAAGAAAATGGGACATCACACCTTCATTGCTTCTCCTTCATTTTCCCTGTCAAAACACCAAAGCTCAAACACCCAATCAAAACACCCATCGATTTCCTTCAAAACTCAAACCCATATCCCCTTCATTATATCAATTTTCCAGGAAAACCCAAACACCCCAATTATTTCTATTAAACATTAAATAAAATAAAAAAAGAATTTTTTTACCTGATTGATGATCGACGACCGGTAAACCAGCCAAACACCCCTTGATCGACGAATGATAACACCTCATGCGGCCAGTCAAAGACCGGAGACCCTTTCCCTTACTTCCCGTCGATCCTCACTGTCAAACCACCCTCATCGGAGATGCTGTTTGTCACCACCCACGTTATTGGCTGCAAATCCTTCCTCCCTCATTCTTTCTATAAATCAACAACAACCAAACACCCATAGAATCATCGACCACCACCAAGTTCTCTCATCCCCCACTCGTTTTCCTGTCGGGTTTAAGGCTTCAAGGGTGGCTCCCTGCCATACACTCGAGAAATTATTTTGAGACGAGATGATTTTGTGATCGACGGCCGACTGATAAAGGGATGTTAGTTTGGTAGGGTTTAACTAATTAAGGAGAGATTAATTGAAATATTTTTTTTACCATAATTAGATAAACCAAGTTTACCATTATACCCTTTTTAATTTATTTAATGATTTATTAATTCCTGAATTCTCATTGGTGCATTTAGGCACACAATACTTGCTAAAAACATTTGAACCTAACACTCTCTCTCTCTCTCTCTCTCTCTATATATATATATATATATATATATATATATATATATATATATATATATATATATATATATATATATATATATATATATATATATATATATAAAACCACCGATGATTGGTTCACGTTGCACCAATGAAAATCTTGTCAAAGTTGCTCCATCTAAACCACAAGATCACGTAACCTGAAGTTGAAAGATACTTCATTTGACTATCCTAAATGAGCCTAGGCATACAAACCAAGAAAGTTTAATCGTTTGAAGGATATATATTGTTGTTTTGTTATACTTAGTCAATAGTTTTTAGTCAAAGTCATACTATTTTGGCTCTATTAGCTGATTCATTATCTACCTTTTATTTTTCCCTCTTCATCTATGTATCTAGATCTTTCATTTCTTATCTAGTTATATGGCTGAATGTTAAACAAAGACATATGATACATCTCATGTCTACAAACAAATATAATATTATATATACCCCTTTTTTATGGCTCCATACTTGAATCACTTCAACATGTTGCAAATCATCGCCCTTCTTTATGTAATGGTCACAGTCACATGCGCTGGATCATCGGTAAGCCATGATGAAGAATGCTCAGCCTTGTTTCAGTTTAAGCAAAGCCTAGTTCATCAAGATGATGCGGCTTGTGCTGCCAGTTGGTTTCAGACATTTGACTCTTGGAAACCCACAAGCAATCCATCAGATGCTGGTTTTGATTGTTGTTTGTGGTATGGGGTGGAGTGTAGCAACGACCATGAGTACCCTCTTGTGGTTGCCCTTGACTTGAGCGAAAGGTTTCTTTGTGGGCATATCAGCTCTAGCAGCAAGCTCTTCAGCCTTGTGCATCTTCAAAGCCTCAACCTTGCCATGAATGAATTTGATGAATCTGAAATACCATCTGAGGTTGGTCGTCTAAAGCAATTAAGAAGCCTCAATCTCTCTGATTCTGGGTTTAGTGGCCAAATACCGAATGAAATCTCGCAGTTGGTGCAATTGTTTTCTTTAGATCTGTCAAGGAATCCACTAAAGCTTGAAAGTCCTAGTGGCCTCAAGAAACTACTGCAAAACTTGACAGGACTCAAAGAACTCGATCTCTCCAGGGTTGACATTAGTTCTTTTGTGCCTCATTTCTTGGCCAACTTTTCTTCTTTGATGTCAATAAGGTTATCAGATTGTTCACTTTGGAATGAATTCCCTGCCACTATTCTTGGGCTACCAAAGTTGAAAATTCTTGATGTGGCATCCAATACTAACCTCACTGGATCTTTACCTGAATTTTATAACAACAGTTTACTTGAACATATGAATCTATCTTTCACTGGTTTCTCAGGGCGCATTCCAAGTTCACTCAATAACATGACGCAGCTCACTACATTGGGTCTTGGTAGCAATAAGTTCACAGGCTTTGTTCCTTCATTGGTTGGTCTTTCCAGACTCCATGTTTTGCAACTTGATGGTAACAAATTTGAGAATGGTTGCTTCCCTAATTGGCTTGGCAAACTGACTAAACTTAGTGAACTATATCTAGCTAATATGAGCATAAACTGTGAAATCCCACACTTTCTTGCAAACCTAACCAAACTTGGTGTTGTTTCAATCGAAAGAAATTCACTAATTGGGCATATACCATCCTCGTTTTTCAACCTCACCCAACTAAGAAGGTTAAACCTTAAGTATAATCAATTGCAGGGACCAATTTCAAGGTCATTTTCCAACTTCAAAAGTCTGCAATATCTTGGCCTACGTATGAATAATTTCAGTGGTAGGGTAGATTTCGGCATATTCATAGGACTCAACAACCTCGAAACTCTCTACTTAAGTGATAACAACATATCATTAGTGGTCACCAACAACTACACCAATACCACCTTACCACATTTAAAAGTCTTAGACCTACAATCATGCAACTTGAAGGAGTTTCCAGCCTTTTTGCGCTTTCAAAATAAAATGACAGCCTTATTTTTCGGCTTCAACAAAATTGATGGCCTGGTACCAGTGTGGATTTGGAACAACAGCCGAGAAACATTACAACAGTTTGATGTTTCAGATAACTCCATCACTGGCTTTCATAAGAATCCACATTTTCTACCATGGCGATTTTTGGAAGGTTTTTTCATCGGTAATAATCACATAGGAGGACAACTACCAATTCCACCACAAACCACAACTGTTTATTCAGCCCCAAACAATTATTTGACAGGAGAAATACCAGAATTGATTTGTGAAGTGAAATCTATTCAACTGTTAGATTTATCTTCTAACAACATGAGTGGAACCCTACCTCCATGTTTGGGTAACCTAAGCAATTCTCTGTTGGTTTTGGATCTGAGACGAAATAACTTTGATGGTACAATGATGAATGTGTTTATGCTAGGAAGCCCTTTGAGAAGTATTGATTTGAGTGAAAATCGATTTACGGGTCAGCTGCCAAGGTCATTGACAAATTGTACAAATTTAGAGGTTCTCTCTCTTGGAGATAACCTTTTTGATGATGTCTTTCCTTCTTGGTTGGGAACCCTTTCCAATCTACAAGTTCTGGTTTTGCGGTCAAACAAATTTTCTGGTCCACTTCAACGTTCCGCAACTGTTTGGCCACAGTTCCCTAAGTTGCGGATCATAGACCTCTCTAACAATGCTTTTAGTGGTCATTTGCACCATGAATACTTCCAAACATGGGATTCCATGAAATCCGTTTATGATGATGAATCATATGTTATGGAAGCTAATATGTCCTTCAAATCATTCAGTATATACTCGGTATACTCCATGACAATAATACATAAAGGTGTCAGAACAAGGTTTGAAAAGATTTTAACCATATTCATGGCTATTGATCTCTCTTGTAACCATTTTGAAGGAGAAATCCCGCAATCACTCCAAGATCTTCAAGGGCTTCAATCACTCAATCTTTCTAACAATCATTTTACTGGACAAATCATGCAGTCCTTGGGATACCTAAAGAATCTTGAATCTATAGACCTCTCCCAAAACAAGTTATCTGGAGAAATTCCTTCACAGTTGGTGCAACTCAACTTCCTTTCCATTTTCAATGTGTCATTCAACCATCTTGGTGGGTGCATACCCACAGGGCAACAATTTAATACATTTGAAAATGATTCCTACAAGGGGAATCCTGGGTTATGTGGAAAACCTTTATCTAAGAAATGTCAAGGTTCAAAAGCGTCAAGACGTCCACCAGCAAGCAATGAGTCAGAGTCTTTCTTCCCAACTGAAAGAATTGATTGGATAATCGTATTTTGTGGAGTTGGATGTGGGCTGGTTGTTGGGGTTGTTATTGGAAATCTTCTATATAAAAGGTGTAGTGATCGGTTCACTAAGAGGAAGGACATTTGGGTAAGGCCACTTTGTAACACAAGAAGAAACCAAGGTACAATAATCCGTTATCTTACATTACAACTTCCAAGATAATAATTTATTATATTTATGTGGTCTCTACTACTCAACAAAATTGAAAATATTTTATGTCTTGTATCTACAAATATATAAAATACTGTAATACATATGTTTCTCAACTTTTTCTTATTAACAATTACTCTTAGTTTTTCATCATTTATCAAAAAATTTAATCAAATTATATGTTAAGCCAAATATGCATATTCGCATAGAAGGTTTAATTTCAAAATACAAAAGATTTTTTATTTTATTTATTTATTTATTTTTTACTTTAAGTTAGCTGTTTTTGCCCGGTTATGATATTTGTGTGTGGTACATTTGTATCTCAGGTGTATCATAGCTTCATGTTCGAAGAGCAAGGAGAAGGTGCAGCAGGCATTCAAGGGATTTTAGTCTATTTTACCGTTGAGTATGTTTATTACAAGTCAAAGATTATGTTGATGTAAGGTTAGTGAAATATAATTTAGTAAGATTTCCACTGTTTAAGTTTTTTGTTTTTGGTGGCATGATCATGGACTGTTATGTAAACTATTGGTGAGTAGTCACAGCCTCAGATTTTGGGTTGTGTCAATATGAGTTTTAAAAGAAAAATGATGAATATGAGATGCATCAGATTGGATTATTTTGTATGAGTGTGAGTGTGCTTATCCCAGATTCAGGATACCAATGAAGTTGTCTCTGTTTTTCATTACTATGTTAAACTCACTGATTTCAATTTCAAACGTAACAATCGTCATCCTAGAGGCTAAAGATGATATACTAAGATGGATTATAGCAATTAAAATATATATCTAACAATTTCTGTTGTATACAAATACTTTATAAAATTCTTGTTGGGAATTGTGTCTCAAGGTGTTTACTGCTTTTTCTTTCATGCTTCTAAACAATATCATGAATCTTAACACCTAAGATGTGTTTAATTAGTTTCACTAACATCAATTTCTCCACTAAAATCAACAATAATCCATATGACAAAGAATTCCAAAAATCTATCGAATTCTTGGTCAATCATTCAGTTTGATTCTAATCTCTTTTGGGTTGATTCCGAAGCTTGAATATGGTTATATCTTAATAAAAAAACATACTTTATCATCAATTCGATCAAAATCAAAATAATACATCAGATTAAGGCACATACCTTGCTCAAACCGACCTAGATGAAGGATTACACTAGCACAGATACAAAAATATAACGATTGCTGACTTCCAATTGCCGATGTATGCTGCCTTACACCTGCCTTCACCAAAAGATATATGAAAGAGTTTAACAAATTCGATTTTATATTTTGACAGTTTAACAAATTACACGTTAGTCCTCTGCTTTGAATGTTTTTCTTTTAAACCCCGATTTTTATGTTATTGCTTAATATCCTTTTACCATTTCACACTTAATTATTTGTTTTATCTCAAAACTGATACAATTTCCAATATTTCCTTTACTGAGGTCTCTTCAGCTGAATGAAATCAATATTTGACAGATTCACCATCCAAAACATTAAAAATTACCAGAAATAACTACATCAAATTTACCATCCAAACAATCTAAACTACCGGTGAACATGTAAAAATTTGCTTTAATTTCATTGAGTTCTTATTATCACCATCTGATGAGAATGCTGAAGTATATTTAAGAAGGGTAAAAAAGGGAAATGAAGAAAGTGACTGAGTAGTCTGTTGGAGGATAGTGAAAGAGGGAATAAAAAGGAGGACAGCAAGGTAGTGGGACATTAGAATGAATGATTATGATTTTGTTGCTCTTTGCAATTGATTTCTTAGAGAGAGGAAGAAACCCTGGTTATTTTTGTTGCACATTGATATTTTTGTTACCTTGTTTCTGTGAATTTCTCATGTCATTACCATTGAATCTCTATCACTATTCCTAATCAATGGAACACGTGAAAAGAAAGCCAAGAAACAGATAATTTAAAAAATAAAGCAACATGTTGATCATATATACTGAGTGTAAATTCCTAGCACCATAATGTGAGATCACATAAACACATACACAATTAAGAAGATGAAATCAGATTGCCTTTGTTTGATTTCATCATTTAGGTCTCCAAGCTTTTAATTAACTATAGAGCTTCTAACTTGAATCCCACAAAACTAACCAATCATGTAATAGAAACACATACAAAAGTGAAAGACAAAAAATCACCTGAAAATAAGATAATACTGTTAAAGTTATGCCACCTCAAGAATCATGTATTTAAACAATAAACTGCATAATTCAAATCCACCATCAGATCACAAAATGTTGAAATGTTTCAAATAAAAATCCAGTTTGACTTGTCATACATACGTCTATGGCTTATGGTGTAAGAGATTAACATTTAAAAAATCATGCGGAAAGTACCACATTGACCAAATGTTAGCCCAAATCCCAAGTTTAACATCTGCATGTTCATCAACCTTTTCACAGCGCACCCACTTCATTTCATCAAAATCTAGTTTGTGAAGCCAGTCCAAATTAATCATCACATACAAGTTTGCAGCTGTACTTACAAACTCCCCCCAGTAGCATGAACATTGAAAATTATTGGTCTGGAGTAATGTAAATTTGGGGTTTGGATAGAGTTGTAACACATATAAAGAACAACTGAATAAGACATATATCTTCTCCTTGAAGAAATGTAGATCATATATGGCAGAAGTAATGGAGGGCACATTAACCTCAGTCCAGGATCGACTACCCGCTACAGAAAACCATATTGAATCGCAGAATCTTTTTGAAACCACAAGCACCCACTCAGATACTACTGTGTCTGAAGGGGAAAAGACAAGGATAGCCTTCAAGCCTGTTGGCCGGGAAAAATATACAATTAAGGGGTGATCGGGAAAATGAAGTTCATGCCTTGTGATAGGATTCACAAGCCAGAAATCACGTGTTTTCCACACAAAAAATACTAAGTAGCCACGAGTTGACCCAAAAAAGGTCCTGCCACCATCAGAATGGGGAATGAAAGTTTTGAACTTTCTTCCTTCAGACTCTTCTAACTCTAAGTACCACTCTTTCTTCTCATAAGGTCGATAAGTGATTCGCATAGAAACGGGGAGTCTGGATGCCATAAACATCTTCCAGTTGGAGAGTGCTAGTGATCTCCATGACTTGCAAACTCCACTAAACCAAATAAAATCAACGATCCCCAGTTGCATCATAATCAAAAAAAGAATATCATGGTTAAGATCTGAATAACCCTTCTCATAAAATCTCTTCTTCGTAGATGCAGATGCATCGTCATGATTCTGTTTTCTATCGTACTCCTTGTCTTGGACATTCCTACGGTTGCAAACAAAACAATAAATATTCAAATTCAACATAAAATACAAGATTCACAAACAAGGGATAAGCATACACATCATCACACACCTTAGTCTGAAGCCTTGTTATTTCTAAGCTAAATATAAAAACATTAATTCATATCATGTAAACAAGTTCAAATTTTTACTAGATGGACGACGGAATAAGTACCCAGTCAAACCATGAAAATCCTAGACAAGCGAAAATTGTTTTTATTGGGAACATAAAAATAAGGTTTAATGTATTGCTAGCTAATTTGAAATAAAGTCAACATCACCCAAACACACTTCATTTCGACTAATGAGATTTTGTAATGTAAGGTAACACAATTTCAGCTCTATCTCCCTCCCACAAACCTTAGTCTGAAGGCTTGTTATTTTGATATTGATGTTACTTATCATTCTCTTGCATGCTAGATACTTTAATTATACTTATCTTACCAACAATTATCTCAAAATCATAAACCAGAAAGAAAATTAGCAGTAGTTGTATAAGAGATAAATACTGTTCCTGAGCCTAATTATATAATTCTTTCTCTCTCTTCTGTCATACCGACTCTTTGTTGGCAACCCCATGCAACTATCCTTTTTGTCTCCTTCTGTACACCCTCCAAACTTTGGACTCTTTGGGCTCACTAACTGTGGGCTGGGCTTGTTGTGCTTCTAAGTTATGTTCCTTATCATATGCCCTTACCCCTCTTAAGTATACATTAAATTGTAATTTTGAGGGTGATCATTTTCCCCTAGATGGGATTCTTGTTTTGGAACAAATTGGTTTTTGCAAAATGGGTTGTAATCATGGAACCTGGTAAGTATAAAAAGCAGAACAACTGGGAACTCCAAAGAGTATGTGCTGGTTTAGGAATTCAATCAAACACTTGCAATGACTGATCGACACAGTTAGTTTCCCAACAAGTTGATAGCTAACTAAGGAGGTAAAAGGGAAAAACCAACGGTTAGAGTCTGCAAATCCCACAAAATCAATTTCAGAATAAAAAGTAAAAGATACTCTGAACTGATCAAATTCATATGTACGACAAAGAAATGCGGAGATAACGGAGTGCATATATATCAACAAGGGCTGGAAATCAAGACTCAAGAGAAAGCAACAGACAATGGGTGTTTACCTGGCTTTGAACATTGGATACGGTTTATCTAGACGATGAAACAGCAGCGGCCAGCAGTTGCGAAATTCGTCGACAAAACTACAGGTTTTAATTTGAACGGAGTGAAGCCCAAATTAGGTCCCCTGTTATTGACTGGTTCATATCCAGCCCAGTCCAGCATATCTAAATATTTCAAGAAATTTTAAATTTCATTGTTTTTATAATGTGATACATTTTAAATAAACAACTTTTCATATTTGATGTCGTGAACTTAATTAACACATCACAAGCCCGAAATATAGACTTGAGATGAATATGATTTTGGCTTGGGAATGACAGACGTGAAATATTCATCGACTTGATAATGAATGACTTACCCCTATTGACCTTTCGATTAACTGTGCACTCCATATTTAATAGATACTATATAATAAAGGGAAATTTTCAGAAAATCCCTAATGTTTTATCCTAATTTATGAAAATAATCCCAATTTGATTTAGAAAACCTTGAAACTCAGTGGCAGCAGTAGGCTCCACCACGACAGATCCTTCCGAATTGGGAGGAATTCCAATGGCTCGAAGGAATAACTCCATTGTAACAGGAACAATCATGTCTTCAGTCATGTAGACTTCAATAACCCCTTTGGAACACCTAATCCTTTCTATTGCTTTGGTAACCAATTTGAGAGTGAATTTTGGATCGGGTTGTTTGGTTAGAGGAATCGAGATAGGGTGGAAGGAGATGAACTCGATCGTGACGTAAACGAATTTGTCATAATCCATGGGATCCAAGGAAAACAGTTGTGTTGTCTTCCTGAGAATTGGATTTGAGGATGAACACTCAATAGTGCCCTTTGAATTTCTGATGTTGCCATCAGAGAGTGAAAACCTCCTTGAAGAACTGTAGATCGGGGAACAACATTCCCATCTTGTTCAAGAAACCATTAAATTTGGCTTCTTCTAATGCTATAATGAAGAGATCAATAATTTCATCAACAGTAGGAACAAAATTGAGTTTAATGTTACCGTTTAGAATGAAATGGTACTAATGTCTATGTGTTTGGTCATGGAGTGTTGGATCGGATTATGAGAAGTGGAGATAGCACTCTGTGACTCACATTAGATCGGAATCTATGTGAATGAAAAACCATATTCTAACAATAACAATTGAGACTTCATCCACAGAACTTGAGATGTACAACTGACAGCGACAATATATTCAACTTTGGTTGTTGAGAGTGCGAAACAGTTCTGCTTCTTGAATGACCAGCTAACTAGTTTTCCTTCGAGGAACTGACATCCTCCAGAGGTGCTCTTCAGATCAAGTTGAAGTCCACCATAGTTCGATTCAGAGTATACATGCAACATAAAAATATCATTTGCAGGGTACCAGAGAACTCTGATGCTCTTTGTTCCCTTGAGATATCGAAAAATTTGTTTCACCACCATGACGTGAGACATTTTTGTATTAGCCTAGAATCTCGCTGATATGTGCATATTTAGTTCATATTAAGTATATATTTTTTTATCATTTATTAGCTAAATTATTGCATATCATGGACAAAAGGTACTCAAAAGTGTTTCAATTATGTTTTCAGTCCAAAAGTGAAGCTCGGAAGCAAAAGGAAATAGGAGAAGCGGTTGAGAGCTCGGGAATTGAACAAAGAAGAAAACCACAAAAAAAACACCTACTCGGTGAGTAGGGTCGTCTACTCGACGTGTCCGAGCGAATATTCGAGAATATAAAGACTCAAAGACCCAGAGACTTATCGCATACGGGGATTGAGAGATGGACTCGGCGAGTCAGCGAGTCGGCACCTGACTCGACGAGTCGTTTCGCAAATATAAAGATAACTTCTCAGATCGACAGAAAAGAATTATGGAACCCTTCTGGAGAGATTAGCTGCGATTGAAGAGCCAGAAGAACCCTAGAGAACGAAGATACAACCTAGAATCCAATTCCGAAGGAGATTTGAGGCAAATTTCATCATTCTACTTAATCTTTTGTTTTCCATTATGGCTAGACAATTAGAATTCGTTTATTTGTTGTTATTTACTTCAATCATGAGCTAAAACTCTTAAACTTCTGTTTGGGGATACAAAATTGAGACTATGGTTTGATTATTGGTAGGATTAATTCAATGTTGGTGATTTTTGTTAGTTTTAGCTTGCTAAAGAACCTTGTGTGTGAATGATAATTAATTTTCTGTTAATAGGAAGGTAATTAAATAGTATGGACATCTTTTGATTATCAACCTCATATGTTTATGTGACCACTTTATCATATGTCTAGGATTAATGAACATGAAACTAGAATTAATAAGAAAATTAGGTAAATTCATGTGTGAGCTTGTGTGATGACCATCAACAAGAAGTTAACTAAAGGACCAAATTAGTTAACTATTGCAAGTCTAAATTAACCCGAATAATTAATCTAGTGAATTTAATTAAATTAGACAACTGATCACTGTTTGATTTAGTTTATTCACTAAGGATTAGTGTAGTGAACGCAAATCTAATCACTTGAATCGGTAACCAACAAAAGAGTTAATCCATTGCACTATTACCATAATGTCAACCATAGGATCAATTGAGTTGAACTAAGCAGAAGTCCTTCCCATTATTGAATCTAGTTAATTCTTTGCTTTTCTAGTTTTTAATTTAAGTAATAGTTAGTAAGTTTCTAGTCTTGCAAAACTAGAGAAAACCCCTACTTATTAATTAATTTAGATAAAATTAGTTTTTAGTTTTAATTTACCGTTCCCTGTGTTCGATACCCTACTTATTTAGCTATACCACAATTGATAGGTCCACTGCCTTTGTGTGTTTATTTTATAATTAAAAGTAGGTTTAAAACTAGTTGAGTTTGCACACATCAAGTTTTTGGCGCCGTTGTCGAGGAACGGTTCTAAAATTAACATTAAATTCTAGTTTAATCAATCCTTTGTGTAAGATTTATCTTACACAGAGTTAATTCTTAGGTAATTTAGTAATTAGTATAAGTTTTAATAAAAATCCATTTTTAAAAGTAATTAGAAAATTTTTCTGTTTTTTTGCCTTCAACTCGCCGAGTGCACTCGTGCCGACTTGGCGAGTTCATCGCTGATTCACAGTTTTAATTTTTATTTAGTTTTTGTTCTTTTTACGTGTTTTTTGTTTTGCTTACAGTTGTTTCATGACCCGAGGATCTGATACACCTCTGGTCCCTCCTCTCAAAGACCCAGAATCCGCATTAAGGAGGAGCAAAGGAAAAGCCGTTGGAGAATCCACTTCTTCAAAGAATTCACCACTAAAGAACCTTAAGTCCGTTTTCAGCAAGAAGAGGAGCAGCAAATCAGGAGCATCCAGTGCCTCTTTGACAATCGAAGACCCAATTAAAGAAGACACCGAGTACGAGACCGAGGAAGAAGAAGAACCCACATACGAGCACGAATCCGACTTTGAAGATGATTTAGCTATCGCTATGGCTAATATCGATGAAGTCCCCATGGGGGAATGGAAGAAGAGGATGCGCGATGGCACTGGCCCGGGACTTGTGCAACCCGCAATTCCCACTACCGATACTTTCGAGCTAAAGGGTCATATCCTTGCCCAACTCAAGGAGATTCCCTTCTATGGAAAAGACCACGAAGACGCCTACAAGTACTTGGATGAAGTAAATGATGTGGCTGACTACTTCAATGTACCAAATGTGCCACGCGAGACCCAGCTACTTCGCATGCTTCCAGTCACATTCAAGGGTGCTGCAAAGGATTGACTCAAGTCACTTCCTCCCGGATCGGTCACCACATGGGCCATGATGAAAGAAGAGTTCATAGACCACTTTTTCCCGGCTTCAAAAATAGATAAGTTGAAGAAAGCCATCGCCAACTTCGAGCAACAACCCCGGGAGTCTCTTTATAAAGCTTGGGAAAGGTACAAAGGTCTTCTTAGAAATTGCCCACACCATGACCTCAATAGCCAACAAGAGGTCTCCATCTTCCATGATGGAGTCAATGTCACCACAAGGCAATTGCTCGATTCACAAGGCCCGCTCACGAAAAAGGCACCCCCGGTAATCAAGGAGCTAATTGAAGAATTCTCTAAGCATTCTAGAGAATACCACAATCCAAGAAATAAAGTAAGTCGGGGGGTAGTGAACTCGGCAAATGATGGCATGGCGGCGGTGATAACTAAGCTCGATAGTCTAGATAGAAGGATGACAAAAATGGATCAAACAATCCATGCTATTCGAGTTGGATGCGAGAATTGTAGAGGGCCTCATCTCACAAAGGACTGTGACTTGGATGAAAATGGAAACAAGAAAGCTCAAGTGTTCTACTCAAGCGGCGATCGATATGACGAGAATTGGCGGAAACCGAAGAAGGAATGGCTCTCGTACGAAGAATACAAGAAGGCTAAGGAGGAGAAATACAAGCAGAAAGAGAGGGGATTTTATCAAAAGGAAGAACCGGTTATGGAAAAGAAAGCCGATTTAGAAGAAATGTTCACTAGATTCATAGCCGCGTCCGAAAAAAGGCACAATGATCATGATGCTGCTATACAAGAGACCAGAAATATGCTAAGGAATCAGCAGTCATCTATTCTCAACATTGAGAAACAGCTAGGACAACTTGCACATCAAGTGAACGAGAGAAGATCGAGTCAACTTCCAAGTAACACCGAAAATAATCCGAGAATGGAGAATTTGAACGCTGTGACTTCCAGCTATGAAGAAATTCTCACACCTGCACAGAAGATCTCCAAGGTGAACACAGAAAAGGCAGAAAAGTCAGCTCCAGCTAAACCCGACCAGACTCGCCGAGTCCATGCGCAGATGACAAAACTGTTAGGCCCTACAGTCCCCCTTTGCCATTCCCAATCAGAGCCATCCCTAGTGAAAAAGTTAGAGTGTATAAAGCTTTCATGGAGCATGTTCGAGCCCTTCAAGTCAACATTCCATTTGTGGAAACAATGCTTCAAACACCCAAGTACTTTAACTTGCTAAAGGGTCTATTTGCTGCTAGGAAAGATTTCGCTGAAGTCGCGGTGATAGTATTGAGTGAGCTACCAGAAAAGAAGGGTGATCCAGGGAGCATCATAATTCCATGCCAACTTGGAAATGTACTTGCCACTCAAGCGTTGATCGATTCGGGTGCAAGTATCAACTTAATGCCCTTCTCTTTCTTCAAGAAGCTGAATTTACCAGAGCCAAGACCAGTTAACATGAAGATCCATTTGGCGGACAAGACGACAATTCATCCAAGAGGCGTTTTTGAAGATCTTCTCATTAAGGTCGACAAATTTATTTTTCCCGTAGACTTTGTGGTACTTGATATGGAAGAAGACCTCGAAATTCCAATTATTTTGGGGAGATCGTTTTTGAACACCGCATGTGCATTAATTGATGTATGTGAATCCACACTAACGTTGAGGGTCGGAGACGAGTCAGTCGTGTTTAAAGCTTTGCCAGAGATCAAGCAAGAAGAAGAAAGAAAAGATCGAAGAGATCTCATTCAATTATTTGGATGATGAGATACTACAAAAAGAACTTGCACTTTTGCAAGAAGAAGATCGAAGCAAGTTGTTGCTACCCTCTGGAGGTAATGAAGATTTTGACAAAGACTTGGAGGAAATATAAAAGCTGCTGAAAGGAGCCAACTCGGAAAACACAGTGGGAAGTGTGGAATACGATCCGACTCGCCGAGTCGCTTTCCCAGCCTCGACGAGTCCAGTCGAAATTACCAGCAACTGGGACGATTTTGATCTGCTTGTTACTAGCTCCCTGTATGTTCTGGACATGAAGATTTTCCCTCATTCTTTAGAAGAACAAGCAGCAAAAGGAGAAGTGGATGGTGAATTTCAACACGTTCATGTAGCATGCCTTGATAAGATTATGCAAGAAGAAGAAGATATTCCACTTGAAGATGAGGCAAGCTTTAGAGAAGAGGAAAAGGCAAGTGATAGGAAAGAAGATGCTGATCAACCATTCATTACCAAACCTAGAGCATGAGTTTTCACCAAATATGAAGTAATTAAGTTTAAGGAAAAGGAAGTGCAAGACAAGGTGCAAAAGAATGGGGTGAAGAAGAAAAAGATGAAGAAAAGAGAATTTAATGCAGCTGAGGATGATGCTATAAGCAAGAAGAAAGAAGACTTGAGACGAGCTTACAAGAAGAAAATTCACGCTTACAAGACGAAGTACAAACCGCAAAAGATTAGGCGTGCATTCCCGATGCAGGAAGATGAAGAAACGTAAATGGGAAGGAGTCCAGCTAACGACTCCTTAAAAAGAAGCGCTTGGCGGGAGGCAACCCGTTTTTATTAGAGTTTGCTTTCTTTCATCTTTTTAGTTTTGTTTGATTTTCGTTTTGAGGATTTTAATCTTTGAAATCATCAGACATGACTGCTTGAGAGTGCGTATGGGCTAAGTGTAGGTTGGAATTAATTTTCTTTTCTAAATGAATGGTACAATTATATAATTTTTGAATTGTTTTCAATTGACTCGCCGAGTCTAACCTTGACTCGACGAGTCAATTCAGATTCCAGGTGACTTTAAAAATCGCGACCAGACTCGCCGAGTCTGACCCTGACTCGACGAGTCGGTTTTATTTACAGAAAAAAAATTAATTTAAAATTATTTTTTTACAACCGGTAACTAGGGTTTTTAACCCTAATGAAATCAGTTTCCCCCCTTCACTCGTCGTGCGCCTCCATTTGTGCTCTCTCTCAAGCATTCATCAACCTCTTCACTTTTTCTTCAAGATTTTTGATTTCCATCACCAAAGGTAATTAATTTCTTCCTTAATTCTATTAAAGTCATGATTTTTAGATGATCTAGGGTGTCAATTTCATAGAATACCCGATTTTGAGTTTTAGTGAATTTTTAGGATTTTGATTTTACATCAATTATGTTGTTATGGATGATTATTCTTGCCCTAATACATCTTAGTAATCTCCCTGGACAAAACCCTTGAAGAAATTTTGAGTTTTCATGGTCGAATTTTGATCGACTCGTCGACTGACTCGCGCAGTTCATATGACTCGCCGAGTCGTTCATGGACTCGACGAGTCTAGTCGGGGACCCAGGTGTAATCTATTTTTGATGATTTTCTATATTTTTTGGGTTGTGTTTTCTTTGTTTTGCAGGGATAATGTTTCACAGGGGTCAAAGCTCAAGTGGACACCAAGGAGATTTTCCTTGGTTGAACTTTCCTCAAATTGAATCGGCCTCAACCATGACAAGATGGAAGAAGAAGTTGACTGAGGTCAGAAAAAAGGAGATTTATGTACCCAACAGGGTTGATTGGGATTGGTTGCAAAGTGTTTGGTATGAGGAGGAGTTAGTAGCTTATCTTTTGAAGGAATTTACATACGAGGGGGAGACAATGGTTTGTGATGGATAGAGCAGGGTCTTTAGAATTCAAGAGCCGGTGTACCGGGCGCTTTGCTGGGAGTTTTTCTCCACGGTATCTTTTCATGGAGGAGACGATTGCTACCACCCGTCGAGTTTCAGTTTTTGCCTTGGGGGCGAGTTTCATCAGTGCTCCGTTATAGATCTTGCTTGTCGGTTGGGGATTTATGACCAGCCATTAGCCTCGACTGCTATTTTTCGCGCCTTTTTGGAACACTCTCACAAGGTGTTCCCCGATGGTGCTACGAGCACGGGTTGGTGGAACACGATCGCCAACAAGTTGTACATTCCAAAGTCGGCCCAAGAAGGAAGTATTAGGTCACCCACGCACTGTCTCATTCACCGCCTTATCTCCACCACCATCAACCAGCGGAAGGACGACGACAAGGTTTCTAACCTTGATGTCTTTTATCTTTGGAGCATTATCACACCAGACACCTTTTGCAACATTCCGTGGTGTTTAGCGTCTTATTTGTCGGAGGGTGCGGCCAAGGATCGCAAAACCTCCAAAATTAATGGTGGCATGTTCGTCACCCGGATAGCCAACTCATTTGGGTTGATGACCCGTGGTGCATGGAATTTGATGACGGTGATTCCTACCCCCTCCATTTAATCCCATTCTTTTTCGGAGGGCTAGGATTATTGAGGATTATGGCGGTGGTCATTATGCTATCCCGCATGATGATCCGGTGGTTGGTCCCGAGGCGCCGGGAAGGAGGGTTAGGCCGAGGCGAGAACGAGACGTGGAGGAGGAACTGCTGGTAATTCCGGTGGATAATGATGAAGTACCAATGGACTGGTATAATGTTGAGATGAGGAGAATGCAAGATCAAATGGCAAGGAGTCTCAATTTTAGCAACCAGTCCAACATTCGACTATTTGATCACTTCTACATTCCGCATATCGATGGTGGTAACTTCACATACATTCCATCTTGGGATGAGGTGATTAATGCAAGGAGGAGTGGCACTAGTGGAAGTGGAGCTGCGCATGATCATGATGACGAGGATGAGGATTAGTTTTTTTATGCTTTGTTGAACAATTTTCAATTTGTTTTTTTTTTGTTTTTTGTTTGGTGTGTTTGAATTTAAGACTTTTATTTTATGCTTGATGTTTAAATTGCCTTGATGATTTTCAAATTTTGGATTAGGAATGTTTGCATAAAAGGGTCTAGAGTTTGAGAGAGAAAGAAAAAATATAAAGAGTGCAAAAGAGTCAAGAAAGGGCGGAGTTTAGAGTTAAGCACTACTAGAAAACAGGCCTTTAATGACGCACAAACAATGACACTCGCTGATAGAGGACGCGCATTTGTACGCGCCCTAAAAAATAATGTCAGTTTTGCAAAATTTGAAGGATAGAGGACACGCATTTGTGCGTGCCTAAAATTAGTGTCAGAAAAGAAAAAAAAAAGGAATTGCGGAGGGCGCCTTTCATAAAATGTGCGTCGTCTAAATGTGTCGCTTTATAACATTTTAATGAAACATGCGTTTTTAAGGGGGATTTCACCCGCCTATCAAATCCCAAAAATTAAACCCCCCGCCTCTTCCAATTAGCAAGAAATAGCCCTAGGCCTTGGTCTTCATCATCTTCTTCTTCTTCTTTATAGTTATCAGTCAAAAATTAAGCAACATTCTTGATTTAGATCGATAGTTCACTACAGTTCTCTGAGAGAAATTGTGAGCGAACCTAGGGTTCTTGTTTAACATTCTCTTCTTCTTCTTCTTCTTCTTCTTCCCCGATATCTTAATTTTTCGTGTAACACCTGCAATTTCTTTACTTTTCCATTATTTCTTATAACAACTTTGATTAGTTTCTCTAAATTGAATAGAAATTTTTGTTTTGTGAAGAATTATATCGACTCAATCGACGCATACGGTCCCATTTGGTAAATGTCTAAACTACCCCTTCACCCTTGTTACATGTTTATCTCTCTCTCTCTCTCTCTGTATATATCTTTCTTGTTTTGATGTTTGTGTAATGATTTTTCAAGATTCTAGTAAATTCTAAGCCATGAAAATTAAGTTAACAAATACTTGTTTAGGTGAATGCTCTGTTATCTTCTTTAGAGATCGATAATCATGGGGGGTTGGTTAGGGAGCACATGCCTGGTAGATACGCAAAACTGGATCAGTATTGGGGGGAGTCGCAAGTCATGGGGCCCCTTGCAGATGGATGGGCTGATGAATTTTCCCAACGATTGGGCAGATGAATTTGGTCGCCAAGTTGGTGAAGTGATTCTGGAAGATGATTCTGCTGCTAATTGGGTATCTGCATATGACGAGCAACTTCTATCCTCTTTTCTCCACATAAAACAATCTGCTGTTTTAATAATCATTTCAACAAAACCTTCTTCCCTTGTATATAAGTAACCTTAGAATTCCTCCTCATATCCAGAACCCTTAATATTCACCCCAAGGCATATTTTCTATTTTGCAATAAGCACTAAATAGATGTCTAAAGTCTGATTGGGGCAGACATTGGATAGATAAAACGTGTTAGTTACTGCTACACATCCAATTATAGAAAAGGGTAGTATGAGAAAATAAATAACATCTTATTATTGGAGAGGCATTTTAGGTATTTTCCTTAGAATGCTTATAAAGGAGTAGTAGATGGAAGGAGTGTTATCTTTTGTCAAGTTCTAGTTTTGGTCTTGGAACCTTTGGGAGAATCTCTAGCAAATCATTAGGGGTTTAGCTTTGTTGATTTCAGTGTTTAATCAATTCTTTGAGTAAGTTTTGTTATTTGTTCCTTCCTGAGCATTGGTTTCTTCTTCTAAGTTGTAAGTGAGTTGGTAGCAGTTAGCTTTCTTGTTCATTAAGTTGTCGTTTTTACTGAAAAACATCTTAATCACCTAGATAGACTATAATAAAGTCTGATTGCCTCTCTCTTAACTTATTGGAAAAAAGATAATCGGAGGAGATGAAAAAAGAAGAAGAGGGACAAGACAACGAAATCACTTTAAGTTTTCAAAATTCATTAATGCTTGCTGATTTTGACTTTTGAGTTAAGTTGTAAACATTCTAATCCATACAACATACCTGGACCAACACGACCTACCGCCTTACATTTATGGCCGCCTCAACACCCCCTTTCCTTGAGTTGAGAAACACTCATTTCCTTTCGGTGTAGAAGTAGAACTAACTTGTAGTCCTTCCCCAACCAGTTACTGACCCCATATTCCTTCTTAAGCTATTAGTTTCCTATTAATTCCTAGCCACATAGCCTGAAAGAAGTGGGATGTTTTAGTTGCTGCATAAAAATAAGATACAAATTCAAGGAGAAGAGGTCTAGAAAAAGTACAAGATAATTCCTACTATAATAATATAAACAACACGATGATATGAGTAAAAGTGAATAAGAAAATAAAATTCATCATCTGGTGGTTGACGTTGAATAATTTATGTTTTCCAAAATGTATTTGAAGTCCTTGAGAGTTGAGTGAGTTGGAGCATAGAAGCATTGGAAGAATAATTATATTTATTATTGGAGAATGGATTGGGTAAATTGGTATTGTTTTTGTAGGTACTTAAACGAACAAGCTGTTATGAAGCAGAAATCTGAGAGTTCAAGGGGGCTGTATGTATTTTCTAATTTAAATCCTTATGTTGGGCATCCTGATCCTTTAAGGGAAGGCTAGGAGCTGTTCCGTAAAGGTTTGTTAAGTGAATTTTCACAACATCACGATGGGGACCCGAATGCTTGGGCTTTATCCTTTGAACGACAAAATGGTGTTGGGGGTGGGCTTCTGAATTCCAGCATGTCAGTGAGCTCTTTTACTTCAATTATTAAAATAATAGTTGAATGTTGACTTACTATTAATTATTATGTTATTGAGCATAACCAGGTCAGGGTTATAAAAGGTATTTCACATAAGAGATTAGATTATTATAGTAATTTGATGAGAGGACTGTGTGGTTGGTAATGCCTTAATGGATGGATGAACTAGTTGCATCACATGTTCCCTGTTTATATATCTGTAATAATATTTAGTAGATTAATGGATTTGGGTTTCAGTAACTAGAATTTTCTTTTCTGTTTGCAGTTGAAGAGTTGTTAATGAAATTTGAAGCTGAACCTAAAGAAAGGGCATATAAGAAGTAAATGGAATGGAAGCCCATTAAAATCAGAATATGAGAATAGTGTAAGTAATACATACCTGTACGTATTCTGATATCAATATTCCTTGGACGTAAAGCAGAACCAAAACTACTAGTGCCAGAGGCTGACCTTGTCACAACTACATTTGGAGGTGGAGGTGGATGTGTGGTTGTTCCAAAACTCGTGCCAGGTTGAAAAGGTAGCGGTTGCACCATGATTGGATTTGGTCCGGATGTTGATATGAAAATAGTAGGTCCAGTATTCACCACTGCATCACTTTACAACAACAAGGTAATATATATATATATATATATATATATATATATATATATATATATATTGGTTTTTGTTTTTAATTAATTAATATAAGAAACTTGGAAACATAGTTAAAAGTTATGAAAACCCACGGGTGAATGTCCCAATCGTAGTGTCATGGTCGTTCTTCCAAGCTCCAACAGAAAAGCACCCAAATTCTGCAATAAAGCACCTAACCTCAAAGCATTTAACTGCATCCTTAATCGTGTCACAGGATCACTTACATTGTTCTGATCCCCTAATTGTCATGTCAATTGTCGTAACCACAAATCATCAACATAACATTCATAGTTAAATTTAGGAAGTTTAGTTTAGTAGATAAGAATAAGATACCATCAAGCATTCTCCAGCTTCTTCAATCAGCAATTGTCTAGCAGACTGTATCACTTCTCCCAGGGCTGCTGGTGTTGGTAACCCTCCCTGACCAACACCAAATTTAGAATCAAATCAATTGCCTCTTACAGATTCACTTCATCACAAAATACAACCACCATTATTATCCTTTTTGCTTCTCTTTTTATGTATAATCTTAGTATGTTTTGTCTCATATTGTTGCTATTTCACAGATGATGAAGATAATTGTACATCGATAGATTTAGCTGCCCCTTATTGGGTTAAGCCAAAAAACCTAAGTTAATGTAATCAAGACATTGATATATGAAGAAGCGTTGTAGTGGCATTCTTTCTTGAACTCGAATATGCTACAAGAGCTTGTATGTAATTTGACTAATTTCTCCTTTCTGCTTAGGTTAAGTGCATGAAACAACAACATATTTTCATGCATTTTTTGTTTACATTGGTATCCCTCTTCAGTTTTTTCTTATTATGGGGGTTGGAGTTGGAGCTTGAGCTTGTCAATGTCATAGGGCCTGCAAAGCTTACTCGGAAAATAAGGTTTGTGACTTGTTTCTTAAGTTACCTACATAAATTTGTTGTGTTATGTAGTAATAAATATATTTTTTATAATGACAATAATAACTATGAATATATTTTATACTTGTTGCCAGATCTGAGCAAGACAAGGAATTAGAATAGGAAGTTATGGGCTCTAGCCCAGCTGGTGAAGAATCTGCAGCCGAGAGTATCCAAGTCTAGGTAATTAGCAGATTGGACATTTATGCTGCTATGTTTTCCTTATAAGTTGGTGGCATCAGTTAGTGGTCTATGATGTATGCTAATATATTGGTTTTAATGTAGCAATGTGAGATTTAATAGATAGTAGTTGGAGTTTTGATGCATACATAGAATTAGACAAAAGAAGAGTGGGTCTTTTAATCTGTTTTACTACTCCTGTTATATATCCATAGTGTGATGTTTTTTTGTTCTGCAATGAGTTACATGGCATGGCATTTTAATCTGTTTTACTACTCCTGTTATATTTTTTTGACGTTCAGATTTCATGTTCATGTAGCAGGTGTTTGATTTCGGTGCATCACTCTCTTGGCCTGGACAAAAGAAATCTTGACAGGTGACTACTTTTTAACTTTTCTCTTTTCCTGATATATTATATCTTTTTCTGTTGAAGTGATCAAGTAAACCTATCACAAGGCAAAACAAATACTGAAAGGTGGGTTGCTATTGATGACTTCTAGTTCTGTTATCTTAACTTATCTACTTACATATAACTGCAAACTATACCAATAATTCATAAATCTCTTCACAAATTACAATTATTTTTCTATTTTTTTATATAATAGACATGCATCCGTTTTGGAGATACTTGTAGAAAAAACATGTCATTTTATAAGTTACATAAATAAAAATGGTTATGTTAGTATGTTACAAAATTCCATTCCATGTTCATGATGGAATGAAAAAAAAAAACTAATGTGAAGTGTTATTTTTGACTATTTGATTTGAAATTCATATTTTATATTTTCCAAAGAAGTTAAATATGTTTATTTAGCGATATATGTTTATTTCATAAAAATACATTTTGTTCAGTAGAGAATCTATGGAGAGGATGGTGGAAGCTTCTGCTCAGGAAGCCAAGGATGTGAATCCTGTTTGGTAAGCTGCACAAGCACACACACAATCACAAGCTGCAAATTCATACAACTTACCCCTTTCAGACGACTCACATGCTCCAGAGCATGTTGATACAAAGGGAGACGTTAGGCTTCACCCTAGAGTTGTATGTACTTTTTATTTTTTATTTTTAAATACATGGGTGTTATTTTTTATGACAAAGAAGTGTTATTTTTTATTAATATGATATGATGCAGGTTGTAGTTGCTAAAGAGATTGTAGGAAACCTTGGTGGATTGGTAAGGCAGTTATTCTTGGATTAATTTGAAAACGAGAGTAGACGAATGATTCCTACCCAAAATGACCTTTCCTATCCAACCAAAAATTTCACTAGGCAAAAGTCACCTCAAGGCCTGCACAAAAAAGTAAGTTTACAACTACTTTTCACAAAAACTGTAACCGCTAGTTGCTAGTATGTATGTATGGGAAAACTTATGATATGATGTATTTCCATTGCAAGTTATATCTAATTTGCTTAGGCCTCGAAGCTAGAAACCTCCAGTTAACAGGAGGTTTTTCCTTGATTCATATGAAGTAGAAGAGCTGAATAAAGTTGAAATAAAGTAAAAATAACAAAAAAATGAAGTGGATAATCTAATCCATTGAATATTTGACTGTGGATTTATTTACCAAATGCTTAAAATAACAATGAATAATATATGAGTCATTTTATGATATGTTTGTTATGCAGGAGAAAACTTGGAAAAATGACCCCAGATAACTGAATTAACGAATCAGGTGTGTTTTTTAGAGTACTTAAAACTCATATAACTGGAATTCCATATTCCATTCCATCATGGCATGTTTGTTTGCTAAATCAATGGAAATCAGTTCCATTCTTTCTTTTTTTACTAAAAGACCAAAATATCCTCATTATATGTATTGAAATAATAAATATAGAAAAATTAAAACTTACGAATCATTCAATTTTATTATTGAATTTCATTCCATCCGTCCAACCAACCAAACACATTTCTTTTTTATCCTGATTCCCTCAAATTTCAATTCCTCTGACAGATTCCATTCCAATTCCAATTCATTTTTATTAACACATGTGGTGTATTGAATTTCACTATGCTCCAGGTTTTCTATTTCTCTTTTTTCTAATGATCAAGAGTGAGTCCTTGTCCCGCCTTAGATTGGCAGCAATAATCCGGCTTTATGATATCAACTACTCTTACTTTTCATTCGCTTTGATGATTTTTATAGGCTTTCATTTGTTTATAAAAACATATGTTTATGTTTTACTTATTAATGCAGTTTGCTTCTGGTGAAATTTCATTAACCATGGTTTGGGACCTAGATAAAGAGCAACTTGTGAGCTCTATTCCCCCAACATCAGATTGCAGCTTTTCAGCTTTGGTAGGTTCATTTTGACCTTGACCCCCATTGTTTTATATTATTTGATATTGTTTCTAATATATATTTTTTGTGTGAATATGTATGTATTGGCTCTTTTAGGGTGCTTCTCAAGTTCATGGAGGTCAATACATACAAAACTCTTATTGGTAGATCATTTTGATTCAACTCTCATACATACATACCATGTGTATTATTAATTAGTTGATATTGATATTGTACGACTGACATGATTATTGTGTAGGATTTCCGTGTTGTTCTTCATTAAGAGTTGGGATTCATATTTAAGCTAATAGACATGATCATTGGTTGGATACATGAAGGGTTTCAGAGCTTCTTATGACAGCTTAATGATGAGTTACTTAAAAAAGAAGGTGCCCTTTATAGTAATGTAGTATTAGGTTATATATATAGTTAGGGAAAACCTCTTAATAACAATGTACAATCAGATCCCTTTAATATCAATGTATTACAATGTATTATATTTTTTGTATATGGTATTTTATTTTTTGTATATGGTATTTTATTTTCTATTATGAGACATGAAATGCAAATTTAATTTGAAAATCAGTAAATCTATAAATAATTTTCAAAAAAAAAAAATTAAAATTACGATACGCAAAAATGTGTGTCGTCTTCATTTATGACATTGCCTTTCTTAACAGGGGTTTCCTTGATACGCATTGCGTGTCATAAACACGCGCGTCGTTAGGTTACGACACACAAATGCGTGTTGTCTTCCTTTATGACAAGCCTTCCTTGATACGCATTGCGTGTCATAACCGCGCGTCGTAAATGCGCATCATAAATGCGCGTCGTAAATGCGCGTCGTCTCTCTTTATGATAGGGCCTTCCTTGACACACATTTGCGCGTCGTCTGAGCGTTTTACGACGCGCAATGAGCATCGTAAAAGGTTCTTTTTCTAGTAGTGAAGGTGTCGAGTCCGGTCCTAAGGGACATGAGTGAATGAGTCTAGGAGTTATAAGAAGTTTTGAAGATTTATCAAAAGTTGGAACAAATGCAGAATGTGAATTTTTCCACCCAACGGTCTACTCGCCGAGTGCACTTAACTGACTTGACGAGTCGCCTTGTATTTTCGCAATTTCAAAGTTGTCCGCGACTAAACTCGACGAGTCGCCTATATGACTCGACGAGTTACTCAATTTTATACCAACAAGACTGCTGATTTGATGCTGTTGAATATACCACTTGACCATTTATTCTTCCCTATCGATTCTTGAAGAGTTTACACTATTTTTCCTGCCTATTTGGAGCTGCCCACACGAGATTTTGACACCCAAGACATGGATGAGTTGTTCCCATGTCTAAAGTTAATTGAAGATGGAGCTGAAGAGAAGAGATATCAACCTAGCGACTGCTACCCCAGGGGAGTTTGTTCCAATTCCCTTTTTATTTTTGTTCTTTTTCATGCATAATATGCAATGGGGACATTGCATAAATTAAGTGTGGGGTAGGGGGTTGATGTCATCTTAGTAAATTTAGAATCTTAATTTAGGTCTAATTTAAAAAAATTTTGTTTTTGCATACCAAAAATGTGACTTAGGGATTAATTTAGGAAATTTTGGTAAAAAGTAAATAGGATTCCATGTTAGAGTTGTGTGGATGATTGCAAGAAGACCCAAATGTTTAGTTGAGCCTATATACGTTCTAGTGCATTTGTGGCTTGCTTATTCCAGTGAAATCATGGGACAAAAACACGACCTCGCTCAGCCCGAGGGATGCAATATGTTTAGCATCGTGTACCAGAAATGTATCCAGGAAAATTATTATCGTTAGCCAATAAAGGTTGCGGTTGAGCGCCCCTGCTTAAGCATGTAGGATTTTCAGTGAAAAAAGTGAGGTACATGTTTTAAAAAAAGAGAGAGAATTGCAAGAAAAGTTGAAGAATTTTGGAGCAAATAAAGTGAAGATCAAAAGATCAAAGTTCCAAGAAATTCAAAAATCGAAGATACCAAAAATCAAACAACAAAGGTGGTGAATTCAAAGAAATCAAAGATCAAATTATCAAGGAAGTGAAGAATTCAAAAGAGCTCCATAGTGGTATCATAAATTGTAATTTTAGATTATGTATGCTTGGGTTGCTCAACTAAAAATACCTTGAGGGTAAGAGGTTTAATGCGGATGGATTCGGAGGGATGCATAAAATGAGCATAGTTCGGGGTGAGTGGGCGAATGTCTATGAGGATTGTGAGTATTTGGAGTATGGGGGGCATTTAGGAAAATTTTTAGACACAAATGTACGCGTTGAGGTCTTGGCATAATGGATGGGTTAGACTGGAGTTGTAATATGTGATTCTAATGTGTTAAAATTCAGTTTTGCTTGGGGGCAAGCAAAAAATTTTGATATGTGCATATTTAGTTCATATTAAGTATAGATTTTTAATCATTTATTAGCAAAATTATTGCATATCATGGACAAAAGGTACTCAAAAGTGTTTGAATTATGTTTTTAGTCCAAAAGTGAAGCTCGGAAGCAAAAGGAAACAGGAGAAGCGGTTGGGAGCTCGGAATTGAATAAAGAAGAAAACCACAATAAAAACACCTACTCGGTGAGTAGGGTCGTCTACTCGGCGAGTCCGAGCGAATATTCGAGAAGATAAAGACTCAAAGACCCAGAGACTTATCGCATACGGGGATTGAGAGATGGACTCGGCGAGTCAGCACCTGACTCGACGAGTCGTTTCGCAAATATAAAGATAACTTCTCAGATCGACAGAAAAGAATTCTGGAACCCTTCTGGAGAGATTAGTTGCGATTAAAGAGACAGAAGAACCCTAGAGAACGAAGATACAACCTAGAATCCAATTCCGAAGGAGATTTGAGGCAAATTTCATCATTCTACTTAATCTTTTGTTTTCCATTATGGCTAGACAATTAGAATTCGTTTATTTGCTGTTATTTACTTGAATCATGAGCTAAAACTCTTAAACTTCTATTTGGGAATACAAAATTGAGACTATGGTTTGATTATTGGTAGGATTAATTCAATGTTGGTGATTTTTGTTAGTTTTAGCTTGCTAAAGAACCTTGTGTGTGAATGATAATTAATTTTCTGTTAATAGGAAGGTAATTAAATAGTATGGACATCTTTTGATTATCAACCTCATATGTTTATGTGACCACTTTATCATATGTCTAGGATTAATGAACATGAAACTAGAATTAATAAGAAAATTAGGTAAATTCATGTGTGAGCTTGTGTGATGACCATCAACAAGAAGTTAACTAAAGGACCAAATTAGTTAACTATTGCAAGTCTAAATTAACCCGAATAATTAATCTAGTGAATTTAATTAAATTAGACAACTGATCACTGTTTGATTTAGTTTATTCACTAAGGATTAGTGTAGTGAACGCAAATCTAATCACTTGAATCGGTAACCAACAAAAGAGTTAATCCATTGCACTATTACCATAATGTCAACCATAGGATCAATTGAGTTGAACTAAGCAGAAGTCCTTCCCATTATTGAATCTAGTTAATTCTTTGCTTTTCTAGTTTTTAATTTAAGTAATAGTTAGTAAGTTTCTAGTCTTGCAAAACTAGAGAAAACCCCTACTTATTAATGAATTTAGATAAAATTAGTTTTTAGTTTTAATTTACCGTTCCCTGTGTTCGATACCCTACTTATTTAGCTATACCAAAATTGATAGGTCCACTGCCTTTGTATGTTTATTTTATAATTAAAAGTAGGTTTAAAACTAGTTGAGTTTGCACACATCACTCGCACACAAACATGTTGCGAACATGCGGTCGGGGCGATTTGCAGTCAGTTATAGAAACGATCCGATCATTTCCCTATGCTTATTCTAATCAACGACATCACCAGTTAGATCGGACAAGAATTTGTGTTTGAAACCCATGGGTACCTTGGCATAGGCATAGGCCTTCATTCAATACTTCTTCAAAAGTTTGGGAACGTATTTCTCTTGGTGTTTAAATATTCCTTAGCTTGTTTGTTTAATTTGTAATCCAAGGAAGAAACTCAATTCATGATTCATGCTCATTTGGAATCGGCTAACCATTAACTTAGCAAAGTCAACAAATATTGTGGCGTCTGTTCATCCGAAGATGATATCATCAACATATATTTGAACAAGCATAAGATGCTTTCCATTGGTTCTTCGGAACAATGTAGGATCAAGAAATCGAATTTGAAAATCATATCGCTTCAGAAAGCAAGTGAGAGTTTCATACCAAGCACAATGAGCTTGCTTCATACCATAGACAGCTTTCTACAGTTTGTAGCCGTAGTTCGGAAAAGTTAGATTTACAAACCCAAAGGCTGTTGAATATAAACGTCTTCATTAAGTTCACTGTTGAGGAAGACACTTTTGACATCCATCTGGTAGACTTTAAAGGCCTCGTGAGTAGGATACGTGAGAAAGATATGAATAGCTTCTAGATGAGAACCAGGAGCGAAAGTCTCATCGTAATCTAGACCTTCAATCTGTGTCAATCCTCTACCCACAAATCCCGCTTTGTTTCTGATGATTAGTCCTGCATCATCTAGTTTGTTTTGGTAAATCCAACGAGATTCGGCAATTAGGTGATCTGAAGGAGGATACATAAGAGTGCAAACTTGGTTTCTGTTAAACTTCAAAAAGCTCTTCTTGCATAGCGGTTATCCAATCGAAATCGTCTAACGTTTCTTTGACGTTTTTTGGTTCAACGAATGAGATAAATGTAAAGAAGTGACATTCATTTTGAATATAGGTATCATAGCGAGTTTATACTCCGGCATTCAAGCTTCCGACCACTTGGTTTAGAGGGTGATCCTTCATCCAGACATCCAATCGAGGAAGTTCTTGTGGTGATGATGGTCCCACGTCAATGATGGGATTGTATTGCTCCCCCTGGATATCTTGATTTTGGGGATGACGCTCCCCTTGAACTTCTGAACCAGCTATTGTTGCATCTTCTGAGGGAAAATCAAAGAAGGTCGCATCATCTTCATTGTTTGGAATAGGATCAATTTCAATGAATTGGTCTATTGTATATTGAAATCCTTTAGTGTTTAATCCATCGTTTGAAATGCTTCCCTGACCTTGATGAATGGAAGTAGAGACATTCTCCCCCTTAACCTGAGAAGGTTGAAACAATTTGGAATCAGGCTAGATAATGGTTGAGAGACCGGTGGAGTCGGAGTTGGAAGTGATCTTCATCAGACTTCAGAGTCCAATGCAGTTTCTAGTGGTGCAAAAACACTTTCAAAATCAACTCCATACATCACCTGGAAATTCATAGAACTAGTAGATTGAGCATCAGACTCCGTGATGTGTGTTGTTAAATGAGTTGGTTCCGAATTTCGAAGGAATTTGTCGTCAAAACTCACATCAAATCTTTCTTCAATGATTCTAGTACGTCAGTTGAGAACCCGATAGGCTTTCTTCAATGATTCTAGTATGTCAATTAAGAACTCGATAGGCTTTTGAAACTTGGTAAGTTAGCCTCAGTTGTTCTTAATGAAACATTTGCATCCAAAAACATGAAGAAAGGAGATGTTATGTGTTTTACCATTCCTTGCTTCTTAAGGAGTCATGTTTAGCCTTCGAGTGATGATGCTCCGATTTTGGGTGAAGCAAACAGTGGTGACTTGAAACAACCCAAAAACAATAAGAAAAATTTTCATTTAAAAACCATTAATTTTCATTCATTGACTGTACCAAAAGCCATCATTCATTACAGTATTCCAAAACATCAAAGTGCAAATACATCAATTACGGAAATCATATGAGGAGGATGCTCTGCCATCATGTCGGGCCTTCTCTTTTGAACTAGAAGTACCTAAAACCATACAGATAAACTATAAGCATAAAGCTTAATGAGCTTCCCAAAGTACCACATACAACATACATATAATATAACAACATGTGGCTATGTCGGGTCCGTATCAACCCCAATGTCCGTATCAACCCAAAATAACAACAAGTAGTTGTGTCGGGTTTGAGTCAACCCCCAGGTCTATATCAACCCCGAGTCTGTAGTGACTCTGAGCTCAAACTAGCTCAATACATAAACCATACAATAAAATCATACAATAACATATAGTTTCTACTTATACAAAACAGCGGGTCCGCCTTGGTGCCTTTGGCTCAATTCAGGTGGTAAGAAAGACTCACCTTACAGATAGACGAAAAACTGAAATGACACGCTGGTCTGAAACCCACACTATTGGTCACATTTACGAATAGCAATAACCAAAAGCTCCAAACTGCACCAAAAATGGTTCAACAAGCTTCACAATGCACAAACACTCTTTAGGGTTTCGAAATGAGGAGGGAGGCTTAAGATAAGAAGGTGCATGTAACCATAAATGTGTTCAAATAGGGTCCAAACCCTAAAAAATTTTGTTTTCACCCTGGCTGTGTACGCCCGAGCATACGCACAACATACTAATGCGATCCAGAGTACGCTCTGTGTATGAAGGTCAATGCCCCACATACTCCAACTGACTCTAAAATTATGAAACTGCCATCGAGGACTAAACTTGCAATTAAGGCACAACTCAAGGGTTAAAACGAATTCCTGAAAAATAGTTGTTCCAACTCCCCCCCACTTGAAGTAGACTTCGTCCACAAAGTCTGTTGTCGCGAATAAATCTGGGTAGTTCTCTCATATCTCCGCCTCAGGCTCCCACGTTCACTCAGAACCTTTCTAACGTTGCCACTAGACCTTGACCAGTGACACTTCCTTGTTGCGTAGAGCCTTTGTCTTCCGATTTAAGATCGCCACCGGTCTCTTCATATAATTCAGGCGATCATCAACCTGAATGTCATCCAGAGGAGCAACTACAGACTCATCGACCACACACTTCCGAAGCTGAGACACATGGGAGATGTTACGAATATGGCTGAGCTCATCGGGAAAATCCAACCGGTAAGCTACCTTGCCCACCTGTGCTGAAATTCTAAAAGTCCGATGAATTTGGGGCCTAGATTACCCCACTTCTAGAATCGAATGACACCTTTCAAAGGTGAGACCTTCAAAAGCACCAAGTCTCCCACCTGAAACTCAAGATCTGAATGTCGCTGATCTGCATAACTCCTTTGTCGGCTTTGCGTGAATCGCAACCTGTCGCATACATATTGAATCAAATTAGTAGTTTTAAGTACAACCTCTGTACTACCCATGACTTGATGCCCGACCTCCCCCAACAAACATGAGTCCTGCACCTTCTTCCATACAACATCTCAAATAGTGGTCAGTCAATACTGGCATGGTAACTATTATTGTATGAGAACTCGGCCAATGGGAGGTAAGTATTTAAATAATACTACATGTAACACATCATTTATAGTTTATTTAAGTTGATATAAAAATGTGTATGTTGCACTTGCTACTTCAGATACTTGGGACACACTTACCATGGAAAAAATATCATAGATTGTTCAACAATTGTATACTTGGTTGTTCTTAAAAAAAACACAAATGTGGTCTACATATGATTATAAATTGTATACTTGGTAGTTCTTTTAAAAAAGAACATTTGAAGAAAATAGAAATGAATGATTATACTCAACTTTTTAAAATCATTTGAATCATGATATTTTTTTCAAAGCATATCATAGGAATATTCTGCATTGATGTCATTATCACATATAATCCATTAAGTAGGATACACATCCCCGTCCTATTGGAATTTTATAAACCAATAAAGATTGTCTCAACTTCGTTCATGGATATTGTTTTTAAATAACGACAACAATATTGGAACATAAATAATTAATAATTTTAGTGGTAACGACAACAAAATTGGAAAAAAAACAACTTTGCATGGAGATGTCTGAATAAAGAAGAAGTGTATTTATAAAATAAAGAAGTGTAAAGAAATGAAGCTCAACAAACGTTTAGAACGGGAAAATGTATTTTTAAAATAAACACAACTGAATATCATAATTATGTTTAAAACTTATTAGTCTTATTTCAAAACTAATCAAGTCTATAATAGTTTTAGCGGCAATGACAACATTATCGAAAAACCCTGCTAGGCATGTGTAGGAAAGTCATTGATACTTGCTACAACTGACTTTTCTCTTTGCAAAGGTTTTCGTTGGAGGGTTTTCTCGACGAAAGAAAATCCCTTAGGAAAAAACTATTTTCAAGACATTTTCTAGGAAACCCCGCCTTTTTATCATAGAGTCGTAGTTTTTGTGGGTGATTAATATGTTACCAAATAATAGTCAATCCGACATTTTCACAATTTCATCATTTGATTCCTAAATACAATTTTGTTTTATATTGTTGTAATTGCATGAGGTACGTAAAATAGGCCCTTAATAGCATTAGGTTAAAACAATATTTCGACAAAAGATAAAAGATCTCACCAGATTAATAAATACAAAATCAAAAGAACACGACACAATTAATTTATGTGGTTCATACAATTAAATACAAAATCAAAAGAAGAAAACAAAATCAATTTACGTGGTTCACACGATTAGAATGATCGGCTACGTCCAGGACAAACATGAGAGAGAGATTTATTATATCCTGTCGTAAAATGCTTTTTTTTCGTACAATACATTAAGGTTATAGTAAATGAGACTATTTACAGAGGCTGACCTTATAATAATGGGCTCAGAAAACATCATGGGCCGAAGTCAACACTGACAAATCTGGCCCCACTTGAACATGCAGGTCAAAACATGCTCTTTAAGAAAACCTGCCCTGCTGCTTGAGCACTTGCTGATCACTTAAGCAATGTTGGTTGTTTATTGGCATAAGTAGCTCTGCTTACGCGGATTGCCATAAGCAGCTTGCTCTTGTGGACAGCCATATTATGCCAACTTGCTCCTGTGGAGTGCCATAAGCAACTCATACTCTGTACTCAAACAAGCGTGCACATAAAACTTAAAGTTCAATGAACATGTATACAAAACTAACCATCAACCGGCATTCCATATAATGATTTTAGGAGGCGGAGACAACTGGTGTATGTCAATTGTGTAAATACAGCGCAATAACCAAGAATACAAAGACATAAAAAAGACTCAATTTTTAACAGTCCACAAGTGAAACTCTCCACTACAAGTTCAACCACTTTGCTGAATATAATCAAAAGGCTAAAGAACAATACATGTTATATCCATTAATAACAAACTTTAAATGGTTGCAAATTATGCCATAAATCTCACTGCAGCTTGCATGGAGACTTTAAGTCTATCGCAAGACATATGCCTACCCAATAGAATATTTGATGTTATGTCAAAACTCAAGTATGTGCCTTTCATTAAGATTTATAAAAAAACACTCATGGTCTAGTTCATGGAACATATATTCTATATATAAACTAGGAAAGAAATGAAAGTTTAGGGCCAAAATATGATGATTTTGAAATTCTTTTTTCAAGTTAGTTTTAAACTAAATAAATTATACAAATTCATACAAGATGTAAAAGCTAAATTAAAAAACTTCGATCGAGATATCATTAAGAAAGATGTTATATCTTGGACATAATTGGACGAGATGCCATTAAAATGTGGGATTTAGTCAAGGCGAAGAGGACTAAGATGAAGACATCTTAATTACCTTACAAAAAAAACTTTTTAATACATCCTGACTTGCGAACGGATAACCAAAGTGATAAACGAGGTTAAGGACCGGTTATAACTTATACCCATTATATCATTTTTGGGACTAGACCCATAATTTGTTATGGTACATCGAAACCATCACCTATTACAACATATCGACCCATAACATGTTACGGTACATCGGACCTAGGCAACGACCAACTATAACCAGTTGAGAGCCTGGTTTGTGCACCTCCAACCGTTCTATTATCAGGTTGGACTTCATAATGTTAATGTTATAACTATTGTACTCAGTAGACCCTCCATAACCGGTCTCTAGCCCATTTTAACCGGTTTATTTAAACCATGGGATGAAATTCTTTAGGTTAGTTTGTTGACATTTATTTATGACTTGATTTACTTTTAAGGAAAATTAATAACATATGAGTTTTTTGGGATTGCTTATTTGAAGTGCTTATTGATTTATTGCGGTTTGGTACATGTAGGTAATAAGCAAGTTTAGTCTTTTGATTTTGTCACATAAGCAAAATTTATCAAACAATACAAAATAACTTATCAACTTATTACATTTTGGAACCAAATAAGCAATCCAATTTTCTTTTAAACTCTGTTTTGACACAAGATAAATTAATAATCATTTCTAAAAAAAAGTCGTTTTAATAAGTAAATCCCAAACACCTTTTAATTTACTTTTTAAGTAAAATTAATAATACATAATTTTTGAGCGGTCTTATAGTATTTAATTGTTTATATTCTATAAGTATCTTATTGCCCATTCTAGACGTTTGTTGGAGCCCCCACTGTATTTGTCTCCATTATTGTACATTGTATACGTCATAATTTAAAAACTTCCAAGTAAAGTTGATATTTTCCAATATTCTTGTCATTATACCACTTCAAACAAAAATTTCCAACGATGTCGTCAAACAAATAGGTAAAGACATACAACATTGTTGTCATTATTTGAAATTTTCCACGATCAAAAGTCGAGTCTTTGTGGGTGTTCAAAATTCCAATAGAATGGGGATATGTAACCTGCATGATAGGTTATCTATGATAATAATATCAGTGTAAAATATTTGTGGTTCGAAAAAAATTATAATGACAGCTATGCAGAATACTGGACCACAAAATACGGGTGATTTTCTAGGATTTGATTTGAATAAAATCTCGTAATACAAATGATTTTGGACATTATTATAATCATACATGCCATAATTTTTTCAAAGATGTTTAGTAAAACAACAACCAACTATACAATCTACAATCGTATGCAGGTTGATGAGGTCAGAAGTTTAGAAGTTTGTGTCTGAGTAAACATTAATCATCCGTCTTTAAGGTGTCAAAGGTTTCGTTGTTGTATTTGATTCTTCATCTCATAACAAAAATATAAACTGTTTGAGTGGAAATATGATTTAAGATTTATTTAATATGTTAATTAACATGTGCAAATTAATACAAGAGCTCTTCAGTTTTGCTAGAACAGCTTTGGAATTATCTTATATATCACCAAATAGCATATGACGGTAGTGATATAAGGAGTTGTTGGAAAGGATCCCTCAACAAAATAGTTTAAGGGTTCAACTCTAGATTTAGAAGTAGATTAGGAGTGTGAATTAGTCGTACAAAAAAAATATGCGCTATACATACATGGAATTAAATTGTAATGCTAAAAACAAGAAAATGATAAACATGAGGATTATCTATACCAATTTTTCAAAACTTGGACTAAACAAGTGTCAACCATAATGACCCAAACTGTAATTTACTATAAAATTTACATTCAGAACATTTTTCACAAAGATACTTGTTTTTTTATTTAGCACAAATTTAGACAGAAGAAAAAACGATCATTTACCATCATTTAGATATTTTATTTAGTTAAAGAAAAGAAATAAATTCATTATAGCTAGAACACAACATCCAAACAAAATCGTTTATCTGGATAACACTTCATAGAAATACAAAAAAGATCGAACCCTGAGCTTCTACTTTCCACTTTCCACATATCAAGTTTCTAATTTTTTTGATGCAGTCATCAAATGACAGAAGGCTATGAAAATCAAAACAGAAGACCAACTAAAGGTAAAAGTATATATACAAAATTTTCTAAATCCATAACAAGAATAACTAGTTGTTTTTAACATTCCAACTTGTATTACTTTCAGAAAAAGACAATAGTAATTCAGGTCATTTAATTAATTAAATTTTTTATTATTAATACCCAAATAAACGAAGTTTTTTTATTTTTTTTTCTTGTATTTAGTCCATATATTTCTCTTCTGGTGGTATTTTTTTCTTTGACTCTGTTAGTTGACTTCCAGATACATTTTATTGGTTCCCCTTTGCTCACAGCCATATATGTGACATCTTATCTAGTTATGGTGGAAGGTTAAACTTAACTTGGAGATGGTCTATATAATGATCATGGAACATTGAGCATTACACATCCACAAACAACTTAAGTACTATTAAACATTTCTTTCATGGCTTCATACATGAATCACTTCAGCTTGTTGCAAGCCATCTCCCTTTTATACTTTTTTTTCACACTCACCTGCATTGGATCATCCCTAAGCCATGATCAGGAATGCTCAGCCTTGTTTCAGTTTAAGCAAAGCATGATTTTTCAGTTTAAGCAAAGCATGATTTATCCAGATGATGAACCGTTTTGTGGTGCTAGTTGGTTTCAAACATTCCACTCCTGGAAGCCCACCAGTAATGCATCAAATGCTGGTTTTGATTGTTGTTCATGGTATGGGGTGGAGTGCAGCAATGACCATGAGTATGGTCATGTGATCGGCCTTGACTTAGACGGATGCTCTCTTTGTGGGCATATCAATTCTACCAGCACCCTCTTCAGCCTTGTTCATCTTCAAAGCCTCAACCTTGCCTTCAACTACTTTTATGAATCTCAAATCCCATCTGAGATTTCTCATTTAAAGCAGTTAAGAAGCCTCAATCTCTCTTATTCTGGGTTTAGTGGCCATGTCCCAAATGAGATCTCACAGTTGATGCACTTGTCGTCTTTAGATCTGTCATTGAATCCACTAAAGCTTCAAAATCCTTCTGGCCTCAAAAACCTAGTGCAAAACTTAACAGGACTCGAAGAACTCCATCTCTCATGGGTTGACATTAGTTCTTCTGTACCTCATTTCTTGGCCAACTTTTCTTCTTTGAGGTCAATCACGCTAGAAAACTGTTTGCTTCAAGATGAATTCCCTGCAGCCATTTTTCAGCTACCGAAGTTGAAAATTCTTGATTTGGCATTAAATACAAACCTCACAGGCACCTTTCGTGAGTTTCGTAACAGCAGCTTACTTGAACTTGTGCATCTACATTTAACAAGTTTTTCCGGGATTTTACCAGAATCCATAAGCAATCTAAACCATTTGACATTCTTGAGCGTTTCGAATTGCTCTTTCACAGGGCACATTCCAGGTTCACTCTCTAACATGACACAACTCACTAAACTATCTCTTGGTGGGAATAAGTTCACAGGATTTGTTCCTTCCTTGGTAAGTCTTTCGAAACTCATCATTTTAGATCTCAGTGATAACAGATTTGAAAAGGGGGTCTTGCCCAACTGGCTTGGCATGCTGGCTGAACTTGAAGAGCTGCATGTATACGATACTAACATAAACAGTAAAATACCAGCCTTTCTTGCAAACCTAACAAAACTTAGTGTTGTTGCGATGGGAATAAATTCTTTTACGGGTCATATACCATCCTGGCTTTTCAACCTCACCCAACTATCATTTATAGACCTTCAACGAAATCAACTGCAAGGACCAATTTCAAGTTCATTTTCCAACTTTAAAAGTCTTAAAGTTTTTCAATTTAGCTTCAATAATTTCAGTGGGAGTGTAGACGTAGACATGTTCTTAGGACTCAACAAACTCGAAATGCTCGACTTAGGTCATAACATGATATCATTAGTGGCCACCAACAATTACACCAATAGCACCTTACCGGAACTTAAAATCTTAGCACTGTCGACATGTAACTTGAAGGAATTCCCTGCCTTTTTGCGTTTCCAAAATAAATTGGAACTCTTATTTCTCGATCGAAACAAGATTGATGGCATGGTACCAGTGTGGATCTGGAACAACAGCAAAGAAACATTACATGCGGTTGACCTTTCATACAACTCCATCACAGGCTTTCATCAGTATCCTCAATTTCTACCATGGAGCCGTTTACAAGTATTTTTGATCAAGAATAATCAGTTACAAGGGAAGTTACCAATTCCACCACAAACCACAGTTGTTTATGTAGCCTCAGATAACAATCTGACTGGAGAAATACCACCATTGATATGTGAAGTGAAATCTCTGCGCTTATTACGTTTGTCTTCTAACAACATGAGTGGAACTCTTCCTCCATGTTTGGGTAACCTATTCAATTCATTGTTGGTTTTGGATCTGAGCAGAAATAACTTTCATGGCATAATGATGAATGTGTTTATGTATGGAAGCCAGTTGAAATATATTGATTTTAACAAAAATCAGTTTACGGGTGAGCTACCAAGATCATTGACAAATTGTACGAATTTAGAGTTTCTCAATCTTGGAGATAACTCGTTCCATGACATCTTTCCTTCTTGGTTGGGAAATCTTCCCAACCTGCAAGTTCTCTCGTTGCGGGCTAACAAATTTTATGGGCCGATTCAATCTTCGACAATTGTTTCCTCACAGTTCCCTAAGTTGCGGATCATAGACCTCTCTAACAATGATTTTAGTGGTCAACTGCATCAAAACTACTTCCAAACTTGGAAAGCCATGAAATCAGTTTATGCTAGCAAATCATCTGTTATGGAATCAGATATGACCATTATACCGTTCGGTACAAAAGATACATTCATAAGGGCTTTATACAGTTACAGTATGACAATAATACACAAAGGTGTTAGAACAAAGTACGAAAAGATTCTAACCATATTCACGGCTATTGATCTCTCTTGTAACCATTTTGAAGGAGAAATCCCACCATCACTCCAAGATCTTCGAGGCATTGAATCCCTCAATCTTTCCAACAATCAGTTTACTGGACGTGTCATGCCATCTTTCGGGTACCTAAAGAAACTTGAATCTTTGGATCTTTCCCAAAACCACCTATCCGGAGAAATTCCCCAACAGTTGGTGCAACTCAACTTCCTTTCCATTTTCAACGTGTCATTCAACCATCTTGAAGGGCAAATACCACAAGGTCAACAATTTGAGACATTCGAGAACGACTCCTACATGGGGAATCCACAATTGTGTGGAAAACCTTTATACAACGAATGCCAAGGTTCAATGCCATCAAGGCTTCCACCGGCAAGCAATATGTCCGAGGCCGAGTCTCTCCTCCCAAATGAAACAATCGATTGGATCTTTGTATTCTGTGGAGTTGCAAGTGGATTGGTTGTTGGGGTTGTTATTGGAAACTTTCTATATGAAAGGTATAGTGATCGGTTCACAAAGAGGAAGAACAGATGGGTGAGGCCACTTCGTCACACAAGGAGAAACCAAGGTATAATAATTCATTAGATGTGCATCTCTTATTTGATTTTTTATTGTGTTAAAAATCATTGAGAAAAATATCTCTTTACAAATCTATTTTTTTTAGATATTTGTTTACTTTAAAGCAGCCTTTAGAAGATATTTGTGATATTATCTTAGATATATAGACACACACACGTTTCTCAAATTTGTCTAATTAAAAATTTCTTTCATTTTTCTATCATTATTCAAAAGCTTTATCCTCGAACCATACATACATTTTAGCAAAGAAAATATTATTAACATATTTTAACATTAACATACTAAAACAATATTTCGTATTTTAAGTTGGATTTGTTATGTGACGTTGGTCGCTGTTTTCAGCATGTTATTTGTTAATGGTATGTTTAACATGATGTCTGTGAAAGACATTTTTGTTTCGGGATTATTATAATATAGTACATGTTTGAAGTATTTTGTAGTAATCGATATTATAACCATGTTTTCTGAAACGCAAGTTTTATGACTGTGGGCGCTGTATTTTGTATAGATAAAAAGCCATGAACTTAGCTGCGTAAAACATACATTATCATATATCTCAGGAGGTATCATATCTTCACATTCAAAGGGCAAGGAGAAGATGTAGAAGAGCTTCAAGGGATTTTAGTCTGTTAAACCATTATGCGTGTGTGTGTTTTAAGTGTAAGACTGTGTTGGTTTGAACTGGATTTCTTTGAGTTAGACTTTAATTGATATATCATTTAGTAAGAGTCCATTGTTTCAGTTTATCGTTTATGGTGGCATGATCATGGACTCTCACGTACGCTATTGGTTCGTACTGGGTGATAGTATGAGATTCATGTGTTTTGTTATAATAAACATAATATAAATATTTTTTAACAATTAGTTTATGTTAAAAAGAAAAATATACAAAAAACTGAACAATTTATAACCAAAACTTAATTATATTTACCATAATATCATTATATGCACCATACCACAAACTTTAACATTTACACAGATGCTAATTCATCCAAATAGAATCAAGTATGACATTTAGCAGTAAAGTTGTATCAATTCTTCATTACTAGGTCAAACTCACAAATTTCTACGTCAAGCTTATCAGCCATCAGCTCAAGCAACTAGAGATGATATACCAACTAAAACTGCATCAATTAACATTTATTTTCAAGGATTTCATCTGAATAAACACACACAAGGTACACATACCTTTTAAAGTTCTAGATGGGAATTCTGTGTGTTTCATCCATTTTCTTTCATGGTTTTGAAAAAATTCATCAGCCTTAACTCCTACAAAAGAGCTTAACTCGTTTCACAAACATCAATTTCTACATCAAATCAACAATTACCAAAATCTGACAAACTCTAGGTCAAACATTTAGCATCCTAAGCTCTTTTGGGTTGATTCCAAGGCTTGATTTTGGTTATAAGTATGACTATTACCATACTTTTATCATCAATTTGAAAACAAACAATCATAATAATGTCATTTCAATAGACATACCTTGTTCAACCGAGCCTCTGTACTCGGACCCTGATCAAGCATTAGCACTGATACAAAAATAGGTCGATTGCTGCCATATTTACTTCCAATTGCCGAGTGTTCTTCCATATTTTCGTTTCTCTCCTCAATTCAAGACCAAAACATATGCTGTTAACCCCCACTTTATCACTGGAAATATACGACAAAATTGAAGTTAAATTTCTAAACTCGGTATTTATACTTTTGCACTTCAACAAATTACACATTGGTCCACAAATTTGAATTTCATTCTACTAAACCCCAACGCTTTTTATGTTATTACTTAATATCGCAATGAGCATTTCACACTTAATCAAGTCAACCACTTGTTTCACTATTTTCCACACATCACGTAATTTACTCCTTTTACAAATATAGGTGATATACCTAATTTTTACCCGTGTTAGCAATTACTTTCATAGATTTACATGTAATAGCAACATGCTTAATTTTTTTAACATTAACAGAATTATGTAATCCATAACAACGTACTTGCATCTTATTTGACATAATAACAAAACACTAACAATATCTTAGTCATAAGAGAGATGTACTAATATTCAATAAGTGATTCGTATAGAAACAGGGGGTCTGGATGCCATAAACATCTTCCAGTTGGAGAGTGCAAGTGATCTCCATGACTTGCAAACTCCACTAAACCAAACAAAATCAACAATCCCCAGTTGCATCGTAATCCAAAAAAAGCACGTTATGGTTAACATCTGACCAAGCTGCTGCTGAATAGCCCTTGTCATAAAATCTCTTCTTGGTAGGTGAAGGTGCAGATGCTTCATCATGATTCTGTTTTCTACTCATATTCAAAATTCAAATTCAACATAAAATACAAGATCCACAAACAAGGGATAAGCATATACATCATCACACACCATAGTCTTATTTTTAAGCCAAATATAAAAACATTAATTCATATCTTGTAAACAAGTTCAAATTTCTACTAGATGGACGACAGAATAAGTACCCAGTCAAACCATGAAAATCCTAGACAAATCAAAATTGTTATATTGAGAATATAAAGATAAGGTTTAATGTATTGCTAGCTAATTTGAAATAAAGTCAACATCATCCAAACACACTTCATTTCGACTAACAAGTTTTTGTAATGTAAGGTAACACAATTTCAGCTCTATCTCCCTCCCACAAACCTTAGTCTCAAGGCTTGCTATTTTAATCTTGATGTTACTTACAACAGCTATTAGAAAAAGGTACTGATACTCATCATCCTCTTGCTAGATACTTTAACTATACTTATCTTACCAACAATCATCCCAAAATCATAAACCAGAAAGAAAATTAGCAGTAGTTGTATAAGAGATAAATACTGTTCCAGAGCCTGTTTAAATATTCTGCAACTCGTTAGTGGCAACCCCATGCAACTGTCCTTAGTGTCTCCTTCTGTACACCCTCCAAACTTTGGACACTTTGGGCTCACTCACTGTGGGCTGGGCTTCTTGTGCTTCTAAGTTATGTTCCTTATCAAATGCCCTACATTAAATGGTAATTTTGAGGGTGATATTTTCCACTAGATGGGATTCTTGTTTTGGAACGAATTGGTTTTTGCAAAATGTGTCATAATCATGGAACCTATTAAGTCTAAAAAACAGAACAACTATGAATTCGAAAGAGTATGCGCTGGTTTAGGCATTCAACAAACACTTGCAACGACTAATCGACACAGTTAGTTTCTCAATAACTTGATAGCCAACTGAGGTAAAAGGGAAAAACCAATCTGCATCCCACAAAATCAGTTTCGAAAAAAAAAAAAAAAAAAAGTAAAAGATACTCTGAAGTGATCAAATTCATATGTATGACAAAGAAATACAGAGACAACAGAGTGTATATATATCAACAAAGGCTGGAAATCAAGACTCAAGAGAAAGCAAAAGACTATGGGTTTTACCTGGCTTTGAACATGGGATACGGTTATCTAGACGATGAAACGGCAGCGGCAGTCGCGAATTTCATCGATAAAACTACAGGTTTCAATTTGAACGGGTTGGGTAGGATAATCCAGTAGAGCCCAATATAGGTTCCCTGGTATTGACTTATTGGTTCAGATCCAGCCCAGTCCAACATATCTAAATGTTTCAAGAAATTTTAAATTTCATTGTTTTTATAATGTGATACTTTTTAAATAAATAACTTTACATATTAGATGTCGTGAACTTAATCAACACACATCACAAGCCGGAATTATTGATTTGAGATGAATATGATTTTGGCTAGGGTATGACAAATGTGTAATATTTATTGACTTGATAGTGAATGCCTTACCCCTATTGATTTTTCGGTTCACTCGTGCACTCCAGATTTAGTAAATACTATATAACAAATATCGATTTTTACTTTGTGATTTGTACTGTCCATCAACAAATGTCAAGAAAAGCATATTAATGTGAGAGTATGTTCGTTAAAATCTATAAATAAATGTTATCTGTGTAAAAATGATTTCTAAAAGTATATTATCGGTATAAAACAAGTTGTAAATGAAATATTTTTTTTTTGGTCGGTGTTTGAAAAGATCTTTTCAATCACATTTTATACAACATCACGAGGTGAGGACAACATTATTGGAACAACTTGCATTTCACTACAAGAAAAAAGGCCATTAGCGGCGACAAATGTCGCCGGTAAAGATTAGTGAAGTTGCCGGTAATTGTAATAGTAATAGCGGCGACATGTCGCGGATAATAGGTCGCCGCTAGTGCTCTGTCACTATTGACCAAAATGTCGACGGTAAAGAGATTTGTCGCCTCTAATGTCCATGTCGCTGGTAATACTTTGTGTCGTCGCTAATGCCAATGTCGCTGCTAATGCCCATGTTGTCGGCTCTCCTACGGGATCACATGTCATATGTCTATCTTAATCCATGTTAATCGTTTTTCCTTATTCTGTAAGAGCGCTCTTTCAAACTTAATATTTTTGGCTTCGCCTCGGACTTTCTTACGTTGCTGAACCACAAATATAATTAAAAATTATTAGAAACGGTATTTAATTTATAATAATTGAATAAAATTAGTAAATAAAAATTCATAATAAGAGTTACGGTCCTACTCATGATGACCGGCACCTCTACCACCTGGGAAAGGTGGGTGCTCAGCTCCATCACCCCATGTCCACAATCCATAATAGTAGCCATGATGTACACAAACAAAATCCATATAGACATCATTTCTTGAAAAATTATAAAATATACTGATACAATTTTTTTTACAAATAGACATTACATAGGAATAAACATTTCTTTTTAAACTAGGAGTCCAAATAAAGTTCATATTACAAATACGCATTACATAGCAACTATCATATCCTTCGGTGTCTTTTTCGATATCATAATCAGAATCGGTCTCATCGTAATCAGTCTCGCAATCAGAAGCATCATTAACTCTACTAGTTGGCGGAGGAACTTCAGTTGCACCTTCTACATCAACGACTCTAGGAATGTTTTGAAAGTACATGTTGAACTCGATAAAAAGTGGAGCATCGGATGAAGAGATATTTTGAACTACGTCGACATTGTAAACACTTTCGTAGGAGCCATTATCAACATTTCGGATGGAGTCATTGTAAGCAAGTTGGATAGGATCATCGTTCGATGGTAGATCCCCAATACTTAGATAATTAACATGCTCGGCAACACACCGATGGTTATCATTTTGGTTTGTTCGAGAAGGCTCTCTAATGTAGAACACTTTTTTGCCTTGTGAATCATATATGAGTTGGTCATCTTTGTATGCTTCGCGTCGTGTGTTGATATTGGTGAAATTATCACTAGAAATAATTCATGTTCAAGTATCAAACCACTTGCAACAAAATACTACAGTTGAATAATCATGTGGATACCGCAACTCTATAATCTCTTCTAACTGGCCATAATATTTCTCGTCTTTCTCACCCAAAGCTAAAACCCTAGAGTTTTGTGTTGTGCGTTGTGCTTCATGACTAAGAACCATAAACCTAACACCATTGACTATGTATGCGGTGTAAGTATAAGCATTCATTTGCGGACCCATTGCAAGTGCCGACAACTCTTTATGGAATTCTGGAGAGTTTTCTGTTTTCTTTGATGAAAATAGGAAATATAAAGTAATACGTATTATGTATTCTTTAGATTAATGAAACAAATTTGTTTCTTAATTTGTATTACCTTTTCACGAAACTAGTTAGGAAATTCTCTGTTTTCATCACTTTGGGGATGTTCAGATTTGAATTTCCTACGTTGATGAAAAAAAAGATATCGATGTAAAAAGAAAAAAAAAATAAGGATAAAAGTTAGAGATAATAATAGTTACTTGATATATTGTATGACTTCTTCACAACTATTCAATACAAACCATTCCATTGTATACATTTCCGTTAAATTAAGAGTTTTGATTTGAGTTGTGCTGGCCGGTCGACATTTAGACTCAAACATCCAAAACATTTTTTTTAATGACAACATCTTCATTTCTTTCGGGAAGAATAAATTGAGTATGTACATCTCGAAGGTACATCGAACAAAATAATAAAGCTTTTTCAGCAACATAACCCTCAGCTATAGAACCTTCCGGCCTCGCCCTGTTTTTGACATAGTTTTTTAGTTTTTTCATATATCTTTTGAAGGGATACATCAATCTCATACATACCGGGCCTCCGACAATCGCTTCATCAGGTAAATGCAAAAGAAAATGAACTACAATGTCAAAAAACTTTGGAGGATAAATCAATTCTAACTTGGACAAGATTGCCATAATGTATACTTTTTCTTTCATCATATCCTCCACCTTAAATGTTCTGGAACAAAGTTGCTTGAAAAACGTACAAAGGTCTACAATAGGTGTATAAGTGTCTCTGTCTAACAACCCTCTAACTCCAATCGGTACCAAACATTGCATAAGAATGTGATGGTCATGCACTTTCAACCTAATAATGTTAGTATTGGAATCGTTCACTTTCTTACTGATGTTAGAACCAAACCCATCTGGCAGTTTAATATCTTTTATAAATTGACAAAAGAGTTGTCAGATAGATTTTGTGAAAGAGTATCTTGCATGGGGTCTATGAAACATGTCAACTTTTTTTTTGCAACCATTCATTTCTCCAAATGTTTAGAATTCTCAAGTTCTCTCGTGTATTTGATGTGTATTTACCTTTATCGTTCATTAGAAGAGTACCTAACAAAATCTCGTCCATATTTTTCTTAACATGCATGAAATCTATGTTGTGTTCCAGCTGTAGAGAAGAACAATACTCGAGTTCAAAGAAAATCCTTCATTTAGACCAGTTTAACTCGTCATCTTTCCGCTTTGGCTCCCTACCTCCATGCTCAAGATATTTATGTTGGATTAGGTGTCTAAGCCCATAACTAAAATTATGATGTACTTTACGTCTTTACCCAATAGTAGCATGGTCCTTTTGGGTTGCCTTAACCATAGAAATTTGATAGGATGAATTATGGAGAAAGATGTTAATTGTGATTTATTAATATATTATAAGAATAATATATTAATTGAGAAATCGTATTAATTAATTAGTATTCATCATAAATTAATTTGGTGATCAGAAGAGACTAACTAAATTAGATGGACTGATATTGCAATTATATGATAGTTGCAAGTTAGGCTTATGAATCCCTAGGAAGGGATAGACGAAATTCAATGTGTAGCCCACATAGAAATCGTCTAAAGGGGGCTTCTGGAAGGATCTACTAGGTTGCTTAAGGCCTAAGCAGAGAATTAGAGTTCCAGTCAGAAACCCTAGCAGCTCAGCTATATAAGGAACCCCTAGGGTGCCTAAAATCAGACAGTCCATCCTAAGAGGAAACAAGTGGGTATTCTAGGGAAAATTACTTGGGCTTGGCTGATTGCATGCATCACACACATTGTTCTATTCAAAATTCTTTTCCCTTTTTAGCTTCTTTTTCAAATTCCTTTTTGTGAAAAATGATTTTTGTTTCGAAAATTTCATACCAAGTCCTCAGTCTGAGTCCAGACACATCCGAGAGTGTACCTGAATCCCTCAAACCAAGGCTTTGATACCAACTTGTAACATCCCAAAATTCCAGACAAAAAATTTCGTTTTAACTAAGTTATTACATAAAACCATCAGTATAAAACATTCATAATAATATCTCATGTCAGAACCAGTGTATCAATAATTAAGCATGTCGTCACAAAATAATATCAAAGTTTAATCCCAAAGACCTCCTATACGGAAAACATAGTGTGATGCGCTGCGATCGAGCCAACTCCTTTCCTTTGGAAATGAAGTACCTGAAACAATAAATAAAACCTATAAGCACGAAGATTAGTGAGTTTCCTAGAGCATACCATACACACAATCCACATATCACATATCCTGTTAGCTATAAAAGCTACCTGTATCACATATCCTGCTAGCTATAAAAGCTACATATAACACATAATCCATGCATACAAAAACCTGTAAGAATGCCATGGGCTACCCCACATGGTCTTTACCTAGAAATGCCATGGGCTACCCTACATGGTCTTACATCTAATGTCATGGGCTACCCCACATGGTATTTACCTAGGAATTCCATGGGCTACCCCACATGGTGTTACTGTTGGAATACTGTCTAAGCCCGTAACTATATTTGGTATGTAATTGACCCGGTTGTGCATGGTCCTTTTGGGTTGCCTTCTTCAAAGCAACTTGACAAGGTGATTTTAGGAGAAAGGGAGAATATTATGGTTTATTAATATATTATAAGAATAATATATTAAAGGAGAAATCATATTTATTTGATTAGTATTAATCATAAATTAATTAAGAATTAATTTGGTGACTAAAAGAGACTAATTAAATAAAGAGGTATAAACTGTCAAATGCATGATAGTTGAATTTTGGGCTGGAGAACCTAATGGACTAAGGGAGAACGAAATTATGATGGGGATCCATCATATTTTCGTCCAAGGGCCCTAATCTAGAAGGTTCTATGGGCTGCTTGGTGATTAAGCTGTCCATTAGGGTTTAGGCTAAAACCCTAGCAGCTAGCAGTATAAATAAGACCCCTAGGGTATTGAAATCGATTACCACTTGATTCTAAGAGAATCCTAGGCCGATTTCTAGCATCTCTCACCCTCTCTCATATTGCCTTCTTGCTTGTGGGGTTTGTGAACCATTAGAGGAGTTGCATTTGTGACTCTAAGCTCAAGATCAAGAAGACTACAAGGATTCAAGCTACTTGGAAGAGGTAAACTACTTAGATCTGTTTTCCTTATGATAATTTCGAATTATATATGATAGATATAGGTTTGTAAGTTTTGGAATCAAAGCATGTACAATAGAGAAACCTAGATCCAAGCATTAGGGTTTGTATGAGCACATAGGAATGTTTCTTATGCATAAAACCCATCAGTTACATCCAATGGTGGTTAGAAACACAACAGTGAGCTTCATCAGAAACTACAATGGTGGTTGGCATCGGTGGTTGGCATCGGTGGTTGAGAAGCCCCATGACGACGATTAGAGAGAGCATAAGTGACGGCTTATGTCTTCAACAGCAACAGCGACATCCCGGGTGTGTTCCATTCGATCATTTACTTCCATGATGTCTAACAGCGGCTTTTGTCTTCAACCGGACGGCACCACAATGGCTCGGTGGTGCAACGTGACTACAGGAGAGATGGCAACGACTGCAGGAAGGATACGTGAAGGTGGCGGTTGAGGATATGAGAGTTTAGGGTTAGGGTTATGAACAAAGTGATAGGTTTATACCCGTCCACATGCAAACTTTATCCTTCATCCACTTCCAACCCCTCCCCCCATATTCTTTTCAACTTCAATCCATTATTTACCAATTAAACCCCTTCTATAATAGTTCATTACAATTCTAGTCCAAGAAGTTACCACTTGACCCCCAACATTCCAAAATCCTTTCAATCTAAGTCCAATAATTACCAAGCACACCATGACTTTTAAAATCATTTTCAAATTAAATCCAGAACTTACACTTTTAACCCCCAACATCTAAAACTATTTCATTTGGCTCCTCGAAACCTACACCCCGCTAAATAATATGAATTAATTGCGACTATTCATTCATCAAATTTTATCTATTAATTTATTAATTAAACAGGATGTTACAACTCTAAAGAGAGAATCCATGGGCTGTGTGGTGACTAAGCAAGGTATTAGGGTTTCCATCTAAAAATCCTAGCAGTGACAGCTTTTTAAAGACCCTCTAGTAAGGATTTTCGGCTCTATGCATTCTAAGAAGAACCTTGGCTGAAAATCCACCTCTCCCCAAGAGTCAAAGACTTCAAGGATTGTCTTGTTATTATAATATAACAAGTGAGGAAATCATCAAACCCTGAAATATATGTGATTTTCGAATTGTGTATGCGAGTTTTAGGGTTCATTGCTTTGGTGTTCAATTTGCATGTTCAATAGAGAAGACTTTAGATCCAAAGCAATTAAGGTTGCATGATCACATAGGATTGTAGATATGCTCAAAACCCATCACTCGTGTCATGCTAAACTGTAGAAGTACGTCCTCGTATATTTTTGTCACAGGATGGTTTTGTGAGTTATTCCTAATTAACTCTCACTGGCACTAGAATGGTACACTCAACTGAGATTCACAAACCATTGAACGTCTCGTCAAGGACCAAGTTAACTTATTAACTTTAAAAACTATATTGAGATCTTTGATCGAGGATATGCGGGGGCTAACATCAAAAATAACCTTGATTAGTTCTCCGATACTCAACAAATCATAGTGCATTCCTCCATGTTCACACATATACTGCGAGTAGTCTCGATCTGAGCGAAGGTTGGGTCCTTGAACAACTGTGGTGAGAAGGGTCTTTATGACTTTATGATCCACAGGGACTTTTAGTCATGGTTAATTTTTAATACACATCTATGATCGACGAAGAATATTCATTTGAAGGAACAAAAAGTGAAGATTATTTTTAAACTCCCAATCTTTCAACCCCAGAAGCAAGGTGAAGCTGTATTTGAATTTATGTGATGAGTTGCATTGAAGCCTCATCAATCAATTTGATGATATCTATCAACTTGATGAAGTGATGTAGAAGAATCGATTTCTCTGTAATTATCTCTGAAGTTTTTCAAAGCTGAAAGTGCGGATTTTCAAGAACCTATACAAGAATCCTTTATACCCAATTTGTGAAGAAATCGAAGATAAAAGCTGAAAGTCAAGAAAAAAGAAAAGATTGAACAGAAAAGAAAGTTATAAACCAAGGGGGAGATTGTTAGGACATGATTTGTGGTTTATTGTTAGGTGTATTTCATGCATTTATTTTGTAGTTTTAATCCATAAAAGTGCATTGCATTTAGGTTTAAACTCATGCATTTTGCATATTTTTCGGAATTTTTCATGATGCAAATCCATTCACACACTTTTGTGATATTTCAGGGACTTTTGAAGGTAGGATCTTAGTTGAAGTGATGAATAAAAGATGTGGACGAAGTTTCGGGACTATTGGAGCATCGAGGAGGAAGTTAAGAAGAAAATGAAGATCTTGACTTTACAGAGGTTTACACGGTCGTGTAAATGAAAGCCTCGAGTTTACACGGGCCATGTAAATGCATATTTAACAGTAGTGTACTTCGAAGACCTGGCAGATTTGAGCATTTTTCTTCTCGAGTTTACACGACCATGCAAATGGTCACTGTTAATTAACACGGGTCGTGTAAACGTGTCGTCAGTTTTAAAACAGTTTCATCCTTTGTAAAAGAGAGACGGCCAGTTCCAGAGGAAGTTAAGTCGTATTTTGGGAGATTTTGGAAGTTGAATAACATCTAGAAACACTTTAATTTTCATTTTGTAAGTCAAATTTAGGATTAAACTTGTTGAATTTGTAGTTTAATTTAGACATGTGTGGCTGATTTCTTTATCATTTATGATTCTCAATTCTTAAGTATTTGTTGTTAGGTTTTAATTTACACTTAACTTATGTTTAATATCTAGTAATCTTTGATTTGATCTTAATTATGTATTTTATTGGTTCACTTTATTCACTTGATCAATGAAATAGGGTTCTTATCAATCAAGTTATAAAATTCATATATGTTCTATGATTTGATGTTAGTAACATGCACTTGATTGGTTGTATTTAGATCAAAATAAGTGTAATCAAAGATTAAATGTTCATAATCACAAGCTTAATAGGAATGTTGAACATTGTTGGTAATTGTTGCAAGAACTCAATGTCATTTAATGATTTGATGCAAGAACTTATTTGAAATGAAGCAATTAAATGAAGTTTTATTTGAAGAACATGTTTTGAATAAAACACTTTTGTCAAGTTAGATATTAGAGTTTATTAATATCTAAATTACCAACCTAGATTAAACATGAGTCATAACCATATTACATCTTTCAACATAATACATATATAGAAATCAAAATTAGAAATGTATTTCTTTTACTAAATTTTGTTTTCAATCTTATTTCTTTATGAATTTCAATTTTAGTTCAAATATAATCCCCGATTATAATATTGTTTGTATAATGTGTGAGAATATGGCTAAATAAGGAGTCCCGTATTCCTATGGACTGACCCTTCTTACTCTATACTATCTTAAATGTATGAAGTAGCAGTGATTTGAGTTTTATTGTTATTATTTTATCTCATTATTTGTTGGTTTGACAGCCAAACAAATTGGCATCGTTGTCGGGGATACGGTAGTACTAATTGTTTATGCCAAGATCTTTTCGCACATGTATACCTTTACCAGTTAATTTGGAGATAGACAAATCTGCAAAACAAAGAAGGAAGCAAGCCAAACTTTTAAAGAAACAACAATCTAGAGCTTCTTCATCAAATCCATCAACCACATCTTCACCAACATCCCAAAATACCACCCACCATCTTCACCTTTACCCGTATCTGAAGCCTTTATCCTTACTCCTGCCATGGGAGACAACCATGGCCAAAATCCTCCAAATCCACCACCTGAACAAACCTTCAGACAGCGGGCCACTCAAGATGTCACCTAACAACCTTTGTGCATTAATTACCCTGCAACAATAAACTTTGAACTCAATTCTAGACTCATCCATTTGTTACCTTCATTTCATGGTCTTGAAATGAAGATCCACACAAATTCCTTAAGAATTTCATGTTGTTTGTGTGGGTATGAAGCCACATGAAGTTATAGAAGATCAAATCAAGTTAAGGGCATTCCCCTTTGCTTTACAAGATTCAGCTAAGGAATGGTTATATGACTTACCACTGGGGTCAGTCACAACATGGAATGAACTTGCAAGGATGTTTTTGAAAAAATATTTTCTAGAAATGAAAGCTTTATCTTTACGTAGAGAAATAATTGGTATCAATCAACAAAAGAGAGAATCCTTGCATACTTACTGGGAACGGTTCAAGAAATTGTGTTCAAGATGTCCAAAACATGGGATTTTAGAATATCAGTTGTTACAATATTTTTGTGAAGGAATGTCATCTTGGGATAGGAGATTACTCAATGGATCAAGTGGTGGATCAATACCTGATAAAACTCCAACAGAATTCAGAGCTCTTATCAAGAACATGGTAGAAGAGTCAAAGCATACAATTCAAGAAGAAGAATGGTACATTGATGCACCAAGAGGAGTGAAAGAAATTTCTACCCCAAAGATTGAAAGCCAACTGTCTGAGTTGACTAAAGTAGTGATGATGCTAGCAAAGGACAAGGGTGTGCAACCACCAACAGTTAGACCTTGTGGTATTTGTACACAAGTTGGACACCCCACTGCTATGTAACCAATGTTACAAGAAGATGTAGAGCCGGTTCAAGCTATGGGATTTTCAAGTCAACATCAAGGAAACTTTCAGCCAAGAAGCAATCCAAATTGGCATCAACCCAATGCCAATTTTCAGCCAAGGCTACCACCTTATCAACCAAGCCCTCCATTTCAAAACCGGATGCATCACCAACCAAATTATCAATCACGTTTCCAACCAAATCAACCTCCTCATCAATCTCAATTCCAACCTCAAAACATGCAACAAGGAAGTAGTTCAAGAGGATTGGGAATGTCTTTGGAAAACATTGTCAAGAGTTTAGCTACAAGTACTCAAACATTTTAAAATGAGATCAAGGCGAGTATCAAGACTTTGGAATAACAAATGACTCAAGTCACCACTTTTGTGAGTAAGTTGGAGTCACAAGGCAAACTACTTGCACAAACTGAAAGAATCCAAAGCATAGTGCATGTGCCATCACTTTGAGAAATGGCAAAGAATATGAAGGTCCTAAGATGATTGAAGAAGAAGAAGAGATGGAGCTAAAGAAAGAAGAAGAGAAGTCAACAACACCTTCAAAGCAAGTTCCTATTGAAGAAAAAGTCACTCCTCCTCCATTTCCCACAAGGTTAAGCAAGTCAAAGCATGAAAGGAAAGGCAATGAAATCATGGAGATGCTTAGAAAGGTTGAGGTAAATATTCCTCTTATTGATGCCATCAAACAGGTCCCTAGATATGCTAAATTCCTTAAGGAATTATGCACATCTAAGAAAATATTGAAAGGGAATGAAACTGTCAAAGTGGGTGAAAATGTATCTGCAGTGTTACAGAAAAAATTACCTTAAAAATGTAAGGATCCGGGTGTTTTCATAGTTCCTTGCAAGTTAGGTAATCTTCATGTTCCACAAGCTATGCTAGACCTTGGAGCTTCTATCAATGTTTTGCCATATTCTATTTTCAAAACCTTAAATATCGGCACATTGAAGAAGACCGGGGTAATCATTCAATTGGATGATAGATCTTTAGTACATCCAAAAGGTGTGCTAGAAGATGTGTTAGTCCAAGTGAATGAGTTAGTATTTCCAGCAGATTTTTATGTCCTTGACATGGATGATGACGACTCACCAGATTTAAGCTCAATTCTTCTAGGAATAACCTTTTTGAAAACAGCTAGGACAAAATTTGATGTTGATGATGGTACATTATCCATGGAATTTGATGGAGAGGTGATAAATTTCAACATCAATGATGCTATGAGATATCCAAGTGATGTTTCATCTTTGAATATTATGGATGTCATTGAACCATTAACCAAAGAGTGTTTTGATTTGTCTAATCTTGATGTGTTAGCTCTCATTTTAGACAGGAATCTTCAAAAAGGAAAGAGTGGAAAAACATGCCAAAATATTTAAAATTGATGAAGAGATTTTGGAAGTTGTATCTTGCATGGATGAAAAGAAGAAAATGAGGTTTGATGTTCCAAAGCTGAAATTACCGATGTCTACTGAGAAACTTGTTCGTTCTATTGTGCAGGCACCGAAATTAAAACTCAAAACTTTACCCGAGCATCTCAAGTACGCGTATCTTGGAGAGAAAGAGACTTTACCAGTGATCATCTCCACAAAGTTATCAACAAAAGAAGAAGAAGAGCTTGTCACCACCTTCAAAGAGTATAAGGAAGCTATTGGGTAGACTATAGCCGACATCAAAGGGCTAAGTCCTTCACATTGCATGCACAAAATCCTTATGGAAGAAGATTATAAGCCTTCCCGAGAAGCTCATAGGCATTTGAACCCTCCAATGATGGAGGTTGTGAAAAAATAGATTTTAAAGTTGTTGAATGAGAGGATGATCTATCCTATATCGAATAGCAGGTGGGTAAGTCCAGTCCAAGTTGTACCTAAGAAGACAGGTATTACCGTTACAAAGAATGACCAAGGTGAATTAGTCCCCACCCGTGTGCAAAACGGGTGGAGAGTGTGTATAGACTATTGCACACGGGTGGAGAGTGTGTATAGACTATTGCACACGGGTGGAGAGTGTGTATAGACTATAGAAGACCCAATTCCTCAACCTAGAAAGACCATTTCCCACTTCCCTTCATTGATCAAATGTTGGAAAGATTAGCGGAAAAAATACACTATTGTTGCTTGGATGGGTATCCGGTTTCCATCAAATACCTGTTGCACCCGAGGATCAAGAGAAAACCACTTTGACATGTCCCTTCGGAACATTTGCATATAGGCGGATGCCTTTTGGACTTTGCAATGCTCCCGCCACTTTTCAAAGGTGCATGATAAGTATTTTTTCGGAGTATGTTGAGGAGCTCATTAAAGTTTTTATGGATGATTTCACAGTTTATGGTAATTCTTTTCATGAATGTTTGGCCAATTTGAAAAAGATTTTGCAAAGATGTATTGAGACCAACCTTGTTTTGAATTATGAAAAATGTCATTTTATGGTTGATAAAGGTCTCATACTTGGTCATGTTGTGTCTTCTAAGGGGTTAGAGGTAGAAAAAGCAAAAATTGATGTCATCAAGTCTTTACGTTATCCCACTTGTGTTCGTGAGGTATGCTGGTTTCTTGGTCATGTAGGATTTTATAGAAGATTCATCAAAGATTTTTCCAAGATATCTCGTCCCATGTCTGAACTCCTACAAAAAGATGCAGAATTCGAGTTTCCAAAGGAGTGCAAGCAAACTTTTGATCAGTTGAAGAAGTTGTTAATATCAGCACCAATACTTTAATCACCGAATTCGAGTTTGCCTTTTGAAATCATGTGTGATGCTAGAAATCATGCAGTTGGTGTAGTTTTCGGGCAAACAAAAGACCGAGTTTATCATGTCATTTATTATGCTTCAAATTTTGCACAAGCCAATAACTCAACAATTGAGAAAGAATTGCTATCTATTGTCTTTGCTTTAGAGAAATTTCGTCAATATTTGTTAGGTTCTAAAGTGATTATTTATTCTAATCATGCAACTATTAGATATCTACTTGCAAAGAGGATTCAAAGCATAGACTCATTCGATGGGTATTACTCTTACAAGAGTTTGATATTGAAATCAAGGACAAGAGCGGAAAGTCAAACCTTGTAGTTGATCATCTTAGCTGGATTGTTTCTACCGATGAATCGACTCCCATTCATGATGCATTTCCCGATGAGAAATTATTTTCAGCAAAAGTTGCCCCATGGTATGCCAATATTGTGTACTACATCGTCACAAATCAATTTCCACCAGATTTGACTCGATGACAAAAAGATAAGATCAAGAAAGAAGCCAAGAGGTACGTTTGGGATGAGCCATATTTGTGGAAATAGTGTGCTGACCAAATGATTAGATGATGTATGGATCAACATGAGGTACCTTCTATCTTAACATTTTGTCACTCTTATGCTTTTGGAGGGCATTTTGGTCCTCAAGGACTGCAAGAAAAATATTAGAGAGTGGATTTTACTGGCCAAGTATTTTTCGTGACTCTTATGTGTTTTGTGCAAGTTGTGATGAATGTCAAAAGATGGGCTCTTTAAGATCAAAGAATCAGATGCCTCTTAATCCCATTTTAGTTTGTGAAATTTTCGATGTTTGGGGCATTGATTTCGTGGGACATTTTCCATCATTTTCGGGTTTTATTTATATTCTTTTAGCTGTGGATTATGTTTCCAAGTGGGTGGAAGAAAAGGCTACCCGTACTAACGATTCAAAAGTTGTGATATATTTCTTGAAGGCTAACATCTTTTCCAGATTTGGTGCTCCAAAGGCCTTGATCAGTGATCGTGGTACACATTTTTTCAATCATATGCTCGGGATTGTTTTGAAGAAATATGGCGTTTCTCGTAAAGTCTCCACAGCATACCACCCACAAACAAATGGACAAGCCGAAGTGAGCAATGGACAAATCAAGGGTATTTTGGAGAAAACCATGAATACAACAAGGAAAAATTGGAGTACACGACTTGATGATGCTTTGTGGGCGTACCGCACTACATACAAAACTCCAATTGGAGTGTCTCCATACCGCATTGTTTTTGGAAAACCATGTCGATTACCCATTGAGTTGGATCATAGAGCCTATTGGGCGATCAAGCAGTTCAACATGGATTTAAGTGAATCGGGAAAGAAGAGGAAATTGGACATACAAGAACTTTAGGAAATCCATAATGAAGCCTAAGAGAATGAGGTTCTTTACAAAGAAAGGACCAAAGCATACCATGACAAGATTATTACACGTAAGGTATTTCAAAAAGTTCAAAAGGTAATACTTTACCATTCTCATTTTAAATTGAAGCCTGGTAAATTAAGGTCCCGTTGGGTGGGACTATTTGTTGTAACTAATGTCTTTTTTATCATGGTGCCATAGAAATCACAAGTGAAAAACCAGGAAGATCTTTAAGGTAAATGGCCAATGTTTGAAGCCTTATTATGAAGGATTTCAAGTCAAAAAAGAAGAAGTGGAGGAAGTAATGGATCCAAAGTACCAAGATTGACAATTAGATGAGGTCCAAGTCGAGCCAACGACATTAAAATGGAGCGGCTAACCGGGAGGCAACCCGGGGGTATTTTTGTCATTCTTATTTCTCCATCATATTTTCTTCGTTTACAAGTTTCCAAGTTGTTTCTCATGTTTAAATAGGTTTAAAAATCATTTTCCGAGCAGTAGTGGATTCGCGGATTGCAATTTCCAAAAGTGAAAAAATCAATTTTATTGGCCTTTACAGAGGTTTACACGGCTGTGTAAACTTTAGCCTAAGGTTTACACGGGTCATGTAAACGCATGTTCCAGCACAGATCAGTCGTACCATTTACATGGCCGTGTAAAATTTGCCTTATAGTTTACACGGTCCGTGTAAACGTAAATTACGAGCTGGACGATTTTAAGCTTGAAACTCGATTTTTTAACTCATTCTTTTCATCTTACCTACGATTCTTCTCCTCCCTACTGCCCCCTTCGAAAAAACCCTAAAAAATATTCCATCTTCTTCAATTTTGAATAAAAAATAAGCTCCAAGGTATGAAATTCTTCTCATTTCTTCATCTTCTTTGTCTTGCATCTCAATTTCACCCTTTCAAGGCCGATTTACGGGATTTTGAGCAAACACTAGAATTTTTGAATCTCTAAATCTCGACCTAATGTTTACAATTTCTTATAGGATAAGCTTGGGGAAAGCATGGGGAAACATTGGACATCACCCTACCACCATTTTCAAGCACAAATTGGTATAATTGTTCCAAACTCTTTACTTGTGCATATAGTTAGATTTTGGGGTGATTTTTGTGATATTGCTAGTTCTTGTGCATACTTTAGAGTTCAAAAATTACCCAACATTTGTGTGCAAAACTTTGTTGAATTCATTTGGGCAATGGCTTCCCATGGAAAAACGGCTAGCATTGGGACTTCACATATGGGTGGTCAAGAGACCTATGATGAACAAGACCAACATTACATGGAAAACCCCTATGAATTTGTTCTTATTTTTGAGTCCAATAAACAAGAGATGTTGTATGAAAACCTTATTCACAGGGTAAAGGGGCACAAAAATTTGTGGACATCCAAGCCATCAAGGACCTTCATATCTTAAAGGTGTCCACAAGCTCTTTAAGAACATTGGTTGGGAAGGGTTATTGAATCTCCATGCTGTGAGCTATCAAACACCCATGTTGGAATTCTTGTCATCCATCACTTTCGATTACCAAACACACATCCTCACCTTCCGTTTGCTCAATCCATCCCATAGAATTCATGTTGATACTCTCTGTGATATTACTGGTGCTCCAAAAGCAAAAAGGGATGTATATACAGCAAGGGGAAGAAGAAATGTTGTATTTGAGCAAAACTGCAGGGTTTTGGAGAAGCATCTCTTGTGAATACGAGTTTCAATCAGGTACAACAAAGGCTTCCAGTATCATTCATCCGGTTCTTAAAGTCATCCACCAGATTATTACTTCTTTCCTGTTTCCTCAAGAAGAGATTAGCAAGGCCAACAAGAAAGAGTTGGAAGTCTTATGGTGCATTATTAACAAGCCCAATGAAGTTCCTCACTTTGGGTGTTGGGTAACTCAGAAAATGCTCAGAAACTCCTTGAGCAATGGTGGTCAGCTTCATTGTGGAGGCATGGTTTCTATTATAGCTGAACATCTTGGCCTCCATTTACCCAACAATCCAACCAATATAAATCCGGGCCGTACTCGTTTGTTACTTGATGTTATGGAAACCATGCATCTCTTTCACCGTAATCCCAATGGGGATGTTCGTTGGACCGTCGATGGAAAAGAATATCTACGCATTGACAGCCGAAATAAGAAAATATTAGCCTTGACCAATGACATCCCATCTACCCATTGCCACCTCCAGTCCAACTTGGGTATTACTGCATGTGACATCCCCATTTTCACGGCCAGAAAAGACTGATTTTTTTTTTATATTAGAGTACCTTTTTTAATAAAAATGTGCGGAATTTGTTCCTAGTGAAACATGATAGATACGTTATCAAGGCATTTCTAAAGAAAAGTATTTTTATTCATTTTAAAACATTTGGAATGTCATCATCAATACAAAAACATAAGCATAAACAAAATTTACAATCATTATCACTAGTGATTTATATCTCCATAATCTCTCAGTGTAATGTGACTTCATATCAACACCCGTGATACAAATAAACTGAGTGGGTCAGGTTGGGAAACCTGGTGAGTACATTGGGTTTTCAACACACAATTACCCATCCTCATTATCTTCTTTACTCTTAAGGATCTACCCTAAAAATCAGCTATTTCTCATTCATTCATTCCTAAGGATTATCCTAAGGAATAGGTGTGAAGTCCATCGTTGTCAATGACACAGCTGTCAAGCACAGCTACTAGTTCTATTACATAGGCGTAGCTGCCAGAATTGTGACATTCTATGTGAGGCGCAACTGCCAGTATTGTCGTTCGAGCACAGCCGCCAGGGTTTTCCCGTTTATTGACAATATCATTTTCGAGAGTCCACTTGCAATACATGTCAATGGGTTTTTAGAGTACACCTGTGAACACACCGTTCACAAAACCTATAGGTTGTGAGCCTGCTAGTGTTCCACTGGACTGTCTAGAATAGTTCGTGGTTGTCATCCATACTCTGCTAGATGACGGGGCCAACATTTGGGAACAAAGCTTCTCATATAGTCCACCTCTCACCATTACCTCATGGTCTATATCGCCTCTCAACTCATCATCCAACTCATATTTCATCTACCCATGTTTTACCCAACATTTATGTAAATATAAATAGATATACAATTTAAATCATATAAAACTTGTATAAAATCATTCATCCAACATAGATAGCAAGTATACAGATAATATGCACACATAACACGTAATTTATATAAAATACTTCATATCTATGTGTAAGATAAAAGGGACCATGCAGTCACATGAAAAGGTGGTGAGTCGGCACTCGGACAACACTTCGTTACTTTTAAAACAATTATCTCTTGACGAAACCTAGTATCATTACCACTAGAGTTTAGTCTAACGTTTGACGAGACTAATTAACAGTCTAGCTATTATTACTATTATATAAGCGTTAAACAATACTTATATAACCCATAATAATAGCCCAAATACTCCTTATAAGATCCTAATAACATTAACATATTGAAACATAAGCTACACTAAAGATAGGGTAGACAGAGCTCACTTACAGCGGGTTTTCTCGAAAGTCGGGCTTCGCTAGAGCTAAGGGTGTTACCGGGGCGGTTCAGTTCGGATAGTAATAAAAATTTGAACCATCACCACGGGGCGGGTACCTCATGTGCACTAACCGAAACCGAACCGAACCGAACCGAACCGTATAAAGGCGGATAACCGCGGTTCGGTTCACGGGTACCCGCTAAATATAAAAAATAAAATACAAGAAAACATAATGTAGAAGTATAAAACAGGAATTGTCAATCATGATTTTTGTGTGGGATATGGCTAACACTTCAATGGAAATGAATAAATTATATATATATATATATATATATATATATATATATATATATATATATATATATATATATATATATAAAGCGGTTTGGTTTGGTTATCCGCGGATACCTAAGTATCCAAACCAAAACTGACCCGTTGATATCCGGTTTCTTCAGTTTTGTTTTTTTTTTCAGTTTCGTTTTTCTTCGGTTTCGGATCGGCCGGTTTGGCTCGGTTTTTCGGTTTTGCGGTTTTTTTGCACACCCCTAGCTGGAGCAGCATTCCCGAGTCGAAAGGCTCTTTTCTCAGGGCTTTGGGAGCCTTGGGGCTTCCTTCGGGTGCTAGGGGGTTTACCTAGGCTTAGGGGGGGATTGGGAGCTAGAGAGTTTAGAGGGAGAAAGAAGAGGTTGGAATGGTGTGAAGAATGAGGGAACTCGACACCTCTATTTATAGGTTGGAAAATAGCTCTACTCGTCGAGTAGGTCCTCCTACTTGTCGAGTCCATGCCACATGTCACCTTTCTGGTGGCTTGCCTTGGGGAGATAGCCTTCGTCCACATTCAGCTACGTCACCCGATTTCACACAGCACCCTGCCGACTTCTAAACCCCGTAACATTCACGTATGAGCTTCACTTTCGACGTTTTTTATATCCACGCGTAGGTAAAATCAAGATCTACAACTTTCATTTAGACTCCTTTGACTAATTCTCAACCGATCTTAAATTTAACAATACGAGAAGATTATACTGTTAAATGTCTGCGTAAAATTCGTAACTTCTACATACGGACTCTGTTTTTGTCCGTCTTTTTACCATTGAGTTCCTATTAATGAGATCTTCAATTCTCATTTAGGATGCGTAGGCCAAAAACCGCTCGAACTAAAATTCGAGTTTCGGGCAATGCACTACTAAGCCAAATCTTAGAAAATTCATAACTTCCTCATACGAAGTCAGATTTGGGTGTTCATTTTTTGTATGTTCTCGGTTTAACATATACTACAACTTTTGTTTAGATCACTAAGGCTAAAAAGTACTTTATCAAAAATTCACTATTTACGTCTCCCGATGCCATGCTAGTTTTGCCGTAAAACTTCGACGAGCCATAACTTCTTCGTTGTAACTTGGATTTTGGCATTCTTTATATGTATGGAACCCTTGAGACATATTCTACAACTTGATTAAGATTAATCCTTCTAAATAATATTCCATTAAAAACTCATTTTTGACGTTCATTGTCACTAAATTGACTAGCCCGGATTTGCGGGAGTTACATAACAACCCGTAGACCTCCAACCACCACTCCTACCCCTCTTGCTCAAACTACAACTGTAGGTGCTTCCAGCTCGTCTTCCCCCATTCCTTTCCCTGAACACAACCTTCACATGGGAGAGTTTGCACGCTTAGACCATCATTATTCGAGCCTCCGGCAAGAAGTAGGAGAGATTTACACGGGTGTTGCTGAAATCACTTCCGAATTTCAGGACTACCGTAACCTTCAAGAAGAGCGTTAGGCCCAGCAAGAGCTACAATGGGCTGAACAAGATCAGCGATGGGTTGCTCAAGAGCAACACAATCACAATATCCATTTTTTGATCAATGACCTTCACCGAGTACTTGTCCTTCCCACGCAGAAGCAACCATCTGATGGGTTTATACAAACAGTCCTATGTGTGCATGCAACCCTAGTTTGGATATATGTTTTCACTATTAGATACACAACATTATGAACACATGAATAAAACCCTAATGTAGCTTACTATTTTCGAAATTCATATATAAGGTTAGATCACATACCTCATGTTGTTATATTGCAATAACAACTTAAATCTTCAAACCCTAAGTCTTTAAAGAAAGCACCACAAGTGTAGTGCCTCTAATGCTCACAAACACCACAAGCAATTGGAGAGGCTATAGAGAGAGAAGGGGAGAGGTAGAAATCGGCCTTGGGATCTTTTAGAATCAAGTAGACGAATTCATGAGGCCTAGGGGTCTTTATATTGGGTTGAGATTGGGGTTTCAGTCCTTATCGTTATCTAGTTTCTTGCTCACCAAGCAATCATAAGATAAGCCTTGAAAAACCCTTATCCTTTATCCCTTGGACGATTTCAAGGATGCCTTATCCCTTGAATTCGTCCAACCCATAACAAGGATAACCATTGCCCTATTTTGCAACTATCACATAATTACAATTCAGCCCCTCTAGTTTAATTAATTACACTTGTTTACAAAATTAATTCCTAATTAATTATTGACCAATATTAATTAAACAAATTTTATTTCTCCTTTAATATATTATTCTTATAACATATTAACAAATCATAATAACCTCTTTCTCTATTTAATTCTCCAGTCAAGTTGCTTTAGTGAAGGCAACCCAAAAAGGACCATGCACAACCGGGTCAAGTACTTACCAAATATGGTTACGGGCTTAGACACTAATCCAACAGTCTCCCACTTGGATAAGTCTAGTAACCACAAATGCAATGTACAACTCGATTAGCAATCGTAGCTCTCAAAGACGTTGTCGAACTTTGATCTTATCAGTAACCTGTCCTTTAGATAAGGGATCGTATAGTCCTCTGTTTTGATATCGTGCAGACAATCTCAAGAAACATTGTCATACTTATTGTCTAGCAATTAATTTCTCGATCTCAGATTTATTTGATATAGAACTTAATTGAACACATCAATTCAGTCTTGACCGGGCCCGACACATAAGTCAAATCAAATCATCGAGCGGCCATGATATCGCTTTTACCCTCTTAGGATAAAAGTAACAGATAAACTTCGACTTATATGCATTTACTATTCACTAATCAACTATACACAACAATGCGTTTTATGACAACAATTTACTGATGCGGTTTCGCATTATCAATGCACAACCAATTAGTAAACAATAAACCATATATCTTGGTTTTAAGACCATATGATATTATCGTCTTGCGATCACATGCAGTACATTCCATAAAGTGATTCCAGAAAGCGTGAGTTTATTCCAATGCTCAAAACTTGTTCATAAGCACTCATGAACGTTGTAACAAACCTTTGCTATGTCTAATACCATTTAGACAATCTACACACCAATTCATGACAGTCTTCATTCATATCTACTTCCAACATATGAACGACTGTGGACCATTTGAATAATTCGATTATTCTTAATAAACTTGATTATTCTGGAAGTCAAAACATGCAAAGTGAAACAATAGTTAAACAATAAACAAAAGACAATAACTTTACTCATAAATAATACTCCTTTATTTAATCATCAAATGTCAATTACATTTATCTATTAGATGTTTCTAAAACTATCTAATCTAAACTAATATCATCCTTCAGCCCAATGCTCTAGCATGCTGCAAGTGCTTAACCCTGCTCAGTCCCTTCGTAGGCGGATCTACTAGGTTATCTTTTGATGATATCCTTTTAACCAAGAGGTGTCCTTCTTCTACTCGATTACTAATAAAGTGATACTTTCTGTCGATATGATGAGATCTACCATGATCCCTCGGTTCCTTGGTCAAGGCAACCGCTCCTTCATTATCATAGAAAATTTCCATAGGCTCCTTTATGGCAGGTACAACTCCAAGGTCACCAATGAAGTTCTTCAACCATATCGCCTCCTTTGATGCTTCGCTCGCTGCAATGTACTCTGATTCGCACGTTGAATCAGCTACAGTTTCCTGCTTGGAACTTTTCCAAGTCACTGCTCCTCCATTTAGGGTAAAGACCCAGCCCGACTGTGAACGGTAGTTGTCGCCGTCGGTCTGGAAGCTGGCATCACTATACCCTCGCACCTTTAAGTCATCACTCCTTCTGAGGACTAGAAACCATTTATTGGTCCTCCGAAGGTACTTAAGGATATTCTTGACTGCAATCCAATGAGCTCTGCCAGGGTTCCCTTGATATCTACTGAACATGCTCAAAGAAAAGGCCACATCAGTGCGAGTACAAGTCATATCATACATGATCGAGCCAACTGCGGAAGCGTATGGTACTCGGATCATCTCAGCTATCTCGGCTTCGGTACTCGGACTTTGAGTCTTACTCAACTTGGCATTACTTTGTATCGGTAGTTCTCCCTTCTTCGAGTTTTCCATACTAAAATGTTTTAGTACTTTATCCAAGTAAGTATTATGACTAAGTCCAATTAGTCTCTTACTTCGTTCTCTCGTTATCCTTATTCCCAAAATATAGGAAGCCTCTCCGAGGTCCTTCATAGCGAAGCACTTCCCCAGCCAGGACTTAACCTCCTACAGAGTTGGGATATCGTTTCCTATGAGCAGTATGTCATCGACATACAAAACGAGGAAGCTAACTATACTCCCACTAGCTTTGACATATACACATGATTCATCTTCGCTTCGTAAAAATCCAAACTCTTTGACTTTCTCATCAAAGCAAAGATTCCATCTGCGAGATGCTTGCTTAAGTCCATAAATGGACTTCTCAAGCTTGCACACTCTATTGGGATGCTTCAGATCGACAAAACCCTCTGACTGAGCCATGTAAACATTCTCAGCCAACTTCCAATTAAGGAAAGCGGTCTTGACATCCATTTGCCATATCTCATAATCATGAAATGTAGCAACAACTAGCATCACCCTGATAGACTTTATTTTCGCAACTGGTGAGAAGGTCTCATCATAGTCACCTCCGGGAGTTTGAGTAAAGCCCTTCGCCACCAATCGCGCCTTATACATGTGTACATTCCCATCCACGTCGGTCTTCTTCTTGAAGATCCATTTGCACCCAACCGTCTTACATACGGGCACATTGTCAACCAAATTCCAAACTTGGTTGTCATACATGGACTGAATCTCGCTGTCCATCGCCTCTTTCCATTTTATAGACTCTGGGCCTGCCATGGCTTCCTTCTAGCTATTAGGTTCATCTAGATTTATTAGTGCACCATCACTAATATACGTGTCCCCTTCGGTAGTAATATGAAAACCATAAAACTGGGGTTGAACTCTAACTCTTTCGGAACGTCTAAGAGGTAAGGACTCATCAATTAGTTCAACTAGAGTTTCCTCCTCCGGTTGAGCGCCAGCGGTAGAGGTTCCTACATCACTCAACTCTTGAATCTCTTCAAGATCGATCTGCCTCCCACTGTCTCCTTGGTTTATTAGTTCTCGCTCTCGGAAAACCCCTCTCCTCACGACGAAGACAACATTGTCGCTGGATCTATAGAAGAGATATCCAAAGGATCTCTATGGGTAGCCGATGAAAATACATTGCTTACTACGAGGTTCGAGCTTTTCGTGAGTCTCTCTTCTTACGAAAACCTCACAGCCCTAAACCTTGATATGTGCCAACAAGGGAGCTTTCCCTGTCCACATCTCGTGAAGTGTTTTGGCAACCTTCTTTGTAGGAACTTGGTTAAGGATATGGGCGGCAGTCTCTAAGGCATACCCCCAGAATGAGATAGGTAGTGAAGCATGACTCATCATAGAACGAACCATGTCCAAAAAGTTTCGATTACGCCTTTCTGCCATACCATTCAACTGTGGTGTCCTAGGTGGCGTCAATTGCGAAACTATTCTGCATTCCTTGAGATAGTCATGGAATTCAAGACTTAGGTACTCTCCTCCTCGATCAGATCGAAGCATCTTGATTTTCCTGCCCAATTGATTCTCCACTTCATGTTTGAACTCTTTGAACTTTTCAAACGTTTCTAACTTGTGCTTGATTAAGTAAATATACCCATATCTACTATAATCATCAGTGAAAGTCACATAGAAGTGGTTTCCATCCTTTGTGGTGGATCTAAAGGGCCCACATACATCGGTATGTATGAGATCCAATAAACCCTTACCCCTCTCACAAGTGACAGTGAAGGGTGACTTAATCATCTTTCCAAGTAAACAAGATTCGCACGTGTCATCTTCCCTAAGGTCGAATGACTCCAACACTCCATCCTTTTGGAGTTGGGCTATGCGCTTCTTGTTGACATGTCCAAGACGATAATGCCACAAACATGCTTTATCCATACTATTGGAAGAATCCATACACAACACATCATTTCCTAGGTTATCTACAACCATAACAGTTTCATAAATTCCATTACAAGGCATTGCTTCAAAGTATAAAACACCATTTAGATAAGCATAAATAGAACTATTCTCATTATTAAACGAATATCTAAATCCTTGTCTAAACAAACCATGAAATGAAATGATGTTTCTTTCCATATCTGGCGAATAGCAACAATTATTTAAATCTAAACCTAATCCATTACTAAGCACTAAAGAATACACTCCAATCTTGGTGACAGGCGACGATCTTCTGTTTCCCATGATTAGATTTATTCTTCCATGCTCCACATCCTTATTTCTTCTTAGTTCCTGCAAATCAGAACAAATGTGATAACCACATCCTGTATCAAGAACCCAAGAAATAGCATGAGATGAATCATTTGATTTAATTGTGTAAATACCTGCGAAAGACGGCTTGATCTTCCCATCCTTGATGGCTTGCAGATATTCCGGGCAGCTTCTCTTTCAATGCCCTATTTTGTGGCAATAGTGGCACTCTGCCTCCTTTGGGTTAGAGTTAGGCTTAGCAGGGCCATCTTTGGTCCCACAAGAAGAAGAACCATCTTGGGACTTTCCCTTGTGGTGGCTCTTTGACGGAGCCTTCCTCTTCTTGCCCTTTCTTTGCCCAATTGCCAAAACAGGAGCAGCGGGTGGAGCGGGAGTTGGTGCAACAGACTTTTCCTTTGGGTTGCTCTCAGCAGTCCTTAGGAGCCCTTGGAGTTTGCTTAGGGTGACCTCTTCCTTGTTCACATGGTAGGTCATCCTAAATTGGTTGTAGCATGAGGGCAAGGAGTGAAGAACAATGTTGATGGCCAAATCCTCCCCAAAGTTAACATTTAACTTGCGAAGATGATCAACATATCTTTGAATCTTTTGCAAGTGCACGGTAAGCGATTCTCCACTTCCCATCTTGGCGATGATCATGTCCGTGATGATCTCATAGCGCTCTTTCCTCGCGCTTTGGTGGTACCTCTCAATTAAGTCTCGATGCATTTCATACGGATACATGTCCTCATAGGACTTTTGGAATTCTTGGTTCATAGTGGCTATCATGATGCAATCGACTTTTGTTGCATCACGTTCGTGGGTCTCAAAGACAGCCATCTCTTCGGGAGTAGTGATTTCTGGATTGATCTTCTCGAGCTTCTCGTCGATGACATACTCTTTGTCCTCGTAGAGCGCAATCTTGCGAATGTATCTTATCCATTCGCTAAAGTTCGTTCCATCAAAAGTCACCTTTTGACAAAGACTCATTAGCGTGAATGAGTTAGCAGCAACGTTGTTTGCGTTAGCCATCTACAAATAGAAAGGACAAAGTTTGATTAGAATTGAATTCCTAATTAAACACCCAAAATGAAAAATTAGGGCTAGGACCCAACAACATCATTTACATATTAGAAAAGGGATGCCGTAATCCAACACGCAAATAATTTGGAGGTAAGTGAATGACGATTCACTAATTCTTCACCATGAAAAACATAAGCTTAAGTTTTAAATGTATTGAGAATTCCTAGATTTTCTTGGAGATTCATTGAACTTTTCAATGGCATGTTTAAATCTCGATATGCCCCTCTTGTTTGTGACTGGGATGCTGAGGATCACAAAGTGGGTGTGAATAACCATGCAAATCTACGTGGTGCCTTCATTGTTACAATCATCTATTCGATGTGCCAGTAAACCACACACGCTCCATCGAACTATGATAAACAATGAATCACCCTTTGCCCCCTTTGATTAGAATCAATTAGTGTGCCGGTAAACTACACACGCTCCACTAACTTCTTAGCAAGGGTGCAAAGTGTAATTTCATGGGATTGCATCAATTTCACTTTTTCCTAAAGTAACTAGGATTGGGAATTTTGTAAAAACGTTTAGTTACTTTATATAGATTCATTATACTTATTAATGAAGAGAGGATTGCCTTATCCTACCCGTCCGGCTAACGATCATCCACCAGTCAAGCAAGCGGTGGGTGTGACTGTGCACCCATTAAGCGCCATTTTATAGGCAGCAACCTTATACCCACCTTATAGACCGGCTTCGTGAATGAGGCCTACTAACGGTAAGACTAGCAATTTAATTATACATATATATTCATTAAGATTGTAATAATATAATAGTATAGGGTGTATTTTAAACATTTCAAAATACTAGGCTTTTAATTTAAAATTTTCGAATTCAATACCATTTAAATCAAAATTTTAAATATTAAAACAATTGATTTAATAATTATCTTAAATTAAACTATTAATTTAAATTATGAAATCATAAGGGATTATCTAAATCATAAGGATAATTACCATTTAAACATTTAACTTATCCTAATCCCTTAAATCCCTCTAAATTTCGAAAATAAGGGGATGGGATAATTCAAAATCTTTAATTACCATATTTAACTATTAAAGGATAATTACAAGATATGGGATTATCCAAATCCCTAAAATTTAGGATCTTATCTTGGGGAAGGAGGCTAATCTCTAAATCTTAGGGTTTGCAAACCCTAGATTTCGAAATCTTGGATTAATGGAAAGGATTCAAAAAACCTTTTCATAATTTTCGCAAATTAGGGTTAGGAAACCCTAATCTCGAAATTTCATGCCTCCTAGGGTTTATTGGCTATAAACCCTAATTTATCAAGTTCATACAATTGTATAATACTAATTGAAAAGAAGTTAACCAAAGTCTCTGATACCACTGATGAGTTTTATACAAACAATCCTATGTGTGAATGCAACCTTAGTTTGGATCTATGTTTTCACTATTAGATACACAACATTATGAACACATGAATAAAACCCTAATGTAGCTTGCTATTTTCTAAATTCATATATAAGGTTAGATCACATACCTCTTGTTGTTATATTGCAATAACAACTTAAATCTTTAAACCCTAAGTCTTGAAAGCAAGCACCACAAGTGTAGTGCCTCTAATGGCTCACAAACACCACAAGCAATTGGAGAGGCTATAGAGAGAGAAGGGGAGAGGTAGAAATCGGGCTTGGGATCTCTTAGAATCAAGTAGACGAATTCATGAGGCCTAGGGGTCTTTATATAGGGTTGAGATTAGGGTTTCAGTCCTTATCCTTATCTAGTTGCTTGCCCACCAAGCAATCATAAGATAATCCTTGAAAAACCATTATCCTTTATCCCTTGGACGATTTCAAGGATGCCTTATCCCTTGAACTCATCCAACCCATAACAAGGATAACCATTGCCCTATTTTGCAACTATCACATAATTACAATTCAGCCCCTCTAGTTTAATAAATTACACTTGATCACAAAATTAATTCCTAATTAATTATTGACCAATATTAATTAAACAAATATGATTTCTCCTTTAATATATTATTCTTATAACATATTAATAAATCATAATAACCTCTTTCTTTATTTAATTCTCCATTCAAGTTGCTTTGGTGAAGGCAACCCAAAAAGGACCATGTATAACCGGGTCAAGTACTTACCAAATATGGTTACAGGCTTAGACACTAATCTAACACCATCATCTTCCCAACCCCCAATGGCCCCCATATTATCCCACTGATTATCCTTCATAGTTCCCACCATAACCACCACCGCCTGGCCCTCAATAGGCCGGCTAGGCCTCTCTCCAAGCATCAAGGACGATGTTATATTTTAAGCTTGGGGAGGGGCATCTATCCATGCATAATCCCGTTGCATGTAGGTTGCATGTAATTTTGCACTAATTTCCATTTTCTTTATCATTTTTCTGCATAGAAAATTTTTCAAAAAAAAAAAACCAAAAAGATTTTCTTTCTAACTTTTATTATTTTTTGCATTTTGCATTACATTCATTTGTTAAAATAAAAAAATAAATAATAAATAATAAAAAAATTTTAATCCAATTCCAAGCAACCGAATCTTTTCAAAACACTTGAACTGGTAAGTGAGTCATGTGCCTTGAGATTGGCTTGCTCTTTTTATTGAAAAATCTTAAAGCAAGTCAATCACACATGAACGCACCTCCCAAAGCTACTTGTGCAAAACAGAAAGTGAGAAGATTGTCAACATTGGAGCATAACAACAAGTATGTGTCAATTCTTTGGGAGGTATGACTGGTATTATGAGTAGTAAATGCTCAATTGAACTTAAAATGCAAAATTTAAAATTTCATAAAAAGAATACAAAATTTCAGTGTCTCGAGCCTTCCAGCGCTCTAAAAAGTCCTTTCTATTCATTTCCTTTTATATACCTTGCTTGGGGACACAGTTTCCGATTATACTTACGGGTCTTTGCATGTTAATTTTAGTCCCCCGAAAAATGTCTAGAAGCCCCTCATGGTAATAGACCGTGAGATATCCCACAATAGAAAAGTGAATGATGAAAATATAAACAAATAGGCCTAGCAAGTAAATTAATAAGAGTGTTATGTGTTATCTTAGTTATATAAAAAAAAATATTATATATATATATATCCACACACACACACACACACATATATATATATATATATATATATATATATATATATATTATTAAGTTAATATGTGACCTTTGGAACTCGAATAAGTAAACTCCAAGGGGTGTTCTACACCTAATCGCCTAAAGCAAAATTGTTTGGGACTGATTGGGTTGAAAGTTCTCTACATGGGTTCCATAGAAAGTCATGAACTTAATAATAGCAAATAAAGCTAATATGTGACCTTTGAGGTTCGGGCAAGTAAACCCGAAGGATCTTTTTTAAATCTAACACACTGAGGTCATTTGATTTAGATGTGTTTGTTGTAATCCCGTTACATGGATTTCAAAAAAAGCCATGAGCTTTGTTTGTAGAAAAAAATGTAATTCGGAAGTTTGTACATATTTGTTTATAGTTAATTGAATAATATGTTTAGGAAAAATGTTTGGCTGCCAAAAGATTCCTTTGGACTTGGATTTGAACTTATGACATTGGGACTGAAAATTAATTACTTTGACTGGAGTAAGTGGTTTGAAGTTTGTATCAATCTGGGTAAATTTTAGGGAATTTTTAGAAAAGATTTTTCAGAAAAAGATTGTTGTTGACCAACAAATAGCTGGAATCGGTCATTGATGTATTTTGTGAAACAAAGATGATTGAGCAAGTTTTGTCACATACAATTTCATGAGAGTAAGACCATAGTTTGTTCCATGAATTGGCTTGATGATATAAAAAGGGAATAAATGTTGTGATCTTTGATTATGTTGAGTTGTATTAGGGAGTAGCTAAAGTCTTATTTCTATTGTTATATAATTTGAGACTAAAGCCAAGTTGACTCAAGGCACGACATGTACATTCTCAACTTTGGTACGAAAACAGGGTTAATTGGGTTGGATCTTTATCATGTTTGTTTTAGTTTCATGCACTAAATTTCAAAAAGTTTTAGCTTTGATTTTCTTTTCTTCTATTTTATTTTTATATTATTTTATTTTCTCCAGTTAAAATTTTTCTTGTTCTTTCTTGAGGGCAAGAAAGGCTCAAGCTTGGGGAGATTTGTTAGGTGCATTTCATGCATTCATTTTGTAGTTTTAATCCATAAAAGTGCATTCCATTTAGGTTTAAAACTCATGCATTTTTACATATTTTTCTAGATTTTTCATGATCGAATTCCATTCACACACTTTTGTGATATTTCAGGGACTTTTGAAGGTATGATCTTAGTTGAAGTGATGAATAAAAGATGTGGATGAAGTTTCGGTACTATTGGAGCATTGAGGAAGAAGTTAAGAAGAAAATGAAGATTTTGACTTTACAGAGGTTTACACGGCCGTGTAAATGAAAGCCTTGAGTTGACACTGGCTGTGTAAACGCATATTTAACAGTAGTGTACTTCGAAGGCCTGGCAGATTTGAGCATTTTACTTCTAGAGTTTACACGGCCGTGTAAATGGTCAATGTTAATTTACACGGGGCATGTAAACGTGTTGTCAGTTCTCAAACAGTTTCATCCTTTGTAAAGAGATATAGCCAGTTCCAGAGGAAGTTAAGTCGTATTTTGGGAGAAGAGAAAGGATTTTAGGAGATTTTGGAAGTTGATTAACATCAGGAAACACTTTAATTTGCATTTTGTATGTCAAATTGAGGATTGAACTAGTTGATTTTGTAGTTTAATTTAGACATGTGTAGCTGATTTCTTTATCATTTCTAATTCTGAATTCTTAAGTATTTGTTGTTAGGTTGTAATTGACACTTGACTTATGTTTAATATCTAGTAATATTTGATTTGATCTTAATTATGTGTTTGATTGGTTCTCTTTATTCACTTGATCAATGAATTAGGGTTCTTATCAATCTAGTTAATAAAATTATAAAATTCGTATATATTTTATGATTTGATGTTAGTAACATGCACCTGATTGGTTGTATTTATATCAAAATACGTGTAATCAAAGATTAAATGTTCATACTCCTAAGCTTAAGAGGAATGTTGAACATTGTTGGTAATTGTTGCAAGAACTCAATGTCATTTAATGATTTGAAGCAAGAACTTATTTGAATTGAATTAATTAAATGAAGTTTTGTTTGAAGAACATGTTTTGAATAAAACATTTTTTTCAACTTAGATATTAGAGTTTATTAATATCTAAATTACCAACCTAGATTAAACATGAGTCATAACCATATTACATCTTTCAACATTATATATATATATATATATATATATATATATATATATATATATATATATATATATATATATATATATATATATATATAAATCAGAATCAGAAATGTATTTCTTTTATTGAATTTTTTTTCAATCTTATTTCTTTATGAATTTCAATTTTAGTTCAAACATAATCCCCCATTTTAATATTTTTTGTATAATGTGTGAGAATATGGCTAAATAAGGAGTCTCGTATTCCTGTGGACTGACCCTGCTTACTCTATACTATCTTAAGTGTATGAAGTAGCAGTGATTTGAGTTTTATTGTTATTATTTTATCTCATTATTTGTCTGTTTGACAGCCAAACATTTATACTTTACTTTTGATAGTTTTTAGAGTTCTCGGTCTAGGACCGAAAACACCATGATTTCGGTGGCTTTTGGTCCGAAACCACCATGTGATTTCGGTAGGCTTAATGATGCTTTCAGTTGGGTTTTGGGCTGGGCCTTTGCAATTATATATATATATATATATATATATATATATATATATATATATATATATATATATATATATATATATATATATATATATATATAGTATTATTTGAGCCGTGTAAAGGGTTGATCATTCTAAGAAGCTGATATCGAGTTTAGAGAGATAGAGAGATAGAGAGATCCGAGAAACATAAAGATCTTATGTACTAGACTATTGATCAATATAGTGTACATTTAAGATTCGATAATTATGTTCTTAATTCATTATAACTATTTTGCATTAATCATTAGAATGAGATTCCGCATCAAGTCTAATGACTTTGATTGACACATTAGATCGAGTTTTACACTTCAATGCTACATCTGGAATATAAATGCTCAGCCCTTAGTGCAAGTCTGCCACGCTCCCCTAGCCATCAACTCGCATCTATAATGCTTAGATGCCCTCAGTATGAGTGTGACATGCTTTCTTTGGCTCTTAGCTCATATCTAACATACTCCAGGGTTTGTTGGTTACCGTACGGAGCAGTACAACCTCAACCCTACCCACACAACATGTCGACATTTAACAGCTAAATACACATACAGATAATCAAACAATATCACAAGTAGTCCTACAGATCTTCTAGACTAGCATATCAAACTAGCATCCATAACTAACTCATACTCAGCATATCAACAACTATCAGGATACCAATCCAATGGGCCGGCATTGGTGTCTTCGACCCCTAAGTATGGTGAGGAAAACTCACCTCACAATATCGAATTGAACTGAAAAGATCAAGCTCTCGAATCATGACTCGAAACTCAAACACCTACAACCACCATAGGACTAATTACAACAAGACCCAAATTACCAAAATACCCTCAGAAATCAAACTTGGTCAACCCCGGTCAAAGTCAAAGTCAACAGCTAAAGTCAAAAGTCCATGTTGACCGAACTCGTCGAGTGCAGCTAGTAACTTGTCGAGTTCATTCCAACCTCAGAAAATCAGGAAAAACCCTAACTAACTCGTCGAGTTTATTCAGAATCCAGAAAGCGGGAAAACCCCTAGGGTTTAGATACCACGTAAAGTTGCTAACATTATGTCCATGCATGGCATCAAATGGGTTAAAACACTCATATGAAGCTTAATATGGGGTTTAGGGAATAGAGGATGGCCAAATATTGATAACGGTTGAATCTTTAGGCCCAAGGAGGCCTAGAGGTGTCTAGATCTGAAGTCACCATTGAAGCCACGCTCAACTCCAAAAATGGTTCCAAAGTGGGCTAACAAGTGTACTAAACATCCATAGGAGAAGATCTAAGAAACAAAAGGTCAAGGTAAAGACTTTTTACCTCTAAATGGTTGCTACCACAGTGTAAATGTCGGATCTACAACCTCTTCTTCAGCTATGCACTTATCACTTCAAGCTTCTTCAAGAAATGCACCAACTAACTCTTTATGTTCACAAACACTCAAAATGGGGAAAGGGGCGCGATTAGGGTTTTCTCTGGACTAAGGAGACGGTGAGGGAGGCCACAAATGAGTCATAGTATCCTTAAATAGGGTGTAAAACCCTGAAAATTAGGGTTTCATAAACAGCCGTCAACTCGTCTAGTTGGGGCCTTCCAACTCGTCGAGTAGACCCTGAAAAGTGTGCTGCTAGTAAACTCTAAACGACGAATTGGATCCTTCCAACTTGTCGAGTTTCCTAGAAAACACATATATAAGCTTTTAAATTTCATACCTAGAGATTTAGGATGTTACAACATCTCCCCAAAACCTTCTAGGTAAACCAGAGAAAATGAATAAGGACCTAGAAACATTTAAAAGATGCCTATGTTTTCTTTCAACAATACCATTTTGTTGCGGGGTATGAGCACAAGAAGTCTTAATAATGACAATATTATTTTAAAAAAAAAGTTTCCATTCATGATTAACAAATTAAGTACCTTTATCAGACCAAACAACCTTGATTTTTCACATCAAATCGAGTTTCAACAAATAATAAAAAAACCATGAAAACAAGAAAAAACTTCATCTTTAGACTTCAACAAATAAACCCAAGTAGCCCTAGTGAGTCATCAACAATAGTAAGAAAGAACCTATAACCTCTACAAGCAACAACCCTATAAGGTCCCCACACATCTAAATGAATTAATTCACCAATACAGTTAGTTTTACGTTTCCTTAAAGGAAATGGTTATTTAGTTTGTTTACCTTTATGATAGACTTCACATGACAAAATAGACTTGTTATCAAATTTAAGAGACTCTTTTAACAAATTTAAGGCTTTGTTAGCAGGATGACCCAGTCTATTATGTCAACTAAGTTTAAAAAAACATTAACAACTCTTATTAATTAAGAACTAGTTGGTTTACACAAATTACACAAAAAACCTCGCTACAATTCTCTTAATCACTCAAAATAACACTGATCCTCATTACAACTATCACCTATTTTACTCATTCCTAGTTTAGAACAAAAATTAGTAGAAGAACAAAAACATGAATGATATATCACAAACCCTATTTAGGAGAGACAACCCTAATCAAGATCAGAGAGAACTAGAGAGCTAAACATGTAGTGAAAAGTGAACAAATGACTCGATCTATGTCCAATTACACACAGGTAGAACTATATATACTTCGGGTAGGAAACGGGTCAAATACACACTGGATCCAAACAAGACCTGAATCGAAAAGATCAGTATGTGCTTGTGGCTTTTTATTAAGTGAACCGCAACCCACAATTAACACAAATGACACCTTTAGTCCCTCCTGTAGAATATCTTAACATAACAACTTCCAATAAATTACACAATAATCCTTCAAAACAAAATTATTTACATTGAAATAAATAAAAAATAAAAGGATATTTTTTCAATGATAAGTCTCAACAAAAATGATTAGGTGTCAGTCCATTAAACTCTAATAAGTTCAATGCATTATGGATGCCCTGATTACCTGTAAGATGGCTTGTTGTCAATGTGCTTAGTTATGATTCATATATATATATATATATATATATATATATATATATATATATATATATATAATGCAATATTAGTAATTCAAGGGTCTTTCCTCATTACAATTTTATTAGCTGAGACAACTCATAATAATTACTTTATTTGAGAGATTATGGGCTTAATGGTGAGTCCCTAGTACACCTGCCAAGGCTACAACTTCTTGATGTGACTTGTGAGTATTCACAATGATATTATTGGTTATTTACCCAAGTACTAAAGCATCTCATCCTCACATGAACAAAACTTCTCATGGAAAAGGTATTGGCTTTAGTGGGGAGCCTCATATATTTGAATCAGTTGGATCTAAATCTCCCAGGGACTAATATATTTTCTTTAGAGGTCTCAGATAAGGTTCTTATAAGGCCAGTTAGACAAGAAGAGAGAAAGTCAAATGGTTAATGTTGGGTGAATGAAATCAAACATTTATGTTAGACAAGAAGAGAGAAAGTCAAATGGTCAATGTTGGGTGAATGAAATCGAACAATTAAATAGGTCAATGAAAAAGTTAATCCATTTGGAGTAACTAAGTAGGTTAGGACTTTGGTGGGTGCTTAGAAATCAGTAGCTTGCTATAAAGTTAAGGTGGGAAGATTTAATTGTAATTGGTTTTAATTTCTCTCTTGGTGAGATATACCAGTCTTGAAAGTTAGTAAAATTAATAAAAGTAGATTTGGTCCAATTTGTTCACCGGTCTCTTCACGTTGAAGAAACTGTCGGCCCACCTTTCAAAATCCGCTCCTTTTAAGTTCCCATTACATGTTTTGAGAAGAAAGGGAAAAATTTAATGGAAATAGCAACATAAATACTACTTCTACCAAAATAAAAAATGTACTTTATTTTTTTTGGCCACAATGGCAAGGAACTTGAACACTTTTTCCCATAACAACTATATATGTACTTACAAGTTTTTATAGTTGATAGTAATATGTGATCCATGAATCAGGATACCAACTTACTTATATTTTATTTGACATAAAAGCAACATTCTTAGTATGTCTTACTCATTATAGGAACGTACTAGTATTTATTTATTGATAATAGCAATATTTAATAAATTCAGTGCAATGCCTATATATCTAAAAAATGTACGTGCATTGTTACTATTGGTTCAAAATAGATCATTGCTAGTATTAAAAAATATAAGTAGATTAGACTTAATATAGAGAAAAAAATAAATACAATACACACCAGCTAAATGATACAGTTTAAAATCCGTTTACCCGTCAAAGAAGTTAGAACCATAGTTAGTGGGGAGTCTAAAATAGAAAACCACCTATTTCACTAACAATGTTCAACCGAGCCGATTTAAGAGAAAATCGGGTTCATTTAGACCGGCTCAACTAGAAAAATATTCAGTTCAACTTATATAAAAACTAGTGGTGATAGAACATTATAGCCCAACTTAGTAATTACTTAAAAAACCAACTTAAAATTGCAGTAACGTCGGTATCAAAAATTAACAAGTTATATGATGTGGAAGAGTAAAAAGCGAATCGTGTATTTATAATGAAAAGTCACTCACCGTTTTCTTTTTGAACCGATGTAGGACTCCTACGTACCACAAAATATTATATTTATTTATTGTAACACTATAAAGTAGGTGTTAATATCTATCTTTTTTTCTTTTTTTGCCAAATACTAAAAGGTACGTCCTGTGTATTTTATAAGATATTTCATAATATTTTTAGTGTATATTTTTTGAAATTTTAGATGGGTCATAAGAACCCCCTTACCATAATGTGACCATAGTGGACATTAGGTCCACATGGAATATTGTCAAATTTCATTGCCCAAACTTTACGCCAATGACCATTTCCACCCAAATTTGTTTATTATTAATTTACACCTTAGTTTTATACAAACATTTTTAATGATTTTTTTTTTTTTTAATTTTACAATGTTTATTTTTATATTTTTATTAATTTCAATGTATTAATTTTTTTTACTTTAAACAAATAAAAAAAGTTATCTTTTATTTTAACAAACTATGCCATTTAATTTTTATACTATGTTCAAAACAATATAATTGTTGAATATTATTGATTTTAGTTCTATTTTTATTCTTATAAAAAAAGTTAAAATACTTATTTAATAAATGTATAGATCAATATAATCAATGAGTCCACATATTTATATTTTCAGATTTTTTTTTCATGTTCTTAAATGTGTTATTTATTTATTTATATAAAGATCATAGCTGACAATTTGATGCATTAAACATAATATTAGATTTTCCTTTGGAATGCTTGGGACCACAAGAACTTCAATTGAGTTGTGGAATCTCATGAGTGTATGGCGTAATGATGAATGTGGAATTTAATCGAATTGCTAAGCATGTGCATAGACTTATATTAGTGTTAGAACTGGATGGATTAATGTTAGAAATAACTTGTTTTTATACGATCAACAACAAAAAATCTAAACAAAAATGTTTGAAAAAAATATGAATTTTTGGAAAAACCATAAAAGCTTATTGGGTTTGATTTTGGGAAACATTTTCAGAAAAAAAATGAGTGATTGTAGACGCCTGCCTTACTTTATTGGTCCCTAGTGTTTGTTCAGAGGTCTGAAGCAACTTATACTACACTTTTTTTTTTTCCTCTAAAGGTTCAACGGTTTGCAAGTGGTTGATAGCTCAAGTAAGAACGCTTGGAGGAAAACAATACATGACCATTGTGTCTTGTTTTTATGGTTTGTGGACCGCCACTAAAGTTCACACTACAAGTGGATTGACTATGATGGTAAACCAGAATAATGGAGTAGCCTGAGTACATCTTGTGTTCGATTTTATATTTCTAGCTATCTCTTAATTTTTTTATGTTGTCACATTTAAATTTTACTTTTTTTTTTATGTTGTCACATTTAAAATTTATCATTGGAATTCCTAACCCCTAGTTGAGATATTGTAACTAATTTGTATATGTTTTTATATAAACTGAGTGTTGCTTATATGTTATGAACAATAATTTATTTGGTGTTTTGACTTTTATTTAGTGACATTAACACCTTTCCCCCCTAAGGTGCACCAATTGAATAATATATATGAATGATTTGTTTGATCATTTTATAATGAACCCCTGTCCTTTTCCCACCTTGAACATATACCCATTCCCCTCCCTCGTCACCAACATGAACCCCTCCCTCACCTCCTTATTCTCTCTCATATTTTCCTCCCGCCAAACCTCCCCACTGGAGCCTAGCTAGGCATAGAAGGTTCCACAATTTCACCATACCTCTGCCCCAACAATTTAGGCTTTTGATTTTGCTTGTCTTGGTACCAAATTTCCATTTAGGTTCACAAAATCTTAATTTTTCTGGTTTTGGTTAAGTTTACATGTACTCTTGAATCTTGATTGTTGTCTGGTTATTGTAATGATCCAATTTCATTCGGGTATAATTTTTGTGTGATATTGGTGTTCACACCTGTGTAATATGTTCTTGACTTCTAGGTGCTTGGGGTTAAAATATATTCTAGGAAGAAAAATAGTAAATCAAAATAAAATCACACTACAACATTAAAACCCTATGGTGACGACAAATTCCGACCCTATACCGATGACTTGTCGTCAGTATACCGTATACCGACAACTTGTCGTCGGTATAGAGTCGTCGGCGTAGCCTCGTCCGCATAGGTCAATAGGGTCGTCGGTATAGGGTTAAAATAAACGACATCGTTTGCTATTTACGCTGAAATAAAAAAAATGAAAAATAAAAAAACATCTATGCCGACGACAAGTCGTCGGTATAGATTCCGTAAAAGTACATCGTTTCTATAAACCGGGCCAGCGAATATAAATAATTGGAAAATAGATTTATCAAAAGCTGTACCAACGACAAGTCGTCGGCATAGGTTTTCAGCAATGACGCATATTTTTTGGTAGTTCCCACCAGAGGTTTCGAGACAACATGTCGTCGGCACAAGTATCCGGGTCAAACGATTTTGGTCAAAGTTGGCAAAACTTGTGGCGACGACTAGTCGTCGGCGTAGGGGGGTTGTAGCGACGACATTTGTCGTCGGCATAGGTGTCGTCACCATAGCCATGTATTCCTGTAGTGTCAAATTCATAAGAGATTAATAATAATAAGAAAAGGAGGATAAATTTGAGTTTATATTTTAAAAATGAACAGACAAGATAGCAAAAGCAACCCAACCTACTAGATCCATTACATAAAAATAAGGTTAAGAAGCGATTTCATCCATCTTGAATGTACACCTAGTCGATAAAGTCACATTTGTCCAACCAGCCTTCCTCATCTGTCAAATAATGGTCATGATTATAGGGGTTTTGTTCGGGTTTGGGGTTAATCGGATAATTTTCATCCAAACCAAATATCCAAATGTAAACCACAAACCGGTAGAGGATTTTTTTAATAGTTGGTTTTTGTTGTTCAAAAAAAGTGCAATACTATTTTAATAGTTGGTTTTTGTTTTTCAAGAAAAGGGGAAAGTTGATTTTTCCCTTTAGAATTATATGTCAAAAAGCTAAATAATGTGAACAATCAGATTAGGCCAACCCATGCTATAATAAAAACAGGGGACTATGTCATGGAATATTAACCAAAAGTCAACAGTACCTTCTTTAAGAGCTGGATGAGCAACATTTATTACCAAAATAAATGATCCCATTCTTTTAATCCTCTACATACTCCTAAACCTGAACATTACATATAAAGTGCATAAATAGCTGAATAGTAAAAGCTAGAATCAAGGAGCTATCAACACGTAAAAACTAAATGAAAAACTTTTCTCCACTACCTATGCTTCATTTTACCGGTCTGAACCTTCATTTTTTTATCCTAAAGCAAGTGAATAGGTCCATCATGAAACAAGATCCATAAGAACAGGTAGTTGGTATTTCTGTTTTCAAATTACATAGAAACGAAACAAATAGGTATAAAGATTGATAACAGTTGAATTAAAAAACTTGGGTGGTTAATTAAGCTAGTTCAAAAAAGGATTTGATGTGCTTAGGTGGAACAGATTTAAAACTTGGCTTCTATTTAATCAATTATTAAAGCTAGGCCACCAATTCCTATAAAAAGAAAACTTTGTTAAAGTTTAATAAAAAAAATACAAAATACATAAAACATGTTTTTATAATAACAAAATAAATAAAAATATATTATCATTTCATGTATTTGGACCATATTTTTTTCCCCAGTTTTTTTTTTTCTTTGGATTAACAGTTGGTTCTTCATCTACCTAACTAAAGCTAAAGCAATATGTTTTTTTATCTTTCCACTATGGCAACTCACGCTTCATCTCTCTCTGGATAGTGCATGTCTTATTCATTTATGATTGAGCAACGTACAAATGGTCTATATAAAGAACATTGCACATCCACACAATTAAAATATTTCAAACCCTTTTTCCATGGCTTCATACTTGAATCACTTCAGCTTATTGCGAACCATCTCCCTTTTGTACTTTTTAGTCACACTCATTTGCAGTGGATCATCTCTAAGCCATGATGAGGAATGCTCAGCCTTGTATCTGTTCAAGCAAAGCTTAATTCATCAAGATGATGAGTTTTGCACTGCTAGTTGGTTTCAAACGTTCCAATCTTGGAAGCCCAGAACCAGAAGCAATGCATCAGATGCTGGTTTTGATTGTTGTTCGTGGTATGGGGTGGAGTGCAGAAATGACCATGAGAATGGTCATGTGATTGGCCTTGACTTGAGTGAATGCTCTCTTTGCGGGCATATCAACTCTAACAGCACTCTCTTCAGCCTTGTTCATCTTCAGAGGCTCAACCTTGCCATAAACGACTTTGATGAATCTCACATCCCATCTGAGATAGCTCATCTAAAGCAATTAAGAAGCCTCAATCTCTCTTATTCTGGGTTTAGTGGCCAAATCCCGAATGAAATCTCACAGTTGATGCAATTGTCTTCCTTAGATCTGTCGATGAATCCACTAAAGTTTCAAAGTCCTGGCGACTTCAAGAATCTAATGCAAAACTTAACAGGACTCGAAGAACTCGATCTCTCATGGGTTGACATTAGTTCTTCCGTACCTCATTTCTTGGCCAACTTTTCTTCTTTGAGGTCAATTGGGCTGTATAATTGTTTGCTTCAGAATGAATTCCCAAAAGCCATACTTGAGATGCCAAAGTTAGAAATACTTGATGTGGCATCAAATACTAACCTCATTGGTTCCATTCCTGAATTTCATAACAGCAGCTTGATTAAATTGGGCCTTTCAGGTTGCTCTTTCTCAGGTACCATTCCAGGTTCACTCTCTAACTTGACGCAACTCACTGGCTTGACTCTTGGTGGCAATAAGTTGAGAGGATTTGTTCCATCATTGGCAAGTCTTTCAAAACTCAGTATTTTAAAACTTAGTGGATGCAAATTCAAAAAGGGACGCTTTCCCAATTGGCTCGGCAATCTGACTAAACTTAATAAACTGTATCTAGATGGTATGAACATAAAAGGTGAAATACCACCCTTTCTTGCTAACCTAACCGAGCTTGGTGTGGTCGCGATGGGAAGAAATTTTCTTACCGGTCATATACCATCCTGGTTTTTCAATCTCACCCAACTATCATTTATAGACCTTCAACAAAATCAACTGCAAGGACCAATTTCAAATTCATTTTCCAAATTCAAAAGGCTTCAATTTGTTAGCTTATTCTCGAATAATTTCCAAGGGAGGGTAGACATAGACATCTTCCTACAACTCAACCAACTTGAAACTCTCAGGTTAGGAGATAACAGGATATCATTACTTGCCCCCAACAACTACACCAATAACACATTACCACAACTAATCGAATTGAACCTCGAATCATGCAACTTGAAGGAATTTCCTTCCTTTTTGCGCTTCCAAGATAAATTGATAGACTTACGTCTCAAAGACAACACAATTGATGGCCTGATACCAGTGTGGATCTGGAACAACAGCAAAGAAACATTACAGAAGATTGATCTTTCATACAACTCCATCACTGGCTTTTATCAGCATCCTCATTTTCTCCCATGGAGATCTTTACAACTATTTTTCATCAGTCATAATCAGGTGCGAGGACAGTTACCAATTCCACCACAAACCACAATCGCTTATGGAGCCGAAAATAACAATCTGACTGGAGAAATACCACCAATGATATGTGAAATGAAATCTCTTCAAATGTTAGATTTATTTTCTAACAACCTAAGTGGAACACTTCCTCTGTGTTTGGGTAGCTTAAGCAATTCGTTGTCGTTTTTGGATCTGAGCAGAAACAACTTTCATGGCAAAATTATGAATTCATTTATGCATGGATGCATGTTGGAAAGCTTTGATTTGAGTGAAAATACATTTACGGGTCAGCTCCCAAGATCATTGACAAATTGTACCAATTTAAAGGTTCTCTCCCTTGGAGCTAACTCTTTTGATGATGTCTTTCCTTTTTGGATGGGAACTCTTGCGGAATTGCAAGTTCTTGATTTGCGGTCTAACAAACTTTATGGTCCAATAAACGGTTCCACAGCTGTTTCCACACACTTCTCTAAGCTGCGGATCATAGACCTCTCTAACAATGGTTTTAGTGGTCAATTGGACCAAAAGTACTTCCAAGCTTGGAATGCAATGAAATCTGTTGGCAAATCATCTGTTATGCAAGCCAATGACAAATCATCTGGTTTCACTTGGGATTATACAATAAGAGTAATTCACAAAGCTGTCAATACTCAGTACGAACATATCTTAACCATAGATATGGCTATTGATCTCTCTTGTAACCATTTTGAAGGAGAAATCCCACTATCACTCCAAGATCTTCAAGGGCTTCAATCACTCAATCTTTCCAACAATCATTTTACAGGACGCGTATTGCCCTCACTAGAATCTCTAAAGAATGTCGAAGCTTTGGATCTCTCCCAAAATAAGTTATCTGGAGAAATTCCTCAACAGTTGGTGCAACTCAACTTCCTTTCAATTTTCAATGTGTCATTCAACAATCTTGAGGGGCGCATACCCCAGGGAAAGCAGTTCAATACATTCGACAACAGCTCCTACATGGGGAATTCTCGATTGTGTGGACAGCCTTTATCCATGGAATGTCAAATGTCAAAGGCGTCAAGACTTCCACCAACAACCAATATGTCCGAATCTCTCTTCCCAATCGAAAGAATTGATTGGATTATCATACTCTGTGGAGTTGGAAGTGGGCTGGTTGTTGGGATTTTTTTTGGAAACTTTCTATATGGAAGGTATAGTGATCGGTTCATAAAGAGGAAGGACAGATGGGTAAGGCCACTTCGTAACACAAGGAGAAACCAAGGTACAATAATCTACCCTAATAAATGAAATGACTTTGCCACATGTCATTCTCTCATAATTTATTAGTCACATGTCATTTTGTTATAATTTGAGATATATTTATTTTCCATTTGTCATTACTTTAATTTTCATTTTCAATATATCATTAATTTGGTTTCCATAAATTAAACCTACCATTAATTTTAAATTTTAAATTTTAAATTTCAAATAAATTTACGGTTTAAACCTTTATTTTTAACATTTTGTTATAATTAACCCGTGTACTACACAATAAATACATATTTTTTTTCTTTATTTTTTGCATGTTTTTTTCTAATAATTTTCACTTATTTCAATTTCAAATTCAAATAAAATTTCTATTTAATCGTTGGTACTTAACATTTTGTTTTAATCAACCCGTATAATATACGGGTCTCACAACTAGTCCTTTATATTATCTTAAAACTTTGATGCAATTTTCTAAGACAATATTATCTTAGCGTCATCTACAAAAATCTAATACTTCTATAAATGATTTTTTTTAAACTACATTTTTTACTTGAAAGCAACCGTTACAATATATTTGTGAGATTAACCGAGATATGTTTCTCAACATTGTCTTGTTAACAATTACTTTTAGTTTTTCATCATTATCAAAAACATTATTAAATTATATATCAACCCAAATATGCATCTAAGCAAAGATTGTATTATTTACATATTTTAAATTTAAAATACTATGGAAAATAATTTTAATTTTTTACTTGGCAATCTGTCCAATTATGTGATGTCGGTATGTCTTTTTCAACAAGCTATTCTTTTACGGTACGTTTATGATGATATTTATGAAGGAATGTTTGTGTGGAATGTGTTATGGTATGGTACATGTTTAATGTATTTTGGTATATAACCATATTTTCTCATGTACACATTTTATGATCTTGGGTGCAACAGTTTCTATAGATAGAAAACTGTGAATTACCATCATAATCCTTACCTAAACATGTATCTCAGGACTATCATAGCTTCAAGTTCGAAGGACAATGAGAAGATGTAGAGGGTCAAGGGATTTTAGTCTGCACACTGTTAAGTATGTGGATTTCCATTATATTTCTTTGAGTTAGACTTTTGTTTTTAAGACTTTTATACACCTAGGACTTTTGTTGCTTATGTGTATCCTTGATACATAAAAGGCATACTTGTTTTAAAATGTGATATACTAACTTGGACTATATATATTATTGACGATTTCAGTGTCAAGAAGGTGTTTCTTTCATGCTTTTAAACAACTTTATGGAACACTTTATTCGTTTACCTAACATCAATTTCTACGTTAAGTCAACAATAACTCGTATGACAAGAAACTCCCAATATTTATCTCTTTTGGGTTGATTCTCAATATTAGGCCAACCCAAAAAGGATTTTGCTTCTAACTAAAGTATATACCTATTTAGTTATGGGCTTAAACATCTTAATCTAAAAGTTTAGCCATAATACAATAATCACAAAAATGATTGTATTTTTCTATATCTAATTGATGAATTTTCTTCAAAACTTCTTTTGAAGCATGTCCTAGTCTTTTATGCCATATTGCTTGTTTGCCAAAAACCGCCACGACCATTTTATTTTTCTTGAGCGGCTCCAAGTAATACAAGTCGTCACATTCCTTACTTGTCCCAATCAGGTTCTTCGAATGCACGTCATGGATGAACCAGATGTCCAGAAGGAATGTTAGTGAACATTGCAAGTCATATGAGAACATTATCGGTCCCTTCAATGGGAATGGTTTCACTATTCGGAATGGTCAGACTAATGCCATCTTTGTTTTATTTAATGGATTTCAACCAATTTTTATGGTGGTTATATATTCACTAGCCCCCGAGTCTATAATCCATGAGTTTCTAGGATTATTTATGTTGATCAAATTTTCTTGAGGAGCATAAAGTATCTTACCATCCATATTAGCCTTTGAGGCATGTTCTTGTGGTTTCATCGATTGGGTCATTTGAACAAGATTGTTATATTCCTCCTTTGTAATGTTGGTATTGCTTTGCTGGTTCACTTTGGACATATTTGCAGCCCTTAGTTGTAGTTTCTTCCCAGTTGACCTTTTGTGTTGATAGATATCATATTCCACCTTGTGTTGATAGATATCATATTCCACCATTCTGGATAAAATGCTATTTGGAAACAACCATCCATAGTATGGCTCCCCTTTCGACAGTGGTTGTCTTTCGTCGTCCCTTTTTTTGTAATCATCTCTTCTATTGTTTAGAGTATTGGTTTTTTGTTGTTGTCGGTTAAAGTTTCTTTTGTTTGCTTGGAAGGCAGCAACTTCTCATGTGGTCTATCAGCAGTTTCGATGATGCGTTGTTGTTCATCTTAACTCACGAGATGGTAGGTTATTCCAAGAAGTGGATGGGTGCTCATAATCTGTGTCTTGACTGTGTTGAACTCATCATTGAGATCCATCAGGAAATAATAAAGTTGTTCTTTGTCACGTAGTTTAGTAATCTCCTTTGGAGATGTTGCATTTACAACCTTGACATTTAAACAACGATAATTGGGTTATCGATTGATTTTCGTCCCAAACGCTTCTTAATTTGGTATAATATAGAGACAGTTATGCGTTCTTGGTGAATAGCGGTAATGGTGCGTCTGAGCTCATAAGCCACTGGGGTGTTTTCCTTATTGAACCTTTCTTCAAGATCTATCCATAAGTCGTGGGCGGTGATAGCGTATTTAACGCTACCTTTTGTTTCCTTGTCCACGGAACTAGAACTAATGAGCCATCCATCGCACTATGGCATTGCATCACTTCCAGTTCATCAGTTTCGAAGAATCATCAGCAGGCATTCGAATAGACCCATCTACAAACCATATCTTGTTCTTTGCAAATAATGCTTTTGTCATCTCCATCTTCCAATCATTGTAGTTTCCATCGCAAAGTACGTAGATTATCGCCAACAAAGTTTTGTCCTGGGTGATCGACATAAGCAAGAAAATATGAGGACGAGATGTCTATGATCGACGTCTGTTTCTTGTCACCGGACTGTTCGTCGGTGCGCCGATCATCGTTTCGAACAAACTAAGTTTAATTCTCATGTTTGCTTTGATACCGTAATATATTTCGAGAAATTGATTTCATTGATTAATTAAATTTGATTACAATCCCTAGATTTATAGGGTAAAAGCAAAGACTTCTAAAAGGAATCTAAAACTAAAATTAGGAAAAACAAAATACTTAGAAAACAAGCAACCTTGTTTAACAAGGAAACGTGACGTATCACTACAAGAAAAGTTAGCATTAGCGGCGACAGCCAGCAATAGCGGCGACACGTAAAAGACGCGTTACGTGTCGCCGCTATTGCTGGCTGTCGCCGCTAAAGGCGTCGCCGCTAATGCTTTCATTTAGCGATCCGCGTCATTTTCACCCCAGCCGTCCGATTTGTTTTCAATCTAACGGTTGTTAAGGAAAAGGGAAAGGCGCGCTGAGTTTTCCCTCCGTGTGTCGCCGCTAATGCCCTAATGTCGCCGCTATTGCCATACGTCGCCGCTAATAGGCGTCGCCGCTAATGCTAAACGCATATACCCTTCACAGTTTACCTTTCTGCCATTCACAGCTTATACCCATAACTCTTTCTCTCTCGTTTTTTCTTCAATATCTCGCAATTTTTCAACTTGGTGGACGCATTGCTTCTTGGACCGGTGCTAGCTAGCTTCTCCTTCCCTCAAGGCAGCCACAATACCGCCACAACCCCAACCAAGGTCGACATTTAGCCAAAATTCCGAAATTGCCCCCAACCAAGGTCAAATTTCTCATCTTCTTTATGATTTTTCTGTTTTAGATGATAAATAGTGAGTATTTTTCAAGTACGTTGAGTGATTATGTTTGTATTTTGATATATGAATTGGTTATGCATTTTGTTGGATTGTATGTATTTTGTTGGTTATGCATTTTGTTGGATTGTTGAATTATTATGTGTGTTTTGTTCACATTTGTGGGAATTTTGTTGGATTGTATGTATTTTGTTGAAATTTATGTTTAGATTACATTGAAGTTATACCACATTGCCTTAACATGAAACTTAGATGTATATATTTGTATGAAATTGGAATATGCAAATTGGATTAAATTGGAATATGCAAATTGTATGAAATTGAATATATACATTTGGCTTAATTGTATGAAATTGGATGAAATTGAAATATGCATTTAGCTTAATTAGGTTATTGAAATATGAAATTGGATGTATACATTTAGCTTAATTAGGTTATTAATAGCAACTTACTTCTAGTAATGTATTGTATATGGTTTGAAAGTGCTTAATTTTGTTAGTGACTTAATGTTTGGCCAACTTAATAGCAACATACTTTTAGTGACTTAATATTGGTCATTACAACTTTAGCTTTAATTAGGTTATTAATAGCAACGTACTTCTAGTAATTTTAATTTAATTATAGAATAAATTTAAATTAATTTAAAAAAAACATTAAAAAAATAATAAATTAGTTGTAAATCAAGTTAATATTAATATTAAAATAAAATAAAGTTAGTTTAATAAATTAAAATTAATAAAGTTAGTTTAATAAATTAAACTAATAACAAAAAAGAAAATATTAAATTAATTATAAAATCTAATTAATTTACCTTTAGAATCAAATTAAGTTACCTTTATAAAATCAAATTATATTAATTACAAAACTAACTTAATACCAACATATTTTTAGTGACTTAAAATAAAGTTAATGTTAAAATTAAAATAAAATAAAGTTAGTTTAATAAATTAAAATGAAAATAAAGTTAGTTTAATAAATTAAACCAATAACAAAAAAGAAAATATTAAATTAATTATAAAATCTAATTAATTTACGTTTAGAATCAAATTAAGTTACATTTATAAAATCAAATTATATTAATTATAAAACTAACTTAATAGAAAATATTAAATTAATCATAAAATCTAATTAATTTACCTTTAGAATCAAATTAAGTTCCCTTTATAAAATCAAATTATATTAATTATAAAACTAACTTAATAGAAAATATTAAATTAATTATAAAATCTAATTAATTTACCTTTAGAATCAAATTAAGTTACCTTTATAAAATCAAATTATATTAATTACAAAACTAACTTAATAGCAACATATTTTTAGTGACTTAAAATAAAGTTAATGTTAAAATTAAAATAAAATAAAGTTAGTTTAATAAATTAAAATGAAAATAAAGTTAGTTTAATAAATTAAACCAATAAAAAAAAGAAAATATTAAATTAATTATAAAATATAATTAATTTACGTTTAGAATCAAATTAAGTTACATTTATAAAATCAAATTATATTAATTATAAAACTAACTTAATAGAAAATATTAAATTAATTATAAAATCTAATTAATTTACCTTTAGAATCAAATTAATTTACCTTTATAAAATCAAATTATATTAATTATAAAACTAACTTAATAGCAACATATTTTTAGTGACTTAAAATAAAGTTAATGTTAAAATTAAAATAAAATAAAGTTAGTTTAATAAATTAAAATGAAAATAAAGTTAGTTTAATAAATTAAACCAATAACAAAAAAGAAAATATTAAATTAATTATAAAATCTAATTAATTTACGTTTAGAATCAAATTAAGTTACATTTATAAAATCAAAATTTATTAATTATAAAACTAACTTAATAGCAACATACATTTAGTGACTTAAAATAAAGTTAATGTTAAAATTAAAATAAAATAAAGTTTATTTAATAAATTAAACTAATAACAAAAAAAATATTAAATTAATTATCCCGTGTTGGAATACTTTTTGAATCGTCAACTTTATGAATACTCTACTTGATTTTTGTTTCCCGTAAAGTAAACCTTAAACACTAAATTATGTTTCAGTTGCATCATGTCTATTGATAAAAGCTGGACTACTAATCCACATCGTCAATCTCCCAAGTTCCAGCTAGGACTCGACACTTTTGTCGAGAGATCCATGTTACACCTAGATTGTAAAGGTGAAACCAGATGTCCGTGTGAGAAATGTGATAATCGTTACTTAATGAATCCGAAAGCAATGAGACGTCATGTTCGTATATATGGTTTCAGTCAATCATACAAAACATGGATATATCACGGTGAACCTTTAATCCCTCCAGTTGTAGATGCCGTATCGCCAAGCAACGAGATGGCTGATGTTATTGACGATGTTATGTGGGAGTCGAGAGAAAATGATATAAACCTCGATGAAGGAACCTCGAATACAGGGGGTAGTGGTGTCGATGATGATTTTGAAGAGTTGTTAGAGGCAGTCGAAACCAAGTTATATCCTGGTTGTACGTTTTCATTCCTTGATTTTTTAGCAAAGCTGATGCATATGAAGGTCAACAACAAATGGACTGATAGTTCATTTGATCAACTCCTTGAGTTGTTGCATTCGGAATTTCCACCGGGCAACAAGGTTCCCCGTTCATATTATTTAGCAAAAAAGAAACTGAAGAAGTTAGGTTTGGGGTACGAGTCTATTCATGTGTGCAAAAACGATTGTTTTCTCTTCTGGAAGGAACACAAGTCATTGCAAGTTTGTCCCGTTTGTAAAGAGAGTCGGTGGATTGATAAAAACACCAAGGGTAAGAAAGTGGCTCATAAGGTGTTACGGTACTTTCTAGTGGCCCCTAGACTACGCCGTTTGTATTGTTCACGGTACACTTCCAAAAATATGATATGGCATAGTACTGGGAGATCAGAAGATGGTGTGATGCGTCATCCCGTTGATGGAGAGTCTTGGCAAAAATTTGATGTAGATTTCCCTGACTTCTCGAGTGAACCTCGCAACGTACGACTAGGGCTGGCAGCTGATGGCTTTAATCCATTTGGTAACATGTGTAATCCGCATAGTACGTGGCCGGTTGTACTCACCACTTATAATCTGCCACCATGGCTTTGTATGAAAGAGTCATCATTCATGTTGGCCTTGTTGATTCCTGGCCCTAAAGCGCCTGGAAAGGACATAGATGTTTTCCTTAGGCCGTTAGTGGAAGAGCTTAAGTTTTTATGGCAATCAGGCATACGCATTAAAGACGCAGCGAAAAACACATTCTTCACGATGAAAGCTATGTTGTTATGGACAATAAACGACTTTCCAGCTCGTAGTAGTTTATCGGGTTGGAGCGGACAAGGGTATAGAGCATGCCTGACTTGCAATGAAGACACTCCTTCGTACCGTGCAGTAAACAAAGTCGTTTATATCGGTCATTGTCGGTTTTTAGATGCTGATGATCCATTAAGGATGAGTTTGAAATTTAATGGGCAACCAGAGACAAGACCCTCTCCTAGACACTTTACTAATGAAGACATACAAGAGCAACTAGGTCGTCTAATACTTCGTAAACCGGGTAAACATCCTAACACTCTCAAAGAAAACATGGATCGGCAAGGATTCGAGTTGAACTGGTCGACACGTAGCATATTTTTCGAGCTCAAGTATTGGTCTTCTCTACAGCTGAAACACAACATAGATTTGATGCATGTCGAGAAAAATGTGGGTGAGAGTCTTTTGGGTACTTCTATGATGAATGATAAGAGTAAAGACACATCAAATGCACGTGAGGACTTGAAAAATCTGAATATCCGGCGTAATCAATGGTTGCAAAAAAAGGGTAACAAGTTCACTAAACCACATGCAAGCTACTCATTCAAGAAACCTGACCGCAAAATCTTTTGTCAATTTATAAGAGATGTTAAATTTCCTGATGGGTTTGGATCTAACATTAGTAAGAAAGTGGTAGATAATGATACTAACATTGTTGGGTTGAAATCTCATGACTATCACATTCTTATGCAACGTTTGATACCGATTGGAGTTAGAGCGTTATTGGACAAAGAAACTTCTACACCAATTGTAGATCTTTGTATGTTTTTCAAGCAAATTTGCTCCAGAACACTAAAGGTGGAGGATATGAGGAAAGCAAAAGAAGACATTATTAGAATCTTGTGCAAGTTAGAGTTGATTTATCCGCCAACGTTTTTTGACATTATGATTCATTTAGTTTTGCATTTACCTGATGAAGCGATTGCCAGAGGCCCGGTATGTATGAGATGGATGTATTCGTTTGAAAGGTATATGAAAAAACTAAAAAACTATGTCAGAAATAAGGCGAGGCCGGAAGGTTGTATAGCTGAAGGTTATATTGCTGAAGAAGCTTTGACATTTTGTTCGATGTACCTTCGAGATGTCAATCGCCTTGAAAGAAACGAAGACGTTGTCATTGAAAAAACAAAGTTTTGGATGTTTGAGTCCAAGTGTCGACCGACGAGCGCAACGCAAATCAAACATCTTGATATAACAGTGAAACGTAATATTGAATGGTTTATATTGAATAGTTGTCAAGAAGTCAGACAATACATCGAGTAAGTGTTCTTAATTATCTTTCATTATTTATTGTTACTTTTTTCCATTCATCAATTATATATATATATATATATATATATATATATTTCATCAATATAGAAAATTCAAATCTGAACATCCTGAAAGTGACGAAAAGACCGAATTTCCCAACTGGTTTCTTGAAAAGGTAATCATAATTAACAAACAAATATCTTTCATAAATTTAATGAATCAAGAATACATAACACATAAACATATGTTTAATAGGTTTATCAGATGGAAAAAGAAAACTCTCCTGAATTCCACAAAGAGTTGTCAGCCCTTTCAATGGGTTCACAAATGGATGTTTATACTTGCACTACGTGCATAGTCAACGGTGTTAGGTTTATGGTACTTAGTCGTGATGCACAACGCAAAACGCAAAACTCTAGGGTTCTAGCGGTTGGTGAGAATGGAGAGAAATATTATGGCCAGTTAGAAGAGATTATGGAGGTGCAATATCCATATGATTATTCGACTGAATATTTCGGTGCAAGTGGTTTGATACGGGAGATATTCCTGGTGATAATTTCATTAGTATCGACACAGAAAAAGAAGCGTACCAAGATGATCAACTCATATATGCTTCGCAAGCCAAACAAGTGTTCTACATCCGCCAGCCTGTTAATCGTCGAAGAAACCAAAACAACAACCCTCGTTGTGTCGTCGAACATATTAATCATCGAAATATTTGGGATCTACCATCCGACAATCCTCGTGTCCAAAATGCTTACAGTGACTCTATCCAAGATGTCGACAATGTGGAGGCCGAAAATGTTGACATAGTTCAAAACAACTCTTCACCTGGAGCTAGACTTTTTATTGACTTCTCACAATACTTTCAAAACAATGTTGACGTAGCTCAAAACAATGCTGATTATGATGATGAAGACGAGACTGAAGTACCTCCGCCAACGGGTAGAATCGATAATGTTTCCGATGAAGAGACTGATTATGATGATGGCGATTCTGATTATGATACGGATGAAGAAGACATTGAAGTATATGATCAAGATTCTGATTAAAAAATCCAATTTTTTTTTGGTAATAAAATAGAAACTTTATTTGAAATGTACCTTTAATTCATATTGTTTGTCTAACTTTTATTTATGTTGTTTGTCTATATTGTATATCTTATAATTTCGCAGGGTAACTAACTTTTATTTATATTGCAGATGAGGTTTACTTGGGCAATACTCTTTGCCATGATGGCCGATGTTATGGGACTTGGACACGGAGGTGATGGAGCTGGGGATCCACCACCTCCAAGAGGCTTTGGTCGTGGTCAGCACGAACAAGATGGTGAGTTTTATTATGATATATTTATTAACTATTTTTATTATTTTATAATAAGTTATCGTGACTAATAGGTTTAATTGTATTTTTTTCAGCCGAGCTTCCTAAAAAAAGGAGGGGCATGTCAAAAAATATTGAGTTGGGAAAGTTGATAAGGGCAAATAAGGGAAAGCCTATAGATTTGGATTTCGACAGGGAGATCACATATTCCCCTGTTGGGAAGCGTGGTAATTGGTTCACCCATGAAATTGGGAGGTACTTGTGGAACAATGTCCCTTTCAACGTATCTGGTTGGGACAATGTTTCCCCCGCTTTAAGGAACGCAGCAGTTGTTCATCTAAAGGTAATTTTGGATACAATTTTAATTTTAGTTGTGATTGTTATTTAATTAACTAAAATTTTTGTGTTTTGCAGAATAAATTTGATTTGGATAAGGTTAACATGGATCCGGAGCGTGCTCAATTGTTGCGGAGCATTGATTCGAGTCTTGCAAAAATTTATAGAGGCCGAAAAAGTAAAGTTCATGCTTATTTTAAGGAAACCGGGGGGCCTGCAGATATCCAAGCCGCATTAAACAACCCCCCTAACGGAATGTCACATGAAAATTGGGCGAAGGCAGTCGAACATTTTCAAACGCCAGAATTTTTAAGGCGTTCGACGTCAAACAAGGAATGTCGTGCAAAACAAGTAGTTGTAAACAGAGGGGGGTCGAGCTCATACAGCAATGCATGTTTCAAAGAAGTAAGTTATGATATATTTAAATATTTATTTAAAGTATAACTAATCTAAATTTTAATGTTAAATAGGATATCAGTCGAATTGAAGCTTTTCGTAAAGCTAATTCCAATCGCCAAGGGGTATTTTATAGTCCTGCAGTCGAGCAACAATATGTAAGTGGTTAATTTGTATTTTTCATATAAGTGTTTATATCGTCAAAGGTATTTAGTAATCTAATTTTTATGATTTTTATTATTTTTAAAAAATACAGAATGCTTTACTCGAAGAGATAAACCAACGAACCCAAGCTACTTCTGAGGCAAGCGGTCTAGCACCAAATGATATAAAAGATTGTTTTGAAAGAATATTGGGTGTTCGACGCGGACATATCAGAGGCATTGGGCGTAAACCCCCTACCGTTGTGTCTATATACGATCAGCAACAACCAATGACACAAGAACAACCACAATCACAGGTAATTGTTAGTAAATGCTATAATGGAATGGTATAATTAATTATAATGTTATTCTGATATATTGTTAATATATTTTGTTTTTTTTATAGTTGCAAATGCTCCAAACAATACTACAGGACCCGACTTGTTCTGCAGCATTGGAAGAGTGGTTTCGCTCATTGCCGCCACCAAATAATGGAGATGATGATGAGGACGAGTAGTTATTTTAGGATTTTATGAAACGTTTTGTAATTTGAAACAATACTAAATGTGGTATATATATGGATTAATATTTTGGATTGATTTTGTGTATTAATATTTTGGATTGATTTTATGTATTAATATTTCTATATAAAATTATCAAAATTTTCAAATGCTATATGGATTAATATTTTGATTGATTATAAATTTAATGTGAAATAAATAAACAAAAAAAAAAATAAAAATCAAAAGAGCATTAGCGGCGACGGCTTTTGTGGCGACAGCGTCGTATTAGCGGTGACAACATATTAGCGGCGACTGACAGCATTAGCGACGACGGGAGTATTAGCGGCGACACCAAGTATTTGCGGCGACATTGAGCGTATTAGCGACGAAACAATACCGGCGACGTATTTGCAGCGACATGTCGCCGCTAAAGGTATTAGCGGCGACACGCGTAACCTTTAGCGGCGACAGGTGTCGCCGCTGTTGCCCAATCTTCTTGTAGTGTATATCTCAGCAATTTTGAAAAAACTCATCATTACTATAGCGAAATGTTAAATAAACTATAAAAATGTCAAAAGTCTATCATTTAAAATAATAAAATGTCAAAATCAAACGTTATGAAATTAATTAACATTTCCCACCATCAAGGTGGCATAGTGAAACGAAGACCAATAATGCATTTTTTCTAAAAGAGGTCTTAGCGCATACTGCACACCAGCGAAATGATACAAGTATTATTTCCTTTTAATTGGTCAAAGAAGTAATAAGAACCATAGTGTACATTAGCTCCAGATGGATTATTGCCAAATTTCTAGACCCAAACTTTAATCCAATCACCATTTACACCCAAATTTGTTCAATTATTATCTGGTGTGGAACCGTTCTTGTAAGTGGAAACTCTCCTTTACAAGAGCGGTTCCAGCTCTTTACAACAAGGAAAAGGTAAAATGATGCAGGTTGGAAGAGAAGATGTCGACCAATGGTTTAACTTGGAATTGGATCTAGGATCCAAATGATGCAATAACTCTATATGAGTTATGGAAATTATATTCATGTATTGGTTCGATGGACATTCCCCCACAATCTCCTTTTGGTTTTAGATTCATGTTAAACCCGAATGACCGTTTTACCGTCAACACTATGAGGAGACGCATAGATGTGAAAATTAACCCATATAGTGGTCCCTCAATCGTATGGGACAAAATGGTTCCATTAAAACTCAGGTGCTTCATTTGGAGGGGTTCATTGTATCGAATTCCTATAGTCACATCACTAGTTGAAAGAGGCATAACAATATCCTTTCATCTCTACAAGTTTTGTAACACTGGACCTGAAACGGCCGACCACCTTTTACTTAATTGTGAATTCGCAAGAGGTGTTTGCAAATGGATCTTCAAATGGCGTGGGATCAACACACAACATTTCTCGAATATTAGGGAGTTCATTGATTTGCGGCATCCTCGGGGAATTATCCAAGGGAAAGAACAATCTTTATGTAACATCCCAAAAATACAGGCCAAAAATTTCATTTTAATTATGTTATTACATAAAACCATCAGTATAAAAACATTGATAATAACATCTCATGTCAAAAACCAAGTGTCAGTAATCTAAAACATAGTATCATAAAACCATATCAAAGCGTAATTCCCAAGGATCTCATGTGCGGAAAACATAGTGTGATGTGCTGCGATCGAACCGACTCCTTTCCTTTGAAAACGAAGTACCTAAAACCAAAACTGAAAACCATAAGCACAAAGCTTAGTGAGTTCCCCCATCATACCACATACCACACAATCACATAGCATAAATACTCTCGGGCAGTTCTGGGGTGCCCGACCTACCCGGTACGGCCATTCTGGGGTGCCGACCTACCCGGTGCGGCCATTCTAGGATGCCGACCTACCCGTGTCAAGCCATTCTGGGTGCTGACCTACCCATGTCAAGCCATCCTAGGGTGCTGACCTACCCGTCAGTCCTAACAACCGACCCTCGGAGACTATTTCACCCCTACTGCTAGTATCACATGTATCATAACATAAACATACTATCAGACATGTCTGGGGTGTCCGAACTACCCTTCGGTCCTAGCAACCGAACTTGGGGACTATTCCCCTCCTACTACCACTATCACCTATAACATATCATGCCAGCATGCAAACATATCATCACGTACTTTCAGACATATCTGGGGTGCCTGACCTACTTCAGTCCTAACAACCGAACTATACTATTATCACATATAACATATCATGCCAGCATATAACATATCAGGTAGTAGCAAACCTAGATGATATCACAAAGACAATAATCTAACATACAACTCCTATTGGTGGGCCGGCATTGTGGCCGTAGACCCACCGCTACTGGAAGGAAACTCACCTGACACTGCTGAAGTCCCGTAGACCCAATCCCACACTGCTGAAGTCCCGCAGGCTAAACCCCAACTATTGGTTGACAGATTCCCGAACTGTCAACACCAAAATAACACCCAATTAATAATTGGGTCCCAACACATAACCATAATACATACTTGGATAATTACTACATTACCCCAGGCTTGGCTTATTTAAGCCCAACAAGGCCCAATCTATAGGCCCGAAGCCAACTAGGAATCAAAGCCCAACATATGGCCCAATTTTCTAAATTGGGCCCAAACCCTTATAAGGTCTTACCATAAGGCCCAACCATTTAGTCCAGTCCAACATTCAACATTCTAATGGCCCAATATCACATAATCATAAAGGCCCAAATTATGGCCCATTTATGGCCTAATTTTCCAAATTGGGCCTAACCCCTTACATGGGCCTTACCCTAGGCCCATTAAATTATTTTAGTCCAATTGCATGATCTTGTATGGCCCAATTAATAAACCAATCATCAAGGCCCAATAGAAGGGCCCAAAAATAAACCCATGTGAAATTAGGGTTTCTCATAAAATGACGGTGAGGGTTAAGTTTCCTACTTAACCCATTAAAGGTTTCATCCACTAAGGACTTAATCCATTAAGTCCAATATTGCTTAGATTAATCTTTGCCAATGATTATTATTTAATATCTCAAGTTATTAAATAATTTCCGTGTGTCCCGATTAATATCCCAAAATTAGGGTTTTGATTGCATTAGGGTTTTCCAATATAAATACTAGCCCATTTATTAATTTATTGGACTTTTATTACAATTAGGGCTTTATTGGGCCTAATAAGCCCACTAAAATCTTATTAATCCCATATGGGTTTTATTGGGTCCATTAGAGTCCATTAAGCTTCATTGGGCCCATTAGAGCTCCTTTGAGCCCACTAGGGTTTCTAGCACCCCAAACGAATCTATCATAAGAGGCAAAGCGCATCGCCACCAGACACGGCGGCCGATGGCGGCAGGAGGCGACAACCACCACCCTAAGGTGGTGGTTTTCAACTTCTTTCCATTATTCCATTTTTACAATTTACAATGAACTCACGAAATAAAACACACACTAACTACATCAACATGCACCCATGGCGGCTTATGGTGGCAGCGGCTTTTCCGGCTAGACAAAACACACACAACACCCATATAAAGGCAAAATCACACACCCACACAACTCATAGCCACCTCTCACGGTGGTTGATGGTGACGAGCCAAGGCAGCAACGGAAAGAAGTAGAAGAACTAGCGGCAGGTGGTGGGATTTGCGATGACAGCCACCATGGCCGGCTGCCATGGTGGTTCTCCATGGCTTCTACTCGACAGAGGCCCAAACTTACGAACACAACAGCCCTCAGGGTGGCAAACGATGACCGGAGCAACATACTTGAGCCATACGCAGGTCACAACTGAGAAATAGCACCATGAGAACGATGAGGAGGATGAATGGAGGCTGCCGTGGACCGAAGCAACGTTGACCGCCGGCTAGCGGGGCTTTCGTCTTCAACTGATGGAGCATAACGGTGGCAGCGAACACACCCGAAACTCGTCATCGACTTGCTCTCGCTGGACGCTAGGTGTTGCGACGTGTTGGCGGATCGGAAACGGTGGTTGGCAACCTCAACAGAGGTGGTGGTGCAGCATCGGAGGACGAAGAAGCGAGACCGGCAGCTGGACGAGGGGGCATAAGGAGATGACGGCTGCAAGGGTTTCTAGAGTTCCAGAAGAGGGGATGGGTTATATACCCAATCCTTTAACTAATTTTCCATAATGACAGTATTAGCCCCTCCCTTTCTCTGTTATTTCCAATTAAGTCCATATTTTACCTTTCCTACCCTGACTTTGGAATTCCTTTCAAGTCAACTCCATAAATTTTACCAATGGCCCCTCTATAACGAATTCTTCTCAAAATCAATCTAAATGTTACTCTTTAACCCTGATTCCATAAATTCTTACAAAATAAATCCGAAACTTACAGTTCTAACCCCCAACTTCTAAAATTGTGACCATTAGCTCTTCGAAGCCATCCTTTGATATATTATTATTTATTTTAAGCTACCATTTGTTCATTAACTTATTTACTTAACTTAATAAATAAATGGGTGTTACAACTCTCCCCACTTAAATTATATTTCGTCCTCGAAATCATTCCTTACCATTCCTTACTCGCCCAACCACTATAGTAGCATGGTCACCAACCTGGGCACGCCCTAGCCTTCACAGGGTAGCTATGACTAATATTCGCAAAGCCCTAATATCCTCATGTGAACGAATTCCTCGCAATAGGATTACATCTACTTCATCTGAATATACTATCTCGAGATGGTCTGATTCCCCAACAGACCACTCATACTGTATCATTACCATTGAATCCAGTCCGTTCATCCCTCAACATGCTACTCAACTTCTGATAGCTTTAGGTTCTCACTATAAAAAGCTTCACAGACCCAATAATCCCTGCAGATCACTTATACTTGGCCAAGGCTCAGCTGATCCCGTTGTGAGTGACTTGTCACTTCCCAGATCAACCAGCTATTCCATCAGTACTTGCAACCTGAAACACAAATACTAATACTTCCCAAACATTGAAACCGCCCGAACACTGAACTGCCTGAAGCAATATACGCTGCTACATAGCTGCTTACCAAAAGCTACCGAGACCTTCTGGGTCTCAATTAACTTGCCAATCCTCTGAAATATTGGGTTTACACCCGGCTGTGGAGCCAAAGGACTCACTACTTAGTCACCTCACACGACTTCTGAACGAAATACTTCTCTAGAACTAGTTGCCACTAGTTATCATGACAATCTGACTCAAACAACTTTCTGATCTAGCCGATCGGTTCCGTGCGTCGAATCCCGACGTCACCCAATCAAAAACTAAAAGTGATTGCTACCTAACCAATGGTAGTCTTCATCACCAACGACCTTAAGTAGTCCATTGCTTCCTTGATCTCATATCTGTAGTGACGTCCCTACCATCTCATTACTGGCTTAACCAGATCTAATCCATTTGGGTAAGTCCAAAATCCAATATGTGGATTTCCATATCCTCACTGCTGCACCCGAACTGGTGTGTACTATTGCTCCTTTCGCGTCCTAACAACGCACTCATGCTACCTACCAACCTAGTGAATGCTACGATTACACCCGCATACTTACAACACTATATCGCTATCTGGCTGCTAGTCAATGCTACTGCTACACCTGCAGACTTACAACACTCTATTACTATCTGAATGCTTGTGAACGCTACGGCTACACCCGCAAACTTACAACACTTCCCATGCTAACTGACCACTAGTGAATGCTACGACTACCCCCGTAGTCTTACAACACTTTCCAAACTATCTGACTGCTAGTGAATGCTATAGCTACCCCAGTAGTCTTACAACACTTTCTATATTGGGTCGAACACGCACTCTACCTTACACACAACTGAACTTGAGTCCTAACCAGAAATCTAACCTGGTTCCCGAAACCTGCTATCACGCGACCCCATTGTATCAGTACCGTACCCATGCATGTGATCAAAGCGTCATCATAAACCACAAAATCATCTACACCCTCTGGCAGGGTGAGAATCTGTGCCTCGTACAACCGCTGTCTGAGAGCCTCGAAGGCTGCCTGCTGCCTAGGCCCCTAATGAAAGGCAACCGATTTCTTGGTCCGTCTGGTCAAAGGAACCGCAATCTCGGGGAAGTCCCATGTAAATCTCTGGTAGTAACCATCTAGATCCAGGGAATTCCGAATCTCAGATGGAGACCTCGGAATCTCCCACCGCATCACGACCTCTATCTTGGTCGAAACAACTAGAATACCCTTCTGGTTGACAAAGGGGCCAAGAGATTGCACCTTGCGCAACCAGAATTCACAGTTGGAGAACTCTATAAGAAGTGTCTCCCCCACTTAGATTCGACTAAGTCTTCCCATTACTTGAGAATCGAAGGGTTCCCAAGCCTTCTTGCTTTCTAATTTCCCACCGATGACAACCTGTGCCTGCCAATGCTAGCGTGTAATCGTCGATTAAGCCTTGAGATCTCCCATCCTCGGAAATCTCGATGAGTACTCTTGAAATCTGATCCAGTCTGACACCTCAATCCATCTAACATGCTGCCAAATGAAGACCTTAATCTTCACTCTATTTGACGAATCCTCGTTCCCACTCCCAATCTTGCAGTACCACTGAACTCTTATCGAACACAGCCCACGCGTAAACACAATTCTCTTGAACATCCAATGACCAACCACTTATGCATCTAACACCCGCGAGGTAGTGCCTTGAACTCCAAAGTTCATCCATAAACAATCACCGACCATACCTGCACAATGGTAGAATCCCTGAACGTTGACCTCACTGGAGAACTATCACTCCAACCCTGACCGAGTATCCTCTATATTATACTCCTGCATAGATCCCGACAAGGATCCGGAATGATAATGGTACGCGCGGAACCCGCTCCACAGGATGCATCCCTCTGTGGGTTCATCAAGGACTTCTCGGCATGTGGGATGGCATATATGATCCTTGATAACCCAAACACTAGCAGGAAACCGACCCGAGATCTATCTTATCCAAACTCACTCATAACTCCAATGTGATACGTATCCCCAACATCCATCTAGTAGCAATAGAAGATGACATACTCGCAACATCTGATGGAATACTAATCACCTTCTGCAGACATGATCAACCCCGCTACCCTGTAGTAGCCTAAACCCTCGGTGCGACAAACTCCCTTGTGCACTGTCGTGTACGTGCTGCACTGACCCAAGCCCTATTAGCCTTTCACCCGATGATCAGAAGTCATGGGTCTCTTCCTGGGACCCTCTATTATACGCACCTGGAACAAACCTCTGTTTCCAGGGTGCTCCAAATCGATCTCACATCTGCAACTTCTTGGAAATCATATCCTTTAGGGTCTGACACCCTCTCACGCTTGCTAGCTCACTTGCCAATCGCCAAGCTACAACACTGGAACATCCTCTATCCCCAAACCGGGTCACTAACTCTTCCTAGAAGCTTCTCAGATTCTCCAAGAATCTCACTGATTCGAGTATGGATCCTGTGCTTTCAGTAGTACGAGCCTAATACTACCTTCCACACCTATCCATACTTTCCTCAGCAACAAGTCACTTCCTCAACTAGTACACCCAAGTCTAACTGAGCCTCAATACTAACTCACTGAAATATATCCTAGGCTTCCCTAGGTTCCTGAACTCACCCAGTCCTCAGCTGCTGAAAGATTCTCAGTAATGTCAACTACCTACCTCATGAATATAGTCACATGCAACAGAGATCAGATAATCCTTCAAGTAAAAGACTCATCCCTATAACGGTTAGACTCAAACGAGAGCTTCGCAATAGGTTCAAATATATCACTCTGAGATTATCCAGCCTGTGTGACATGTGACTTAGCATATGCACTTAATAGCTAACTCACATTACTAAGAGTCCCACAAAGCACAAAGCAAGCAACATTCAGACAATGGAAAATCTAAGCATCATATTCCAATCAAATCATTTTATCCTCTAATCAGGAAATCTGTACACGATATTCAAAGGCTCATACAATCAGGCATAACCTAAACAGGCTATCCTATCATTGACTGATCAGTTCTAGCATGCAAGTCTACAAGCACATATAATAGGCATATAAGGCATCCTCCAAGATCCTTAGCCCTAATCTAGCATGCAATTCTCATAAGCATATCATATCATAACATCTCATAACATGTACGGATATCTTGGGGAAGACTTACTTGAGCTTGGCTAATTGCACACATCACACACTTTGTTCTTTTCAAAGTTATGTTCCTTTCTCAATTCCTTTTCACTTCTTTTTTTTTTAAAAAAAGAGCTTTACTTAGGAAAATTTTCATACCAAGTCCTTAGTTTGAGTTCAGACACACTCGCGAGTGTGCCCGAATCCTTGAAACCAAGGCTCTGATACCAACTTGTAACATCCCAAAAATACAGGCCAAAAATTTCATTTTAATTATATTATTACATAAAACCATCAGTATAAAAACATTGATAATAACGTCTCATTTCAAAAACCAAGTGTCAGTAATCTAAAACATAGTATCATAAAACCATATCAGAGCGTAATTCCCAAGGATCTCATGTGCGGAAAACATAGTGTGATGCGCTGCGATCGAACCGGCTCCTTTTCTTTGAAAACGAAATATCTGAAACCAGAACTGAAAACCATAAGCACAAAGCTTAGTGAGTTCCCCCATCATACCACATACCACACAATCACATAACATAAATACTGTCGGGCAGTTCTGGGGTGCCCGACCTACCCGATACGACCATTCTGGGGTGCCGACCTACCCGGTGCGGCCATTCTGGGATACCGACCTACCTGTGTCAAGCCATTCTCGGGTGCTGACCTACCCATGTCAAGCCATTCTGGGGTGCTGACCTACCCGTGGGTCCTAACAACCGACCCTCGGGGACTATTTCACCCCCTACTGCTACTATACCATGTATCATAACATAAACATACTATCAGACATGTATGGGGTGTCCGAACTACCCTTCGGTCCTAGCAACCGAACTTGGGGACTATTCCCCTCCTACTACCACTATCACCTATAACATATCATGCCAGCATACAAACATATCATCACGTACTGTCAGACATATCTGGGGTGCCTTACCTACCCTTCGGTCCTATCAACCGAACTCTACTATTATCACATATAACATTTCATGCCAGCATATAACATATCAGGTAGTAGCAAACCTAGATGATATCACAAAGACAATCATCTAACATACAACTCCAATTGGTGGGACGGCATTGTGGCCGTAGACCCACCGCTACTGGAAGGAAACTCACCTAACACTGCTGAAGTCACGTAGACACAATCCCACATTACTGAAGTCCCGCAGGCTGAACCCCAACTATTGGTTAACAGATTCCCGAACTGTCAACACCAAAATAACACCCAATTAATAATTGGGTCCCAACACATAACCATAATACATACTTGGATAATTACTACATTACCCCAAGTTTGGCTTATTTAAGCCTAACAAGGCCCAATCCATAAGCCGAAAGCCAACTAGGAATCAAAGCCCAACATATGGCCCAATTTTCTAAATTGGGCCCAAACCCTTACAAGGTCTTACCATAAGGCCCAACCATTTAGTCCAGTCCAACATTCAACATTCTAATGGCCCAATATCACATAATCATAAAGGCCCAAACTATGGCCCAATTTTCCAAATTAGGCCCAACCCCTTACATGGGCCTTACCCTAGGCCTGTTAAATTATTTTAGTCAAATTGGATGATCTTGTATGACCCAATTAATAACCCAATCATCAAGGCCCAATAGAAGGGCCCAAAAATAAACCCAAGTGAAATTAGGGTTTCTCATAGAATGATGGTGAGGGTTAAGTTTCCTACTTAACCCATTAAGGGTTTCATCCACTAAGGACTTAATCCATTAAGTCCAATATTGCTTAGATTAATCTTTGCCAATGATTATTATTTAATATCTCAAGTTATTAAATAATTTCCGTGTGTCCCGATTAATTTCCCAAAATTAGGGTTTTGATTACAATAGGGTTTTCCAACCTAAATAGTAGCCCATTTATTAATTTATTGGACTTTTATGACAATTAGGGCTTTATTGGGCTTAATAAGCCTACTAAAATCTTATTAAGCCCATATAGGTTTTATTGGGTCCATTAAGCTTCCTTGAGCCCATTAGAGCTCCTTTGAGCCCATTAGGGTTTCTAGCACCCCAAACGAATCTATCACAAAAGGCAAAGCGCACCGCCACCCGACATGGCGGCCGGTGGCGGCAGCCACCACCCTAAGGTGGTTGTTTTCAACTTCTTTCCATTATTCCATTTTTACAATTTACAATGAACTCACGAAATAACACACACACTAACTACATCAACATGCACCCATGGCGGCTTAAGGTGGCAGCGGCTTTTCTGGCTAGACAAAACACACACAACACCCATATAAAAGCAAAATCACACACCCACACAACTTGCAGCCACCTCCCACGGTGGTTGATGGTGACGAGCCAAGGCAGCGATGGAAAGATGTAGAAGAACTAGCAGCAGGTGGTGGGATTTGTGATGACAGCCACCATGGCTGGCTGCCATGGTGGTTCTCCACGGCTTCTACTTGACAGAGGCCCAAACCTACGAACACAACAGCCCCTCGGGGTGGCAAACGATGACAGAAGCGACATACTTGAGCCATATGGAGGTCGCAACTGAGAAATAGCACCATGAGAACGATGAGGAGGATGAATGGAGGCTGCCGTGGACCGAAGCAACGTTGACCGCCAGCTAGCGGCGCTTTCGTCTTCAACTGATGGAGCATAACGGTGGCAGCGAACGTGCCCGAAACTCGTCGTCGACTTGCTCTCGTTGGACGCTAGGGGCTGCGACGTGTTGGCGGATCGGAAATGGTGGTTGGCGACCTCAACAGAGGTGGTGGTGCAGCGCCGGAGGACGAAGAAGCGAGACCGGCAGCTGGAGGAGGGGGCATAAGGAGATGACGGCTGCAAGGGTTTCTAGGGTTCCAGAAGAGGGGATGGGTTATATACCCGATCCTTTAACTAATTTTCCATAATGACACTATTAGCCCCTCCCTTTCTCTTTTATTTCCAATTAAGTCCAATTTTTTACCTTTCCCACCCTGACTTTGGAATTCCTTTCAAATCAAGTCCATAACTTTTACCAATGGCCCCTCTATAACGAATTCTTCTCAAAATCAATCTAATAGTTACTCTTTAACTCCTGATTCCATAAATTCTTACAAAATAAATCCGAAACTTACAGTTCTAACCCCCAAATTCTAAAATTGTGATCATTAGCTCTTCGAAGCCATCCTTTGATATATTATTATTTATTTTAAGCTACCATTCGTTCATTAACTTATTTATTTAACTTAATAAATAAACGGGTGTTACACTTTGACTCCATAGTGTACTGCTTATTTTGGAATATCTGGAATGCAAGGAATGACAAATTATTCAAAGAATTGAGAATCACTCACACTAAGGTGGCTAACAATGTTATTTCCCTCTCTTAATTATGGTGCTAACATAGAAGTAGTTTAACATAGAAGTAGTTTCGGGTGTGGAATTGGGTGGACTGGAGTATCTCTCCATTTTCTCATTTTTATTCTTATATGTAAGTTCATTAGGACCTTTTTGTATTTCTACACATTGCGACTTAGCTTCTTGCTAAGTGTTGCTGTTTAATATATATATATATATATATATATATATATATATATATATATATATATATCTTTTGTTGTTTGAAAAAACAAAAAAAAGTGTTTTATATAAACCTTCTTAATTATGTCTTTTATTTTTACAATGTTTATTTTATATTTTTATTAACTTCAATGTATTAATTCATTTTATTTTAAATAAATAAATAGTAATATTCTATTGTTAAAAAACTATTTCCATTAAGTTTTTATATTATGATCAAAGTAATATAACTGTTCAAAATTACTAATTTTAGTAGGGATGTTAACGGGGGCAAACGGAACGGGGAGTGCATCCCCACCCCCGCCCCCGAAATTTCCCTGTTCCCCCGTTCCCGTTTCCGCCCCCGTCCCCGAAATGTTTAGCATTCCTACCCCAGCCCCCGCCCTCGTTTCCCCGCCCCCGATTGATTTCCGCTGTCTTTTTTTGGTTTAAAGGAAGTTGTTATTTAGGCTAAAAAAATTTATTTTTAAGTAACAAATAATTATTTATAGCATAATTTTACATGTTAAAAAAAAATTATGGCATCTTAAAAACATTATACTAAGAATTTAAAAACATGTTTTTTGATGAATTTTGGAAGCTCAAAATCATGTCATTGTTTATTATATTTATATAATTGATATATGTAAATATATACGTAATTGATTAACGGGGTCCCCATGGGGGTTTCGGGACTGGATTGTCTACCCCTGCCCCCACCCCCGAAATTAAAACGGGGGTTAACCTTACCCCCGCCCCGTCCCCGACCCCAATTTTTTTTAAAAAATTCCCCAAAATGAGACGGAGCCCCCACGGGAACGGCGTATCACGAGACTTTTTGACATCCTTAGATTTTAGTTCTATTTTTATTCTTATAAAAAAAAAAAGTTAAAATACGTAGTTATTAAATATAGAGATCACTATTAATCAATGGATCCACATATTTATACTTTTAGATTTTTTTTCGCATGCTCTTAAATGTGTTATTTATTTATATAAAGGTCATAGTTGACAAGTTGATGCTTAAAAATATAATATTAGATTTTGCAATAGTAAGCTTTGGGCCACAAGAACTTCAATTGAGTTATGGAATTTCAATGTCTGGTCGTAATGATGAATATGGAATTAATCTAATTGGTGAGCATGTTGACTTATATTAGTGTTGGAACAGGATGGATTAATGTTAGAACTAACTTGTTTTTATATAATTAAAAAAAAATTAAAAGAAATGTTTGAATATCTTTTTAAAAAAATATGAATATTTGGAAAACCAAAAAAAAAAAAAAAAAAAGCTTATTAATTTGATTTTGGGAAACGTTTACTGGTCCCCAGTATTCGTCCAGAGGTCCTAGAGCAACTTATACTATACTTTTTTTAAATCTAAAGGTTCAACAATTTGCAAGTGGTTGATCCTGCAGCTCAAGCAAGAAAGCTTGGAGGAAAACAATACATGATTATTGTATTTTTTTTTTTTGGGGGGGGGGGGGGGGGGGGGGGTTGTGGCAGCCATATAAGTTCAGACTACAAGTGGATTGACTAACTACTACAAAAAACTTATAGGACCGGGTTAATTCGATTAAATAACACGGTTTTAAACGGGGTCTTAAAGCTAGCGAGCCCTATGTGAAAAAAGGAATAAAACCCGGTTTTAAAACCAGCTCCTATTTGACACAAAAGAACATGATTGTTCATAAAACCGTATGTAAAGATCAAGACACAAAACCGGGTCATATGTGGCTAAAAGAACCTGGTTCCAATCCCCAAACCGGGTCATACAATGATTAAATATGGACATTCCATTCAAATAACCGGGTCTTTTTCAGCCTTACAAAAACCAACTATAATCACTATAACGGACAACATGGTTATAAGAATTAAATTTGTAATAATTTTATTCAAATAACCATAATATAAAGAAAACAGTTGATAGAAAACCACAAACTGATACTTGCATCCAAAACATACATTCAAAACAAAACAAAAATAATGCATTGATGAACAAATTATATTAATATAAACATGCTAAATAACCAATCATTATAGTCATCGATAAAAACATGCTTAAGTGACGCTAAAAACTCATTGATTTGGTCATTTCATACTACATAAAACTTACATAAATAAATTCAAAAAAGAAATTGTTTTCCCATGCAGAGGTATTGTCCAATAATCAAGTGATGCAGGTATTGTCCAATAATCAAGTGTTGCAGCTATCCTCCAACCTCACTTAAAAATAAAACACAACAATTGTCCTTCATCCTCACTGAAAAACAAAACACAACAAATAATTAGTTTTTTTGTCTAGCATTTTAAAAGAGTTGAATTTAGCAAACAATCATTAAACTAAAAGTAGGATGTTATAAAATTAACAACTAACCTTATATGCACTATTAGACAACCACATCTTTCATAAAACTTAGCAACAGTTGTAACCAATGTCTTTTCCTCAAATGCAGTTTTGTCATCCCAAAGGTAACCAAACTATATGAAAATAAAATCAAAACTACTAAATAACGAAACAATTTGTTTGTTGCTTTAGAAGAATTTTTTTTTTAAGAAGTACTTACTCTACTCGGAAATCTCTGTTGTCTGTTCAACACAAAATCAAAGTTTCAATTCATTACATAATGCCTACTTAGCTTACGTTCCAATACACCGGCTTGGTTGCACTAAAATTGTGATAGAAGGTAAACATAAATCACAAATGAAACTACATCTAACTAGTGGATAAGTGTAACACCGTAAAAATCCGAACAAATTTTCACTTTTGAAAACTATGAACTATCATTGGCATTTATAAATAAAACATTGTATCACATTGTATTAGTACAAAACCCAAAGATCAAAATATTTAAACTCCAACGTGCGTGTGTACGAGTCATGCCGACGTCTTCCCGCGATCCTCACTAGTACCTGAAACACATAACACATAACACTGTAAGCATAAATGCTTAGTGAATTCCCCAAAATACCACTCTAACACATATGCCTTTCTAGGCCATAACCCCGCGGGATCTTCCGATCCAAGTGTCTCAGGGGATTTCCATCCCATAACTCTGTTGACCTTCTGGTCCATATCATCTTGACCTTCCGGCCCACATCATACTCATATCACATAACACATCACATATAACTTACATCACATATATAACATACACGTAAGACCCTCCGGTCACACATAGTTACCCCATCGGGTAAGGCATAGTGAGAAGACTCACCTCAGACGTCTCGTAAATCTCTGACTCGGTAGAAATATTGCCTAGCCTCCTCATATTTACACAAAGTAAATACTCTCATAAATATAACTCTCGAGGCTAGACTCAACCGTCTATTGTCACCCTCAGAAGGGTAAAAGACTATTTTACCCCCCTCTTGACTCAAGGACCCTATTGTTGACTAAACCCTAAAAGTCAACAAAAGTCAACGGTCAACTTTGACCCAACTCGTCGAGTGCACTCCGGTGACTCGGTGAGTACACACATGTCCACTAACTCTCTGTCCCGCTTGGTATGTCGAGTCCTTCCCTATGCTCGACGAGTCACACCTGGCATGAATCACGGGGCTACCTCGACTCAACTTGACGAGTCTCAAGAACAACTCGACGAATACCGCCTTGAACTCCAGTCTTTTAATCCCCTTCTGACTCACTGAGTTATCCCCTAACTCAGCAAGTCTACTCATTGGGTGATCTGCGTGGAGCCTTAACCCTACTCGCCAATCTCAAGAACAACTCGGCGAGTTCATGCCATGCACAAACTCTATTGACCTCCTGAGGTCAGATCTGTGCCCCTAATCCATAGATTTGGCCTTCCCCAGCATAAATGACACATAAAGTTTAAATCTTGATGCTTATAAATCAACCAATAGGCATCAAATGGTGGTTTAGTCCCAAATACTTTGTTCTAAGGTCATGACCTCCATTGTTCTTCTTAAAGCTTGAAAATTAAGGCTCTCTGGACCACTATGGGTCCAGATCTAAAGTCTCATCTCCAGAAGGGACTATTTGGACCTCAAATCAACTTAGACAAGGGCACAAGAAACCCTAAAACCACATATCCTTCCCAAAACAGAAGAAGGGTCGAAATAATACCTCAAATGAAATGATCTTATCTTTTAGACCTCATAATAGCAACCTCCTTTGCTTTCCATTGGCTAGAACCTCCTTCTTCTTGCAAAATGTAACGTCCATAGATCCGAGTTAGTCAATTTAGAAGCAATAGGGGTCGAAAATGATTTTTCAACAAAAGATTATTTAAATAATCTTAACCAAGTTGTAGAATATGTCACAAGGTTTCCGAACATATAAAGAACGCCGAAATCCGAGTTATAACGAAGAAGTTATGACCCGTTGAAGTTTCGCGTTGGAATCGGCACGGCACCGGGAAACGTAAATTGTGAATTTACGATAGAGCGAGATTTAGCCTTAGTGATCTAAACGAATGTCGTATAATATGTTAAACTAAGAACATCGATAAAAAGAACGCCCAAATCTAACTTCGTATAAAGAAGTTATGATTTTTCGAAGTTTCGGATTAGCAGTGTACAACCCGAAATTCGAATATTAGATCGAGCGGTTTTTAGCCGACACGACCTAAACGAGAATCGAAGATCTCGTTAAGAATAGCGTAACGAGAAAAAGATGGGCAAAAACGGACATCGGATGAAGAAGTTATGAGAATTTAACGGACCAATCCTGTCCCGGCCTGTTAATAATGTAAAATTTAAAATCGAGTCAAAATTAGCCGACGGAGTCTAAACGAAAGTTGTATAGTACGTTCCCACCTTCGTGTGGATATAAAGAATGTCGAAAACGGAGCTCGTATGTGAAAGTTATGATTTTTAGAAGTTGGAAGGTGAATTTGCGAAGCTGATGCATGGATCGATGACGTGGCAAGATCACAGCCGTCGCTTGTATCCCATGGTCCTCGCTTTGGATGATGACACGTTGCCTCGCATTACGCCCAGCGTCCGAAGTCTATACGCCCCGCGTACCCTCGCCCTGATCTACTCCGATTGTAAAATAGCTAGAAGCTCGCTGGCAGCCTTATCCGATGGTTACGCCCCGCGTAGGTCTGAGGTACGCCCAGCGTACCGAGGCCTCGCAGGCTATAAAAAGGCAGCGAAGGCAACTTCATTTCTAACCCATTCTTCACTTCTCTCTCTACAAACTTTCTCTCTCTAAGTGCTTTAAACCCCCCTAAACCCTAGATAAACCCCTAGCTCCCGAGGGAAGCCCCGAGGCTCCCGGAGTCCCGAGAAAAGGAGTCTTTCGGTTTCGAACGCTGCTCCAATTAAGTTCCGGTTTTCGATAAAATTCGCTATAAGTAAGCTACGCTTACGCAAATTTTAATATAGCTTTCAAATAGTTATAGTAATGTTATTAGGTCCTTAAAATAATTATTTGGGCTATTATTATGAGTTATATTGAGTGTTATTTAACGCTTATATAATAATAATAATAGTCAGACTGTTAATTAGTCGCGGTTATCGTTGGACTAAACCCTAGTGGTATTGGTACTTGGTTTTATCGAAGGAAATTATTTTGAGAGTATCGAAACGTTGTTCGAGTGCTGAGTCACCACCTTTCAGGTGAGTGCATAGTTACCTTCAACTTACACATAGATATGAAATATTTTATATAAACTACGTGCTATGTGTGCATATTATCTGAATACTTGCTGTCTATGCTGGATGAACATTTTATACATGTTTTAAAGGATTTAAATTGTATACATATTTTATATATACGAATATGTTGGGTATGACATGGGTAGATGAATGATGAGAGATAAAAGATGATGTGAGTAAACATTGGCAACTATGGACTTGGTGCCCAATAAACATCGGCAGCTATGGACTTAGTGCCTATTGGACAAACACTGGTAGCTATGGATTTAGTAACTGTTAGGAATTGGTAACTATGGACTTAGTACCTATTAGATAAACACCGGTAGCTATGGATTTAGTACCCGATGAATAAACTATAGCATCTATGGAATTAGTGCTTTACGAACGAGCATTGGCAGCTATGGATTTAGTGCCAGTCCAATAACCCTAGAAGTAAGGGACTTCGGAATAAACGAATGCAGGATAGATGAATCTTAGGATAAATCCTTAAGAGTAAAGAAGATAATGGGGATGGGTAATTGGGTTGATTGTTTGATTGTTTAAACATAATAATTATATTATTGTGGGTTGAAAACCCTATGTACTCACCACGTTTCCCAACCTAACCCACTCAGTTTATTTATATCATAGGTGTTGATATGAAGTCACATTACACTGAGAGATTTAAAGAGATATAGATCACTAGTGTAAATAAATGTAAGTTCTGTTTATGCTTATGTTTCTGTATTAACGATGACATCCCAAACGTTTTAAAATGAATAAAATACGTTTCTTTGAAAATGTTTTAATAACGTATCTATCATGTTTTTCTGGGAACAAATTCCGCAACATTTTTATTAAAAGAAGTACTCTGATTTTTATAAAGCATAAACAAAATCGGTCTTTTCTGGCCGTGAAAAATGGGGATGTCACAGTTGGTATCAGAGCATTAGTTTAAGCGAACTAGGAATATGGATTTATTTCTAGACTTAAACTTAGAATGCTAAGTGATGATTGTGAGGTGTGAGCACTAGCTTATTTTAGGAATTATGCCTAAAATGCTTTTATGTGCTAAATAAATTGTTATGCTATAGTTTGATCGGATCTATGGTCTGTTGGCGACCGGATCTGGAAACCTTATGTGTTTAGGATTCTAAACGTACGACTACGATATTAGAACTAGCATGTAAACGTTCCGGAGTGATAATGATGATTTAAACGTCAATCCTAAGTAAAGGTCTAGATTCACCTTATTCGGTGTATAGATCAAGATGGAAAGGACCCGTAGCGGAAACGTGAATGCAAATGAGAATAGGAACCAACCCCCAGTGGTTCAGCAAATACCTGTTGTACAAGAAGTTGCACCTGAGCCAGTCACCATGGCTGGAGTTCAAGCCATGATTCAAACTATGCTAACTGAACAAAGGGAAGAAATGAGGAGGATGTCAAATAGGGACTAACCTACTATGCACACTGAGCAACCCGAGCTAATTCCCAAGCAATCAGATGAAGGGAACTACAGCTGCCAAGTGAGTCAAGTGGGGACTCAAGATGGCCCGGAGAGGAGAAACAACAAGGATGGGCGAATGTACAAGAATTTCTTGGGTGCGAAACCACCAAGTCTCTCAGGAAGCCCAAAGCCTGTGGAGATTATGGATTGGATCTCCGAGATGGAAATGGTGTTTGAGAGCTGCGACTGTAGCGAGAAACAGAAGACCGTCTTCGCCGTAAGACAACTAAAAACTAGAGTCTTAACCTGGTGGAAGCTATTGGCAGATACGATGCCACGAGGAGAATCCTTAAGGATGTCATGGGAAGAGTTCTTGGAACAGTTGAAAATGCAGTACTGCTCGGAGATAGATCTGATAGACCTAAACAACGAGTTTCAGAACCTGAAGAAAGGGAAGATGAGTGTTGATGAGTATGCCACACCATTCACCGAGAGGATGAAGCTATTCCCCTACTTGGTGCCTACTGAACTCTCCAAGATTGATAGGTTTTCTAACGGACTGCCCACTGACTTTGGCCCAATGGTCAAAATGGCAACTACCTTGAAAACAGCTGTTAGGGCAGCTAAGAACATAGAGGCCCAGATAAGAGAATAGGGTCTAGAAAAAGATAAGGCAGGAGAGAAGCATAAGTTTGAAGGATCTTTAAGGTCCAACAAGGAAAGCAAATTCTCAAAGCTTGGAGGAGGAGATGGAGGTGAAGCGAGATGGTGTGATAAATGCAAGAAGAAGCATTGTGGGAAGTGTAATGAAGAAGTGACTTGTTACAAGTGTGGAAGGACTGGTCACTATTCCAAGGACTGCACACATAATGATAAAGTATGCTACGGATGTGGAGGCAAGAGGCACATGTCCAGAGACTGCCCAAGGAAAAATAAAGCAGCAACACCAGAAACGCCACCAAGGCCAAGGACATTTCACATGATCCTCGACGAAGCAGAAAACCATGCGAGGAATCAAGGATGAGGACTTTATACCCGAAGATCAAGTTATGCAGTAGCCATAGTATCATATGATGTAGCCCATTAGAGGCATAGTCCAGGGTGAACTTGAACACCTATGTAATAGTTTCAAGAAATCATAAAATCTTCATTTTGTTATCTAGTGTGTTAAATTGTTATGTGATTTTCTTGTATGGTGACTTGGAAAACTACAAGACGATACTTGGGATGAGTATGAGTAGGTGTGAATGGTAGTAGAGGCCTATACTACCGAAAGCACAGGACTCACACTTGGATCAGGGAAAGTCACAAGGTTACCAAGAAGCTAGTAATTGATTTCATTTTATTGAAGTATGTCGTTACCATTGTTTCGGTAATGACTAAGAAGATGATTGTTTCCGACCCTAGTGGTCATATCACATTGAGTCCAACTACGATGGGTAGGTTACGTGGTTCAGAGAACCAAGTTTGATGTAGTGTCTGAATTAAACCAAATGATTGAAATCAAAGCGAAGTATCACGCTCGTTGTTAAAGAAGTTGGTAGCTAGAAATGCTACATGTTAAAATGTGATTATATCACATTAGACTATGAAGGAAGGCATATTCCATTTCGGAATCTGACTCTAAGGGACCTGAGTCTAAGCGTTGCTACATACGATGATAGGTCATTAGAATATGACACATCGGTCAATTGTAGTAATCAAATTAACCTATCCTAAGTTTGTTAAGAAGAAGAAGGAGTCTCTGATAAAGAATGAGTTTGTGACACAAAGGTCATGATTGAAAGTCTAACGAGCAAGTGCTAGATCGAGCACCGCCTGCAGTCAAGGAGTCCAAGAGATAGATACTCATTCGAAGAAACGAGGAAGTTATGATTATTACCAAGGATGAAGAGATAACGTATGGAGTCATTATACTATCCGATTTCGTTGATGATTCCGGGACGTAATCATCCTAAGGGGGAGATAATTGTAACGCCCACAGATCCGGGTTAGTCAGTTTAGAAGCAATAGGGGTAGAAAACAAATTTTCGACAAAAGATTATTTAAATAATCTTAACCAAGTTGTATAATATGTCACAAGGTTTCCGAACATATAAAGAACGCCGAAATCCGAGTTATAACGAAGAAGTTATGACCCGTCGAAGTTTTGCGTCGGAACCGGCACGGCACCGAGAAGCGTAAATAGTGAATTTATGATAGAGCGAGATTTAGCCTTAGCGATCTAAACGAAAGTCGTAGAATATGTTAAACTAAGAACATCGATAAAAAGAACGCCCAAATCTGACTTCGTATAAAGAAGTTATGATTTTTCGAAGTTTCGGATTAGTAGTGTACAGCCCGAAATTCGAATATTAGATCGAGCGGTTTTTAGCCGACACGACCATAATGAGAATCGAAGATCTCGTTAAGAATAGCGTAACGAGAAAAAGATGGGCAAAAACGGACATCGGATGAAGAAGTTATGAGAATTTAACGGACCAATCCTGTCCCGGCCTGTTCATAATGTAAAATTTAAAATCGAGTCAAAATTAGCCGACGGAATCTAAACGAAAGTTGTATAGTACGTTCCCACCTTCGTGTGGATATAAAGAATGTCGAAAACGGAGCTCGTATGTGAAAGTTATGATTTTTAGAAGTTGGAAGGTGAATTTGCGAAGCTGATGCATGGATCGATGACGTGGCAAGATCACAGTCGTCGCTTGTATCCCATGGTCCTCGCTTTGGATGATGACACGTTGCCTCGCATTACGCCCAGCGTCCAAAGTCTGTACGCCCCGCGTACCCTCGCCCTGATCTACTCCGATTGTAAAATAGCTAGAAGCTCGCTGGCAGCCTTATCCGATGGTTACGCCCCGCGTAGGTCTGAGGTACGCCCAGCGTACCGAGGCCTCGCAGGCTATAAAAAGGCAGCGAAGGCAACTTCATTTCTAACCCATTCTTCACTTCTCTCTCTACAAACTTTCTCTCTCTAAGTGCTTTAAACCCCTCTAAACCCTAGATAAACCCCCTAGCTCCCGGAGTCCCGAGAAAAGGAGTCTTTCGGTTTCGAAACGCTGCTCCAATTAGGTTCTGGTTTTCGATAAAATTCGCTGTAAGTAAGCTACGCTTACGCAAATTTTAATATAGCTTTCAAATAATTATAGTAATGTTATTAGGTCCTTAAAATAATTATTTGGGCTATTATTATGAGTTATATTGAGTGTTATTTAACGCTTATATAATAACAATAATAGTCAGACTATTAATTTGTCGCGGTTATCGTTGGACTAAACCCTAGTGGTATTGGTACTAGGTTTTATCGAAGGAAATTGTTTTGAGAGTATCGAAACGCTGTTCGAGTGCTGAGTCACCACCTTTCAGGTGAGTGCATAGTTACCTTCAACTTACACATAGATATGAAGTATTTTATATAAACTACGTGCTATGTGTGCTTATTATCTGAATACTTGCTGTCTATGCTGGATGAACATTTTATACATGTTTTAAAGGATTTAAACTGTATACGTATTATATATATACGAATATGTTGGGTATGACATGGGTAGATGAATGATGAGAGATAAAAGATGATGTGAGTAAACATTGGCAGCTATGGACTTAATGCCTATTGGACAAACACTGGTAGCTATGGATTTAGTACCTGTTAGGAATTGGTAGCTATGGACTTAGTACATATTAGATAAACACTGGTAGCTATGGATTTAGTACCCGATGAATAAACTATAGCAGCTATGGAATTAGTGCTTTACGAATGAGCATTGGCAGCTATGGATTTAGTTTCAGTCCTATAACCCTGGAAGTAAGGGACTTCGGAATAAACGAATGCAGGATAGATGACTCTTAGGATAAATCCTTAAGAGTAAAGAAGATAATGGGGATGGGTAATTGGGTTGATTGTTTGATTGTTTAAACATAATAATTATATTATTGTGGGTTGAAAACTCTATGTACTCACCACGTTTCCCAACCTGACCCATTCAGTTTATTTATATCACAGGTGTTGATATGAAGTCACATTACACTGAGAGATTTAAAGAGATTTAGATCACTGGTGTAAATAAATGTAAGTTTTGTTTATGCTTATGTTTATGTATTAACGATGACATCCCAAACGTTTTAAAATGAATAAAATACGTTTCTTTGAAAATGTTTTAATAACGTATTTATCATGTTTTTCTGGGAACAAATTCCGCAACATTTTTATTAAAAGAAGTACTCTTATTTTTATAAAGCATAAACAAAATCGGTCTTTTCTGGCCATGAAAAATGGGGATGTCACACTAAATAACACCACAAAGATCAACAATGGTTACTCCTTGCCTTCAAACGATCAGAGACTCTCTCTGGGGTGTAGTAGCCGCAATAGACGGCCATAAGGGCCTTTAAATAGGTCCCAAGCCCTGGAAATTAGGGCTTCACAAAACAGCATGGACTCGCCGAGTCCGGACGTGAACTAGAATGAACATCCGCGTCCCTACTCGGCGAGTCTTGGCACCAACTCGCCGAGTTCCTCCACAAACTCCAAAAATTAAATGAATAAATAATATACCTGGGAATCCGGATGTTACAATTCTCCCCCACTAGAATCAGACTTCGCCCTCGAAGTCTCACTCTGAAAACAACTCTGGATGCTGCTCACGCATCTCGCTCTCTGGCTCCCAAGTAAGTTCTGACCCTTTTCGATGCTGCCACTGGACCTGCACCAGAGGCACTTCCTTGTTCCTCAGAACCTTGATCTTTCGATCCCGAATCGCCACCGGTTTCTCATTGTAGTTTAGGCCCACATCCACCTGAATATCCTCCAATGGCACCACCGCCGACTCGTCGGCTATACACTTTCTCAGCTGCGACACGTGGAAGGTATCATGAATCTGGTCCAACTCCGTAGGTAGCTCCAAACGATACGCTACCCTGCCCACCCTCGTGATCACTCTGAACGGCCCAATATACCGGGGCCCTAGCTTGTCCCTCTTCCTGAGTCAGATCACTCCTTTCCAAGGAGATACCTTCAAAAGCACGAAGTCACCATCCTGAAACTCGAGCTCAGATTGTCGCCTATCCGCATAACTCTTCTGGCGACTCTGAGCGGTCTACAACCTCTGTCGGACCTGCTAAATCTGCTCAGTCGTCTGAAATATGATCTTTGTACTTCCTATCACACGCTGCCCTACTTCTCCCTAGCAAATGGGGGTCCGACACCTCCTCCCATACAATAGCTCAAAGGGTGGCACACCAATGCTCGAATGATGGTTGTTGTTGTAGGAAAACTCCGCTAAGGGAAAATACGTGTCCCAGCTCCCGCCGAAATCCAGTACACATGCTCGGAGCATGTCCTCGAGCGTCTGAATCGTCCGCTCACTCTGTCCGTCAGTCTGCGGGTGGTATGTGGTACTAAAATGCATCCTCGTACCCAACTCCTCATGGAATTTCTTCCAAAATTTGGAAGTGAAACGCACATCTCGATCTGTGACAATCGAGATCGGCACTCTATGTCGCGATACCACCTCTTTCACGTACATTTCTGCCAGCCTCTCAGCAGAAGAGCTGTCACTGATGGCAAGGAAGTGAGCACTCTTCGTCAACCTGTCTACAATCACCCAAATTGCATCGACACCCCTAGCAGTCCTCGGCAACTTGGTGATAAAATCCATGGTGATCTGTTCCCACTTCCACTCGGGAACCTCCAATGGCTGCAACTTGCCATGCGGACGCTAGTGCTTAGCCTTAACCTTGCGACAGGTTAGGCACCTCTCAACGAACCACGCGACGTCCCACTTCATACAGGGCCACCAATATTCCCTCTTCAGATCCAAGTACATCTTAGTTGCATCGGGATGGACTGAGAACTTCATTCTATGCGCCTCCTCCATCAAAATGGTACGCGTTCCGCCCACAAACGGTACCCAAATCCGACCCTGAAAAGTCATAAGCCCTCGGTTATCGGTAACGAACTTCGATACTTGACTGATAACTCGCTCTCTCTTCTGGTTTTCTGGTCTCACGGCCTCGGCCTGGGCTCCTCGGATGGTGTCCAAAACTGGAGTCATCAATGTCAACCTCATACAAACGTCTCGCATTGGAACACTCTCCGCCCTACGACTCAGGGCATCGGCTACCATGTTAGCCTTACCCAGGTGATACAGGATCTCGCAATCATAATCCTTTACCACATCCAGCCATCTCCTCTGTCGCATATTCAGGTTGGGCTGATCCATCAAGTACTTCAGGCTCTTATGATCCGTGTAAATGGTACACCGGACTCCATATAGATAGTGACGCCAGATCTTGAGGGCGAACACTACTGCCCCCAACTCCAAATCGTGGGTAGGATACCTCGCCTCATGAGGCTTCAGCTGCCTCGATGCATATGCTATCACATGCCCTTTTTGCATAAGCACTACTCCCAACCCTGATATCGATGCGTCACAATATACCACAAAATCCTCTATCCCCTCCGGAAAGGCTAACACCAGGGCTTCACATAGTCTCTGGCGAAGTGTCTCGAAGGAGGCCTGCTGCTCTGGACCCCAAACAAAAGCTACACCCTTCCGGGTCATCTTAGTGAGTGGCACGGCGATCTTGGAGAAATCCCTGATAAACTTCCGATAATAGCCTGCCAGTCCTAGGAAACTCCTGATCTCCGTTGGTGACCTCGGCACCTCCCAACTCATCACCGCCTCAATCTTGGTCGGGTCGACCAATATCCCTTTCAGGTTAACGAGATGTCCCAGGAACTGGACTTCTCGCAACCAGAAATCACACTTGGAGAATTTGGCATAAAGCCTCTCCGATCTCGAAACCCCGAGGATCTCCCTCAAATGCTCCTCATGCTGCTCTCTAGATCTCGAATACACCGAAATGTCGTCGATGAATACGATCACCGAGCGATCCAACATCGGTCTTCACACCCTGTTCATGAGATCCATGAACACCGCTGGTGCGTTGGTGAGCCCAAAAGGCATCACCACGAACTCGTAATGCCCGTAACGAGTCCTGAACGCTGTCTTCTGGATATCCTCATCTCGCACCCTCACCTGATGATATCCAGACCTCAGAACGATATTGGAGAACCAAGATGCTCCCTACAACTGATCAAACAAATCATCAATCCTCGGCAATGGATAACGGTTCTTGACAGTCAACTTGTTCAACTCCTGGCAATCAATGCACATCCGGTGTGAACCATCATTTTTCTTGAGGAAAAGGATAGGTGCTCCCCACGGCGAACTGCTCGGCCGAATAAATCCCTTCCCCAGTAGCTCCTGAAGCTGCAAGGACAACTCCTGCATCTCGGGAGGCGCAAGGTGATAGGGCGCCTTGGCGATAGGCGCAGCCCCCGGGACCAGATCGATACTGAACTCTACCTGTCTCATGGGAGGCACACCCGGCAACTCCTCCGGAAATACATCCGGGAACTCACGCACTATCGGAACCTCTTCCACTGACCTTAGTCTCTCTGAATCAACCCTCGCGTCCATCGCATACGCTATAAATCCCTTACATCCCTGCTGAAGACTCTGTCTCACCCTGGCGGCTGAACAAAACGCCGACCCAGAACGTGTACCCTCGCCGTACACTGTAAGAACTCCCCCACTAGGGTCTCGCATGGTCACCAATTGTCGCTCGTAGTCAATGATCGCTCCAAATCTGCTCAACCAGTCCATGCCGACGATGACACATACATCTCCCATCGCAATGGGAACTAAATTGATTGGAAACGCTACCCCGCAAATCTCAAGTACATAACCTCGAATCACCTCGGCATCATAGACTGCTCTCTCATCCGCTATGGAAACTCTCAGAGGTCGACTCAACGTCTCTCGACTAATACTGATGTGTCAGCTAAACGCCAATGATACAAAAGATCGACTCGCACCCGAGTCAAATAACACTATAGTAGGTATAGAATTCACAAGAAAAGTACCTACACATAACATAATATAAGCACAATATTTCAACATATAATGAATACATGATAGAATACATACCAGCCACGACGTCAGGTGCTGCACGAACCACCTCTGCTGTCAGCTGAAACGCCCTCCCTCGCACCTTTGGAGCCTCGGCTTTCACCGGCCTACTCTCACTAGCTCTTGCAACAGTAGGGGCAGATCCCTGAGGTGCTCCCTATGTCGTCCCTCGCAAGTATGGACACTCCGGCTTCCGGTGCCCGGTCTGGTTGCAATGAAACAGACCATGAATCCCTTGGGGAAATCCTTGGCGATATGCCCCTCCTTGCCACACTTGTAGCAAGCACCAACCCTACAAACTCCGTCATGACCCTTGCTGCACTTTCCGCAAGTGCGGCCCCTTCTGACCTCCAGACCTCGAATCGGTAGGCTTGGCCCGCTTGGCTACCGGTTGAGACTTTGCCGGCCGCCGATCCATCCTTTGAGAGTTGGCCTCCTCCTTGGTCTGCGTCTCCAATTCAATCTTCCTCTTCCGGGCATTTGCCTGAAGCTCAGCAAATGTCCGGTATGATGAGTTTGCCACAAACTCACGAATGTCTCTCCTCAGAATGCTCAGATATCGACTCATACATGCCTGCTCGGTCGACACGTGCTCAGGGCAGAACATCGCCCTCTCGTGAAACCTACGTGTAATCTCTGTAACCGACTCAATACCCTGCTTAAGGGTCAGAAACTCCTATGCCAATCGCTCCCTCTCCACCTGGGGAACATACTCATCTCGGAACATAGCAGTGAACCTCTCCCATGTTACTACAACAAGCTCAGTAGGGGTGTAGTGCGCCGTCACAAACTTCCACCAGTCCTTCGCTCCCAAGCGAAGCTGGTTCAGCGCGAACCGAACTCTCAGATGCTCCAGACAGGAACATGTGTAGAAGCACCCCTCTATGTTAGAAACCCACCTCATCGCAACTATCGGATCCTGAGTTCCGTCAAATTCTGGTGGCTTTGTGTTGCTGAACTCCCGGTACAACAACGAGTCACCCCCTTACGGCCTGTCAGCAGCAACGGCCGTAGTGGTTGCAGCAACAGCAGCATCAGAAAGAGCAGCATACCGCTTATGAAAAGTCTCAATCAAAATGGTCTTAATAGACCCGAACATCTCTGGAATCTCAACCCTGATGGCCACAGCCACCTCCTCGTGGATGATCCTATGGATCTCCACATCACTCGTCCCGTTGACCTCTGGTGTGTGGCGTGTCCCAACCATGATATCCCACTAAAATACAAGATAAGAATATTAGGGACCCACTCGAGTATAATCAATCTCGATAACTCCACCCCACTGGTTCCTCAGTGCCCTAAGGATTCTTACTTGGACTATGCACCAACCCGGTATCTTCAGTAGTACGGGCCCAATACTACCGTCCATACTGCATCGGCATTCATCCCAAGTCCTCCTCCTTGAGCCCCAAATCCTAGTGCTCTACTCTCACTATCATGCGCTACTTGCTAGCAATTCTCTCATAAGCACCTCGCTGTTATCTAAACACTTTCAAGCATTTCTAGCAGCAACCCCTAGACTAAGGCATCATATATCAGGCCACTCTAGTCCTAATAAGAATACCTAGTCTACTCTAGCATGCATATCGTAATTCATCATATGGCATAACATAGCATATCTGATAACACTTATTATGAGAGTATTTTGGGAAATCACCGTTCGGGCGCTGGCTAATCGTACACACAACTCTGCTCCGTTTGTCTCAAAACCCTTTTACTCTTTTTCAAAAATTTTACTTTAGTATTAAAATTTTCCTCAAATCCCCAGTTTGAGTTCAGATACGCCCAAGGATGTATCTGAATCCCTCAAACCAAGGCTATGATACCAACTTGTAACACTGTAAAAATCCGAACAATTTATCATTTTTGAAAACTATGAAATATCATTGGCATTTATAAATAAAACATTGTATCACATTGTATTAGTACAAAACCCCAAGATCAAAAGATTTAAACTCCAACGTGTGTGTGTACAAGTCATGCCAACACCTTCCCGCGATCATCACTGGTACCTGAAACACATAACACATAACACTGTAAGCATAAATGCTTAGTGAATTCCACAAAATACCACTCTAACACATACGCCTTTCCAGGCCATAACTCCGCGGGATCTTCTGATCCAAGTGTCTCAGGGGATTTCCATCCCATAACTCTGTTGACCTTCCGGACCATATCATCTTGACCTTTCGGCCCACATACTACTCATATCACATAACACATCACATATAACTTACATCACATATATAACATACACGTAAGACCCTTCGGTCACACATAGTTACCCCATCGGGTAAGGCATAGTGAGAAGACTCACCTCAGACGTCTCGTAAATCTCTGACTCGGTAGAAATATTGCCTAGCCTCCGCCTATTTACACAAAGTAAATACTCTCATAAATATAACTCTCAAGGCTAGACTCAACCCTCTATTGTCACCCTCAGAAGGGTAAAAGACTATTTTACCCCCCTCTTGACTCAAGGACCCCATTGTTGACCAAACCCTAAAAGTGAACAAAAGTCAACGGTCAACTTTGACCCAACTCGCCGAGTGCACTCTGGTGACTCGGCGAGTACACACATGTCCACTAACTCTCTGTCCCGCTTGGTACGTCAAGTCCTTCCCTATGCTCGACGAGTCACACATGGCATGAATCTCGGGGCTACCCCGACTCAACTCGCCGATTCTCAAGAACAACTAGGCGAGTACCGCCTTGAACTCCAGTCTTTTAATCCCCTTCTAACTCACTGAGTTATCCCCCAACTCGGCAAGTCTACTCACTGGGTGATCTGCGTGGAACCTTAACCCTACTCACCGAGTCTTAAGAACAACTCGGCGAGTTAATGCGATGCGCAAACTCTATTGACTTCCTGAGGTTAGATCTGTGCCCCTAATCCATAGATCTGGCCTTCCCCAGCATAAATGACACGTAAAGTCTGAATCTTGATGCTTATAAATCAACCAATAGGCATCAAATGGTGATTTATTCTCAAATACTTTGTTCCAAGGTCATGACCTCCATTGTTCTTCATAAAGCTTGAAAAATAAGGCTCTCTAGACCTCTATGGGTCCAGATCTAAAGTCTCATCTCCAGAAGGGACTATTTGGACCTCAAATCAACTTAGACAAGGGCACAGGAAACCCTAAAACCACATATCCTTCCCAAAACAGAAGAAAGGTCGAAATAATACCTCAAATGAAATGATCTTAGCTTTTAGTCCTCAGAATAGCAACCTTCTTTGCTTTCCCTTGGCTAGAACCTCTTTCTTCTTGTTAATAACACAACAAAGATCAACAATGGTTACTCCTTGCCTCTCAAACAATCTGAGACTCTCTCTGGGGTGTAGTAGCCGCAATAGACGGCCATAAGGGCCTTTAAATAGGTCCCATGCCCTGGAAATTAGGGCTTCACTAAACAGCGAGGACTCGCCGAGTCCACGCATGGACTCGCCGAGTCCGGACGTGAACTAGAATGAACATCCGCGTCCCTACTCGGCGAGTCTTGGCACCAACTCGCCGAGTTCCTCCACAAACTCCAAAAATTAAATGAATAAATAATATTCCTGGGAATCTGAATGTTACAATAAGTAATAAGATAAATTACCTCAGTGAGCTTCCATACTATAAACAATGATATCGAAATCTCCAGTGATCTAGAGTATCATATATTTCACTATATATGGATTACAAAATACAAGATAACATAATTTAAATATAACAAATATCCTATCAAGTAGGACTAGATAACCTTGGTTTTGAGATGGTAGTCTTATCATTAATACCACCCGTCAAGCAGGAAGATGGAGGTCCAACACACAGCTTGGATTGAAATCGTTCAAGCAACGGATGAGGAAGACTCTTAGTAAACATATCGGCCATCATTTGAGTGGTAGAAATGAACCGTTTGAGTAACTTACTAGAAGTAACCAACTCTCTAACAAAATGATAATCTATGTCGATATGTTTGGCACGTTTATGAGTAACCGGGTTCTGACTTAGAAATATCGCACTTCTGTTATCAGAGTATAAATAAGGCGTTGGAGAGATGGGAATAAGCTCATGTAGGAGATAAGTGATCTAAATAATTTCAGACATCGTATTAGCCATTGCCCTATACTCAGATTCACAACTAGAACATGACACGGTAGTTTGATTTTTGGCACTCCAAGAGACAATGTTACCGCCAAGAAAGATGGACTATCCATATGGGGAGCGACGTCTCTCAACACAACGTGCCCAGTCGGCATCGGAGAAGGGAACAAGAGGAATATTAGGAGATCGTGTGTAAGTTAGACTAAAGGAAACAGTTGCCTTGATAGAGCGAAGAATTCGCTTGACTGCTTGAAACTGAGCAGTAGTGGGTGCATGAAGAAATTGGCTAACCTGATTTACAACATAAGAGAGATCAGGTCTATTGATTGTAATATATTGAGAGGCACCAACCAATGACCGATAGAGAGTTTGATCAATAAATGGTTCACTGGGAGTAGTAAGCAGTTCAAAAGTAGCAAGTGGAGTATGTACTGGTTTGCCGTCGAATAAACTAGCTCTTGATAGAATATCCCAAGCATATTTAGTCTGAGTGAGAAACAAGTCATCTGGAGTGTGGCAACCATAAATTTATGGTCAAGTCAAAGTCAAAGAAAGTCAACAAGTCAAACCGGTAAACTCAATTAACCCTTGTATATTAGGGTTTACCTTATGTTTACTATTGTACAACGCACCATCTTGATACAAAGCACAACTTAGAAGTTTCATGTGTTCAGAAAATCTACACCCAAATTAGGGTAAGAGATGGAACTACTCGGCAAAAATATTAATACATACTCTTCAAGGGCATATAACGCTCATAACAAGGCAAAACGTGGTTTACAAACCTTGCATTTCGAAGTCAATTACTCGCAAAGGCCACAAACAAAGTCCCTCTCGATCTCTCTCGCTCTATCTCTCTCTATCTCAAATCTCTCCCAAATCTCTCCAAGTATGTGAAATCTCTCCCAAATCTCTCCAAGTATGTCAAATCTCTCCCAAATCTCTCCAAGTATGTGGAATCTCTCTAAGTATGTCAAATCTCTCCCAAATCTCTCCAAGTATGTCAAATCTCTCCCAAATCTCTCCAAGTATGTGGAATGTCTCCAAGTTTGTCAAATCTCTCCCAAATCTCTCCAAGTATGTGAAATCTCTCCAAGTATGTCAAATCTCTCCCAAATCTCTCACTCATAACCTCCCTCAACTTTTTAAAATCATTTGGGGCATCCTGACCCTTAACTTAGTCAAAAACCACGGAAAACAGGAAGTTTATTTGAAAAACAGCCATTTAGGGCCGAACCCTCTTAGAGCCGAACCTCTTAGAGGCGAAACCCCAAGAAGCCTCATGGACCGAACTGCTGAAGGATTGAAGCCGAAGGTTTAGAGGACCGAACCTCACATAAGACCGAACCACCGAGGCCGAGCTACCCTTCGCTTTCGCTTCTCTTCCTGGTCTCGCCTTCGCTTCCCTTTTCTTCTCGCCTGCGAGCTTTCTCGACCGAACTGCCTCTCAGTTCCCATCTACTTTCGGCTCTAATGGCTAGGACCGAACCTCCGGCCCAGACTTCGGATATTCACAACTTTTTCCCGATTTTCGACCCCATCTCCATTTTTAGCCCGTTTTGCATGATTTTAACGCGGGATTTTCATTGAAACTCGTATTTTAACATAAGAGACCCTGAATATTCATTTTTATCACATTTTGGGGGAAAATCCTTGTCCAAAAATAAAATCTATTAAGTTATATTTTGCGATAAAGTGTTGCCTTTAACTAGTGTAGGGTACAAGCAATCCCCCCCCCCCCCCCCCCCCAATATCCACTCCAAGTCACTATTCATGCTTTATGTTACTATTCCCATCAACGCTAGTCAACTAATTGGCCTTTCACCACCCCTCTCCAGCAAGATTCAATACTCAAAGATGAAAAATAAATCCTTATCTCTCCTCCCACTTTATTCAGTCTTTCTCAAGAAGAACAAACACATCTCTCTCACTTTCCCTCTCTAAAATTCGAGATTCAAAGGCTGACTTGGGTTTTTGCTCCACATTTGGTAATTATCTTCCTCCTACACTTAAATATTCTACTATCCTTCCTCCAAATTATGGATTGCTTACACAAATATCATCATATTTGTTCATAGAAACGTCAAATCTTCAAGCATCACCCAAGTGTTCTTGACTTGGAAACTCCTTTTCTCCATCGTCCATCCTAAGAGATCAATCAAGGTGACTTCATACCCCTATCTTTTCATGTTTTTCTTAAGTTTTAAGGGGGGTGGGGGATACAAGTTAAAACACCAAGAACAAGATTGAATGGCGAATTCTCCTCCGGACCCTCGATTCGATTGTTTTCCAAGAATGTTGAGTCAAGTATGTAAGCCGTGTATCTGGGAGGAATTTAAAATAAGGGCTTTTAGTTTTTTTACCCAAAACTCGAACATCAGCTTTCAACAGAAAAGCGAATGTTCATTTATGGACTGTTTTGAACATCTTAAACTTTTTAGTTTTCAAAACTATATTAGATGCAAATAGTTCAGGGTTATACCTTTAAAATGACTACTTGCACATATTCACAAGGTGTTTCTACAATTTTTGGTGATTCTTACAAAACTACCTATCACTTTAGCTACGAATTCGGACCAGTCTGTGAATATGAATGCTTTCACACCAGTTATAAACTTCTAAAAATCATGAGAAAAATTATGAACGAACTAGACACAATTTCTGAACTATCAGAATTTACGCAATTAGTTTTCGCTTTCACACCTTGTTGTACAAGGTGAGTATTATCATATATAAATACATGTTTATATTGCATGTATCTTACCTCACTATAAAGGTTTACATCATATACATAGAGGATTTCTACCATTACAAAATGTTTTTGATAAGCTATAATAGGTATAGTTTATGTTTCCATTAATACAACAAACACATTTCGGAAGGTTTTATTCCCACAGAAAAAGGTTTTACACTCATGCACACTACACGTAAACTTGTTAACGTAAATTGTGAGACATTCTTCTTAGTACTCCTAGAGTACGGGTTAAAAATCCTGGTAGTTATAATCAAAGTCTCTTGTAGGGAGAACGTGATAGTTGTGTATAGATTTATATTAGGTTTGACAAACTTAACCTGACCTGCATGCAACAGCTAGACCGGCAGGTCTGGGGTGACAAGTGTCATTATTTATTTCGACGCTTGAAAAACGTCGTGGTAGGTTCCGCTAGTCGTAGTATGGTTATAGCGACTCACATAGGGAGTTAACAACACATAAAGTTTACGGGGATTTTCATAAATCAAAAAGGGTTTTAAGTCGATTTAAAATCACTTTTATATCAATAAGTATGGATATTACTTGTACACTCTCGGTCTTGGAATTTAAGACTACGCATCAATTTTGTAAGGAAAATATTGGATTTTCTTGGTAACACACAAATCATAACAAAGATCGGTTTTGAAACTCTTCATCTAAAAAGCTTATGAAGTCACCAACTTAATTGTTGACACTCTTTCAAAATTACTTGTATTCTCAAGAAATCAACAAAACCAGGTAACCACAAGCTTTTGAGGATGGAACGCTACGACGTTGAACAACTATTTTTATATCATGTTGTAATCAATCATTGAAATATGTAACACTTGAAACCATGTAATTCTTTTTCGATTATATTTATGATTGTTTGTATTGCTTTTATCACTACTATACTCGTTGTTATGATGCTATACATGAAGTCTACCATCCCCAGACTTTTCCGCCATCCTTGGTTTCGGGGTGTTACTATACTCGTTGTTATGATGCTATACATGAAGTCTACCATCCCCGGACTTTTCCGCCATCCTTGGTTTCGGGGTGTGATAGAGTGGTATCAGAGCATTGTTTGTAGTGAACTAAGTATATCGAACCACATAATATATACAACTATAAATACATTGGGACTAAAAGTCTCTGATTTAAAATTTCAAAACAATTATACTCTTAGAAATGAAAGAGTTTCTTGTTAAAAGTATGAGTACATACATACATACTAGTATAGTATCATATCTAGGACAATACAAAAGTAAAATGAGGAGTTGGACACTACGAGTAGACCTTGGGATATGTAATCAGACTTGGGGTGGATATAGCCTGTTCAACTATATTTATCCAAGGTGTGACTAATGTATGCTGAGGTATGGTCGTAGTGAGCAACAAGCCTAAAAACTTCCCATACAAGAAAGTTACTAAGAACCAAGCATAACATTTAAAATACTATAAGAGTGTTTTGTAATATTATAACTTATGTGAAAACTAAACAGATCCTTAATAATGGGTCTATAGTCACTAAGTGGATACTATAAAGTTATATATAACTTAGAGATCATAGACATAGAATATGTGGTCATTGCCTTACTTCCCTTTCATTGTTTGGATGTGGACCTAGGGTAGGATCACTTATTCGAAGGTTTATCATATCATTGTTATATGTAATTAGTATGCTCTATGTCATTATAAAAGTAACTAATGAGGATCAAACCCCTATAAGTATTTCTAGGAATATGACTAATATATGCTTCCTACCCTTTCTATTATCACACATATAACATGGAAAGATTCTACTTACCAGGCTATCCCTACTTTTCTAAACAAGGAAATAGTGGATGGTTAGGAGAAGAACCCAAAGAGGTGTTCGAGGAAGAACCCGAAGAAGACCCCAATGAAGAACCTGAGGAAGAAGAATCTAAATAGGAAGAAATCGAAGTAGTTATGGGTGAAGATGAAGACGAGGTAGAATCAGAAGAGGAACCAGAGGTGATCAACCCTCTCTACATAGCCAGAGTTCCCGCGAACCGTTTCGACTACATCAGACCTGTGCCCCGTTGGGCAACCGTGATTGAGGGTTGGAGTCGAGATCAATGGCAACAATCACCAGTTGGAGACCATCGACGTTGCTATGACCTCAACCACGGGAGACCGACTGGCAGAGCCCTCCCGGCGAAGACCCGACAGATCGCGAACATCGGGGATCAAAACAGGGAGACTGCAACTCAAGTTCGAAAGCTACGCACTACTATAGACACTACCATCTCACGTACCCGAGACTCGGAAAGAGACTGCTATTTCAGAGACCAACTTCATAAGGACTTTATTGCCGCTCGAGCGGAGGCAAAAGAGTAACAGGGTAGACGCACGACACTCGAAGAGAGAATGGTTGTAGTCAAGCGTCAAATGGCAGAGCTGCAAGGTGCATCGACTTTGTCTCAGGCATCGCAAGGGACGGATCATCGTGAGTAGAGTTCATACTGCTCACAAGACCTTGTAGATTAGGTTCATGAGTATGCGTTGGTGCTACTCTATTCTATGTGTAAGCTCAACCCTACGATTTAAGTGGTTATACTAATCGGGGGATTTATTTGCTTTCAAAACTTTTCCTTGCAATGATGTGGTGTAAACCTGCATCGAGGCCAAAATTTTCTCTGAAACCAAAATTACTAGTATCACATTAACACAATGGGTTTACGGCTGGCCCATTAGACTCAAAGGTCTATTAAGTCTTACTCATGCAAGTAAGCATACATCAAGCGGTCGTAAGAAGGACCTAACTTGGATCAAATTACAAGGTTTCACTTGGATACAAAACTACTAAAATACATGGGTTTATTATAGACTTTCATTAGGAATTGCTTTTAGAACACAATAAAAATCGATATACAATACATTTAGAACTAAGATAAACTTAGTTAGATAAGTCACGACATATAGCCCTTTCTAACGACTCATTATTGTCTCACCTTTAAGCATTTTGGTTGAAAGGTGCCTTCTTCGTACACCTATAGTGTGCAATCATACCAGCACTAATACACCGGATCCCATCAGAACTCCTCAGCTAAGAGTGTTTGGGCAAAGATAGTAACTAGGATGGGTAAATTTAGCATTCGTACAAAACCTACTTCTACCCATTTATGTAACTCCATCTCGAGAGTGTTTAGCAGAAACACTAAGAATAGTACAACAATGTGCGAAATTTATATATGTGAATATAAATTGTAAGAATGCACGTGAGGTAATCGTCCCCACTCACGAAGTCGTTTTTCATCATGTAACAAAATTATGTCTTCACCAAGAGGTAACCAACCAACTAGCAAGGCGCCAACCCTGCAGATAGACTCTGCTACTTTTTAAGCTGCAGTCACGGCAGCCGTCATGGCGCAACTCAATGCCAACCACGCTAGCAGGCGCTGAGATGGTGTCAGAAATGCTAACCGCAATAACAATCAAGAACACCAGCGGGCGTCTACCAACGAAAATACCTTAGAACAAAAACCTAAGAGCAAAAAACAGAAGTTTTGGAACAGAAAGAAGTGCAACCCATCTAAAAAATTCACTAAGAGACAACAATCCGTGGTTGCCCCTACAATTACGACAGCAGTCACAACACATGCCTCAACATCAGCCACAACATTTGTCACTCAAGCACCAGACAGGCAATATATGGGAACACTTCCAAAGTGTAACAAGTGTAACTGCCTTCACACAGGAGCTTGCTGGATTCCACGCTGTATCAACTACAATAGGAAAGGACATATTGTTTGCTTCTGCAGGACCCCGACCCAACACATTGCGTCAACCACCAATGCTGGTGTAAGTCCAGTATGCTTCCCATGTGGTGAAACGGGACACTTTAAGAGAGACTGTCCAACTGAGAGGAATGACGGGGGAGCAGGAGGAGTGTGACAAACAAACCAGCAAGAGCAACAAGGAATCTTATTAGGACTTTTGTGGTGTTTCCAACAATAAAAACGTTTAAGTACCATATGTTTCTAATGAATTTGGTGTGTTCGCTAAAAATTTCCATCTTTCAAAAAGTAGTTAAAAATACCCTCTCGTTAAATCAAATCAAAGACACTCATATATGATCTTAGAATCATCACCGGTGAGCTGTGATGAATTGATGTATACATTAGGATTAATTATTATCAAAATACTACAAACTTAAAGCGAATAATTCCATCCTAATTCCTGTTCCATGTCTAGTGGTGGGATTAAGGTAGAGCCATTCACTCGTCGGTTTCATTAATATCAAATGACATACGACTTTCATATACCGATCGATCATAGAATGATCGGCCGGGGATCACAATATAAAGTATCATTACTAGCTATCAGAACACACTTACTACCAGCACTAGCTACTGTGGTATAAATCATTTGCAATAACAATAACATCGATCAAAATGGAAAACACTAAAAAGAAACACAGGATGCACTATCACTCTAACGAATACCTATACGAACACAACTTAATACATGTTTCATCGAGAAAATCCGGTGTTTTCATTCGATATAGATTGGTTTGGATCATTGCCTTATCAATTGCATATGTTACGAGAAGACCCTCCACCTAACCAGCTGAATATCGAAACCCTCGTCTCTCATAACCCTAAATATGACTCTGACTCTCTGGTCCTGCTTCATTGCGAAACCCCAAAGCACTCTCTGGAGGTGTGTTATACCTTCTCTAACCTTTTCAAATTATTCCTAGTAAATCCTTCGAGAGTATCACTCGTATAGCAGGTCAAGATCAAGCACGAAAGCTTGGGACAAATATGGTTAGTCTATCACTACTAATTGTATATGCGATGATAATATATAATTAAGATTCTTCGGACATTGGATGTGTGCTTCCACCCTATTTCCTGTTCCTTGTCTGGTTATGGACTTGGGGCAGAGTCACCCATCCAACTGTCTTACCAACCCTAATTACATACGACCTTTATGCACAAGGTAAAGATAGATGGACCAGGTACGAGTCCTACCAGGAACTTCAGGAAAAGGCTACCCAGGGGTGCGAGTGAACGTTCTACCATCCAAATAAGTGTATTAGCATAAACTAAACCCATATGCTCCCTACCGAACTAATCAATCAAGAAACACTACTGCAGGCTCTATGCAGCGCTCTGAGGAGAAGTTATTACTTATTACTTAAGACAGCTAAAGATATACGGGATCGGCTAGGTCACACATGACCTTGGACTAGAAGCGGTAGTATTCGCCCTAGAGATCTAGAGGCACTATCTCCACGACACGAAATGTGCAATCTTCACCGATCATAAGAACCGAGAAGGCAAGAGCACTAGGGCATGTTATCCCATGAACCGGATCTGGACACCGAAGTTGATGGAATCAGAAATGACGTCATGAACAAAGCACATGAAAACTCGCTACTCCATTCATCTAGGCTCAGACAAGAGGTATCTGGACCTCAAAAAGTAACATCAGTGGATGAATAGGAAAGATGGCATCGCTACTAAGTGTGGGCAAGTATCGGACTTGTGCCAAGGTCAGGGTAGAACAATAGAAGCCTTCGAGTTACCTACAACCGATGGGCATAGCAAAGGAAATTGATCAAACCTTGGAAGACATGCTAATAGATTAGGTGATTGACTTCGATAAAGCATGGGATGCCCACTTACTGCTCATTGAATTTTCACACAACAACAACTATCACCCTAACATCAAGGTCGCTCCATTCGAAGATCTCTAAAGCAACAAGGGCAGATCACCACTGCGTTGGGCTGAAGTGAGAAACATACATCTAGCAAAGAGGCAAATCCCTAACAACACCATCGCTGGCCTTGAAATCACAAGAGAGACAACGGAAAAGATCCTGTAAATTCGAGAAAGACTGAAAGCACCTCGAGATTGAAAAAAGAGCTACGCAGATAAGCGACTCAAACCCTTGGAATTCTAGGTTGGCGACCATGTACTACTGAAGGTCTCACCATGGAAAAGAACGATACGTTTTGGTAAACATGGGGAACTAAATCCATGATACATCGGGCCATTTGAAGTCCTTGCCAGGATTGGCCACTGGCGTACAAACTTCGATTGCCACAAGAACTTAACAGCGTACACCCGACCTCCCACATATCAAACTTAAAGAAGTGTCTGTCCGGCAAGACTCTTGTAATACCACTCGGCGAAATCAAAATCAACGAGATTCTCCACTTCGTAGAGGAGCCTGTTGAAATCATGGATCGGAAAATCAAGAGAATGAAACAAAGTCGCATTCCTATTGTGCAGGTCCGTTGGGACGCTAAACGAGGACCCGAGTTCACCTGGGAGCGCGAAGATCAGATGAAACAAAAATACCCACATCTTTTCCCCAACTATTGAAGTCCCTATCGAAACGTTTATTTCGGGATGAAATTCCTTCTAATAGGAGGATGATGTGACAACCGTCAATTTCTGGTCAAGTCAAAGTCAAATAAAGTTAACAAGTCAAACCGGTAAACTCAATTAACCCTTGTATATTAGGGGTTACCTTATGTTTACTATTCTACAACGCACCATCTTGATACAAAGCATCGCTTAGAAGTTTCACGTGTTCAGAAAATCTACACCCAAATTAGTGTAAAAGATAGAACTACTCGACAAAAACATTAATACATACCCTTCGCGGCGTATAACGCTCATAACAAGGCAAAACAGGGTTTACAAACCTTGCATTTCGAAGTCAAATTCTGGCCAAGGCCATAAACAAAGTCCCTCTCGATCTCTCTCGCTCTATCTCTCTTTATCTAAAATCTCTCCCAAATCTCTCCAAGTATGTAAAATCTCTCCTAAATCTCTCCAAGTATGTCAAATATCTCCCAAATCTCTCCAGGTATGTGGAATCTCTCCAAGTATGTCAAATATCTCCCAAATCTCTCCAAGTATGTCAAATCTCTCCCAAATCTCTCTCATAACCTCCCTCAACTTTTTAAAATCATTTGGGGCATCCTGAAGCTTAACTTAGTTGAAAACCATGCAAAACAGGAAGTTTATTTGAAAAACAGCCAATTAGGACCGAACCCTCTTAGAGCCGAACATCTTATAGGCGAAACCCTAAGAAGCGAAACCCTAAGTAACGAAACCCTAAGAAGCCTCCTGGACCGAACTGCTGAAGGACCGAAGCTAAAGCTTATGAGAACCGAACCTCGCATAAGACCGAACCACCGAGGCCAAGCCTCCCTTCGCTTTTGCTTCTCTTCCTGGTCTCGCCTTCGCTTCCCTTTTCTTCTTGCTTGCGAGCATTCTTGGCCGAACTACCTCTCGGTTCCCATCTACTTTCGGTTCTAATGGCTAGGACCGAACGGCCCAGACATCGGATATTCGCAACTTTTTCCCGGTTTTTGACCCCATCTCCATTTTAAGCCCATTTTGCGTGATTTTAACGCGAGATTTTCACCCACACTCGTATTTTAACATAAGAGACCCTAAATATTCATTTTTATCACATTTTGGGGGAAAATACTTGTCCAAGAATAAAATCTATTAAGTTAGATTTTGTGATAGAGTGTTGACTTTAACTAGTGCAGGACACAAGCAACTCCCCCCCCCCCCCCCCAAATACCCACTCCAGGTCACTATTCATGCTTTATGTCACCATTCCCATCAGCTCTAGTCAACTAATTGTCCTTTCACCACCCCTCTCTAGCGAAATTCAATACTCAAAGATTAAAAAAAAATCTTATCTCTCCTCCCACTTTATTCACTCTTTCTCAAGAAGAACAAACACATCTCTCTCACTTTCCCTCTCTAAAATTCGAGATTCAAAGGCTGATCTTGGGTTTTTGCTCCACATTTGGTAATTATCTTTCTCCTACACTTAAATATTCTACTATCCTTCCTCCAAATTATGGATTGCTTACACAAATATCATCATATTTGTTCATAGAAACTTCAAATCTTCAAGCATCACCCAAGTGTTCTTGACTTGGAAACTCCTTTTCTCTATCATCCATCCTAATAGATCACTCAAGGTGAGTTCGTACCCCTATATTTTCATGTTCTTCCTAAGTTTTAAGGGGGGGGGGGGGATACAATTTAAAACACAAAGAACACAACTAACTCAAACATCAACTTTCAACAGAAAAGTTAATGTTCATTCATGGACTGTTTGAACATCTTAAACTTTTTAGTTTTCAAAACTGTATTATATGCAAATGGGTAAGGTTTTTAACTTTAAAATGACTACTTGCACATATTCGCACGACGTTTCTCTAATTTTTGGTGATTTTTACAAAACTGCCTATCACTGTAGCTACAAATTCGGACCAGTCTGTGAATATGAACGCTTTCACACCAGTAATAAACTTCTAAAAATCATGAGAAAAATTTTGAACGAACTAGACACAATTTCTAAACTATCAGAATTTACGCAATTAGTTTTTGACTCCTTTTGATTTTTCTATAATTATTCAAGGAACAGGAACAGAAAAGATAAAACTAACAAATTGCTAGTAACTCATTTACACCTTGTAACTTGTTGTACAAGGTGTGTATTATCATATATAAATACATGTTGTTTATATTGCATGTATTTTACCTCATTATAAAGGTTTACATCATATACAAAGAGGATTTCTACCATTACAAAATGTTTTTGATAAGCTATAATAGGTATAGTTTATGTTTCCATTAACACAACAAACACACTTCGAAAGGTTTTATTCCCACAGAAAAAGGTTTTATACTCACGCACACTACATGTAAACTTGTTAACGTAAATTGTGAGACATTCTTCTTAGTACTGCTAGAGTACGGGTTAAAGTTCCTGGTAGTTATAATCAGAGTCTCTTGTAGGGAGAACGTGATAGTTGTGTATAGATCTATATTGGGTTTGACAAACCACACCTGACCTGCATGCAATAGCTAGACCGGTAGGTCTGGGGTGACAAGTGTCATTATCTATTTCAACGCTTGAAAAACGTTGTGGTAGGTTCCGCTAGTCGTAGTATGGTTATAGCGACTCACATAGGGAGTTAACAACATATAAAGTTTACGGGGATTTTCATAAATCAAAAAGGGTTTTAAGTCGATTTAAAATCACTTTTATATCAATAAGTATGGATATTACTTGTACACTCTCGGTCTTGGAATTTAAGACTACACATCACTTTTGTAAGGAAAATATTGGATTTTCTTGGTAACACACAACTCATAACAAAGATCGGTTTCCAAACTCTTCATCTAAAAAACTTATGAACTCACCAACTTAATTGTTAACACTGTTTCAAAATTAGTTGTATTCTCAGGAAATCAATGAAACCAGGTAACCACAAGCTTTTGAGGATGGAACTCTACGACGTTGAACAACTATTTTTATATCATGTTGTAATCAATCATTGAAATATGTAACACTTGAAACGATGTAGTTCTTTTTCGATTATATTTATGATTGGTTGTATTGCTTTGATCACTATTATACTCGTTGTTATGATGCTATACGTGAAGTCCACCATCCTCAGACGTTTCTACCATCCTTGGTTTGGGGGTCTGACATGGAGTGTATAGAACCTCAAGACCCTAGAAATAACTCAACTTACCCAAGTCTTTAATAGCAAAATCCTGATGGAGGCGTTGGATGTAGGTTGCTATTGAGTGTTGGTCATTCCCAGTGAGAATTATGTTATCAACATAAACAAAGAGAAAAAGAATGGAGGTACCGTGTTTAAACATGAATAATGAAGGATCTGTACGACTACACGTAAAACCCACTTGAGTGAGAAATAAGCTCAATCGCTAAAACCATGTGTGTGGGGCTTGTTTTAAGCCATAAATAGCCTTCTTAAGACGACATACATGATATGGGAACTGGGAATCAATGAAACCCAGTGGTTGCTCCATGAAAATATTTTAACCTAGATGTCCATTGAGAAACGTATTATTAACATCAAGTTGATGTAAGGGCTAGTTTTGATAAACAACAAGTGATAGAATAATACACACCATTGAAGCTTTAACAACACGGCTAAAGGTGTAACAGAAGTCAAGACCTGGAATTTGATTGAAACCTTGAGGAACTAAGCAGGCTTTGTAACGATGGATATAACCATCCGACCTATATTTGGTGTGTAAGACCCACTTGGAGCCGACAATGTTGAAAGCATTAGATTGTGGAAGGAGATCCCAAGTATCATTGTGTTTGAGGGCCCATATTTCATAATGCATAGCTTGGAGCCAAATTGGTTGTTTTGAAGCAGATTTGAAACCTTTTGGATCTTTTTAGCAAAAAGAGTTGTATGCAAGTTTATGGATAAAAGGGTTGTAAAACCATGAAATGTATGAAGCTTTGAAATCCTAGCCTTGCCTTGAGTGAGAATTGGATGAGATGATTGAGGAATGACGGATGGAGTGAGCGGATCTAGGCGTTGAGGTGAAGTCGTTAAATGGGTTGGGTTGGGTCCATTTGAATCCAATTGAAGTATCGGTTGCTAAGAAATGGGTTGGGCCAGGTCCGTAGATAAGCGACATGGACTTGGACAATTGTTTGTTGCGACAACAGGCTGGGTAATCAGATCATTAGGAGGCTGTGAGAAAATTATAGGTATCGCACACGCTCCTTCAAAAGTTACAAGTAGTAAATAAGCATCTGCACTTACGGAAGTATTGCCAGTGAATGTAAATTTGTTTAATTGAATTTTGTGTGGTGGGTTGTATAAAATTTGGAGGTGGACATGTCAAGACATCGGTAACCTTTGTATTATGTACTACATCCAATGAAGACACATGAAATACTTGTAGAAGTAAGCTTGTGGTCTGATTAGTTGCGAAGATATGGGAATACCCGACAGCCAAAGACACGAAAGACATGGAAATTTGGTTGAGTGTTAAAAAGAAGCTCGAAATGTGATTTGTTATTTAACACCTGGTATGGCAGTCTATTAATGATATAGACGGCTAAAGTAAAGGCATCGAGCCATAGATATGCAGGAGCAGTAGCATTAAATAACCTGGCAAGACTAGTTTCAGTGATGTGGCCGTGTTTTCGTTCAGCGGACCATTTTGTTCAGGTGTATATGAATAGGAGATTTTATGATGAGTACCATTGTCAGAAAACATTGCTTTAAATTGATGGTAGATGAATTTAGTGTCTCCATCACTTTGGGAAACCTTGACATTGCGAGAGAATTGGGTTTAATCAAAGGTCAAAATACTTTTTAGTACAATCTTGAAGTCTGATTTGTGCTTTAATGAGTAGAACCAAGTAAACCTGGAAAAATCATCCACAAAAATAGCATAATACATATATCCATCTGTAGACGGGATGGGTGCAGGTCTCCATAAATCACATGAATCATATCCAACACATGCAGTGAACGTTTTTCATTAATATAAAATGGAAGCTTGTGACTTTTAGAAAGTTCACAACATGAGCAAATGGCAGGTTTGGGTAAAAGAGAAGTAACGAATAAGTGACCATGTTTACGTAATAATGAAATAACAGAGAACGAGACATGTCCTAATCTACTATGCCAAAGTCATATGATGCTCGTATCCTGTTTAGATTTAACTTAGAAACCAAAGCTTCTATTTCCTTCAGCTTTTCTCAAAGCAGCTTCTGATATTTCATGAGTTTGCTGAGCTTCTTGTGGATCAATGTTACCACTTTTCTCTGCATCATTTACTAAAACAATGATCTCATTACTACATATTCTAGCAAAACCGCCCATTAGAGCCCTCGTTAGCCATTGGTCGTTAAGGCGTATTCTCAAAATACCTATATCTACTGATGTGGCAATATGAGCGTAATTTGGTAATCTGCCAATTTGTCCACTATTAGTAGATAAAAGGATTTCTTTCACTTCTAAATCCCAAACTATTCGATTAGGGGTCAGTACAAAAAGATTTAAGGTCATTTCTTCAAATTGCTGTCCATTTCTAAGTTCATAGCCTCCCCGTAGCTCCATCGATGTTACCTACCAAATAAAAGGCCTATTCATGAAGACCATCTAATTCTCCAGAAAGGATTAATTGAAAGCCTCTAATTGTTTCTGCTAAACCAATATATTTTCCTGGAGAACACGTAATTACTTTTGCAACAAAAAAGGTTGTGATAAGAAATGCTCGATTTTTCACACTCTTATACGGTTAAATGATCCTTTCAGATAATTTGTCCGATCCAAGAATAGCTATAATATCTTTAAGTTATTTGTAACGTTGTAAGGTTTGCTTAACCTCTAGTACAGTGTCATAATGTTCTTCACCAACGATCCGGGGTTGTAGCATAGATGACGTTAAATCTAAAGGATCTACTACTAGATTGATACCTTTGGCGACTAATCCCCTTGATAGTATAGTAGTAGCATCTAAATTTGCAAATGTCATAGCAGGACCAGGGTCGGTCAAATCACTTGCAGGTATATAAACAACTTGAATAGAAGTTATGGACCCTTCTTTGGTAGAAGCAATTCTTTCTTGTAAAGAAGCCATTTTGGTACTAAGGGTAGGTTGATAACCCACATCGGAAGGCATTCTACCCAACAAGGCAGATACTTCGGATCCTGCTTGGACAAAATGGAAGTTATTGTCAATAAATAAAAGTACATCTTGTTCATTAACATCTGCGATATATTCTACCATAGTTAGGGCAATCAAACCAACTCTCATACGAGTTCCCGGCGGTTCATTCATCTGACCATAAACTAGAGCTACTTTTGATTCTGGAATATTTTTTTTATTAATTACTCCAGATTCTTTCATTTCCATGTAAAGATCATTTCCTTCACGAGTCCGTTCACCGACTCCGACATATACAGATTCGCCTCCATGAGCTTTGGCAATATTGTTAATCAATTCCATAATGAGTACTATTTTACCCATGCTAGCTCCCCCGAATAGTCCGATTTTTCTTCCACAACAATAAGGGGCTAAAAGATTTACTACTTTAATTCTGGTTTCAAAAATAGACAATTTTTGTATCTAACGATATAACGGCAAGCGTAGATCTATGAATAGGAAATGTTGTACTAGTGTCTACAGGACCTAAATTATCAACAGGCTCGCCAAGCACGTTGAAAATTCATCTGAGAGTTGCTCCACCATCCAAAACACTTAGTGGAGCTCCCGTATCAATTATGTCCATCCTATCGTTAGACCATCAGTAGCACTCATAGCTACGACCCTAACTTGATTGTTTCCTAATAATTGTTGTACCTCACAAGTCACATTAATTGGTTGACCAACAATATCTTGACCCTTAACTACCAGAGCATTATAAATATTAGGCATTTTGCCTGGCAGCAAGACTACATCTAGTACCGGACCAATTATTTGGGCAATACGGCCCAGTGTCCTTTTGTCAAGCGTGCCCTAGTGTCCTTTTGTCAAGCGTGGTAACCCTAGAACCAGAAGTAGGATTCATTCTCATACTCATAATATAACAATAAAGTAAATATCGAAATTTTTTTTCTAACAGGATTGCATTCAAAATAAATCTCTGATGTCAATTTGATCGGTTAATACAAAAGAAATGAGAGTTAGCACACAATTTTGTTAGTACCATCCAACCGGATCCAATTTAATTGTTTACTTATTCAATTTCAATGAGTTAATTTTCATGTTCAACCAACCCATTTTCAAAATAAAAAGTAGATGAATAAGAATATTGAGAAAATCTTTCAATTGTCTATCATTATAGACAATCGCATCTATATTATCTATGGAATTCACTTTCAATTGTCTATCATTATAGACAATCCCATCTATATTATCTATGGAATTCGAACCTGAACTCTATTTACGATTCAATATTTCTATATAATTAGCTCTTCTTATTTCTATTCATTTAGGTATAGCCCGTTGTTCTATTTTTTTTTTTTTACTTTCTCATAGAAAAATTCCATATATTTTCACATCAAGGATTTACATATACAACATCACTTACAATATATTTCATTGTCAAGAGGGAATTTCTTAGTATTTGGGTGATTTTTAGTTATTTCGATTCAAAAAACAAATAAATAAGAATTGGGTTGCGCCATATATATGAAAGAGTATACAATAATGATGTATTTTCTGAATCAGATACCATGGTCTAATAATCAAGCATTCTGATTAGTTGATAATTTTACTATTAGTTGGGAATTTTGTGAAAGGTTCCATAAAAAGTTTCATTAATGCCTAATTCATGTCGAGTAGACCTTGTTGTTGTGAGAATTCTTAATTCACGAGTTGTAGGGATGGATTTATGTCACTATAAACAGAGACTAAAGCAAGTGTTGGATTCAAAGCTGTTGTTAAAGATTATAAATTGACTTATTATACTCCTAAGTATGAAACCAAGGATACTGATATTTTGGCAGCATTTCGAGTAACTCCTCAACCTGGAGTTCCGCCTGAAGAAGTAGGGGCCATAATAGCTACAAAATCTTCTAATGGTACATGGATAACTGTGTAGACTGATGGACTTAAGAGCCTTGATCGTTACAAAGGGCGATGCTATGGAATCGAGCCTGTTCCTAGAGAAGAAAATCAATATAGTGCTTATGTAGCTTACCCATTAAACCTTTTTGAAGAAGGTTATGTTACTAACATATTTACTTCCATTGTATGTAATGTATTTGGGTTAAAATCCATGCATGCTCTACGTCTGGAAGATTTGCGAATCCCTACTGCGTATGTTAAAACTTTCCAAGGTTCACCTCACGACATCCAAGTTGAGAGAGATAAATTGAACAAGTATGGTCGTCCCCTATTGGGATGTACTATTAGACCTGAATTGGGGTAATTCGCTAAAAAATACGGTAGAGCTGTTTATGAATGTCTTGGTGGTGGCCTTGATTTTACTAAAGATGATGAGAACATAAATTCCCAACCATTTATGCATTGGAGAGACCGTTTCTTATTTTGTGTCGAAACTATTTTTAAATCACAAGCTGAAACAGGTGAAATCAAAGGGCATTACTTGAATGCTACTGCAGGTACATGCGAAAAAAATAATGAAATGGGATATGTTTTCCAAAGAATTAGGAGTTCCAATCATAATGCATGACTACGTAATAGGGGATTCACTGCAAATACTAGCTTGCCTCATTACTGCCGAGATAGTGGTCTACTTCTTCACATCCACCGTGCAATGCATGCAATTATTGATAGACAGAAGAATCATTGTATACACTTTCGTGTAGTACCTAAAGCATTATGTATGTCTGGTGGAGATCATATTCATTACGGTACCGTAGTAAGTAAACTTGAAGGGGAAAGAGAAATCACTTTGGGCTTTGTTGATTTACTTCGTGATGATTTTATTGAAAAAGATAGAAGTCGCAGTATTTATTTCACCCAAGATTGGGTCTCTCTACCAGGTGTTCTGCCGGTAGCTTCGGGCGGTATTCACGTTTGGCTTATGCTTACTTTGACCGAGATCTTTGGAGATGATTCCGTATTGCAGTTCGGTGGAGGAACTTTAGGGCACCCTTGGGGAAATGCACAAGGTGTCGTAGCTAATCGAGTAGCTCTAGAAGCATGTGTGCAAGATCGTAATGAGGGACACGATCTTTCTACTGAGGGTAATGAAATTATCCGTGAGGCTACCAAATGGAGTCCTAAAGTAGCTGCTGCTTGTGAAGTATGGAAGGAGATTAAATTTGAGTTTTAGGCAATAGACACTTTGGATCAATAACGTTCGTTCTCTTTACTGAATTTCAATTAAACTCGGCCCAATATTTTACTAAAAGGAGTGAGCTGCATCTAACATACATATATTTTAGATAGATACATACTTATATAGATATAGAAAATTTCAACTAAAAACTCGAAGACTAAACAACTCAAATCTTTCTATTTTTGTGTTGGTTGGATCCACAATTAATCCTATGGATCCTTAGGATTGGGATATTATTTTAGATCCTATATTTTCCTTGGATCGAGACATGTATCACAACTCTTTCCACTAATCCTGTATATTGTCCTTCTTGTTCCGTATTGTAATAGAAACTTAACTGATTATTTGTTATCAGATGAGATTTTACAAAAAAATTGTTCGTAGGAGAGAACAAATCATTTTTTCAATACTTACACTCATTATTATATTAGTTAATAATCCTAGTGATTGTATTGAATGCTTATTCTGATAGGAAATAAGATATTCAAATATATTAAATGATTTTTCATCGAATGATTATTCATTTATTGTATATTCATGCAAATATGGAGCAAGAAAACTCTATGAAAAGATGGTGGTTCAATTCGATGTTATTTAAGAAGGAGCTCGAACACAGATATAGGCTAAGTAAATGTAGGCTAGGTAAATCAATGGGCAGTCTTGGTCGTATTGAAAATACCAATGAAAGTAAAGATCCGAATAGAAATGATACGTATAAATACATTCAGGGTTGGGATGGTCATGACAATTACAGTAAAGTTGATCTTTTTTTGGCATCAAGGACATTCAGAATTTTTTCTCTGATGATACTTTTTTAGTGAAAGATAGTAATGGGGACACATTTTCTATATATTTTGATATTAAAAATTATATTTTTGAGATTGCCAATGATCATCCTTTTTGTAGTGAACTAGAAAGTTCTTTTGATCGGAATTCTAGTGATCTGAATAACGGATCTAAGAGTAAGAATCCCGACCACGATCGTTACATGGATGATACTCAGTATACTTTGAATAATCACACTAATAGTTTCATTGACAGTTATCTTCAATCCCAAATGTATATTGATAATTACATTGTAGGTAGTAATGACAATTCTAGTAACAATAATTCTAGGAAAAATAACTCCAGTAACAATTACATTTCTGGTTCCATTTGTAGTCAAAATGGAAATAGTAGTGAAAATGAGGATATCACAATGAGTGATGAAACTATACCGGAAAGTTTTACTCATATGGGTGTAACTCAACAATACCGACATTTTTGGGTTCAATGAGAAAATTGTTATGGATTAAATTATGAGAAAATTTTTGAATCAAAGATGCATCTTTGTGAACAATGTGGATATCATTTGAAAATGAGTAGTTCAGATAGAATCGAACTTTTGATCGATCGGGGTACTTGGGAGCCTATGGATGAAGACATGGTCTCTCTAGATCCCGTTAAATTTCATTCGGAGGAGGAGCCCTATAAAAATCGTATCGATTCTTATCAAAGAAATGTAGGATTAATCGAGGTTGTTCAAACAGGAAGATGGAAGATAAACGGTATTACCGTAGCAATTAGGGTTATGATTTTCAGTTTATGGGAGGCAGTATGGGATCCGTAGTCGGGGAGAAAATTACCCGTTTGATTGAATACGCTACTAAAGATTTTCTACCTCTTATTATAGTGTGTGCTTCTAGAGGGGAACACATGCAAGAAGGATGTTTGAGCTTAATGCAAATGGCTAAAATATCTTTTGCTTTATATGATTATCAATCAAATAAAAAGTTATTTTATGTACCAGTTCTTACATCTCCTACTATCGGTGGGGTGACAACTAGTTTTGGTATGTTGGGGGATATCAATATTGCTAAACACAATGCCTACATTGCCTTTGTGGGTAAAAGAGTAATTGAACAAACATTGAATAAAACAATACCCGACGGTTCACAAGCGGCCGTGTATTTATTCCAGAAGGTCTTATTCATCGTACCACGTAATCCTTTAAAAAGCATTCAGAGTGAGTTATTTCAACTGCACACTTTCTTTCCTTTGAATCATAATTAGAACATTAAGTTCAATTATTTTGAGCAAACAAGTAATTACTTTATCGAAATCCAAGTTAAAATTAGACGAATGGGGTTTTCTTTGTTGGCATGAGATCTAATTATATAAAGAATCAAAAGTCACAGGAAATCCGCCCCTTTTTCTATATTCCTGATTATTGATCAAGAAGCCTCTATTAGCACAATAAAGATGAAATTCTTATTTTCGTGAAATTAGGCAATGTCGACACTGAAGAACATAAAGATTCTTTATCAACTCTGCCTTTTGCTAGAATCTCCTTGGTGTGTCTTTTCTTGATTGCAAATTTTTCATTAGAGAACAAAACATCAATAGGAGAATCAACTATTAATTTACTTATAGAAAGAAGATTTTTTGTTAATTTTAGGACCACAAGGACATCTGCAGGGTTAATATCTTAGTAATGGATGTGTTTCCAATTCCTGAGATGTAGAGAATATTTCCATTTCCAAAGGCTACATTCTTGTTTCCTGTATAGGAAGTGGAGGTGGTGAGATTGTTAGCATTTCAGGCCATATGTGTAGATGCACCCGAATTGACATACCAATCAGAGAAGGCATCAGTGGTATGACATTTGGAAGCAAAGGCATGAGCTATGTTTGCATCAATGCATGGTCCACGTTGAGCAAATTTTGAAAAATCCGGAATTGGGAATCATAGTGTCCATCCTCGCGACATAACTGGCAGTAGGGTGATATCCTACCACGACCCTTACCATATGTGCGACCACCACGAGAGCCTCATGAGTAGAAGCCACAATTTGAAGATACGGAAGAGCGAGAAGATTGTAAATTAAATGCAACCGATGAAGTACCACATCCGTGCACTGAATGTAGAAAAAGCTCATCTCCCTCAACCGAAGCAAGAAGATCTAGAAAGGAAGTTCTTCATTTGACAGCCTGGTGAGTTGTGGAGAAGGTTTCGAAAAAAGATCCAAGACTGCATAGAAACCAATGATATTTTTCTGATTCATCCACCCGGTGACCAATGGCAGCTAGCTGGTCACAAATGGATTTATACTTAAGCCCATAATTTGAGACATATAGAGTACCTTTCTGAAGTTGGTGCAATCCATCATGTAAATTCTGCATCCTTTCTATCAAATCTTGACTATAAGCAGACCCAAGTGTGATCCAGACATCATGTGTAGTAGTGAGCCCAAGGATTTCTGCCATGGATTCTTTAGTGAGGGATGCTTGAACAATCAACATTGCTCGTTGATCAGCCTCCAACCAGACATCGTAGAGAGGATTAGGGGATGATTTGCCTTCGATCATGACTTCTGGAGCAGGAGCTACAGTTTTACCGTCAACATGATCAAGCAGATGTTGATGGCAAAAGAGTGGAGTAATCTGGTTTTTCCACAGTAAGTAGTTTGTGGATGAAATTTTAATTGTCAACATATGGAAAATGGTGTTGAGGGTAAGAGCTCCATCAGTGGATGAAGAACCAATTACCATGATGATGAAAGATGAGAAGAATAGGGCCGGTTGATGAGAGAAGAGGAAGAGATCGGGATTTTTAGGCTATACCATCTAAACAATGATGTCTGAATCTCCAATGATTTGGAATATCGTATATTTCACTATATATATGAATTACAAAATTTCAATATAGCATAATTTAAATACAACAAATATCCTATCAAGTAGGACTAGATAATCTTGGTTTTGAGATTTTAATCTTATCGTTAATTCATACAATTGGAATTGATGTGTTCTTTCCATACCTCTCAAAAGCCCTGAAAATAAACAAGCAGTAGAGATATATTCAAACTTATAGAAATAAAAATTTTTTCATGCCATATTAAGAAATTTCTTACTTTTCCAGAAGTTTAAGCAGGTAGTAGTTGTCAACGGGATTTTTCGTATGCTTCATTAGAGAATCCAAAATGTGTACAATATGATTTGAAGGGCAAATCACCAAGAGGACCCAATGCGTACTAGTAATGTTTTGAAATTTTAGTATAAATAAACAAAAAAAACAAATAACTATTAATATAGATAGCAATGTATGATACTTTTGCAGGTACCGTGCGTTAAGAAACGATTTTCCATGATGAAGACGCATCGCATCATCGAGATAATTGACGATATCAATCGGGGTTTCCAGGCTTTACCAAGAATCTTATACAGGTTTAGGAAAGCACACTAGCCCTGACATTTCCGAAACATTAAGTGTAGAAGGCTACAAACAATATTACAAAACATTTACAATCAAGTAATATCTTATAAGCAGCCTAAAAAGAAAATATCATGGAAACAAATAATAGTAAAATTTGAATGCACTTACATCTACCAAGTTTTTATGATGGACAAATCAACTATTGTTTTTTCAACAAACGATAATAATCTTCACATGTAACTGAAAAATCAAATGCCCCACGTTCTAGATGTCCAACATCAGCTACCACATGAACCACTAGGTTGGTCTCCAAAAGATCACGAAGTGATTCTATTGGCCTTGGTTTGTTGATCTTTTGGTTAGCCATGTTTTTTTTCCATAACAACCTTTGCGGTTGATGGTCGTGCACTTGTGGTCTGAATTTGTTGGTGTGATGGTGCCTTGCTTTGTTTTTACCATTAATAACTCATTTTAATTAGTGAGAACGTCGTATATGTCGTTCTTAAACATCAAAATATTTTACTTTTCATCCTAAATATAATATTTTGATGTTTAATAAGGGCATATAGGGAATTCTCCCATTTCAAAAAATGTATATATGGTAGATAAAAAATTAAAGTATAATGATGATGTACCTTACTAAGAACAATAGTGATCCGCGACCGCTGAATTACAGTGCCAACTGCATCTTTTAGGATACCAACTTCATTTGTCATCACAGGAACAGGAATACCTTTATATCTTGCATCTACGCTGTCTATCATAACCTTTAAGTGATTTTCGCGTAGAGGAAGTGAGCGAATTAACCCATCATTATAAAGAAAGACCATCCCTCTGGCACATTTTTGGCTCATATCACCATAAGGTAACACCAAATCATAATGAGTAGTAGTCTGCAATCACATAGCATGAAGTGTATTCATGAGTCAACATGTTAGAAAATTTGATATAAATCATAATTTGACAACAAAGTTCAAAGTAAAATGATATCAAAAAATTCAAAAAACATAAACCTAGCACATTAAAACAGAAAAATATGCTAAATATAAATGTTTGGAACTCTTTTAGTATATTTTCTATCACACATGGACCATTATTGCACATTTCTATAACGTAGTGACCAATTCTGCATTTCTATGCATTTTTGGTTCATATCACGATAAGGTAACACCAAATCACAATAAGTAATAGTATGCAATCATATAGTATGTAGTGTATTTCATGTGTCAGTATGTTAGAAAATTCGATATAAAACATAATTTGACAGCAAAGTTCAAAGTAATATGATATCAATAAATTCAAAAAACATAAACCTGACATATTAAAACATAAAATATGCTAAATTCTACATTTCTATACATTAGAGGTACATCATTTTAGTAATTTTTTCTGCATAGTTCATTATTTTGTAAATTTAGGGATTTGTAATTGTTTCTTACATGGACCATTTCTGTAAAAAACTTACAGTTACCGTTTTCTGTAATTGCTGCAACATAAGGACCATTCTGTAATTTTTAAACAAGTTCTATTTATCTAGTTTTATTGTTTGCTCTTTACAGGACATACATAACACATACAGGGGAATATTTTTAGAATTTTTTGAAACACTTGGACATAATAGAAGACTATGATTAGTCATCAACTCTAAATCAATTGTGTATCTATTTTCGTACTCTATTTTGACCGAAACAAGAAACAAGTGAATTTTATTACTCTTTTCCCAACTTGTACCACATAATTATAACAAATTTATGTAATCAACTAGAATTAATGATAAAAATAAAAAAAAACGACTCATTGAGTTGTGGATTTTTTAGTAGTTAAAGGTTGATGCTATAATAAGGAATTACCTTTATCATATCTAAAGCATCCAATGTCTACGTCTAGCCATAACTATTAATTTGAACACCAAAGCATACATTATTCGGAACTTGGTTCCTAGACTCTTGCATCGAAAATTTTGTTGTTAACTCTGCCAATTAGGTTATGGCTTGATGTAATTGCACTTGCATCTTACTAAAAAATTCTTTCTCACGGGCTTTCCTCTTTTTTTGTCAAGTCCTTGCATCCCCTTTGTTAAGTCAATATCATGCCCCACCGCCCTAGTACGACAAGGGTGTTGCGGTCCTATCGTCATAGTCAACAAATCCTCTCCGGGACCTGGCAACAAATCACCTTTGGATATTTCTTTTCTCACATCTATCTGTTAATGCAAACAACATAATAGTCAATACAATAATTTAGACAAAAAAACATTAAAAAATACTAAAAAACAAAATTAAGAACAATCTTTCAAGCTTTTTTGCTATGGGTTCCATGTTACATGGTATTATTTTTGACCCCGACTCACTTTTTGATCTTCTCCCCAACAAATAATCTAATGAACGCTCGCTTTTTATCTTATACAACTGTGACGAAAGCTTTCCCAATGCCTTCTCTTGGTCCCACTTAGGTTTGTTGCCCCGATAACCATGTGGGCCTACTTGGGTTCGATTCGTATTAAACATTGAAATCATCTTTGCTTTCTCACTTATAACCTGCCAATAAAAGCAACACCCACAATCATGAAACTGCAACATAATGATTAATATTATCAAGAAGCATTATATCCTACAAACTTGGAATTCCTTTGATGATATCCTTTCCTTCAATTTTTGCAATGCCGTCTTCTCCATATATGAGTAGGTTTCAAGTGGATTTCTCTCATTCTCATTGGCCAAGAAATTCTTTTTAAGCCTCTTCTTGTATGATCTCTACTTGTGGTTGCAAGTTATAAGCACATATGCTTTGCGTTTTTCATCATGGATATTTCGACGTTTCTATTTTTTTTAAAAGAATAACTATTAGTAACATATATTAATTAAATGAAAGCACATGTAATGTGTATTAGATAACAAACATTGATGGTCAACCATAAGTTCTCATTTTCATTTGCTGGCACTTTCTTCCAAGTCGTATATTCGATAGAAATTAACTTTCTCGTAACAACCCCGCAGTCATTGGAAAATTTATTTTGCTTATCGCCACAATGTTGACCAAGATTGTTAAATTCAACTTCTTGGGCTCTGTTATATCCACTAGATGTGAGGTTGTTCTTTTTTTCCTCGGTTGTGGTTGTGGTTGTGGTACCGGTTGTTGTTGTGGCTGATCATTCATCATCTTTATTGTAGATGATTTGCAAATGGCTCAACCACCTACCTGAACTAATTACAAAAACAATTCAGCATGATATCACAATGCTTACTTCGTCGTTTGATTGACATAAAAGGCCTATCTGCCATAGTTACAAACATACATTATATCTAGTGTAGCTTAAAAAATCACCGATAACTCTCTTATAAAATAATAACAGGTGAAACAAAATCATCAAAACATGAAGAAAAAAACACATGAAGTGATAAGTTTAAACTAAAAAAGAAGGCTATAGTTGTCCATTTTTGTGTGTATTTCTCCTTCCAAACATGTTTAGATGTATATAAATGTACACACTACTATATATGTGTTTGGTGTGTACGTACAAGGCCATATAGAAATGCTAAGCTTACAATTTACATAGCAATTAGGAATTTAGCTCAAATTGTGCATGAAAAGATAGATAAGCTAATCGTATAATTCATTATGATCTAACTAGATTTCCTACAAGGGATACTTTCGTATATGCCCTTATTAAACATCAAAATATCATATTTGCCCAACTTAAATGCTAAATATCATATTTGCCCAGCTTAATCATTTAAAATATCATATTTTCCCAAATATATTTTTTAGTATTTTTATAATATTTTATAATGTGTTTGTAGAATCAAAGAATCGAGTATGAAATTAATCGGAGTATCAAATGATCAAACAGTTGTTTATGAGATTAGAACATGGATGTAAATATAATTTCTGATTCAGTTCTATTATGCTTCTCAAGATTTACATAGTACAAATGAATATTCTGTAAAGACCTCGTTACTATGACTCTAGTAAACACTCCTATTTATAGGAGAGGAAAAGCATAGAAAAAAATATTCTAAGGACTGAACATTAAGCTTCAAATACATTGCCTTAGAAAAATACATTATATAAGGAACGAAGACCAAAACATACAAACACACAATACTTCGACTTATTACAAAATTACACCCATACAATCTCCCCCTTTGGAATAAAAGTCGAAGCATTCAATTGGTAAGAATTTAAATCGAGTAAAGCATGACTCTTCGTATCTCCGTATACCAATTAATAATCTTCTTCAGTTCCTTCTTGTCACCCTCATTATTCTTCTTGCAATGGTTCATACGAACAACTAAGTTCGTATATTGTGAAGTTGAACATCTCTCCACCTCTGCGGCTTGAAACAAAAACTTCTTTGATCTTCCTGATTTATGCATCCCTGAAAAGACTAACCCAAAGGATTTCAAGCAGATTTCACCATCAACATATCTTTTAAGTTCTGCTTGAGTCTTCGTAGGATTCATTGGAGCTTTAACTTCCAAACCCTTTGCAGTTGCTAACTCCACGTCAGTCATAGCAAGACATTCTTAGTAGTTTTCAATAAAGATCTTGATGTGAGTTACTCCAAGTTTAAGCTCATATGGCTTAGTATTTTGCAAGTAAGAAAACGACCTATCCTTCTGAATCAATGCAACTTGTATAAGATCATACAATTTCATCAATGGAAAGTAAGCCACGGTGAATTCACACATCTTTCCATCAGCCCTCACCACCAAATATTTGAGATTTTGGAGTGTGTCTTCGAAGATCACATCCTTCTTTATGCTAACCACCTTTTTGATCTTCGTTAATGACCACACTTCTTCAACTGGCTTAGCAAGAACTGCATGGAATCTTATCTTCATATGTGTCCCCTCATCCTTTTCTTTAAATTTGCTCTCAGCCTTGAATCGTGGCATGATGAACATCATTTCATTGATAGGAAAGTCTAACTGGCTTGAGTCTGTATTTGTAACAATGAAGCTTTGCTTGGGCTTTTTCTCAAATGAATACATGTGATTAAAAGCAACTTTGGCTTCAATCATTTCATAGTTATAATTCTTCGAAGGGTCACCCTTGTTCAAGCCAGGAGGGTGACTTGCTCTCTGAGTCATGATACTTTGTATCATCCTCATCTTCTCAACCTCTGCTTTTGCCTCAGCTTTCTTCTCCTCCTTAGATCTTTCCACATAAATTCCTTTTCCCTTCGACTTTGCACCAGACTCATCAACAGTGGCTTTGGAACCAATCCCTCCAACATCAGTAGTTCTACCAATCACAATTCCTTTCGCTCTTGTAATTGGCACAATCGTCACCACTATCGAAGTGATTGGACCAGCTATAGAAATTGTTGGTTTTGATGATGGAATTTTCCCATAAAATTTTTTCCTAACAACCTTCGAATCACCTTTAGTCTTCGACCCTGTCATGAGCTTTTCTCCCCCTTGCACCCCTGTGCTAGCAGGTGGGGCATTATATCGTTGGAAGAAGACTGGAGATGCAAGACAAAGGAGCCAGTTTTTGTTTAAGCACTTCTTCGAACGTTGAAAACTTCTGTATTAACTTTTCCGAAGATAATACAGATGAAGCAGGCTTGGAAGATAGACTCTTGAGTTCTTTCAGAAGCTCAAAAACTTCCAGGAAATTTTTGTTATCATCAATCGAAAGCTGAGTAATCTGAGAACTCAGACTTTCGTAGAGCTTTGCAAATTTTGTGACAGCTTCTCATATAATATCCACCTTCTTGTTAATGGATTTGAACTCAGTGCGAACAACTGTAATTTCCTTCTCCATATCTTCACGTAATTCCTGAAGTTTGAAATTGACGTCTTCTCTTACCTTTTTCACATCCTGAACAAAAAGCACATGTCTTTCTTTTTCTACCAGCTTCAAATCTTTGAGGTTGGATGAGAAATCTGACTTGGCTGACTTTATCCTGGACTCATTATTTTGATCAGAAAGATCAATCTTTTCCATTAAGAGACACTCAGAGTCTTTAAGCATTTCAGAAACATTGTTTGTTAACCTTCCTTCAAGTAAGGCTAACATTCCATCAACTTCTAAACTTGACACAGCATGACCTCCCTAATGTCAGCTTGAGATTATATAATGGTATTAAGCTTAGTATTCAAAATCTTAAACTGTTTCATCGTTATGAGCATGTGGTCTGGAAAATCAGTTTCTTCTTCATCAAACACAAGATTGTCAAAATTGCCTCCAAACCCTTCGGATTCAAGTTCAGTTTGTTCAAAGGAATCTTTTAATGGGGATGTTGTGGTTGGTGGATCAGTGGATTGTGAAGAAAAGAGAGTGGTGAATGGATGTGAAATAATATGAGTAAAGGTTGGAGAATCCGTGGTAGATATGTTTGGAATGATAGGGGTAATCTGTGGAGGTAGTGAAATGAAAGAATCTGAAACTATAGTCAAAGTAATACCTTGAGCTGCAGTCTTCAAAGTATCCTTACCCATAATGACATTTGTATCCATATCAGATATGGTACAGTGATGTCTGAAGTTCGAGCCGCCACAGTAACTATCTTGGCAATCGAAACTTCGGGTGGTTGTGTCACTGAAGTATCAGCTTTCGAAGTGTGAAGAAGAAGATTCACTTCGGGAGTCTCAGGAATAATTTATGTGTCATCTGTTGTTGAATCAGAAGAAATGACCAACTTTCGCCTCTTTTTCTAAGAAAGATGTTTGGCCATGTCAGCAACCATTCTTTTCTTTGTTGATGGAGAAACAGGAGCAGGAACTTCCCGAAAAATTACTCCTTGATGAGAGACTTGTGGTTTACGAACCACATTCGCATTTGATGATTTTCGCCTACTCTTCGACTTCATTTTAATGCATCTGAATATGCCAGTCTTCGAAGGAATGACATCCTTTTCAGTGACCTGTGTATCAGGAATAATTGGTTCCGGCTGAGTTTGCTCAGGTTCAATCACCGGAGACTGTTGCTTTTTCTTTGAAGGCTTGATTTTTATCTCCGATGACCCAACATCAGTTTTCTTCGTCTTCTTTGATTTCTTCTCAAATGTCTGTGATAAAATAATCCCTATTTCCACGGAAGTATCAATAGTGGCCAAGTAAGAAACCAACACTGGATTCGAAGGATCAATTCTCTTTAGCATCGCATCGGGAATGCGAGCTGCAAACGGAAACTCATCCAAATCATCCATTGCATCCTTTGAAACGCTATAAGTGTGAAAATTAGCCTTCTCTTCATCATCTGAAACTCAAATCCCTTCTTTATCATAGAAATATTGTAAAATCAGGCTCTAGTACCTAGCACACGAAATGCCTTGAATAGCATTTGTGTTCTCGATACTCTTTTGAAACTCCTTCCACAATTGAGATGAATAGTCGGCTTGAAGATCATAATACAATCCAACTACCATAGCATATACTTCCATTCTTCCCTTATCAAGACCCACCGTTCTACCAGTCAAGCAACGTAGAAAAATTCTGAACAGAAAATTCCATACACAGGGAAGACCTGATTTCTTAAAATCACTGATTTTGGATAACTGTGGTTGATTTCCCATCTCATTGAACATATGGACTATTTGTGGAAAAGTGAAAGACACATATGGTGGAGAATTTGGGATATCGAGAATTTTACAGAAAAGCTTTTGGGTTAATCTAACCTTTTTGTCATTGATTAGGTTAAATGTAACAGCATCCAATCCCTTTGAATATGAAGCGGTTGATACTGCTTGTGATAACCAGGAGAGAGGAACAGAAAAAGAGTTGAACATTGCTTTTGAGAGGACTGAATTTTGCAGAGCAACAATCAGCATCTTAAGTTCTTCCAGATATAGAGACATATTCGATTCCACCTGATAATTAGTTCCTTGGATTTTCATGATTGGCAATGAAGTAACATCTTCTGTGGTTTGTGAAGGTTTAGCAATAACTTTTTCAACATTCGCCATTTTTAGGGTTTTGAAGAAGATGATGAACAAAGAGAATTTGATTTGCAGAGAGTATTTGAGATTAAGCAATCGTAAACGGATTACTACCCCTTGTATCCCCTTTTATATGTAACTCTGAAATTTTGAAATCAAAGCGGGATGTGCATTGAATGCATGCTGATGTAGCACCGAGAAAAGCGCATCATGATGATGATAAAGTGACCATGCTTCAAAAAGTAACTGTCACATCAACTTGAAAACCGGAAGGAATACAAAATGTCTCCTCAAACAGCTTGTATTTATTGACCCAATGGAAATGTAACCGTTAGAACCCTTCGGATGGAGGTTAGGCTATTTTACTTTTTGGTTTCGAAGTAAAGTCATTTGCCAGAGTTTCGAAATCATCAGCCTGAGTTGGTATGACACAGAACCTCAAGGATTTCGTGTGTGCATTATGTCAAATAAATAAGATTAGAAGCAAATTTAAAAATTTGGAAAGTTATGATGTCAATAATAAATTTGACACGAAGGCAGTTTAACCCCAGGCAAAGGTTGCTTCGTTAATTATTAAGAGAGATAATCAATTGCTTGCGTATTGTCCTGTGAAATACAATTGATAACTTGTTGATAAGTTTCGAAGGGTTAAAAAGCATCTTGGGTGGCTTAAAATTTCGTTACATATCATCCTAAACATAAGGTGAGCAATTGTAACAGAAATTACTTGTTTGACCAGTGTAATCAGTGACAAGTGGATTTGGATATATTTTGAAAGTGACAAGAATTTTCGAAGTAAACTCACACAGATATCATATTCATAAAAAAATGTGTTTTATGGATCTTGGTAGGTGACAAACATCCTGGGCTTCGAATGTTTGAACAAGACCTCGCAAAAGAAACGAATATGATTTGGAGTTTAGAAAATAGGTACAGAAACAAAAGTTTCATAAATTCTAGAACATTGTTCCCCGTCAATTCCTTGAATAGATAGAGTTGTGGGTGTCACCTTCATCACAGTTTCATGATGTTAGATCATAAACACAGAGTTTGATGATGTCTAAGTTTTGATTGGTTTTATCAAATACCTCAAGGACATATCCCTTCGTATGTAATCAAGAAAGAATTTGATTTGAAAAAGAATGGTATAAGAGACGAAGTGTACCTCTGTTATGTTGGACTAAACAGAAAACTCTTAACTCATGTGAGAAGAGTAAGGTAGCTCATTGGATTAATGTGAATGTAAGCCTTATTGGGAAGAAATCTTTGTATGAAGAATTTCATTAAGGCTATCAAACATTGAATCAAGTTGAGGCTTTGGTCGACATACAGTAGCATGCTTCTAGGGACATCCTAACTAGTGCAACATGAAAAATATGTAAAGATACGAAATATGATACCTGACCCTAGCAAGCATTTATGTCTTCGAATTTTGATGAATTTCTGCATCTCAGAACCTAAAAGAAAGTTGAAACAAAATATTTTTGTTGGTTTTTAATTTTTCAAAAATAAAGTACAAAACAAAGATAAAATCTTTTTGAGTTTTTGATTTTTCAAAAACAAAACACATGAAAATCTTTTTGGGTTTTTGATTTTTCGAAAGTAAAAACAAAACACATGAAAATTAACAAACACAAAGGTTTAAAGGATACTGAGTGCAAATATACGAAGAGTTTGTAATTCTCCAAAGTAACATTCATACGAATACGAAGCAAACAAAGAGTTGACCATGAACAGTAACTGCATCTGATGATGACGTGTCAAGAAATGTCAAATTTCCTTTTCGTATGAAATCGAATTACTGTCAACCATTCCAAGTCTTTCCAAAATCCTCACAAATGATTTTTCATCCAATGCTTTTGTGAAAATATCAGCGAATTGATCAGTAGTTTTCACAAAATGAACTTCAATGTTCCTATCTTCTACATGATCTTTTATAAAGTGATAACGAAGAGCAATGTGTTTGGTCTTCGAATGCTGCACTGGAATATGACAAATTCTTATTGCACTTTGTGAATCTCAATATAAAGGAATCTTTTTCATATTAATTGCATAGTCACGTAACTGACTTTGAATCCAAATTATCTGTGATGTGCAAGCAGCAGCAACAACAACATATTCAGCTTCAGCTGTTGAGATAGAAACACATGTCTGCTTTTTCGATTGCTAACTCACCAATTTACCATCCAGCAATTGACAACCACCACTTGTACTTTTTCTATCCAGATTACACCCTCCTAAATCAGCATCCGATTATGCCTGAATAAAAAATCAGTTTTTGAAGGGTACCATAATCCAAGCGAAGAAGTTCCTTTAAGATAACGAAATATATTCTTTACAGCAGTTAGATGTGGTTCTCGAGGATTTGCTTGCTACATGGCACAATTACAAACAGAAAACATGATATCAGGTCGACTTGCAGTTAAATATAGTAAAGATTCAATCATGCTTCTGTATTGAGTAATGTCAATGGAAGGTTTATCTAACGAAGGTGTGAGTTTAACGCCTGTTGCCATTGGAACGCGTAATTTCGTACTATTAAGTAATCCAAATTTTTCGAGCAGATTCTTCGTATATTTTTCTTGATTTATGAAAATGCATTCTCTGTTTTGACGAATATTTAAACCAAGAAAGTTATTAATTTTCCCCATCATGCTCATTTCAAACTTACTCTTCATCAGATCTTTGAATTCTTTAGACAAAGCAGAGTCAGTAGAACCAAAAATGATATCATCAACATTAATTTGAACAAGCATTAGATGATTCCCAACTTTCTTACAAAATAATGTGGGGTCAACTGATCCTTGTTTAAATTTAGATTGTTTCAAAAATGAGGTAAGAGTTGCATACCAGGCTCGTGGTGCTTGTTTCAATCCATAAACTGCTTTATCTAAAATATAAACATAATCAGGATGATCTTTATTTACAAAACCTGGAGGTTGTTCAACATACACCGTTTCTTCGAGTTCTCCATTCATAAATGCACACTTCACATCCATTTGATAGACATCAAAATCCTTGTGAGCTACAAAAGCCAAAAAGATACGAACTGCCTCGAGTCTTGCAACAGGGGCAAAAGTTTCTTCGTAATCAATTCCTTCTTGTTGTGAATAACCCTTACAACAAGTCTGGCTTTGTTTCGAATAATATTTCCATCTTTGTCGGTTTTATTTTTATAAATCCATTTTAATCCGACAATCGAAACATTTTCAGGTTTAGGAATTAATCTCTCAACCTCATTTCGTTCAAATTCAGACAATTCAGATTGCATTGCAACAACCCAATCTGAGTGTTCCATTGCACTCTTAACTGTTTTTTGGTTCAATTTTAGAAATAAAAATGTTCAACATACAAAATTCTTGATGGGCATTTAAAACCTCATTCTTCGCACGAATTTGAGCTCGTGTTAAAACTCCTTCTTGTGGATTACCAATAATTTTCTCCTTCGGATGATCTTTTGTCCATTTGTCCATTGGTGGATAAGCTGGATCGAAGTCCAAAGGTGCATCTTCGTACATTTCATCATTTTCAGATACTACAATCGAACAAACATCATTAATATCATGAAAAACTTCATTATTTTGATTTAACTCCCCTCAATATAATCATGTATTTGCTCCCTCTCAACATCATCATATATTCTTTCATTCTCTCCCTCGAAAGAATGCTCCCTCTCAAGTAGAGTGTTCGAATTCGAGTGCTCCCCCTCCACTGGATTATCATGCATACTTTCGCCCATTTCTTGAGAAGATGATGTTGATGTATCAACTAATTTTGAAACTTCATTGACATGATTGTCAGGAGCATTACACTCAGCATTTGCAACACTGTCTGAAACTCCAAAAAGCAGATCATAATCAAAATCCATTGATTGGTTATCATCAGATTCAATTTGATTTTCTTGCATTATGGAATGATTTTCAAATTTCATATCAGATTGCTTGAGATAATAATCATCAAAAGTGACATTAAATGTTTCTTCCACTTTTTGAGTTCGTTTGTTTAGAACACGATAGGCAACTGAATTATGCGAATATCCAAGGAAAATCCCTTCATCAGCTTTAGCTTGAAACTTCGAAAGATTATCCTTTAGATTCATAATAAAACATCTGCATCCGAAAATATGAAAAAAGTTTCACATTAGGTTTTCTGTTATTGATGATTGCATATGGAGTAATATTAAAACGTCGATGGATGAAAGATCTATTCTGAGTAAAACAAGCAGTTGAAATTGCTTCTGCCCAAAGATATTGTGGAAGATTCGCATATGCCAGCATTGTACGTGCAGCTTCACATAAAGATCTATTTCGTCTTTTAACTACACCATTTTGTTGTGGTGTATATGGAGATGAAAAATTATGCGAAATGCCTTTATCCACCAAGAACGAATCAAGAACATTGTTCTTAAACTCAGTTCCATGATCACTCTTTATCTTTCGAACCGTCTTTTTCAGAGTTGTTTTCATTTGTTTGATGAAGTCAATCATGATTTGGGCAACTTCAGATTTAAGCCTGAGAAAATAAACCCACGTAAATCATCAACAATAACTAAGATGTACCGTTTATGATTTAGAGTTGAAACTGTTGAAGGACCACATAAATCAATATGTAAAAGCTCCAGTGGTTCGACAATCTTCGAATCAATAGTGATTGGATGACCTTGTTTATGTTGCTTGCCAACTTCACAAGCTGGACATAAAGAGTCATTATCAAATTTAAGTACTGGTAAACCTCTTACTAAATCTTGAACAACTAGTTTATTGATGTTTCGAAAGTGAAGATGTGAAAGTCGTCGATGCCATAACCAACTTAGATCTGAGGTAGCTTTCGAAAGAAGACAAATAGCAGGTTTGCCTACAATTGGATTGATATCCAAAGTAAACATATCACCCTTCCTTTTGGATTTAACCAAAACTTCTTTGGTTTCAACATTCGAAATGATACTCCCCTCTTCATTAAAAAGCACTTGATTGTCAGTGCCCACAACGAGTTGTGAAAGACTTATTAAGTTATGTTGCAAACTTTCAACATATGCGACTCGATTTACTGTGAATTTTCCGTTTGTGATTTTTCCATAACCTTTTACTTCACACTTCTAATTGTTTCCAAATTTAACAACTCCTGCATTCTTCAAGCTTCGAAAGTCTTGAAGATTCTCCTTTTTCCCAGTCATGTGACGAGAGCAACCGCTGTCAATGTACCATTTATTATCATATTGCTCGTTACATAGTACCTGCAATCAGTGAAAGAATTTAGGTACTCAAGGCTTTTTGGGTCCTTGGAAATTAGAAGTCAACAAAGAATTAAATGAAGAATGTTTAACTCAGTCACAAAATTTAGTCTTGAGACTATCAACTATGTCAACATTATCATTCGAAGGAATTGAAACATAAGTTTTTATTGGTTTCGAATGATCACTGATTGTACCCTTCACATTCTGAGATTGTGACGATACTATTGTTGGTTTTGTGACTGGTTGCCAAGATTTGATTGAGATATTTGAATCTTTAGATGAAGAACTTCCATTTGAACAAGTATTGACATACTTTGCATAAGCTTCTTTGATTTGTTCTTCTGAAAATTTACTTGACATATAAACTTTTCCTCGTCCTTCGAGCCAATGATCTATATTTTTCCTTGAAGTTATGCCTTTTGCATGCGAAGCATTTAATGTTTATTTCTTCGTATTATTTGGAAAATTTGGTTTGTGAGGAATATAATCAACTTTTGGTTTCGTTAGAAAAGATTCAGCATAAGAAGTATTCACATTGGTTTTAAAATGTTGTCTATGAGAAAAAAAAACTTTGGAGTATTTGATTTTTCTATGAATTTATTTGAAATATTAGGCTTTGACTCATTCGAAATCTTTTGATAGGTTTTCACTTTGTAAACAACTTTTGGCAATTTAGAATCAGACCTTCTTTTGTTTATTGGATTAAAAATCTTCTTCTTGTCTGAAAAATGTTGTGAACTCTTATACTGAACCGGTTTTGATTTCTCATGTTCCAATTTCCGATTTTCAATTGTTTGCCAAAAGAGTTTCTTTCTTGCTTGTCTTTTTGAAATGTTATTTGTTTTTGAAAGTTTGACAAATTACTCTTTGAATTCCTTAGAATTAAGTTTTGATCCTTGTTTAATGTCCTCAACCGACATTTGAATGATTTCTTTTTCAACTTTATGTTTTTCAACCCATTTTCTATTTGGTTTTTGTCTTTAAAAAACATACGAATTCTTAGTTAAATTGTTTTCAGTTGTGCTCTGATTTGCGAAAAACCCTTCTTCGGATGATTTTGTGTTATCTTGTTCTACCATTTGCTTGAATTCTGGTTTGATATTTTTGGCATTTCTAGTTGTCACAAAGACTTGGTTTGGGAAAATAACATCATCAGAACACGTGAAAATTGGATAAACCACAGTATTCGTTTCTAAGAAATGAGACCCTTTCTTAGTTAGCACTTTTTCAAACTGTTGTGTATCTCCATACACTTGCTCAACAACAACTCGTGGAATTTCTTCTTCTTTTGAAACTTCCTTTTCATTCCTATGTTTTTCTTCTTGTTCATGATCACTATCATCGGTTTGACTGTCTTTGACTTCTACGAACTTCTCATCACAAACTTTTGAAGTTGAGGATTGATCAATGTCATTTTCAACCAACACTTCCTTAACTTTTTTCTTTTCCTTTGAATGATGATACAACATTTATAATAGAAAACTGAGAATAATCAACATCCTCAAGATCACTTATTTCACTAATATTATCAGAATTATCCTCAATATCAGCAAAATTTGATTGACAATCAGATGTTGAATTCTCAGTCTTTTTCAAGATGTTAACTTGTTCAGACTTGGTCAAAGTTTCATTCACAATGTTAACCAATTCATTTGAATCAAGATATTCATCTACTTTAAGTATTCTATATTTATATCTATCATCTAGAACTTTGTTAAAATCAGCAATTTCTTTTTCACAGTCATACGAAATGTTATCTACTGTAGCTCTTTCGTAAGCTAAAAAAGGCAATAATTTTCTATATTGTTCTTTGCTAATTTCGCATGAATGATGAAGTTCAGTTAATTTTCTATACAACCGTTTAGCCGAATTACAGTAGATGTTTCTTTGAGCTAACAACAACTTTGAATCACTAGACAAATTGTCTCTATCAACCATGATATTAGTGATTTGTAGTTCTAAACACTCTATTCTAGCCTTTTTCGAATCTAATCTCTTTTGAGTCTCTAGCAATTGATCAGATAGCTTCTTAGCCTCATTACTAGCAGATATCATAATTGAATCAAAATAAGTAACAGTATCATCAAAGGAGACTAATTCAGAATTATAAGCATGTACTGGAATATTAAAGGATTCAAGAATGTTACGTACCTTTGTAGTCATTGGTGATTTGTCAGCTGTCTTCGACACGAAGCATCTCCCATAAGCTTCGTATGTTTCCTCATCTGAGCCTTCTTCTAGTTTTGCATACATTGCTCCATGAGTCGTATGTCTCATCTCTTCATCATCTGATCCAGATGACCAGATTTGATAGGTACCATCCTCTTCTTGTTCACCATGAGCAACCAATGAAAGATTCTTTGTCTTAGCACATAGTTCTTCAAGCTTCTCCACGTAGTACGCTTCATCCTTCGTATTGTTCTTCTTCTCATCCCTCTTTCTCAACATGCAGTCATTTGCTAAATGATTAGGACCATTGCAGTAATGACAAATATCCAAACCAGTATCTCCCTTCAAGTTTTTCCTCAGTTTTTCCTTCAGTAAGCTTCGTATCTTTCATTTCCTCTTTCTTCCTCTCATCCACAACACTCTTACTTGCGAAGTTTCCTTTTGTATCTGATGCCTTTGTCTTTGGATTGAATGGCTTTTTGAAAAACTTTTTCACTCGATTATTGGAATAAAAAGCAATTGCTTCATCATCAGAGTTCATGATAAACCCTTCGTCATCATCAGAACCGTCTTTCTCAGCTTCCCTTTTAGAAATCATCGAAACCAATGCTAGTGGACCTTCTAGGCTTGCCTTTGACTCTTCATAAATTTCATTCACTTCACTTTCGTGTGACTTTAATTGATTGTAAACATCATTCAAAGTTGACGTGTCAAAGTTCTGTTGATTCTTAACCATCATGCTCACACTACGCCACTCTTTACGAAGACCCATCACAAAAATCAAATTGTACTTCATGGCTGACCTGGTGATACCATATCGATTGCATCGATAGATCAATTCATTAAGACGATCGTAATAAACTTTTATGGTTTCACCATCTTTTTGCATAAAATCTTTCAACTCCACTAGACATTGTTTGAATGAAGTGATTTTAGTCTTTTCACTACCATGAAATTTGTCTTTCAAATTGTTCCAGATTTCCTTTGCAGTAGTACATGATCTCACATAATTGTACACTACAGGAGGCAAAGCACCTCGTAACTCCCTCATGCATCTTTTCTCCAATTGCTTAAGACGAGTGGATTGAATCTCTACCTCGGAATTTCCACACGATGCACCAATTGGTTGAACATTTGATGGTGGATTGTGATCACCAAAAATACAGTTCCATAGCTCTTCATCCAGACCATTAAGATAATCCTGCATATGATTAGCCCATTGATCGTAATATTCAGGAATTAGCATAGGAATTTTAGTGGATGATCCTAGAAGATGAGAGAATGAAGTCATTGAATTCAAATTGAAAGACGCCATTGACGTACGGAAGAAAAACTTTGAGATTTTGAAGAAAACTTTGAGAATTGAACACAAAACTATTTGAATCAAGTCAGAATCACTAGCAGAACACTCGGTTTTAAGATTCAATAGTAGAATCGAATCACCAACAGAGATCTAATGTAATTTTTCACTTTTCACAAAAGTGCGGAAACTTTTAAACCAGACAACTGATTTAAAAACTTTAGAAAAAATGAAAATCAGATCAGAGAAATGATTCCTGCTCTGATACCAAATGTAGAATCAAAGAATCGAGTATGAAATTAATCAAAGTATCAAATGATCAAACAGTTGTTTACGAGATTAGAACACGGATGTAAATATAATTTCTGATTCAGTTCTATTATGCTTCTCAAGATTTACAGAGTACAAATGAATATTCTGTAAAGACCTCGTTACTATGACTCTAGTAAACACTCCTATTTATAGGAGAGGAAAAGCATACAAAAAATATTCTAAGGACTGAACATTAAGCTTCGAATACATTGCCTTAGAAAAATACATTATATAAGGAACGAAGACCAAAACATACGAAGACACAATACTTTGACTTATTACAAAATTACACCCTTACACTGTTTTCTGTTTTGAAATCATTAAAATATAAAAAAAAACTAAATTGGCCATTTTGTCCTTACATTTTTACTTGCACAAACTAAATCGACCTTAACGACGGTTTTTTTTCCTTCTCCTTATCTTCCTTGTTGCAAAAGGCTATACACATCACATAAGTTTAGAACTGGCGGCGTTGATAAAGTGATATCGAGTTTTATTAATACTGATTGTTTGAAAAAGTTCCTCAAAGAGCAATAAAAATATCAATACACTTAATTTACATTATAGATTTTTTTTCTGTTTTGGTTATAACTTGTTAGTTTAAACAGAACTGTGAATTGAATGGTGCTTTTTAGAGATGAAAAGAATGATTGCAATAGGATTTGAAGGATCAATAAAACATGATCTGCTTTTGTGTAGTAATTCTAGATGACACAATCGTATCAAACCCAAGACACACCTACCTTAACCCACTAGGTGAAGGATTCGTTCCTTGTGAAACTACCCAACAATATCTACAAGATATCATTCCCTTAATTGAAGAAGCTTTAGTTCACAAATAATTTTTAATACACAAAGAAATAACGGCTGAATGAAACAATAAAAATGCCAAGAAGGCCAAAAAAAAAGTTCATTGCAGCAGGTAAGAGCATAAGGTTAATTTAGTTCTCGCATTTGAGAAGATAAGGACAATATGGTCAATTTACTTTTATCTTTTTAATTTTACTGATTCCAAAAAAGAATTCTGATTATAAAATATTAAAAAGTACTAAAAAAAATATATTTCGGCAAATATGATATTTAAAAGCTTATGAAGGTAAATATGATATTTAGATTTTAAGCTGGGTAAATATGATATTTAAAAGCTTAAGAAGGGTAAACATACTCGACTAGTGATAATTCAGAAAAAAAAATGAGAGTGTCCTCTTTTTATTAGTTTCAAATCCTCACCGAGCACTTTACACAAGTACTTAACATGCAAAATTTCAAGACTAAAATTTGTAGTTAGACCCATAGCATAAAAACCTAATGTAAAAGATCACTACATGAATTACAAAAAGAAAAGTTAAAAGAACTTACATATCAAAATATAAAACTTCACATATTCATTATCAAAACTTACTTTCAATGTTGAATAGATTAAAAAAGAAGCTCACAAACCAGATAACCAAAAAATAAGAACTTAGTATTTTCAAGGATGTATTAGTGTATTGGAATGCTAGGCACGATGGATAAAGGGCAAAAAAAAAAAAGAATAAACATGAAGAGAGGCAAAGAGAATGTTAGGGAATCGATGGGGAAAAAAGAATAAAAAAACAATGATTACAAACATATATCTGGTGAAAAACCGGGGGGGGGGGGGGGGGGTGGGGGTATGCTCTGCTCTAACCCCTAAAGGGTTCAGCTACTGTCATCATTGTTATTTTTTTGCTGAAATGTAAAAAAAGCATTAGATAAAAGCAACTAATTGAAGTATTTTTATGAATATTTACATACATACATCCATATAAATCCACGAATTTACAAAACCTAAGTAATCCTCGTTTAAATCAGCATTAGTATCAACATATAAACCTAACTAACTAAAGTATTTTCCTATTCTGTTAGTATTCCACGAATTGCAATGTTGAAAAAACAAGCATAACTTTGTGATTGTGTGTCGAATGTGGTCTGGTAGTATTCCACGAATTGCAATGGGAATCATATGTGTAATTAAAGCATGACAATCATGGGACTTCATACCAAATAGTTTTAGCTCTTTCATTGACACTAACTTCTTAATGTTACTCACTCACCACTAGTTGAGTTTTCATACAACCATAGTTATTATACTAGCATAAAGGTCACTCCATTCGGGGCCTTGTACGAACATAGATGCCTTTCTCCGATATGTTGGATAGAAGTTGGGATACCTAACTGGCTAATAAGCATGTTGTAGACACTCCACTCACTTGCCCTGAGAGAATTCATGAAACAACAAAGAGGATCTTTCAAATAAAGGAAGGATTAAATGCCACACATAGTCATCAGAAAATCTACGTTGACATAAGACACAAACCCTTGGAATTCAAATTAAGAGTCTGTGTCCTACTAGAGGTCGCAGTATGGAGAGGTGCCATTCGATTTGGAAAACGGGATAAACTAAATCCCCGTTACATCGGACCTATTGAAATCCTAGCGTGGAATGGTCTGGTGGCTTACAAACCCAAGAACTAATTAAAGTTGACGATACCTTTTAAGTACTAAACCTTAAAAACTATCTCTCTAATAAGAACCTTGTTATTCCTCTTGACGAGATCCACGTCAACACTAAACTTAAACTTAAACAAAGCCTCATACCTATAGTAAAGGTCCGATAGAATTATCGTAGAGAGCCGGAGTTTACTTGGAAATGTAAGGATCAAACAAAACAAAAGTATCAGCAATTTTTCAGCGGTGCTCCCTCCACAAGTGGAACAAAAGGATACTGGAATGAAATGATACTAAAACAAAATGATAGTGTAACAAAATATTCTAGAACAAAATAAGTCTTTTGGAAATTTGATTCCTTGTGTTTTGGTGCATCTAAAGTAAAATAAATGAGTTATTTCAACTATTATAAGATACCAGGTGACATTTTACTTCAAAATGTGTAAATTAACAAACCAATCAAACAGCTCAATCAGCAACCATAAAAATACATATGAAAACCTAAAACTTTATATTAAGCAATTTTGAGCAATACAAACACTATAGCCTCGTAGTACGTGTTTCCCTGTTTCCGAAAATATAAAGAACATCCAAAACTGAGTTCGTATGCAAAATATACGACCGTTTTGAGAATCTGAAATGAGTATAATACTGATTTTTTAAAAACCACTAAAACCGTTTCTATCCGTTAAGGGATTTGCACACCTCAAATGGAAATTCTGAAAGCGTTTTTGGACCCAGGCTATAGCATAATATTTAATTTCATATTTGGAATATATTTTATAAAAATATTTATAAAAGCTGAAAAACCAGACATTTTCAAAATTAATCACGAAACTTGAAGCGCAAATATCCGGAGTTCTACACCTTGAAAATTTTATCCTTTCGTGTATTTAGAATCCTAGAATTAAAATTTATCAATCGACACTATCAGAAAAGTTTCCCGACATCGAGAATTGGACATGCAAAACGAGATCAATTTTTAAAGCTTAACGGAATAGTATATAAATCCAATCCGATTGATGAAATTTTTGAAGGTGGAGATGACACAATATTTCTAAAATTCGTGAATATATTCATATGTAAGGAAACATATTTTTATAACAAATAAAGATGTAAATGGTTATGTTTTTTTTATAAAATATACATCATGTATGGTAAAGAAACATTAAATAACCGCAATTGTATATATGTATACAATTATAGTATGGCAATGTATACATTTATACTTATATATGAAAACTTTCAACACTACATATGTATTGTGTATAATTTCAAAAGACCAAATACATTATATAAATTCATACACAAATACATCTATTTAATGTACCAAATACAAATAAATAAATAAATTGTATAAATAAATTAATACAAATAAATAAATAAATTTTTAAATACATAAATACAAATAAATAAATAAATAAATAAATATAAACAAATAAATAAATAAAGACAACTATTAGATTTCCCCACATCCAAAAGACCAAAACTACAGCCAAACTAATTTTTTTATTATGTTATATTTGTCGTGTCGTATCGTATCGTGTTTGTCGTTTTTTAATCGGTTCTTTTTGTATTAGTTAAAAAAACACGACATTGTGTCGTGTCATATTCGTGTCACATCAAACTTTGTTATGTCGTGTCGTGTCAGACAAAAACACGACACGATGACCCAATTAAGAAAAACAACGAAAACCGATTAAACACTAAAAAGAAAAAAAAAAGAAAACAAAAACAAAAAAAACAAAAACAAAAACAAAAAAGATCAAGCATTAAAAACAAAAAGAGATCACTCAAATATCTCTATCCCTTACGATCCTCCTGCCCCACGAATACCTTGCTGACTGAAAAAACATAACAGTAATCGGAGTTGCTGCCATCCTTGATTCCTCTTCCGTTCTTCCTTCGTTCCTGTTCTTCCTTCTTTCCTGTCAAGAACCAAAACCAAGCACCCACTTAAACCTACCGATTTTCTGTCAAAATAAAAACAAAAGAATTTTTGTTGTTCCTCTTATTCTCTTTCGATTTCTGTTGAAATCAAACAAATAAACGCACAAAAAAAAGGGGAGAAGCATAGAAGTTACCTGAGCAACCTCATCTTCTTCTATCAAGCACCACTGCCAAAACTCCCACTGGAGCTGCTGTTCCCGCTTGCCTCGGTCCGTCGGGACAAATGTCCTCCTTCCCCTCCGCACCTAGCAGCCGACCGAGACCCCAGCAACTTCGCTGCCATTCCTTTCCATCCCCCCCTTCGGCCTCGCCAAACCCCGGGGATACCCACTTCGCTATCGATCAGAAAATAAAAATAAAAAGAGAAGAAGAATACGACCTGTGAGACTCGAGCAAACCTCAACCCCGGTCGCACCACTCTCTTCCCCTCGGTCGAGCAAACCCACCGAGACCATGAACAACCTCGGTGTTCTTCCCTCTTCATCCTCTTCGGTCTCGTCGACGCCCAAAGGCGCCTCCCTTCCACGATTGATCGACATACATCGAACAATCCTCATGTATGGATCAGGCGAGTGTGGAAAACCCCACCAATTGCACTTGCCCTCGTTTTTTTTTCCTCCGATTTCGAACTGGTATCGAAGGCTCGGTGTACCGCTATTTCTTTTCCTTGAACGAGCCACGAATGAACACCGGGTAAAAGACATAATCTTATTTTTTAAATGGATCCACTTGTCTGGATCAGTCATGGGGCTTCGAAAAGAGAATGAACTTTGATTTGACCCGGTCAACGGTCAAAGCAACAATAAAACTTTCAATAAAATTATACATAATTGGTCCCTCCCCTAGAAAAACCTAATAAATTTAGTCCTAAAACCCTAAAATAGTTTCAATTGCACATGATTAACCCCTGTGATGAGAATAATTCGCAACATCAGTCCCTGAAGTATAATTTTGGTAAAATCAAACCCTAGAGTTTATTTAATTTAAGAAAGACCACCATATACTTAATAATTAATATGAAAATTACCATTTGGTTTATTAGGAAATATAATTATACTCGGTGGTTCGTTTTAAGAGCAATGAGCGTCATGTAACAACTTTCACGACAGGTTTCATACCATGAGCCTCGTTCACGCTTCAAGGGTGAGTGTTTACGACTCATTTTTAATATTTTAATTATTTCTAAGGGGAATACATGTATCAATATATTTTGTTTATACAAACCAATTACCTTTTTATGCGAAAAATACAATAAACCTAGTTTATAAAAATATTATTATTAAATAATATACCATATTGTTACAAATAAACGAGTATAAATTTTCCGTATACGTATGATGATTATTTTGTCGTGAATTAATCATTTCGCACAACAAATACTACACGATACAAAATTTTATGATTTTTTTATGTGACATTACATATTATAACAAGTATGTTATGAAACTCTATAGTATTTCAATGATTCAAGCTATTACTAAACATGTTTATTTATATGTTTAAGTGCACCACGTTTATACATGTACATATGTTCATTAATTTGAAACATTCACTAAAAAGCTAGTACATTACACTTTTACATATATGTCAACCATACTCGGCTTTTATAAACCTTATACAATGATATTCATTATGCCTAATGACTTACCCACAAGTAAGTTAGGGCTGAGAGTTATTCACAAAGTTTTTTAGTTAAGGGCTTTTTAGTGATACGCTACGTTACTCATTCGCTTAGTTTAGATATTTATCATACCCATACTACTGTAGCCGTTAATCTTTGGAGCAAGATACATATGTATAGATCTATACATAGTTGACATCCCTACCTGTGGTTACTAGCTACAACCCTCAACTGATCAATGGAAATGGGTGATAGGTGTCTATAATTGTTATTACAACGTCCAATGAAGCATTGTAGGGGGTACACTCCGTCATATAGCTCGGTTATTGGGCTCACTAAAAACGTTAACTAGATCTCTCTCTCTCTCTCTCTCTCTCACAAACACACACACTAACAACCATGGGTTTGGTTGCTTTCAGAAGTATATTTATCTATGGTATTACTTATGTAACATAGCAGTTAGGTTTTCAAGGATATTCAAAGGTTTACTACGAACACAGTTTAAAGTATTAATTTACTTATACAAAGATACATTTTAGCTTTCAAGGATTTATTACAAACACTATTTTTTAAGTATGGATTTACTTATACAAAGATATAGTTTGACTTTTAAAGACTCATTGCAAACACTGTTTTTAGCTATCATTATATATACAAAGGTAACACTTTTTGGACTTTTTAAAAGTATTATTGCGGTTAGCAGAAAACATGTAAAGCTCACCAACCTTGTGTTGACCCTCAAAACTATATGTATTCTCAAGAAATCACTAAACAAACATTCAATACAGATTGGATTACATGTGAGCTAGTGTAATTGTTGTTGTATCATATGCCTATTAGTTAAGGCAATTCATGTATTATTATTATTTGTAAAAAGACCTTGTATTCGAACATCAAAATAGAATGTAACTTTTATTTTGTTTATTGTTGTACTTGTGCTATATATTCAATTTACATGTGATCCATGAACTTAGTCGCACAACCTTATGTATTCTGACACCTTGGTCGAGGGTGTAACATATATTTTACTTATCAAATCATACATGACACTACGTTTTATAACATTGTGTTACTGATGCATTTTCGTAATACCAATGCGCAACTGATTTGTAAATTACAACTCATATATCACTATTTCAAGAATATAAGATATTAACATCTTAGAATTACTCATGATAAAATCCATGAAGTAATTCTCTGAGCATAGGTTTATCCAATGTAACACCCCATTCCTGGTACGTTGCTTCCGTGACATTTATTTTGAGGTTTTTGAGAGGGACTCGACGAGTCTATGGCCCAACTAGTCAAGTAAGGACGAGATTTCGAGCACGTGTTAGTCGGCGACTCGGCGAGTCCATATTCGGGACTCGGCGAGTCTGCCTGCCAGGTGGAAACCCTAAATCCCCGGGTTTGCACCCTATTTAAACAACCTTATGAGCCCCCAAACTCGTCCCCTTCACCCTCAGAGCATCATTTAGCAAACCCTAATCGTTTCCTTGGTTATTTGTGCATTTCTTGTGTGAATCTTGAAGTTTTGAAGAGAAGAAGGAGGCTAGATCCAAAGGAGAAGAAGAAGATCCAAGGTCTTGCTCCCATTTCAGAGTTCATTGAGGTATTATTCGAATCCTTGCTGTTTCTATGAATGATTTTTCTTTAACAAGCATATTTAGCCTCTTTTAGCCATTTCTTAGCTTGTTCTTAGTAGAGAGATCACATTAGATTGATTAGCCTTCGGATCTAGCCATGTTTCAGTTCCAAAATCGTAGATCTATCACCTTTATGGAGCCATTTTGCATGATAACCCTAGATCTACTCTTCTAAGTGCCTTTTTAGCCTTTATCTCCTTTTTCATGTGTTGTACACGTAAAGTTGGAAACTTTACGTGGTAAATCAGCCTTAGAAACTCAGATCTATAAATTGTATGAGGTGGTTTTGATCAGAATCGAGTTTTTAGGATCTGCGTGCATGTGACTCGGCGAGTCGTTCTTCAGACTCGGCGAGTCCGGTCGTGAGTCCCCGATCTTTACCCTTTGAGTGATTCCGAGTGGAGGCCAGTGAGCTGTAGGATGGACTTAGTGAGTCGAAGGGTAGACTCAGTTATGGTGGGACTCGACGAGTTGTTCATACAACTCGGCGAGTCCAAGACAATCTTCTTAGATCGAAGAACAACTCGTCGAGTTGTTCATATGACTCGGCGAGTCGGATGCAGATTGTCTGAGTTTTTGAATCGAGAGGGTACTCGTCGAGTCGATGCCATGCTCGATGAGTAGCCACGAGTAGGGTTGAGAAGTGAGACTAGGGACTCGGCAAGTTGGCGGCCCAACTCGGCGAGTCAGGTCAACTGTAGGTTGACTTTGACCGGGAGATTTGACTTTGACCAGGGGTAAAAGAGTCATTTTACCTAATGCAGTGATTAGCATCTGATTGAGTGTGTTATGGAATTGTAGCCGGGGAGATACCGGAGCAGCATCAGTTAGTTTCCAGAGCCATACACACAACAGCCAGTTCACGAGGTGAGTTTCCTTCCAGTAGGAACGGGTCTAAGGCCACAATGCCGGCCCGTTCAGTTAGCCGTAGTTTTTAGACTTCGGTCCAATGCAGTAGTTAGTATGTTTGACGCCTCCGTGGCTCATACAGGATTTATGTGTTTATGCTAGTTGATATGTTATGCTATGCTATGTTCAGTTAGTCAGCTTCGGACTTCGGTCCGATGTAGGGGACGGGGTCCCAGTCACCTTCGGACTTCGGTCCGATGTAGGGGACGGGGTCCCAGTCAGTGGGCAAGGCCCAGTATGTGTTCTTTTATGTATTGTATAGTATGTGGTAGTTTTGGGGAGCTCGCTAAGCTTCGTGCTTACAGTTTCAGTTTTGGTTTCAGGTACTTCCGCAAGCAAAGGGAAGAGCTCGGGATGATGGCATCGCACACACCATAGCTTTAGTTTTGTCCTAGGAGTTGATTCAGTTTATTGATATGTTTGGATACAGTTGTGATACATCTTTCTCACAATATTTTTATTATGGACTTGGAAACACGCAGCATATGGTTTTTATTATGTGATACTCAGTTTCGTGATTTTGTTATAATAAAAGTCGAAATTTTTGGGTAGTATTTTTGGGTCGTTTCAAGTTGGTATCAGAGCCTTGGTTTGAGGGATTCGGATATGCCTTCGGGTGTATCTGAACTCAAACTAAGGAAAAGATAAAAAGATTTTCAAAAAGGAAAAATGTTTTCAAATGGAATTTTGAAAAGCACTTAGAAAGGAAAGAATTTTTTTAAAAAACAAGATAAGGGTGTGGTGCATGCGATCAGCCGAGCTCAAGTAAGTACTCCCAAATTACCCATACAAGTTTTATTATTATGATTAATTGTTCCAGTTTCAATAAAACAGCATGCTAGTATAGGACTAAGGATCTAGGAGGATGCCTTATGTGCCTGCTATATGTGTTTCAGCTTTATGAGAATTGCATGCTAGTATTGAGTAGACAGCAGTAGGATAGCCTATTTAGGTTATGCCTGGGAGCGCAAGCTTAGCATTGTATGCTAGTTCAGTTTCTCGTTATGAGAGTAGGTTTGCTTAAGTGGTTTCCAGTGTCCGAATGTTGCTTGCTTCGTGCTTTGTAGAACTCTTGATGATGAGAGTTAGCCGTTAGATGAATATGCCATGTCACATGTGATCAAGGTTGAATAATCTCAGAGTATTGGAGTTGGCCCTATTGCGCAGCTCTTGTTTGAGTCTAACCGTTGTAGGGACGAGCCTTTTTCTCGAAGGATTTTCCGAGCCTCATTACATGTGATGGTATTCAGGTGATGGCAAATTAGCATTACAAGGAGGTCTTTAGCAACTGAGGACTGGTTTGAGTGGAGTCAAAGATTTCCCTAGGGCAAGCCTAGGATGAGAGTAGCAGAGATCAGCAGTAGTAGAAGTGACTTGGTGGAGTCAAGGCAGTTCTTGCGGAAAGTATGGATAGATGTGGAAGGTAGTATGGGCCCGTACTACTGAAAGCAGAGGATCCGTACTCGAATCAAGGAAGGCCGAGACAAGACCAGGAAGCTAGTGGTAGTATCAATGATCCCCTAAGATATTTCAGTTTTCTGATGTTGCTCTTATGTGTTTCAGAATGGTGGTTTTGCGTTCGAGGCCAGCAGCCGGCAGTGGAGGTGCCGGGGAGGGATTAGGATCAGGCTCGGGGAACGAGCGCATGGATGAGTAGACCAAAGAGTTTCTTTCTTCAGAGATTACTCGTATCATTTTAGAGCAGACTCCTGTGATCTTCGGTTCGATCAAGGAGGGTATCCTAGAGCTGATGGATGAGAGGTTGGGCACCTTCCGTGCCGAGGTGGCGGCCATGATGGGGTCGCGCACACTTACGTTCAGGGAGTTCAGGGCATGTGGAGCTCCAGACTATCATGGGGCGCGAGACCCCATAGCGAGTACTAGATGGTTGGCGGATGTGGCCAACGCGTTCCGCATGAGCAGGTGTCCCGAGGGGGACAAGGTTAGATTGGCGTCCTATCTCCTGAAGGACAGGGCACGGGATTGGTGGGAGGAGGTTGGACATACCATTGGAGATGATGCGGCATTAGATGCCATGACCTGGACTGATTTCTCTACCAGGTTCAGGCGGAGTTTGCACCGTTTATTGAGGTGCAGCAATTAGCCAGAGAGTTTCAGGACCTCACCCAGACTACACAGACCGTGGCGGAGATCACCGCCAAGTTCAGGGAGAGGGCTCTTCTTGTTCCTCAGTATGCAGCCGATGAGGAGATGAAGAAGGCCCGTTATCATGAGATGTTGCAGAGCGATATCCGCTAGTTTGTGAGCCGGTCCAACTGTAAAACGCTGGATGACATGATTGCTAGAGCTCGAGTTTCGGGTTTAGGAGGTTCGGGCAAAAAGCCCAAGGTTTCAGATCATAGATCCAGGATTCAGCCGAGCCACGGTCGATGTGGCAGGTGTGGTAAGATGCACGATGGGGTGTGCAAGGCAGGGAGTTCCGGCTGCTTCAAGTGCAGTCGGACTGGGCATTTGAGCAGGGATTGTACGGCTCCTGCTACTGCCGTTGCAGCATCAGATCTGATTTGCTTTCAGTGCAATTAGAGGGGACATAAAAAGTTCCAGTGTCCGAGTTTAGCTGCAGTAGGGAAGGTGGCTGCACCTGCCCCTGCTACTTTGAGGATTACAGATGGCCGGTAGGGCCGAGCCGAGGCGCCAGTGGCGAAGAGTAGGGCGTTTCAGATGACAGCAGAGGAGGTGCGAGCGACTCCTGACGTGGTGATGGGTATGTATCTTCCCTTTATCTCCGTATTATTATTATTGTTTGATTATTGCTTATGATTACATGTTTTATATAGGGTCGTTCTCCGTGAATGGCATTTCTGCTATGGTATTATTCGATTCGGGGGCTACCCGATCATTTGTATCGCTTGCGCTTAGCAAGAGATTTAGTAGAGCTCCAAGGGAGCTGGATTGTCCTCTAGAGGTTGAGATAGCGGATGACAGGACCGTGAGGGTCGCCGGAGTGCATAGAGGGTGTTCTCTTTAGTTGTTCGACGAGCAGTTTTCGGTGGACCTGGTTCCTATTCCCCTGCGAGGGAATAAGGTTATAGTGGGCATGGATTGGCTGAGCCCCAATGGGGCGGTGATTGATTGTGAGCAGCAGTTAGTGAGGGTTCGCACTCCCAGTGGGGGAGAGTTAGTGATTCAGGGCGAGAGGCCACAGCGCGGACCAACTTTTTGTTCCGCCGCGAGAGCGAGACGTTATTTCCAGCAGGGTTGCGCGGGTTATGTAGCCTATGTCTTGGAAGCCCAGGAGAAGGGCAAGACGGCAGTTGATGATGTTCCGATAGTGCGAGACTTCCCGGATGTATTTCCCGAGGATTTATCGGGAATACCTCCTGAGAGGCAGGTTGAGTTTAGGATCGACCTGATTCCTGGTGCGGCTCCGATACCCAAGGCACCATATCGTCTAGCTCCCTCTGAGATGCAGGAGTTGTCTACGCAACTGCAGGAGCTGCTAGACAGGGGTTTCATTCGGCCGAGCAGTTCGCCTTGGCGAGCGCCGATCTTGTTTGTGAGGAAGAAGGATAGGTCGCATCGTATGTGTATAGATTACCGGGAGTTGAATAAGGTAACGGTGAAGAACCGTTACCCACTTCCGAGGATAGATGATTTGTTTGATCAGCTTCAGGGAGCGTCTTGGTTCTCCAAGATCGATCTACACTCCGGGTATCATCAGATGCGGGTTAGAGATGAGGATGTGCAGAAGACTGCTTTCAGGACTAGGTATGGTCATTATGAGTTTGTGGTGATGCCATTTGGGCTCACCAATGCTCCAGCCGCGTTCATGGATCTCATGAATCGCGTGTGCAGGCCGATGCTGGATCGGTCAATGATAGTATTCATAGATGATATCTTGGTGTATTCCAAGAAGCAGGAGCAGCACGAGGAGCGCCTGAGGGAGGTGCTGGAAGTTTTGAGGAGGGAGAGACTTTTCGCAAAGTTCTCCAAGTGTGAGTTCTGGTTGCGCGAGGTGCAGTTCCTTGGTCACCTCGTCAACCAGAAGGGTATTTTGGTGGATCCGGCCAAGATAGAGGCCGTGATGCAGTGGGAGGTCCCGAAGTCTCCATCCGAGATTCGGAGCTTCCTAGGGTTGGCAGGTTATTATCGGAGGTTCATTCAGGATTTCTCCAAGATAGCAGTGCCACTCACTCGACTGACCAAGAAGTCGGTGGTATTTCGTTGGGGGCCTGAGCAGCAGGCAGCGTTCGAGACCCTCAGACAGAGATTGTGCGAGGCTCCGATCCTTACCTTGCCAGAGGGAGTAGAGGACTTCATAGTCTACTGTGATGCCTCAATCACAGGTATGGGAGCAATGTTGATGCACCGAGGCCATGTGATAGCTTACGCCTCGAGGCAGTTGAAGCCTCACGAGGCTAACTATCCTACCCATGATTTAGAGCTGGGGGCGGTTGTGTTTGCCCTCAAGATTTGGAGACATTATCTTTATGGGGTCCGTTGTACTATCTACATGGATCAAAAGAGTTTGAGGTACCTTATGGATCAGCCGAGTCTGAACATGAGGCAGAGGAGATGGTTGGATGTGCTGAAGGATTATGATTGTGAGATCCTTTACCATCCAGGGAAGGCCAACGTGGTGGCCGACGCCCTAAGCCGCAAAGTTTCGGCAGCCCCTATCAGGGATTTGTGTTTGAGGATGACAGTGATTACTCCATTGTTGGAGCGGATCAAGGAGGCTCAGGTTGAGGGCCTCAAGGAGGAGAGGCAAAAGTGTGAGAGGATAGTGGGCCGAGTAGCTTCGTTTGATTATGACAGTCGGGGATTGCTGACGCTTCATGGGAGGGTATTGGTACTGTACTGGGGTGGAGTACGGCAGGTGTTGATAGACGAGGCTCATAAGTCTCGATTTTCTATCCACCCAGGGGCGACGAAGATGTATAGAGATCTTCGACCCGATTATTGGTGGCCCTGCATGAAGCGGGATGTCGCTTGGTATGTTGAGAGATGCCTGACCTGCAGGAAGGTCAAGGCGGAGCACCAGAGGCCTCACGGCAAGATGCAGCCGTTAGACATTCCCGTGTGGAAATGGGAGGACATCACCATGGATTTTATGACCAAGCTTCCCAGGACCGCACGAGGAGTAGATTCGATATGGGTAGTAGTGGATCGGTTGACGAAGAGTGCTCATTTTATCCCGATCCAGGAGAGTATATCGGCAGAAAAGTTAGCCGATATCTATGTGTGTGAGATCGTGGCACGTCATGGAGTGCCGGTATTGGTGGTGTCAGATCGAGATATTCGTTTTACATCCAGATTCTGGAAGCGGTTTCACGACGAGATGGGTACTCGTCTTTATTTCAACACCGCTTTCCACCCTCAGACGGACGGGCAGAGTGAGAGGACGATTCAGACTCTCGAGGACATGCTACGGGCATGTGTTTTAGACTTCAGTGGCAGTTGGGATACGTATCTTCCATTAGCGGAATTTTCGTATAACAACAGTTATCATGCGAGCATTGATTGACCTCCCTTTGAGATGCTTTATGGGAGGAAGTGTAGGACCCCGATTCTTTGGGGCGAGGTTGGTCAACGAGTCGTTGGGAGCACAGAGGTGGTGCTCAAGACGACCGAGTTGATTCAGCAGGTCCGTAGTAGACTGCAGACTGCGCAGAGTCGGTAGAAGAGCTACGCCGACAGGAGCCGTTCATACTTGGAGTTCCGGGTGGGAGATATGGTCCTTCTGAAGGTCTCACCCTGGAAGGGTGTCATCAGGTTTCGGAAGAGGGGAAAGCTGGGTCCCAGGTTCATTGGTCCTTTCAGGGTTTTGGCCCGGGTGGGTCGGGTTGCTTATCGGTTGGATCTTCCGGTAGAGCTTTGCTAGATCCACAACACTTTCCATGTGTCTCAGTTGAGGTAGTGTTTGGTGGATGAGTCAGCAGTTGTTCCCCTAGAGGATTATATTGACAGGCCGGTCGCGATTCTGGACCGGAAGACAATGACCTTGAGGAACAAGGCAATTCCGTTAGTGAAGGTGCAGTGCCAGCATCGAAAGGGGTCTGAGTGGACGTGGGAGGCTGAGGAGTAAATGAGAGAGCACTACCCGAAGTTATTTGCAGATTCAGCCGTAGCAGACTTCGAGGACGAAGTCTGAGAAAAGTGGGGGAGAATTGTAACACCCCATTCCTGGTACGTTGCTTCTGTGGCATTTATTTTGAGGTTTTTGAGAGGGACTCGATGAGTCTATGGCCCAACTCGTCGAGTAAGGACGGGATTTCGAGCACGTGTTAGTCGGCGACTCGGCGAGTCCATATTCGGGACTCGGCGAGTCTGCCTGCCAGGTAGAAACCCTAAATCCCCGGGTTTGCACCCTATTTAAACAAAACCTTATGAGCCCCCAAACTCGTCCCCTTCACCCTCAGAGCATCATTTAGCAAACCCTAATCGTTTCCTTGGTTATCTGTGCATTTCTTGTGTGAATCTTGAAGTTTTGAAGAGAAGAAGGAGGCTAGATCCAAAGGAGAAGAAGAAGATCCAAGGTCTTGCTCCCATTTCAAAGTTCATTGAGGTATTAGTCGAATCCCTGTTGTTTCTATGAATGATTTCTCTTTAACAAGCATATTTAGCCTCTTTTAGCCATTTCTTAGCTTGTTCTTAGTAGAGAGATCACATTAGATTGATTAGCCTTCGGATCTAGCCATGTTTCAGTTCCAAAATCGTAGATCTATCACCTTTATGGAGCCATTATGCATGATAACCCTAGATATACTCTTGTAAGTGCCTTTTTAGCCTTTATCTCCTTTTTAATGTGTTGTTTACGTAAAGTTGGAAACTTTACGTGGTAAATCAGCCTTAGAAACTCAGATCTATAAATTGTATGCGACGGTTTTGATCAGAATCGAGTTTTAGGATCTGCATGCATGTGACTCGGCGAGTCCGGTCGCGAGTCCCCGATCTTTACCCTTTGAGTGATTCCGAGTGGAGGCCAGTGAGCTGTAGGATGGACTCAGTGAGTCGAAGGGTATACTCAGTTATGGTGGGACTCGACGAGTTGTTCATACAACTCGGCGAGTCCAAGACAATCTTCTTAGATCGAAGAACAACTCGTCGAGTTGTTCGTATGACTCGGCGAGTCGGATGCAGATTGTCTGAGTTTTTGAATCGAGAGGGTACTCATTGAGTCGATGTCATGCTCGACGAGTAGCCACAAGTAGGGTTGAGAAGTGAGACTAGGGACTCGGCTAGTTGGCGGCCCAACTCGGCGAGTCAGGTCAACTGTAGGTTGACTTTGACCGGGAGAGTTGACTTTGACTAGGGGTAAAAGAGTCATTTTACCTAATGCAGTGATTAGCATCTGATTGAGTGTGTTATGGAATTGTAGCCGGGGAGATACCGGAGCAGCAGCAGTTAGTTTCCAGAGCCATACACACAGCAGCCAGTTCACGAGGTGAGTTTCCTTCCAGTAGCAACGGGTCTAAGGCCACAATGCCGGCCTGTTCAGTTAGCCGTAGTTTCTGGACTTCAGTCCAATGTAGTAGTTAGTATGTTTGACGCCTCCGTGGCTCAGACAGGATTTATGTGTTTATGCTAGTTGATATGTTATGCTATGCTGTGTTAAGTTAGTCAGCTTCGGACTTCGGTCCGATGTAGGGGACGGGGTCCCAGCCAGCTTCGGACTTCGGTCCGATGTGGGGGACGGGGTCCCAGTCAGCTTCAGACTTCGGTCCGATGTAGGGGACGGGGTCCCAGTCAGCTTCGGACTTTGGTCCGATGTAGGGGACTGGGTCCCAGTCAGTGGGCAAGGCCCAGTATGTGTTCTTTTATGTATTGTATAGTATGTGGTAGTTTGGGGGAGCTCACTAAGCTTCGTGCTTTCAGTTTCAGTTTTGGTTTCAGGTACTTCCGCAAGCAAAGGGAAGAGCTCGGGATGATGGCATCGCACACACCACAGCTTTAGTTTTGTCCTGGGAGTTGATTCAGTTTATTGATATGTTTGGATACAGTTGTGATACATCTTTCTCACAGTATTTTTATTATGGATTTGGAAACACGCAACATATGGTTTTTATTATGTGATACTCAGTTTCGTGATTTTGTTATAATAAAAGTCGAAATTTTTGGGTAGTATTTTTGGGTCATTTGATCCAATACTTAAAATCCACATATTTCTAAGTAATCTTGAATAATGTAGAAGTCATTTCAATGTCTACTCTCCATAGACAATAAACAATTCAATTCATGATAATCTTAATTCATTAGTTACTTCCAAAAGTATGAGTGACTGTGGAGCTTCGAATAATCAAATTATTCAGGAAGTAAAAGATCCAAAGTGAAACACAAAAATAAACTAATTAACAATGGTTTACACCCTATTGAATATAAATAATCTCAATTATTTAATCACCATAATAATTACGAGTTTATTCATTGTATAATGTTTCGCGTAATCAACTAACCACTTAAATTAAATAAGATCAGTTATGCCATGTTATGAACATGCATACTATGCCTCTCTATGGTTCTTCTTTTGTGAATAGATCGACTGGACACTATTCCAATGATGATAATTTCACAATTCCAAATTCTTGTCACTCTCTAAAATGTATTGGAATTCCAACCTTACATACATTGACTTTATGTGATGTTGAGGCTTCAAAGTCACAGAGACTGATCCAATGATATAACAGAATGTTACATTGGAACATCGTTACTAGAAACGATTTCATGGTAATGATGGTTCTAATAGAAGATACGCTCCTTAAACACTTTTGGTTGTTGTCGAGGCCAACGAAATTAATATCCCCAAATCTTCTACACTAAAACAGTGTATAAGGGATCGTATCCATGGAGATTGGTTCAGTTTATATCTTTATGAAGATCACTTGTCCAAATACTTGTAAAACGAAAATAAAAGTAAAATGGTGGGGGTGGGGATTAAATCTTTTTGATTGTTGGAGAAAGTTAAAACTAAGATAGAATCTAGAGACGACAATAAACAAGTAGTTGATTTGATTAAATTCAATTTAGTGACATTGGCTGATTTTGGAATATACCACATGGATGATATAGTTGACTTAACATTAGACTAAATGGGACAATACTTGTGAATTAATTTAACTTGGCTATAGCAATTCATAAGCACAAACTACCTCAACTCTTATTTGTTATTAAAATTGTTAGATGAGCTCTTAACACATTCCCTTGATTGAAGTCACATAACTAATGAAGCATATAATATTGTGAAAATCAACTAGCGTTAAGTTTTAAGAGTTACCAAGTCCAAAAGATAATCAATTGCTTACATTATCAGTATGGAGGAAACATTTCCATGGTTTAAATGAAATGAAAACAAACATAGAAACCATTTGTTGCTTACCAATTTCAAAGTCCATTACTTAACCAAGAAACTAGTCAACAAAATTAGCATTCATTCATCTAAGCTCATGATCAAAGATAAACAAACACAACAAGATAGTTGGCTAGAAAACATTTCAATAAAACTTCAAACACAAGATAGCATGAAGTCTTCAAAACAACCAATTATCCATGGGGTAAAGCCTAATCAACCAAATATATGACTAGCCAAGAATGGCTAAAATAAAAGAAATACAAGATAATTTAGAGGTACAAAATATGATTCAAGTTGCAAGATGAAAGAAAATTACTCCAATATTCAAAATCTTCAAATTCTTCCAAAACCTTCTTGAGAGCAAAAAGGAGTGGTTGTTTAATGTGTTTTTTTAGTTCTATTCAAAATCTCTAGTAAAAAGAGTCAAATTTCCGAATCCAAAAGTTGGCCAAAAATACTCCACCAACCTTCACAAAGTAGAGGCTCATGTTAAAAACTTGGGTTCTTCACAGCATGATCCATGCGGACCACATGGGTCGCGCTGAATGGGTCTCTTGCCCCATTTAATTTACACACCAAACTACTCTTCTCATCAATGACTCAGCCCATTTGCACAAATTCTTGAGAGCCCAATTATGCCTTCCAAAGTCTTCAAAGATGCTCCAATGCTCCTTAAATCTTCTATATCTCGAGTCCTCTTGTCGTCGTCATCATTTACGCCAAAAAATTAAGTCCAACCTGCTTTCTAGTTTATATTGACACTAAGCCCAATCACACCACTCCAAGTCCACAAGCAATCTGCAAGCGTCCAAAGGTCTACCACTCCTTCTATACCTCCAATGACAAAAAGTATTCGGTAAAACTTACAATTAAGCTCAAAAGACTAAAAAGTACCTGATAAAGGTGAAAAATAATAAAAAGGGAAAATATGCATAAATATTGACTAAAATGACATGGAATGAACTAAAGATAAACTAGCAAAAGAAGTAATAAAACGAAAATATCAACTTCTCTTGCATTAAACTTTCCAACTCACATGTGGGCTCTTCAAGTATCTCCCATTATGGAAACATTTCCAAATTTCCATATTTCTGATCAAGAACCATCTCAATCAGAATGATATCACTACGGTCCATCCAAATGAATATCATACTTATAACTCCCTACATGCAACCTGTCTTCTAGTATAATCTTAGAATGTTCTTGACAGTTCCTCTCAATGCTCAAGGCATTTGAAAAATAAGAATAAGTGAATACTATAGCATATGTAATTGATCCTATACCCGAAGTATACAGGACTCGAGTCAATATGTCTTACATAAGGATATGATATTTGTTCTGTCTCTTGCAATAATATTTCTATATATCGAATTTCCTATGCTGAACTATTTCAACATGATATTCATATACATCTATGACTAAGTTCTATTAAACTATACGATCTAATCCTTTAGATTCGAGACGAAGTATGAGTGCCCTCTCCCTTAAGCCTATCATAGCAAGACAATTCCTAATATCTGAAGTTTGTAAATTGAGAAGTTTGTTCCATACAAATAGTATTGTTAACATGTAATACTAGCATTACAAGTACGCTCCCACTAGCTTTCACATGTACTCTAAAATCCACTAGACTTCTAGAAATCAATACTCTTGACTATCTTACCGAAGAACAAATTTTTGTTACACAATGCTTTGATAAGTCTCTGATAGGTGCATTTTATGTACCTATTTTGCATGTCTATTTCCATCCTTTCATAGCATAATACTTCATAATTCTTGCATTTAGTTAATTATTTGGGAAATTGCATATTTCATTAAGAATGCCTAGTACTTCACCATTTTTTTGATTTATTTTACAAGCATTATGGAGCATGGAACTTGGAGCTTGGATGCTCGGAACATGGAAAGAAGATGTATCGGTCATGCCATGAAGAGAACAAGAAGAGGAACCCAAGTCATTGTGCATTATTATCATAGCAAAGGACTACATCCGAAACACCGTTCATTTCAAACCGACACGGTTCGTGTTTTTCATTTATCATCTTATATTTTAGCAACATGACTCGTGGTGAAGCAAGATTGAAGATGGAGGCAACAGTGAATACTTATTGGACTTTTAGCAAAAAGCATGGGCCATGCCAAAAACACATGGTCAAGAAAAATGGCCATGCCAAAAACACATGGGCAAAAGGCATGATCATACTAAAAACACACGGTCTTATGGAAAGTTCGTGAACACTTATTAAAACAAGAGGAGACATCATTTTATGAGCAGAGATGGTTTCTGGAGCAATTTTGAGCGATCTTGGCGATTCTAGGAGACTTCTTGGAGCTTTTGAGAAGACCTAATCATTAGTTTTGATTTCATTTTTGTAAGCATTAAACATTTCCAATTCTATATTTCTCCTTGATTGATTTGTTATTAGCCATATGTGGCTAAGAAACCAAGTTTCTAGTTCTTGTTCAAAACATGTTGATTGCTTGACTTGAAGCATATGATTTGATGTTTGATTTGTGATTCTATTCTACTAATTATGTTTTTGCATAAACTAGAATCCTTGAATTTGATTTGTGTTCGATTGGCCACTTTCATGAATTGAATCTTTGAGCAGTTAATCCACTTTTAGGGCACCTAATCATTCTATAAAGTTAACGATTGGTAACAAACAATAAGTTTTCTTATTGTAAAACATATATCACACGTTTTCACACTTCTGAGCGTATGAGAAGAAACGAACATTGTTGGGGAGCTTGTATAAAACTTAATGCAGTTTTTCAATACAATCTAATAGCGTGTTTAGGTTGAACTAGTAAAGCTAGGTCTAGTCAAAGAGCATGTTTTGGTTAGATAATTTGACAAGTGAGAGGTATTAGAGCACGTTAATATCTTTCAGTACCAACTTAGAATAGCAATCATGAATTACATCAAGTCGTAATCAAGTTGAAAAACAACATTGAGAACTAGAAATAGAACCACTCAATCAAATTGTTTAAAAGTTCATTTCATTTTGTGCATGCTTTTAATGTAGATTGTTAATTTATTATTTTATTTTTGCAAAAAAACCCCTTTGTGACAATGGTCAAGCTTGCGCAAAGAGGTATAGAATTTTATCCTGTGTCTTTGTGGTTCGACCCTGCTTGCCTTGTACAACTTTTGAGTGCATTAAAGCAGTATATTTGGAGTTTGTTGTACCCCTTTATTTCTTGGGTTTGATACGCCTAACAAATTGGCGCCGTTGCTGGGGACATGGTGTTACTAATTGTTTATACCAAGTGTTTTGTGAGTAGGTACATCTTTATCAAAAAAAAAAAAACAAAAAAAACAAAAAAAACAAAAAAGTGTGGCTCAGAGATGAACACTCCTTACTTTAAAGACTAGCTTTCTGAGCTAGCCCAAATTGTTATGATGATTGGAAATGACCAAAGTATGCAACCCACCCCTATTCCTTGTGATTTTTGCACTCAAAATGGACATCATACCAACATGTGTCCATATTTACAAAGGGAATGGGAGGAAGTGTAGGAAAGGGGAAGCTACTATTAGCTAAATCAATAGAGTTATGATCAACCTCAAAATGATCAATGGTGGGGAAACAACCAAGCTTGGGGAAACAACCAATGCCAAAACCTATACTAAGCTTGGGGAAATGACCAGTAACAACCATCTCCACAGTTCCAACAACCATATCCTCCACCTCCCCAACAAACTGAAACTTCGAGCATGTCCTTGGAAGAAATTGTGAAAAGCGTTGCCACTACTACCCAAATCTTCCAGGAAACAACAAAAGTTAGACTCAAAAGCTTAGAGTAACAAATTGGACAGCTTACTCAATCTGTGAGTATATTGGAAACTCAAGGCGAATTACTACCGTAAACCGAAGAGGACCCAAGGCATACTGTTTTTTCCATGACCTTGAATGATGGAAATTTTTTTGATGACCCAAGATTGCAATTTGAAGACGGGGAAGAGGAGGAAGAAGTAGAAGGGGTGAATGTTGTCAAAGAAGAAGTAGAAATTGATATGGTTGTCATGGAAGCTATAGAGGAGGTGTTGGAGGTTGACGAAAGAGAGGTTGATCCACCCACTACCAACGAGAAAATCCTTTCACTGGTAGACCAACCACAAGAGTTGGAAATGATAAATATGTCAGGTCCTTCAAAGGATATGTATCCCAAGAAGGAAAACACCCAACCGATCATTCACTCGACATCCATATCAAGGAAAGAAGAGTTGATCACCTTACTAGACAAGTACAAGAAAGGGTTTGGTTGGATGATTGTTGTCATCAAGGGTCTAAGTCCAATATGGTTCCCAACCTAAAAGAAAGTCAGGTACAAGATAAGTGTCCAATTTGAGGAAGTAGTAAGAAGTTCACTGAGTTGGAAAGACGCAATATTCAATGAACAACCTATTCCAAAGGCCAAGTTGAGCGAAAGACTTTAAATAAGGACGGTTAACCGAGAGGCAACTCGGGGAGTATTTTCTTTCCATTCTTCTTTTATTTACTGTATTTTGTTGTGTTGCAATGTTTTTGAGTCTTTTTGAAGTTCCAAAAAAATTTGATTTTTGAGGATAACAAAAGAAAACGAATGGGCATGTTCAAAAAAACGCATGGGCTAGGTATAAAACACACGATCTGATTTTCTACCCATGTGTGGTTTTCAAGGTTTCAAAAGAAAAAAAAAAGTTTTGCACAACCAATTGTTAAAAATGCATGGGCTGAAGCCAAAACTCAGTGGCCAGGCTAAAAACGCATGGGCTGGACTTTAAACACACAAACTATCCCAAGACCATGTGTAGGAAGCGTATTTTCGAATAAACTCACGGGCTACCTCTGAAAACGCATGGGCTATCATAAAAAAAGCACGCCTTGGCTTGGACCATGTGTTTTGCGCAACTTTTTTTTTTATTTTATAAAAAAAAGAACCTGATTTTTTTGTGTCATTCTTCCTTCTCACAACTCACGACCGTGCACTCTCTCCTCCTAAACACTCATAAAATTTCGACTTTCATCAATCAATCCAACGTTAAAGCTCAAAGGTTTGTTATTTTAACTTCCTAATTCCATCTTCTTCTTCATCTAGGTAGAATTCCTTCCATGAAAGCATACAAAATCGAATCTTATAAAACCCTAGTTTTTTTCTTTGTAAATTTTGACTTGATTCTTGTATTAGGTTTCAAAATTCTTGTGTATCGTTTCAATAAAAAGCTTGGGGAGGTATTTTGTAAATAGAAGGGAAACTTTTACCTTCGTTTGTGTATTCCACCATTGAAGAGGTCAACTTTTCTTGAGGTTGAAGATGAAGTGAAAAAGTAAAGCACAAATCACAAATTCAAGAATTTAAATGGTACATTCCTTCCATATCTCAAGTTTGATGCATGAATCCTAAGATTATTTGACTAGAATTGTTGAGAATTCGTTCATATGCTCTATATAGTTATACATTTGTGGCTTAGTAGGTTGCCCTACCCTCTCCGATCATCGAGGACGATGCTTAATCTTAAGCGTGGGGAGGGGTATTTGTACAATACGTTCTAGTTTCCACATGCATTTCATTAAAATAATAATAATAAACAAAAACAAAAAAACGAAAAAAATCAAAAAATGATTTTACTTTTCTTATTTTCATTTTTTTCTTCATGCATTCATTTAAAATCATTTAAAAAAAATCAAAAAGATTTTACTTTTCTTATTTTTTTTTTTTCATGCATTCATTTCAAAGCATTCAAAAAAATCCAAAAAGATTTTTTGTTTATTTTCTTAGTTTCCATTTTTATTCCTAGTTTCTAATAAAAAACATAAATAAATAATACGACATGAGGACAATCATTACATACGATAGCTCTGCGAAATGTGAAAATGAAAAATCAAAATGAAAAAAATCTGATTCGATCGGATCGTTACTGGAAGTGGAAGTGTAGAATCAGTTGTCATAACTAGGGGACCCAAACACCGTAATTCGAGACCCCGACTTTAGATAATAAAAAAAATGGCATACTGAAACTTTTTGTGAGAGGTAATAACAGCTTTAGGATTTGCTTCTGAATGTTTAAAAAAAATCTTTATCGACAACTCTGGACCCACAAAACACGGACCTATTTGTTGACACACGTTACCCTCGCGGTAACAGAGAGCTTAAATATCAGATCCACACAGTCAATAATGAAGAAAGGGTAAAACCGTCATATCAAGTACCCAAATCAAAATTTCAAGCACTTAATCGAAGAAATTTTAAGAAATTCAAAAAGTTGATTGAGGAACTCAAGCATAAAACGAATATACAAATCAAAGTTCAATCAAATCAGAAGTCATCTCAAAGTCAAATCTGGCGAGTGAAGAACTGTGTGATATGGTACTTATGGATCCCGAAAAAGTGAAAGCATAGGAGCTGGCCCACATCGGGTGGGCACACTGCTTCAGCAAAAGCTGATTTGCCGTGACGGGTTCTTAAGGATACATCGATTCTGATTCTTGACTATCTAGTCTTAAGGACATGAGATCCCGTAGTATGTTATTTTCGCTCACAAAGCTAATTAAGGTATAAAGTTTAAATAAAACTATGGTTGGACTATTAGGTTACACCGTTTTGTGGTCTTCCTCACTTTGGAAGTCTGTGATACATGAATGGTAGCATGATGGTTGCCTAGGTATTAGTAATTGGAGCCCTATCAATGTAAAGTCTAATCGTATAAAAAATTAATTGTGTTTTTGAATTTTTCTTCACTTCATTTTTCTTAAGCATCTTTTTGTATGTTATTTTCATTAGTTTTTCTTTTATTGCATGCATTCACTTTTAATTCCATTTAAGTCCTTTCCATTCCTTCCGTTCATTTCATCTTAGTTTCTTTTTAGTAACCTATCGTCTTCTCTAAGATGGTCCTTAATTTTGTTCTTTCTTGAGGAAAAGAAAGGTATAAGCTTGGGGAGGTTTGATAGGTGCATTTTATGCACCTATTTTGCATGTCTATTTCTATCCTTTCATAGCATTCTACTTCGTAATTCTAGCATTTAGTTAATTATTTGGGCAATTGGATATTTCAATAAGAATGTCTGGTACTTCACCATTTTTTATTTATTTTGCCGGCATTATCGAGCATGGAACTTGGAGGTAGGATGCTTGGAACACGGAAAGAAGATGTACCGGTCATGCCATGAAGAGAACAAAAGACGAAACCCGAGTCATTTTGCATTATTATCATAGCAAAGGACTACATTCGAAACATGGTTCATATCACACTGACACGTGTCGTGTTTGTCCTTTATCATCTTATATTTGAGCAACATGACTTGTGGTGAGGCTAAACTGAAGATGGAGGAAACAGTGAAGACTTATTGGACTTTTAGCAAAAAGCATGGGCCATGCCAAAAACACATGGTTAAGACAAATCGCCATGCCAAAAATACATGATCATGATAAAAACACATGGTATTATGGAAAGCACGTGAACACTTAGTAAAACAAGGGAAGACGTTATTTTATGAGCAAAGACAGTTTCTGGAGCAATTTTGAGCGATCTTGGCGATTCTAGGAGACTTTTTGGAGCTTTTTAGAAGACCTAATCATTGAAAACACTTTTGATTTCATTTTTGTAAGCGTTAAACATTTCCAATTCCATCTTTCTATTTAATTAATTTGTTCTTGGCCATGTGTGGCTAAGAAACCCTAGTTTCTAGTTCTTTTCCAAAACATGTTGATTTCTTGACTTGAAGCGTATGATTTGATGTTTTATGTGTGATTTTATTCTAGTGATTATGTTTTTGCATAAACTAGAATCCTTGAATTTGATTTGTGTTCGATTGGCCACTTCCGTGAATTGAATTTTTGTGCAGTTAATTAAATTTTAGGGCACCTAATCGTTCTATAAAGTTAATGATTGGTAACAAACAATAAGTTTTCTTATTGTAAAACATATATCACATATTTTCACACTTCCGAGCATATGAGAAGAAATGAACATTGTTGGGAAGCTTGTACAAACTTAACGCAGTTTTTCAATACAATCTAAAAGCGTATTTAAGTTGAATTAGTAAAGCTAGGTCTAGTTAAAGAGCGTGTTATGGTTAGATAATTTGACAAGTGAGAGGTATTATAGCATGTTAATATCTTTCAGTACCAACATAGAATAGAAATCATGAATTACATCAAGTCACAATCAAGCTGAACAACAACATTGAGAACTAGAAGTAGAACCATTCAATCTGATTGTTTACAAGTATATTTCATTTTGTGCATGCTTTTAAAGTAGATTGTTATTTTATTATTTTACTTTTGCAAACAAAACCCCCTTTGTGACCAAAGTACCTTGCGCAAAGAGGTATAGACTTTTATCCCGTGTCTCTGTGGTTCGACCCTGCTTGCATTGTACTACTTTTTACTGCATTAAAGCAGTGTATTTCGAGTCTGTTGTACCCCTTTATTTGTTTGGTTTGACACGCCTAATAGTCTCCTACTATAATTCATAAGCATATGCACCTTAATTGAATAGCATATTTGTGTGTTTAAACCCTTTCACAACTTATAGCTATAATTTTTTTCGAAGTTTAAACAATTTCTTGCTATTTCTCACAATTCGAAATTTCAAGAGGAATGCCATAATCATATTGTGAATTTAAGAATGCAACTAATACAAGTAATATCCATACTTATCTTTATCAGCTCCTTTAAAATCTACTAGAGAAAGTGTTTCGTCATAATCATTCTTATGAATTAGAGCGAAAATGTTTGCACCTAGATTTTATGTGGCATATGTTCGTATCTATATGAATCTATCAATTCCAACCTATGATTATAAGATAAGGTTTAGGACAAAAAACCAAATTCAAATTTATCTTTCCTTCATGGACTGAACTTTGTTAATTCTAAATTTATTGCCCTCTGGTAGCACAAGGGCCTACCAGTGCTTCCGTGTTGTTAAAAAGCTCCCCAATATCGATCAATGTACTTTCACTGACCAACGTGCTTTGCTTTTGTTGTTAAATAAAAAACATAGCAGTCATAAGAATTGCCAATTCAACTAGAAGTGCACAAAAATAAGAATATTTCAACCAAACATGACAATTTATCAACTTCAGATCGCGTGCTAGTGATAACTAAAAAGTTTATTGTCAGTTGACTCCTGAAACTCTCAAGATCAACTTGAATACCACTAACTTCTTGACATATGAGTTTTTCTCTCAAATAACACTCCTTTGATGAGCTAGAAAAAATATTCAAAAGTTCATGTGGATTCTCAACAAGAAAACACCTCAACGAATGGGTCTTAGTTTATCTTCTGTTCCTCTATTAATGAAAACATTACAACTCCAATTCTATATGTGCTAGAGTAAGAAAACATTTTTAGTACACATATTTTGAGGGGTTTTTTTTAGCATTCCTAGTTTGAAATGGGTTTCAACATACGATTTGTAGTTACTAGAGATATGACTATAAAACTTGATTGGAAATGAAGAATGAAGCATCTTTTGATTGAACCAGTCCAACAATATATGATTCCTCTTCTTAGTCACACAATTATACTAAGATGTTCTTTGATGATCAATTATGATATAGTTTCAAAATCATTAAGATGATCACAAAACATGATACTAAAGTACTCTCATTTCCTTTCAGATTGGAGAGTCTTTTATCTTTCTGCCTAATAGATTCTCTTTATTCCTTCTACTATTCTTTGGATCTTTTCAAAGTATCAGAATTATGTTTAATCTTATAAACAAAACCATATTTACGAAAACATCAAAAAATCATGACAAATAGAATTATCATCCTTTGTCGTGGATCTGAATAGTCTATATCAACGTGTACGAGATCCATTAGTCCATTATTGGACTCGCATAAGCATGTGATCAATGAATTAGTTATAATTTTAAAGATTCTCATATAGTACAATTTGACTTGTACGACACCAAGTATTTGTTCAGTTAGTGATGAGATCACTTTACACTTGGTTAATTATGACAATACCACAAGCGATATCATAAGAATCAAATCCACATTTAATATTGCTAATATTAGAAATGTAACCAATAATTTCATAAATTCCATTGCAAGGATATATATAAAATAAGGCAACCAGATAAACCAAAATTTCACTTTTATTGAAAATAAAGAAAAAGTTGTATTTTTTCCTTACAACGCATAAAATGAAAACTACGTTTCTAGACATCTTCGAAGAGTAATAGAAATCTATTAAATTATCCTAATTCATTAGTAGTACCTCCAAATTCTGATCTTCAAACCATGTGAACAAAGTCCATTTATCATGATCAGATTTAGCTTACCTTGCTCAAGATTCCTTCTTTCTCCTAACTCCTTTAATACGATCAAAAAGTTATCATCGCATCATGTATTAAGAGTCTATGAATAGGAACTTAATGGAGACAGATAATTGATGTACCTGAAGTAGAGTCACATGACTTAAATTTACTATCTCCAAGATCTTTAGGTATTTTGGGCATCTTTGTTTCCAATGTCCCTCTAATTGGTAGTAGAAATGATTGGACTCTTTGGGGTCAACAAATGAAACGATGCCATAACTGGCCTTTCTCTTTACCATATGATCAAATAGTTTGATCTTGGACGACCCATTTCCATCAGGAAGAGAAATCTTTTCTGGATCACCATTGTCACCAATGTCCATGAAAACCTTGGAACTAGACTCAATAAGCATTTCTGCTTTATATGTGCTGTTAAGCATTCCTTCTTTAGCAAAAATCAACCTTTGGGTCATATTAACTAGGTTCATGTTGAAATTCCTCATATAAAATATATCAATGAACTGATCATATGAATTTGGAACCAAGAGAAGAACCAATTCAATTACCAGCTCCCTTGAAAAAATAACACCCAATTTATCCAACTTGTCAACGTACGATTTCATTTTCAAAACATGCACACACACAAAGTTTTCATCTTGATGTTAACATATCAATAGGGATTGAGTAGTCTCGTATCATTCAACTTGAGGTGAATGTGACGCTGGGAGAGTCACAGGAGGAGGAGATCGAATAAAGATGATATCTAGTTCCATCATTTCCTAAGGAAGGAAACAACAATTTTACCTTATCTTAAAGTTGGAAGACCATCTCTAGAAGATTGAGGAAATTTTTTTCCATAAGAATGAGGAAGACCATTTCTATCTTCATAAGATATTTTAAAAAATAGGAGAAAAAGAGAATTCAAGTATGTTGATTTTAATCCTTAATTATTAACCCACAAATTTAAATATACACTAGGATCCATATTTTCGATTCGAACTTTAGAGAAGGATGTCGTAATCAAATTCGAATCTTTTTAGGTATGTAAGACTTTTACCAATTCCAATCTGATGAAACTTCTAGATCTTTTGAGGTTCATTGCATCTAATCAATGGCATGTTTAATCTCGGATTATGCTCTCACTTTTGTGACTAGGATGACGTGGATCACAAACGATATGCATGCGAATAACCAAACAAAGCCGCTTGACAACCTTGATGTCATTTACCATCTTACATTGATGTGTCAGTTAACCACACATGCTCCATTAACAATGATAATTTTTCAATATGTCCATCATATCTCTTTATAGTCCCTATTAGTGTGTCGGTTAACCATGCACGCTCCACTAACGACATATAAAGCATGATGTACGTTTTCATGGAATTGCATACATTTTGTATTTTCTTAAAGTAACCAAGAGTGGGACTTATAAAAGATTTAAATTACTTTTAATAATTATACTTATTAATGATACTACGTCCTATCCTACCCATTCGTCTAACGACCCTCGACCATACAAGAGAGCGGTGGGTGACAGTGGACACCTAATAGTGGTCATTTTATTGGTCACTTCCTTAAACTCCCCTTATAGTATGGCTTTGTAAATGAGGCCAACTATTGATTTGACTTACTTTGTCTTATACATATATATATATATATATATATATATATATATATATATATATATATATATATATATTAAACCTTTAATTATACATATAGTATAAGCTGTATTTCAAAACATTTCAAACTACATGGTTCAATTTTTTTTAATTATATAAATTAAACCCTTTTAATTTAAGTAAATGGAACGCAATTTATGGATCTATTAATTATCTTTTAATTAGTAATTTAATTCTGATAATAATAAGATTCATAAATATAATATTAATTAAACTTATAGTCAATCATTATCTAGTCTAAGAATATCTCCTAACATTTAGGGTTTTATTTAATTATCTTTTAATTAATAACTAATTAAATTATTTAAATCAAAGGATAAGTCACAAATATAAGATATAGGATATCATATTACCAAGTTGAATATTCAGGTTTCAAAAAAATTAAAATAATATTAACTAAAGTAATTATCCTAATCAATTATGAATTAAGCAAAAAAAAAATTCATTGAACAATGGCTTCACGATGTCGTGGCAGACAATCGCCATGTCGTGGTAGAACAGAAAAAGACATAGATTCAAAGATCACCACGTCATGGTAGAAGAACACCACGGCATGGTGCCACAAGAGAACGTCGATTTTATGTCCTCCAATTAGGTTTTGTTCAATTACAAGAAATATTCATTCAATTGTTAGACAACGATACACTCTAATACCACTGATGAGTTTTACATGCAATAACACAGATAAATCCTTATACACTTAAGGGTACATTCAACCTATGAGATCTATGTCATAACACTATTGAAGTAATATTCTATTGAACAACAAGAATCCTATAAGCCCTAGATATTTTTGAAACACATAAACAAGTTAGGGTTAGATACCTTTTTTATTGTTGTAGTACACAATCAAACTTATCCTTCTTGAAATACTCTTGTAAAGTAGCACTAGAAATCTCATGCCTCTGATGGTTCACAACCAAACCCTAGCAACTAAGAAACATTTAATAGAGAGAGAGAGAGAGAGAGAGAGAGATAGAGGAGGAAATTTTAGGCCATCCTTTTAAAGCAATGATTGGTCGAAAATACAAAGCTAGAAGACCCTATTTATAGCTCATAGGAAAACCTTAGATAACCTTTACATGATTAAAATAATAATATTTCAAATCAGGTATTTACCTGGTTTCCTAATTATCTTCAAGGCATATTCCAGAAGCTCCTAAATCGCTTAGAAAACTGTCCCAATGCTGGAAGGTTCTGGAACACCTTCTTATTCAACTATTAAACAATTATAGATTAGGTACTTGCACTTTTAATTAATCAAATTAATCCCAAAATTAATTCTAGTTAATTTATGATTAATTCATAAATAAATAATAATATTTCTAATTAATATATAATTCTCATACTATATTAATAAACCACTTACTGTTATTTATTAATCGTATAACAAAGCAATACATCAGCCTCTCTCTCTCTCTCTCTCTCTCTCTCTCTCTCTCTAAAAGCCGTCATATTCATTTACTAGGTTTTAGGGCAACCCAAAAGGAATTTGTTAATAATTCAAATATACACCAATTTTTTATTGGCTTAGATACCTAATCCAACAGTCTCCCACTTGGATAAGGCTATACCTACAATTGCCAGTATAACTTCTAAATTATCATGTAGCACCCGGTTCCTGGTATGCATTTTTATTCATGTAATTATCACATTTTGGCCTGGGACTCGGCGAGTTGGAGGCCCAACTCATCAAGTAGAATCGATTTTGGACGCGGGGGTTTAGTGACCTACTTGACGAGTCAGAAGACCGACTCGACGAGTAGGAGTTGTCTAGACAAAACCCTAATATTTAGGGTTTGCACCCTATTTAAACAACTTACCTTCTCCTTAACTAGCCTCCATAGTCCCTCTTACTTCCAGAAGGCCCTAAATCGAAACCCTAGCTTTGTTTGAGTATTATAAAAGCATTTTATTGTGCATTTGGTGGTTTTGAAGCTTAAGAAGAAGGAAGGAGATTGAGAGACCAAGTCGAGGCTAGTGGATCCAAAGGTTTTGTTCCATTCCCAGTTCATATAAAGTAAAAAGCTCCAGCCTTGGTTTTCCATTTGATAGATCCATTTTAGGGCTTGAAACTTTTCATCACTGGGACATTTCTAAGCTATTTCGGGTTCCAGAGAATAGCTTCAGATCTTGGGTCTTTAAGGGTCCTCATGGCATAAAGGTGCCAACGTTATGGCCATAAGAGCCTCATGCACCTTGTAGACCTCATTTTTGGGTCTTTTGAGCTTAAAGACCCATGCATGGACATCAAGTTTTTATCTTTACGTGAAAAAGATATAGTTTTGATGAGTTAAGACCCATTATAATCGACTATATAGTTTTGGACAAAGAGGGACTCGGCGAGTCACATGGGTGACTCAACGAGTAGGGACACTTTTTCCACAAAATGGTCTTCTGGAAATTGTTTTGGTTAACTGGAAGGAACACTCAGCCTGCTAAGGGTTTGTTTTGGACCATGAAATCATAGGAATCGGCGAGTGTATGAATAGACTCGGCAAGTCCAAGGCAATACCCATGAACACGGACTCGACGAGTTGTTCATATAACTCAACAAGTCACGAACTAGATAAGCTAATATGAAGAAGCTAAACTCGACGAGTTCAAGGAAGAATTCGGCGAGTCAGTGGAAGATTGTCCCAATGTTATGATTTAAGGAAAACTTGTCGAGTTCTTGCTAGACTCGACGAGTAGAGTTGGGTTCTGGTCAGATAATGGAATAGGGACTCAATGAGTTGGCGGGCCAACTCGGCGAGTCGAGCCATTTGGAGGTTGACTTTGACCTTGACTTTGTCTTGGGTTTGGGTTGACCCCTGTAAGGGTTAGTAGTATGCAAAGTAATCGAGAAATATCGTTGTGTAGGGATAGAGGAGTCGAGACGAGTTGATACACATGTCGAGGACTGTGTGAAAACTACACGACATCGAGGTGAGTTACCTTCCAGTAGAAGTGGGTCTAAGGCACCAAGGCTGGCTCACTAGTATGAGTTATAGTTGAGATGATTGTCTTTGTGATAATTGTCTTGTATGTGTTATATGTTATGATTACATGCTAGTATGCTATGATGCTATGTGTTATATGATAGTAGGGGTAGGATAGTGTGACATCCTTATTTTCACGGCCAAAAAAGACTGATTTTGTTTATGCTTTATAAAAACTATAGTACCTCTTTTAATAAAAATGTGTGGAATTTGTTCCCAGTAAAAGATGATAAATACGTTATCAGGGCATTTCCGAAGAAAAGTATTTTTATTCATTTTAAAACATTTGGGATGTCATCTTCAATAAAGAAACATAAACATAAACAGAACTTACATTCATTATCACTAGTGAGTTATATCTCCTTAATCTCCCAGTTTAATGTGACTTCATATCAACACCTGTGATATAAATAAACTGAGTGGTTCAGGTTGGGAAACCTAGTGAGTACATAGGGTTTTCAACCCACAATAATATTATTATTATGTTTAATCATCAAACAGTTAACCCAATTACCCATCCCCATTATGTTCTTTACTCTTAAGGATTTACCCTAAGAATCAGCTATTTCTCATTCATTCATTCCTAAGGAATAATCCTTTCACATACGAGATCCTAAGAATCAGCTATTTCTCATTCATTTGTTCATCCATAACTTTCACATTCGAGATCTGTTTTTGACGTTCTTTATGTCCAGGCATAGGTAAAAATAAGATCTATAACTTCCATTTTTACTCCGTCGGCTAATTCTCGACCGATCTTAAATTTAACAGAACGAGTTGATTACATTGTTAAATGTTCGCATAAAATTCATAACTTCTACACACAGACTCTGTTTATGTCTGTTTTTCTACCGTTAAGTTCCTATTAATGAGTTCTTCAATTCTTTTTTAGGCCACGTAGGCCAAAAACCGCTCGATCTAAAATTCGAGTTTTAGGTTGTGCACTGCTAAGCCAAATCTTAGAAAATTCATAACTTCCTCATACGAAGTCAGATTTGGGCGTTCTTTTTTTTATGTTATTTGTTTAACGTATTCTACAACTTTTGTTTAGATTTCTAAGGCTAAAAATTCTTCCATTGTAAATTCACTATTTACATCTCCTGGTGTCGTGCCAGTTTTGCTGTAAAACTTCGACGAACCATAATTTCTTCGTTATAACTCGGATTTCGGCGTTCTTTATATGTATGAAACCCTTGAGATGTATTCTACAACTTGGTTAAGATTATTTATACTAAATATTTTTCTTGAAAATTCATTTTTGACCCCTATTATCTCTAAATTGATTAGCCCGAATCTACGGGCGTTACACTTATCTCCCCCTTAGGATGATTAAGTCCCAGAATCATCAACGAAACAGGGCTCACATGATGACTCTATACCTTATCTCTTTATCCTAAGTAATTACCATAACTTTGATGTTTCTTCTAACGAGTATCTAACTCTAAGACTTCCTGTTTACAGGTGGTGCTCGATCTTGCACTTGCTCCCTATGTCACGTTAGACTTGAAATTATGACATTCAAGTCACAATCTCGATCCTTACTGGAGACTGCTTCTTCTTCTTAACAAACTTAAGATAAGTTATTTTATTACTACAATGGACCGATGTGTCATATTTTAATGACTTATCATCATATGTTCCCACACTTAGACTCATGTCTCTTAGAGTCTTCCAAAACAGACTATACATTTCTTCATGTTCTAATCACATCTTAAAAGTTAGCATTTCTAGCTACAAGAAACTATCGCGATACCTCTGTCGATCACTTTGATTATATTTTATTTCAATCTTCCGGCTTTAGTCACATGCTCCATCAAACTTGGTTCTCTTAACCACGTAATATACTTATCATAGTTGGACTCAATTCGATATGACCACTAGGGTCGGAATAATAATCATCGTCTTAGTTGTTACCGAAACGATGGTAATGACATATTTGAATAAAACTGTATCAGTTACTAGCTTCTTTTAAGCTTGTGACTTTTCCTGATCCAAGCATGAGTCCTGTTCTTCCGGTAGTATAGGCCTCTACTACTATTCACACCTACTCATACTTGTCCCAAGTATAGTCTCGTAGTTTTCCAAGTCACCATACAAGAAAATCATATAACAGTTTAACACACCAGATAACAATGAAAAGGTTTTATTATTTCTTGAAACTATTACATAGGTGGTCAAGTTCACCCTAGACTATGCCTCTAATAGGATACATCATATCATTCTATCCCTTTGGCTACTTCATAACTCGAATCTTCATGTATGAATTCCTCATCCTTGATTCCTCAAATTGTTCTCTACTTCTTCTAGGATCATGTAGAATGCTCTTGCTTTCGGGTTTGGCAGCACATTTGGCCTTGTAGCCCCTTGTCTCTTTGGGCAGTCTTGTTTGAAGTGCCCTTCCTCATTACATTCATAACATACCCTTTTGTTGAATGTACATTTATTGGCATATGTTTTCCACACTTGAAACAAGTCACCTCTTCACCACATTTTCCTAAGTGTTTCTTCTCGCACTTATCACACCATCTTTCTTCGCCTCTTCCTCTTCCTCCAAACTTCGAGGATTTACTCTCCTTGTTGGGCCTTGAAGATCCTTCAAACTTCCTCTTTTCTTATGCCTTAACTTTTTCTAGACCCCTTTCTTTTATCTGGGTCTCTATATTCTTAGTTGCTCCAACGACTTTTTTTAAAGTAGCTTCCATTTTTTCCGTTGGGCCAAAGTCTACAGGCATTTAGTTAGCGAACCTATCTATCTTGGAGAGTTCAATAGTCACCAAGTAAGGAAATAGCTTCATCTTCTCTGTGAATGCGGTGCCATACTCATCAACACTCATCTTCCCTTTCTTTAGGTTCTGAAACTCGTTGTTTAGGTCTATCAGATCTATCTCTGAGCCGTACAACATTTTTAACTGTTTTGCGTATGCTTCCCAAGACATTCGTATGGCTTCTCCTTGTGGCATTGTATCTGCCAACAACTTCCACCAACTTAACACTCTGATCTTTAGTTGTCTGACTGCAAAGAATGGCTTTTGCTTATTATTGCAGTCCCAACTCTCAAATATCATCTCCATCTTGGAGACTCAGTCCATAATCTCAACCGGCATTCGGATTCTGGAAAGGTTTGGTGGCTTGGCACCCAAGAAGTTCTAATTTATTCATCCATCCTTGTCGTTTCCCCTCTCTGGGCCATTCCTTCTTTTTCCTTGAGTCCCAACTTGACTTACAGGGCGGCTATAGTTCCCTTCCTCCAATTGCTCGGGAATCAACTCAGGTTGCTCAATGCACATGGTAGGTTCGTCCCTATTTTCGTGCAACATCCTCCTTATTTCTTCCCTTTGTTCAGCTCACATAGCCCAAATCATGGCTTGTACTCCAGCCATGGTGATTGGTTTAGGTGTAGCTTCTACTACAACATGTATTTGTTCAATCACTAGGGGCTATTGATTCCTATTTCCATTTGCGTTCCTGACTCCACTTCGGGTTCTTGTCATTTCGATCTATACACAAATTCAGACGTTCAGTGTGTAATGATGAGAATTAAGATAGGAAAAGATTTTATTCACGATTGACGTGTAAATCTCCCTATTACTCCAAAAAGTTACGTGCCAGTTCTAATACCGTAATTCAACGTTTAGAAGTATGAACATGTAAAGTTTCCAGATCCGGTCGGCAACAGACCATAGATCCGATCATACATTTAGCATCATAAATCATTTAGCACATAAAAGCATGTTAGGCATTTTCCTTAAATAAGCTAGTGCTTGTGTCTATTCTGGTGTACTACCTAAGACACACTCCTCACACTCATTTCTTAGCATTCTAAGTTTAAGTTTAGAAATAAATTCATATTCATAGTACACTTAAACTAATGCTCTGATATCAAATCTGACATCCTCATTTTCACGGCCAGAAAAGACCGATTTTGTTTATGCTTTATAAAAATCAGAGTACTTCTTTTAATAAAAATATACGGAATTTGTTCCCAGTAAAACATGATAAATACGTTATCAGGGAATTTCCGAAGAAAAGTATTTTTATTCATTTTAAAACGTTTGGGATATCATCGTCAATACAGAAACATAAGCATAAAAAGAACTTACATTCATTATCACTACTGATTTATATCTTGTTAATCTCTCAGTGTAATGTGACTTCATATCGACACCTATGATATAAATAAACTGAGAGGTTCAAGTTGGGAAACCTGGTGAGTACATAGGGTTTTCAACCCACAATAATATAATTATTATGTTTAATCATCAAACAGTTAACCCAATTACCCATCCCCATTATTTTCTTTACTCTTAAGGATCTACCCTAAGAATCAACTATTTCTCATTCAGTCATTCCCAAGGAATAGGTATGAATTTCATCATTGTCAATGACACAGCTATCAAGCACAACTGCTAGTTCTATCACATAGGCGCAACTGCCAGAATTGTGACATTCTATATGAGGCGCAGCTACAAGTATTGTCCTTCGAGCACAGCTACTAGGGTTATCTCGTTTATTGAATGTATCGTTTTCGGGAGTCCACCCGCAATACATGTCAATGCGTTTTTAGAGTACACCGGTGAACACATCGTTCACAACACCAATAGGTTGTGAGTCTGCTATTGTTCAACTGGACTGTCTAGGATAGTCCGTGGTTGTCATCCATACTCTGCTAGATGACGCGACCAACATTTGGGAACAAGGCTTCTCACATCGTCCACCTCTCACCCTTACCTCATGGTCTATATCATTTCTCAACTCATTACCCAACTCATATTTCATCTACCCATGCTTTACCCAACATATTATGTAGATATAAATACATATACAGTTTAAATCATATAAAACTTGTATAAAATCGTTCATCCAACCTAAATAGCAATTATAAAGATAATATGCACACATAACATGTAATTTATATAAAATACTTCATATCTATGTGTAAGATGAAAGGGACCATGCACTCAATTGAAAAGGTGGTGATTCCAAACTCAGTCAGCACTTCACTTCTTAAAAATAATTTCCTTCGACGAAACCTGATATTATTACCACTAGAGTTTAGTCTATTATTCGTCCAGAATAATTAATAGTTTAACTATTATTACTATTATATAAGCGTTAAACAATACTTATGTAACCCATAATAATAGCCCAAGTACTTATTATAAGTTCCTAATAACGTTACTATCATTAAATAAAATCTATATTAGAAATTGCCTACGCGTAGCTCACTTATAGCGGGTTTTATAGAAAACTAGTCTTTGCTTGGAGCAACATTCCGAGCCTGAAAACTCTTCTTCTTGGATCTGTCGAGCACTCCAGGGCTTCCACCTCGTGTTAGGTTGGTTCCCTAGGCTTTTCGGGGGGTTTCGGGGCTAGAGAGAGGTTCTACAGAGAGAGAGAGAGAGTAAAGAGAAGAAAGAATGGGAAATGTGTGAAGAAAATGAGGGTGGGATAGGTTCTATTTATACGGTCAAATATGGCTGAATTTGGTGTCACATGTCACCATCTGGTGGCAAGACTTGGGGAGAAAGCAATGGCCAAGATTGTGTCACATCACCTATTTTCGCACAACACACTTCCGACTTCTAATATCCGTAACTTTCACATAACAGCTCCGTTTTTGACGTTCCTTATATCCACACGTAGGTAAAAATAAGATCTACAACTTTGATTTTGACTCCATCGGCTAATTCTCGACTGATCTTAAATTTAACAGTACGAGGAGATTATACTGTTAAAAATGTTCGCGTAAAATTCATAACTTCTACATATAGACTCTGTTTTCGTCTGTCTTTTTACCATTGAGTTGCTGTTAATGAGATCTTCAATTCATATTTAGTTCACATAGGCCAAAAACCTGTCAATCTAAAATTCGAGTTTCGGGCTATGCACTGCTAAGCCAAATCTTAGAAAATTCATAACTTCCTCATACGAAGTCAAATTTGGTCGTTCTTTTTTTGTATGTTATTGGTTTAACGTATACTACAACTTTTGTTTAGATTTCTAAGGCTAAAAATTCTTCCATCGTAAATTCACTATTTACGTCTCCCGGTGTCATGCCGGTGTTGCCGTAAAACTTTGACGACCATAACTTCTTCGTTATAACTCGGATTTCGGCGTTCTTTATATGTATGGAACCCTTGAGATGTATTCTACAACTTGGTTAAGATTATTTATTCTAAATAATCTTTTTTTGAAAATCCGTTTTTGACATCTATTATCTCTAAATTGATTAGCCCGGATCTACGAGCGTTACAGAAAGACCCCAGTACCGGTCAAAAGGACCGAAGGGTAGTTAGTGACCAATCATGATAGTTATCTTATGTTATGTGCTCTGATTTTATGTGATAGTAGTAGAGGGGTGAAATAGTCCCTGAAGACCGGTCGAGAGGATTGAAGGGGTAGGCCAGCACCCAGATATGCTAGGCTAGGTTACCGGTTGACAGGACCGAAGGGGATGGCCAACACCGAGGTATGCTAGGCAAGGTTACCGGTCGAGAGGATTGAAGGGGTAGGTCTGGCACCCAGATATGCCTGGCAGTATGTCTTTTGTATGGTATGTTGTATGATGGGGGAACTCACTAAACTTCGTGCTTACAATTTTCAGTTTTGTTTCAGGTACCTCTTCATCGAAGGGGAAGGAGCTGGTGCGGTAGCTGCACATCTCATGCACATTAGATTTCTACATTTTGTGATTCATGGGATTGTAATCTGATTTTTATTACTATTCGATGTTTTGAATTTGAGACATGTTTTGATGGTTTATGGTTTGATATGATATCGACAAGGTTTTCAGTAAACAATTTATAAAGTACTTAGCTAAAATGAAACTTTTGGACTAGAAATTTCGGATGTTACAAGTTTGTATTAGAGCCTTGGTTTGAGGGATTCAGATACACCTTCGGGGGTGCCTGGACTCAAACCGACGATTTAAAATATTTTCGCGAGAAAATGTTTTTCTAAAAGTTAAAAGTAACAAAGTTTTGAGAAAGAACAAGGTGTGTGATATGTGTGACCGTCCGAGCTCAAGTAAGTTTTCCCCAAGATACCCATACAGGTTATGTTATGATCTGATATGATTACGAGAACTGCATGCAAGATTAGGGCCAAGGATCTAGGAAGGATGCCTTTTATGCCTCTTATGTGTATATGAGAACTGCATGCTAGATTAGGGATAAGGATATAGGGAGATGCATGCTATGCCTATTGTATATGCTTATTGCGTTGCATGATATCCCAGATAGGTTATGTTTGGGACGAGTTACTTAATGCCTAAATGCCGCTTGCTTTGTGCTAAAATGAGTTCTACTTTTCTTCAATTAACTAGTAAATGAATACATTACATTACATATTGCAAGGAATAAATAATTTTAGAAGGTTAGGTCTAGCCCTATTTCGTAGCTCTCGTTTGAGTCTAGCCGTTGTAGGGTAGGACCTCTCATTTGAAGAATTATCTGGTCTTAGTAATATGTAATGGTATTCGCAAGTTAGTTAGGTGAAGGTAGCAGGGACTTCTTACGCGGCTGATGGTAGAGAGTAGGTTGGAGAGTTACCCTAGGGTAAGCCTAGGATGAGATTAGATAAGAATATAGCAGTAGATGGAGGTGGGGACTTGGTGAAGTCGAAGCGATCCTTGAGGAAAGTACAGATAGATGTGGAAGATAGTATGGTCCCGTACTACTGAAAGCAGAAGATCCGTACTCGAGTCAAGGAGGTCTAAGATGGAACCAGGAAACTTGTAGAGTGTGTAAGACCTATGATGTATTGTATAACCCTGACACCTATGTGTTTTGTTTCAGAATGGTGATGATTACGCATCACGGAGCAGGAGAATTCAAGTCAGGATCAAGATCGGGATCGGGTTTGAGTTCAGCTTCTGAGCTAGTGGACGAGAGGCTATGCGAGTTTATTGCGTCAGAGATCATGAGAGGCATCCTTAAGGTGACCCCGGTTATTTTTGGGTCGATCAAGGAGGCGATTTGTGACATCCCCAAAATCTCGGCCAGAAAAGACCGATTTTCATTTATGCTTTTAAAATAATTTCAGAGTAAATCCTTTTGATTTAAAAGAGTTGTGAAATTTGTTCCCAAAAACAAAACATGATAAAACAATGTTTACCAAAGCATTTCATAAAAGAAATGTATTTTCATTATATAATCAAAACTCGGGGTGTCATGTTCCGATACAGACCAATAAGCATAAACGATAACATTACAAGTCATTCAAAAAATATATACATATACAGACTTGTAAACAAAACAGCTGATGGTTCATCCATCTCATGCCCTTGCGCCACTTCCTGTAATACAAATAAAACTGAGTGGGTAAGGCTTAGGAGCCTGGTGAGCATATAGGGTTTTCAACCCACAATAAATAATCATATTTAATTTTCACCAACCAACAATAACCCAATTACCCATTCCTATTATTCTCACTTTATGTCCCTAAGACAACTAACATAAGGGACCTAGTCTAAGAATATTTCATCGGCGCGACAACACATGCTTCAGGGGTACCTCAACAATATAAGTCAAATAAAGCAACCATGAGAGGGATGGAGTACAGCAAATGAACACCCAAGTTCATTAACACCTACAGGTGGCGAACCTGCTAATGTTTCCACAAGACTATCTAGAAAAGTATGTGGTCGTCATCTACACTCCGCTAGATGACTAGATCAAACAACAATGAGGCCTCTCATCTGTTTATTACACACCAACTATCTACCCATGTTGTCACACCCCGAAAACCAAAGGCGGAAACGTTCCCGGGGTTGACTCCATGTTGTGTATCAAATCCAATGTACATAGTAATCACAGTAAACAACCATTACATTACATATATATGAAAGTTTACATTTGGTTCAAAAGTAAATTGTACAAAAGTTATACATATATCATATGAACAAAAGAGACGAGTCTTCGGAGCACTCCATCTTCACCAAAGGATATCGTCGGGTACCTGTCTAACTTGGACCTGAGAATACAAGCGGTTTGAAAATCAGCATAAAGCTGGTGAGTTTATAAGCGGTTTTGTTTTGTGAAAAATGTATCGATTTCCTTTAGTTTTCTGAAAAGATTTGATATCCAAGAAAATCCCATATTTTCTTATGTTAATTAGTTTCGTTAACTTTCATTACAGTTCAGTTATGTGATATACGATAACCCCAGGAAAATCCCATATTTTCCTAAATACAAGATTGATTAAATAACATAGAGTATAGTTTAATATTCAAAACTATAATTTAGACAAACCGTAAATAGAAAGTATTTTGAAAACCTTGGGACTACATCCCGAACCAGATTATAGATAATTCGATAAAGACCATGGGATCATTATCCCGAAAATAGATATAAGATAGTTTGATAAACCATGGGATCACTATCCCGAAACTAGATATAAGATAACTTGATAAACCATGGGATCACTATCCCGAAACTAGATATAAGATAGTTTGATAAAATCATGGGATTATCATCCCGTATAAGATTTAGTTTCAAAACCATGGGATTACCATCCCGAACGAGATATAGACACAAGATCATGGGATTATCATCCCGAACAGATTAGATTCTAAACAAATCCTAGCTGTGAATAAATTATATTAATACATATTGTGAGTCGGGTAACCATACTGATACGACAACGAGACCTCCTTGACGTTAGTCAGACGTCGAATGATATACAGAATTTGTCACCCTAGGCGTGCCCGCCTAACTGTAGCTAGCAGTTAAGGTGTGGGATTGTCAGTCCCGAATAGATCTATTCACAAACTCCTCGCTCTCCCTCCAGGAGACTCTGGTTACACTTCCGGAGAGGATTTACTTATCATCCATAAAGGGTAGTGACTATCTCACAAGCTAGTATTAAACTATTCACAGGATTTTCATACGATACCATACATACAAAGATTTCAAGACATGATATATTGAAAAATAGATACATATAATGAGACTATCTAGCAAAACATTCGAATGATATAGAGATAAACTGAATCAGACATAGTTTATCTAATAACTTAATACATATATCAGTACATGATATAAAGAGAAACATAGAACCCCAAATTATTCCCATAATAATTTGATTAGTTTGATTATTTTCTTAACTAAAATCCATTTAGTTGTAATTGATAAATAATTCCTTATGCTCAACATAATACATAAGGAGAATAAGAGTTTATAAAATTGCCAGATATTATTTGAAACACATAAATGTTATGATTTGAAAACAGTTTTGGTTTGCTTGTATTCCCCCCTGAAAACAGTTAAAAGCAGTGAAAAAGGCGTAGGGGTATGAACTCACCGGACGAGAAGTATGACGATTTGGACGCTAAGAGTTGATCCGGGGCTTGTAAATACACGAGGTTCCTAATTATAATGTAAAGATACACATTTATATCTAATTAGGACTTAGTTTATTTATATGTTAGGGACACTTGCTTCAAGTCGCGAAAACACTCTGATACGAGTGTTTGGAGGGACCCGGGTGGCGTTTAAGGACGTGAAATGACACTAGGGAGTTGGGACTTGAGTTTACTCCCCATGAGTAAACTAATATAAGAGTTTTAGTCTAAAAACACCCATTCCCCATGAGTTTACGGCCGTAAACTCATGGTGGGTGTGGTTTATGGTGCTAAATGACTTCTAACACTTAGGGGATATTTTCTAGACTTGGTTTAGGGACTTGGAATAGTTTTATAACATAAAATAGACCCTTATATGGGATTTTACGGCCTAGCATGGCTCCTTGGAGAGAGAAGAAAGAAAATTGGCAATTGGGTCGGCTACCCTCACATCCTATTTATAGGAGGCTGGAGCCTCGGAGTACGCGGGGCGTACAGGTCCGAAGTCGTCACTGCATTCGTCATCTGAAGCCACTTGCTGCAAGTGTCGACATCTTTGGAGTACGCGGGGCGTACATCGGATCGGATCGCTGACTCCCCTTCGGATAATGCCGGATTTTTCAATTAAAAATAAATACAAATTATGTAATAAACTTCGGAAATTCATATCTTCTTCATATGAACTCCGTTTTCGACGTTCTTTATATCCACGCGAAGGTGAGACTACACTCTACAACTTTCGTTTAGACTCCGTCGGCTAATTTTAAATTTATTTTTATTATTTATTTTTAATAGGCCGGGACAGAAACTTTTGTTATAAATTCATAACTTCTTCGTTTGACGTCCGTTCTCGCCTAACTTTTTATCGCTTCGATACCAACAACGAGACCTTCGATCCTCATTTAGATTGCTTCAGCTAAAAACCGCTCGATCTCAAATCGAGTATTTCAGGCTGCATACCGCTAAGCCGAAACTTCGATAAATCATAACTTCTTCATACGAAGTCAGATTTGGGCGTTCTATATATATTCGGAAACCTCGTTTCAACTACTACAACATTATTCAAAGATATTAGGTTTATTTTAAACTTAAATTTTGACTCTTATTTTTATTCTTAATTAATCAAACCACATAATTAAGCAATTAAGCACAAAACACATAATACTCAAATAATACGATCTTATTATTTCAAAACGGGTTACAAAGGTTAACCTAGACCATTACATTGCTAAAAATGGAAAGCCCGGAAACACAAGCGTTACACGATTGTAGAGTTGATGGAGGATCGCCTTAGGGCGTTCAGGAGCGACGTCAGGATCACGTGCACTGTCCTTCAAGGACTTTAGGGGCAGTGTTGCACCGGATTTCCACGAGGTGAAGGACCCCATTGCCGGCAAATGATGGATTGTGGATATTGAGTCTACACAGTTGATGAGCTTCTGCCCCGAGGTGTCGAAGGTTTTGTTGGATTAGTGTCTAAGTCCATAACTATTTTTCGTATGTACTTGACCCGATTATGAGCATGGTCCTTTTGGGTTGCCTTCACCATAGCAATATGTAGGATGAATTAAGGAGAGGAAGGTTTAGTTATTATTTATTAATATATTATGATAATAATATATTAAAGGAGAAATCATATTGTTTAATTAATATTAGTCTAGAATTAATTAAGAATTAATTTTTTGGGTAAAAGAGATTAATTAAACTTAGGGGACTGGAATTGTAAGTATAAGATAATTGCAATTGGGTTATGGATCACCTAATAATATAGGTTGGACAAATTCTATGGGAAGCCCATTAGGAATTCGTCGAAGGGATATCATTAAAGGAGTCCATGGGCTGCTTAGGGCCTAAGCAGTCAAATTAGGGTTTCCTAAGTGCAAAACACTAATAGCCTAAGTATATAAGGAACCCTTAGGCACCAAAAACGTGGCTAACACTTGGATTAGGGTTTCCAGCTATTTTTGGTGCCTCTCCTCTCTTTTCTCCTTAATCCAATTGCTTAGTAGTGTTTGTGACTCCATTAGAGGTGCAACACTTGAGGCACTAAGCTTTCTGAAGCAAATCAAAGCAAGGAATTGATTGTTATTGCTATGTAACAATCAAAGGTAATTACTAAACCCTTATTTCCATTCATGATATGTTAGATCTAGGGTTTATGGCTTTGGATAATCAATTGCATGTTCATTAGACAAACTAGATCCAAAGCTATTAGGGTTTTCATGTACACCATAGGAATGATGTAGTACTTAAAACCCATCAGTCGTTTGACTGACTCGCCGAGTCTAGTCTCTAACTCGACGAGTCCAAGGGTCTGGTAGAGACTTTTGGCAATTTTCTTACTCTTTTGGCTTGGGATAATTACCATAAATGTTTTTAATTAATAAAATCTGATTTTTATTGATTTTGGGTGAATATCCTTACCAAAATAGTAGATAACTAGTTGTGAAACCCGTATATTATACGAGTTAATTAAAACATAATGTTAAATAGAAGTGATTAAATGAGAAGTTTATTTGAATTTAAAATATGAAAGAAGTGAAAATTATGAAAAAAAAAACATACAAAAAATAAATTAATTAAAATTATATGTTTAATTGTTAGACCCGTGTACTAAACGAGTTATTATAATAAAATGTTAAATACAAAGGTTTAAAGTGTAAATTTATTTGAAATTGAAATTGAAATTTCAAATTTCAAATTTGAAATTAATAGTTATTATAGCAGGTGTAATTTATGGAAACTAAATTAATGATATAGTGGAAATGAATAATGAAGTAATTGACAAGTGGAAAATAAAAATATTTCAAAATTATGACAAAATGACATGTGGCAAATTAAATGAGAGAATGACATATGACAAAGTCATTTTCATTTATTATGGTAGATTACCATTTAATCAAATATTTGTTACCTTATAAGATAATGTTTAATTATTTGAGTTACTTCATTATTTATCATGCAAGAAATTTAACTAGGTCAAAATTAGATAATTGCCTTATTTGAATTGTAAATCTAGAATGTTCTTGGAAAAGTTTCAAATTATGCCCTTTAGGTTTCATAGTTTAAATTTAAACTTAATAGTTTTAGTTTTGAAATTTAAATAGTTGAACCAAAATGTTTTGAAAAGTTTCAAAACTTGCCCTCAAGTTTTGGAATTTAAAAGTTGATTAAAAGTTTAATTTTTAAATGTTAAATTCTAAAACCCTAGTATTTTGAAAAGTTCAAATTACACACTCATGGTTTTGTTAAGTTAATTAAAAGTTTAATAAAAAGAGAAAGTTAGTAAAACCACCTAGTATTTTAAAAAAGTGTAAAATACACCATATACTATATATGTGTAACATTAAAAGTCTAATATTATATATAAATATGAGTAAAGAGTCAGTCTTACCGTTAGTAAGCTTCATTCACGAAGCTGGTCTATAAGGGGTGTTTAAAGAAATTGCCTATAAAATGGCAATTGAATGGGTATCCACTCTTACCCACCGCACACTTGACTAGTTGAGGGTCGTTAGCCGCACGGGTAGGATAGGACAGAAACCTTCCATTATATGTATAATGAAGTACAAATTAACTACATGCTTTTACAAATTCCCAAATTCTAGTAGCTTTAGGCAAAATGTGAAATTGTATGCTAATCCATAGAATTACACTTTGTACCCTTGTCAAAGGTTAGAGGAGCGTGTGTGGTTAACCGGCACACTAATTTGGGGATGACATTGGTAGCGAAGGGTGACTCGATGTTTGTCATAGATCAATGGAGCGTGTGTGGTTAACCGTCACATTGATTAGGTGATGGTAACATGAGGGCACCAAGTACATTCATATGGTTATTCACACCTTATTTGTGATCCTCGGCATCCCAGTCACAAATAAAAGGGCATAATCGAGATTAAACATTCCATTGAAAAGTTTTTTGAACTTTAAAAAAAAATAAAGGAGTTTCACTTCATTTAAAGCTTAAACTTATTTTTCGTTTTTCATGGTGGAAACTGGTAAATCGTCATTTACCTACCTTCAAATATTCTGCAACTAGATAACAACATCCCTCTTCTAGGTTGTAGAGTATTGTGTTGGATCCTAGCCTTGATGTTTCATTTGGGTGTTACATCAAGGATTCTAATAAACTTAACTTGAATTTTCTCCTGTTTTGTAGATGTCAAACAACTATGGTTTTCCTAAATCCCTTGGAACAAGCTTTCCAAATGAAGATGATATTCCATGCTATGATCGAGGAACAAGAAATCATGCTTCTTTTCCTCCACCTCCTCCAATTATTCTCCCTAACTCACAAGTTCGAAGGCTTGAAAAGTTCAAGTTCACTCAAGCCCTTTTGGCAAGTAAACACGAAGATGGGAAACCTGTGTGTGCACACGTCTTAGAGATGAAGTCACGCATTGATAGGTTAAGGATGTTGGGTGTCGAGATTTCATGCAAGTAGGCTATTGACTGAGTTCTTGAATCACTTCCAGAATCATATAGTGAGTTCGTTAGAGAGTACTATATGATGGATCACGACGTGACACTCATTGATATCACCTATTTGCTTATAGCTGCTGAATCAGCAATGATTTGGCGTGCTGGTCAAGCAAATTTGTCTGGTGAATCAAACTCTGAAACTACAATGGACATTGAAAATGCTGACATTGGAAATCCAGAAAAGTTAAACTCTGAGATAGTTCCTTGTGCTATTCCAAAAAAGTCCATTTGTTTTTATTGCCAAAAGAAGGGGCATTGGAGACGAAGCTGCCCTATTTACCTGAGAGATCTAAGAGATGGGAGAGTCAAGACATATGGCTCTACTTTAGGTAAAATCCATTAACTAACTCTTTTAAGTTCATATTCTAGATTGTTAATACATGATGTGATAAGATTACATTTTGATGTTTTGTAGGATCGAAAGAAAAGAGAGGAAGCTTAAGGGAAGAAGTGAGCTGAATCTAATTGTGAAGAAATGGATTTCGGTCACATTGCTTGAAGATTGGATTCTTGAGCTACTACTTGGAGTTAGAATAGATTGCTAAGAAATAAGTAATAATATAGTTTTCAATTGAATTGCATTGTAAGGACAAATTTTCAGCAATAAAATGAATTTTGATTTTATCTTATTTATTTATCCTTGCAATGGCGTGTATGAAAAATTGATGTTTGAAGGTTTCTATTATTAGCAATAATGGATTTGATTCTTACTTATGTTAGTTGTGGAAATGTCGAGAATTTACCAAATTGGGAGAGTTTCTCATCGCCCAAGTTTCAATTGGAAAGAAACTTGGAATGATACAACTTGGTTGCGTGATGAATGAGAAATTTCATATTTGGACATTAGACTAATTCTTTGACAGAGTGTGAAGTGAAGGACTAGGAGATCGAGTACACAAGATTGTACGTTGATCAAGTCCACCACAAGAATGATAAAGATATTCGTCATGATTTACTAAAGTTTAGTAAATATGATTATACTTATAAGATTAAGTGTAATTTTGAGTTGATTGAAACAGTTTCAATGAATAGTAGAACAAATAAGAATAATCAAGTAGCCAGAAAGATAAAAGTTTCTCCATTCAAAGAAGAAGGGAGATTACCTTTTATTGTGTTTTATGATAAGTCTTAATGATTAAGAACCATATCTCAATTGATCCTCTAGGTGAGTCTTAGTACATTTGTATGTCTAAGAAGAGGAATTGAGAATTGTGGAAATGGTTAAATCAAGAAGTCAATCATACTTAGTTCGAAAATCAAGTCTTAGAGTTATACTCCAAGATTGTGAATTGAGTGACAAGTCTTAAGAAGGTTTATAACACTCAACAAATGTGGAATTTGGAAAAGTTTTCTTATTCTTGCACATTTGAAATTGGTAAGTTGTGCTGTCTTGGATAAGACAAAGACCAACTAGGACTAATTATGTGAAGTGTTTTTTCTTGATAAGAACTACACCTACTCTTGAATATTTATTTTCTCTAGGAAAGTTTCCTAACAAGAGAATCATATATGTCAAGAGGTCAGTAGGAGTTTTAACGATCTTGAAAAAATTTTCAAGAACAAATCAAGAATAAACCTTATCGATCAACACTAGCACACGACTTGAGGTTTATAACCTATCGTGTCGACATTATTTTGTTTTTGTGACATTCCAATTGAGTTAATTATGTATGTGAGTTCTATGAGCTCTCATTTGAATGCATAAAGACAAAGCACCTTGATCGATGGAAAGTACATTGATATGTAAGGATAAGTTGCTAAACTACTTGGAAGACATGATGGGCACTCGTGTTACCATAAGGCAAGAAATCATGATTAAGAAAGTTCAGTCCATATGCGTTGGATTTGTCACAAACTTGGTTTTGGCAAATTCACATGGATAGGAACACATACACCATAAAATCTAAGTGTCATAAGATTCCCTCCTTCATAAATATGACTGTGAGGAAATGCTTTCATTAAGAGAGATTTTGAGAAGATAGCAATTGTGAAAACTGTATTCTGAAATTCGATTATGGTTACGGCATCCCTTTCCATAGTTCGAATTGTGAGATTTGGCAATGAGTCTGAACATTTAGGACATAGTAACATAAGTTCTGAATTTATCTAGACACACATGTGAGATTTCTAAGGCAAAGGTGTATAAATTTAAAAAGCTTAGATAAAGGCTTATCGAAGCATCTGGTATTAACTTTAGAAATTCAATAGGTATTGTTTTTCTGGAAGTTCAGTTGTTGTATGAATACATGTCAAAGCTAGTGGGAGCATAAGTGTTATGCTTATATGATAATAACCATCATGATAGTGGGAGTATAAGTGTTATGCTTGTATGATTATTATGGCAAGTATTGCAAGTTAGCAATATTAATTATAGAAAACAAAGGTTTACTTTGCAAAGTTGTAGGGGTTGAAAACTTGTTTTGCTATAATTAAGGGATAGAATATTATGCTTATATTCAAAATCTAAAGCTTAGATCAAGAAATGTTAATAAATTTAGTCAAGGATACATAGTGCATTCTCAAAATTCGATTATGATTACGACATCCCTTTTCATAGTTCGAATTCTGAGAACGTGACACATAAAATGTTATGGCAGAAGATTGATAAAGTATCATATCTTTATGTAAGACATTATACATTGTGTCCCATACGCTTTGGATATAGGATTGATTGGAAATGCTATAATATTTGACCATTCTAAAATTTTCCAAATTTCTAGCACATAAAGAGGGAAAAAGGACTAGAATCGGTTTTGAATAAAATAATTAAACAACAATGGAAGGACGATCCAAAGTTCACTGAGGATTGGTTGCTTGTGAGTAGTTGGAAGTATGGTATTGGATGGAACATATCGACATTATTATGAATAGATAAGATTCTATTAAGAAAGAGTTGTCATATGGAAAATATGGAAATGTTTCCATATTGGGAGTTGGATATTGAGAGTCTATGTCTAGATTAGAAAATTTTATGCAAGAAGGATGTTCAAAGGAATGTACTTTGAATGTGAGACTTCGCGTATATCGAATTGTCTTGTAACAATTTCTGAAAGAGTACTTTGTAATTTCATTGGCCAAGTCTTGGTGACTTTTGTATTATTACTTTGCAAAAGGATTGATGCATAAAATCTTAGAATCTAGCATATTCTAATAGTGGCAAGAACCTTGTGTTCTTAAACTAATGATAACGATTGGGAATTATGAAATGAGCATCATTGGAAAAGTTTTTCAATTCATCTATTTCACAAAGTAAGGACCATAGGAAACATAGTGTGCATGCTTGGTGCATGGGACAAATATTGTTGTAATTTGAGTAATAAGTTGATTTTCTGAAACAGTAAACAATGAATAATGAGTAATCAATATGGTGTTTAAATAAAATGTTTAATTTACACAAAAAAATTTTGGGGCCATATAGGATTAAATATTATCATTGTGTTTTACTTTGCATGTTTTGAATTCCAGAATAATTGGGTTATTCGAACATCCACAGTCAGTCATACGTTGGAAGTAGGTATGAAGGAAGATTGTCATGAAGAGTCTGTAGATTGTCTGAAGAGTTTAGACATAGCACAAGTTTGCTGCCGAGTTCATGAGAGCTTTGATAAGATTAGAGTATTGGATTAAACCCACGCTCACGTGAATCACTTCATGGTTTATATCACGAGTGATTGTGAGTCAATAATATTGTATATTCTTGAAACCAAGACGTGTGAGTTGTTATTTGTTGGTCTGTTGCACATTAATAGTAAGTAAATACACCCATAACTTGGTGTTATAAAACTTATTGTTGTGTGTGATTCGATTAGTAAATGCAAGCGAGCATTTGAGTCGAAGTTTATCCATTCCTTTTGCACAAAGTGGGATAAAAGTGATATATGTGGTCCCCTCGATGATTTAGTGATGACACCTAAGCGCTTGGCCAAGCCGAGACTAAGTTGACGTGTTCAGTTGTAGTCTGTTGTTAGTCGTCATAAATCGGAAGTCGGGAAACATTATAGAGAGAATGACTAAAATTCATGTCTCATGTCTATACGATATCTTGAGAATAGAGGAATATATGGTCCTTTTGGATTGTGTTCAACATAGCAATATGTAGGATGAATTAAGGAGAGAATGGTTTAATTATGATTTATTAATATATTATGAGAATATATAATATATTAAAGGAGAAATCATATTGTTTAATTAATATTAGTCAAGAATTAATTTTGTGGCTAAAAGAGATTAATTAAAGTTAGGGAACTGGAATTCTAATTATAAGATAAGTGTAATTGGGTTATGGATCACCTAATAATATAGGTTGGAAGAATTCTATGGGAAGCCCATTAGGAATTCGTCCAAGGGATATCATTTAAGGAGTCCATGGGCTGCTTAGGGCCTAAGCAGTCAGATTAGGGTTTCCTAAGTGCAAAACCCTAATAGCCTAAGTATATAAAGAACCCTTAGGCATGAAAAACGTGGCTAACACTTGGATTAGGGTTTCCAGCCGTTTTTGGTGCCTCTCCTCTCTTTTCTCCTTCATCCAATTGCTTAGTGGTGTTTGTGACTCCATTAGATATGCAACACTTGAGGCACTAAGCTTTCTGAAGTCAATCAAAGCAAGGAATTGATTGTTATTTCTATATAGCAATCAAGAGTAATTACTAAACCCTTATTTTCCATTCATGATATGTTAGATCTAGGGTTTATGGCTTTGGATAATCAATTGCATGTTCATTAGACAAACTAGATCCAAAGCTATTAGGGTTTGCATGTACACCATAGGAATGAAGTAGTGCTCAAAACCCATCAGGTTCGATATGCAGCGGGATGCTTAAGGGACAGGGCTAAGGATTGGTGGGAGTCGGTTGGTGGCTCTTTGGGAGCCCCAACTATTGCGGCTATGACATGGCCGGATTTCGTAGCCCAGTTCAAGGCTGAGTTCGCACCAGCTGTGGAGCTTCAGTTGTTGGCCAGGGAGTTTCTTGATATGAGGCAGACTACTGAGACAGTGGTGGAGATCACTACCAAGTTCCGGGAGATGGCTTTATTGGTGCCTTAGTATGTAGGAGATCAGGATATGAGGAGGAACCACTATCACGGCATGCTGAGAGCTGATATCTCGGAGCATATACGTAAGAGGAAGGTTGAGGAGATTGATTTGGAGCATATACGTAAGAGGAAGGTTGAGGAGGGACACATGACCGAGGCTTTGGGGAAGAAGCCCAAGGGATCAGACAGTAGGTCGAAAGGCCAACAGAGCCGAGGCCGCTGCTAGAGATGCGGAAAGACCCATGAGGGGGTATACAGATTGGGATTGTTGGGCAGCTATAAGTGCGGCAAGATGGGGAATTTTAGCAGGGATTGTACCGCCCCTGCACCCACTATTCAGTCATCAAAGCTGTTGTGTTTACACTGCAACTAGTGAGGCCATAAGAAGTCTCATTTTCTGAGATTGACAACAGCAGCAGTAGCGCCAGTGGCGGCGCCAGCGCCAATGACCTTGCAGATCACTGATGGCCGGCAGGGCAAGACAGAGGCTCCAGAGGTGAGGAGCTGATCCTTCCAATTAACTACTGAGGAGGCACGCGACGCACCCGATGTGGTGATAGGTATGATTTCTTCTCCCTAGCTTTTATTATATCTTGCTTATGATATTGATGTGTCATGTGTATACTTGTTTAGGATCGTTCCATGTGAGCGGTATCCCAATACAAGTGTTGTTCGACTCAGGTGCCACTAGATCATTTGTTTCTCTTGCACTTAGCAAGAGGTTCCCTGAGTCTTTGGGCATGTTGGATTGTCCTTTAGAGGTTGATATTGTCGATGAACGATCAGTACGAGCATTAACAATTTTCAGAGATTATGTTCTGAGGCTAATCGAGGAGTGTTACTTGATAGACTTGGTTCCTATTCTGTTGCGTGGGAACAATGTGGTTATAGATATGGATTGGTTCAGCCCCAATTGGGAGGTGATAGACTGCGCGCAACAGGTAGTGCGACTCAGGACCCCAGGTCAGGGAGAGCTGGTAATTCAGGGCAAGAGGCATCAACATGGACCAATGTTATCTTCAACAACGAGGGCTAGGCGCTACCTTCATCAAGGTTCCATTGGGTATGTCACCTATGTTACGGATACTTGCGAGGCGGGCAAGGTGTCGATGAGAGACGTGCCTGTGGTGCGAGAGTACGCGGATGTATTCCCAGAGGAGCTGCCTGGGACACCTCCGGAGTGACAGGTCGAGTTCCATATCGACCTAGTCCCTGGTGCGGCTCTGATAGCCAAGGCCTCATATTGGTAGGCTCTTCTCGAGATGCAGGAGTTGTCTATGCTGTTGCAGGAGCTGCTAGACAGGGGATTTATGAGGCCGAGTAGTTCACCTTAGGGCGCCCTGATCCTGTTTGTCAAGAAGAAGGATGGAACGCATCGCATGTGCATAGATTACCGGGAGCTGAACAAGGTGACGGTGAAGAACCGTTACCCACTACCAAGGATATATGACCTGTTCGACCAGCTTCAGGGGGTATCTTGGTTTTCAAAGAGAGACTTGCAGTCAGGCTACCATCAGATGAGGGTCAGGGATGAGGATATACAGAAGACTGTTTTCCGGACTCGCTATGGCAACTACGAGTTCGTGGTGATGCCCTTCAGGCTCACCAATGCTCCTTCCATGTTCATGGACCTCATGAACCGCGTGTGCAGACCAATGCTGGATCAGTCTATGATAGTTTTGATTGATGATATTATGGTCTACTCCAAGATGCAGGAGCAGCATGAGGAGCATCTGCGAGAGGTTTTGGATACTCTAAGGAGGGAGAGCTTGTACGCCAAGTTTTACAAGTGTGAGTTCTGGTTGCACGAGGTGCAGTTTCTTGGGCACCTTGTCAACCAGAATGGTATTCTGGTCGACTCAGCCAAAATGGAGGCCATGATGAGATGGGAGGTTCCAAAGTCTCCATCTGAGATTCAGAGTTTACAGGGATTAGCTGGCTACTATCAGAGATTTTTCCAAGATATCTCCAAGATAGTCGTACCCTTGACCCAGCTGACAAAGAAAGTCGTTGTATTTCGCTGGGGGCTGGAACAACAGACCACATTTGAGACGCTAAGACAGAGATTGTGCGAGGCGCCGATCTTAGCCCTGCCAGAGGGCATGGAGGATTTTGTTGTTTATTCTGATGCGTCCATCTCAGGATTGGGCGCAGTGTTGATGCAGAGGGGGCATGTCATCGCCTACACTTCGAGGAAGCTGGAGCCTCATGAGGCAAACTACACGACGCATGATTTGGCATTAGTGGTGGTTGTTTTCGCCCTCAAGATTTGGCAACACTACCTCTATGGGGTCCGTTGTACCATTTACATAGACCACAAGAGTTTGAGGTACCTCATGGATCAGCCAAATCTAAACACGAGGCAGCGTCGGTGGTTGGACGTGGTGGAGGATTATGATTATGAGATCCTTTACCACTCAGGGAAGGCCAATGTCATAGTTGATGCTCTTAGCTGCAAGGCAGCACCGATCAGATACATCTGCTTGCGGATGACGATAGTGACTCTACTATTGGAGCATATTCGAGAGGCCCAACAGGAGGCCATGAAGGAGGAACATCGTAAGAGTGAGCATATTGTGGGCCATGTTTCCTCCTTCAATTATGAAAGTTATGGATTGTTGACACTACACCGTAGAGTGTGGGTCCCACATCATGCGGGTGTGTGCCAGGTATTGATGGAGGAGGCGCATAAATCCAGGTTTTCTATCCATCTTCGGGCGACGAAGATGTATGGGGATCTTCGCCCTGATTACTGGTGGCCCTTCTTGAAGCGGGATGTAACATGGTATGTAGAGCGGTGCTTGACCTGCAGGAAGGTCAAGGTTGAGCACCAGAGGCCACATAGAAAGATGCAGCCGCTAGATATTCCCACATGGAAATAGGAAGATATTACCATGGATTTCATCACCAAACATCCTAGGACCATGCAGGGAGTGGATTCCATATGGGTCATCATGGACCATTGACTAAGAGTGCCCATTTCATACCAATCCAGGAAAGCATATCGGCCATGAAGTTGGCCAGCATCTACAATCGAGAGGTGGTGGACCGACATGCGGTGCGAGTCTCCGTGATATCTGACAGAGATGTGCGGTTTACTTCAAGAATCTGGAAGAAATTCCACGACGAGTTGGGTACTCGTCTACACCTTAGCACCGCTTTTCACCCGCAGAATGATGGTCAGAGCAAGCAAACCATCCAAAATCTGGAGGATATATTGCGGGTGTGCGTACTAGACTTCGGTGGTTGTTAGGATACCTTCCTCCCATTAGCTGAGTTCTCCTACAATAACAACTATCACGCGAGTATCGATCGTCCTCCCTTTGAGATGTTGTACGGGAGGAAGTACACGACCCTGATATGTTGGGGTGAGGTTGGACAGAGGGTCATGGGGAGCACTGAAGTGGTGCTCAAGACGACGGAGAGGATTCAGCAGGTTAGGAGCAGGCTTCAGACTGCTCAGAGTCGGCAGAAGATTTATGCTGACAAGCGATGGTCGTACATGGAATTCCAGGTTGGGGACAAGGTACTTTTGAAGGTGTCGCCTTGGAAATGCATCATCCGGTTTGGGAAGCGGGGCAAGTTGGTCCCCAGATACATTGGACCTATCAGAGTTATAACTCGGGTGGGAAAGGTGGCATATCGGCTGGAACAACCGGCATAACTCAGTCAGATTCATAGTACGTTCCACATCTCCCAGTTGCGAAAGTGTCTGGTGGATGACTCGGTAGTGGTGCCCTTGGAAGATATTCATGTAGATGACAGCCTGAACTACATTGAGCGGCCTATGGCGATCCTCGACCAAAAGTCGAAGGATCGGAGGAACAATAGGGTCGAGCTGGTGAAGGTGCAATGGCAGCACCGCAAGGGCTTGGAATGGACGTGGGAGCCGGAGGATGAAATGAGGGAGCACTACCCCGAGCTGTTTCTGGATCCAGTAGCAGACTTCGAGGATGAAGTCTAAAATAAGTGGGGGAGATTTGTAGCACACGGTTCCTTGTATGCATTTTATTCATGTAATTATCACATTTTGGCCTGGGACTCGTCAAGTTGGAGGCCCAACTCGTCGAGTAGAATCGATTTTGGACGTGGGGGTTTAGTGACCTACTCGACGAGTCAGAAGACCGACATGATGAGTACGAGCTGTCTGGACAAAACCCTAATATTTAGGGTTTGCACCCTATTTAAACAACTTACCTTCTCCCCAACCAGCCTTCATCGTCCCTCTTACTTCCAGAAGGCCCTAAATAAAAGCCCTAGCTCTGTTTGAGTATTATTAAGCCATTTTTTTTATGCATTTGGTGGTTGTGAGCTTGAGAAGAAAGAAGGAGCTTGAGAGATCAAGTTGACGCTAGTGGATCTAGAGGTTGTGTTCCATATCCAGTTCATATAAGGTAAAAAGCTCCAGCCCTGGTATTCCATTTGATAGATCCATTTTAGGGCTTGGAACTTGTCATATTTGGGACATTTTTAAGATATTTTGGGTTCTATAGCATAGTGAGGGGTAAAGGCTTTAGATCCTGGGTCTTGAGGAGTCCTCATGGCATAAAGGTGCCAACTTTATGGCCATGAGAGCCACATGCACCTTATAGACCTCATTTTTGGGTCTTTTGAGCTTAAAGACCCATGCATGGACATCAAGTTTTTATCTTTACGTGAAAAGGGACCCTAGGATGCTAGATCTATAATTTTGATGTGTTAAGACCCATTATAATCGACTGTATAGTTTTGGACAAAGAGGGACTAGGCGAGTCACTTGGGTGACTCGGCGAGTCAGTACGCTTTTTCCCTAAAATCGCCTTCTGGAAATGCTATTGGTTAAGTAGAAGGAACACTCAGCATGAAAAGGGTTTGTTTTGGACCTGGAAATCATAGGACTCGACGAGTGTATGAACAAACTCGGTGAGTCCAATGCAATCTTCCAACCCATGAAGATGGACTCGGCGAGTTGTTCATACAACTCGGCGAGTCACGGACTAGACAAGCTAGTATGAGGAAGCTGAACTCGATGAGTTCAAGAAAGAACTTGGCGAGTCAGTGGAAGATTATCCCGATATTATGATTGAAGGAGTACTCGTCGAGTTCTTGCTACACCCGATGAGTAGAGTCGGGTTAGGGGCAGATAATGGAATATGGACTCGACGAGTTGGCGGGCCAACTCGGCGAGTCGAGCCAACAACAGGTTGACTTTGTCTTGGGTTTGGGTTCACCCCTCTAAGTGTTATTAGTATGCAAAGTAATCGAGAAATATCGTTGTGTAGGGATTGAGGAGTCGAGACGAGTTGATACCCATGCCGAGGATTGTGTGGATACAACACAACATTCAGGTGAGTTACCTTCCTATAGAAGTGGGTCTAAGGCACGAAGGCCGGCCTACTAGTATGATTTATAGTTGAGATGATTGTCTTTGTGATAATTGTCTGGTATGTGTTATATGTTATGATTACTTGCTAGTATGCCATGATGCTATATGTTATATGATAGTAGGGGTAGGATAGACCCCGATACCGGTCGAAAGGACTGAAGGGGTAGTTAGTGCCCAATCATGATAGTTATCTTATGTTATGCCTTTGATTTTATGTGATAGTAGTAGAGGGGTGAAATTGTCCCCGAAGACTGGTCGAGAGGACCGAAGAGGTAGGCTAGCACCAATATATGCTAGGCTAGGATATCGGTCGAGAGGACTGAAGGGGTAAGCCACCACCCAGGTATGCTAGGAAAGGTTACCGGTAGAAAGGACTGAAGGGTTAGGTCGGGCACCCAGATATTCCTGGCAGTATGTGTTATGTATGGTATGTGATATGATGAGGGAACTCACTCAGCTTCGTGCTTATAGTTTTTAGTTATGTTTCAGGTACCTCTTCATCGAAGGGGAGGGAGCCAGAGCGGTAGTTGCACATCACACGCACATTAGATTTCTTCATTTTGTGATTCATGGGATTGTACTCTGATTTTTATTAATATTCGATGTTTTGAATTTGAGACATGTTTTGATTGTTTATGGTTTGATATGATATCAACAAGGTTTTCAGTCAACAATTTTATAAAGTACTTAGCTAAAATGAAATTTTTAGACTCGAAATTTGGGATTTTACAAGTTGGTAAAAGAGCCTTGGTTTGAGGGATTCGAACACACCTTTGGGGGTGCCTGGACTCAAACCGAGGATTCAAATGATTTTCGCGAGAAAATGTTTTTCTAAAAGTTAAAAGTAAGAAAGTTTTGAGAAAGAACAAGGTGTATGATGTGTGTGACCGGCCGAGATCAAGTAAGTTTTACCTAAGATATGCATACATGTTATGTTATGATCTGATATGATTACGAGAATTGCATGCTGGATTAGGGCCAAGGATCTAGGAAGGACGCCTTTTATTCCTGCTATGTGTATATGAGAAATGCATGCTAGAATAGGGCTAAGGATCTGGAGAGATGCCTATAATGTCTGTTGTATATGCTTATTGCGTTGCATGATAGCCTGGATAGATTATGTTTGGGACGAGTTACTTAACGCATGAAGACATCGAAATGGCATGACATTCGTCACTCGTAGACCTGTAGGTCCCACTATAGCTAGCAGCAAGGTATAGGACGACCAGTCCAGTATAGATATATACACAAGTTCACGCTCTCCTTCTAGGAGACTTTGGTTCCAAAACGTGACACAAAAGTAGATTGGCATGCCATGAAGTAGTGGCTCACATTAGTGTTATAGTATTCTTGTATTTGTATAGTATGCTCTATCTGCTCTAGTATATTGTATGTTCTCTTTGTATAGTGTATAGTATGTTCTCTTTGTATAGTGTATAGTATGTTCCTCATTGTTTCTCATTATAGTATGTCCTTTCTGTTTCTCGTTATAGTATGTTTGAACTGACTCACGTATGAACTGACTCTTGTATGTTTCATTGTACTAGAAATAGTGACTAGTAGACCTCTAAACTATACCTATTATAGTTTACTAGTAATGTTGTTTGAATGACTGAGTATGTTTGTACACCTTTGCTACCCAAAGGAGTTGAACTGAGGTAAAATCTTTTATATCTTATCCATATACACATAATATATAACTAAGATTCAAACGACACTCGGACCAACAATCTATACCGTATGTCCACAACCAAACAAGGAACATGAAATAAGGACAGTTATCAGTCCTAAGTCCTTTCAACCTTATTTATATAACTATATCTGTATAGACATGATTTTGACAATATATAAGTTTAAAAGAGTTTAATAAAGAGTTTGATACAAAGTTTTGAAATAGTTTGTTTGATAAAACATCTTGAAGTATAAGAAATCCATTTGTTTGATAGTTATTAATCACATGTGATTGATTCGATAACTATAATGTTTCAACTTGCATCCCCCCCCCCCCCCCCCCCGCCATAAAAACATTAAAAAATTATTTAAAAGGTAGATTAAAGGGTATGAAGTCACCTGTAGTGAGTGATTTGGCAAGAAAGACAGATATAGGATGCTAAGTGTCAAGTGAAGCCTCGAGCACAAACGGATCCTATTAAGCATATAATGACACATATATGTATATAATTAGTGTATATAACAACTAATCATGATAGAGAACCACCGTAGGTACTAGGAAACACTTGGATTGAAGTGTTACAATCACAAAGGATTGCATCTAAGGGGTTTACGGCCACACAATGGTGTTTACGACCATTGTGTTTACGGCCTAAGTTGTATACGGCTAAGGAGAGTATGGTCATGGAGTGTACAGTCGTAGACTCATAGGATAACTTGCAAACGAGGTGTTTTATGGCCCTAACAAGCATTCCCTAAGTGTTTACTGTCCTAGGCTTGGACTTAAAACAAGTTTAAGGCCAAAACCTGCACCAACACAAGGGTTTACGGCCATGCAAGGGATTACGACCGTAAACTCTTGATGTTCATGCACTTTATGATGTTTAAAGGGAACAAATCATGTGTTTATCAATCCTAACTAGAAGATAGAAGACATACTTACACTTTTGAGTCTTGAAGGGGGTTCGCGACCCAAGAACAAGTGTGTGTTCTTGGTGAAAGTTGGTGTTCTTGAATATCTAACCCAAAAGATGAATTTCATGGATGAAATCAAAGGGTATTACTAGATTCAGAAGGATATCAAATCGAAAATGGAGGGATTTACTTAGATGTTTGAAGATTAATGTGGAAAATCTTGATGATAATTGAGAGACAATTGCCTATCGTGACTTGGAAGTGTGAGAAGTGAAGGAAAAAAAAGGAATATCACTCATAAGGCTTGAGTTCACAGCCAACCAAGGCTTTACAACCATAAACCCTAGTTTACGGACGTAAACTCCAATACTTGGAGTTTTCCAACTTATATGTTGTTCACTGAACACTAGAAGACACTTCCTAACACTCCTTCCTTGAAGGTAGAAGGCTTAGAACACTCAAACAGACCCTTATCAAGGCTAAACGATAGCAAAAACAAGTCTGACTTTGATTGAATTGAATGGCTGTACAAGATAGAAATTTTGGGTTGTCACATCATCCCCCCGTTAGAGAGAATTTCGTCCTAATATTAGAGTTTAAGCGATTACAAATATCTAAGTAAAAGAAAAGGATATTTCGTTTCATTTGATCCTCGCGCTCCTAAGTGAATTCAGGTCCTCGCATGGCATTCCAGCGAACCTTTACTATCAGGATATGGCTTTACTTCGTTTGCTTGACCTCTCGGTCCATGATCTTTGCTGGTTCTTCCACAAAGTTGAGGCTCTCGTTGATCTCAATCTCGTCGAGTGGGATTACAAAAGTCTCATCGGATAGACACTTTTTCAAGTTCGATACGTGGAAAGTAGGGTGTACATTACTAAGTTCGTGAGGTAGTTTGAGCTTGTAAGCTTCACGGGCGATTCTAGCAATAATCTCGAAAGGCCCTACGTATCTTGGATTTAGATTTCCACGGTTAATGAAGCGTATCAAGCCCTTTCAGGGTGATACCTTCGAAAGAACACGGTCACCCACCTGGAATTCCAAAGGTTTCCTTCTCTTGTCTGCATAGCTTTTCTGTCGGTCTCTAGAAGCTTTCAATCGTTTAGGAAGTTGAACGAATTTCTTTGTCGTTTCCTGTATGATTTTCGAACATCTGAGAGTGCTGTCAGGGACTCGTCCTTTAGCTAACTGTGTGTCACCCACCTCAGCCCAACATAGAGGAGATTTGCACTTTCGGCCATAGATGGCTTCAAATGGAGCAGCCTTTATGCTCGTATGATAAATATTGTTGTAGGAAAACTCGACAGGGGGTAAATGAGTATCCCATGCTTTCCCAATGTCTATCACTCAGGCTCGCAACATATATTCCAAGGTTTGAATAATCCTCTCACTTTGTCCATCGGTTTGCGGATGGTAGGTTGTACTCATGTCCAGCCTAGTTCCTATGGAACTTTGTAGCGACTGTCAGAACCTCAAAGTGAATCTACTATCTCTATCGGAGGTAATGGATATAGGAGCACCATGAACTTTTACTATCCCCCTAACGTATGTCCTCGTTAGTTTCTCCATCTTGTCAGTTTCCTTGATAGGCAGGAAGTGTGCAGATTTCTTTAACCTGTCTATGATCACCCAAATGGTATCGAGACCACCCGTTGTCTTGGGCAACTTTGTTATGAAGTCCATTGTGATCCGATCCTACTTCCATTCCGGTATCTCCGGTTCTTGTTGTAACCCTGAGGGTTTCTGGTATTCGACCTTAACCTTGGCGCAAGTAAGGCATTTACTCACGAAGGTAGCAATCTCTGCTTTCATGTTAGGCCACACGTATAACTTTTTGAGATCCAAATACATCTTATCTGAACCTGGGTGGATGGAATATCAAGTGTTGCGCGCTTCAGTCATGACCAAGTCTCTGAAACCACCGTGTTTCGGTGTCCAAATCCAGTCTATGAGATATAAGGCTCCACCACCCTTGACTTCTAAATTTTTATCTATCCCTCTTAGGGATTCACCCACCACATTTTCAGGTTTCAAGGCTTGTAGCTGAGCCTCCTTAATTTGTGTGGATAGATGTGAATGGATAGTCATAGTCAATGATTTGACTCTACGACCAGAGTATTCTTTCCGACTTAGGGCGTCAACTACTACGTTGGCTTTACCAGGATGATAACGAATTTCACATTCGTAGTCATTGAGTAGCTCGACCCACCATCGTTGTCTCATATTGAGCTCCTTCTGATCGAATATGTGTTGAAGGCTTTTGTGGTATGTAAAGATAGTGCTTTTTGTACCATACAAGTAGTGTCTCTAGATCTTCAGAGCAAATACCACCGCTCCTAACTTAAGATCGTGTGTGGTGTAGTTAATCTCGTGTGTCTTTAGTTGTCTTGAGGCATAGGCGATGACCTTACATCGTTGCATGAGGACACAACCGAGTCCTTGGTTGGATGCATCGTAATAAAGCACAAAGTCTTCTATTCCTTCTGGGAAAGATAGTACCGGTGTGCTACATAAGGCTCGCTTTAGCGTTTGGAACACTTTTTCATGTTGCTCTTCCCAGTCAAAGGCCACACCTTTTTGGGTCAATGTAGTAAGCGGTTTCGCGATCCTACAGAAGTTCTGAATGAATTTGTGGTAGTAGCCAGCGAGACCTAGAAATTGACGAATTTATGTAGGCGTCTTTGGTGCTGATCAGTTCTCAATGGCTTTAATTTTGGAAGGGTCCATGTTAATTTCCTCTTTGCTAACCACATGGCCTAAGAATTCAACTCTTCGGATCCAAAATTAGCATTTAGAGAACTTCGCATAAAGTTTCTCTAACCGTAGTGTTTCTAAGATCTGTCGTAGATGTTTACTATGATCTTCCTTACTATGAGAGTAGATGAGTATGTCATCGATGAATATAATGACAAACTGATCCAAGTAAGGACGACACACCCTATTCATTAAGTCCATGAATACTTCAGGTGCATTAGTCAATCTGAATGGCATCACTACAAACTTATAGTGTGCATAACGAGTTCGGACGACTGTCTTCGAAACATCCTCCTCTAGCACTCGTAACTGGTGATACCTGGATCTCAGATCAATCTTTGAAAAGTAATTCGCCCCTTGCAGTTGGTCCAAAAAATCATCTATACGAGGTAGAGGGTAAAGATTCTTGAAGGTAAGCTTGTTTAGTTCTCTATAGTCGATGCACATACGAAACGATCCGTCTTTCTTCTTCACAAATAAGACCGGTGCTCCCCAGGATGAGAAGCTTGGTCTAAAAAATCCCTTACTGAGAAGTTCATTAAGTTGAATGGATAGCTCCTGCATCTCATCTGGTGCCAGACGATAGGGCGACTTGGCTACAGGGGTAGCCCCTGGAACTAAGTCGATTCTGAACTCCACTTGACGCTGCGGTGGTAATCCTGGTAGTTCTTCTGGAAAAATGTCGTGAAAGTCGCGTACTACCGGAATGTTCTTTAGGTCTTTCAACTCTTGGCTCATATCGACAACATGAGCAAGGAATGCATGATATTCGTTTCGCAAGTACTTCTGAGCTTGAATATTCGAGATGATATGAAGGTTCGTGCCGAGTTTGTCGCCATAGATAACTATAGTTTTGTTAGATGGTAGATTAAAGCGAACGATCTTTTCATAACACATGATGTCGGCACAATGAAGACTCAAACAATCCATGCCGATTATGACATCGAAACTTTTAATTGAGACTGGCATGGGGTCGATTGGAAATGAATGGCTATATAGAGTTAGAGTACATCCTATGTATATCCTGCTAGTGCTCTCAGTCTTTTTGTTATCCATTTCTACCGTGAATGGTTCTTTAAGTGTGTGTGATTGTTGTTTAAGTAAGTGGGCAAATTTCTGGTTCACAAAACTCCTCTCCGCTCCACTATCAAAAAGTATGCATGCATAAGAGTTATCAAGGAGAAACATACCAGTGACCACAGTAGGGTTGGCTACCGCTTCCTTGTGGCCTAAAGCCAAAACTCTTCCTACTCCACCCGCATTCCCTGACTTCGGGAAGATCCTTTTGTAGTGACCCACCTTGCCACATCCATAGCAAGCTTGGCACACACCATCGTCGGGGACTTGGGTGATTAGCCTTGCCGGAGCCTTGTAGAAACGGGTAGTGTGCCCTTTCCTTTTGCAGTTAGCGTACAACATTTCCCGACAGGGTCCATTATGGTGGAAGTTGCACTTGTTGCATTTAGGAAAACTTCTAGCATACTGCTTTGTCGGTGCAGTAACAGTAGGTGTTCTCGCAGCATGAACGGCCACGACCTACTGCTTTTTGGTAGGTTTCTACGCCGCTTTGTTCTTCTTGTTATCCCAATACTTCCACTTGTTGTCAGCGACTTTGGCTTGTTCTGGGATGGTGATGGTTGTTATTGACCGGAAGACTAAGAAGCTTCGACGCACGATGGTCGAATTAGTGCTTGCCCGATGGAAACATACGAATGGGCCAAATCTCACTTGGGAAACGGAGAGTGACATGTTGAGTCGCTATCCGCATTTGTTTGTTGATGTGTGATTTCGGGGACATAATCATCCTAATGGGGAGAGAACTGTAACACCCACGTTTCCAAGATAGGCATTATTCTTGATGTAATAGTCTAGGTTAACCCTTGTAACTCTTTTTTGAAGTATTAATGATGAGATATTTGAGTATTATGCGAATTATGTGAATTATGTGTTTATTTTCTTAATTATTATGATTTAATGAATTAAGAATAAAATAAGCGTCAAATTTAAAGTGTGAGATAAGCCCGATATCTTTGCATAGAGATGTAGTGGTCAAAACAAGGATTCCGAAGATATAAAGAATGCCAAAATCCGAGTTATAACGAAGAAGTTATGACCTGTCGAAGTTTCGCGACAAAACCGGCAACTCTGAATGACGTAAAAAGTGAAATTCACGTTAGAGTGATATTTAGCCTTAGTGATCTAAACGAAAGCCATAGAGTTCGTTAAACCGAGAGCGTGCGTAAAAAGAACGCCCAAATCTGACTTCGTATTAGGAAGTTATGATTTTTCTAAGTTTCGACTTAGTAGTATGCAGCCCGAATACTCGATTTGAGACCAAGTGGTTTTTAGCCGAAACAATCTAAATGACAATCGAATATCTCGTTAATAGTAGTAAAACGATAAAATGATGGGCGAAAACGGACGTCGGATGAAGAAGTTATGAATTTATAACGGAGTTTTCCTGTCCCGGCCTACTAAAAATAAATAATAAAAATAAATTCAAAATTAGCTGACGGAGTCTAAACGAAAGTTATAGAGCGTAGTCTCACCTACACGGGGATATAAAGAACGTCGAAAACGAAGTTTGTATGAGGAAGATATGAATTTTTGGAGTTTATTAAATATTTTCGGTATTTAATTTAAATAAAAATTATCCGATATTATCCAAAGGAGGGAGTCAGCGACCCTATCCGCAATACGCCCAGTGTAATTTCATTTACGCCCAGTGTAATTTCATTTACGCCCAGCGTAAATCGAAGTTGCAGCCCCCTATAAAAGGATGTCGAGGGCAGCCGAGTTCTTTGCTCATTTCTTCCTTTTCTCTCGTGTTTTTGCATCGTTTTTCGTGCAAGAATTATCCCGAAGCCCCGATATCATTCCCGAGCCCCGAAGCAAGTCCCGAAGCCCCAAAGATCCCAAGAAGTAAGATTCCCGAGCCGAAGCTCTGCCCGCGAGGAGTCCGGTTTTTGTGAAGATCTTCCAGATCTACCGAAGAATACTACTTCTACGAGCCGTAGTGCTGTTCGATAATCTTCTGATCAAGTGAGTGTGTACTTACTTTCTTCTAACGCATAATTATGAAGTATTTTATATAAAATATGTGTTATGTGTATATTTTGTTGTTATATGTGTGAATGTATACTCATTTTCTTTTATCTCATAGATCTGATTTATTCTCTATGAAATACGTGTTATGTGTGTGTGCCTCATCTGTTATGTGGAATATGTATTGATTGAACATGCTATACTGGTTTTAAACTATGTATAAAAATATGTATTTTTATCTACTAATATGTTGGGTAGAACATGGGTAGATAGTTGACATGTGATAAACAGATGAGAGGCCTCGATGTTGTTTTTGATTCAGTCATCTAGTGGAGTTTAGATGACGACCACAGACTTTTCTAGACAGTCCTGTGGAACGCTAGCAGGTTCGCCACCTGTAGATGTTAATGAGCTTGGGTGTTCATTCGTTGTACTCCATCCCCCTCATGGTTGCCTTATTTGAATTATATTGCTGAGGAACCCCCGAAGCATGTGTTGTCGCCCCGATGAAATATTCTTAGACTAGGTCCCTTATGTTAGTTGTCTTAGGGACATAAAGTGAGAATAACGGGAATGGGTAATTGGGTTATTGTTGGTTGGTGGAATTAAATATAATCATTTATTGTGGGTTGAAAACCCTATATGCTCACCAGGTTCCCAAGCCGGACCCACTCAGTTTTATTTGTATTGAAGGAAGTGGCGTAAGGGCATAAGATGGATGAATCATCAATTTGTTTTGTTTACAAGTCTGTATATGTATATATTTGTTGAACGACTTGTAATGTTATCGTTTATGCTTTATGGTCTGTATCGGAACATGACATCCCGAGTTTTGATTATATAATGAAAATACATTTCTTTATGAAATGCTTTGGTAAATATTATTTTATCATACTTTGTTTTTGGGAACAAATTTCGCAACTCTTTAAAATCAAAACGATTTACTCTGAAATTATTTTAAAAGCATAAATGAAAATCGGTCTTTTTCTGGCCGAGATTTTGTGGATGTCACAAAGACATTCCCTTGATATGGAGACACCAGCCCCCAGATATACCTCTCTATTTTCTTTCCCTCATTAGGGACCATTCCCAAACATAATGCCACCAGATCGCTGAATCTGGCAGTATAGGCCACTATGTAAGAGCCCTTCATGGTTAGGCTCCATATTTCCTGTTCTAGTTCCTAAACCTCGCCCCTCAGGCAATATTCTTCAATCATGAGCTCCTTCACAGCTTCCCAGCCCATAACATTAGCCACTATTAGAGTAAGCGACTTGACATGGCTATTCCACCATGTGAGGGCTCTGTCTGAGAAGGTGCAGATAACAAATTTCACTTTGCTTCCTTCTGGACAGGAGCAGATCTCAACGATCGACTCCATTTTCTCTAACCATTACGAGAGGGCAATGATTCCACCAGTTCCGTTAAAGGACATGGGCTTGCAGTTGGTGAAGTTCTTGTACGAGCACTCCCTAGACCGCACTGGGACATCACCTTGAGTAGAATGTACAGTTGTTCTACCCCCGCTAGTGTCGCTCATATTGAATTGAGCTAAGGCTGCCGCAACAACCGCAGATACTGCAGCTTGGAGAGCTGCAGGATTGTATTGTGGAGGAGGTGGTGGTGGTTGATTTGGAGTTATCGGAGGATTGCGTCTCGTTGATCGACGTGGAGGCATTTTTCAATTAGAAGTTTAAATAGATGAAGATAATGGTAAGAGTCAGTTGCGAGTACAACGAGAGTGATCCATGGACGAAATCACCATAGCCCAACAAAACAGATGGGAGTATGACTTTAACGAAGATATAAGAATAGAAGGATGGAAGCATTTGGATAAGGATTTCCCATAATAATAGATGTCTGTCAATAATATTGGCATTAATGATGTAACAAATTTGAAGAAAATGACCTAGAAGTAGGTCTTACATCAAACCATAACAAGAAAATTTTCACAGCACCAAGACCTTAATAGACTATCATGTTCAAAGTCTTATCATAAACAGGAAATTAAAACTAGAGCTTTTACATAGACCTAAGTTATATCCAAAAGAGAAGGTAGTGTAGGCTTTATCTGCGACGAGAACAACTAGAATGAGTCCTGCATTTTTCCAGACGACACTCGATGTCTAGCATGCGCCTTACAAACGTTGCCTGACGAGCTTGAATTCTCATGAATTCATCTGGGGTTTCAGTAATTTCTCTCTGCATTCTGGTGCGAGGTCCTTCCATGAGCAGTTTCCAGATGGCAAATGAAAATTGTATTGACTCCCGCATCGGCATCAACCTCTATAACTCGGTTGATGGTTGCCCTACCCTGCTCATCAATTCTAGCAACTCTACAAACCAGGATAGGCAAACTTTGTCTGTTGAGCCTCCCTAGCTCAGATTATAGATGCTTTGGTCTCTACTGTAGGGTAAGGGCTGACCCTGCTCGTGACTCCATCGGTTCAATTTTGTTGCACAAAGAGGTGTGTGGCCTTGAAATGCCATATGAGGGTTAGGATTTGGGATTAGAGCCACCTAAGGTAGATTATTGACTTCTGGCTCGGAGTCAGAATCTTCGGGGATGTTTTTTGCGAGGTCATCATCCAAAGCGATTACATGATCCTCTTTTGTCTCTACATCGATCCATCCACCATTACCTTGGTTGGGAAAGTACGGGTCGCCGTGGAGATGGAATCCAACCATGATATCTATGCGATAAAAAGGGTATAAGAATAAATAGACGTACTACTTAAGATAATTATAAGATGATCCTCACCAGTTACTTCAATACTCGCGTAGTGCATACCAGTTATATGTAATCAAAATAGGATAGACCTTCGAATAAGTGACCCTATCTCTATGTCCACAACCAAACAAGGAAAATAAAGCAAAGATCACAAATTCTAAGTCTATGACACCTTAGTCACATATAACCTTAGTGTATCCACTCAACAACTATTGACCTACTAGTAAAGACCTTTTTAGTTCTCAAATAAGTAATTATAGTAGCACAAAATACTCCTATAATATTTTAAGTTTCTTTGTAGTAGTATTGGTAAGTTTTTAGACTTGCTGCAACACCATAACCATTCTTGGGCACATGCTGATCACTTCTCGGAAAGATATAGTTCATCAGGCTATATCACTCCCAGATTAGATCATAGGTCCCCAATCCTACCTATGATGTTCAATAATCGTGATACTTTATTTTGTTCTAGTATGACACTGATCCTAGTATGAATACATGTATGTATACTTTTAGTTAAATATTTTATTATTTAAAAAGTATATACTCTTGGTAAGAGTATTTTAATCCTGATGTGTTATTAGTTGTATGTATTTTATGGGTTGATATACTCAATTCACTATAAACAATGCTCTGATACCAATCTGTCACACCCCAATACCGGAACGGCGGAAACGTTCTTGGGCGGAGGACGTCATGTACAGTATCATAACAATGCATAATAGTAAAAAAGCAGCAACAACATCTATTGCATTAATAGTTGTCACACCCCCAAACCAAGGATGGCGGAAACATCAGGGGGTGGAGGACTTCATGTACAGTATCACAACAACGTGTATAATAGTGCTCAAAGTAAATACAACCATCATAAATATAATTGAAAAAGTTACACCAAAGTATATGTTTACATGTTTCAAAATCAATTACATTATGATGACAAAAAAATAAATTGTTGACGGTTTAACGTCCCATCAAAGCGCTGAAGTTTTCCTGTTTCACTGATTTCCTGAGAATACAAGTAGTTTTGAAAGAGTGTCAACAATTAAGTTGGTGAGTTCATAAGAGTTTTGTTTGGAGTAGAAACCGTTTTCCTTATAAAATCGATAGAGTTGATTTCCAGAAAATCCAATATTTTCTTAGTTAAGTGTAAACAACATATTCCTATATGATGTATTAATGAACCCTAGATTGACCCGTAGATTTCCGCTATAATCGTCCAGCGTATATAAGTTATAGAAGATTTAAGTTAGATAAAACGTTGAATATAGTGGGTCTGCCCTAGGTCCACAACCCAACGAGGAACAGGAGATGAGGCGGGCACCACCAATTCTAAGCCAATCCAGACTAAATTCTTGTATGACTCAAGCATATACGCTCAACGATTATAGTTGAAGTCTAACAATGCGAAAATTTAATGTGGACTTAAATCCAAAAACTGGAACCAAACCCTAGTGTAGTGTATGAAATAGTAGTAGTGACTGTGAACATAAACTATACATATCATAGTTCATCGGATAGTGATAGTGACTAGTGAACATGAACTATGCATATTATAGTTTACCAAAAGTGGTGGTGATGGTGTATATAACCTATACATATCATAGCTCATCAAATAGTGATAGTGACTAGTGAACATGAACTATGCATATTATAGTTTACCAAAAGTGGTGGTGATGGTGAATATAACCTATACATATCATAGCTCATCAAATAGAGATAGTGACTAGTGAACATGAACTATGCATATTATAGTTTACCAAAAGTGGTGGTGATGGTGAATATAACCTATACATATCATAGCTCATCAAATAGTGATAGTGACTAGTGAACATGAACTATGCATATTATAGTTTACCAAAAGTGGTGGTGATGGTGAATTCCTTTCTTGTAATTAAGTTCATAGGGTAGATGAAACATAAACTATACCTATTATAGTTTATCACTTTGTTTGTAATATATATGCCATAACTATACCGATTATAACTAGCGTGTTCGTTTGTGGGGGTATAATGGCTTAACTATACTTATTATAGTTTATCATAATTATCCATAGTGGTAATAACTCTTTTGTATGTATAAAACATTTAATCATGTGTTTGTTATGTAAAATAACCCTAAACTATACCTATTATAGTTTATTAATTATTTGTGTGGATAGTGAGCATAAGCCATACTTGTCATAATTTACCAATGTTTATATTTTAATGGATATAGCCTTGTAATATCATTTATATATTTACCATACTTGTGGAGGTATAAATCCATTTGTTTTCTGATGTATGTCTATATAAGAATACAAAATTGTCATATATTGCAACAACACATAATCACATAATGATGTATACCTTGCTCAACATGTTGCAAGGTGAAATGAAATTTATAGTGTTTTTCTGTTAATAACATTTTCTGTAACTGTTATTGGTAAATTTGTAGAAAAATCATAAAAGGTCCAAATCAAGTTCTGTAACTTCTGAGAGTTTGAAAAATGAGTCTAGTTTGTTCATAATTTTTATTATAATTTTTAATGACCTCTTACTTGTGTGAAAAAGTCCATAATCACAGACTGGTCCGGATTGATGTTTGAAATGATAGGCAGTTTTGTAAAAATCACCATAAATTGTAGAAAAATCGTATGGAGATGTGCAAGTAGTCATTTTAAAGCTAAGAAGTGGAACTACATGCACCTAAAACAGTTTTGAAAACTATAATGTTTAAGTTGTCCAAAACAGTCCGTGAATGAAGTTGAACTTTTCTGATGAAGGCTGTTAGAAAAGTTTAGTTATGTTCTTGGTGTTTTAACTTGTATTCCCCCCCTAAAAACTTGAGAAGACATGAAAATGTAAGGGTAGGAACTCACTTTGAGTGATTTCAGTAGATAAGTGTTGAAGAAGAGAAGTGTTCAACCCAAGAACACTTGAAGAATCCCTTGAAGATTCGAAGCTCTAACAAAAATATAATGGAGTTTGTGTAAGATATCCATGATTTGAGTGGAAATAATTGAGATAATCATAAAGAGAATGGATTATGCTTACCAAATGTGGAGGAAAAACTCAAGACCAGCCCTGGAAATCTCGAATTTCTAGAGAGAGAAAGTGAGAGAGAAAAGAGTTTGATCTTCTTGTGAAATGAGAGCAAATGAGAGAAGTGAGGAGAGAGGATGAATATTCAGCTCTCAAAAACGTGGGAAAGAGTGATGATTGAGTGGAAAGGACATTGATGTGACCTAGGTAAGGTGGGGAGGTGTGGCTAGTCATAGAGTGGGTGTGGGAGTGGTTGCTTGTGTCATAAGGTAAAGCAAAGTCAACACTCCACCTCTTTGTACTTTACCCATTTGCTTTTATTATTTAAATAAAGATTTTTATGAAAATATGATTAAATTGTGAATATTTAGGGTTTATTATGTTAAAATATGATTTTGGGTGAAAATCCCGCGTTAAAATAATTAAAAACGGGCCTTAAACGCAAAACTACGCGAAAACCGGGAGAAAATGAGTTCCCAGCGAGACCTCTCGGTCCTAGGCCGAGGTTCGGTCCCTAGGCCGAGGCTCGGTCCATGCTGAGGATTGTAGCCGGAAACGAACAGAGGGAAACGAAGGGGCGAGGAGCTCGGTCCGAAGTCCTCAGAAGGGAAGGTTCGGCAAGCCATCAGAAGGGAGGGTTCGGTTTGTCATCAGAAGAGGGAATGGTCAGAACCGAAAGGTGCCGAACGTTCGGGTTCGGTTGAGCAGCCTTCGGCTCAGAAGGGTTCGGTTCTTAGAGTGAGGTTCGGTTCGGTTCAGCAGCCTTCTTCATCAGGAGGGTTCGGTTCCTAAGGGGACTTTCGGTTCCTAAGAGGACTTTCGGGTCCTAAGAGGGGTTTCGGTTCCTCATGCCCGTTTTTCGCGTAGACTTCCGTTTTTGGGCTGTTCTCCCCAAATTCGAGGGTCGGGATGCCCCGAGTGATTATAGAGAGTTGGGAGAGATTTCGAGAGAGATTTGAGAGAGATTCCACATACTCAGAGAGATTTGGGAGAGATTTGACATACTTGGGGAGATTTCACATACAAAGAGATATTTGGGAGAGATTTCACATTCTTAGAGAGATTTGGGAGAGATTTGACATTCTTGGAGAGATTTCTCATTCAGAGAGAGATTTGGGAGAGATTTCACATACTTAGAGAGATTTGGGAGAGATTTGACATTTTTGGAGAGATTTCTCATTCAGAGAGAGATTTGGGAGAGATTTCTCATACTTAGAGAGATTTGGGAGAGATTTGACATTCTTGGAGAGATTTCTCATACAAAGAGAGATTTGGGAGAGATTTCACACACTTAGAGAGATTTGGGAGATATTTGACATTCTTGGAGAGATTTCTCATACAAAGAGAGATTTGGGAGAGATTTCACATACTTAGAGAGATTTGGGAGAGATTTGACATTCTTGGAGAGATTTCTCATACAAAGAGAGATTTGGGAGAGATTTCACATACTTAGAGAGATTTGGGAGAGATTTGACATTCTTGGAGAGATTTCTCATACAAAGAGAGATTTGGGAGAGATTTCACATACTTAGAGAGATTTGGGAGAGATTTCTGATAAGAAGAGATGGAGTGAACACGATTGAGAGAGGTTTCATTGGTGACCTTTTTGAGTGTTCGGCTTCGCAATGCAGGGTCCGTAAGCCCCGTTAAGCCTTGTTTAAGGATCTTGCATACTCCCGATGAGTATGCAACATTGTTTTATCGGTTTGGCTCGCCACGTACCACAGTTTTAGGTTAAGGAGATCTAGATGTACGCACTTTTCAATTTATGATTTCTCATTAGAATAGAGAGTTGTTTAGAAATTACATAACGTAAACTCTAATACTCACGGCAAATTGAGTTGACCGGTTTGACTTGTTGACTTTAGTTGACTTTGACTTGACCGAAAATTGACAGTTGTCACATCATCCTCCCGTTAGAGGGAATTTCGTCCCGAAATTTGAAATCAGGCAAGGAGTTTGTGAATGACTAAGGTCGGCTCTACATTATTTTGATTCTGACTAAGAGATGAGTTATTATACATGAAAACTTAGCTTATACACATTATAATATAACCAATACTGGGCGGATAGTAAAATATGTGATTCTACTTCAGTTTCACATCCTAACGAGGAAAGGAAACTAAGGTACTTAAAAGTGTTAAATTATGTTTTTCAGTCCAAAGATGAAGCTCGGAAGCAAAAGGAAGCAAGAGAAACAGTTAGAAGATTGAGAGTGGAATGAAGAAGGGAAAAACACTAAAAAAAGCTTTTACTCATCGATTCAGATAGCTACTCGACGAGTCCGGTCGAGGAATCAGAAGGATAATGACTCGGGATCCCAGATAAGTATCGCAATACGGAGAATGTGATAATTCCACAGATCGAGAGAAAGGAGTTCTGGGACGATTCAGAGAGGCTTTGCTGCGATTAAGAAGCCAGAGGACCCTTAGAGATCGTTAAAGCAAGCTAGAGTTCAATTCTGAAGGAACATTGAGGCAAAATTTATCATACTGCTTAAATCTTTGTGTTTAGTTACTATGTTTGAACATTTAGATTCTGTTTGTTTGCTGAATTTTATTTCAATGATGAGCTAAACCCTTTAAACTTCTATTTGGGGATACGAAATTGGTAATATGGTTTGATTCTTGGTAGGATTAATTCTATGTTGGTTAATTTAGTTATTTTAGCTTGCTAAAGAACCTTGTGTGTGAATGATAATTGATTTTCTGTTAATAGGGAGATAATTGATTAGCATGAACATCTATTAGTTATCAATCTCATATGCTTAGTGAACACTTTTTGTCATATGTCTAGTGTAGTGAACATGAAACTAGGATTAATAAGAAAATCAAGTAAATTTATGTGCAAGCTTGTGAGATGACCATTAAACAAGAAGTTAATTAAAAGGATAATTTAATTAGCTATTGCAAGTCTAACTTAACCCGAATATTATATCTAGTAAATTTAATTGAAATAGACAACTGGCCATTGTTTAAATTGATTTATTTGCTAAGGATTAATGAAGTGAATACGGAACTAATCAATTGAATCGGTAACTAGCAAAAGAATTAATCCATTGCACTTTTACCTTGAAATCAACCATAGGATCAATTAAGTTGAACTAAATAGAAGTACTTCTCCGTTATTGAATCTAGTCAAAGTCTTTATTTTCTAGCTTAAATTAGTAATAATTAGTAAGTTTCTAGTCTTGTAAAACTAGAGAACAACCCCTGCTTTTAATTAACTTAGATTAAATTAGTTTTTAGTTTAATTTGTCGTTCCCTGTGTTCGATACCCTGCTTATTTAGCTATACCACAATTGATAGGTTCACTGCCTTTTGTGTGTTATTTGATAATTAAAAGTAGGTTTAAAACTAGTGGGTTTTACACACATCAAGTTTTTGGCGCCGTTGCCGGGGAACGGTTCTAAAATTAATATTAAAATCTAGTTTAATCGATCCTTTGTGTGGGATTTATCTTACACAAAGTTATTTACAAAGCAAATCAGTAAGTAGACTTAGTTTTAATAAATTCCGTTTTTAGAATAACTAGAAAATTTTCTTTTCTGTTTTGGCCTTGAACTCGCCGAGTGCATTCGAGCAGACTCGGCGAGTCCATCGCAGTTTTAGTCCCTATTTATTATTTCGTTTTTATTCCTTTTACGCGTTTCGTTTCTTTTGTTTCGTTTTTTTTAGTTGTTTCATGACCCGAGGATCGGACACACCTCTAGTACCACCTTTGGAAGACCCGGAATCAGCACTAAAGAGAAGCAAGGGAAAAGCCGTAGGAGAAACCGCAACTTCAAAGAACTCACCACTCAAGAACTTGAAATCAGTTTTCAGCAAGAAGAAAGGCAGAAAATCAGGAGCATCTAGTGCCTCATTAACAATTGAAGAACCAATTCACGAAGATATCGAGTACGAGACCGAGGAAGAAGAAGAGCATATTTTCGAGCACGAAACCGATTCCGAAGAAGAGTTAGCTATCACTATGGCTAACATCGATGAAGTCCCCATGGGGGAGTGGAAGAAAAGGATGCGTGATGACACCGGGCCGGGACTTGTGCAACCCGCAATTCCCGCAACCGCTACGTTTGAGCTAAAGGGCCATAGTCTCGCTCAACTCAAGGAGATCCCTTTTTACGGGAGAGATCATGAAGACGCTTACAAGCATTTGGACGAAGTAAATGATGTGGCCGATTACTTCAACGTGCCTAATGTTCCACGCGAGACCCAGCTTCTTCGAATGCTCCCTGTCACGTTTAAAGGCGCTGCAAAAGATTGGTTAAAATCACTTCCTCCCGGATCGGTCACCACATGGGCCAAGATGAAAGAAGAGTTCATTGACCATTTTTGCCCACCTTCCAAGATAGCCAAGCTAAAGAAAGCCATTGCCAACTTCGAGCAACAACCCGGAGAATCTCTTTATGAAGCTTGGGAAAGGTACAAGAGCCTACTCAGAAATTGCCCACACCATGATCTTAATAGCCAACAAGAGGTCTCCATCTTTTATGATGGAGTTAATGTCACCACAAGGCAACTACTCGATTCACAAGGACCGCTCACCCGAAAGCCACCTCCGGAAATAAAGGAATTAATTGAAGAATTCTCTAAGCATTCTAGAGAATACCACAATCCGAGGAATGAAGTGAGTCGTGGAGCAGCAAACTCGGTGAACGATGGCATGGCAGCAGTAATAGCTAAACTCGATAGCCTAGACCGAAGAATGACGAAAATGGATCAAACGATCCATGCTATTAGGGTAGGATGCGAAAATTGTAGCGGCCCCCATCTTACCAAGGATTGTGATCGAGACGAGAATGGAAATAAAAAGGCTCAAGTATTCTATTCCAGTGGCGATAGATACGATGAAGACTGGAGGAAACCAAAGAAGGAATGGCTCCCATACGAAGAGTATAAAAAAGCTAAGGAGGAGAAATACAAACAGAGGGAGAGGGGATTCTATCAAAAGGAAGAGCCAGTGACGGAAAAGAAGACAAAATTAGAAGATATACTCACAAGGTTCATAACCGCGTCCGAGAAAAGACATAATGATCACGATGTAGCAATGCAAGAAACCAGAAACATGTTGAGGAATCAGCAAGCTTCCATTCTCAACATTGAGAAACAGTTGGGACAGCTTGCACATCAAGTGAATGAAAGAAGACCGGGTCAACTTCCGAGCAACACCGAGCCCAATCCAAGAATGGAGAACGTGAGCGTAATAACCTCCAGCAGTGAAGAAAAATTTACAGACGCACTAAGAGTCTCCAAGAAGAAGGCAGAAAAGGAAGAAAAACCAGAACCAGAAAAACCCGACCAGACTCGCCGAGTCACTCTCATGGACTCGACGAGTCCAGTCGGGAATAAAGATACTACCAGTTTTCTAAAGCCATACAATCCTCCTTTGCCATACCCAACCAGAGCCATGCCTGCAGAAAAAGTTCAAGCCTATAGAACCTTCATGGAGCATGTTAAAGCTTTACAAGTCAATATGCCATTTGTGGAAACAATGCTCCAAAATCCTAAATACTTTAACTTGCTTAAACGCCTTTTTGCTGCTAGGAAAGATCTGGCTGAAGTCGTAGAGATATTGATGAGTGAGCTGCCTGAGAAGAAGGGTGATCCGGGTAACATAGTAATTCCGTGCCAATTTGGTAATGAAGTTTCTACACGAGCATTGGCTGATTCAGGTGCAAGCATTAATTTGATGCCCTATTCATTCTTTAAGAAGCTGAATTTACCAGCACCAAGGCCGGTAAATATGAGAATCCATTTGGCAAACAAAACAATAATTCATCTACAAGGCATTTGTGAAGATCTCCTTATCAAAGTGGACAAGTTTATTTTTCCAGTAGACTTCGTGGTGGTGGAAATGGAAGAAGACCCCGAAATACCAATTATTTTGGGAAGATCATTCTTAAACACCGTGTGTGCCCTAATTGACATATGTGAGTCTACATTGACATTAAGAGTGGGTGATGAGTCGGTGATGTTTAAAGCTATTCCAGAAGTCAAGCAAGAAGAAGAAAAGAGAGAAGAAATCTCATTTATCCAATTGGATGATGAGGTATTACAAAAAGAGCTTGAAATTTTACTAAAAGAAGACCCAAGTAAGTCCACACTACACTCTGAAGGAGTTGAAGATGCTAACAAAGAATTGGAGGAACTAGAAAAGCTACTGGAAGGAGCCAACTCAGAAAACACTCCAGGATTGATGGAACCCGATCAGACTCACCGAGTCACCATAACGGACTCGACGAGTCCAGTCGTTTTGGATAAAAACTTGACCAAAGCTGATTTGTTTGTTGATAGTTCTTCACATACCCTGGGTTCAGTTACTGTTTTTGATTCTTTGGAAGAACAATCGGCAGAAGAAGTAAAAGGAATGGAGGTCCAACACGCCGATGTGGCATGCCTTGACACGATGCCATTTGGAGAAGAGTTGAGCACAAAAGAGGATGAAGACATAAAGGGGAGCAGAGTGGAAGTTAATCAACCGTTCACTACTAAACCTAAAGCACGAACCATTACAAAATATGAAATGATTACATTCAAAAAGAGGGAAGTGCAAGAAAAGGTAAAGAAGAATGGGTTGAAAAAGAAGAAGAGGAAAAGAGAAGCCCAAACAGCTGAGGATGATACTGAGAAAAGGAGAAAAGACGAATTGAAGAGGGCTTACAAGAAAAAGATTCATGCCTACAAGACCAAGTATAAACCACAAAAAGTGAGACGTACATTCCCGATGCTTGAAGATGACAAAACGTAAATGGGAAGGAGTCTAGCTAATGACTCCTTAAAAAGAAGCGCTTGGCGGGAGGCAACCCGTCGTTAGAGTTTGCTTTCTTTTACTCTTTAGTTTTTTTTTAGTTTTTGTTTCGTTTCACAATTTTAATCTTCCAAATCATCGGACATGTCTGCTTGAGAATGTGCCTAGCTTAAGGGTGGGGTGAAAAGATTTTGAATAAATAACAAAATTTTGAAAATCAGTAATGTTTTACAAGAGACTCGCCGAGTCTGACCCTGACTCGACGAGTATATATTGATTTCAGAAAATCTTTGACTGCGCGACTAGACTCGCCGAGTCTGACCCTGACTCGACGAGTCGGTTTTATTTACAAAAAAAAATAATTTCGAAATTACTTTTACATCTGGTAAATAGGGTTTTAACCCTAAGATTCAGTTTCCACACCACACTCGCCGAGTACCTCTTTCTCAAACTCTCTCTCAAGCATTCAAGTTTTCTTCAAATTTTCTTCCAATTTCTCAAGGTTTAAACTCAAAAGGTAACAACTTTCTTCTTGATTTTTAGTAAGAATGTGATTATAAGGCCATCTATATCTGCAATTGCATGAAAAACCCGTTTTTGAAAAGTAATGAAATTCTAGGGTTTCGATTTTTCATGAATATTGTTGTTATGAACGTTTATTTTGGCCTTATTACTTAGTAGGAAGTCCCTGAACAAAACCCTTGACAGAAATTACAGGTTTTATGGTCCAATTTCATGCGACCCGTCGACCGACTCGTGCAGGTTGCGCGACTCGCCGAGTCGGGCTTGGACTCGACGAGTCCAGTCGAGTTACAGACAGGAGACATTTTTTTAATTATATTCTGTGTTTTCTGGGTTTTGTGTGTTTATTTTGCAGACATCATGTTCAGAAGGGGACAAACTTCAAGTGGCAACCAAGGGGAGTTTCCATGGCTAAACTTCCCGCAAATTGAATCCGCTTCAACAATGAGGAAATGGAAGAAGAAGCTCTCCGACATTAAGAAGAAGGAGGTGTATGTGCCGAAAAGAATTGATTGGGAATGGCTGCAAAGTGTTAGATATGAAGAAGAACTAGCTCCTTACCTTTTGAAGGAGTTCCAACATGAAGGCGAGACAATGATCTGCAATGGGTGGAGCCGGGTCTTCCGCATACAAGAGCCGGTCTATTTAGAGCTTTGCTTGGAGTTTTTCTCTATGGTATCTTTTACCGGGGGAGTGGATGTCTTTCACCCAACAAGCTTTAGTTTTTGCCTTGGTGGAGAGTATCGTCAATGCTCAGTGGTGGACCTTGCCTGCTGACTAGGGATCTATGATCAACTCATGGTGTCAACAAACATCTTTCGGGCCTTCTTGGCAAACACTCACATGGTGTTCCCCGATGGAGTTACAAGCACGGGTTGGTGGAATACCATAGGAAATAAAGTTTACATCCCAAAGTCTGCACAAGAAGGGAGCATCTGATCCCCAACTCACCGCCTCATTCACCGCCTTATTTCCTCCACCATCAACCAAAGGAAAGACGATGACAAGGTCTCCAACCTTGACGTTTTCTACTTATGGAGCATAATAACACCCGACGTCTTTTGCAACATCCCGTGGTGTATTGCTTCATACCTTTCGGAGGGTGCGGTCAAAGATCGCAAAACCTCCCGTATCAATGGAGGAATGTTTGTCACTCGATTGGCTAACTCATTCGGGTTGATGAACCGCGGTGCATGGAACTTCATGACATTGATCCCGACACCTCCGTTTAATCCCATTCTTTTCCAAAGAGCACGGATAATTGAAGACTATGGTGGTTGCCATTATGCCATTCCAAACGATGACCCCGTTGTTGGTCCCGAAGCACCAGGAAGGAGGGTAAGATCAAGAAGAGAGCGGGATATGGAGGACGAGCCGCCAGTGATTCCGGTCGAGAATGAAGATGTACCAATGGATTGGTACAATGTAGAGATGAGGCAGATGCAGGATCAAATGGCGAGGGGGCTGAACTTTTGCAACCAATCCCACATACGACTTTTTGACCACTTCAATATTCCACATATTGATGGTGGGAATTACCCATTCATTCCATTTTGGGATGAGGTGATTGCTGCGAGACGAAGTGGAGCCGGGGGAAGTGGAGCCGCCAATGATGATGAGGAGGATGAAGATTGATTTTGATGTTTTTGTGTTTTTAATCAAACAATTTTAATTTTTTGTTTTGTTTTATTTTTTTTTATTTGGTGTGTATGCTTTGAGATTTTATTATATTTAATGGTTATTTGCTTTAGTTATTTTTCAGGATTGAATTATGATTGCTTGCTTAGGATGGTTTAGAGATGTAAAGCATGGATGTTTTTGCGAGTGAGAGCGAGTCAAGGAAGCGGGTTTTTAACGTCAAAGTGTCGAGTCCGGTCCTAGGGGTATGAGAAATTGAGTCCAAATGTGAGGAAGGGTTAAAGAAGTTTTTAGAGGCTAAAACAGTTGCAAAATACCAAGTTTTTTTTTCGTTCAGTGGCCTACTCGACGAGTGCACTAAGTTGACTCGACGAGTCGCCTTGTATTTCTACATATTCTGAGAAGGCGCGCTGGTACTCGACGAGTCCACCATAAGACTCGACGAGTCGTTCAAATGTTATATCGACGGACTGCTGATTTGATGCTGCTACTTGTTCCACTTGCTCACTCATTCTTCCATATCCATTCTTGAAGATCTTACACTGATTTCCGCGTATTTGGAGCAACCCACACGAGTTTTGACACCCAAGGCATGGATGAGATGTTACCATGTCTAAAGTTAATTGAAGTTGGAGCTTAAATGAGTGTGATCAGCCTATCCACTGCTATCCCAGGGGAGTTTGTTCCAATTCCCTCTTTAGTTTCTTTTTATGTTTTTATGCATCATATGCAATGAGGGCATTGCATCACATAAGTGTGGGGTAGGGGGTTGGTTACATAATAGTCAATTTTAAAAAAATTTGCATACCAAAAGCATTATTTAGGTCTTAAATTAGAAAATTTTGGTAAAAATTAGGATTCCATATTAGAATTGTGTTAATGATTGCATGATAACCTAAATGTTTAGTTGAGCCTATATACGTTCTAGTGCATTTGTGGCTTCCTTATTCTAGTGAAATCATGAGACAAAAACACGACCTTGCTCAGCCTGAGGGATGCAATATGTTTAGCAGCCTAAACCTGAAATGTATCCAGGAAAATTTTTATCATTAGCCAATAAAGGTTGAGATTGAGCGCCCCTGCTTAAGCATGTAGGGTTTTGAGTGAAAAAAAAAGTGAGGTACATGTTAAAAAAAAAGAGAGAATTACAAGAAAAGTTATAAGAATTTTGGAGCAAATAAAGTGAAGATCAAAAGATCAAAATTCCAAGAAATCCAAAAAAGTTGAAGATGCCAAAAGTCAATACAAGTTGGTGAATTTAAAGAGATCAAAGATCAAATTATCAAGAAAGTGAAGAATTCAAAGAATTTCATAGTGGTATCGAAAATTGTAATTTTCTAGAATATGTATGCTTGGGTTGCTCAATTAAAAATACCTTGAGGGTAAAGAGGTTTTCTGCGGATGGATTCGGAGGGTTGCATAAAATGAGCATAGTTCGGGGTGAGTGGGTGAATGTTTATGAGGATTGTGAGTATTTGGAATATGGGGGGTTCTTTAGGAAAAATTTTAGACACAAATGCATGCGTTGCGGTCTTGGCATAATGGTTGGGTTTGATTGGAGTTGTTATACATAATTCTAATGTGTTAAAATTCAGTTTTGCTTGAGGGCAAGCAAAAGACAAGTGTGGGGTATTTTGATATGTGCATATTTAGTGTGTATTTAGTATAGTTTTTTTTTTTCATATATTAGCTAAATTATCGCATATTATGGACAAAAGGTACTTAAAAGTGTTAAATTATGTTTTTCAGTCCAAAGATGAAGCTCGGAAGCAAAAGGAAGCAAGAGAAACAGTTAGAAGATTGAGAGTGGAATGAAGAAGGGAAAAACACTAAAAAAAGCTTTTACTCGTCGAGTCAGATAGCTACTCGACGAGTCCGGTCGAGGAATCAGAAGGATAATGACTCGGGATCCCAGATAAGTATCGCAATACGGAGAATGTGAGAGGGACTCGACGAGTCACCACTTGACTCGACGAGTCGGACCGCTTATTTAAAGATAATTCCACAGATCGAGAGAAAGGAGTTCTGGGACAATTCAGAGAGGCTTTGCTGCGATTGAGAAGCCAGAGGACCCTTAGAGATCGTTAAAGCGAGCTAGAGTTCAATTCCGAAGGAACATTGAGGCAAAATTTATCATACTGCTTAAATCTTTGTGTTTAGTTACTATGTTTGAACATTTAGATTCTGTTTGTTTGCTGAATTTTATTTCAATGATGAGCTAAACCCTTTAAACTTCTATTTGGGGATACGAAATTGGTAATATGGTTTGATTCTTGGTAGGATTAATTCTTTGTTGGTTAATTTAGTTATTTTAGCTTGCTAAAGAACCTTGTGTGTGAATGATAATTGATTTTCTGTTAATAGGGAGATAATTGATTAGCATGAACATCTATTAGTTATCAATCTCATATGCTTAGTGAACACTTTTTGTCATATGTCTAGTGTAGTGAACATGAAACTAGGATTAATAAGAAAATCAAGTAAATTTATGTGCAAGCTTGTGAGATGACCATTAAACAAGAAGTTAATTAAAAGGATAATTTAATTAGCTATTGCAAGTCTAACTTAACCCGAATATTATATCTAGTAAATTTAATTGAAATAGACAACTGGCCATTGTTTAAATTGATTTATTTGCTAAGGATTAATGAAGTGAATACGGAACTAATCAATTGAATCGGTAACTAGCAAAAGAATTAATCCATTGCACTTTTACCTTGAAATCAACCATAGGATCAATTAAGTTGAACTAAATAGAAGTACTTCTCCGTTATTGAATCTAGTCAAAGTCTTTATTTTCTAGCTTAAATTAGTAATAATTAGTAAGTTTCTAGTCTTGTAAAACTAGAGAACAACCCCTGCTTTTTAATTAACTTAGATTAAATTAGTTTTTAGTTTAATTTGCCGTTCCCTGTGTTCGATACCCTGCTTATTTAGCTATACCACAATTGATAGGTTCACTGCCTTTTGTGTGTTATTTGATAATTAAATGTAGGTTTAAAACTAGTGGGTTTTACACACATCACTACTATGCATGCTTTAATCGATGCTAGACTTAATCAAATAAAGAAATTTGGAATTTAGTCGTCGATGTTAGAAACACATACTGATGTTTGCAGGCAGTTCCGGGGTGGTCTCTCCTTCGGTGATCGCAAGCACCCTTCCACCACCACTGGCATCTCTTGCACTTGGGCAGTTCCTTTTAAAGTGTCCTGTTTCTCCACACTTGTAACAGGTTGGGCTTACTCCAAAGTCGGGGAACTGGTTGATGGGTCGTGTCGGTGCCCTACAGAAACGGGTAGTGTGCCCTTTCCTATTGCAGTTCATGCAATGCAATTCTCTACAAGCCCCAGTGTGATGGAAGCTACACTTGTTACATTTCGGAAGGGTTCCAGCGTATTGTTTCATGGGAGTTGGCGTGGTGAGGGTTGTGGCAGCATGAACAGCAAAAATTGGCGTGGTTGTCGTAGTGTCATGGCTGGCACAATAGTCGATGAGTTGTTGTGCCAACTCCTTGGCGCTGTCGAAGGTAGTTGGTCTGGAGGCCAATACACTATCATGAATCTGGGATGATAGCCCCCAAAGGTATCGTTCTACCTTTTTCTCCTCTGGGGTGACCATTACAGGACAGAGGAGTGCTAGGTCATTGAATCGGGCGGTATAAGCTTCGAGATCCGTCCCCGACATTTTGAGGTTCCAGAGTTCCTCTTCCAGTTTTTGCACTTCGCCTCTTGGGCAATATTCTTTCAGCATTAAAGCTTTTAGATCCTCCCAGCTTATAGAGTTAGCCACTGCAGGAGTAAGCGACTTAACTCTGCCGTTCCACCAAGTAAGAGCTTTTCTTGTGAAGGTGAATGCCGCATACTTGACCTTGCTTGCGTCGGGACAAGCACAAATTTCGAAGACTGCTTCGGTCCTTTCGAACCATTGCATCAACGCAATGACGCCCCCGCTTCCGTCGAAAGAATCGGGTTTTCCATTCGTGAAGTCTTTGTAAGAACACTCCTTAGTACGCCCTGTGCTGTCCCCCTGATTCGAGTTAGTATTCCCAGATCCGAAGCCACCGGAACCATTTGTACCCATTTGCGACATTGCTGCCGCCACGGCTGCTGTTACGGCAGCTTGAAACATTATGGGATCAAACTGCGGAGGGGGCAGTTCTGTGCTTCCGGAGGGTCTGGACTTTTTCTTTGGCGGCATAGTCCTGTCATAAGTTGGTAGAGACGAACAAACGATAAGTTTTTAATAGTAGTGACAAGTCAGATGTTATCAAGCCAGACTTGTCTGTATTATGTTCTGACTTAAAAGTATTTTGTATGTAATTCATAACAAAGCCCTATGAATGAATTTTAGTGGTAGTGACTCAAATGCAACTTGTGATTTGTTTCGTGCCTGATCCCCTCCTAAAATCACTTGGTATATATTAAGAATTTCGTGGAGTTACCATATGTAAATTGTTTGTAATATAGGGTTCGAGGAAAATAGGTCTACACCTCAATAATGTAAGGAAAATCTTGGGCAATGCTACGATTCCCTTGAATAGTGTAGTCTCCGGATTCTGAAGGATTCGAATGTCTCCATTTAACAGCCTAGGTTGGTCGTGTTCTTCGCTCCAGGTTTCCAAGCACTCTACCCAAGGAGGCGTTGGGCCTTGAAAAAAAAAACGGACGAGGCATAGGATTCGGAACAAGAGCCATCAGGGTAGGTTCTCCACTTCAGGGTCGGAGTCAGAACCATCAGCAAAGCCTTCAGCTTAGTGACCATCCAAAGGGATTCGGTAATCATTCTCTGGCTCCTTTCCGAGCCATTTAGTATTGTCGTGGTTAGGGTAGTACGGGTCGTCGTGGGGATGGAATTCAGCCATGATATCTTCGCGAGAAATGGGGATATAAGAAATAACTAAGTAGACATACTAATTAGATAATTATAAGATGATCTTTATCAGGTACTTCAATATATTGTTTAGTGCATACTAGTCATATGTATTTGGGACAGGATAGACCTTCGAATAAGTGATCCTAACTCTAAATCCCCAATCCAACGAGAACAGGAAGTAAAGCAAAGATCCACAGATTCTAAGTCTATGACGTCCTGGATACATATAATTTTAATGTATCCACTAGGCAATTATTGACCTATTGATAAAAATCTATTTAGTTCTCAAATAAGTAATTATAATAACACAAAATACCCCTATGGTATTTCATTGTGGTAGTGTTGGTAAGTTTTAGACTTGTTGCAACACCTACGACCATTCCTGGGCATATGCTAATCACTTCTGGGTGAGACATAGTTGATCAGGCTATGTCATTCCCAGACCTGACTATGCATCCCCAAGCCTACTCGTATTGTTCAACAATCACCACTTTTGTTCCATCCCATCATGATACTGACCCTAGTGTGTGTGCACATGCTCCTACTTTTACTGAGAAATTATTTGTTTCTAAAAGTATAGTTGCTTTGAAAACTTTAAATCAGAGACTTTCAGCCCCAATGTATTTATAGTTTGTATATCTTATGTGGTTCGATATACTGAGTTCACTATAAACAATGCTCTGATACCAATCTGTCACACCCCCAAACCAAGGATGGCGGAAACGTCAGGGGGTGGAGGACTTCATGTACAGTATCACAACAATGTGTATAATAGTGCTCAAAGTAAATACAACCATCATAAATATAATTGAAAAAGTTACACCAAAGTATATGTTTACATGTTTCAAAATCAATTACATTATGATGACAAAAATAAATTGTTGACGGTTTAACGTCCCATCCTCAAAGCGCTGAAGTTTTCCTGTTTCACTGATTTCCTGAGAATACAAGTAGTTTTGAAAGAGTGTCAACAATTAAGTTGGTGAGTTCATAAGAGTTTTGTTTGGAGTAGAAACCGTTTTCCTTATAAAATCGATAGAGTTGATTTCCAGAAAATCCAATATTTTCTTAGTTAAGTGTAAACAACATATTCCTATATGATGTATTAATGAACCCTAGATTGACCCGTAGATTTCCCCTATAATCGTCCAGCGTATATAAGTTATAGAAGATTTAAGTTAAATAAAATGTTGAATATAGTGGGTCTGCCCTAGGTCCACAACCCAACGAGGAACAGGAGATGAGGCGGGCACCACCAATTCTAAGCCAATCCAGACTAAATTCTTGTATGACTCAAGCATATACGCTCAACGATTATAGTTGAAGTCTAACAATGCGAAAATTTAATGTGGACTTAAATCCAAAAACCGGAACCAAACCCTAGTGTAGTGTATGAAATAGTAGTAGTGACTGTGAACATAAACTATACATATCATAGTTCATCGGATAGTGATAGTGACTAGTGAACATGAACTATGCATATTATAGTTTACCAAAAGTGGTGGTGATGGTGAATATAACCTATACATATCATAGCTCATCAAATAGTGATAGTGACTAGTGAACATGAACTATGCATATTATAGTTTACCAAAAGTGGTGGTGATGGTGAATATAACCTATACATATCATAGCTCATCAAATAGAGATAGTGACTAGTGAACATGAACTATGCATATTATAGTTTACCAAAAGTGGTGGTGATGGTGAATATAACCTATACATATCATAGCTCATCAAATAGTGATAGTGACTAGTGAACATGAACTATGCATATTATAGTTTACCAAAAGTGGTGGTGATGGTGAATTCCTTTCTTGTAATTAAGTTCATAGGGTAGATGAAACATAAACTATACCTATTATAGTTTATCACTTTGTTTGTAATATATATGCCATAACTATACCGATTATAACTAGCGTGTTCGTTTGTGGGGGTATAATGGCTTAACTATACTTATTATAGTTTATCATAATTATCCATAGTGGTAATAACTCTTTTGTATGTATAAAACATTTAATCATGTGTTTGTTATGTAAAATAACCCTAAACTATACCTATTATAGTTTATTAATTATTTGTGTGGATAGTGAGCATAAGCCATACTTGTCATAATTTACCAATGTTTATATTTTAATGGATATAGCCTTGTAATATCATTTATATATTTACCATACTTGTGGAGGTATAAATCCATTTGTTTTCTGATGTATGTCTATATAAGAATACAAAATTGTCATATATTGCAACAACACATAATCACATAATTATGTATACCTTGCTCAACATGTTACAAGGTGAAATGAAATTTATAGTGTTTTTCTGTTAATAACATTTTCTGTAACTGTTATTGGTAAATTTGTAGAAAAATCATAAAAGGTCCAAATCAAGTTCTGTAACTTCTGAGAGTTTGAAAAATGAGTCTAGTTTGTTCATAATTTTTATTATAATTTTTAATGACCTCTTACTTGTGTGAAAAAGTCCATAATCACAGACTGGTCCGGATTGATGTTTGAAATGATAGGCAGTTTTGTAAAAATCACCATAAATTGTAGAAAAATCGTATGGAGATGTGCAAGTAGTCATTTTAAAGCTAAGAAGTGGAACTACATGCACCTAAAACAGTTTTGAAAACTAAAATGTGTAAGTTGTCCAAAACAGTCCGTGAATGAAGTTGAACTTTTCTGATGAAGGCTGTTAGAAAAGTTTAGTTATGTTCTTGGTGTTTTAACTTGTATTCCCCCCCTAAAAACTTGAGAAGACATGAAAATGTAGGGGTATGAACTCACTTTGAGTGATTTCAGTAGATAAGTGTTGAAGAAGAGAAGTGTTCAACCCAAGAACACTTGAAGAATCCCTTGAAGATTCGAAGCTCTAACAAAAATATAATGGAGTTTGTGTAAGATATCCATGATTTGAGTGGAAATAATTGAGATAATCATAAAGCGAATGGATTATGCTTACCAAATGTGGAGGAAAAACTCAAGATCAGCCCTGGAAATCTCGAATATCTAGAGAGAGAAAGTGAGAGAGAAAAGAGTTTGATCTTCTTGTGAAATGAGAGCAAATGAGAGAAGTGAGGAGAGAGGATGAATATTCAGCTCTCAAAAACGTGGGAAAGAGTGATGATTGAGTGGAAAGGACATTGATGTGACCTAGGTAAGGTGGGGAGGTGTGGCTGGTCATAGAGTGGGTGTGGGAGTGGTTGCTTGTGTCATAAGGTAAAGCAAAGTCAACACTCCACCTCTTTGTACTTTACCCACTTGCTTTTATTATTTAAATAAAGATTTTTATGAAAATATGATTAAATTGTGAATATTTAGGGTTTATTATGTTAAAATATGATTTTGGGTGAAAATCCCGCGTTAAAATAATTAAAAACGGGCCTTAAACGCAAAACTACGCGAAAACCGGGAGAAAATGAGTTCCCAGCGAGACCTCTCGGTCCTAGGCCGAGGTTCGGTCCCTAGGCCGAGGCTCGGTCCATGCTGAGGATTGTAGCCGGAAACGAACAGAGGGAAACGAAGGGGCGAGGAGCTCGGTCCGAAGTCCTCAGAAGGGAAGGTTCGGCAAGCCATCAGAAGGGAGGGTTCGGTTAGTCATCAGAAGAGGGAATGGTCAGAACCGAAAGGTGCCGAACGTTCGGGTTCGGTTGAGCAGCCTTCGGCTCAGAAGGGTTCGGTTCTTAGAGTGAGGTTCGGTTCGGTTCAGCAGCCTTCTTCATCAGGAGGGTTCGGTTCCTAAGGGGACTTTCGGTTCCTAAGAGGACTTTCGGGTCCTAAGAGGGGTTTCGGTTCCTCATGCCCGTTTTTCGCGTAGACTTCCGTGTTTGGGCTGTTCTCGCCAAATTCGAGGGTCGGGATGCCCCGAGTGATTATAGAGAGTTGGGAGAGATTTCGAGAGAGATTTGAGAGAGATTCCACATACTCAGAGAGATTTGGGAGAGATTTGACATACTTGGGGAGATTTCATATATAAAGAGATATTTGGGAGAGATTTCACATTCTTAGAGAGATTTGGGAGAGATTTGACATTCTTGGAGAGATTTCTCATTCAGAGAGAGATTTGGGAGAGATTTCACATACTTAGAGAGATTTGGGAGAGATTTGACATTTTTGGAGAGATTTCTCATTCAGAGAGAGATTTGGGAGAGATTTCTCATACTTAGAGAGATTTGGGAGAGATTTGACATTCTTGGAGAGATTTCTCATACAAAGAGAGATTTGGGAGAGATTTCACACACTTAGAGAGATTTGGGAGAGATTTGACATTCTTGGAGAGATTTCTCATACAAAGAGAGATTTGGGAGAGATTTCACATACTTAGAGAGATTTGGGAGAGATTTGACATTCTTGGAGAGATTTCTCATACAAAGAGAGATTTGGGAGAGATTTCACATACTTAGAGAGATTTTGGAGATATTTGACATTCTTGGAGAGATTTCTCATACAAAGAGAGATTTGGGAGAGATTTCACATACTTAGAGAGATTTGGGAGAGATTTTTGATAAGAAGAGATAGAGTGAACACGATTGAGAGAGGTTTCATTGGTGACCTTTTTGAGTGGTCGGCTTCGCAATGCAGGGTCTGTAAGCCCCGTTAAGCCTTGTTTAAGGATCGTGCATACTCCCGATGAGTATGCAACATTGTTTTATCGGTTTGGCTCGCCACGTACCACAGTTTTAGGTTAAGGAGATCTAGATGTACGCACTTTTCAATTTAGGATTTCTCATTAGAATAGAGAGTTGTTTAGAAATTACATAACGTAAACTCTAATACTCACGGCAAATTGAGTTGACCGGTTTGACTTGTTGACTTTAGTTGACTTTGACTTGACCGAAAATTGACGGTTGTCACAATAGTATAATTTAATACAAGTGTGTCCTGTGTTAATAATATAAGACACCAAAAATGAATAATCAAAATAAAGATGAGTCTTGAATGTGCTCCGTCTTCTTAAAACCTGGCCATGTGTACCTATCTACTGGTGACCTGAGAATACATGTTATTTCGAAAAAGTTGATCAACATTTAAGCTAGTGAGTTCATAAGTACTTTAGTGTCATTTTTTCTATATATGTTTGAAGAAAATGTTTGTAAATGTATACTATAAGTGTTTGTAAGTGCTGGTTGTAAATGTTTGTATGTATTTGTTGTAAATGTTTGTATCTCCTAGAAAATTCTATATTTTCTATCTGAAATGTAGTCTTCTACCAAGACCCAACTGTTCTGTATATTTGTTCTTTTGTAAAAGTATGTTTTTCCCATGTATGATTATCATTACCAAAGTATAGTTTTGCATTACCGTTTATATGAGAAGATCACAAAGTGAATGCGATGGGAAAATAATGATCTACTATAGTATTGTATATAGTAACTTTTGCTATAGTAATTACCTTAAACCAACTTTTAATTTAGGTATATTGTCATATGATTGTAACCATGCTCGATCGACTAGTAGATAGAACGACGCTCGAAGACGTCGAAATGGCATGACATTCGTCACTCGTAGACCTGTAGGTCCCACTGTAGCTAGCAGCAAGGTTTAGGATGGCCAGTCCAGTATAGATATATACACAAGTTAACGCTCTCCCTCCAGGAGACTCTGGTTACAAAACGTGACACAATAGTAGATTGCCATGCCGTGAAATAGTGGCTCACCTTAGTGTTATAGTATTCTTGTATTTGTATAGTATGCTCTATCTGCTCTAGTATGTTGTATATTCTCTTTGTATAGTGTATAGTATGTTCTCTTTGTTTGTTGTATAGTATGTTTCTCCTTGTTTCTCATTATAGTATGTTCTTTCTTCTCATTATAGTATGGTCTTTCTCCTTCTCGTTATAGTATGTTTGAACTGACTCATGTATGAACTGACTCTTGTATATCTCATTGTAGTAGAAATAGTGCGTAGTACACCTCTAAACTATACCAATTATAGTTTACTAGTAATGTTGTTTGAATGACTGAGTATGTTTGTACACCTTTGCTACCCAAAGGTGTTGAACTGAGGTGAAAGCTTTTATATCTTATACACATATACGTAATAAATAACTAAGATTCAAACAACACTCAGACAAACAACCTATACCGTAAGTCCACAACCAAACAAGGAACAGGAAATAAGGCGAGTTATCAGTCCTAAGTCCTTTCAACCTTATTTATATAACTATATCTGTATAGACATAATTTTGACAATATATAAGTTTAAAAGAGTTTAATAAAGAGTTTAGCATATAAAAGAGTTTGAAACAACGGTTTGAAATAGTTTGGTTGATAAAATATCTTGTAGTATAAGATATCCATTTGTTTGATAGTTATTAATCACATGTGATTGATTCAATAACTATAATGTTTCAACTTGTATTCCCCCCCCCCAATAAAATCATTTAAAATTATTTAAAAGGAAGATTAATGGGGTATGAACTCACCTATAGTGAGTGATCTGGCAATAAAGACAAATATAGGATGCTAAGTGTCAAGTGAAGCCTCGAGCAAAAACGGATCCTATTAAGCATATAGTGACACATATATGTAAACAATTAGTGTATATAATAAGTAATAAGGATAGAGAACCACCTTAGGTACTAGGAAATATTTGGATTTAAGTGTTACAATCACAAAGGATTGCATCTAAGGGGCTTGCAGCAACACAATGGAGTATACGACCATTGTGTTTACGGCCTAAGTGGTATTGGCCAAGGAGTGTATGGTCGTACACTCATGGGAGAACTTGCAAACGAGGTGTTTTATGGTCCTAGCAAGCATTCCCTAAGTGTTTACGGTCCTAGGCTTGGACTTAAAACGAGTTTGAGGCCAAAAAAATGCGCCAACACAAGGGTTTACGACCCTGAAAGGACTTACAGCCATAAACTCTTGATGTTCATGAACTTTATGATGTTCAAGGCAACAAATCATGTGTTTATCAATCCTAACTAGAATATAGAAGAGATACTTACACTTTTGAGGCTTGAAGGGGGTTCACGGCCAAAGACAAAGTGTGTTTTCTTGGTGTTCTTGGTGAAAGTTTGTGTTCTTGAATATCTAACCTAAAGTTGAATTTCATGGATGAAATCAAAGGGTGTTAGTAGATTAAGAAGGATATCAATTCAAAAATGGAGGGATTACTTACATGTTTGAAGATTAAGGTGGAAAACCTTGAAGATTTTTGAGACAGAATTGACTTTCTTGACTTGGAAGTGTGAGAAGTGAAGGAAAAAGAAGGAATATCTCTCATAAGGCATGAGTTCATGGCCAGCCAAGGGTTTACAACCGTAAACCCTTGTTTACGGCCGTAAACTCCAATACTTGGAGTTATCCAGCTTGTATGATGTACACTAAACTCTAGAAGATGCTTCCTAACACTCCTTCCTTGAAGGTACTAGGCTTAGAACACTCAAACAGACCCTTATCAAGGCTAAAAGATAGCAAAAAACAAGTCCGAATTTGATTGAATTGAATGGCTCTACAAGATAGAAATATCGGGTTGTCACATAATTAAACACATCAATTTACTCCAGGCTCGACCAAGCTCTTCAGATGTCGACCTCAAATCATCAAGGGGTCTAAATATATCGCTTTTCTTGTTAGGGAAAAAGGAACGAATAAATTACGACTCATATACGTGTATATTTTACTCACCAAATCATGCCCGACACTACGTTTTATAACATCACGTTACTGATGTATTTACACAATACAAATGAACAACTGATTTGTAAATTACAACTCATATGTGTTCGTTTCAAGAATATAAGATATTATCGTCTCACAATTACTCGTGATAAAATCCATGAAGTAATTCTCTGAGCATGGGTTTATCCAATACTTCAAATACCCATTTCTAAGTACTCATGAACATTGTAGCGCTCTTATTGCAATGCCTAATCCTTATAGACAATCTACAATTCAATTCATGAAAGTTTAATTCACTACTTACTTGCAAAAGTATGAGCAACTATGGAGCTTTGAATAATCATATTATTTAGGAAGTAAAATATGAAAAGTGAAACATTATAACAAAATAATTAATAATGGTCTCAACCCTGTTGAATATAAATAATATATATTAGTTAACCACCATAATATATACAACTTTATTCATTATATTACATTTCGAATAATCAACTAACCACTTAAATTAAATATTAGTCATGCCATGTTATGAATAGGCATACTATGCCTATCTATCGTCCTTCCTTTGTGAGCAGATCGACTAGACACTATTCCAGCGATGCTCATAATTCCAAATTCTTGTCACTGTCTGAAATGTATTGGAATTCCAACCTTACATGCATTGACCTTTTGTGACGTCGAGGCTTTAAAGTCATAGAGACTAAACCAACGATATTACAAAATTTTCCATTGGAACTTTGTTACTAGAAACAATTCCATGGTCATTAAGGTTATAATATAAGGTACACTCCTTGAACACTTCTTTTGCATCAAAGTTTCCAACTCACATGTCGATTCTTCAAGTATCTCCCATTATAGAAACATTCCATATTTCCATATGACCATAAATTCCGATCAAGAACCATCTTAATCAGAATAATATCACTATGGTCCATCCAAATCAATATCATACTTCTAACTGTCCGTAAGCAACCTGTTGTCTTTTGGTATAACCTTAGAATGTTCTTGAAAGTTGTTTAACAACTTTAGTCACACAAAAATTCTAATTCTATTCCTCTCAATGCTCAAGGCATTTGAAAAATCTGAATAAATGAATATTATAGCATATGTAATCGATAAGTTACCCGAAGTATATGGGACTCGATTTATATACGTCTATGACTATATTCTATTAAACTATATGATCTAATCCTTTAGATTCAAAATGAAGTATGAGTGCCCTCCCCCTTAAGCCTGTCATAGCGAAACAATTTCGAATCTTTGAAGTTTGCAAATTGAGAACTTTGTATACTACAAATAGTATTGTCAACATGTAATACTAGCATAACAGTTATGCTCCCACTAGCTTTGACATGTACCCAAAAATCAACTGGACCTCTTGAAATGAATACTCTTGACTTTCTTACTGAAGTATAAATTTCTGTTACGCGATGCTTTGATAAGTCTGCAACTAGACTTCTTAAGCATATACACATTAATTGGATAGCATATTTGTGTGTTTAAACCCTTTCATAATTTAAAACAATAACTTTTTGAAAGTTTAAACAATTTCTTGCCATTTCTCACTATTTAAAATATGAATAAGGATGTCATAATCATATTGTGAATTTGAGAATGAAGTTAACACAACCAATATCCATATTGAACTTTACCAAACCCTTTAAAATCTACTAGTGGGAGTGTTTCCTCATAATCATTCTCATGAATTAGACTGAAAACTTTTCCACCTAGATTTTATGGTGTATACGTTCCCATCCATGTGAATCTATGTAACGACGTAAAAATTAAAACAATTTTTCATTTTGAAATCAACATAAAAATCATTCAATGTTCTGAAATCTCATGTTCAACAAATGTCATCATGATAAAAACATATCCCAAGATCATAAAATAAAAATCCTTTGCCAGTGTGTACGGATCATGCTGACGCCTTCCCACGATCCTCGCTAGTACCTGAAACACATAACACATAACACTGTAAGCATAAATGATTAGTGAGTTCCCCAAAATACCACATACAACACATACGCCACTCAAGGCCATAGCTCTATAGGACCTTCCAGTCCATGTGTCTCAGGGGACTTCTGTCCCAACCGTGGTAGACCTTCCGCTCCTACACGTAATGATGTTCCGGTGAGTACCCTTTTGACCTTCCGGTCTATACACGGTTGACCTTCCAGTCCATAACATGATGACCTTCCGGTTCAAGTACATACTACTCATCATATAACATAACACATACATATCACATATCACCTATCAACATAAATCACGTACTCTCATAGCACATAAGACCTTTCGGTCACACACAGTTACCACTCTAGGTAACGTATAGTGAGAAGACTCATATCGTATGTTGTCTAGTAACTCACATGATCGGTATTCCTAAATCTCGTAACAATGATCTAGCCCCGCCTAAACACATAAGCAATCATCTCAAGTCAATAACGGCTCTCCAGGCTATACTAGTCCCTTCCAATGGTCTCTCAGAAGGCTGAAAGACCATTTTACCCTTCTAATGGTCCAAATGTCCAAGTGTTGACCAAAACCTAAAGGTAAACAAAAGTCAATTGTACTGAACGGTCAAAATTTGACCAGACTCGTCGAGTGCACATGGGTGACTCGGTGAGTCCAAGCGTGTACCCCAAATACTTCTCAGGTCTCACTCAACTCGTCGGATGAACCTTCCACTCGACGGGTTACCACTGATCATGAATCGCGTGGCAACCCCAACTCGACTCGTCGAGTCCCCTTATGGTCTCGAAGAGTTCCTTCCATGGCAAAACTCAAATGACCTTCTGAGGTCAGATCTGTTTCTCTAACCTATAGATATGACCTTACAATACTCAATAATCACGTAAAGGTCCGACCTTTACACTCATGCAACATCCATAATGCTTCTTTTGGTGAAACAGCCTCTACAATGGCAACCTAGGCTCATATCCCTAATGGAATATAATAAAGCAGGGTAGATAGGACTCTTTGGACCTCTTAAGGTCCAGATCTAAGAAGAACTCCACCTTGGGACCTCATATACTTCGAATCCAAGCTAATGAAGGCATAAGAAAACCCTAGATTCAAGTAAATCACCAAATACACGAGATTGAGCACATATTCATATCTCTTGCAGCCTCTTCTGATAAAGGTCGGTAGATCTGAGCTCCTTAAACCTCCTAGTTTTCCCTCCTTCATTCTTTCTTGCTAAATCACACTTAGAATGACAAAAACGACTTCTTCTCTCTCTCACAACACTCTCTAGTGCTCTGGTGCTCTTAAGGGTAAAGGTGGCCACTAATTAGGGCCATAAGGTCCTTTAAATAAGGCACATGCCCAAGGATTTAGGGTTTCTATCCATAGCGCGGACTTGTTGAGTCCACCCATCGACTCGTCGAGTACGTTCATTAATCCAGTCACCAAATCATGATCCTACTCGACGAGTCTAGGCGTCAACTCGTCGAGTCCCTCCTCATAACTCAAAATAAAAAATTAAATTGGTACCTGGAATTCTGGATGTTACAATTCTCCCCCACTAGAATCAGACTTCGCCCTCGAAGTCTCGCCCTTCAAACAACTTTGGGTGCTGCTTCTGCATCTTCGCCTCTGGTTCCCAAGTCAACTTGGACCCTGCCCGATGTTGCCACTGGACCTGAACCAGGGGCACCTCCTTGTTCCTCAGAACCTTGATCTTCCGATCCAAGATTGCGATTGGCTTCTCAACATAATTCATGATCGCATCCACCTGAATATACTCTAGTGGCACTACTGCCGAGTCGTCGGCTATCCACCTCCTCAACTGAGACACGTGGAAGGTGTCATGTATCTGGCTTACCTCCACAGGTATCTCTAAACGATACGCTACCCTGCCCACCTTCGCGGACACTTTGAAAGGACCGATGTACCGGTGCCCCAGCTTGCCCCTCTTCCTGAATCGGATCACTCCTTTCCAAGGAGATACCTTCAGGAGTACGTAGTCTCCAACCTGAAACTCAAGCTCGGATCATCGCCTATCCGCATAACTCTTCTGGCGACTGTGAGTTGTCAACAATCTCTGCCTGACCTGTTGTATCTACTCAGTCATCTGAAGCACTATCTCGGTGCTTCCCATTACTCGCTGCCCCACCTCTCCCCGACAGATGGGAGTCTGACACCTCCGCCCATACAAAAACTCGAAGGGAGGCATACCAATACTGGAATGGTGGCTGTTGTTATAGGAAAACTCAGCCAATGGTAGACACGTGTCCCAACTTCCTCCGAAGTCCAAACCACATGCTCGAAGCATGTCCTCGAGCATCTGAATCATTCGCTCACTCTGTCTGTCCATATGTGGGTGGTATGAGGTGCTACCATGCAACCTTGTACCCAACTCCTCGTGGAATTTCTTCCAGAATCTAGAAGTGAAACGTACATCTCGATATGAAACAATCGAGATCGGCACTCCATGCCGCAATACCACCTCGCTCACGTATATCTCCACTAACCTCTCCGCAGAATATCTCTCACTTATGGCAAGGAAATGAGCGCTCTTTGTTAGCTGATCAACGATCACCCAAATTGCATCGATACCCCTCGCGGTCCTCGGAAATTTGGTGACGAAATCCATAGAAATATGTTCCCACTTCCATCGGGGAACCTCAAGTGGCTGCAACTTGCCATGCGGACTCTGGTGCTCAGCCTTAACCCTGCGACAGGTCAAGCACCTCTCAATGAACCATGAAACATCACTCTTCATACAAGGCCACCAATACTCTCTCTTCAGGTCCAAATACATCTTAGTGGCCCCGGGATGGATCGAGAACCTTGATCTGTGAGCCTCCTCCATCAGGATGACACGTGCCATGTCCATAAACGACACTCAAATCCGACCCTGAAAGGTCATAAGCCCTCGGCTGTCAGTAACAAACTCTGATACCTGCCTAATCACCCGCTCTCTCAAGCGGTTCTCCGGTCTCACAGCCTCTGCCTTGGCCTCTCGGATGGTATCCAACACTGGAGTCATCACTATTATCCTCATACAAATATCTCGTGTTGGGGAACTCTCCTCCCTGCGACTTAGGGCATCGACTACAACGTTAGCCTTGCCCGGGTGGTACAGGATCTCGCAGTCGTAATCCTTTACCACATCCAACTACCTCCTTTGGCGCATATTCAGGTTGGGCTGATCCATCAAATACTTCAAACTTTTGTGGTCCGTGTATATGATACACCAAACCCCATACAAATAATGACACCATATCTTGAGGGCAAACACCATGGCCCCGAACTCCAAATTGTGGGTGAGATACCTAACCTGGTGAGGATTTAACCACCTGGATGCGTACGCTACCATGTGCCCTCTCTGCATAAGCACCACACCCAACCCCGATGTTAATGCGTCACAAAATACCAAAAATCCTCCATCCCTTCTGGAAGGGCTAATACCGGGGCTTTGTATAATCTCTGGCGAAGCATCTCAAATGAGGTATGCTGCTCCGGACCCCAACTAAAAGTCACGCCCTTCCAGGTCAACCTGGTGAGAGGAACGACAATTTTGGAGAAATCCCTAATAAATCTCCGATAGTAGCCAGCCAATCCCAGAAAACTCCTGATCTCGGTGGGGGATTTCGGCACCTCCCATCTCATAACCGACTCAATCTTGGCCGGATCGACCAATATCTCGTTGTGGTTAACGAGGTGTCCCAAGAACTGGACGTCTCGTAACCAGAAATCACACTTAGAGAATTTGGCGAAAAGCCTCTCCGGCCTCAACACTCCAATAATCTCTCTCAGATGCTCCTCATGCTGCTCTCTCGATCTCGAATACACCAGAATATCGTCAATGAACACGATCACCGACCACTCCAACATCGGCCTGCACACCCTGTTCATGATATCCATGAATGTTGTCGGTGCATTGGTGAGCCCAAAAGGCATCACCACGAAATCGTAATGCCCATAACGAGTCCTGAATGTCTTCTTCTGGATATCCTCATCTCGCACTCTCATGTGATGATATCCAGACCTCAAATCTATCTTGGAGAACCAAGACGCTCCCTGCAACTGATCAAACAGATCATCGATCCTCGGTAATGGATAACGGTTTTGACCGTCAACTTGTTCAACTCCCTGTAATCAATGCATATCCGGTGTGAACCATCCTTTTTCTTCACAAAAAGGATCGGCGCTCCCCACGGCGAGCTATTTGGTCTAATAAATCCCTTTCTCAGCAGCTCCAGAAGCTGCGAGGATAACTCCTGCATCTCTGGCGGCGCAAGGCGATAAGGCACCTTGGCGATAGGCGCTACCCCCAGAACCAAATCGATGCGGAACTCCACCTGCCTCTTGGGAGGCACACCCGACAACTCCTCGGGAAAAATATACGGGAAATCACGCGCTATCGGAACATTGTCAATTAAACTCGATCTCTCCGCGGCCACTCATGTATCCATCAAATAAGCTACAAACCCACTGCATCCCTGCTGTAAACTCTATCTCGCTCTAGAAATCGAACAAAATGCTTACCCACATCGGGTATCCTCGCCATATACAGTCAGCACTCCCCCACTAGGGTCTCGTATCATCACTATCTGCCGCTCGCAGTCTATAACCACCCCGAATCGGCTCAACCAATCCATGCCCGCTATAACGCAAACGTCCCCCATCGCAATCGGGACTAGATCTATTGGGAACTCAACGCCGAAGATCTCAAGTATACATCCTCGGATCACATCAGTAGCATACACCGCTCACTCGTCAGTTATGGAAATTCGTAGAGGTTGACTCAACACCTCTCGTCGAATACTGATGTGCTGACTAAACGCTAACGACACAAATGATCGACTCGCACCCGAGTCAAATAACACTAAATCAGGTACAAATTTCACAGGAAAAGTACCTACGCATATCATAAAATAAGAACAATATCTCAACTCATCATAAATAAATGAAAGAATACATACCAGCCACGACATTGGGCGCTACGTGGACCTCCTACGTTGTCAACTGGAAGGCTCTCCCACGAGCCTTCGGTGCCTCGGCCTTCACTGGCCGACCCTCAATAGCCCGTGTAGTAGCAGGGGCAAATCCCTGCGCTGATTCCTATAACAGTTGCTGGCACTCGGCCTTCCGATGGCCTGTCTGGTTGCAATTAAAGCAAACCATAAATCCCTTGGGGCAATCTTTGGCTATATGCCCCTCCTTGCCACATTTGTAGCAAGCACCCGACCGACAGACCCCCTCATGTCCCTTGCCACAGTTCCCACAAGTGCGGACCTTCTTGCCTCCGGATCTCGCATCGGTGGGCTTAGCCCACTTGGCTGCCGCCTATCCTTCTCCTGAGACTCAACCTCCTCCCTGGCCTAAGTCTCCAACTCAATCTCCCTATTCCGGGCATTTTCCTGGAGCTCAGCAAATGTCTGGTACGTCGAGTTCGCCACGAACTTGCGAATGTCCCACCTCAGTATGCTCAAATATCGACTCATGCGTGCCTGCTCAGAAGACACATGCTCAGGGATAAACATTTCCCTCTCGTGAAACATCCTAGTAATCATAGTAACAAACTCAGTACCCTGATTGAGGGTCAAGAACTCCAAGGCCAACCGTTCCCTTTCCACCGGGGGAACGTACACATCTCGAAAGATAGCGGTGAACCTCTCCCAGATCACTGCGGTAAGCTCTGCAGAAGTGAAATTTGCCATAACAAACTTCCACTAATACTTCGCTCCCAAGCGAAGCTGGTTCAGCGTGAACCGCACCATCAGATGCTCCGGACCTGAACACGTGTAGAAGCATCCCTCGATATCTGAAACCCATCTCATTGCAACAATCAGATCTTGCGTCCCATCAAACTCTGGAGGCTTCGTCTGGCTGAACTCCCAGAACAACAATAAGTCACCCCCTAAGGTCTAGCAGCAGCCACAACTGTAGTAGCTGTAGCAGCCGCAGCCTCAGTAACCATTGTGTATCTCTCATCAAACGTCTCCATCAAAGTGGTCTTGATAGACCCAAACATCTCTGGTATCTCTACGTGGATAGCTGCAGCCACCTCATCATGGATCATCTGACGAAGTTCCTTGTCACTCACACCGCTAGTCTCTGGTCTATTGCGTGTCCCAACCATGATGTATCTGAAATACAAGATAAAAATATCAGAGACTCGCTCGAGCATACACACACTCGACAACTCAACCCTACTTGCTCCTTAGTACCTTAAGGATTCTTACTTGGACTGCTTACTGGTCTGGTGTTTTCAGTAGTACGGGTCCTATACTACCGTCCACACCGCATCAGTATTCACCCCAAGTCCTGCTCCATGGATCCCAAATCACGAGTACTCTACTTCTTATCACACATAGGCTACTTTCCAGTAGACCTCTCGTAAGCTCCTTACATCTACCTACTCACTCTCGATATATCTCCTTGTAGCAGTAATCTCCTAGGCTAAGGCATCACAAATCATGCCACTCTAGTCCTAATATGAATACCTAACCTGTTCTAGCATGCATATCAAATCATATCTTATCATATCTCATAACTCATAAAGTAAGGGTATTTTGGGAAATCACCATTCAGGCGCTGGCTAATCGTATACACTGCTTTTTTCCATTTTCCTCAATTTCCTTTACTTTTTAGAAAAATTGTTACTTTTATGAAAAACTTTCTCATATCCTCAGTTTGAGTTCAAATACACCCGAAGGTGTATCCGAATCCCTCAAACCAAGGCTCTGATACCAACTTGTAACGACGTAAAAATTAAAACAATTTTTCATTTTTAATTCAACATAAAAATCATTCAATATTCTGAAATCTCATGTTCAAAAAATGTCATCATGATAAAAACATATCTCAAGATCAAAAAATAAAATCCTCTGCCAGTGTGTACGGATCATGCCGGCGCCTTCCCACGATCCTCGCTAGTACCTGAAACACATAACACATAACATTGTAAGCATAAATGTTTAGTAAGTTCCCCAAAATAGCACATACAACACATACGCCACTCAATGCCATAACTCTATGGGTCCTTCCGGTCCGTGTGTCTCAGGGGACTTCTGTCCCAACCCTGGTAGACCTTCCGGTCCTACACGTAATGACCTTCCGGTCTATACCCTTTTGACCTTCCGGTCCATACACTGTTGACCTTCCTGTTCATAACATGATAACCTTCCGTTCCACGTACATACTACTCATAATATAACATAACACATACATATCACATATCACCTATCAACATAAATCACATACTCTCATAGCACATAAGACCTTCCCGTCACACATAATTACCAATCTAGGTAACGGATAGTGAGAAGACTCGCCTTGTATGCTCTCTAGTAACTTACGTTCTCGGTATTCCTGAATCACGTAACAATGATCTAGCCCCGCCTAAACACATAAGCAATCATCTCAAGTCAATAACGACTCTCCAGGCTATACTAGTCCCTTCCAATGCTCTCTCAGAAGGCTAAAATACCATTTTACCCTTCTAATGGTCTAAAAGTCCAAGTGTTAACAAAACCCTAAAGGTTAACGAAAGTCAACAGCAGTTAATGGTCAAACTTTGACCAGACTCGTTGAGTGCACATGGGTGACTCGGCGAGTCCAAGCGTGTACCCCAAATACTTCTAAGGTCTCACTTGACTCGTCGGGTGAACCTTCCACTCAACGGGTTACCACTGATCATGAATCGCTTGGCAACCCCAACTCGACTCGTCGAGTCCCCTTATGGACTCGGCGAGTTCCTTCCACGACAACACTCAAATGACCTTCTGAGGTCATATTTGTTTCTCTAACCTATAGATCTGACCTTACCATACTGAATAATTATGTAAAGGTCCGACCTTTACACTCATGCAACGTCCATAATGCTTCTTTTGGTGAAATAGCCTCTAAAGTGGCAACCGAGGCTCATATCTCTAATGGAATAGCGTAAAGCAGGGTAGATAGGACTCTCTGGACCTCTTAATGTCCAGATCTAAGAAGAACTCCACCTTGGGACCTCATATACTTTGATTCCAAGCTAAAGAAGCAGAAGAAAACCCTAGATACAAGTAAATTACCAAATACACGAGATTGAGCACGGATTCATACCTCTAGCAGCGTCTTCTGACCAAATGGTGGTAGATCTATGCTCCTCAACCCTCCTAGCTTGCCCTCCTTCCTTCTTTCTTGCTAAATCACACTTAGAAAGATGAAAACGGCGTCTTTCTCTCTCTCTCTCTCTCTCTCTCTCTCACTCTCTCATAACACTCTCGGGTGCTCTGGTGCTCTCCAGGGTGAAGGTGGCTGCAAATAAGGGCCATAAGGTCCTTTAAATACGGCACATGCATGATGATTTAGGGTTTCTGTCCACAACGCAGACTCGTCGAGTCCACCCATCAACTCTTTAATCCATTCAACAAATCGCGATCCTACTCGACGAGTCTAGGTGTCAACTGATTGAGTCCCTCCTCATAACTCAAAAAAAAAAAACAATTTTAATTAGGTATGTGGAATTCCAGATGTTACAATCTATCATTTCCAACCTACAATTATAAGAAAAGGTTTAGGACCAAACCAAATTCAAATTTAGCTTTCCTTCATGGAGTGAACTTTGCTAATTCTAAATTTCTTGCCCTCGGGTAGCACAAGAGCCTACGAGTGCTTCTGTGTTGTTAACAGCTCACCCATGCGGATCAATTTAATTTTTACTGACCAACATGCTTTGTTTTTGCATTTAAATGAAAAACATAGAACTAATAAGCATTTCCTACTCATAAAAATAAAAATATGCCAACCAAACATGACAACTTATCAACCTCAAGTCACGTGCTTGTGATAACTAAAAGGTTTATTGTCGACTGACTATTGAAACTCTCAATATCAATGCGACTCCCACTGACTTCTTCACATATGAGTTTTCCCTCAAAGAACATTCCTTTGACGAGCTAAAAAAATATTCAAAAGTTTGTATGGATTCTCGACAAGAAAACACTTCAAATAATATGTCTCAATTTATCATTTGTTCTCGATTAATGAAAAACATCACAACTATAATTCTATATGTGCTAGAGTAAGAAAAAAAATTACTCCACATATTTCGAGGTGTTTTCAACATTCTTAGATTGAAATGAGTTTCAAGATACGATTTGCAGTTACTGGAGTATGACTCTAGAACTCGATTTGGAATGAAGAATGACTCATCTCTTGATGGGTTGAGTACTTATATATCAGCTATGGCCCACCCAATTGCATTCTTGTACTGCTTCAGAATCTCAATCAGTAAGATGCCTCCTTTTCTAAAAGCTTGTTGGATATAGTAACTAGGAATGTTTCTTCTACCCTAAGATATGCATATTTCAGATCTGGTAGAGTCTTTAGCTCCATGATGGGTACTTGTACTATAGACGGAAAAAGTTTGGCGTTAGAATCAAGAAACTTCAGAATCTGATTGACATACCTAAGTTTCTTCTGTTAATCAATGTGAGCTACCATTTCTTTCACTTGCTTGTCAAGAACGTATTTTTCTAATAAAAATTGACCTGCATTAATAGACAAATTTTTGTGGAGTATTAAAGCTAGTGACTCTCGTTTGGTAATCTCAAAATATTAAGTAGTTAATGCTTCGATTACTAATGGGGTTAACATGCAATAACATTACCGCACCCTCGCTGTCGTAGAAGATCTCAACAGGATCACTTCTTTTGTGAATAACACCTAGATCACTGATGAACTTCTTCAACCACACAACCTCCTTTGCAACTTCATTACCCACTATATTTCGACTCAGTTGTCGAATCTACTATTGTGTCTTTCTTGAAACTCTTCCAAGTAATTGAGCCTCTATTCATTAAGAACATTAATCCTGACTTTGATTGAGAACCGTCTCTATCTGTTTGGACACTTGGATCTGTGTAACCATTTACACTTAGCTCTACCTGACCACTATAAACCATAAACATGTCTTTAGTCCTCTAAAGATACTTTAGAATGTTCTTGACTATGATCCAATGGTTTTCGCTTGGGTTCGCCTGATAATGACTCGTCCTGCTTAAACCACACAAGAAATCAGGTCGAGTATATATCATGGCATACATGATCAAATCCTATAGCTGAACTATATGGGACTCAAATCATTTTACCTAGTTCCACACTGGTACTACAACATTTAGCATTACTCAGTATCATGCCATGTTGCATAGACACAAGGCCATTCATAGAATCTTGCATCTTGAAATTCTTCAAGATCTTATCTAAGTATGAACTTTGGCTTAATCCAATCAGTCTCTTAGATCTATCTCTGTAGATCTTTATACCAAGTATGTACACGGTATCTCCTATGTTATTCATAATGAAACATTTCTCAAGGCAGCACTTTACAAAATTGTGATATCATTTCCTATAAGGAGTATGTCATCAAAATACAATACAAAGAAGACTACAATGCTCCCACTAGCTCTAACATATACACATAGTTTATTGTCATTTCTTAAGAACCAACTTCTTTTACTTTTTCATTAAAACATATGTTCCAGTTGCAAGATGCTTGTTTGAGTCCATTGGTGCACCTTTCAAACTTGCACACTATATTTGGTTACTTGGATTGTACAAAAGATTCAGGTTGTACCACATACACATCCTTTAACCAGTTTTTCGTTAAGCAAATTGGGTTTACATCCTATGTCCATATTTCATAATCGTGAAATGTTGTTATGGCAAAGAAGTATCCTAACAGTCTTAATCATTACTATTGGCGAAAATGTTTCCTCGTAATCAAATTCCTTAAGTCTAAGTGTAACCCTTAGCAATTAATCGAGCTTTTAAGACCTGTGTAAAGCATTTAAAAAAAACATCAATTTCTAGAATTACCGATATGCTAACCCCCCCCCCCCCCCCCCCCCCCCCCCCGAAAAAAAAATTCTAACGAGTTCTAGTTCAAACATTTAATAACATTAGAAACTCTTTGGTTTGATTCTAAGGCTTGATTTTGGTTACATATTAACTATTTACAATATTTTTATCATAAATTTTTAAGTTTTTTTAATAATAACATTTCAATATACATACCTTGATCAACCGACTTAGACCCTGATCAAGCATTAGCACCGATACAAAAATAGTTAGATTACTGACCTATTTACTTTTAATTGCCGAGTATTCTTCTATACCTTCTCTTCTCCCCTTAGTAGAAATCTGATGCTCCCTTCATCACTAGAAATATACGAAACCATTGTGAGGTTGAATTCTTAAATAAGTATGTATACTTTCGCATTTCTACAAATTACACATTGCAAACTAATAAGGGTTTACGAAGGGTAAATGGTAGATGGACTTTATCGAGGCCTCTTATGAGTAATAGTAAGAAACCCAACCTTACACAATTATGGACACTAATAAGGGTTTGCGATGGTAAAGGGTAGGATATGTTGTTCTAAGATCAACACACATATCCTTTACTTTTCCTTTGTGAAGTATGTCGGCGCTTGAGGTCTCTTCACACGAAAAAAATGCATGCCCTTCTTTCAATATCCACTCCATTTAAACGTCTACTATATGGTTTAACAAGTAATGGCTATTCGTAAGAAATAGAAACATACTTGACTCCTTTTACAAATATAGATGATATACCTTAATTTTACATGTATTAGAAATTACTTGCATATATTTATATATAATAGCAATATGCTTCCATTTTTACCATTAACATAAATATGTAATCCAAAACAAGACACTTACATGTATTTGACATAATAACAATATACACTAAGAATTCCTTGGTCATAACAGAAATGTACTAGCATTTGTTTACCGATAATAGTGATATATAACAACTTGGTACAATGCTTATATAGGTAGCAAAATGTAAGTATGCTCGTACATTGCTCAAATTGGCCAACCTATCAAAACTTGGATATTTTATACATTGGATTCAAATCAAGGAATTACTAACGAATTCGAATCAAAGAACGTCTTTGACTAGCTTGGCCATATTCACGAGTCTATCAAAAGTTAATTAGTTATTTGAAACTTCTCTTAAATCAAATTTACCATCCAAACAATCAAATTAACCCGTGAATATGTAAAAATTTGCTTTAATTTCATGGAGTTCTTATGATCACCATTCCTAATCAATGGGACAAGTGAAAACAAAGGCAGGAAAAATATAATTAATAAAAATTAAAGGATGGTAGTGATCATATAGAGTTCAAAATGCAAGTAATTCTTACCAATTCTTTTATCATGGATAATTAAGAACTAAGATCATCAGCGTAATGTCCTAGCACCATAGTGTGAGATCAAATCAGATTGCCATTGTTTGGGTGTCCAAGCTTTAAAATGAAAATAAGTTTACGTAACATATATATCTGTACATTTTGACTTGTCATATATATATATATATATATATATATATATATATATATATATATATATATATATATATATATATATATATATATATATATATATGTATATATATATATATATATATATATATATATATATATATATATATATATATATATATATATATATATATATATATATATATTAAACGATCTCACAATATATGTGTAATCGATTATAATGCTTTTAACTTTAAACCCAAAAGAGCAACCAATTATACATTAGCCACACATGCAAAAGTATAAGACTCAAAATCAAATGAAAATAAAATAATTATGTTAAAGTATTAGTCTATTGAATAAATCATATCTAGAGGGTAGTCAACTGTTCCTCTCCTCCTTCTAACCCTAATTACCATGGAAACCATTCAAGCTTTTTCCAACACTAATAAAAAAAACCCATAATTCTCATAAGTTTAGTTTTTTTTGTCACCTACAAACTATGGGTATTGGAAAGCTATGATCAATCCTTTCTTGATAACCATTAATCTGTTTGATTACATTAATGTGATAATTCCATGTATTGATCAGAACACGATAACAAAGAATGCTTTCACTTAAAACCCTAGCTACTCTATGTGGGTCTCCAGTGATGCCCACATTTGCATTCTTATTATCTCCACAAAATCTGAAGCATCCTTTCATCATGTCCAACGGAATACTTCTCACGACTTGAGGTTATCCCTTGTATGTGCTTATGCACCTGCCATTGCCTCTAGCGAGTGCATACTCAAACAAAACTTCTTAAAATAGAGACGAAAGGCGGTGAAACCCCTATTTTATACCTAAGTCGTGCCCAAGAATATTACACTACTCTTGCCAACATCGATGAACTAGTGAACGACAAGGACCTTGTCATGCTTTCCATCTCCGAATTAAGAGAAGAATACAATGGCCTTGAGTCTAATCTTCTTATCCGAAACCCTCTTGTTGCTTTTACTGACTATACTACCTTCTCTGTGATCATGAATTTTTTATCAACAAGTCTCAAACTTCTGTCCATGTTTTAACTCAGCCACAAGCCTTGTTTGCCTCAATCGGTGATAGAACCACTCTTCCGCAACAGATCTCAAAACTTCAAAGTCTTCACCAACTTGCCTCACAACTTGGGCATCAACTAAATCCCATTTAACCACAAGCTTTCTTTGCTTCATGTCTAGCCAACAATAGGAACAACTGAAAATGCAACTCTTGAAACAATTCCAGGGGAAACTATAACAATAAGAAGCAAAATTGTGACAACAACAATCAAAACCAAACTCAATTTGGTTGGACTTCAACCCAAAACACAATTTATGGCCAATGTAATCGTTGTGGTACTGGGAATATACCATCTAAATGTCCGAACCAAAACACTAGTAGCTCCAATCGACCAACAAGTTCAAAGGCAGATTACGCCTCCTTTCCCAAGCACCGGTGTAAACAACCATGTTACCCTAGACTTAGCAAGCCTTGACAACTCTAAACTGTATCATGGTAACAAACGACTCTGTGTTGGCGATGGTAACCCTCTTCCTATCTTAAATATTGGTTCATCAAAAGTTTTCTCTCCCAATAAAACCTTCACTCTTTCGAATGTTCTTCATGTTCCTGAAATTAAAAGAACCTCTTATTTTTTTCAACAATTTTGTCTTGAAAATCATGTGTTTTTTGAATTTCCTGCATCTTTCTTTTGTTGTGATGGACGTGTCTACCCAAGCTATCCTCCTCACAGGTCCAACCAATAATGACATGTACTCTCTCCATATTCCTAAGCTCAAGCCTCTTCATAAATGCACCTTCACAACAACTAAATCCTCCTCAACCATCTGGCTTCGATGACTTGGCCATACCCACCATCGAGTTTTTAGTTTTATTATTTATGGTTGTTCTTTACCTGTTACTACAAAACTTTTTTCATATTTTTGCATTGCTTGTCAATTAGGAAAATCATAAAGATAATTCATTAACTTTGTCGAGTTTTCACAATAATAATATCCTTCATTTAGTTTATTGTGATGTTCGGGGTCCTTCCCCTACCTTATCTTCTGATGGACATCACTTTTTTATGTTTTGTGTTGATCGTCACTCTTGGTTCATAAGGATTTAGCATCTCACTCAAAAAATATGATGTTTACTCTGTTTTTAAGATTTTTGTCTCACTATTTGAAAGATAACTCAACACTAAACATAAATATGTTGGACACGACTACGGAGGGGAATTTTGGAATTTCTCACCATTATTTACTTCTCCTGGAATTATCCATCGATGTTCTTTCCAACACACCAGTGAAGAATATGGTATTATTGAACGTCGTCATCAACATGTGGTTAAAACTGGTCTTGCCCTTCTTGCCCGAGCATCCCTTCCAAAATGCTTTTGGCACTTTGCATTTGAAACGGTCGTCAATCTCATCAACCGTTTACCATCTCGTGCCACTTCCAATGTGTCAATGTTTCAACATGGCTTTCAACGTCGAAGGGATTAATCCTTCCTTTGCATATTTTGGTGCCAATGTTTTCCATTCATTCGTCCCTATAATCGTCATAAAATGGATTTTCGCTCTACCCCATGTGTGTTTCTCAGGTATAGCCCTCACCACCATGGGTATCGATGTCTTAACCCAACAATTGATCGTGTTTATATAACTTGACATGTTCAATTCAATATTTGTCATGATACCTATAATAAACCTATCCCTTCCACTAACTCCAACACGCCTCCTCAAACTCCTACATCTACCCCTCCAATACACCTCCCTCTCCAACTTCTTCCATCACAAACACTTCCACACCTTCTGATAAGGATTCACCACCCCCACCACCTAGAAAAAGGCCAACCAACCTCCTCCTTAATCCCAAACCAACCATCCATTTCAGCCTATCAGCCTACACCACTACCACCTCCCCAACCGAACCCACATCCTTTACCATGTCTAACAATTCACCAGAGCGGTGCAATGCCATGACTGAGAGTTTAATGTGCTCACCGAAAGCGACACGGGGTCTTTAGTACCAGCGGTTAACAATGCTAATGTTATTGATTGTAAATGGGTTTACAGGTTGAAAAAGGATGCCCAAGGCAAGATAACATGCTAAAAAGCAAGACTTATTGCTAAAGTCTTTCAACAACAACTAGGAAATGATTACCAAGAAACATTTAGTCCAGTGATTAAACCAACAACCATTTGAGTCATTTTATCACTTACTATCACCAAAAAATGCTCCTTAGGACAATTAGATGTTCAAAATGCATTTTTACATGGAAAACTCAACGAAATAGTATATATTTGACAACCTCAGGGCTTTGTGTACCCTACCAAGCCGAATCATGTTTTTCATCTACACAAAGCACTCTACTGTCTCAAGGAAGCTCCATGAACATGGTTTCACTGGCTATCCACTATTCTTCAACAAATCAACTTCGTTGGTTCCAAAACAGATCCCTCGCTCTTCATTTTGAACCATGGCACTACTCCCCTCTACATCATTGTCTATGTTGATGATATCATCGTTACTTGCAACAACATTGATGCCATTGAGAAAATCATCAAAACTCTTGGAACCATTTTTGCTATCAAGGATCATGGTGACTTCCACTATTTTTTAGGCATTGAAATTGTTCGTCAGGGTGCTAACATCCATCTATCTCAGAGGAAATATATGGTTGACTTACTTCAAATGTCCCGTCTCACGTATTGCAAGTTTGTTCCCTCACCTATGAGCTCCTCCCAACAACTTGCTCTAGGCGACAACTCCCTACTCTTAGACCCAATAATATATCACCAACCCGTCGGTGCCCTTCAATATGTAACCCTTTCTTGACCATACATATCCTTTGCAATATACAAAGTGTGTCAATACATGCATGCTCCCACCGAAAATCACTTGACAGCTGTCAAAATAATTTTTTGCTATCTCAAAGGCACTATTGACTATAGTCTTCTGCTTCACCATGTTCTACTTTAAATGAATTCAATGATGATGCTTACTGGTGAAATACAAAACAACTACTCCTTTTGTGCGTTCTAAGATTCAAATTGGGCTGGATGTCCAGACGACCATCGTCCATAGGAAGATATGCTATCTACTTGGGATCAAACCTCATATCATGGACTGCCCACAAGCAACACACTATCTCTCGCTCCTCAACTGAATCAGAATACAAAGCTCTTGCTGATACTGTAGCCGAACTCATCTGGTTAAAAGCTCTTCTATAGGAATTGGGCATAGCTACAAACGTTTCACAAACCATTTGGTGTGGTAACCTTGGAGCTACATATCTTTCTGCTAATCATGTGTTTCATGCTTGCACAAAACATGTGGAGGTCGATTTTCATTTTTTCCGAGAATAGATCCGCAAAGGGACAACTAAAGTACAATTGATTTCAAATTATGTTCAGATTGCAGATGTGTTTACTAACCCCTTAGCACCATAACGATTTCTGATAAATTCGAATCAAGGAATTTCTAATGAATTCGAATCAAAGAACTTCTTTGACTAGCTTGGCCATATTGACCACTCTATCAAAAGTTAATTAGTTATTTGAAACTTCTCTCAAATATCAAATTTACCATCCAAACAATAAAAAATAACCTGTGAATATATAAAAAAATTGCATTAATTTCATGGAGTTCTTATTATCATCATTCCTAAACAATGGAACAAGTGAAAATAAAGGCATGAAATGAATAATTAACAAAAATTAAAGCAAGATAGTTATCATATAGAGGTCAAAATGCAAGTAATTCTTACAAACTCTCTTATCACGGACAATTAAGAACTAATACCATGAGCGTAAATTCCTAGCACCATAGTGTAAAATCAAATTGGGTTGCCTTTGTTTGGGTGTCCAAGCTTTTAAAGGAAAATAAGTTTAGGTAATGCATATATGTACATTTTGACTTGTCATATATGCATTAAACAGTCTCACAGTATGTATGTGTCGATTGTAATGCTTCTAATTTTAATCCCAAAAGACCAACCGATTATGCATTAGCCATACAAACAAAAGTACCAGACACAAAATCAAATGAAAATAACATAATACTGTTAAAGACATGCCACCTGAAGCAAAAAAGGATTGACAACCAAAATGTTTAAACAATAAACTGCAAAATTCAAATCCACCATCTGGTCACAAATTGTTTAAATGTTTTGAATACAAATTTACTTTGACTTGTCATAAAAATGTCTATGGCTGGTGTATGAGATTAGCATTTAAATAATCATGCGAACATTAGTCCGTGATCTACTACCAGATACAGAAAACCATATTAAACCAAAGTATCTTGCCGAAACCACAAGGACCCATTCTAATACTACTGAAGGAGAAATGACAAGGATACCCTTCAAGTCAGTTGGTCTGGAAATTATAGAGAAGGGGTGAGAAGGGGACATATAGGATTCACAAGCAGAAATCACAAGATTTCCTCTATAAGAATGAATAGCCATTAATCAATGTTTTTTGGTATGTAAGAATGGTCAAATTAATGGAACGAATTTAATAAAAATTGAAAAAAAAAATACCCCAACACAAATACTTTTTTTCTTGGCGTAAATCGTAATTTACCTGCTGCTAAATAACACAAAGAGGGACACAAATTTTAAAAAAAAAATATCTAGATAATTTATACTAAATAACAAAGTGATAGACAGAAACACTTTTTCTCAACATTCTTCATCCACTTCCAAATAACTGAATAATGGACACAAATAATTTTTCTCAACCTTTTTCGTCTTATTAAGCAATTGGGAAATTAGCCTTTAAAGTTTAAACATATATTATTTTTTATCTTAATCAACATCCACCATGTTTTGTTTTGTTGTGCATGGATTGAATGTGCATAAAAACAAATATAAAAATGAAGGTTGTCTTATTTTATTTATTTAAACTTCAAGTGTTTTAATTAAAAGGAGAACTCGTACTAGCAGGTATTATAATTTATAAGGGAACTAAAACTTTTAGAATTATGTTAACTCAAATCTAAGCAGAACTCAACACATATATTTAGCAGTAACTCAGAATCAATCAACAAGCCACAAAGAAATCGATCAATAACCAATCAACATTCCTTAGCTTTAGATTAGATGCTCTGCTTAGGAGCGATGTAAAAAAAGAGGAACTCAAGTTTCATGATTTTATAATTAACAGGGAAACATAAAAATCAAGCAGAAGCGCAAAAAAAAATGAGAAAAGATTAACTCAAAAATCAGTATGATTTATTATAGAAATCGATTTTGTTGCTGATAATTTGGAGAGGACGTGATTATCTACTAAGATTTTCATGGGGATAGTGTAACATCCGGATTCCCAGGTACTCTATGTTGTTAATTATTTTGAGTTAAGAAGAGAGACTCGACGAGTTGACACTTAGTTGTCGACTAGGACCGCGATTTGTTGACTGAATTAATGAACGGACTCGACGAGTCGGAAGGGGTGTACTCGACGAATCCGCGCTTTGAGTTGAAACCCTAAATCCCCGGGCTTGTACCCTATTTAAAGGACCTGATGGCCCTTAGTTGCGGCTAGCTTCGTCCTAGAGAGCACCAGAGCATCTGTGAGCCTGGAGAGTGAGAGAAGAGCCATTGTTCATCATTTGCTGTGTGATTTAGTAAGAGGAAAGGAGGAAGGGCAAGCTAGGCGAGTTGGGGAGCTTGGATCTACTTCCATTTGATCAGAGGAAACTGTTGGAGGTATCAATCTGTGCTTATTCTCGTGAGTATGATGTTTAGTCAAATCTAGGGTTTCTTTATTCCTCTTTTAGTTTGAATCCGGAGTATGTGAGGTCCCAAGGCGAAATGGTTCATAGATCTGGACCATAAGAGGTCCAGAGAGTCCTTACCACCCTGCTTTATGCCATACCTTTTGAGTTAGGAGCCTAGGAGGCCATTTTAGAGGTTATTTCACCAAAAGAAGCTTTGGGGGTGTTGCATGTATACCAAGATTCGACCTTTACGTGATTATCATGCTTGGGAAGGATAGATCTATAGGTTAGAGAAGCAGATCTAACCTCAGAAGGTCATTTGAGTATGATCATGGAAGCAACTCGCCGAGTTCATAAATGGACTCGACGAGTCGAGTCGGGGTTGCCTGTGATTCGTGATAGGTGTAACTCGTCGAGCGAAGGGGATGACTTGATGTGTCAAGTGAGACTACAAGGATTCTGAAGACACGTGTGGACTCGCCGAGTCGCCCATGTGTACTCGAAGAGTCGGTTCAAAGTATGACTATTGACTTTCGTTGACCTTAGGGTTTTGGTCAAGACTGATTCAAGAGAGTTCAGGGAGGGTTAGAATGGCCTTCTACCCAATCTTTAAAGATGGGACTATGAGATAGTATTGATCACGAATGGTATTTGAATGATAGGAAGTGGCTAGGTCGGGACGTTGTTTGCTATATGTGACCGGAAGGTCTTATATGCTATGACATGTATGTGTTGTTTGCTATTATGTGATATGTATGTGTTATGTATGTTATGTATGATAAGGACCGGAAGTTCAAGATGATATGGACCGGAACATCAAGATCATATGGACCGGAAGGTCAAGAGGTTACGGACCGGAAGGTTGATATGGGTAGGACCCGAAGGTCTACCGGGATTCGGGATTGAAGTCCCCTGAGACACTTGGACCGGAAGGTCTCAAAGAGTTATGGCATGGAAAGGCATATGTGTTGTATGTGGTATTTTGGGGAACTCACTAAGCCATTATGCTTACAATTGTTGTGTTATGTGTTTCAGGTACTAGTGAGGATCGCAGGAAGGCGCCGACATGATTCGTACACACTCATAGAGATTATGTTTGAAATTCTGGGATTTTTTGTCATGATAACCTTGGATACATTTTGTTTGATATTGTTTTTGATGATTAAAAGTATGTTTTCAAAATGAAAAATTGTTTTGAAAATTCACATTGTTACAAGTTGGTATCAAAGCCTTGGTTTGAGGGATTCGGATGCATCTTCGGGTGTATTTGAACTCAAACTAAGGATTTGAGAAAGTTTTCATAAAATAAACAATTTTTCTAAAGAAGTAAAAGGATTTGAGAAAAGCAGAAGGAAGCAGTGTGTACGATCAGCCAACGCCCGAACGGTGATTTCCCAAAATGCCCTTACATTTTGTGTTTTGAGATATCTTATGATATGTTATGCTAAAGTAGGCTAGGTATTCATATTAGGACTAGAGTGGCCTGATTTGTGATGCCTTAGCCTAGGAAGTTTTCTGCTGCTATGAGATGCTTGAGAGTGAGTAGGTAGCAGTGAGGTGCTTATGAGAGGCCTACCGAAGGGTAGCCTATGTTAGTGATATGTAGAGTACTTGTGATCTAGGATCCAAGGAGGAGGACTTGGAGTGAATATTGATGCGGTGTGGACGGTATTATAGGGCCCGTACTACTGAAGACACCGGATCAGTGCGCAGCCCAAGTAAGAATCCTTAGGGTACAAGGGGACTAGTAGGGTTGAGTATCGAGTGAGAGTATGCTTGAGTGAGTCTATGATATTTTTATGTTGTATTTAAGAGACATCATGGTTGGGACACGCCACAGACCTGAGACGAACAGCATGAGTGACGAGGAGCTTCGTTAAATGATCCATGATGAGGTGGCAGCGGTGATTCGAGCCGAGATTCTGAAGATGTTAGGGTCTATCAAGACCACATTGATTGAGACTTTTGATGAGCGGTACACAGTAGTGGCTGAGGCTGCGGCTGTTGCAGCTACTGCAGCTGTGCCTACTGCCAGGCCTCAGGGAGGTGACTCGTTGTTGTTTCAGGAGTTCAGCAACACGAAGCCACTAAAGTTTGAAGGGATGGAGGATCTGATCGTTGTGATGAGACAGATTTCTGACATCGAGGGATGCTTCTACACGTGTTCATGTCTGGAGCATCTGAGGATATGGTTCGCACTGAACCAGCTCCGCTTGGGAGCGAAGGATTGGTGGAAGTTCATGACGGCGAACTTCACTCTTGCGAAGATCTCATAGGTAACCTGGGAGAGGTTCACCACCATGTTTAAAGACGAGTATGTTCCCCCGGTGGAGAGGGAGCAGCTGGATCAAGAGTTCTTGACCCTTAAGCAGGACACTGATTTTGTTACTGTGATCACCATGAAGTTTCATGAGAGGGTGATGTTCTGCCTTGAGCAGGTGTCTATCAAGCAGGCACGGATGAGCCAGTATTTCGGCGTTTTGAGGAGGGATATTCAGGAGTCCGTGTCGATCTCGACTTACCAGACATTTGCTGAACTCTAGGTAAATTCTCGGAAGAGGGAGATTGAGTTGGACACTAAGGCCAGGGAGGAGGCCGAGTCTCAGGGGAAGGATCGGCGGCCGACACAGTCTCAGCCGGCAGCCAAGCGGGCAAAGCCCGCCGATTCGAGATCTGGAGGCCAGAAGGGCCGTACTTGCAGAAAGTGCGACAAGGGACATGACGGGGTTTTTCAATAAGGTGCTTGCTATAAATGTGGAAAGGAAGGGCATATAGCCAAGGATTGCCCAAAAGGATTCATGGTTTTCTTTCATTGCAACCAGACGGGCCATCGGAAGGTTGAGTGTCCACAGATGCTACAGGGGTTAGTGCAGGGTCTGCGCGAGTTACTGAGCGACGGTTAGTGAAGGCCGAGGCACCGAAAGCTCGCGAGTAAGCTTTCCAGTTGACAGCGGAGGAGGTCCGTGCAGTGCCCGATGTCGTGGTTGGTACGTATTCGTTCATTTATTTATGCTGAATTCTGATGCTTATTTTATGATATGCGTAGCTACTTTTCTTGTGAATTCTGTATCTGCTTTGGTGTTATTTGACTTGGGTGTGAGTCGGTCATTTGTGTCTTTAGTGTTTAGTCAGCACATCAGTATCAGGCGAGAGGCGTTGAGTCGTCCTCTAGGAGTTTTTATAGCTGATGATCGAGCTGTGTATGGTACGGATGTTATTTGAGGACGTGTACTCGAGATCTTCGGTGTTGAGTTCCCGATAGATCTGGTCCCGATTGTGATGGGAGACGCGTGTGTCATAGTGGCCATGGATTGGTTGAGCCGATTTGGAGCTGTTATAGATTGTGAGCGACAGTTGGTGACGATATGAGACCCTAGTAGGGGAGTGATTACGGTGTAAGGTGAGGGTACCCGATGCGGGTCAGCATTTTGTTCGGCTGCCAGGGCGAGACAGAGTTTATAGCAGGGCTGTAGTGGGTTCGCAGCCTATGTGATGGATACACGAGTGGCCGCTGGGAGGCCAAGTTCGATTGATGATGTTCCAATAGTGCGCAAGTTCCCGGATGTTTTTCTCGAGGAGTTGTCGGGTGTGCCTCCTAAGAGGCAGGTAGAGTTCCGCATCGATTTGGTTACGGGGGCAGCGCCTATCACCAAGGCGCCTTATCGCCTTGCGCCGCCAGAGATGCAGGAGTTGTCCTTGCAGCTTCAGGAGCTGCTGGGGAAGGGTTTTATTAGACCGAGTAGCTCACCGTGGGGAGCGCCGATCCTTTTTCTCAAGAAAAAGGATGGTTCACACTGGATGTACATTGACTACCGGGAGTTGAACAAGTTGACGGTCAAGAACCGTTATCCATTACCAAGGATCGACAATCTGTTCGATCAGTTGCAGGTAGCGTCTTGGTTCTCCAAGATAGACTTGAGGTCTGGATACCATCAGATGAGAGTGTGGGATGAAGATATCCAGAAGACGGCATTCAGAACTCGTTACGGGCATTACGAGTTTGTGGTGATGCCTTTTGGGCCCACTAATTCACCGACATTGTTCATAGATCTCATGAACAGGATGTGCAGGCCGATGTTGGATCAATCGGTGATCGTGTTCATCAAAGATATTCTAGTATATTCGAGATCTAGAGAGCAGCATGAGGAACATCTGAGAGAGATTCTCAGGGTATTGAGGTTGGAGAGGCTTTTAACCAAATTCTCCAAGTGCGATTTTTGGTTACGAGAGGTCCAGTTCTTAGGACACCTCGTTAACCAGAATGGGATATTAGTCGATTTGGCCAAGATTGAAGCGGTTATGAGGTGGGAGGTGCCAATATCCCCACCGAGATCAAGAGCTTTCTAGGATTAGCCGGCTACTATCGGAGATTTATCAAAGACTTCTCCAAGATCGTCGTGCCTCTCACCAGGTTGACCCGGAAGGGTGTTGCTTTTTCGTGGGGTCCGGAGTAGCAGACCTCGTTTGAGACACTTCGCCAGAGACTATGCGAGGCTTCGGTGTTAGCCCTCCCAGAAGGGATTGAGGATTTTGTGGTGTATTGCGACGCATCGATATCGGGGTTGGGTGCAGTACTTATGTAGAGGGGGCATGTGATAGCCTATGCATGAAGGCAACTGAAGCCTCTTGAGGCGAGGTATCCCACCCACGATCTGGAGTTGGGGCAGTGGTGTTCGCCCTCAAAATATGGCATGATTATCTATATGGGGTTCGGTGTACCATATACACTAACCACAACTGCTTGAAGTATTTGATGGATCAGCCCAACCTGAATATGCGTCGGAGGAGATAGTTGGACGTGATAAAGGATTACGATTGTGACATCCTATCCCAACCGGGCAAACCTAATATTGTAGCTGATGCCCTGAGCCGTAGAGCGGAGAGTGCCCCGTTTCGAGACATTTGTATGTGGTTGACAGTGATGACTCCGGTGTTGGACACCATTCGGGAGGCCCAGGCAGAGGTCGTGATACCGGAGAACCGAAAGAGAGAGCGAGTGATCGGGCGGGTACTTGAGTTCGTTATCGATAGTCGTGGCCTTATGACCTTTCAGGATCGGATTTGGGTTCCGTATGCAGGCGATGCACGTACCACTTTGATGGAGGAGGCACACCGATCGAGGTTCTCGATCCATCCCAGGGACACTAAGATGTATTTGGATCTAAAGAAAGATTATTTGGGGCCCTGTATGAAGAGGGATGTTGCATGGTTTGTTGAGAGGTGATTGACCTGTCGTAGGGTTAAGGTTGAGTACCAGGATCCGCACGGGAAGTTACAGCCACTTGAGGTTCCCCAACGGAAGTGGGAATAGATTTCCATCGATTTTATCACCAAATTACCGAGGAACGCGAGGGGCGTCGATGAAATTTGGGTGATCGTCGACCGGCTGACGAAGAGCGCTCACTTCCTTTCTATTAGTGAGAGCTCTTCTGCATAGAGACTGGAAGATCTGTATGTGAGGGAAGTGGTATCACGGCATGGAGTACCGATCTCGATTGTGTCAGATCGAGATGTACGTTTCACTTCCAGGTTCTGGAAGAAGTTCCACGAGGAGTTAGGCACGAGGCTGCATTTTAGTACCATTTACCACCCACAGACGGACGGACAGAGTGAGCAGACGATTCTGACACTTGAGGACATGCTTCGGGCATGTGTGTTGGACTTCGGAGGAAGTTGGGACACATACTAACCGTTGGCTAATTTTTCCTATAACAACAACCACCATTTGAGTATTGGCATGCCTCCCTTCGAGGTGTTGTATGGGAGGATGTAACACTCAAGATCAGAAAGGCCAAGAAAGGAGAGAAAACCCTAAGTTAAAGGGGTCAACTTGTCGAGTCCAGGGAGGAACTCGACGAGTCGGAGTGGGATCCGGGGTTCGATTAAGTAATCGACTCGACGGGTCGGCAAAGATGTCCCGGCGAATCCAGTCTGAAGAGGAAAACCCTGAACCCGGTACTTTGGGCACAATTTAAGCATCTTATTCTCTCCCTTAGGGTTCCTTATAGCCTCTCTTATCCATAATATGAAACCCTAATCCTCCATTGTTGCACATTTAAGCTTTCTTGCCATTTTGGGTGATTTGAAGGAAGAAGGAAGAAGGGAACCAATAGGGATTCAAGGGTTTGCAGTAGATCTGGAGTTTGAGGGCCTTTCTAGAACATTTGAAGGTAATGAGTCGTTTCCTTCCCTCTTTTACATGTAGATCAATCATGATTGTGATATTTGGGGCTCTTATACCATGATCTTGAACCATTTCGAGGTAGAGACCAGATCTGAAATTGCTACTACAGATCTAAGTGTATTCTAGCCTAGAGAGTCTTAAAGTATCAGTGTTGAGGGTGTAGGTGATGCATGGTTGTCCTAAACCCAAGTTGGTGGTGTGTTTAGCCTAGATCACCTTAGCTACACGTAAAGTTTGCAACTTTACATGAGGAATGCACTTTGGATGAGTGGATCTGCAGTTTGGAGTCCCTACATGACTCAAAAGCCTCTAAATGTATGAATGACTGAATAGACTCGGCGAGTAGTACGAAAATTAGGAGGAACTCAACGAGTTGGATGAACAACTCGGCGAGTCTGTTGAAGATTCTCTCGGACTCGACGAGCTTGTTCTTGGACTCGGCGAGTCAAGTCGCGAAACTCCAAACCCTTCGAGTTAAGAATCGAATAAAGCGAGTCGATTGGAGACTTAGTGAGTTGGACAGGACAGGACTCTGAAATCGGTAGACTTGGCGAGTTAGGGGCTGACTTGGCGAGTCGAGTCGCGAATGGAAGGACTCTGAGCGTATGAACTCAGCGAGTCAGTAGGCAGACTCGGCGAGTAGGGTTGACCTGGAAGGTTTGACTTTGACCAGAGATGACTTAGTTGACTTTTTGGGAGGACAGTTAGAATAAGTGTTATATTGATATTGATAGCTTAGGGAGTTAGTGGAGCAGTGGTTCGGAGAATTATCAGACAGCAGCCAGGGGATTATCAGCAAGCTCAGCAGTGCAGGTGAGTTTCCCTTTTGTGTGAATGGGTCTACGGCCACAATGCCGACCCATGTAGTTATGAGTAGGAAGACCTGGGGGTTAGCCCTAGGTATTGTTTGCTAGTATGATATTCAGGAGCAAGGTCCGATGTCGGGCGGGTGCCTAAGGAATGGTTTACATGATAGAGTATACTTGTTGTTTGTGTGATGCATGTATGTGCCTGGTAGGAAGGTGAGTGTGGGCGAGGTCTCGTACCTCACCAATAGCAGAGTATGGAAAGTGTTCCATATCTCAGTAGTAGCAGAGCAGGGGAAAGGCCCGAGATAGTTATGGAGTGAGTGTGGGCATGGGCCCGTATCTCACTTACAGTAAGAGCTTGGACGGGGTTCCATGACTCACTAGTGACCAGACCGGGGCGAGGCCCAAGACAGGCGAGGCCTAAGGACAGGAATATACTAGGGTATGTTTAGTTATGTGCTATTTGTATTATGTGGATATCGGGCGGGTCCCAGAGACGGGCAGAGCCTAAGAGAAACAAATTTGTATCCGAGCGGGGCTCGAAGCCAGGCGAGGCCTAGAGCAGCGGGGGCGTTGTAGCGCGCGAGGCCCGAGGTAAGGGGCGAGGCCCGGAATAGCGGGCATGGCCCAGTATGTGCAGTATATGTTTATGCATGGTATATGGTAGGTTTGGGGAACTCACTAAGCTTCGTGCTTACGATTTTCAGTTTTGGTTTCATGTACTTCCGGTAGCGGAGGGAAGAGCTCGAGGTGATCACATGGCACACACCATAGACTAGACAGCCTGGGAAGTTTTACTCTGATAATGAACATATGTTTTGGAAAATTAATTCTCTGGATTATGATATGGTTGATGATATGTTTTTATGGACTTATAAATGTGTTTTAAGTACTGTTTTATAAAAGAAATTTTTAGTCTTGAAAAATGGGACGCTACAAGTTGGTATCAGAGCCTTGGTTTGAGGTACTCGGACATGCTCTTGGGTGTGTCTAAACTCAAACTAAGGGATTGGTATAAAAGTCTTCAAAATACAATTTTGTAAAAAGAGTTTTGAGAAAGGTAACAGTTTTAGAAAAGAAAAAAGAATTCAGAAAGAAAAGAATTTTGATAAGAGAAAAGGATGTGGTGCATACAATCAGCCGAGCTCAAGTAAGTACCACAAAATACCCATACAAGTTTATGTTATGATTATCAGTTAGTAGAACAACATATTAGATTAGCACTAACGATCTAGGGAGGATGCCTTATGTGCCTGTTATCTGTGCTTCCGAGCTGCATGATAGTACTGGTTAGACAGTAGTAGGATAGCCTGTTTAGGATATGCCTGAGTTTATGAGCATATGTTGCATGCTAGTACAGATTCTTAATATGAGATTATGATTGCTTGAGTAAGTTATGGGTAGATTTTCCCTTGTCTGAATGCTGATTGCTTTGTGCATTTGTGGGATTCTGAGTAATGGGACTTAGCCATTAGGTGAATACGTCACGTCACATGTGATCAGGGTTGAATAATCTCAGAGTGCTGGATTTGACCCTATTGTGCAGCTCTTGTCTGAGTCCATCCGTTGTAGGGACGATTCTTTTACTCGAAGGATTATCTGAGCCTCGTCACATGTGATGGTATCCAGGTGATGGCTAATTGGCATCACAAGGAGGCCTTCAGTGACTGAGGACTAGTTTGGTTGAGTCAGAGGTTTCCCTAGGGTAAGCCTAGAATGAGATAGTGCTGGGAGCAGTAGTAGTAGAGAAAGGGACCTGGTGGAGTCGAAGCAGTTCTTGGGGAAAGTATGGATAGATATGGAAGGTAGTATGGGCCTGTACTACTGAAAGTAGAGGATCCGTGCTCGATTTGGGAAAGGCCGATATGAGACTGGGAAACTGGTAGTGCGTGTGTATGGACTCGTAGTAGTAATGAGTATTCTGATAGTGGTTGTATTATATTTTTCAGCATGGTGACGTTCCGAGAGAGACCAGTGCGCGGATCAAGTGTCGGAGAGGGATCACGCTTGGGTTCAGGAGTTGAGCAGCTCGAGGAGCGGATGAGGGAGTTGATATCAGCTGAGGTTAAGCGCAACATACTAGACCAGACTCCAGTGATCTTCGGCATGGTCAAGGAGGGTATACTTGAGATCTTGGATGAGAGGCTGGGAGCCTTCCATACTGAGATTATGGCTTTGATGGGAGCACGTACTTTGACATTCTGAGAGTTCAGGGCTTGCGGGGCACCAGATTTTCATGGGGCTAGGGACCCCATTGGTAGCAGCAGATGGTTGGCTGATGTTGCCAACACATTCCGTAGGAGCCGGTGTCCCCAGGGGGACAAGGTCAGACTCGCCTCTTGTCTTCTGAAGGACAGAGCTAGGGATTGGTGGGAGGAGATTGGTCATGCCATTGGTGATGATGCCGCGTTGGACGCGATGACATGGAGCGACTTCTCGGCTAGGTTTAGGGCTGAGTTTTCACCGACTATTGAGGTGCAGCAATTAGCACGGGAGTTTTAGGATTTGACGCAGACTACTTACTGTGGCGGAGATCACCGCCAAGTTTAGGGAGAGGGCCCTTCATGTTCCGTAGTATGCCGCGGACAAGGAGATGAAGAAGGCCCGGTATCACGAGATGTTGAGGGATGACATCCTGCAGTTTGTGAGTAAGTCCAGCTGCATAACGTTGGAGGATATGATCGCACGAGCTAGAGTGAGGGAGACTGATTTGGAACAAATCCGGAAGAGGAAGTCGGATGAGATTCAGACAGTCACAGGTTCGGGCAAAAGGCCCAAGGGGTCAGATTCGAGATCAAGGGATTATCAGGACTGCAGCCGATGCGGGAAGTGTGGCAAGACGCATGGGGGTGCGTGCAGGAGTGGTAGTGGTGGTGAGTCTGGCTGCTTCAAATGCGGTCGGACTGGTCATTTTAGCAGGGATTGTACCGTTACCACCATGCAGGGATCAGACTTCATATGTTTTCACTACAGTCAGCAGAGGCACAAGAAGGCCCAGTGTCCCAGTTTGCTTTCGGCAGGACGGGTGATGACACCTGCCCCTGCAACCCTGAGGATCACAGACGGCCGTTAGGGTCGGGCAGAGGCGCCTGTGGTAGGAAGTAGGGCTTTTCAGATGACTACCATGGAGACGCGAGCAGCATCGGACGTTGCAGGTATGCGACTTCCGTTTTCTGTTTTCTTTATGCATGATTATATTGCGGTTATGCATCATTGTTGGTATGAGTATTTTAATTCTGTGCGGCTTGCTTGTGATTTGGTTATATGCCATCTGCATACCTTGGATATTTAACGGTAGTTAGGGGATGTACCTAATTGGAGAAGGTTACTTAGGATGCAGTAACTGTAGCATGCCTGTGTGGGACTTGGAATGTCTCGCTAGTTCAGAAATTTATCGTTTTGGAGATGGACAGGTTAGATCCCTAGCTATGGTGAGCTTGGGTTCCTTAGCAGATTGATGATGGAATGGTAGCAAGGATCGGGAATTCTTTTCAAGCATTGAGCAGTGAGGTATAAGCAGGATCGAAGTGGGGGAGACCCACCGAGTATACAGGGGTAAGAGAACACGGATCTGGAATGAGTACGTGACCTCAGAAGAAGGAAGGAAGTAGTAAAGTGATTGATGGATTGAGGAGTTCAGCGTTGGGAGTTTGAGAAACTCCCCATCAGTTAGTTCGTATAATTGTGATGGTTAGTAAGGGGTTGGGAATTCATGTTGAAGGATCGCCTATAGGAAACGAGTGAGTCAGAATGAGGATCTTGAGAACAGATAGCATGGGATGCTTTCGTGTTAGCAGTCAATGGCAGAGGCAACATGTAGAGCATCGTAGAGTGGCGGGAGAGTCGCATCGTTTTCCAGCAGCAGTCAGTGGTGGAAAGTGTTGTAAGACTACGCGGCAGCTGTAGCATTCACTAGCAGGCAATGGTGGAGAGTGTTGGAAGACTACGAGTATCTGTAGCATTCCCTAGTGGATTAGTTAGCAGAGTGTGGGCGGTGGCCGTTATCACCCAGTTAGCGGAGTTGGGAGCCCGTGAGTCTTAGTAGTACAGGTGGGACCTGGTAAGGACCTTAGGGTCAAGTGAGGGGATCGAGGATCCCATGGCTTGTAGCGCCAGAGTAGCAGAGTAGAGGAGGGCAGTATTAGGTATCTTAAGTTCTACAGAAGTCGCGGGGAGCGACTTGGAGTTTGTGTTGGGGCTAGCGACCGGTGGGAGCCGGTAATCCAGACGTTGATAGTTTAGTAGGGACCAGGGTGGTCTCGGTTCATCCGAAAGGCGGATAGGGGACAGCAGGATTTTCAGTCAGCGGCAGTAATGGTAAGCAAGCTAAGGTAGAATACAGTTAGTTGATCGGTCGGTGCTCAACACTAAGTTATATTAGTGAGAAGTGTCCAGTGGATACTGACGGTAATGACCTGTACTGGAAGTAGCGGGAGTAATGGATTCGGTGGAGGATAGGTCCATCACAAGTGATAGTGGAGGTAGTGGTTATGGAACGTTGCTTTCAGAAGGCCAGAAAACACAAGGAAAAGGGGGTGAACCCCTAGGAGGTCCAACATAAGTACTCGGGGAGTACCAGAAGGATTGTCAGTTGAGTAAGTTGTGTTTCCAGGATGGTCAGGGTTAGGGTAAACCTGATAATATTATCCGCAAGGATTAATGATAGTCAGAATAACCGGGTGGAAGGCCAGCAGAGGTAGCCAGCGGGCGTTAGGTTTCCCAGACAGAGTGTTGGAGGCAGATCATAGGTTTGTTGGCCATAGCGAACTTTGAGGACGAAGTTTAGTTTTAGTGGGGGAGAGTTGTAACACTCAAGATCAGAAAGGCCAAGAAAGGAAAGAAAACCCTAAGTCAAAAGGGTCAACTCGTCGAGTCCAGGGAGGAACTCGACGAGTCGGAGCGGGATCTGGGGATTGATTAAGTAATTGACTCGACGAGTCAGTAAAGAGGACTCGGCGAGTCCAGTCTGAAGAGGGAAACCCTAAACCCGGGACTTTGGGAACTATTTAAGCTTCTTATTCTCTCCCTTAGGGTTCCTTATAGCCTCTCTTATCCAGAATATGAAACCCTAAGCCTCCATTGTTGCACATTCAAGCTTTCTTGCCATTTTGGGTGATTTGAAGGAAGAAGGTAGAAGGGAACCATTGGGGATTCTGATGGGTTTTTAGCATTCTAACACTTCCTAAGTGTACATGCAACCCTAATAACCTTGAATCTATGTTTTCTCTATATACATGCAAATTTCTTTTTCAAGGTTATTTCCTAACTAGCATGGCATGGGGATTACATAAAACATAAAGAACTAGTAGAAATACATACCTTGTTGTTGCTTGGATTCCTTCAAGACTTGGTGAGCCTAGCACCCCAAATGTTGTGCCTCAAATGCTTCACACAACACCACAAACTTGGAATAACTTGAGAGAGTGTCACTTAGCCTCAAAAAATCGGTTATGCCCTCTTATGAATACACCTAGGTCCGATTTTGCATGCTATAGGGTTTCTTTTATAGTGTGGCATAATTAGGAGTTACAAATGTAAACCCTAATTGTCATGACTCTTCATTTCTCATGACCCATGGGTTTATAACTCCCGTGGACTATCCATGGAGCTCCTTATGGTTATAACCAAACCCATAAACCATGGATCATTAATCCACCATAAAAGAATTGATGATTATCATAATCAACCCTATATATTTAATTAGTCTCACTTTCATCACCAAATTAACACTAGATTAATACTTGATCAATACTAATTAAATAATATTATTATTAATATATTAGAACTTATAATATATTAATAATCACAAGTGTACTTTCTCTCATTTTGTCTATCCAAGTATTGCAATGCCATGCAACCCAAATGGACCATGCGGGGTCGGGTCAAGTACATACCAAATGCGTTTTCATACAATCAATGAATAACCAACTCATAGTCAACAACTCATATCTCTAGGTTTGAAGATTTATATGATATTACCATCTCACGATCACTCGAGATAAATTCCATGAAGTGATGCAAGTAAGCGTGGGTTGAATCCAATACTTATCCCTTATGAGTACTCATGAATGTTGTAGCAACCATTGCATTGTCTAAAGCACTATAGACAAATCATACAAGCCAAATTCATGATAGTCTTGATTTATATCTACTTCCAATATACGACTGACTGTGGATGGTTTGAATATCCTAGTCATTCAGGAAGAATGGTCTAGTTATTCTGGAAGTCAAAACATGCAAAGTGAAACACAAGAATAATACTTAATCCTATATGGCTCCAACACTTGGGCGTAAATAAGACAAGTTTTATCTAAGCACATTGATTACTCATTATTTATGTTTCGATTTCTCAACTTAATACTTGAATTAAAACAATAGTCATGCCATACTCCAAGCATGCACACTATGTTTTTCCAAACAAGTATTATGGCATACTCTAAGTATGCATACTATGTTTACATATGGTCCTCTCTTCGTGAAATAGATCAATTGAAAATATTCCAATGATGCTCATTTCACAATTCCAATCCTTGTTGTAAATGCAAGAATACCGAACTCTTTCCATTTACTGTAATATTTAGATTCTAAACTTATATGATATGATCCCCTTGTAATGACTATGCACAGAAGTCACAACGACTTGGCAATAGACATTACAAAGTATTCCAATGGAAAACAATTCCATGGAAATGAAGTCTCAAATTCAAACTACATTCCTTTGAACATCCTTCTTAGCATTAAGTTCTTTAATCTTACACAGATTCAAAGAATAACTTCCACCTATGGAGGCAGTTCCATATTACCATTTTGACCATCACTTGTGAACAAGAGTTGCCTCTTTTCAAAATATGTCAAGATGGTCCTTACTCTATACTTCTAATTGTCCATGAGCAAACAATCTTTGGTAAACCTCAAACTGTCCTCGACAATTGCTTAATCATTTTAGTCATATCCAGTTCTAATCCCTTTTCCCTTCTTAATGCCCTAAGCATTAGGAAAATTTAGAATGGATGAATATTATAGTACATGAAATCGATCCTATATCTGAAGCATATGGGACACGATTCATGCTATAAAATTTTTATTTTCCATGTACTCACAATTCACACTATGAATAGGTATGCGTAATCATAATCGAATTTTGAGAATGCAACATATATAGAAATTCCTTATGTTGAACAATTCCAACATAACATTCATATAAATCCTTGACTAAAGTTGATAAAACTCAATCTAGGCTGGTAGAATTGGAATGAGGTATAAAATCCTCTCCCTTAATTATAGCAAACAACTTTTCAAAGCAAATTGAAACTTTTGTTTTCTATAATTAACATTGCTAACTTGCAATACTTAACATAATCGTCATGCTCCCACTAGCATAATGATTACCAGCATAACACTTTTTGCTCCCACTAGCTTTGACATGTGCTCAGAAATCAACTAGACTTCTAGAAAACAATACTTTATTGACTTTCTTACCAAAACTCATATTTATGATACTAGATTACTTTGATAAGACTTTATCAAAAACATACACCTTTCCTTAGATAGCTCACATGTTTGTCTTGACCTTTTGCAATTCTCACTAGTTAGTGTGCCGGTTAACCACACACACTCCACTAACTATATGAGAATGAAAATATCACAACCGCTATCTACTTAAAATCTTCTTAATGGAAGTGTTTCCTCGCCATCATTTTCATGAATCAAAGAGAAACCTTATGACACTTAGATTTTATGGTGCATGTGTTCTTTTCCATGTGAATTTTGTCAAAACCATAATCACAAGACTAGTTTAGTGACACTTCCAAATTCATATGGACTGAACTTGTGCAATGTTAATTTCTTGCCACCCGGTAGCACAACGGCCTACCATTGCTTCCAGGTTGTTATGCAAACAATCGAGAACTCTCAGAACTTTAATGCAATGCCAACCTATACTGGGATGAGCACATAATATGTCAACACGATAGGTTACAAACCTCAAGTCATGGGCTAGTGATTAACAAATCTTTTGATTAGTTCTTGAACCTATCTTAAGATCTTTTTAAGACTCCCACTGACCTCTGGACATATATGATTGTCTTTGTCAAGAACCATTCCTTGACAAAACAAATATTTAATAGTTAGTGCGGATTCTTATCAAGTTAAACACTTCCCATAATTGGACTTAGTTGGTCTTTGTTTTATCCAAAACATCACAACTAACCAATCTCAAATGTACAAGAGTAGGACACATCTTACTTGACATTTGATAAGTGTTATAAACTTTCTAAAGATTTTGTCACTCAATGGCTCAATCTTGGAGTATGACTCTAAGATTTGATTTTGATGTATGATTTATCTTTTGATTTAACCATTTCAACAACTCATGATTCCTCTCCTTAGCCAAATAAATTAACTAAGGTGTCCTTAGAGGATCAATTGTGATATGGTTCCATAATCAGTAAGATAATCATAAAATAGAATACACAAGTACTCTCCCATCTCTTCAGATTGGAGAAACTTTTATCTTTCTGCCTTATTTGATTCTTCTTATTCATTCTGACTATCATTGAAACTCTTCAATGATCCAGAATTATACTTAAACTTGTAAGTATAACCATATTTACTAAACTTTAGTAAATCATAATGAATAATCTTATCAACCATTGTGGTTGACCTGACCAGCACACAACCAAGTGTACCCAATTTTTTCATCCTTCACTTGACTCACATGTACATGTGAATAAGGAATTAGTCTTAATTTCCCAAAGATGAAAACTTCTCATTCATCATACAATACAAGTTGTATGATTCCAAGTTTCTATCTAACTGAAACTTGGGTGATGAGAATCTTTCTTTATTTGGTAAATTATGATACTACCACAAATGAAAGAATCAAATTCATTTTCAAATATTGCTATTAATGGAAACATATAATCAACAATTTTTTACAAATGTCGTTGTAAGGATACTTAAAATAAAATCAAAACTTTTCATTTATTTTAAAACTTTGCAGAAAACTTATCCTTACAACCCATATGAAAACCTTGTTGTTATCTATTCCTAAGCAATATGTCTCAACTCTTAAGTAACAGCTCAAAATTCTGATCACCGAACCATGCGATCAAAACCCCTCTTCACGATCAGAATCATCATATACTTCCTTTAAGTTTCTTCACTTTTCTTTGATTCTTAAAACATCAACATGTGACCCAGTCACATCATGCAATAAGAATCTCAGATAAGAAACTTAATAGAGTTAGACAATGGACTTTTACCTAAAGTAGAGTCAAACTTATTGACTTTACCATCCTTAAGATCTTTCAGGTAAATTTAGCAGCTTCGTAACCAACGTCCCTTCCTTTGGAAACAGAAACATATGAACTCTTTGCAATGGTAAATGGGACTATCACAGACTTAGCCTTTCTCTTTACCATTTGGTCGACCGAGTTGATTATAGCCAATCCCTTTCCATTGGGAAGAGAAAGTTTTCTGGACTTCTGATGTCACCATTGTCAATGTCCATGGAAGTTTGGGAAGTAGATTGTAACACCCAAAATTTTTGAAGGCCAAGAAAGGAAAGAAAACACTAACTTTAAGGGGGGACTCGGCGAGTCCAAGTGGGATCCGGGTCGAGGAGTAAGTGACCGACTCGGCGAGTCGGCCAAGGAGACTCGGCGAGTCAGGTCTGTTCAAGGAAAACCCTAAATTCAGGACTTGGGGCCTATTTAAGTGCCTCATTCTCTTCCCTAGGGTTCCTTTACTGCCTCTTTAACCCAGAATGCCAAACCCTAGCCGCCATATCCATTGATTGAGCGAATTGTTGTCTTGAGGAGTGCATTAAAGCTTGGAGAAGGAAGAAGGATCTTGAAGGCGCAAGGAGGGGGCTATGGATCTGAGATTGGGAAGATATTTTTGAACATCTAAAGGTATTAAGTCGTTTCCCTTCCTTTAGATCTATTTTGGTTGTGAGTTTTGGGGCTTTTAGGCATGAGTAGTGATCCATTTGAGTTAGAAGTTGGATCTGGAGTTGCTACTTCAGATCTAGGTATATTTTGGTCTTGGAAAGCATAAAGTTTCAGCCCTTGAGTTGATTATGGAGCCTCTTTGCCTTAAACCCTAGTTTATGGTGTATTTTGCCTAGATCTCCTTCTCTACACGTAAAGTTTGCAACTTTACGTGAGGAATAGGCTTAGGAAGGGTAGATCTACAGTTTGGAGTCCATGCATGACTCAAAAGTCCTCTGAACGTATAGAGATCTGAATGGACTCGGTGAGTAGCATGAAGATGAGGAGGAACTCGACGAGTGGGATGAACAGCTCGTAGAGTCAGATGAAGTTGGGCAGGAACTCGGCGAGTTGGATGAACAACACGGCGAGTCTGTTGAAGGTTGTCTTGGACTCAGCGAGTCTGTTCTAGGACTCGGCGAGTCAGGTCACGAAACCCCAAACCCTTTGATTTGAGACTCGAATCAGTGAGTTGAGTGGAGACTCGGTGAGTTGGACAGGTCAGGACTCGGTAATCGGTAGACTCGGCGAGTCATGGACTGACTCGTCTAGTTGAGTCGCGAATAGAAGGACTCTGAACATATGAACTCGGCGAGTCAATAGGGCGACTCGGCGAGTAGGGTTGACCTGGAAGGTTGACTTTGACCAGGACTTTGACCTTGACCAGAGTTGATTTGGTTGTCTTTCGGGGGTCAGTTAGACTCAGTGTTGCATTGATATTGGTAACTCGGAGAGCGAGTGGAGCAGGAGTTCAGAGAGTTGCCGGGCAGCAGCTAGTGAGTTCATCAGCCAGTTCAGCCAGTGCAGGTGATTTTCCATTTGTATGAATGGGTCTACGGCCAAAATGTCGGCCCATATAGTTATGAGTAGAAGACCCGGGGGGTTAGCCCTAGGCACAGTATGCTAGTATGATATTCGGGACGAGGTCAAATGATAGAGGGTGGGTGCCCAAGGAATGGTTTATGTGATAGTTTATACTTGTTGTCTGTGTGATACTTGTATGTGCCTGGTAGGGAGGTGAGTGTGGGCGAGGTCCCGTATCTCGCCAATAGCAGAGTGTGGATGGTGTTCCACATCTTAGTAGAAGAAGATCAGGCGCGAGGCCCAAGTTAGGGAAGGAGCGAGGGTGGGTTGGGCCCGTACATCACTATCAGCAAGAGTATGGACGGGGTTCCATGACTCATCAGTAGCAGGACAAGGGCGGGGCCCAGAGATAGGTGAGGCCTTAGGACAAGATCCGTTAGTATGTGTTTAGCTTATGTGATGTGATGTGATATGTCTATGTGCTATTATATGTTAGTGGGTGAGGCCCTGTGATAGGCGAGACCTAAGTGAAACAGATCTGTATCCGAGTGGGGCTCGAAGCCAGGCGGGGCCTAGAGCGGCGGGGCTGTTGTAGTGGGCGAGGCCCAGGATAGAGGGAGTGGCCCAGTATATGTAGTATGTGGTTATGCATGGTCTGTGGTAGGGTGGGGAACTCACTAAGATTCGTGCTTACGGTTTTCAGTTTTGTTTTCAGGTACTTCCGGTAGCAGAGGGAATTGCTCAGGGTGATCGCATGGCACACACCATAGATTAGACAACCTGGGAATGTTTACTCTAATAACGAACATGTATTTTGGAAACTAATACTCTGTTCATGTTTTGAAATGATGAATTTTCTTAAAGTAATGTTTTATTAAAAGAAATTTTTAGTCTTATATTTTGGGACGTTACAAGTTGGTATCAGAGCCTTGGTTTGAGGGATTCGGACATGCTCTCGGGTTTGTCTGAACTCAAACTGAGGAATTGGTATAGAAGTTTTCGAAATGAAAAGACAGTTTTGTAAAAAGAGAGTTTTGGGAAAGAAAACAGTTTTAGAAAGGCAAAAGTAATTCAGAAAGAAAAGAACTTTGAAAAGAGAAACACGGTGTGGTGCATGCAATCAACCGAGCTCAAGTAAGCACCCCAAAATACCCATACAAGTTTATGTTTTAATTATAAGTTAGTAAAATAGCATGCTAGAATAGGGCTAAGGATCTGGGGATAATGCCTTATGTGCCTGTTATATGTGCTTTCGAACTGCATGATAGTGCTGATTAGACAGTAGTAGGATAGCCTGTTTAGGTAATACCTGAGTATATGAGTTATGTGAGTCTATGAGTTGTGTTGCATGCTAGTTTAGATTCTTGCTGTGTGGATACGATTGCTTGAGTATATTATGGTTAGATTTCCCCTTGTTTGAATGATGCTTGCTTTGTGCATTGTGGGATACTGAGTGATGGGAGTTAGCCATTAGGTGGATACGACACGTCACATGTGATCAGGGTTGAATAATCTCAGAGTGCTGGATTTGGTCCTATTGCGCAGCTCTTCTTTGAGTCCAACCATTGTAGGGACGAGTCTTTTACTTGAAGGATTATCTGAGCCTCGTCACATGTAATGGTATCCAGGTGATGGCTAATTGGCATCACAAGGAGACCTTCAGCAGCTGAGGACTGGTTTGAGTTGAGTTAGAGGTTTTCCTAAGCCTAGGATGAGATAGTGCTGGGAGCAGTAGTAGTGGATAAGGGACCTGGTGGAGTTGAAGCAATTCTTGAGGAAAGTACGGATAGATGTGGAAGGTAGTATGGGCCCGTACTACTGAAAGCAGAGGATCCGTACTCGATTCAGGAAAGGCCGAGACAAGACCGGGAACCTGGTAGGGTGTGTTTGGTCTCGCATCAGTGATGAGTATTCTGATAGTGGTTGTGGTATATTTTCAGCATGGTGACGTTGCGAGAGAGACCAGCGGGCGGATCAGGCGCTGGAGAGGGATCAGGCTCGGGTTCAGGGGCCGAGCAGCTCGAGGAGCGAATGAGGGAGTTGATATCCGCCGAGGTTACGCGCAGTATTCTAGATCAGACTCCTGTGATCTTTGGCACGGTCAAGGAGACTATATTGGAGATTTTGGATGAGAGGTTGGGAGCCTTCCGTACTGAGATAATGGCATTGACGGGAGCATGTACCTTGACATTTCGGGAGTTCAGGGCTTGCGGGGCACCAGATTATCATGGGGCTAGGGACACCATCGCTAGCAGCAGATAGTTGGCTGATGTTGCCAACGCATTCCGTACGAGCCGGTGTCCTGAGGGGGACAAGGTCAGACTCGCTTCCTGTCTTCTGAAGGATAGAGCGAGGGATTGGTGGGAAGAGATTGGTCATGCTTTGGGGGATGATGCCGCATTGGACGCGATGACTTGGAGCGATTTCTCGGCCAGGTTCAGGGCGAAGTTTTCGCCGATTATTGAGGTGCGGCAGTTGGCACGGGAGTTTCAGGATTTGACGCAATCCACTGAGATTGTGGCGGAGATCACCGCCAAGTTCAGGGAGAGGATCTTCTTGTACCGCAGTATGTCACGGATGAGGAGATGAAGAAGGTCTGATACCATAAGATGTTGAGGGATGACATCACAGAGTTCGTGAACAGATCCAACTGTAAGACGCTGGAAGATATGATTTCTCGGGCTAGAGAGAGGGAAATTGATTTGGATCAGATCCGGAAGAGGAAGTCGGATGAGGTTCAGGTAGCTGCAGGTTCGGGCAAAAGGCCCAAGGGATCAGATTCGAGATCGAGGGATTATCAGGACCGCGGTCGGTGCAGGAAGTGTGGCAGGGCGCACGGGGTAACATGCAGGAGTGGTAGCAGTGGTGAGTCTGGCTGTTTCAAGTGTGGTCGGACTGGTCATTTCAGCAGGGATTGTACTGTTGCCACCGTGCAGGGATCAGACTTGTTATGTTTTCACTGCAATCAGCGGGGCCACAAGAAGGCCCAGTGCCCTAGTTTGTTTTCAGCAGGACGGGTGATGTCACCTGCCCCTGCAACTTTGAGGATCACAGATGGCCGTCAGGGCCGTGCAGAGGCGCCTACGGTAGGAGGCGGAGCTCTTCAGATGACTACCTTAGAGGCGCGATCAGCACCGGACGTTGCATGTATTCGATTTCTGTTTTCAGTTCTTTTATTTGTGCATGATTATATTGTTATGGTTCTACATCATTATCGGTATGAGTATTTTATTTTTGAGCGGTTGATTGTGATCGAGTTATATGTCATCTGCATACCTTGGATATTCGAATGGTAGTGAGGGGATGTGCCCTATTGGAGAAGGTTACATATGATGCAGTAACTGTAGCATGCTTAGGAGGGACTTGGTATGTCTCGCTAGATCGGAGTTGTATAGTGTTAGAGAAGGATTGGTTAGATCCCTAGCTATGGTAAGCTTGGGTTCCTCAGCATATTGATTATGGAATGGTAGCAAGGATTTCTTTTGAGTATTGAGCAACAAGGGGTAAGCAGGATCGAAGTGGGGGAGAATCCTCCGAGTGTGCAAAGGTAGGAGCACGCAGATCCAAAATGAGTGTCTGACCTCCGAGAAGGAAAAGAAGTGGTTCAACGTTTGATGGATTGAGGATTTCAGTGTTGGGAGTTTGAGAAACTCCCCATCAGCTAATGCGTGTGATGGTAATGGTTAGTACGTGGTTGGGAATTCAGGTTGTGGATCGCCCGTAGGACTCGAGGGAGTAGGAATGAGGATCTTGAGAGCTAATGGCACATGGGTTCCTTCGCATTAGCAGTCAATGGTAGAAAGTGATGTAAGACTATGGCGCAGCCGTAGCATTCACTAGCAGTTAGTGGTGGAAGTGTTGTAAGACTATGGGGCAGCCGTAGCATTCACTAGCAGTCAACAATGGATGGTGATGTAAGACTACGGGTAAGCCGTAGCATTCCTTAGTAGCTTCGATAGCGGAGTTGGGGCGAGGGCCTTACCTCCTAGTGATCGGTCAAGGATCAGGAATGGATAGTGGATGAGAATGATAGGGAGTTTGCCTATATAGCCCTAGAGAGGTGAGACCATGGGAGAGGCCGCTCCAGGATATAGTTGGGTGAGACCCGTGGGCGAGGCCCGTATGAAATTAGCAGTGTAGATGAGACTTGAGAGCAGGGTTGCTCAGTAGTATGGTTGGGTGAGACCCGTGGGCGAGGCCCGAGCGAGAGTGATTAGACTAGTGGGACTAGAAGGATAGAGGCGGGTGGGACCCATGGGCGAGGCCCGTGAATTTTAACATCGCAGGTGGGACCTGGTAGGGACCTTAGTGTCGAGCTAGGGGATCGGGGATCCCAGGTTTGTAGTGCCTGAATGGCAGAATAGATTGAGCAGTTATAGGTGGTCGAAGTTTCTTCGGAAGTCGTTGGGAGCGACTAGTGGTGGTGTTGGGACTAGCTACCGGTGGGAGCCGGTAATCCAGACATTGATAGGTTGGTAGGGACCAGGGTGGTCTCAGTTCATCCTAAAGGTAGACAAGGAATAGCAGAATTTTTCAGTCAGTAGTACTGCAGTAAGCAGTGTATGGTGGAATTCAGTTAGTTGAATCGAGGGGTGCTCGACACCAAGTTTTGACAGAGAAGAGTGTCAGTGGTTACTGGCGGTGATGACCCGTAATGGAAGTAGCGGGAATGATGGATTGGTGAAGATAGGATCTTCACAGTGACAGAGGAAATAGTTGGTTATGGAGCATCGCCTTAGGGAGGCAAGGGAATCGCGTAAGGAAAGAAGGGGTCAACCCCTATGAGTTCAAGCGCAGCACTCGGAGAATACCAGAAGGATTGTCGGTTGAGTAAGTTGTGTTTCTAAATTGTTCAGGGTCAGGTTTGACCCGAGGTTTTTATCCGTGAGGATTATGTTAGTCAGAATGACCAGGTGGAAGACCAGCGAAGGTAGGCAGCTGATGTTGGGATACTTGGTGGGTTTTGGAAGCAGATCGCAGGCGGTGGGCCATAGCAAACTTCGAGGACAAAGTTTAGTTTAAGTGGGGGAGAGTTGTAACACCCAAAGTTTTGAAGGCCAAGAAAGGAAAGAAAACCCTAAATTTAAGGGGGGACTCGGCAAGTCTAAGGAGGAACTCGGCGAGTCCAAGCGGGATCTGGGTCGAGGAGTAAGTGACCGACTCGGCGAGTCAGCCAAGGAGACTCGGCAAGTCAGGTCTGTTCGAGGAAAACCCTAAATTCGGGACTTGAGGCCTATTTAAGCGCCTCATTCTCTTCCCTAGGGTTCCTTTACTACCTCTTTAACCCAGAATGCCAAACCCTAGCCGCCATATCCATTGATTGAGCCAATTGTTGTCTTGAGGAGTGCATTAAAGCTTGGAGAAGGAAGAAGGATCTTGAAAGGGCAAGGAGGGGGCTATAGATCTGAGATTGGGAAGATATTTATGAACATATGAAGGTATTAAGTCGTTTCCCTTCCTTTAGATCAATTTTGGTTGTGAGTTTTGGGGCTTTTAGGCATGAGTAGTGATCCATTTGAGTTAGAAGTCGGATCTGGAGTTGCTACTTCAGATCTAGGTATATTTTGGTCTTGGAAAGCATAAAGTTTCAGCCCTTGAGTTGATTATGGAGCCTCTTTGCCTTAAACCCTAGTTTATGGTGTATTTTGCCAAGATCTCCTTCTCTACACGTAAAGTTTGCAACTTTACGTGAGGAATAGGCTTAGGAAGGGTAGATCTACAGTTTAGAGTCCATGCATGACTCAAAAGTCCTCTGCATGTATAGAGATCTGAATGGACTCGGTGAGTCCTTTGAGTGGACTCGGCGAGTAGCATGAAGATGAGGAGGAACTCGACGAGTGGGATGAACAGCTCGTCGAGTCAGATGAAGTTGGGCAGGAAGTCGGCGAGTTGGATGAACAACTCGGTGAGTCTGTTGAAGGTTGTCTTGGACTCGGAGAGTCTATTCTTGGACTCGGCGAGTCAAGTCGCGAAACCCCAAACCCTTCGATTTGAGACTCGAATCAGTGAGTCGAGTAGAGACTCGGTGAGTTGGACAGGTCAGGACTCGGTAATCGGTAGACTCGACGAGTCGAGTCGCGAATAGAAGGGCTCTGAACATATGAACTCGGCGAGTCAATAGGGTGACTCGGCAAGTAGGGTTGACCTGGAAGGTTGACTTTGACCAGGACTTTGACCTTGACCAGAGTTGATTTGGTTGTCTTTCGAGGGTCAGTTAGACTCAGTGTTGCATTGATATTGGTCGCTCGGAGAGCGAGTGGAGCAGGTGTTCAGAGAGTTGCTGGGCAGCAGCTAGTGGGTTCATCAGCCAGTTCAGCCACTGCAGGTGAGTTTCTGTTTGTATGAATGGGTCTACGGCCACAATGTTAGCCCATGTAGTTATGAGTAGAAGACCCGGGGGTTTGCCCTAGGCACAGTATGCTAGTATGATATTCGGGACGAGGTCCAATGATAGAGGGCGGGTGCCCAAGGAATGATTTATGTGATAGTTTATACTTGTTGTCTGTGTGATACTTGTATGTGCCTGGTAGGGAGGTGAGTGTGGGCGAGGTCCCGTATCTCACCAATAGCAGAGTGTGGATGGTGTTCCACATCTTAGTAGCAGCAGATCAGGGGCGAGGCCCAAGTTAGGGAAGGAGCGAGGGTAGGTTGGGCCCGTACCTCACTATCAGCAGGAGTATGGACGGGGTTCCATGACTCATCAGTAGTAGGACAAGGGCGGGGCCCAGAGATAGGCAGGGCCTTAGGACAAGATTTGTTAGTATGTGTTTAGCTTATGTGATGTGATGTGATATGTCTATGTGCTATTATATGTTAGTGGGCGAGGCCTTGTGACAGGCGATGCCTAAGTGAAACAGATTAGTAACGGATTACATTTAGATTTGAATAATTGTTGCTACTCGCCAGATATGGCAAGAAACATCATTTCATTTCATGGTTTGTTTAGACAAGGATTTAGATTTTTGTTTAATAATGAGAATGGTTCGATTTATGCTTATCTAAATGGTGTTTTATATTTTGAAGCAACGCCTTGTAATGGAATTTATGAAACTGTTATGATTGTAGATAACCTAGGAAATGATGTTTTGTGCATGGATTCTTCCAATAGTGTTGATAAAGCATGTTTGTCGCATTGTCATCTTGGACATGTCAACAAGAAGCACATAGCCCAACTCCAAAAGGATGGAGTGTTGGAGTCATTCAACCTTAGGGAAGATGACACGAGTAAGTCTTGTATGCTTAGAAAGATGACCAAGTCACCCTTCACTGGCACATGTGAAAGGGGTGAGGGTTTATTGGATCTCATACAAACCAATGTATGTGGACCCTTTAGATCCGCCACAAAGGAGGCGAACCGCTTCTATGTGACTTTCACTGATGATTATAGTAGATATGGGTATATTTACTTAATCAAGCGCAAGTCAGAAATGTTTGAAAAGTTCAAAGAATTCAAACATGAAGTGGAGAATCAATTGGGCAGGAAAATCAAGATGCTTCGATCCGATCGAGGAGGAGAGTACCTAAGTCTTGAATTCCATGACTATCTCAAAGAATGTGGAATAGTTTCGCAATTGACGCCACCTAGGACACCGCAGTTGAATAGTGTGGTAGAAAGTCGCAATCGAACCCTGCTAGACATGGTTCGTTCTATGATGAGTCGTGCTTCACTACCTATCTCATTCTGGGGGTATGCCTTAGAGATTGCCGCCCATATCCTTAACCGAGTCCCTACAAAGAAGGTTGCCAAAACACCTCACGAGATGTGGACAGGGAAAGCTCCCTCGTTGGCACATATCAAGGTTTGGGGTTGCGAGGCTTTCGTAAGACGAGATACTCACGACAAGCTCAAACCTCATAGTGAGCGATGTATTTTCATCGGCTACCCACAGAAATCCTTTGGATATCTCTTCTATAGACCGAATGACAATGTTGTCTTCGTTGCGAGGAGAGGGGTTTTCCTAGAGCGAGAACTCATAAGCCAAGGAGACAGTGGGAGGCAGATCGAGCTTGAAGAGATTCAAGAATCGAGTGATGAAGGAACCTCTGCCGCTGGCACTCAACCCGAGGAGGAAACTCCGGTTAAACCAATTAATGAGTCCTTACCTCTTAGACGTTCCGAAAGAGTTAGAGTTCAACCCCAATTTTATGGTTTTCATATTAATACTGAAGGGGACACGTATATTAGTGATGGTACACTAATAAATCTAGATGAACCTAATAGCTATAAGGAAGCCATGGCAGGCCCGACGTCTGCGAAATGGAAAGAGGAAATGGACAGCGAGACTCAATCCATGCATGACAACCAAGTTTGGAATTTGGTTGATAATGTGCCCGAATGTAAGACCGTTGGGTGCAAATGGATCTTCAAGAAGAAGAACGATGTGGATGGAAATGTACACACATATAAAGCGCGATTAGTTGCGAAGGGCTTTACTCAAACTCCCGGAGTTGACTATCATGAGACCTTCTCACCAGTTGCGAAAATAAAGTCTATTAGGGTGATGCTATCCATTGCTGCATTTCATGATTATGAGATATGGCAGATGGATGTCAAGACCGCTTTCCTTAATGGAAAGTTGGTTGACGATGTTTACATGGCTCAGCCAGAGGGTTTTGTCGATACGAAGCATCCAAATAGAGTGTGCAAGCTTGAGAAGTCCATTTATGGGCTTAAGCAGACGTCTCGCGGATGGAATATGTGCTTCGATGAGAAAGTCAAAGAGTTTGGATTTGTACGAAGTGAAGATGAATAATGTGTATATGTCAAAGCCAGTGGGAGTATAGTTAGCCTCCTCGTTTTGTATATCGATGACATACTACTCATAGGAAACGACGTCCCGACACTGCAGGAGGTTAAGTCCTGGCTCGGGAAGTGCTTCGCTATGAAGGACCTCGGAGAGGCTTCCTATATTTTGGGAATAAGGATAGTCAGAGAATGAAGTATGAGACTAATAGGACTTAGTCATAACACTTACTTAGATAAAGTACTAAAACGTTTTAGTATGGAAAATTCGAAGAAGGGAGAATTACCGATACAAAGTAATGCCAAGTTGAGTAAGACTCAAAGTCCGAGTATCGAAGCTGAGATAGCAGAAATGAGCCGAGTACCTTATGCTTCCGCAGTTGGTTCAATCATGTATGCTATGACTTGTACTCGCCCTGATGTGGCCTTTGCTTTGAGCATGGTCAGTAGATATCAAGGGAACCCTGGCAGAGCCCATTGGATTGCGGTCAAGAATATCCTTAAGTACCTTCGAGGACCAAGGAATGGTTTTTCTTCCTCGGGGGGAGTGATGACTTAAAGTTTCAAGGGTATAGTGACGCCAGCTTCCAGATCGACAGGGACAACTACCGTTCGCAGTCGGGCTGGGTCTTTACCCTTATTGGAGGAGCAGTAACTTGGAAAAGTTCCAAGCAGGAAACTGTAGTTGATTCAACGTGCGAATCAGAGTACATTGCAGCGAGCGAAGCGTCGAAGGAGGCAATATGGATGAAGAACTTCATTGGTGATCTTGGAGTTGTGCCTGCCATAAAGGAGCCTATGGAAAATTTTTGTGATAATGAAGGAGTGGTTGCCTTAACCAAGGAACCGAGGGATCATGGTAGATCTCGACATATCGACAGAAAATATCACTTTATTAGACATCGAGTAGAAGGACACCTCGTGGTTAAGAGGATATCATCAGAAGATAACCCAACAGATCCGCTTACGAAGGGACTAAGAAGGGTTAAGCATTTGCAGCATGCTAGGAGTATTGGGCTGAAGGATGATATTAGTTTAGATTAGATAGTTTTAAAAACTTGTAATAGATAAATGTAATTGTCATTTGATGATTAATAAAGGAGTATTATTTATAAGTAAAGTTACTGTCTTATGTTAATTGTTTAACTATTGTTTCACTTTGCATGTTTTGACTTCCTAAATAATTGAGTTATTAAGAATAATCGAATTATTCGAATGGTCCACAATCGTTCATATCTTGGAAGTAGATATGAAAGAAGATTGTCATGAATTGGTATGTAGATTGTCTAAAAGGTGTTAGACATAGCAAAGGTTTGCTGCAACGTTCATGAGTGCTTATGAACTAGTTTTGAGCATTAGAACAAACCCGCGCTTGCTGGAATCACTTTAAGGTATATATATATATATATATATATATATATATATATATATATATATATATATATATATATATATATATATATATATGTATATTGTAAGTGATCGCAAGATGATAATATCATATGGTCTTAAAACCTAGATATATGGTTTTTTATTTGTTAATTAGTTGTACATTTAATGCGAAACCGCATCAGTAAATTGATGTTATAAAACGTGTTATTGTGTATAATTGATTGGTGAATAAGTAAATGCATATAAGTCAAAGTTTATCTGTTACTTTTATCCTAAGAGGGTAAAAGTGATATCTCGGCCACTAGATGATTTGATTGGACTTATGTGTCAGGCCCGGTCAGAACTGAATTGATGTGTTCGATTAAGTTCTATGTCGAATAAATCGGAGATCGAGAAACTAAACGTTGGACTATGATTATGTTTGCATGATGTCTGAACAGAGGACTATACGATCCCTTATATAAAGGACAGGACTGATAGGATCAGAGTTTGAAAGCATCTTTGAGAGCTACGATTGCTAATCGGATTATGCTTGTGTATATAGTTACTAGACTTATCCAAGTGGGAGACTGTTGGAATAGTGTCTAAGGCTGTAACTATATTTGGCAAGTATTTGACCTGGTTGTGCATGGTCCTTTTGGGTTGCCTTCACCATAGCAACTTGACAGGATGATTTTTAATGAGAGAAGAAATATTATTAATATATTATGAGAAAAATATAAGGAATAATAATATTGTTATTTGATTAATATAAGTCATAAATTAATTAGGAATTAATTTGGTGACTTAAAGAGGTTAATTAAATAAAGGAGCATAAACTGTCAAATGTGTGATAGTTGTACTTTGGGCTATGAATCTTTATGGATGAGAGGGTGATGATTTTAGGGTTTGGAGGATCCTAGAAATAGTCCAAGGCCTAGTCTATAGGGATCATTGGATTGCTTAGGGCCTAAGTTATCCAATTAGGGTTTTAGGGTGAAACCCTAGGAGCTCACTAGTATAAATAGACCCATGGGGTTGAGGAAATCGGCACCTTTGTTAATGGAGTGACCCTAGTCCGATTTTCTCACCCTTCTCTCTCTCTCTCTCTCTTATCATCCTCTTGCTAGTTGGTGTTTGTAAGCCATTAGAGGAGTGACAATTGTGACTCTAAGCTCCAAATACAAGAAGGTTCAAGTAAGCAACTCAAGGTATTCCTTTAGATCTGATTTCATATGTTATGAATTTGAATGTTTACATTAGATCTATCAATCAAAGTCTTGGATACATTGCATGTTCAATTAGAGAAACCTAGATCCAAGCATTAGGGTTTGTATGTGCACATAGGAAAGTTCTTATGGTTCAAAACCATCATGTTCATCATTTCTTGTGTGATTTAGCAAGAGGAAAGGAGGAAGGAAAGCAAGGTGAGTTGGGGAGTTTAGATCTACTTCCATTTGATCAGAGGAAATTGTTGGAGGTATCAATCTGTGCTTATCCTCGTGATTATGATGTTTAGTCAAATCTAGGGTTTCTTTATGCCTATTTTAGTTTGAATCTGGAGTATGTGAGGTCCCAAGGCGAAATGGTTCATAGATCTGAACCTTAAGAGGTCCAGAGAGTCCTTACCACCCTGCTTTATGCCATACCTTTTGAGATAGGATCCTAGTAGGCCATTTTAGAGGTTATTTCACCAAAAGAAGATTTGGGGGTGTTGCATGTATACCAAGATTCGACCTTTACGTCGTTATCATGCTTGGGAAGGTCAGATCTATAGGTTAGAGAAGCAGTTCTGACCTCAGAAGGTCATTTGAGTATGATCATGGATGTAACTCACTGAGTTCATAAATGGACTCGACGAGTAGAGTCGGGGTTGCCCCGCGATTCATGACCGATGTAACTCGTTGAGCGAAGGGGGTGACTCGACCTGTCAAGCGAGGCAAGAAGGATTCAGAGGACACATGTGGACTCGCCGAGTCGCCCATGCGTACTCGACGAGTCGGGTCAAAGTATGACCGTTGACTTTCGTTGAGCTTAGGGTTTTGGTCAAGACTGATTCAAGAGAGTTCAGGGAGGGGTAAAATGGCCTTCTACATAATCTTTGGAGATGGGACTATGAGAGAGTATTGATCGGGAATGTTATTTGAATGATAGGAAGAGGCTAGGTCGGGACGTTGAGCACGAGAGTTTATCCGACTTCATTAAGGTGAGTCTTCTCACTATACTGTACCTGGAAGGGTACCTATGTGTGACTAGAAGGTCTTATATGCTATGAGATGTATGTGTTGTATGATGTTATGTGATATGTATGTGTTATGTATGTTATGTATGATAAGGACTGGAAGGTCAAGATGATATGGACCGGAAGATCAAGAGGTTACGGACCGAAAGGTCGATACGGGTAGGATCGGAAGGTCTACTGGGATTCGGGACAGAAGTCCCCTGAGACACTTGGACCGGAAGGTCCCACAAAGTTATGGCCTGGAAAGGCGTATGTACTATATGTGGTATTTCGGGGAACTTACTAAGAATTTATGCTTATAGTTGTTGTGTTATGTGTTTCAGGTACTAACGAGGATCGCGGGAAGGCGCCAGCATGATTTGTACATACTCATAGAGATTATGTTTGAGATTCTGGGATTTGTTTGTTATGATAACATTGGATACATTGTGTTTGATATTGCTATTGATGATTAAAAATATGTTTTAAAAATGAAAAATTGTTTTGAAAATTCACGTTGTTACAGATAGAGGGTAAAATTGGAACATGTTATTCAAGGTGGGAATGGAATGGAATTAGAAACAGGGTAGAAGCCAAGAATGAAATTAACGCGTTTTGAGGGAATGGGATTCCGTTTGTAATGCTTCTTTCCTTTCCTGCAAGCTACAAAACATGTACAAAGTCATTCCCCCTCAACACATCAATCCTTTCTTTAGCTCATTATTGTACTAGTTGTGAGACCCATGCATTATATGAGATAATTTAAAAAAAAAAAGTTAAATATAAATGTGAAAATACTTGAGAACTTTGAATTTATAAGAAAATAAGAAAAATAATGAATTATTATAATCAAAATATTTTTTATCTTTTAAATTTAAACAAATAATTTAAATAAATAAACAAAAAAAAACTGATGGACTTTAATTTTGGGAATTTTGAAATTAAAATGTAAGTGGATTAATGAAATTTGTATCTATTTATTATTACATCTATTGTAATTATTACATTAAATTATTATGTAGAATTTAATAAAATAGAAAAATACATAAAACGACATGTGTAAAAAAATTAATTCAAAATAACCAAAAAATGACATTTGTCCAACTGTATAAGAGTGTGACAAGTGACAAAAAATCTTCATTTATTAGAGTAGATACATCACACCAAAACCCTTTATTTCCTTATTTTGAACGATGGCTCGACAGTCGACAAACTATTGCAAAGGGAATACGACCGTCGACTCCAGTTTCTCAGTTTACCCTTAACCCTCATCGATTCTTTTCTTTTTTTGTCAAAATTTGGAATGGAATTAAAGAAGTACATAACATAGTATAATGATTTGTATTGTTATTATATATATACTTGCTAATTGTATAGAGTATTTTCATAACAAATTCTTTATTAAACCAACCAACATGTAAAAAAATTATCAATAAGTGTCACTTAATGAATTTCCGGGTATACCCGAAACTTACCCGACCCGTCCTCAAACCCGAATACACGAAACCCGAAAACCCAAATTACAATATAGGTCGGGTATCGGGTATTATTTTCTTAAGGAAATACCCGTTCTACCTGAAACCCGAAAATTTTACCCGTTCGACACCCCTATCAAACGCCCCCTCAGTTTTTAAAGCTTTCAATAATGGTATAATTAAGGTTCTTAGATTAAAAATCTCTATTCTAATAAATGAATAGTTTTAATCTCCCTTTGACATGTGTCATCCTATTAAGTCTCTTAATTAATGCATATTTTATTTTATTTTTGTCATATATCATTCTAATTAATGCATGTCACTTATGAACCTATTAATTCTCAATTTTGAATTTTAAATTTTAAATTTCTCATTCTAATTACATTAAACTAATAACATTAGAATAAAAATTAAAATAAAATTAATACAAATTATAAGTTGATATAATTTCATATATTTATTTAAATTAACAATTATAATTTTATATAATTAAAATTATATCTCTTAGTTAATAATTTATTAAAATAATTGATTAATAATTTTGAGTTCTCATAATAAAAGTTTAATTAATTTTATAACCATGATTCTCACGATTATAAAGTAGTCTACCCTAATAAATGAAAATGACTTTGCCACATGTCCTCTTCTCATTCATTTGGACACATAGTTTTTTCTAGAAATTTTAAATTTATCTATTTTCCACTTGTCATTTTATTGTATTTTTTATTTTATTAAATTAAAATCCACATTTAATATATAAGGTAATATATATGTAAGATATTTATTAGAAATGGTTTATATATGTAATGTATCTAATGCATTAAAGTCTCATTAATTTTAATAATTCAAAAAATATCTTATTTTTCTTATAAATTTAAAGTTTTCAAATTGTTAAAATTTTATATTTAATTTTTTTTAAATAAACCCATGTAATAAGTTTATACTCGAAAGAGATCCATTCCCACTTACCTTCCATATATAATTAATTAAATAATGACGATTCTTATCTTAAATAATAATAATCACTTAATTAAGGTCCACACGCGAAAATAGTATATGAGTATATCCATTCCCACTCCATATATAATTAAAAAAATTAACGGAGGAGGATGGTTCCCACTTCCCACTTACCTTCGATATGTGTGTTCTACTTAATTTTCCCTTCTGTATATCTTTTTAATTCTTTGGCCCTATTAGTTGAATATTCAACTACTTCCAATTCGTTCCCTTTCCCTCTTCAACATGTGACATCTAATCTAGTACGTTATGGTTGAATGTTGAACTTGGAGATGTCCTATATAATGAACATTGAACATTGAACATTACACATTCACAAGCAATTGACGATTAAACCTTTCTTTTATGGCTCCATACATGAATCACTTCAACTTGTTGCAGACCATCTTCCTTTTATACTTTTCGTTCAAACTCACATGCAGTGGATCATCACTAAGCCCTGATGAGGAATGCTCAGCCTTATATCAGTTCAAGCAAAGCATAATTCATCAAGATGATCCAGCTTGTGCTGCTAGTTGGTTACAAACCTTCAACTCTTGGAAGCCCACTAACAATGCATCAGATGCTGGTTTTGATTGTTGCTCATGGTATGGGGTGGAGTGTAGAAATGACCATGAGTATAGTCATGTGATCGGCCTTGACTTGAGTGAAAGCTTTCTTTGTGGTGGTATCAACTCTATCAGCACCCTCTTTAGCCTTGTTCATCTTCAGAGCCTCAACCTTGCATGGAACGACTTTAGTGAATCTCAAATCCCATCTGAGATTGCTCATCTAAAGCAACTAAGAAGCCTCAATCTTTCTGCTTCTGGGTTTAGTGGCCAAATCCCGAATGAAATCTCTCAGCTGATACAATTGTCTTCTTTAGATCTATCACAGAATCTTCTAAAGCTTCAAAGTCCTAGTGGCCTTAAGAATCTACTTCAAAACTTAACAGGACTAGAAGAACTCCATCTCTCAGGGGTTGACATTAGTTCTTCCGTACCACATTTCTTGGCAAACTTTTCATCTTTGAGGTCAATCAGGCTACAAAACTGCTTTCTTCAAAATGAATTCCCTGCAGCCATTTTTCAGCTACAGAAGTTGATACGTCTGGATTTGTCATTCAATACCAACCTTACAGGTGCCTTAAGTGAATTTCGTAACAGCAGCTTACTTGAACTTGTGAATCTACGTTCAACAAGTTTCTCCGGGATTGTACCAGAATCCATTAGCAATCTAAACAATTTGAGAGTCTTGTCCCTTGGCGATTGCTCTTTCTCAGGGCATATTCCAGGATCACTCTCCAACATGACAAAACTCACTTACTTGTCTCTTGGTAATAATAAGTTCACAGGCTTTGTTCCTTCATTGGTAAGTCTTTCCAAACTCATCATTTTAGATCTCAATGGTAACAGATTTGATAAAGGAGTCTTGCCCAACTGGCTTGGCATGTTGGCTGAACTTAATCAATTAGATACATATGGTATGAACATAAACGGTGAAATACCATCTTTTCTTGCAAACCTAACCAAACTTACTGTTGTTTCAATGGGAAAAAATTATTTTACCGGTCATATACCATCCTGGTTGTTCAACCTTACCCAACTAAGATCATTAGACCTTCAACACAATCAAATGCAAGGACCCATTTCAAGCTCATTTTCCAACTTTAAAAATCTTCGATTTCTTCAGTTTAATTACAATAATTTCAGTGGAAAGGTAGGCTTAGACATGTTCCTAGGACTCAACAAACTTGAAAGTCTCATCTTAGGTAATAACAAGATATCATTAGTGCCCACCAACAACTTCACCAATAGCACCTTACCAGAACTCAAACACCTATCACTGTCATCATGTAACTTGAAGGAATTCCCTGCCTTTTTGCGTTTCCAAAATAAATTGGAACTCTTATTTCTCGACCGAAACAAGATTTATGGCATGGTACCGGTGTGGATTTGGAACAACAGCAGGGAAACATTACAAGTGATCGACCTTTCCAACAACTACATCACCGGCTTTGATCAGCATCCTATATTTCTGCCATGGAAAAGTTTACAAGCATTTTCGATCAAGAATAATCAGTTCCAAGGTCAGCTACCAGTTCCAGCACAAAACACTGTAGTATATTCAGCGGAAAATAATAATCTGACTGGAGAAATACCAGCATCGATTTGTGAAGTGAAATCTCTTCAAGTGTTAGATTTGTCGTCTAACAACATGAGTGGAACTCTTCCTCCATGTTTCGGTGACTTAATCAATTCGTTGTTAACTTTGGATCTGGGACGAAATAACTTTCATGGCACATTAATGATGAATGTGTTTATGCATGGCAGCCAGTTGGAAAGTATTGATTTGAGCGAAAATCACTTTACGGGTCAGCTGCCAAGATCATTGACGAATTGTACAAATTTAGAGGTTCTCTCTCTTGGAGATAACTCTTTTGATGACGTCTTTCCTTTTTGGCTGGGAACTCTTGCCAAGCTGCAAGTTCTCATCTTACGGTCCAACAAATTTTATGGTCCAATTCAAGGTTCGACAACAGTTTGCTCACATTTCCCTAAGTTGCGGATCATAGACATCTCTAACAATGGTTTTGGTGGCGAACTGCATGAAAACTTCTTCCAAAATTGCAATGCCATGAGAGTGGGTTATGGTGAATCATCAGTTATGGAATCTGGTATGTCCTTTGAACATTTCATGTCGTCGGTGCCATACACGATGACATTAATACACAAAGGCGTCAGAACAAAATATGAAAAGATTTTAACAATATTCACCTCTATTGATCTTTCTTGTAATCATTTCGAAGGAGAAATCCCACTGTCCCTCCAATATCTTAGAGGGGTTCAAGCACTCAATCTTTCTAACAATCGTTTTACAGGACGTGTCTTGCCATCGCTAGGGTACCTAACAAATCTTGAATCGTTGGATCTCTCGCGAAATGGGCTATCTGGAGAAATCCCTCAACTATTCGTGCAACTCAACTACCTTTCCATTTTCAACGTGTCATACAACCATCTTGAAGGGCGCATTCCCCAAGGGCAACAATTTAGCACATTTGAAAACAACTCCTATGAGGAGAATCCTGGGTTATGTGGAAAACCTTTATCAAAGGAATGTGGGAATTTAAAGGCATCAAGACTTCCACCAGCAAGAAATGCATCTGAGTCTCTCCTCCCAAGCGAAAGAATTGATTGGATCATCATATTCTGTGGAGTTGGAAGTGGGCTGGTTGTTGGGATTTTTATTGGCAACTCTTTACATACAAAGTATAGTGAACGATTCACAAAGAGGAAGGACAGATGGGTAAGGCCACTCCGTAGCACAAGGAGATCAAACCAAGTACAATAATTTGTTTTATTGCCTTACAACTTTGTAGCAATTTTCCAAGCAAATAATTTGTTATGTGTAGGTGGTCTCAACCCCTCAACCAAATTGAAAATGCTTTGTGAATGTCATCTAGAAAAATATGACTTTGAAAAGGATTATTTTTTAAATTGTCCTATAAAAAAAATTTACACTAGTTAGTAGTTACATATTTTTTATGAGATTAACTGTAATAAATACATTTCTCAACTTTGTTGTATTAAGAATTAATTTAAGTTTACCATCATTTATCAAAAACTTTAGTTATATTATAGGTCTTTGAGATATTAATTTTAGCTAAAGAAAAAGGTATATTTAACATATATTTTAAGTTTAAAACACTAAACAAGATATCTTTTTTACTTAAACTAGGATATGCTTTGTGTACAAGTATATGATGTCAGTGATTTCAGTCTATACTTACTCATAATACATTTACCTGTTAGCATATGTATGTTATATATATATATATATATATATATATATATATATATATATATATATATATATATATATATATATATATATATATATATATATGTAAACATATATATTCTAACAGGTAAGTGTATTATGAGTAAGTATAGACTGAAATCACTGATATATATATGTTTATTATAAGCCTATTTATTTTGGACTCCTTTTGTCTTTAGTCCATTAGGGTTAGGATTAGCTTGCATTTATATTCCCCATCTAGTTGTTTTTTGTTTTCATGCTTTTCAAGAACCTTCTAATCTCTCTTTTTCATTAATAGTATCGTAACCTCCCAAAATTCATAAACAAAAAGTTTTTGTTTTCATATTAAATAAAACATCGACCAAACGTGATTATCAAAACCAAAGAGAAATCATAATGTATTTATAATCATCCAAAACACATCACAGTCAAATAAGTGAAAAATCACGGTGTGTACGATGCGATCATCCCGAGCTTTTCCCCTTCGATCTAAAAGTACCTTAAACATAAAATGAAAATCATAAGCACGAAGCTTACTGAGTTCCCCAGAAATACCGCATTCCATACATATATGCCAGCTCAAGGTTGTGCTAGGTCTATTTCACTCTGTGGGTCTATTTCAACTCACATGTCAGCTCAAGGTTATGTCGGATCTATTTCACCCCACATACATATAGCAAACAGGCACACATACGTACAACACATACAACATGAGTCTCAAAGACTACAAGTAAATAACATATCCTGGTGTCCTACAGTATATTAAGCAAACTCAGTTCAGTTTGCAGTCAGTCAAACAAATGATCGGGCTGCTGAACCGGAAAACCCCCTGTTAACCAATCAAATAAAACCCCAATTAATTAATAATTGGACCATAAACCATAATCGGGAATCTACTTCATTTGTCCAACACCCAGGGTAAAAGACCATTTTACCTTTTCCTTACCTGGCCTAATAACCGATCCCCTAACTCATTGGCACTAAAAGCCCAATAGTGACCTAATTTCCTAAAGGTTACCCAAAGCCTAATATGGGCCCAAATCCAAGAAGGCCCAAAGCCTAACAATGGCCCAAATTCAAAAAGGCTAGTGGCCCAACAAGGCCCAAAACCCTAATAGTATAAATATGGCCCAAACTACAAAGCCCAAGACCAAGCCTGGTACGCAGCGCATACCCGGAGTACGTGCAACATACAAGGTCGCTTGTCTGATCGAGGACTCGAATGCATACTCTTGCATATGCCTGGCATACGTGCCCATTAAGCACCTTTTCCTTTAAGCACTTAATGCTTACAACCAGATTTCCAAATCAGATCCAAGCCTTGGGGAACGTCTTAATTCATAAAGTCATTAACTTGGAACCTTTGCATGGCTGAAAAGAACTCAAACCCTATATTTAGCATCTTACTTTCACCAAATGGTCGTAAAGACATGCATGGTTGATATATAACCATTAAGATGCTAACTTTATGGACTAGGGATTTCAGAAACATCAAAAGAAGCAACTCCTAACTTCTAGAGTGGAATACTTTCCACTATATCTCATTCATGGGACCAAATGTGATTGAAACTCCATAAAGACTAATCTAAGCAAACAATGAGCAAGTTCCAAGCTTTATACATCAAATAAGCTAGAAATGATGAGTAGAATCTGGATCTACAAGCTCTCCCTTGGTCAAAGCTCCATCTTCAAGACTTTTCTTTCTCAAGGCTCACTAAAACACACTAAAACACACACAAAGAGGGTTAAATCTTCTCTAGAGGGGTTAGGGTTTCAAAATGAGGATGAAAGGATAATGGAGGCTGAGAAATGAGGGGATCATGGGTCATAATGTTGCTTAAATAGGGTATAAACCGTAAAATTTAGTGTTTATCCCTTGGGTGCGTATGCCAACGTACAAGAAGTACTCCCAGCGTACTCCTACTTTTCCAAAAATGGCAATAATGCCTCTAGTGACCAAATTTGCAAACTATTTACACACCAAGGGTCAAAAATGAAAACTAACTTGAATCGAGTGCTACAATTCTTCCCCGCTTGAATTAAACTTCGTCCTCGAAGTCTGCTACCGAAAATAACATCGGGTAATGCTCCATCATTTCGTCCTCAGACTCTAACGTCCATTCAGAATCCTTTCAGTGCTACCACTGCACCTTCACCAGATCGAACACCTTGTTTCGTAGAGTCTGTGTTCTCCTATCAAGGATCACCACTGGTCTCTCTATATAATTCATGCGATCATCCACCTGAATGTCCTCCAATGGAACCACTGCAGAATCATCAACCAAGCACTTACATATCTGAGATACATGAAAAGTGCTATGAATTTGAATGAGCTCCTCCGGCAGATCTAAACGATACACCACCCTACCCACCTAAGCTAAAACCCTGAAAGGACCTATGTACCTGGAGCCCAGCTTTCCCACTTCCTGAATCGGATGACACCTTTCCAAGGTTAAACTTTTAGAAGTACCATATCTCCAACCTGAAACTCCAAATATGACTGGCATCTATGTACGTAGCTCTTTTTTCGATTCTGTGTTGTCTGAAGTCTGTCGTAAACCTACTAAATCAATTATGTCGTCTTGAGTACCACCTCGGTACTCCCCATGACCTGTTGACCAAACTCTCCCCAACAAATCAGGGTCCTACACTCCCGTAGAGCATCTCAAAAGGAGGCTGATATATACTGGCATGATAACAGTTATTAAAAGAAAATTCCACAAAATGAAGATATGCATCCCATCTACCACTGAAATCCAGTACACATGCCCGCAACATGTCCTCCATTATGTGGATAGTCTGCTCACTCTGAACATCAATCTGCAAGTGGAATGTCGTGTTGAAGTGTCAACGAGTGCCCAACTCCTCATGGAATCTCTTCCAGAACCTAGAAGTAAACCGAACATCCCTATCAAAGAGCACAGAAAGCAACACTCCATGTTGTGTCACTACCTCACAAATGTAGATATCGGTCAGCTTCTCTGCCGAAATACTCTTGAATCGAAATGAAATGTGCGCTCTTGGTCAATCAATCCACAATGACTCATATCGAATCTACACGCACCGTCCGAAGTAACTGTGTGATATCCATTGTAACCTCTTCTTATATCCAAACGAAAACTTCCAACGGCTCCATTTTGATGTGGGGTTGCTAATGCTCGACCTTGACTTTCCTACAAGTCAAGCACCTCTCCACATACCAGGCCACATCTCGCTTCATGCATGGTCACCAATAATCGGGTCGGAGATCCCTATACATATTGTCACTCTGGGATCAATAAAGAATCTCAACTTGTGTGTCTCCTCCATCAATACCTGATAAACAACACCCCAATATGGAATCTACACTCTATGGTGAAGTGTCAATGATCCCCGGCTATCATAATCGAAGGAAGCCACCTAACCCACTATGCGCCCACTCTTCTAGTGCTCTTCCTTCATACCCTCAACCTGAGCTTCTCAAATCTACTCTAAAATTAGGGCTATCATTGTCATCCTCACACCCTCTAGCAGGGTCAGAATTGGCACCTCACACAATCTATCTCTAAGAGTCTCAAAAGTTGTCTGCTGCTCAGGCCCTTAACAAAACGTGGTGGTCTTTTCCGTCAACCGGGTTAAAGGAACCGCTATCTTGGAGAAATCTTGAATGAATCTTCAATAATAACTCGCCAATCCAATGAAACTCTAAATCTTAGATGGAGACCTTGGAACTTCGCACCTCAACAGTGCCTTGACCTTAGCTATATCGACCAAGAATATCGATCGAGTTTACAAGGTGCCCCAAAAACTACACCTCACGCAACCAGAACTCACACATAGAGAAGTTTTCATACAATCTCTCCCTCCTCAGAGTCTCCACTACCTCCCTCAGGTGCTCCTCATGCTACTCCTGGGTCTAGGAATAGAGCATAATGTCATCAATAAACACAATCATAGACTGATCCAAAATTGGCATGCACATATAATTCGTGAGATCCATGTATGAGGATGGAGCATTGGTAAGCCCGAAGGGCATTATCACGAAATCGTAATGACCATAACAAGTCTGCTACGTCGTCTTCTATGTATCCTCCTCTCTTACCTTCATCTGATGATCACCCGAATGCAGATCAATCATGGAAAACCAAGATGCACCCTAGAGTTGATCAAATAAATCTTTAATCCTCAGGAGTGGGTAATGGTTCTTCATCGTTAGCTTATTTAGCTCTTAGCAGTCGATACACATCCGATGTGACCCATTCTTCTTCTTCACGAATAGGATCAACGCTCCCCATGACAAACTACTCGGCTGAATACATCCCTTGTCAAACAGCTCCAGCAGCTGACTAGACAGCTCATGCATCTCTGTAGGTGCTAAATGATAAGGTGCCTTGGCTATCAAAGTCACACCAAGAACCAAGTCAATCTGAAATTCAACCTGCATCTCCAGAGGAACTCTAGGCAAATCTTCTAGGAATACGTCCAGGGACTCCTGAACAATTGGTACATCGTCCACAGTCGCCTTACACTTCTCACGGGTATCCATCACAAAGGAAACAATCCATAACAACCTTGCTGAAGATAGGGTCTAGCCCTAGCTGATGAACATAGAACCGACCCACGGTGAACACCCTCTCCCTGAACTACCAACTCTCCCCCACTTGGGGTCCGAATATGCACCAACTGATGCTTAAAATCAATCATTTCCCCATAGGGGCTCATCTGATCCATCCCCACAATAACCTTGCTCTCACGCAGAGGAATAAGAACTAATCAATCGAATAACGCTCACCAAACAACTCCGGTACATAACCCTAGTGAACTCTCGATACTTGTACATGATGATCAACAACAATAGCAACCTCTAATGGACAATCCACCACTTGCAATACCTAGAACCTCAATCAACACCGTTGTTTGCCTTGTGCATGAAAGTTATACACAAAATAGGATCACATAGACTGTCAAATGATGATTCTACCCTAAGTCCACAACCACACAAGGAACAAAAAATGAGGCTAAATTGATCATTCTAGGGCTATACAATCGTAATCGTATACAACTTTGAAAGCACACACTTAGCAATTAACTGAGTTGATATCAATTCCATGTAATGCATAGCATCAAGTTCCACTAGGCTGTAAGGCATCACACAAATCGGGCAATTCTATCATATGATCCCTGAAGGTATCCTTATCCCTAATCTAGCATGCAATTCTCATATCAAGCATACTACTCATAATACATAAGTGTGGGAAATTTGCAAACCACTTACATGAGCTCGGTTGATCGCACACATCACATCCTTTCTTCTTAATAAAAATCCTTTTAAAATTTTAACTTCATTTTTATGAAGAAAAACTATCATCCCCTCGGTTTGAGTTCTGACACACCCGAAAGTATGCCCGAGTCCATCAAACCAAGGCTCTGATACCAACTTGTAATGACCAAAAAACAGTAATGAAAGTTTTCTTTTAAAAACATATCAAATCATTCATTAATTGTTTCGAATCAACACCAAGTCATAATATCCAAACATCAAAGTATAAATATATCAAATGCAGAAATCATGAGGGGAGGATGTTGTGGTTACACGTCAGGCCTTTCCCTTTTGAACTGGAAGTACCTGAAACCATAAACATAAACTGTAAGCATCAATCTTAGTGAGTTCTCCAAAAGTACCACATACCACAAATAAAAGAAAATAAATGCTATGGGCCAAGTATATTCAAATAGTTATCTCCTGCCATGGGCCAAACCATGGTCATTACGTTTAGTGCTGAGTGCCAAATCTCAATCTTGCATACAAGTGTCAGGGGCCAGATCCTGATCTTTCATATAACTGCTAGAGGCCAGATTCTATTCTTTCATATAATGTAACGACCCAATTTTCACGACTAAAAATTTCTTTTAAAACATTAGTAAAACCATATTTATAAAAACCGTTTCATAAGTCGTAACATAATTTCATAGTATTAACTCAAATCATAAACTGACTGGGACCTTGTCCCCTGCATCGGACCGAAGTCCGGACTAACTGCATCGGACCGAAGTCCGGAACTAACTCAACATAGCATAGCATAAACATATCAACTATCATGAACATATATACTGCATAGTGCATCGGATCGTAGCCCGGAAGACATAACATATAAATCCTGTCTGAGCCACGAAGGCATCAAACATATACTAACTACTGCATCGGACCGAAGTCTGGAAACTACTGCTAACTAAACGGGCCGGCATTATGGCCTTAGACCCGTTCCTACTGGAAGGAAACACACCTGCACTGCTGGAGTTTTCGCTGATACCCTTCTTACTGCTATCAGACACTATCGAACTGCTGCTCCAAAAACTCCCCGATCTACTAATACCAAAAATAACACTTAGTCTAACTATCCTCCAAAAGTCAACTAAGTCAACTCTGTCAAAGTCAAAGTGTTGGTCAATGTCAACCCTCCATACTGACTCTACTTGCCGAGTCAGCCCGTTGACTCGTCGAGTACTTATATTCTGAAACTCTCATAATGCGACTCATCTCGCCGAGTCACCCCAAGACTCGTCGAGTTCAACGATCTTTGAGTCTCATCCTGCTCAACTCACCGAGTCACCGCCTGACTCACTGATTCGAGGCTTAAGTAGAAAAGGTTTGAGGTTCTGCGACCAGACTCGCTGAGTCCAAGAATAGACTTGCCGAGTCCAAGGCAATCTTCAACAGACTCGCCGAGTTGTTCTTCCAACTCGCCGAGTTCATGCTAATGTTCATACAACTCGCCGAGTACAGCCATGTGACTCGCCGGGTCTCTTCAGTTCTTAATCCATATAGTGGCTTTTAGAGCCATGCAGGGGCTTAAATCCATAGATCCATTCCTCTAGAGCCTAACCCCCAAGTAAAGTGGCAAACTTTACGTGTAACCAAGGAGTTATAGGCTTAGAACACTCTAGGGCTAGGGTTTGTAACAAAGGGGCTTCACCAATAACTTATTGGCCTAAACTTTATGACTTTCTGGGTTATTACCTACCTAGATCTGAGGTAGCAACCTCAGATCTACTCCAAACTCGAAATAGATATCATCCATACTCAAAATGCCCAAAACTCAAACAGAAGATAGATCTAGATACACATAAGCCCAAACAACATACTATTACCTCAAATGAAAGCTCCAACTGAAGTAAATCCCGGATGTACACCACTCCATTGCAGCAAAGCCCTTGATCTTCAAGCCCCTCTCCAAGATTTTCTCTTCTAAGGCTCTATTGTCTCAAATAATGAAGGCTCACTCAATTCTAGGGTTTTTGGAACTCAAAAGGGGAGCAAAGAGGCCGAGGGTGGATTATAATGTGCTTTATATAGGGCACAACCTCTAGGATTAGGGTTTTTCTCGCCCAAACCAGACTCGCCGAGTCGGTCACTTACTAAAAGACACGGATCCCGCTCCGACTCGTCGAGTTCCTCCCTGGACTCGACGAGATGACTCTTGATTTAGAGCTTAACCTTTCTTTTCTTGGTCTTCCTGATTCTGGATGTTACACAACAAGCAATGGGACAACATTGGTTCCTTCGACCCATGGACCTAGTGAGGAAACTCACCTCAACTGCTAAAAAACTAGATAAATGCTCAGACTGCTGGACAAAAACAATCCCCGCTCTGAAAAAATCCTAGGCCCAACCCCAAAGATCATCCAAATTCCAACATGGGCCCAAATCTAGAAGTAACCCATTACCATGAAAGTCTATGGTCCAAGCCCAACAAGCAAAGCCTAACGATTCAAAGCCTAAAATGACAAAAAGTTGGAACTGGATCGTATGCCCCGTGTCCCAACTGGTATGTACCGTGTACTCGACCAATATGGGAATGGATCGTGGCTAAGGTGCAGTAAGTGCAACGTACTGAGCATTACGCCCAACATACGCACCCTGTAGAAAAATTCATAATAAGGTCTTAATGCCTTAAGACCCTACATCTAAATTTTAGATCTGAGCTTAATAAGGCCTCTAAGGCCATAAAGTTGCAGACGTTATGCCTTTGCATGGGTACAAGAAGCCCAAAACTAAAAACCTAACTTTCTCAAACCTTTTCTACACCATAACTCTTGCATGGGGACAAACCAAGATCCAAGCTTGCATTTTTATGACTTAAAATGCCCTAAAATGTCTAAAAGGACGGCTTAAAGGCTTTAGAGTACCTCATGCTCACAAAGATTTAGATTTTGGGACAGAAGAGAAAAAAATCTAAGCTTACCCAAGATCTAGAACAAAATGAGCCAAGGCTGGAACTTTATACCTCCAAATGGTCTACAATGGAGAGAAGATGTTGGACCCAAAGTCTTGAGAGTAAAGCCTACTCCTTGAAGATCTTTCTTCACTAACAAGAAAGCCCATAACTCACTATAAAAGCTAAAAATGCTCAAAATAGACTAGGGTTTGCAAGGAGGCTCGATCTTGGGATGGAGGTTGATAAAGGGAAAGGTCTTGGGGAGATAATAGTGCTTAAATACTACACAAACGCTATATATTAGGGTTTTGGTCTAAACCATCTACGCCCTACGTACTAGCGTACGTGGAGCATACTCGCATGGGACTAGGTATGCCCAACATACCAAAGTGTACGTCCAATGTACCCAAGCTACACCCAAAATCATGAAATTGCCATTGGGGACTCATCTTGCAAACAATTCATAACTCAAAGGTCAAAAGCTAATACCTAGAAAATTAGATGTTATATATATATATATATATATATATATATATATATATATATATATATATATATAATACCTAGAAAATTAGATGTTATATATATATATATATATATATATATATATATATATATCTCATGGTTGCAGACATCAGGATTAATCGGCGATTAGTCATGGATTAATCGTTTGGCGTTCTTCAACCGGCGAAGATTAGGGAATTAATCGGAAATTTATGATTAATCGGGCTTGGTGGGATTAATCGGTCTTGGCGGGATTAATCGGTCAACAAAAGTCAAAAAAGTAAAAAAAATCTAAAAAGATTCATATTTTTTTTACTCCAAAATTTTCAAAATTTCAAAATTTCAAATATTATATCAAAATGTTCATATTTTCGTATTTTCAAATTTTCAAATTACAGATTTTCTTATTTTTTAATTTCAATGTACTTGTTTTTCTTAAGAGATATTAATATTTGATTAATTTTAATATTTTATTAATAACTTATGGTCTCCGATTAATCTCCGCCAAGACAGATTAATCTCTTAACATCAGTCGACCGTAGAGCTACTATCAAGCAATTTTACAACCTTGATATAAATTTCGGTAGAATAAACCGATGGTCCCTATGGTTTAGGGTAATATACATGCTTGGTATCTAACAATTTTTTTTAACTCGGACCATCCGTACTTTATATTTTGGGTACACATTTTGGGTACACGTTTGGTCGCTTCCATTCTAAAAAGACTTATTTATTGTTATTGATTTCTTTTACCGCTTTTAAATTACCATGTAATTAAAAAGAATTATTAATTAAAGTGGATAAAATATTATATATATATATATATATATATATATATATATATATATATATATATATATATATATATATATATATATATCAGTCTCTCTTCTTTATTTACTATAAAACTCCTCACTTACCATCACCTTCTCTTAGATCTACATCCGGCGATTCACCACCATAACAAAAGTTACAACCCCTAGCACCACGATCAGTTAACCTCCAATGAGTTTTGGAAACCCGACGAACAGAAAAATACCCCTAGATCTGGGTTTCCGACGAGCACAAACACCTCCCTAGAAAATCGAACTATGTCAATATTTGGGTTTATGCGATTTTTGGTGATAGGCTGACGAGTCACATGGATGAAGCATTTGTGATGGTTGGGTTTTAGATTTTGGTTTCCATATATGGTTTCCATATATGGTTTTAGATTGTGGGTTTAGATGGGTTAGCCAATTGATTATGGTTTTCATTCAAGTTCTAGTATATGCTTTGCGGTTCATTGATGTGATGATTTACAGTGGGTAACTGTAGTAGTACGAGCGGAAGAAAGTACGGGGAGGGGTAGCATGTGTTGGTAAATGGGAGGGGGATCGATGATGTTTGAAGGTTTCCAAATATGGTGTAGATGGTCGCTATTGCAAATCTCTGCCTTTATATTACAGATCAATGACACATAGTGTTTTCGAGTGGAATCTAGTGTTGTATGGTGTGGAGCTTTGATTTGATCTTACATGAAAAATTAATATTTGAATGTAAAAGATATTATGGACAGACGTGCAACCTAGCTCCCCTAAGAAGCATTGTGTGAAAATCTAGATCTCTCCAAGTTACCTATTGTTAGGTTTAATCGATTTGTTTAGTGAAGGGCGACATAGGTAACTTAACTTGGTCATATGTTGATTGCGGTTTTGGGAAATAATTAGGCCGTAAGGTAGCACATGGGTTTGTTTGTTTCTTTTCCTTATCTTCAGCATAGTGAGTAGTCATGGAGTTTTTTGTTTTATTCTGTGTTTGTAAGCCTATATAAGGCATATCTTTGATTTAATTAAAGCAACCCTAAGAAAAGCACCTTCAGTGCACACTGTGAGTGTTTGAGTAATATGTGTTGTGCGTGTTTTCAAGGACATGTACCAACAATTGGTATCAGAGCTTACGACTCGTGAAGAGATACAATGTCGTTTTGAGAGTCGACTTTTGAAGGGATGGAGCCTTCGGGTGCATGGTTGCCATGAAAGCGGGGTTTTTGGCAGCAACTTCTCAACTGGAGGTTCTAGTTCATACAGATGGCAAAACAATGTTGTATGCAATAGGCAGCTGCGATTTATTGTGGTGATTTTCCGGTTGAAACAAGATGCAATGATGGTGAAGTAGATCGTGATGCTTCTCGGTATAGCATGTGATGGGTGTTAACAGAGATGAAGGCGATCGTGAGGGTGCTTCGAGGTGTTTTTGCTCATGCTTTTCACTGGTGAAGAATCTAATGGTTGTGCTCTTGGCTGTGAAGGCAGGAATGGTGGTTCTTCCGATGGTAGGTTGTGGGCATGTCACCGAAGAATAGAGAGTTACTGAGTTGCATGAGAAAATGAACAGAAAAGATCCGTCAAAGCAAGTGGCTTTGGGTTTGTTTCTTTTTGTAGGTGAAAGAAGACGGTAAAAGCGGGTTGCTTTGTTTTCTTGATTGGTGGAAGAAGGCTCTCGTTTCATAGAAGTGTTAGATGAAAATGGATTCTTTGTGGTGACAAACAACAGTTGGGTTTGGAAGACTTTGGACGTGACCGAGGTGAAGGTCGGGTGTTTGGGAAAAGTCAAGATTGGGTGAAGACCTTGGACATGACCGAGGTGGAGATCGAGTGTCCAGGAAAGGTCAAGAATCGAGATGAAAAAGACGAAACCGATTAAGGGGTGATTGTTAGGTTTAATCGGTTTGTTTAGTCAAGGGCCACATAGGTAACTTAACTTTGTCATATGTTGACCGGGTTTTTAGGAAATAATCTTCAGCATAGTGAGTAGTCATGGAATCTTTTGTTTTATTCTGTGTTTGTAAGCCTATATAAGGCATATCTTTTATTTAATTAAAGCAACCCCAAGAAAAGCACCTTCAATGTACATCGTGAGTTTTTGAGTAGTGTGTATTGTATGTGCTTTTAAGGACCTATACCTACACCTATCTCCATCGTAAAACACATACTTCCCATCTCCTACCTTCTTACATCTCTATTCTCACCAGAATCAAACTCTTTGATCTCATAGGATCATGAAATGGACAATTTTTGGAACTAGGGCTTGATTTGTTAAATAAATTGAAGGGTTTCTGCTTATAGGGCCATGAAATTGAAATTGAAGGTTTAGGGTTTCTTTTGTTAATAAAATTGAAGGATTGGTAGTAATACATAACACATCACTCTATATTGACTCTTCCCCATCATGCAATAGGTTCTCTCCTTTGTGTATGTGTACATGCTATCCTAATCGACACGGCCCATAGGTCCACCTTCATTCTCTTCTTTCCTCTTCCATTGATTTCTTTCTTAATGCACATTGAATTATGATATAAGTTTGTTGTTGGATTTATAAATTGTCAGTAAATCCTAATTCTTGACTTGAACTTGTGCAATTTTACCAAGTGTGTTGATTTTTGCAATCCTTGATTTTCAAACATAGTTATGAAACAACGTAAAATTTTCAATAAAATTTTCATTTTTAAAACACAATAAGCTTGATGTCACATTTTCTTAAACTCAAAAGTAACAAATTATCAACACATTTTAAAAATCGTTTATCACAAATCTGGGATCCTCCAAAGACATATCTCCAACTCAGATGTGTGTACAATCAAGTTGGCCCCTTCCAGCGATACTGATAAGAACCTGAAACACATAACACACAAAACGGTAAGCACAAAGCTTAGTGAGTTCCCAAAAATACCACAAACACCACATTAGCCACTCTAGGCTATAACACTGTATGACCCTCCGGTCTATGTGTCTTGGTGGGACCCTCCAGTCCCACGGATCGTTGGACCCTGTGGTCCGGTCTGGTTGGGACCCTCCAATCCCATAGCTCGTTGGACCTTCCAGTCCAGTCTCAGTAACACACAATATATCATATATCACACAGACCAATGCACGACTCAAGTAAGCACATAAGACCTTCCAGTCACACATAAATACCACTCTTGGTAAAGTATAGTGAGAAGACTCACCTTGCAAGCAGGTGAGCAAATAACCTCGCACTCGGATCTCGAACTAGCCTCCGCCTAACACAAAGGATGAATATCTCTAATAGCCGATACTCATCTTAGAAAACGAAAGCGACTACCCCAAAAATGCTCCTCTTGATTACCTGACACCGTTGCTAATACATTCCCTACTATACTCTAATAGGGTATATCCTTGTCCTTGATTATCTCAGACACCAGTGATGATCCTCTCTTACTATAATACTACCTTGCGGTAGACATACTGCCCATATATTCTGGTGAAAGATCGCAACCATTGCTACCCCACAGGGTTTACCCCCAAGCTCAGAAACTGAAAGTCTCAATATCTCTTCTACTTCTTATGTAAAATGGAAATAGCACAGCTCTGGTCACAGAAAGTGACATCTCCTCTATTGGTCGATTGCTCAATTTAGACCGTAATCCTCTATAGATCACCATCTTCTACTCATCCCTGAGTCTTGCGACTCCAACTGGCATCTCACCAAAAATCCCTCGGAAACTAAATCGATTTCCCTCTCAATGTTTGCTCCATTGAAACTCGTTCAACATGGCCCTCTGGCCCCATACTCTTTCATATCTGATCTCAGTCTAACCAATCACAACGAAATAACAGGTAAAACTAGAAGCACTAACCGCCACAAATCATGGTACTCGAACCATGTGGCCACCTCTCGATCTGCTATGAATCATGGTACCCGAACCATGTTAGCTCTTCTCAATCCGCTACGAATCATGGTACTCGAACCATGTTCTCTCTTCTTAATCTGCTACGAATCATGGTACTCGAACCATGTTTTGTATTCTCAATCTGCTACTTAGAACTTTTGGAATTCTCCCTGTTTCGAGTATGGGTCCTCTACTTTCAGTAGTACGGGCCCATACTACCTGCCACATCTACCCATAATTTCCACACGGATCGTCCTAGATTTCATAAGTAGTTGATCAACCGTTTCGATCACCAATCCTATTACGCAAGTTCTCCCTCCAGCGAATACTCTCCTTCGTCAGCATACTCATCTGACTAAGTTCACTCCCTAGGCTCTTCCTAGGTTCTCACACTTCTCTGCCATCAGCTGCTGAAGAACTTCTCATGATGCCAGCCATCTACCTCCTTAATATCGTCATATTCACTTAGTAGCTGTCTCCCATCATCAAGAGTTCCACAAAGCACGAAGCAAGCAGCATTCGGGCATCGAATAACCCCCACTAACACATAAAGCCACTATGGCATATACTTCCTCTTGCTCTATTCCCAACTCAAAGACATTGTTGACTCAAGCAATCCTACCTCTCGAGGTATCTAACTACTCTACTCAGCACATACTCAAAAGCACATCACAGATAGCAGCAACTCCTAGGCTAAGGCATCACAAATCAGCCAACTCTAGTCCAAAAATATGTAATACCTAACCTATCTCTAGCATGCATAATATCCCATAAAATATCTCATGAACATCTCATAACACAAAAGTAAGGGTATTTTGGGAAATCACCGTTCGGGCTCTGGCTCATTGTACACACTGCTCCAACTCGTTTTCTCTTAAACTCTTTCTCATTTTTAGAAATTTTTTTTATCTCTTTTGAAAAATTTTCTCAATTCATCAGTTTGAGTTCAAACACACTAGGAGGTGCATCCGAATCCCTCAAACCAAGGCTCTGAAACCAACTTGAAACGACGTAATATTTTCAACCAAAATTTTCATTTTTGAAACAGAATAAACCACATGTCACATTTTCTTAAGCTCACAAGTAACAAATTATCAACACATTTTAAAAATCGTTTATCACAAATCCAGGATTCTCCAAAGGCATATCTCCAACTCGGATGTGTGTACAATCAAGCCGACGCCTTCCCGCGATACTGATAAGAACCTGAAACACATAACACACAACACGATAAGCATGAAGCTTAGTGAGTTCCCCAAAATACCACATACATCTCATTAGCCACTCGAGGCTATAACACTGTAAGACCCTATGGTCTATGTGTCTCAGTGGGACCCTTCTATCCCACAGCATGTTGGACCCTCTGCTCCGGTCTGGTTAGGACCCTCCAGTCCCATGGCTCGTTGGACCTTCCATTCCGGTCTCAGTAACACACAATATAACATATATCACACAGACCAATGCACGACTCAAGTAAGCACATAAGATCTTCCGGTCACATATAAATACCACTTTTGGTAAACTATAGCGAGAAGAGTCACCTTGCAAGCAGGTGAGCAAATAACCTCGCACTCGGATCTCGAACTAGCCTCCGCCTAACACAAAGGATGAATATCTCTAATTAATACTCTTTTCACAACTCAAATAACCGAAGGATATTCTTTCTCTCTCTAACTCTTTAAATTGGATAAAAGACCATTTTACCTTTCCATGGTCTCTATTACTCATGTTGACCAAAACCCCAAAGTCAATAAAAGTCAAACTCGAGTCAATAGTCCATATTTGACCCGTCTCGTCGAGTGCTCTCTAGCGACTCGTCGAGTCCCCTCGTATCTTTAGAAGTCTGAAAAAGTACAGTTCAACTCGTCGAGTTGACCCCTAACTCGCCGAGTTATCGCACAATCAACCCATCGGGACAAACCCTCACCGTCTCGTCGAGTCAGGCCATGGACTCGGTGATTCCGTGCGATCAGATTCCTCATTCGGATGATTTAAGGTAGATCCATCACTCCAAACACTAGATCTACCATCCTAAGCGTCGATTGTCGTGTAAAGCTGCAAGCTTTACATTTAAACATGGCATATAAGACTCATAATGCCAAAAAATGCTCCTACAAGGGCTAGATGCTCAAAAGCTAGACTCTAGCTTAATAAAGCTTGGATCTTTAGTCTCTCAAGTCCTTCTATAGTCCATATCTAAGGTTTCAAGCTCATGATATGCTCAAATAACTCATTGCCAAGAATGGTTGGGAGAAAACCCTCAAAATCTCCCAAAACTAAGATCTCATAAAGGAAAGGTCAAGATATGAGCTTTTTACCTTTGCGCTGAAGCTAACCACTGGAGAACTCTGGATCTACAACCCCTCCATGATCAAACACACCAAGCTCTCCAAATTTTCTTCAAAGGTTGCACAAAACCACTCAAATTAGTTCCTCACTCACTCTCTAGCTGTAATGGCGATTAGGGTTTGCTCTCAGGGGCGTGGGGTAACTGGTGAGGTGTAAATGGGGGCATAAGTTCCCTTATATAGGCCCGAACCCTAGGAAATTAGGGTTTCTCAGTCCAAAACCTACTCGGCGAGTCAGTTCTCTGACTCGTCGAGTCCACTCATTAATTCCTTGTGAGCAAATCGACTCGACTCGGGGAGTTGGACCGTCAACTCGTCGAGTCTCTCCATAAATCTTCAAGATTAAAATAGACAATAATGTACCTGAAAATCCGGGTGTTACAATTCTCCCCCGAGTTTGATTTCGCCCTCGAAATCGCCCCTCAAGAACATATAGATCAAACCCAATAAGCCTAAAAGCACCACTGAAAGGATCCCATACCACTCAGATATCTTTCCCCATGAACACCTGAATCCAAACAAGAACTTCCAAACCCATAATAAGATGGACCTTGCTACTGTTACGACACCCCTTCTGACTCTCCAGACTCTGGAAACTCTAGTGGCCTGTCTCACTGCCAGACCATCCTCTCAAGATATTACCATGATAATTGCTCCTTGAATAATAGACCCCGATAACTCACTGCCCCTCCGATTCTCTCATTGTGACAGATAAACCAAGACAATGCCCAAAAATCAGTTGCCGATCACTTAAACCAGATATGTTCAACAGTCCAAATCATACTCAAAGAAATGAACAAATCACATCACACCAGGAACCCATCCAACGAACTGTAAACAAAACCCATCTAAACGATGAACTCCCAACACCCTGCCCTCAGACACAAGAAAATATCATGCTTGCTCAGCAGTATCCTCCGACATCTAACAAACATAAACCCTAGCTCCCTCCTCATCTTCGGACCTAGCAATTGAATCTCCAAAGGTTACCCGACATTCTAAAAAATATCTCACTGACTTCCTTCTCACAATAACTATCTCGGCCCACTATGACGCACAAGTCACAAAGCTCGCTTTACCACAATCGATTACTATAATCCCAATTGAAATTGTCTCACCTCAACCTCTGTCTTCAACTACACATTAGTCCCATGCATCTTGCAGTTTTCCCATACCAACAAACTGACCCACACAGGTCTAAGACACCAGATGAGAAACAATACCCCCTCCAAAATGAAATCCATCTCTAAATCTGAAATCGCATTCCGCCTACTCAATACAACACTAGAATCAAACTCAACTCGAGAGTCCGGTCCGTCACAGAATTGGAACTACTCGTCCCAACGAAACACTCAATTCGTGACCAATGACCCGCAACCCACGCGTACACCACTTCTCTGATTCCTTCCGATTTTGGTCTCCACAACCCAACTCAGAATATCATGATTCCCGACCATTATGGAGACCTCTGTCTCTTTCTTGGTTTGGCCACCGGGTTCCCGAAGACTCAATCCAATAAGGCTACTCAAGCCTAAGAAGTCTCATGCGTCATGCTCTGACTAACGAATAACACGGCTCCCTGCAGCTCCACGATACTCTCTCACTGTCTAGTGAGTAATACGGCTCCCCATAGTATCACAACATCCTCTAGCTGACTAGTGAGTACTACGGCTCCCCACAGTATCATAACACCCTCTCGCTGACTAGTGAGTACTACGGCTCCCTATAGTATCACACACCCTATCGCTGACTAGTAAGTACTACGGCTCCCCGCAGGATCACAACACCATATCGATGACTAGTAAGTACTACGACTCCCTGCAGTATCACTACACCCTCTCGCTGACTAGTGAGTACTACGGCTCCCCACAGTATCGAAACATCCTATCGCTGACTAGTGAGTACTACGGCTCCCCACAGTATCACAACACCCTCTCGCTGACTAGTGACTACTATGGCTCCCTGCAGTATCGCAACACCCTCTTGCTTATCACCCCACAATCTCATCATCAGGTCATTACCTCACTGCGTTCACTAACTCACACTTCGCGGCCCAACATAGATAGGCACATACACCCACCCAGGCTAAGTATCACTACTCCCGACGACCACCGTCGGGAGAAAACACTTTTTCTCGCTGCAATTCACATTCTCAGATAATCTCGCTTGATGTTAATTACATGAAAGGGCTCCCACTAGAACCGTAGACACCTGATACGCCACTCTCCATCTCGTAACTTAGGTCTCAAAATAATCTAAAATTTAGAACATCATACTCGGATACCTCGGTACACCATCACAGAACCTCACGATGTCCTGCCTCAACCACTGATCTCCTACTTATGGTATCATACACAGATACATCAATCCATTCCTTTAGAATCTCATAACTAATCTTCATTTCACACAACACGTAACTTCGGAATATTCAAACTATCAATAGAAACACGGAAGAATCATCAACGACTCAGAACACGTTGACGAACATCCAAAACTCCCTCCTCTATTGCCCAAACTCCCATGCAAAAATACCCATACCGAACCGGAAACTGGATGCCCAATCAACTTCTACCCTTCCCAGAGTGCATATAACAACCCATACATTGAACCATCAATTCTCAACCGTCGAAAGTATCCTTACGAGCCACCACACGGTCTTCGACCGACGACCAGCTGCTGTGGAGGCGCTCATCCTTTCCTTAACACCTACAACATGCATTATCTCACTCTTCCCTTGCCTCGAACACCAATAACCCTGGCCTCATGTGTTCGTACCATAGATCTCCATAACCATTTCTCTAACCGCACTTGAATGGATCGCTTATCCCCTCAATACCTAATTCTCCCCCACTCAGGGTTCGAACTATCACCGATTATCATGCCAACAATCTATTCCATAGATTGTTTCACCAGGTATGTCACACTTGACTCTTGAAATGTACTACACAATCACTCAAGGACCTTCCCAATGGAACCAAGCAATCTCCAAATATCCTTGCTCTGACCAAAAATCTCGAAATCCTCCCAACGTGGGAATAATCATAAAAGCAAGAGACCTCACTCTCATAGCCGATACTCATCTTAGAAAACGAAAGCGACTACCCCAAAAATGCTCCTCTTGATTACCTGACACCGTTGCTAAAACATTCCCTACTATACTCTAATAGGGTATATCCTTGTCCTTGATTATCTCAGACACCAGTGATGATCCTCTCTTACTATAATACTACCTTGCGGTAGACATACTGCCCATATATTCTGGTGAAAGATCGCAACCATTGCTACCCCACAGGGTTTACCCCCAAGCTCAGAAACTGAAAGTCTCAATATCTCTTCTACTTCTTATGTAAAATGGAAATAGCACAGCTCTGGTCACAGAAAGTGACATCTCCTCTATTGGTCGATTGCTCAATTTAGACCGTAATCCTCTATAGATCACCATCTTCTACTCATCCCTGAGTCTTGCGACTCCAACTGGCATCTCACCAAAAATCCCTCGGAAACTAAATCGATTTCCCTCTCAATGTTTGCTCCATTGAAACTCGTTCAACATGGCCCTCTGGCCCCATACTCTTTCATATCTGATCTCAGTCTAACCAATCACAACGAAATAACAGGTAAAACTAGAAGCACTAACCGCCACAAATCATGGTACTCGAACCATGTAGCCACCTCTCGATCTGCTATGAATCATGGTACCCGAACCATGTTAGCTCTTCTCAATCCGCTACGAATCATGGTACTCGAACCATGTTCTCTCTTCTTAATCTGCTACGAATCATGGTACTCGAACCATGTTTTGTATTCTCAATCTGCTACTTAGAACTTTTGGAATTCTCCCTGTTTCGAGTATGGGTCCTCTACTTTCAGTAGTACGGGCCCATACTACCTGCCACATCTACCCATAATTTCCACACGGATCGTCCTAGATTTCATAAGTAGTTGATCAACCGTTTCGATCACCAATCCTATTACGCAAGTTCTCCCTCCAGCGAATACTCTCCTCCGTCAGCATACTCATCTGACTAAGTTCACTCCCTAGGCTCTTCCTAGGTTCTCACACTTCTCTGCCATCAGCTGCTGAAGAACTTCTCATGATGCCAGCCATCTACCTCCTTAATATCGTCATATTCACTTAGTAGCTGTCTCCCATCATCAAGAGTTCCACAAAGCACGAAGCAAGCAGCATTCGGGCATCGAATAACCCCCACTAACACATAAAGCCACTATGGCATATACTTCCTCTTGCTCTATTCCCAACTCAAAGACATTGTTGACTCAAGCAATCCTACCTCTCGAGGTATCTAACTACTCTACTCAGCACATACTCAAAAGCACATCACAGATAGCAGCAACTCCTAGGCTAAGGCATCACAAATCAGCCAACTCTAGTCCAAAAATATGTAATACCTAACCTATCTCTAGCATGCATAATATCCCATAAAATATCTCATGAACATCTCATAACACAAAAGTAAGGGTATTTTGGGAAATCACCGTTCGGGCTCTGGCTCATTGTACACACTGCTCCAACTCGTTTTCTCTTAAACTCTTTCTCATTTTTAGAAATTTTTTTATCTCTTTTGAAAAATTTTCTCAATTCATCAGTTTGAGTTCAAACACACTAGGAGGTGCATCCGAATCCCTCAAACCAAGGCTCTGAAACCAACTTGAAACGACGTAATATTTTCAACCAAAATTTTCATTTTTGAAACAAAATAAACCACATGTCACATTTTCTTAAGCTCACAAGTAACAAATTATCAACACATTTTAAAAATCGTTTATCACAAATCCAGGATTCTCCAAAGGCATATCTCCAACTCGGATGTGTGTACAATCAAGCCGACGCCTTCCCGCGATACTGATAAGAACCTGAAACACATAACACACAACACGATAAGCATGAAGCTTAGTGAGTTCCCCAAAATACCACATACATCTCATTAGCCACTCGAGGCTATAACACTGTAAGACCCTATGGTCTATGTGTCTCAGTGGGACCCTTCTATCCCACAGCACGTTGGACCCTCTGCTCCGGTCTGGTTAGGACCCTCCAGTCCCATGGCTCGTTGGACCTTCCATTCCGGTCTCAGTAACACACAATATAACATATATCACACAGACCAATGCACGACTCAAGTAAGCACATAAGATCTTCCGGTCACATATAAATACCACTTTTGGTAAACTATAGCGAGAAGAGTCACCTTGCAAGCAGGTGAGCAAATAACCTCGCACTCGGATCTCAAACTAGCCTCCGCCTAACACAAAGGATGAATATCTCTAATTAATAATCTTTTCACAACTCAAATAACCAAAGGATATTCTTTCTCTCTCTAACTCTTTAAATTGGATAAAAGACCATTTTACCCCTCCATGGTCTCTATTACTCATGTTGACCAAAATCCCAAAGTCAACAGAAGTCAAACTCGAGTCAACAGTCCATGTTTCACCGGACTCATTGAGTACACTCTTGCGACTTGTTGAGTCCCCTCGTATCCTTAGAAGTCTCAAAAAGTAAAGCTCAACTCGTCGAGTTGACCCTCAATTCGCCGAGTTATCGCATAATCAACCTATCGGGGAAAACCCTCACCGACTCGCTAGTCAGGCCATGGACTCGGCGAGTCCCTGTGATCAGATTCCTCATTCAGATGATTTAAGGAAGATTCATCACTCCAAACACCAGATCTACCATCCTAAGGGTCGATTGTCACGTAAAGCTGCAAGCTTTACGTTTAAAAAAGGCATATAAGACTCATAATGCCAAAACATTCTCCCACAAGGGCTAGATGCAAAAAAGCTAGACTCTAGCTCAATAAAGCTTGGATCTTTGGTCTCTCAAGTCCCTCTACAATCCATATCTAAGGTTTCAACCTCATGATATGCTGAAATAACTCATTGCCAAGAATGGATGGGAGAAAACCCTCAAAATCTCCCTAAACTAAGATCTCACAAAGAAAAGGTCAAGATAGGAGCTTTTTACCTTTGCACTGAAGCTAACCACTGGAGAACTCTGGATCTACAGCCCCTCCTTGATCAAACACACCAAGCTCTCCAAATCTTCTTCAAAGGATGCACAAAACCACTCAAAGTAGCTCCTCACTCACTCTCTAACTCTAATGGCGATTAGGGTTTGCTCTCATGGGTGTAGGGTAACTGGTGAGGAATAATTAAGGGCATAAGTTCCCTTATATAGGCCCTAACTCTAGGAAATTAGGGTTTCTTAGCCCAGAACCTACTCGGCGAGTCGGTTCTCTGACTCGTCGAGTCCACTCATTAATTCCATGCGAGCAACTCGACTCGACTCGGCGAGTTGGACCCTCAACTCGTCGAGTCTCTCCATAAATCTTCAACATTAAAATACACAATAATGTACCTAAAAATCAGGGTGTCACAAGTTATCAAAACACAAGGCCTAAAAGGTTTGGAAAACATGGGAATCTTGATAGTGCTTGTTTCTTGCAAAGTTCCAAGATGTAGCTTGTGTATGCTCGTGTAGTAATATAGTTTTTCCACTAAATAATAATATGTAAACATATTTTATATGTTATATTCATGTTTGTTTTGTTTACCTTTGACTTTACTACCTGATGCTTACTTTTTGTTTTTTATTCACATTATGTTATATGAACTGACAATCGGTTAATAAAAAATCCAACTTGCAGCTTCCCTTAGATACAAATCTTGATGTGGAGAGACATTGTAGTTTAGTATATCTGGCTCACAAGTTTATTAAAGAAGATGATTTAAATCATATAATTGATATAGGTATAAGGGACCATCTAACAGTAAATTATCAATAATGATTGTATCAAGAATCATAATGTTGTTTATGTGCTCTTTATGCAAGGATAGTCGTCTCAGTAACAGAAGCTTTAAAGAGGTTAGTTTATTTTACGTAAATATGTGCTTAGATTATTTTATATTTTAAATGGAAACCTATATTCAATCTAGAGAATTTATCTCTCCAAAATCAATATGAATTAAACCAAATATCCAAAGCCCTTTAGTTGGATTATGACATCTAGTTTTATAATTTTATATAAAAATTAGCTTTTGTTCTAATTTTCTAAATGATGTGTGATATGAATAATGAGATCTAAGGATAAAGTTGACTGGTGTACCACCCGAGATGAAGGAGTTACCCGGTGTGTCTCTCGAGATGTAGGAGTTGTCCACTCAGCTACAGAAGCTGTTAGGCTAGCAGTTCATCAGACTGAGCAGTTTGCCTTGGGGAGCGTCGATATTGGTCGTCAAGAGGAAAGATGGTTCACACTGGATGCACATTGATTATCGGGAGTTGAACAAGTTGATGGTGAAGAACCGTTATTCCCTTCTGCAGATTGACGACCTCTTTGATCAGTTGTAGGGTCCATCTTGGTTCTCCAAGATCGATATGAGGTCCATGTATCATCTATTGAGGGTGGGAGAGGAGGATATGGATAAAACAACATTTCAGACTTGTTATGCAGATTATGAGTTCGTTGTCATGTCATTCAGGGTCACCAATGAGCATGCAGTATTTATGGATTTGATGAATCGGGTGTGCAAGTCGATGCTTGATCGATAAGTTATTGTGTTTATTGATGATATCTTGGTCTATTCCAAGACCAAAGAGAATCATGAGGAGCATCTTTGCGAGATTTTGGGGTGGTTAGGCGAGAACAGTTGTATGCTATGTTATTGAAGTGTGAGTTTTGGTTATGAGAGGTCTAGTTGTTGGGGCATCTCATTAACCAGAACAGTATTGTGGTCGAGCCAGCCAAGATTAAAACGGTGATGCAGTGGGAGGTTCCGAAGTCTCCCTTAGATATCAGGATTTTCTTGGGTTTAGTAGGATATTATCGGAGATTTATCCAGGATTTCTCTAATCTGACAATGAAGGGATTGGATTTCTGATGAGACCCTGAGCACCAGACGACATTTGAGACTACAACAGAGGTTATGTGAGGCCCTAGTATTGACCCTTCTATAGGATGTTGAGGATTTCGTGGTATTTTTGATGCATCCATAAATGGTTTGGGGGTGGTTCTTATGTAGAGTAGGCGAGTGATTGTATATGCTTCACGGCAGCTGAATCCGCATGAAGCGTGCTATCATACTCATGACATGGAGTTGGGAGCAGTAGTGTTTACCCTCAAGATTTGGATACATTATCTATATAGGGTCCCTTGTACCATTTACATGGATCACAAGAGCTTAAGATATCTTATGGACCATGAAAACCTAAACATGAGGAAGTGTATGTGGTTGGATGTGGTCAAGGATTATGACTGCAAGATCCTTTACCATCCAGGTAAAGTGAATGTGGTCGCAGATGCTTTAAGCTGCAAGTCGACATGATCTTCGGCTGGGGAGATGTGTATGAAGATATCCATTGATTCTCTACTTTTGGATTTGATCAAAGGAGCACGGGCGAAGGGAGTCAAGAAGGAAAATTGGAAAAAAGAGAGGATCAGCGGCGAGATCGACAAGTTTGTCACCGATAGTCGGGGGTTGTTGACTCGGTGTGGTTAGGTTTGGGTTCCAGTTTCAGGTGGAATCAGTCATATATTGTTGGAGGAGGCTCATAAGTCTCGCTTTTCTATACACCTGGGAGCCAACAAGATGTATCGGGACTTGAGATTAAGTTACTGGTGGTCGTGTATGAAGAGGGAGATAGCATGGTACGTTGAGAGGTGTTTGACTTATAGGGTGGTCAAGGCCGAGCATCAGATGCCACATCGAAGGCTGCAGCCTTTTGAGGTTCCCATGTGGAAGTGGAAATAGATCACCATGGATTTAACCAAATTACCAAAGACTGTCAAGGGATTTGATGTTATATGGGTCATCGTGGATCGATTGACCAAGAGTACCCACTTTTTGGCCAGCCGGGAGAGTTCTTCGGCCAAAAAATTGGTTGATGTGTATGTCCAGGAGATTGTTGCTCGGCATGGGTTTCCGGTCTCCATTATTCCAGATCGATATGTTCGGTTCACTTCCCGATTATGGCAGAAGTTCAATGAGGAACTAGGCACAAGGCTACATTTCAGCACTGCTTATCATACATAGAATGATGGCCAGAGTGAGCAGACCATTCATACACTTGAGGATATGTTGCAAGCTTGTGTCATAGATTTCGGTGGGAGTTTGGATTCCTACCTACCACTTGCATAGTTTTCTTACAACAAAAACTATCACTCCAACATTGATGCCCTGCCTTTTGAGCTTCTTTATGTTCAGAGATATCATACACCAGTTTGTTGGGGGGAGGTTGGTCACAGGGTCTTGGGAAGGACTTAGGTAGTCCTCCAGACCATGGAGCTTGTTCATCAGATCAGGTAGAGACTATAGAAAGCTCAAAGTTAGAAGAAGAGTTATGTTGACCGGCACCGATCAGAGTTGGAATTTCAGGTCGGCGATATGGTACTACTGAAGGTCTCGCCCTGGAAGGGTGTAATACGCTTCAAGAAGCAGGGAAAATTGGGGCCCCAGTATATCGAGCCATTTTGGTTGATTTCTAGGGTTTGAAAGGTAAATTATAGGTTGGATTTTCCCGAGGAGCTCAGTCAAATCCATAACACCTTCCAGGTTACGCAGATGTGGAAGTGTGTAACTGATGATTCAGCGGTTATTACTTTGGATGATGTTCAGGTTGATGATCACCTGAATTACATTGAGAGACCAGTAGCAACTTTGGAGAAGAGGACAAAGGCCTTGCGCAACAAGGTGGTATCTCTGGTCAAGGTCCAGTGGCAGTATCAGAAGGGTCCCGAATAAACGAAGGAGCCTGAATCAGAGACAAAGGAGCACTAACTGGAATTGTTCGTAGCAGTAGACTTCAAAGATGAAGTCCAATTCAAGTGTGGGAGAATTGTAACATTCAGTTCTTGTGAGGCATTGCTAGAATTTAAAAATTCAAGATTTAGACCTACTCACGACATGAGCCCTTAGGTGTCACATCATGAGGAAGTTGGTGCAGTCGCGCATCATTTTTGGACCTCGCAACGTGAGAGTGTGATGGCTCATGATATGAGGTTAGTCCAGGATGAAACCCTAATTTTGGGGTTTTTTCCCATAATTAAAGGAAGTGAGGGCTAGGGTTAACCCACTCTTATCCCCCATAACCTCCTTGCACATCTTTTTGGAACCCTAGCACTCATATTTGATCTTGAGCTCATTTTTAAGTGATTTTAGCTAAGGAGAAGAGGAGGAATAGAATCTAGCCCATCATTTCTGCAATTAAGTCTTTCCATCAAGCATCCTCTCACATTTTTTAGCCTTTTTGAGTTTTAAGTTCATTGCTTTATGAGTCCATAAGCTTAGATCTATGTTTTTATGCTTAAATTGTTCTTTCTCTTGATGAAATAGTGGTTGGAATCCATAAATTAAGCAACTTTATGGATCTCCAGTGTCTCTTGAGTATTATAAATTCTAGATCTGGGTTTTAGTGGAGTTTTATGACTCTTGAGTGGTCAAGACCCTAGGAAAGCCACGATTTTTATGATGCTCTGGAGTGGTCAAGACCCTAGGAAATATTTTGTTGTTTGGCAAAAAGGAATAAGAACTTCATTAAGAATTTCTGTTCAGCTACGTTCTCACGACGTGAGACCTTGGATATCATGACGTGAGGATGGCAATCCTCATCTATTTTGGACTTATTTGGTCACGACATGACCAGTGAATCATGGACTTAACCAAGTTTGACTCAAGGGTATTTTGGGAAATTACGAGTAATTTAGAATGGGAAATGTTTCAATCACTAGGAGTCAAATAGTGTCGGTTATCGGAGCAGAGATTCATTCAAAGTGTATTCGGATTGAGAGGTGAGTTTTCCTCACTGTACTTACGGGTCGAAGGCACCAAGTCCGAGCCATTGGATTGATATCCTGGTTTTACCATATGTTTTCATGTTATTGTGATTTGTTAGACCTGTATCCTGGTATATAGGATATTGTTATGTTGTAGTGATCAATTAGATCTATATGACCACCTGTATATGCTAGCTATTGATTGTTATGGTATATGTTGAGATTTGATGGTGTACTGGGTTGAGGTTGTAACAACCCGAAGTTGTTCATCGCCGAAAACCCATTCTACCCGTATAACTCGTCGGAGATCGAAATGTCCCGATATCGTTTTTGGGCTTAGTTAACTAAAATTATATGTTTATTATCATTCAATGAGGGTCCAAATCATTTAGAAACTCATGAATTTAGCCCAAAACAATTATTTCATAAGTTTTAGAAATATCCTCGCCGGGTGACGGAAACTCAATCGGGTACGACCTATAGCCTCGTTTAAGGCCGGTATCGGGTAGAGTTCCACCGTGTCCAAGTTTTAGGAACTATATAAACATGTTTAATCACTCATTTGAAGCTTTTTCCTTCTCTCTCTACTCTCTCTCTCTCTCTAACCTCTCTCCTAAATCCAAAGATTAAGTGTCGAAAACTTAATTTTAAGGCCTCAAATCCTTAAGGTACCTTCCTAGCCTTAATCTATAGCATGTTTGGCTTCCAAATTTGACATTTAATCATGAAATAGGACCTCATATGTGAGTATACAGCCCAGGAGGCTGCCTACGCCGTAAACACCATTTTGAAGGGTTTTAAGCCCTTAAACTCCTTCCTAAACTCATTTGGACTTTAGATATGGCTAAGGGACTTCAAGATATGGACTTAGAACATTTAAAACTTTGATTTTGAGGACTTTGAAGGAGTTTACGGCCAAGGCATAAGCTTGGGCCATAAACTCATGTAAATGGGGTTTTTCATGCCCTTAAACCCTTCCAAATCACTTCTATGGCTTAGATATGAATTATAGGACCTTGGTTTTGGCATTTGGACACTTGAAACATGATTTTGAGGGACTTATATGAGTTTATGGCCAAGGTGAGTGCTTGGGCCGTAAACTCCCCAAAACTTGACATAAATCCAATTCTAAGGTGTTAGAAAGCCATCCAACACCACCAAAAGCCTTGGAATAAATCAAGGGACCAACCAAAAATAGTTTAAGGGCCTTAAACACATCATTTGTGGGATTTCTAAGAGTTTATGGCCAAGTCTTGTTCTTGGGCCGTAAACTCCAAAATTTTTGGTGTTAGAATGCAAACTAAACACCCCTTAAGCCTTTAGATGAATTTTAGAAGCCCTTCTATGCAAGTTTTAGACCTTGAAACACCTTGTAGCACCTTATAGAAGAGTTTACGGCCATGAGGGGGGTCTCATAGGCCGTAAACTCCATAAATCCCTCATATGTCCCATACAAACTCATTTCTAGGCTTGTGGGAATTTTTAGAATCACATGTGATTGATTTTAACACCTTAAAAACACTAAATCTTGGAGAATTGAGAGTTTACGACCAAAGACCCCATGCCTAGGCCGTAAACTCCCTTATGTATTGTAAATGATGTTTTTAATTCAATCCAAGCCTTAAGAAAAATTAATCCAAGCATTTCCAAGTGTCCATATCCATTTATGACCCAAATTTGCACCATAAACCACCCTACCATGAGTTTACGGCCGTAAACTCATGGGGAATGGGTGTTTTGGACCAAAAACTCTTGTATAAGTTTATTCATGGGGAGTAAACTCAAGTCCCAAGTCCCTAGTGTCATTTCACGTCCTTAAACGCCACCCGGGTCCCTCCAAACACTCGTATCGGAGTGTTTTCGCGACTAGAAGAAAGTGTCCCTAACATATAAATAAACTAAGTCCTAATTAGATACAAATGTGTATCTTTACATTATAATTAGGAACCTCGTGTATTTACAAGCCCCGGATCAACTCTTAGCATCCAAATCGTCATACTTCTCGTCCGGTGAGTTCATACCCCTACGCCCTTTTCACTGTTTTTAACTGTTTTCAGGGGGGGAATACAAGCAAACCAAAACTATTTTCAAATCATAACATTTATGAGTTTCAAATAATATCTGGCAAACTTATAAACTCTTATACTCCTTATGTATTATGTTGAGCATAAGGAATGATTTATCAATTACAACTAAATGGATTTTAGTTAAGAAAATAATCAAACTAATCAAATTATTATGGGAATAATTTGGGGTTCTATGTTTCTCTTTATATCATGTACTAATATCTGTATTAAGTTATTAGATAAACTATGTCTGATTCAGTTTATCTCCGTATCATTCGAATGTTTTGCCAGATAGTTTCATTGTATGTATCTATTTTTCACTGCATCATGTCTTAAAATCTTTGTATGTCTGTTATCGTATGATAATCCTGTGGATAGTTTAATACTAGCTTGTGAGATAGTCACTACCCTTTATGGATGATCAAGTAAATCCTCTCCGAAAGTGTAACCAGAGTCTCCTGGAGGGAGAGCGAGGAATTTGTGAATAGATCTATTCGGGACTGACAATCCCACACCTTGACTGCTAGCTACAGTTAGGCGGGCACGCCTGGGTGACAAATTCTGTATATCATTCGACGTCTGACTAACGTCAAGGAGGTCTCGTTGTCGTATCAGTATGGTTACCCGACTCACAATACGTATTAATATAAACTTATTCACAGCTAGGATTTGTTTAGAATCTATATCTTGTTCGGGATGATAATCCCATGGTTTTATGTCTATATCTTATTCGGGATGATAATCCCATGATCTTATGCCTATATCTCGTTCGGGATGGTAATCCCATGGTTTTGAAACTAAATCTTATACGGGATGATAATCCCATGATTTTATCAATCTATCATACATCTAGTTTCGGGATAGTGATCCCATGGTTTTATCAAGCTATCTTATATCTACTTTCGGGATAGTGATCCCATGGTCTTTATCGAATTATCTTATAACTGGTTCGGGATGTTAGTCCCAAGGTTTTCAAAATATTTCCTATTTACAGTTCGTCTAAATTATAGTTTTGTAAACTATATTCTGTGTCATTTAATCAATCTGGTATTTAGGAAAATATGGGATTTTCCTGGGGTTAACGTATATCACATAACTGAACTGTAACGAAAGATAACTTAACTACTTTACATAAGAAAATATGGGATTTTCTTGGATTTCAAACCTTTTCAGAAAACTAAAGGAAACCGATACATTTTCACAAAACAAAACCGCTTATGAACTCACCAGCTTTATGCTGATTTTCAAACTGCTTGTATTCTCAGGTCCAAGTTAGACAGGTACCCGGCGATATCTTTTGGTGAAGACGGAGTGCTCCGAAGACTCGTCTCTTTTGTTCATATGATATATGTATAACTTTTGTACAATTTACTTTTGAACCAAATGTAAACTTTCATATATATGTAATGTAATGGTTGTTTACTGTGATTACTATGTACATTGGATTTGATACACAACATGGAGTCAACCCCGGGAACGTTTCCGCCTTTGGTTTTCGGGGTGTGACAGATTGGTATCAGAGCCCTTGTTTATAGTGAACAGAGTATACCAAACCTTACATGGTATAAAACTATAAACATTAAGGAGCCTAAGTGCTCTGAACTAAAAGTATCCCACAATATATAAGTATTTTCAAAAGTATTTAAGTATGCCGAGCCGTCGAAATCCGTAACTACAAGTAGAACAAAACATAAGTAAATGGGTGTTGTACACTGCGGTTAAACCTGGGCAGTTATGTAGTCGTGTCTAGGGTCAATATAGCCTGGCCAACTATATTCATTCGAGACACGGCCAACATGTGCTGGGGAGTGACTGTGGTATGCGGCATACCTAAAACTTACCTAATATCCCAAACAACAAATCGACGCTGCAGCGAACCATGAAATACTATGGGAGTATTTCTCGAGCCGATCCTTTGTAGAAGTTCTCGTATACGCGTTATTCCTTGATCATTCCTCTAGCGATAAAATGTTCTATCTTGATAACTCATTTCTGCTTTATCGCTTTGTATGATGTTATATTTGCCTTGATGAGATATCTCCTGTCCCATATCTCTTGATTCAATTCAGAGGACTTATGATCCTCTCTTTCCTAATCTTTTTAGATCAAGATGCCTCCAAGAAAGAGACCCAGCTCAACGAAAAACAACAATCCTCCTCCGCCACCACCTCCTATTCAGATTGATTTGGAAACACTTCAGGCAACCATTTCCGCTACCATATCAGCTCTCTTACCTCAACTGAACTCTAGGGGTTCGGGAGGTGAAACCCAAAACCCAGATGATAGCCAGGGACACCAAAAAGGGGGTTCTTATAAAGACTTCATGAACGCAAAACCGACATTCTTCGATGGCACAGGGGGTATCATTTCCTTAACCCGATGGTTCGAGAGAATTGAATCAATCTTTGAAATATGTGGCTGTTCGGAGTCTGATAGAGTCAAGTTTGCCGCCTGTACCTTCCTAGACAAAGCCCTGACTTGGTGGAATAGCCGAGTCAAATCCTTAACATTACCTGTAGCAAATGCTATGGGTTGGGAAGCTATGAAGGAGCTTCTTCTCGCAGAGTATTGCCCTCGGGGCGAACTTCAGAAACTAGAACATGAACTTTGGAACCTTAAGATGAAGGGTTCTGACATAGCTGCTTATACCTCAAGATTCGACGATTTGGCGTTACTTTGTCCGGGAATGGTTACCCCGGAGAGTAAAAAGATAGAGAGGTTCATTTGGGGGTTGACCCAGCCAACAAAAAGGAATGTCTTGGCTGCGAAGCCAGACACTTATGACAGTGCCAAATGTCTTGCGAAAATCCTGATAGATCACGAAGACAACTCCGATGAGGAAGCTACCACCCCCGAGCCAGTCACTAGTGGAGGCAGAAGTAAAAAGAAATCCTGGAACAAGCGGAAGGCCCAGAGTACGCAAGGGTCTTCTAAGAAACAGCAAACGGTAGCAGTCCATGCTGCTACTGCCCCTGTTGCTGTTTCAGCTGTCGGTTCCACAGCCCAAACTCCCGCCAGTGGATACACTGGTACCCTTCCTTGGTGTAGTAAGTGTAACTACCACCACCGCATTCCTGGTCCATGTCGCGAAAGGACCTGCGACAACTGTGGCAATAAGGGCCATCTTGCGCGAACCTGTAGAAAACCAGCCAAGCCAGCGAACCAATCATCCGGATCGGGAATCAGTCCGGCCTGTTATAATTGTGGTGAAGCTGGAGACTTCAAAAGGAATTGTCCCAAGACAGCTACAACCACAAATCCCTCTGCTGCCGCAGGTATATCTCTCTTTGATAATTCTTATACTTGCAACTCTTTTCGATTTTGGTACAAAAGGGAAACCTGTTATCTATCTATTCGAACAATTTCTAACCTCAATCCTTCGCATGTAATCGAAATGTGTACCGTCGAGACGACTAACTAGTGAGATAGAGAACACTAACTTCGTACCTATAGATTAAATCCTCAGTCCGGAGGACTATTCTGTTCCATTCGATTTATAAAGGGGGAAACTTTCCATGAAAATACTTTGATGCCATGTTTAACCAGAAATGACCGAGTCTCATTCATGTTGTTATCTTTACTTTTGAAAGAGTCGCTCGTCTAGATTTTTCCTCGGCCCTGTTCTCGTGATCTTCGGCATCAAACTTTAGTATCATTCTATGCCTTAGAACTCAAAAGTTTTCCCAATGTGAATTACCACGCATCCCTCGTTTCTGTGATTATTGAGAAACGGGAAGTGGGCAGCTCTTCTCTCTAAATGTCTATCCCGAAGGATTCCCGGGAGTTTCTTTCGAGCGTCTAGTTTAGTATCACATCAGACCTTTCGAGATCTTCGTAGAGATCGATTCTGCAACCTTCAAGTTTTGGATGCCCTTAGAACTTGGTAACATCTATCTAGACCATCACGTCTCGAATCCTTAGAAGTATCTGCCCAAAAAACCCTAGTGATTCCTTGAAGAAAACGAATTCGTCCAGGGTTGGAACTTCCATGAGAAAACAGATTGATATCGTAGATTGAGAGAGTCAAGAAACGAAACCAAGGCATGTCCCGATAATGAGAATTCGTTAGAACGCCCAATAGAGACCTGATTCCACTTGAGAAAGTGAAGATCCAAAGCAACAAATCCATTCGTGTTTCATTCCAATCCATGACCTGTATCTTATTCTTTGAATTTCGGGATGAAATTCCCTCTAACGGGGGGATAATGTAACAACCCGAAGTTGTTCATCGCCGAAAACCCATTCTACCCGTATAACTCGTCGGAGATCGAAATGTCCCGATATCGTTTTTGGGCTTAGTTAACTAAAATTATATGTTTATTATCATTCAATGAGGGTCCAAATCATTTAGAAACTCATGAATTTAGCCCAAAACAATTATTTCATAAGTTTTAGAAATATCCTCGCCGGGTGACGGAAACTCAATCGGGTACGACCTATAGCCTCGTTTAAGGCCGGTATCGGGTAGAGTTCCACCGTGTCCAAGTTTTAGGAACTATATAAACATGTTTAATCACTCATTTGAAGCTTTTTCCTTCTCTCTCTACTCTCTCTCTCTAACCTCTCTCCTAAATCCAAAGATTAAGTGTCGAAAACTTAATTTTAAGGCCTCAAATCCTTAAGGTACCTTCCTAGCCTTAATCTATAGCATGTTTGGCTTCCAAATTTGACATTTAATCATGAAATAGGACCTCATATGTGAGTTTACAGTCCAGGAGGCTGCCTACGTCGTAAACACCATTTTGAAGGGTTTTAAGCCCTTAAACTCCTTCCTAAACTCATTTGGACTTTAGATATGGCTAAGGGACTTCAAGATATGGACTTAGAACATTTAAAACTTTGATTTTGAGGACTTTGAAGGAGTTTACGGCCAAGGCATAAGCTTGGGCCGTAAACTCATGTAAATGGGGTTTTTCATGCCCTTAAACCCTTCCAAATCACTTCTATGGCTTAGATATGAATTATAGGACCTTGGTTTTGGCATTTGGACACTTGAAACATGATTTTGAGGGACTTATATGAGTTTATGGCCAAGGTGAGTGCTTGGGCCGTAAACTCCCCAAAACTTGACATAAATCCAATTCTAAGGTGTTAGAAAGCCATCCAACACCACCAAAAGCCTTGGAATAAATCAAGGGACCAACCAAAAATAGTTTAAGGGCCTTAAACACATCATTTGTGGGATTTCTAAGAGTTTATGGCCAAGTCTTGTTCTTGGGCCGTAAACTCCAAAATTTTTGGTGTTAGAATGCAAACTAAACACCCCTTAAGCCTTTAGATGAATTTTAGAAGCCCTTCTATGCAAGTTTTAGACCTTGAAACACCTTGTAGCACCTTATAGAAGAGTTTACGGCCATGAGGGGGGTCTCATAGGCCGTAAACTCCATAAATCCCTCATATGTCCCATACAAACTCATTTCTAGGCTTGTGGGAATTTTTAGAATCACATGTGATTGATTTTAACACCTTAAAAACACTAAATCTTGGAGAATTGAGAGTTTACGACCAAAGACCCCATGCCTAGGCCGTAAACTCCCTTATGTATTGTAAATGATGTTTTTAATTCAATCCAAGCCTTAAGAAAAATTAATCCAAGCATTTCCAAGTGTCCATATCCATTTATGACCCAAATTTGCACCATAAACCACCCTACCATGAGTTTACGGCCGTAAACTCATGGGGAATGGGTGTTTTGGACCAAAAACTCTTGTATAAGTTTATTCATGGGGAGTAAACTCAAGTCCCAAGTCCCTAGTGTCATTTCACGTCCTTAAACGCCACCCGGGTCCCTCCAAACACTCGTATCGGAGTGTTTTCGCGACTAGAAGAAAGTGTCCCTAACATATAAATAAACTAAGTCCTAATTAGATACAAATGTGTATCTTTACATTATAATTAGGAACCTCGTGTATTTACAAGCCCCGGATCAACTCTTAGCATCCAAATCGTCATACTTCTCGTCCGGTGAGTTCATACCCCTACGCCCTTTTCACTGTTTTTAACTGTTTTCAGGGGGGGAATACAAGCAAACCAAAACTATTTTCAAATCATAACATTTATGAGTTTCAAATAATATCTGGCAAACTTATAAACTCTTATACTCCTTATGTATTATGTTGAGCATAAGGAATGATTTATCAATTACAACTAAATGGATTTTAGTTAAGAAAATAATCAAACTAATCAAATTATTATGGGAATAATTTGGGGTTCTATGTTTCTCTTTATATCATGTACTAATATCTGTATTAAGTTATTAGATAAACTATGTCTGATTCAGTTTATCTCCGTATCATTCGAATGTTTTGCCAGATAGTTTCATTGTATGTATCTATTTTTCACTGCATCATGTCTTAAAATCTTTGTATGTCTGTTATCGTATGATAATCCTGTGGATAGTTTAATACTAGCTTGTGAGATAGTCACTACCCTTTATGGATGATCAAGTAAATCCTCTCCGAAAGTGTAACCAGAGTCTCCTGGAGGGAGAGCGAGGAATTTGTGAATAGATCTATTCGGGACTGACAATCCCACACCTTGACTGCTAGCTACAGTTAGGCGGGCACGCCTGGGTGACAAATTCTGTATATCATTCGACGTCTGACTAACGTCAAGGAGGTCTCGTTGTCGTATCAGTATGGTTACCCGACTCACAATACGTATTAATATAAACTTATTCACAGCTAGGATTTGTTTAGAATCTATATCTTGTTCGGGATGATAATCCCATGGTTTTATGTCTATATCTTATTCGGGATGATAATCCCATGATCTTATGCCTATATCTCGTTCGGGATGGTAATCCCATGGTTTTGAAACTAAATCTTATACGGGATGATAATCCCATGATTTTATCAATCTATCATACATCTAGTTTCGGGATAGTGATCCCATGGTTTTATCAAGCTATCTTATATCTACTTTCGGGATAGTGATCCCATGGTCTTTATCGAATTATCTTATAACTGGTTCGGGATGTTAGTCCCAAGGTTTTCAAAATATTTCCTATTTACAGTTCGTCTAAATTATAGTTTTGTAAACTATATTCTGTGTCATTTAATCAATCTGGTATTTAGGAAAATATGGGATTTTCCTGGGGTTAACGTATATCACATAACTGAACTGTAACGAAAGATAACTTAACTACTTTACATAAGAAAATATGGGATTTTCTTGGATTTCAAACCTTTTCAGAAAACTAAAGGAAACCGATACATTTTCACAAAACAAAACCGCTTATGAACTCACCAGCTTTATGCTGATTTTCAAACTGCTTGTATTCTCAGGTCCAAGTTAGACAGGTACCCGGCGATATCTTTTGGTGAAGACGGAGTGCTCCGAAGACTCGTCTCTTTTGTTCATATGATATATGTATAACTTTTGTACAATTTACTTTTGAACCAAATGTAAACTTTCATATATATGTAATGTAATGGTTGTTTACTGTGATTACTATGTACACTGGATTTGATACACAACATGGAGTCAACCCCGGGAACATTTCCGCCTTTGGTTTTCGGGGTGTGACAGAGGTGGTCCTACTTTGTGTTGAAGGCCAAGATGCCATGGGCGGTCCGGATAGACTAAGGGCTGGCGAGGTGGACCAGTCAAGAGGAAGGCCTAGAGAGTGGTCCATATAGGTTGTAGGTCTGGTGAGGCGGTCCAGTCATGCTGAAGTCTATGTATGCATATTGTTGTTTGTTACATTTAAGTAGTAGTACTTTTGGGGAACTCACTAAGAGTTGGCTTACAATTTTAGTTTTGGTTTCAGGTACTTCATAGGACCGTGTTAAGGCGAATGTGTGACCATACACATCCTTGGTTTCATGTTGTTGATCTTGGGAGACACTGACACTTCTTTTAGTAAAGGGGACGTTTTGACAAGCTTAAATTTGTTGTCATTTTTGAGACGTTACATTGACTTTTCCAATACAAATTTCTTCATTTTTTATGTTAAAGTTTGCTTGATTTTGTAGGTGAATGACCTTAATTTACTTATCATATTCATAGTTTTAGGTACACATGGTTTGTTTAATCTCTAATCTGCCCCTTCCTCCTCTACTCACAATTAACACACAATCATTTTGCTCACCTCTACATAAGCACATTGTTTCTGCCATTAGATATACATTTCCCCCTTTTCTGTTTACCCAGTCCAGTTATGAGTTTTTAATCGATTACTCAATCTAGGACAGTTGCATTTTGATGGTTTTAATTTAAGCTTAATTTTCAAAGTAAATTGATTTATTAATCTTAGTCCTGCAGTTCAGTCATTCTTTGTTTTACCTTGTCAACTACAATTCACTTTTGGCAGGTAATGTATAGTTTCAAAATAAGCTATTGAGTTTTTTTTTAAAGTTTTCCCTGAAGTGTAATCGTTTGATGTTGTTGGTTGACTTGTGTAGGGCTATCATATGTCTCGATTATCTGAATCTTCTATTATGGACAAGCAACCCTAATCCACCAGGTATAATAGTGATGGTCAAACTAAAACTCATAAGGACTATAACTATTGATATTTTCTTGTAAACATAAAATATTACATAATTTATTTGTACTTGTACTTATAGTTTATGTTACATCTGGTCTATCAAGGTTCGTATGTTGCCACATATTCTTCCATTTCCTTTCTTATTAAAACAATTTACTCTGAAATCTACCAATTTTAGCATTGTACTTTCAACATTTTATTATTGGGCCATCATACTTTGGAACTCACTTAGTCATAACATGGAAAATTGCTTTATATTATGATTGTGAATTGTTGCAAATGAAAGTAGGATCCTATAGTTAAAAACTCAACAGAAGTACGTTTTTATTTCCTGCATTTAACCCATGAAATAATGTAGAAGAAAAAAGTATATTGTGTCACCAACAGAAGTGAACAAAAAGACTTGTATTGCAGTTTAACATACCTTTTTTTTTATTTTTTATAAGTAGTTTACTTATAATCTTTTATGATCTACATGAATGAATTTACAGGTGGAAAACCACTATTGCAGCTAAACATGATTCTAAGGTTTGGGGTGTTTTTATTTGGTTTGCTACACCAATATATCGTGATAATGAAAGAATCTATTTGTTGGATGGTAGTGAAAAAAATATTTGATTCATTTAGAATATGAATGTGATGGATATAATTGTTGGTTATGGAGGGTTAGTTATTTCTACTCTATTTTAGCTGATGGGTGAATTATCAAATTTTTATTTCTAAACCTTTTAAATCCTAGTCAGGTTTGTTGGTGCTTTGTGTAACGTCCCAAAAATACTAAGTAAAAAATTCTAGCACTCAAAATTTTCAAATAAATTTTTCATTTTTAAATCCACACAAAACACAGTTTAACATCTCTCATATCCAAATTATAAATGTTTCAAACCCCAAACATCAAAACTGTTTGTCACATATCCCAAAATCCTCAAAACATAAATCAACAAGCTAGTGTGTACAATCATGTCGGCGCCTTCCCACGGTCCTGAGATGTACCTGAAACACATTTTACACAACACTGTAAGCACAAGGTTTAGTGAGTTCCCCAAAATACCACACACAAATAATTAGCCTCTCATGGCTATATCTCAATACGGACCCTCTAGTCATGTGTCTCAGTGAAGACCCTTTTGTCTCACAACTCAGTTGGACCCTCTGGTCCTATCTCAATAAATGCACATAATAATATACAAAATAAAGCACAAAGACAAAAAGCATAATATCACATGTCTCAATATAAGCACATAAGACCCTCCGGTCGCACAGCGATTACTACTCAGGTAACTATAATGAAAAGACTCACCTCGTAAGTAGAGGAAGTATGTCTCGTACTCCAACTATCGATCTAGACTCCGCCTTAATATATCACAATCATCTCTAATTAATAATTTAACTTCAAAGATGTTAAGCTAACTCCTCTACTAAATCTCAGAAAGGGTGCAAGACCATTTTACCCCTCCATGGTCTCCAAAGTCCACACCTTGACCAAACCCTAAAAGTCAATAGAAGTCAACACTCAAGTCAACAGTCTATGTTGACTCAACTCGTCAAGTGCATCTATGCGACTCGTTGAGTTCCTTCTGTTCTCAGAAAATCGGGAAGATTCAAGTCAACTCGCCGAGTTGTCTTTCCAACTTATCGAGTTTGTACAGTGTCCAGAATATCGGGGGAAAACCCTAACCAACTCATCAGTTTAGCGCACCAACTCATCGAGTTCCTTCAGACCTTTCTCTCATTCAGAGGCTTTTAAGCAGTACTAAGGCCGCACACTCTAGATCTAGCCTTCTAGGGCCGAGATATCACGTAAAGCTGCAAGATTTACGTCGATGCATGGCATTTAGGGGCTAACTTTGCCAAAACAAGGCTCAACAAGGGGTTTAAGGCATCAATATTGACCAAAGATTGATAAACCTTGAGTCTTTAGGCCTAAAGGGCCTAATAGTGTCCAGATCTGAAGTCTTAGCTTCAAAGCATGCTCAAAACCAATAATGACTCAAAAAGAAGCTAGAAATGGCCATAAACTCTCTAATGGAGAGATCTAACAAACAAGTGATCAAGGTAGTAGCTTTTTACATTTAGGTGACTGCTACAACTAAATGGATGCCGGATCTAAAGACACCTTCTTGTTCCAATCCTTTTACTCTTCAAGTTTCTTCAAGGAATGCACCAAAAACACACACTCTTAGCCTTACACACTCTCAAAATGGAGGATAGGTCGATTAGGGTTTGCCTCTGGGTGATAAGGTGACGAGGGAGGCAGGGTAAAGGACTTAAGGTCCTTTAAATAGGGTGCAAACCCTAAAAATTAGGGCTTTCACACTCAGCTCTAACTCGTCGAGTTTGGTCCACCAACTCGTCGAGTTGGCTCTAAAATCACACGACCAATCTCAGTCTCTACTCGACGAGTTCCGGTCACCAACTCGTCGAGTTTCCCTATCAATATGAATATAATAAACATTTAAATTTATACAAGGGGGTCGAGATGTTACAAAATTTTCTTTTATTCAACCTAAAACATCCATTCATTCTTTCCAAAAACCTAATCAAAGTAGAAAATGTATTGAATAGTGATCAGAGTACAAAACAAATCATAGAATGCGGAACACTGGTGGATGTTGTGCGATCATGTTGGGCCCTGCCCTCTCAAACTAGAAGCACCAAAGAACGTTAAACCACAAAACCGTAAGCACAAAGCTTAGTATGTTCTCTAAAATACCACATATTATACAAATCAGTGGGCCCAGTCCTAGAGTATGTCTCAACCCAATAGATATCAATAGGACCCTCCCTAGGGTATATTTCAACTCAATACATATCAATGGCCCCACCTCGGGGTATATTTCAACCCAATACATATCAATGGGCCCTGCCCTAGAGTACCTTTCAACCCAAACGTACAAAAAAAAAAGTCACAAAGACAATTAACAGTCTACACAATATAATCTAGTGGGTCGGCATTGATGCCTTTGACACACACGTATAGTGAGAAGACTCACCTCTCAGACAATAATCAACTGCTACTCATCGTACTACTGGAAATACAGAGGTCGTATGCCACCTATATAGTCACACGAGGTCAACCCTTAGCCCTTCTTCCAAAACTAGGACTTTGACCAAAATTTAACCCAAGTCAAAAGTCAACTGTCAAAGTCAGCGGTTAACGTTGACTTTAGATGACCGCCACGTCGTGGCCCATAAAGGACAACATAGACGGAGATTTCCCAGACGCCATGCTGTGTTGACCTTAGGCCATACCGTGTGCACCGGGTTCATAACAACATAATGGGTTAAGTTGTTTCCTTCCCATTAAGTTGTTTCCTTCAATTCTAAGAGCTCTAAAGCTCAGATCTGGTCCTTCTTATGGTCTAGATGGATAAAGTTTCCAACTTTAACCCTTATGACCCTCCAAGAGATCAAGATCTCAAACCCTAGCTCTAATCAAGGAAAAACATGACATAGACTTAATAATGGAGCACTAAATCTTGAAAGTTCTTTGGCCACCAGTTCCAGAAGAGTTTCTAGCACCAACACCATCATCAAAATTTGTTCTTTACAAACATGCATGTCTTGAACTCATATTACGTCAAAATAAGGGTTTTATGATCAATATTTCATGCATGACACAAAAACTCATTTATACTTTAGATCCAAGGCAACAAACACCCCAAATGACCTAGAGATTCATCAACTTAAAACCTTTATGAGATCTTACCATCCCAACCCACCAAGACATGAAGAATAAGGGACAAATCTTGAGATCTAGCAACTTAGCAACATAAATATTGGGTCTTGGACACTCACCAATCCAAAAGATTTGCTAAAAGATAAATATGATGCTTGCAAGGTGAACCACTACACGAAAAGGCTTCCTTCTCCTTCAATGATCACAAAAGTATCAAAATGAGCTCACAATATGAAAAGGAGGCTAGGGTTATGATTTCTAAGCTTAGGAGAGTGATGGAGGCTGAATGATCATGAGACCCTAGCTAGAATGTCCTTAAATAGGGCCCAAAGCCCAAGGATTATGGTTTTCTCCAAAAACAACTAACATGTCGTGACACTCATGGCCACGTCGTGGCAGGTAATTAAAATCATGTGATCCTAAAAAGAACTGCCATGCCATGGTGAAGCTCCCCCATATCGTGGCCACCCTAATTGAAAGTTTAAAATTAGAAATTAACTCATACTTGAAACGGGTATTACTTATTATAACAAGCAAAATAAGTGTCATAAAATATCGTAAATGTATATGGTAAATGCATGTCTTTAAAGCTCATGTCATTAAGGAAGATGACACCCATTTGCATGTAATTGCTTGTAGTAAGTTTATGAAACACAAATATGTGTCATCTTCCTTTATGATTGGGGCTTTAATGACACACATTTGTGTGTCATCTGACCCCTTTATGACATGCATTGCATGTCATTAAAGGGTTGTTTTCTAGTAGTGTAAAATGATATAGTACTTCTATTTTTGAACTTGTACATTGTTTTGTTATTATTTATTTTACATTCGGTAAAATTTGATTTTGGTCCATTTATAGTTGTTACATTGCTCAATTTTCATTAGAAATTTATTATAAATTTAAACAATGAATAATCGAGTCTAGAAACCTTATAACTTAAAGTTTAGGACACATAGTCAGACTTAAAGAACTATTTGAACTTAACAAGTGAAGGATAGGTCTAGTAAACATTACGACATAAAGTTTAGGACACACAATCACACTTAAAGAACGGTTTGCACATGAATGATAGTCCTAGTAAACTTTATAACTTAAAGTTTCGGACCCAAAATCACACAATTTTAGAATAGTTGAACTCAGGTGTACTATATGAGTTTGACCTCTTCATCAACTAAGAACAAAAACTTAGTAAATCCCTTTGTGCTAAAACCATTAATCTTAAATGAGCGAGGAAATTTGTATATAGATATATACGGGTTGACATCCCATCCTATGGTTGCTAGCTACAACCTCTACCTAACGTGTCAAAACGGGCGATAATTTTTCATTATCTATCTCTTTCCACGACGTCAATGAAACGTTGAGGTCATGTTCTTGACACGCCCCTTGTAGTGGCATACGAAGGTCGGATCATTATTTTGATCGGTTATAGGCTAATAACAGCCCCAAAGTACACTCTCAAAGCACTTAATTATGTGAAAATAGGACTTAATTTTGATCTATTGAGCACTTGTAAAGATTTGCAAGCACTTAATTAAGTTGAAATAGGACTTAAGTTGATCTATTGAGCACTTGTACGAGTTTACAAGCATGAATTCACATAAGTTTGATAGAACTTATACACAAAACACACTTATATAGGGTTACAAGCATATATAGACATAAGTAAGGTAAGTAGTTATATGTTAGGAACTTATACTTTATCAACCCACACTTTTTATATAAGGTGGATAACCAGTCATAATTATATAAATATACTTTTCGTTATAAAAGTACAATGTGTCAATACTTATATACTTCAGCAACTTCATTTTAACGTATCTTTAAAATACATGTATTCTCAGGTAAGCAGCTGGAAGAACACACAGATGCGAAAGACTATGAAATTTGTTATTATTACACTATATTTTGTAATTGCTAGGCATGTATTGCATTTTTATATTGTAGTAGTAGACAACGATAACGAAAGATCTATTTCGATATTAATAGAAGTTTGTGTTTTGTTATTAATTTATTATCCAATGTATGTTCAATAACTATGATCCATGACTACGTCACATGGGCCGACGTTTCCGCCGTCGGCCGTGGTATGATATTTGTTATGGAAGCATTGGTACCTATAATAGCACAGGTCGAGATCTTAGTGGTTAACAACAGCCAGGGTGGTCATAATGATAAACGTTGTTATGATCATTGTAGAATTACAAATCAATAGTATCCTCGGTGGTCGAAATACTATAGTCGAATATAGTTATGTTGTAGCGGTGGCTTATGTAGTTGTGATCCCATAGACGGTAGGTTATTATAGTATAATAGTACCATGAGTAGCCATAAGTATACTATGTAAATATATCGAGAACTAATAGCTTGAGTAGTTGTAAACCTGATTATTGGAGAGTTATATACAAACACTCAATTCGAGAGTATGTTGGTTGATTAAAAGGCACATTATAAATTGTATGGGTTACAGATGATTGAGATATATTTAGTTGTGTGACTATTTATATCTTGTTATGCAGGTTACTCACTAAGCTCTTGAAGCTTACCCTTTATTTGGTTAATGCCATTCAGGTTCAGGTAGATCTAATAGAGATGTTTGAAGTTTCGTAGCGTGTAGTTTGGATCCTTACACATACATACTTGTAAGATCCTATTGATAACTTCTTGTATGGATTTGTTAATATAAGTGTACATTAATTGGTTTGTGATTTTAAAATGAAATTTTTTAGGTGTACCTTCTATTGAATACCTGGGTGTTACAAGTTGGTATCAGAGTCATGGTTTAAGTGAATTACGTGCCTTGTAGTAGATGCCTAAACTTAAACTAGATAGTAGAAAAGAGGTATGAATGGACTAGACTTTATGGACATAAGTTAGTCAACTATTAGACACAATTAAGAAGTGTTGACGTATTTTTACAATTTGTTTCCCTTAAATTGTGTATAGATGTGAAAAATTATTTGTATGGGGTAGTTGGATGAAAACAAAATGTGTATGAATGATTATTCATGTTGGAGACATTAGAGGACGTTATATTGGTTATTTTGGTCATTTTGTGGATTTTACAAGTTGCTAACTTGAATTCCTTGAGAATCCAAGTGAGAATCATTATGATAAATCATGGGTTTGGCTTGAATAGATATTTAACTATAGAATTAAGCATTTAGGGCCTGTTTGATTAGATGTTGACCGGGTCAAAACATACCGGTTAGATGTTGAGTGGTTTAGGGCTTGTTTGATTTGATGTTGACTAGGTTAGGGATAACTGGGTTAGATGCTGAATGAATTAGAAGTTCTAACTAGTTAACTTTTGACTGAAACTTATTGTTTGATTTTGCATCTATCTGACTATACAAAATGACTATATTACCCTCAAATAACAGTTTTTTATAAAAAAAAAAATTCAACGTTCAGTAAAATATATTCGGTATGGAAAAACTACAAAATTATTCTTTTTTCTTTCTTCCCATGCTCTTGTCATCAACCTCGTACTTTCTAATCCAAACACAATAAATCATATCAACTAGGGTGTCAATTTATGACACGACATGACAAAAATACACGAAACGAAATGAAACAAAATCGGTACGAAATCAAAATTTGAATTCGTGTTCATGTCAAGATTAAAAAACACGATGTCATATCATGTCGTGTTCATGTTTATAAATCGACACGAAACTGACACGATTAAGCATGTGGTCGTCGGGTTTTTCGTATTTTTCGTTTTTATCGTGTTATATATCTTTAAGTATGAATGAAATACACTAATAGTTATGTAATATTATCTTTGTCGTGTCGTGTCATGTTGTCGTGTTTGAATTAGTTCATTTTCGTGTTGATGAAAAAAAAACATGACATCGTGTCGTGTTGTGTTCGTGTTATACAAAACATTGTCGTGTCGTGTCGTGTCAGACAAAAACACGACACGAATGCTTGATTTGACAGTCCTAATATCAATTTTGAACGCCTATGAATTTCCTTTTGATGCGCATCTTTTTTAATTCTTAAACACCAACACAAAGGTAACTTTCTACTTCATTGTGAAGGATGAAACTCCAATTTTGACTGTCCAAAACATCGTTGACTTTCAACTCAATTAATGCTTCCATTTACCATTGTAAATCAGAAATATATCACCCTCTTGCATTTGATTACAAAATATTTATTCACTTTGGAACACATGAAAATGAATTAATTCTTTACCAAACAACCTATCAATCATCAATAAGTAATTATCAATATCAAAGAGTCACACCACAACTTTCGATTATTTTAATACCAAAGTTTATCATATCTTCAATATATTGCTTCTTGATCAAAGTCAAACTAATTGATTTGATTATTTGTTTTCAGAACGACACAAAAACACAATTGAATTTTCAAAATCAAACTTATCGATTTGATTATTTGTTTCCCTACCAAAAATCAATAACATCACTAAACAAATCAAAAAATGATAGAGAGGAGATGACAGAAGAAACTAACGATAAAGGAGGGAGAGGATGGGGTAGGAGGCTGGTGATGGAGACGGCGATTGCGATGGAGGACGACACTGGAGGAGGAGGCCGACGTTTGAGGAGGAAGCGATAGAGTTGTACTTGCATTTCTTCATAAATTTGGGGACATGGAAGAAGAATTGTGAAGGAGTATGCGTATTTTGGGAGGGCAACCAAAGGATTTTTCTTTGTAAGCTCATTTTTTTGGCGATGACTAGGTGGGGTAGCTATTGAGATGGTGGGACCATGTTCTGATTTTATTAATGTTTTTCAAATTTAATTTAATAATAAAATCTGATTAAACATATCAAGAAGGGTAATGTGATCATTTCAAGTCAACAAGGGACTAAATCCGAAACAAAAACAAATTATAGGGATGAATCGAGTTAAAAATTATTTCTAGGGACCAACCACAAAAATTATCCCAATCCACATGGACCATTCATGTAATTTACCCTTTAATATGGAAAAAGAACTACAAAATTATTCTCTTTTCCTTCTTCCCATGCTCTTGTCATCAACCCCATACTTTCTGATCCAAATACAATAAAGCATATCAATTTTGAACGCCTATGAATTTCCTTTTGATCGCATCTTTTTCAATTCATAAACACCACCACAAAAGTAACTTTCTGATTCATTGTGAAGGATGGAACTCCAATTTTGACTGTCCAAAACGTCGTTGACTTTCAACTCAATTAATGCTTCCATTTACCATTGTAAATCAGAACTATATCACCCTCCTGCATCTGATTACAAAATGTTTATTAACTTCGGAACACATGAAAATGAAATAATTGTTGATACCTTCTTCTCGGTTCCTTCTTCTCCTTCTTCCATAATGTGAGCTCGGAGAAGGAAGAAATAAGAGGGCCCTATGGAGAATGTGGTCAGAAATCCATAATAGAGTCCGACCCGTGATTTGTCATTACGTGCGACTATCTCCGCTATAGAAAGAAAAAAGTAAAGAAAGATCAAATTCGCTAGTAAATACTAGAAAACTGGGCTTTCTACATATGCATCGTCTAAAACAGTTGTTGAAACTAGCATATTGGAAGATCAATCGGCCAAAATAACCATGAGCGGCTACGATATTATAAGTTTCTTCTTCTTGACCGAATCTGTAACCTTCATTAGCAGATTCATTTTCTGTGGTTTCCCGTTTTCATTCGAATTCTAAATTCTAATACCAAGTAAGACACAAGGAATCGAAGTTCTTTATTCGACTTATATTAATTCAATATACTATTGATTGCATAAATCCTTTTTCTACTTCTTCTTTATTTAGAAACTAAAAATTTTAGTATATATGCAGTGCCAATCCAACACAAGTCCTTTTTTTTACTATTATTTCAATTTAAGTTCTTGTATTTTTTCCATCGTATTCTTTTCTTACCCTTTATATTACCAAACAACCCGGCAATCATCAATAAATAATTTTCAATATCAAAGAGTCACACCACAACTTTCGATTGGTTCAATCCCAAATTTTATCATATCTTCAATATATTTCTTCTTTATCAAAATCAAACTAATAGATTTGATTATTTGTTTCTAGAACAACACAAAAACACAAATGAATCTTCAAACTAATTTCCAAAATCAGACTAATCGATTTGATCATTTGTTTCTAGAATCGACCAAAAATCAATAACATCACTAAACAAATCAGAAAATGATAGAGATGAGATGACAGAAGAAACTAACGATGAAGGAGGGAGAGGATTGGGGTAGGAGGCCGGCGACGAAGACGGCGATTGCGATGGAGGACGACCGGGTAACAGTCGTGTGTGCGACACTTAGGTATTGTTTGTTTTGGAAGTGATTAAATGTCTTTTGTCTTTTTCCATGTTTGCAGAAGAAGACGTGCACTTGAGAAACGTCTACCCGTCAGAAGGGAAAAAGTGTTCAAAAAGTACTTTTGTAGAAAAACAAACGAGGCCTTAGTGTTTTGATTAATCACAACACCTACATGAGATTATTTATATACGATGCGTACAGGGATGGTATGTAACGAGTAGATCGTGGAAGTACATGAGATTATTTGTTCCAGACTTTTATCATGCGTTAGATTGCTGCAATACCTGTATGTTTGCATGTGAGTTAGCTTGTATGCATATCGTGTAACTTGTGGACATGGCACATCCCATGTTGAGCTGAGAAGTATTGAAGATTAGGGGAAAGGATGATATGAAGGTATGGTTGCTTGAGTTGGAGCTGCCAAAAGAGGAATCAAATATTCTTAATTTGGAGTTATTTTATAGGGGATTGATATTCCAAATCGGGTTGTTAAAGTTGTCGAACATGTTTAAACCAGAGATCGTTGGAAAGAACATTAATTCAATACAGGTGGATAATTTTAGGTCCCAGATTCAACAAACTTTTTCCCATATATTATTTACTATTTTTTTATCTATTAGAAATTAATTGTCATCGTATAATGAGTGAGATGACAAACGGGCAACAAGTTGTGCCGCTAAGCCTTTTTGAATGGTAAAACTAATTCTTTTAAAGACTACATCCGAAAATCTAGGGGATATAACATTACTATGCATGATTCGTTGTACTCTTTTAAGAAGCTCTACTGCATCCGGTGCGAGGAAACCAAACGTATCAAATGCAAATGGTATGAACACGTGTTGATTTTTCAGGCACGATCTCTCATGTTTGGTGACTTTGTCTGTGGCTGCTTTTAAAGCAGCATGTCCTGCTGTGAAACCTTCAGCCCTCAGACCCACGAGAGGGGATACCCCTGTAAGATCCACACATGTGTGTTTCCCTCCGACCCATCCAAAAATCAAAATGTCAGCCGGTCTGAGGGTTGACATTCCTTCTGTCGGGTTAGTCAAGAAATCAACAATGAAATGGAAAATGTGAAATTATGTTTGGTAAATGAATCTATTTCAAACAAATAAAAAAAGATATGTAAATGTTTTCTGTATTCAATGGGTTAAAGAAGAAGTTACACAATAACATAAAAAACACTCACTTTTTCTCTTCACAAAGGTTTCTCTCGGTATTCTCTCATCTCTCAAAACTATATAGATATAAGAGAATACCACAAAAAAATGACCCTAGGGAAAATAAAAATAACCGAATAAACTCATAAAACAAATAAGCTTAAATACTTTGTCAAAACTAGCTTCATTTGCTAGACATTTAATATCCAATATTTCTCCCCCCTAAATGTTTAGACAAATGAATTGGTTAATTTTAGGCTAGTTAAAAAAGATTAATTGAAAAAAAGGGGTGAAAGGGTAATTTTTGAGAAATTAAAGGGATAAGGGGTGAATAAAGGAAGTGGGGTTAAATGATGTGGTTGGGTATTGAAATTACTCAAATCTTCAAGTGAAAGCTTTCATACCAATTGTCAAATTGTAGATCCCATTTTCAAAAATGAAATGAAATGGAAAATGCAAAAAAAAATTGGATTTCAAATATTTTTGTATTCAAACGATTCAAACAGAAAAAAGAAAATACATGAGAATTTGATAAGAACGATGAATAGTACTAACTTTCTCATGATTAAACTTTCTATTCATGCATCCCTAAAAATGATCTAGATCCAAGAGAATACATCAAAAAGGATAATGTGTGTTTTTAAAAATGAGTCGGCTAAAAAAACATTCTGATTTTTCATTTAAACACCTTATTTGATTTTTAAGGTTTTTTTATTTGTTGAATTTGCATTGTTTTTTGAAAAAGTAAATTATAAATAGTTTATAGATTGACTTTTACTAAAAGTGTTTATAGGGTGTCTAAGGGATATCATAAAACAAATAAGTTTAACAAATTTGTCAAAATTAACTTCACTTGCTAGACATTTCAATGTCTAACATTTTTTCGAGATAAATGAATTGGTTAATTTTAGTCTACGTAAGAAAGGTTAATGATAAAATGGGATTGAAAGTGTAATTTTGATGGGAATTTTTTATAATTATTGTTCACGGTGAGTGGATAATTGCCTAAAAGATCTCAGCCTTTAAAATTATTTGAACTTTTAATCCTGAACATAATAATTCTGTATTTACCATTAATCGGAGGTTTCTGCCCTTTGGTCTTCAGCTCATCCCCACAATTCCCCCTTCTCTCCATGTTCACAATCGGTCCGTTGTCTCCTTCCCCAATCATTCAATTGGTTCCCTCAAGAACTAAAAATCGTATTTATGGAATCACATAGTACATTCATGTTTTTTGTCCTTATCGGGAAACATATTATTGTTCGGATACCATAAGCCAAAGGAGCTTACTAAGTCTGTCCTTGTGGGTGGTTTTATTTGAACCTATAACTTCACAATGTTGACATTAAGCTCTACAGTGAATAATTTTTGAGTTTTTGAGTATTAAATTGACTGTCTTCTTTATTTTATGTTACGTATGTAACACAATTGTAGATATTATTTCAAGACATTAAAGATAATGGGGTGGATTTGTCATTGTACATTGCTAATATGAAAACAAATGAAAGAAGTTTGCTACAGAACAAAGTAAAATCAGTCTATTGTTACCGGTGCATTCTCTACAAAAAACAATAAAAAAAAAAAAACAACTTTATTTAAATGATATAACTATAATCGGAAATTAATGGAAAAAAAATAAAAGTATGATGCTATAACAAAAACATTAAAATTAATATTTTTTTAAAAAATAAGATAAACCAATATATTGTTTATACATTTGTCAACCTGTCCACCGGACGGGTATAACACTAGTTAAAATTGGTGAAACTGTAAAGAACGGGAGGGCATAAGGTGGGTCTAGGTTTGTGAGTTAAGAGGTGATAATTTGACTTTGACTTTCTTGGGGCGACATGGCGATTTTGGTGGAGGGTATATCGGGTAAGGCTAAGGGGTATGCTTACCACCAACCCATTAGAAAACTAGAAAACTGTTGTCACCTATACGTCACTTGAGCTTCACTACATGTCTACCACTAACCCACTATTTATTGGAAATTGTTATCACTCCTTTGTATTTATCTTTTCTTATTTTATTTTATTTTTTTTTTGACATTAGAATAAATTAAAAAATAATTATTAAACGAAAATAAAAACATAAATATTAATTAAAAATATTTTACATTAATTAAAAAAACAAAAATTTTAATTCTAAATTAGTTAAAAAAAAACATAAACATTTAAAACCTAAATTACTAAAAAAAACATAGAAAGTATTATTCGTTTTTGTTGTCGTCCGCGTCGCCATCGAACCCGTTTTCGTTATCCTAGTCCTCATCATCGCCATCGTCATTGTCATCGTGTTGTTGTAAGAGCATCTCCAACCCACCCCCAAACTCCATTTCTTTCTTCATTTCTTCCCCCATTCTTCTCTAATCCTACTTCATTTTTACCTCCAGTTTTTGAGATATGAATAGTATTCCCCCATCTCAAAAAATGAAGGTGAAGTTTGGTTGCCGATTTTAGTCTCTCTTATTTTTATATATACATTTTCTAGTTTATTTTATCTACAAATTATAAATGCAATATTTAATATTTATAATATCATGTTTTATATATATATATATATATATATATATATATATATATATATATATATATATATATATATATATTAATCATAAATGTATTTGACAATATACATAAATTATAAAAATAGAATATTCTAGGAATATACTTTTTGCAGTAAAAATGGAATAGAAAATCAAGTAGGGTTGGAGATAAAAGGAAAATGAGGGAAAAGGTCAAAAAGCAATCAACCAATTAGGTCGTCTTGTCTTCGTCCGTAGATGGAGCCACACCACAAAACAAATATGAAAACCTGGGACGGTGTTCACGCGTTGAGTGTCTTGCCACCTCATATCTTACGTGTCTTCTAGTGCACCATATGGGAAGGCCTAAGAAGCTGAAGATATGACTTAGGTATATGGTATTTTAGGTGTGGGGCCGGTTCTTGGGGGGTATAAGGTGGGTAAAGTGGAAGAGTTGAGTGGGTGTTGATAGTCTACGTGGAAGTTCGATTTTTTGAAGTGGCCGGTTTTATCAAGACTTTTAAGTTTGATTTTTTGATGAAGTGGCCGGTTTTATTAAGACTTTTTAGTATTATGTCGAGGCGACGGGATTATGTGGTAGAAAGTAGAGTGTACGAGATGGTTTACCTATGTATGGATAGGCTAATATAAGGTGGGTATGTCTATTTTGTTAGTTGTTAGGTGAGAATGGATGATGGTATACAGTGGGATGCAAGGTTTTGAAAACCGGACCGGAGACCGAACCGGTCGTCTTACTGGTCCGATCGGACCGGTCTCAAAAACCGGAAAAACCGGATGATGTCATAATTATATTTAATTATATAAAAAATACAAAAAATAAAAAAAATAAATATTTTTTAAAATTTCCGGTTTTGACCGGTTTTACCGGTTCAACCAGACCGGTTTTTATCGGTTCGACCGGTTTTTACCGGTTTTCACCGGTTCAAATGATTACCGGTTTTTTGGCCTTTAAGAACCGGATCCGGGACCGGTTCCCGGTTGAACCGGTCGAACCGGCCGGTCCGGTCCGGTTTTCAAAACATGGGTGGGATGGTAACGTTTAGTTGACTGTTGAATTGAGTAGAGCTGGGCAAGAACACGTGGCAGAATCTGATTGTCTATTGCTCTTCAGATAGGAACGTCTGGGAGTATGTGTCAAGCATAGAGTAGCGAAGGGTGAGGTTTGCTTTTTCTATGACTATAAAGAGCCCATGCTTACAGCTCATTCTTTCCTTTTCCACTTGACAGCGATGACACAAAGCTTATACGATATTCAATGTAGCAATTGTTTCTTGATTAACAGAGCCATGCCCGTACCAACGACTCTTTCTTGACTAAAATAACTTGAAAACTATTACATCTTTTGAGAAATTTATAAATTTAGCCAAAAATATTAAATATTGTTAAAAATTAGCAATAGACTGTGATTAGTCACACTTTGCTAATTCTTATCTTCTAGGTGCTATTTGAGTACCTCGGCTGCAAATTGGCCCCATACAATAATTTTCGAAGAATCTTTATTTTCTAGTTTTCAGATTACCGAAAAATCTTTCAACCTTTCTAATGACCGAAGATATTAATTTCCCAAAATATTCATTAGAACTCATTTTAATACAGATACAGAAAACGAAACTTTAAAAAATAAATAAATAAATAAATAAAAAATAAACCCTAATAATCTTAATATCTTTTAGATAATTTTTATATATAATCTAGTTTTATTTTATGAATTCGTAGTAAAAATTTAACATTTTGTAGTCAAAATGAACAAATTGTAATCAAACTTACATACTTTAATGGGAAACTAAATCAATAAAAAATAAGATTTTCGAAGGAAATTGTTGCGCATCCACTATATCATGTTATTTTAGATAGGGGTAGTTTGGGAAATCAACAAATAAAGAGCATCTTACTAGTGCAAGGAGAATTAGGGGTATTTTGGGTATTTCATATTGTTAGTTTGTTATGTCAGATAGTATAAGAGGGTAGTGGAAAGGGAGAGTGAGGCATCCATCAATATTTTGTGAATCTGGAATTTATTCCTTGGGAGATTAGCTATCTCGAATAAGCTAACCTATTATTTGTTCTTGTAATCTTTTGGGTAAATTTGAGGTTATCAATCAGTATTTGAAGCTTTTAGATGAATTGATGTTATTGAATCTGTTCTTATAAGTCCAGTTCATAACAATTGGTATCAGAGCCGTCCCCATCTTTCGGGGTGCCAACACTTGGAGTGGTGGCCAACGAAGTGGTGGCTTGGACCTGAAAAGAGGGGTGCCAACCGTGACCAACAATGACTCGGAGTGGTGGTTTGGACCAAAAGGGGGTGCCAACCGTGACCAACGAGGACGTTGGCTCTTTAAAGCATGGGGTATTGTTATGATCCCACATCGGCCGAAAGTACTATAAGTTGGTGGCTTATAAGTACTTTCGACCGATGTGGATATATATATACCCTTTCTTGTAGAGCCATAACCCGAAAATTGGGTCAAAATTGCAGTCCAACACGCAGTTGGAGGATAGCAAATAGCAGCCATCTGCTATATTAATTTCATTGGCTACTTTTCGGGAAAAAGTATTTTTTTTGGCTATATTTAAAAAATTCATTAGTATTTTTGGCTAAATTTATAATTTCCTCTTATATTTTTTACATTGATTATAATTCATGGTGTTTTCCTTTCATTATAACTCATGGTGTTTTCCTTTCTTTGAGATAAACACGTGACAGTCAAATTTTATGACTAAAGCTTCATCTTCAAATCTTTCACAAAATCATGAATTTTTTTGTAGCATTAAATTCGTACAAGATTGAAATAACATCATTTTTATTCAATTTACCAATTTTAAAAATCAGTAACTTCTCCCCGATGTTGTAAGCTTCTTTTCAACTTGAATTGACAGTCAAAATCATTTTTTTCTTGTACCAAACTTCTGATAAAATATATCAACACTTCTTTTCTTTTCTTATTTTCTGGAGAGAGCGTTAATATATACAATGTAAACATTCTAGCTCAACACACTCTCATATCTTTCATATTCTAAAGAATTCTTTAGAACCCATATCGGTTTAAAAGTTTGGGAGTTTACCTTGAAAAATCTTTCATATTTAGCAAACATCTTTTCTCACCAAATTGAGAAAGTCCATTAAAAATTGATTACTCCAAACAACATCATCTCGAAGCACAATTCCAATGATCATAGTCTTTGAACTTCTAGGAAATAAGCAAAGAGAATTCATCAAACCATTTAAACAAAAATGAATTGGTTGAAAACCCTTCTTCTTCGGATAACTTCTTTCAGTAAACCTTCTTGGATGATTCAATGCTTTTGTAATTTCTTTGGTTTTGTTTCAGGTTCAAGAGACTTCTATTGGCAATGGTGCCCAATTTCAATAACTAGTTCGTAATATTTCTAGATAATAACAGGATCTTTTTGGGTTGGCCTCGTGACACAAATAGCGTTAAGAAAATGGAGAAATAAGTTCTTAATATTAAGGAATTAATAAATTATATAGAAATTATTTTGATAACTAGTTAAATAGTTTTAATTAATTAAATGGGTTGAATATCAATTAAATCCTTGAGATTCATTGGAATTTTTTAGAACCATCCACAGAAAGGAGGTGGACGAATTTCTAATTATACTAATAGAGATTTTAGGCTACCTTCTTGGCGCTAAAATAAGCTGTTGTTTGGTCTAAAATAAGCTATTTTTTTTAACAAATAGTTATTTATAACATAATTTTACATGTTACAAACAACTTAAAACATGTTGTTTGATGAATGTGCCAGTTCAAAATCATGCTATTGTATATATGTGAATATATATATAAGATTTATTAACGGGGCCCCATGGTCATTTCGGGAAAGGATTGCCCACCCACGCCCTCGCCCCCACCCCCAAAATTAAAACTGGGGTTAACATTGCCCCCGCAGCCGCCCCTGCCTGTAACATCCCTAATTCAGGTGTGTCTCTTAAACCCTTCTCATTTTCCCAAGTTTTCAAGTTAAGCCCCTAAAATGAAATGGTATGCAAGTGAGTATGTTGGGCGTACTGAAGAGTACGTTGCGCGTACTCGCGCGCTTAATTTAGACGCAGACTCGCCTAGGTACGCCGGGCGTACCCAGGGTTACGTTGGGCGTAGCGAGCCCAGATGTAAACCCTAATTTGTGTCTTGTGCACTATAAAAGGAATGCTAAGGCCTTATCCTCAGCCACCATTTCAGAGAGTGAAACCCTAACAGAGAGTCCTCCTTCGTTTCTAGCTAGTGTGTTGTGTTCTAAGTTTCAAAGTGCCATTTCAAAGTGGTGATAGAGGAGAGGAGGCCATTTTGGAAGCTAGGAGTTTGTGGACAAGAGTAGATCCGGGATTTTCAGAGGTTGGAGCTTCTTTCTGAGGTAAAAAGCTCAAAACTTTCCTTGTCTTTTGTGTTGTGTGCTTCTTGGACCAATTTCTAGGGTTTTTGGTCCCAAAGTGGAGACTTTATGAGCAAATGGTCTCCATTGGCCTAGATCTATCATATTTCGGGACTATAAGAGTTGTATGTTCATAAAAATGCAATCTTGGACGTGAATATTGAGCCATGCATGAGATCTAGACCTTTTGAGGAAGAAGGAAAGGTGTTAGAGTGTGTAGGGACCTTTACAGCCATGCAAAGGCTTAAAGGTTCCGACTTTATGGGATAAGAGGCTTAGGGAAAGTCAGATCTGAAAGTCGAATGAGTGTCTTAACTGTTTAAGACCAAAATCCAAGGAAAGGCTGAAACTGAGACTTAGCTGGGTGTAACTCTCAGTACGTGCAGCATAAGGGGTTGACACCCCGATTGTGGTTCGCCAGCGTACGCCCCGCGTACAGAGAAGGTACGCGTCGCGTACTGCCTCCTGTTGACTTCCATTGACTTTTAGGGTTTTGGTCAACCTTTGGACTTTTGGGTCAGGGAGGGGTAAAATGGTCTTTTACCCTTCTGTGAAGTTGTAGGACTGGATTTAATCTAGCCTTTGAGAGCCATTATTTATGTGAGAGTGTTGTTTATGTGTTTAGGCAGGGGCTAGACCAGTGTGTTCGTGTGCGAGATTATTCGAGATACCCGAGGTGAGTATTCTCACTACACATTACCTAGAGTGGTATTATGTGTAGACCGAAGGGTCTTGTATGCTATGTGTATGTTTCAGATTATGTGCGTTTTGATTGTATGTATGCGGTATGTTTTATATACCGGATTGGAGGGTCCAACGATATAGACTAGACCGAAGGGTCCAACGATGCAGACTGGATCGAAGGGTCTGACGAGCTATGACCAGACCAGAGGGTCCAGCAATCTACGGGACTGGAGGGTCCCGCTGAGACACATCGACCGGAGGGTCGTACTGTAGCCTCGAGTGGCGTATGTGTTGTACGTGGTATTTTAGGGAACTCACTAAGCCTTTGTGCATATAATGTTTGTGTGATGTGTTTCAGGTACCAGTGAGGATCACGGGAAGGCGCCGACATGACCAGTACACACTATCGGAGTTTCATATATGTGATCTTGGGATGTGATTTTATGGATTTGTTATGTGATACATTGAGAATTGGGAATTTTTATGAATGAAATTGCATTATTAAAAAGTGAAAAATTGTTTTCAAATTTACGTTGTTACAAGTTGGTATCATAGCCTTGGTTTGAGGGATTCGGATGCACCTTCGGGCGTGTCTGAACTCAAACTGAGGATTTGAGAAAGTTTTTTTTTCATAAAATAAACAATTTTTCTAAAGAAGTAAAAGAGTTTGAGAAAAACAGGAGGAAGCAATGTGTACGGTCAGCCAGCGCCCGAACAGTGATTTCCCAAAATACCCTTGCATTATGTGTTATGAGATATGATTATGATATGATATGCTTGTTAGAGTAGGCTAGGTATTCATATTAGGACTAGAGTGGTCTTATTTGTGATGCCTTAGCCTAGGAAGATTTATGCTGCTATTAGATGCTTGAGAGTGACTAGGTAGCAGTGAGGAGCTTATGAGAGGTCTACCGAAGGGTAGCCTATGCTAGAGAGATGTAGAGTACTTGTTATCTGGGATCCAAGGAGGAGGACTTGGGGTGAATAATGATGCGGTGTGGACGGTAGTATAAGGGCCCGTACTATTGAAGACACCGTATCTGTGCGCAGTCCAAGTAGGAATCCTTAGGGTACTAGGAAACAAGTAGGGTTGAGTTATCGAGTGCGAGTATGCTCGAGCGGATCTCTAATATTTTGTGTTGTATTTCAGAGAGACATCATTGTTGGGACACGCCATACACCTGAGAGCAGTAGTGTTAGTGATGAGGAGATCTGCAGGTTGATTCATGAGGAGGTGGTTGCTGCCATCCGAACCGAGATACCGGAGATGTTTGGGTCTATCAAGACCACTCTGATCGAGACTTTTGACAAGCGTTACGCTGCTCTTACTGATGTTGCTGTTGTTGCGGCCACCACAGCCGTCGCTGCTGCGAGGCCGCAGGGGGTGACTCGTTGCTATACCGAGAGTTAAGCAACACAAAGCCACCAAAGTTCGACGGGATGCAGGATCCGATCGTTGCAATGAGATGGATTTCTGATATTAAGGGATGTTTCTATACTTTCTCATGTCCGGTGCATTTGAGATTTTCGGTTTGCACTGAACCAGCTTTGCTTGGGGGCGAAGGACTGGTGGAAGTTTGTGACGGCATACTTCACTACAGCAGATCTTACTACGGTGACCTGGGAGAGGTTCAACATGATGTTTCGAGATGAGTATGTTCCCCCTGTGGAGAGGGAACGTCTAGCCCAGGAGTTCTTGTCCCTTAAGCAGGGAACCGAGTCTGTTACGGTGATTATGAGGACATTTCACGAGAGGGCGTTGTTTTTCCCTGAGCACGTGTCGACTGAGCAGGCACGTATGAGTCGATACTTGAGCATATTGAGGAGGGATATCCGTGAGTTCGTGGCGAACTCGTCACACCGTACATTTGCTGAGCTCCAGGAAAATGCCCGAAAGAGAGAGATTGAGTTGGAGACTCAGGTCAAGGAGAAGGCCGAGTCTCAGAGGAGGGATAGGCGACCGGCACAGGCGCAGCCAGTAGCCAAGCGGGCAAAGCCCGCTGATTCGAGATCTAGGGGTCTGAAGGACCGCACTTGTAGGAAGCATGGCAAGAGCCATGAGGGAGTGTGCAGAGATGGGGTGTGTTACAAGTTTGGGAAGGAGGGACACTATGCGAAGGATTGTCCCCAGGGATTCATGGTTTGCTTCCATTGCAACCAGACCGGCTATCGGAAGGCCGAGTGCCCACAACTGCGGTAGGGATTGGCACATGGATCTACACCTACTGCCCGAGCTACTGAGGTTCGGCCGGTGAAGGCCGAGGCACCAAAGGCTCGCGGGAGAGCCTTCCAGTTGACAGTGGAGGAGGTCCATGCAGCGCCCGATGTCGTGGCTGGTATGTATTCTTCTTTTATTTATGATGAGTTATGAGATTTTGTGCTTATATTGCGATATGCGTAGGCACTTTTCTTGTGAGTTCTGTACCTGATTTGGTGTTATTTGACTCGGGTGTGAGTCGGTCATTTTTGTCTTTAGCATTCAGTTAGCACATCAATACAAAGCGGGAGGCGTTGAGTCGACTTCTACGAGTTTCCATAGTTGACGAGCGAGCGGTGTATGCCACTGATGTGATTTGAGGATGTGTGCTCGGGATTTTCGGCGTTGAGTTTCCGATTGATTTGGTCCCGATTGCGATGGGAGATGTTTGTGTCATCGTGGCCATGGACTGGTTGAGTAGGTTTGGAGCGGTTATCGACTACGAGTGACAGATGGTGACCATACGAGACCCTAGTGGGGGATTTCTTACGATTTATGGCGGGCTCTGCCTCCCGAGAGGCAGGTTGAGTTCCGCATCGATTTGGTTCCGGGGGTAGCGCCTATCGCCAAGGCACCTTATGGCCTTGCGGCGCCAGAGATACAGGAGTTATCCTCGCAGCTTCAGGAGCTGCTGGGGAAGGGGTTTATTAGACCGAGTAGCTCACCGTGAGGAGCACCAATCCTTTTTGTCAAGAAAAAGGATGGTTCACACCGGATGTGCATTGATTATCGGTAGTTGAACATGTTGACGGTCAAGTACCGTTACCCACTACCGAGGATCGACGATTTGTTCGATTAGTTGCAGGGAGCGTCTTGGTTCTCCAAGATTGATCTGAGGTCGGGATATCATCATATGAGAGTGCAGGATGAGGATATCCAGAAGACAACGTTCATAACTCGTTATGGGCATTACGAGTTCGTGGTGATACCTTTCGGGCTCACCAATGCACCGACGACGTTCATGGATCTCATGAACAGGGTGTGCAGGACGATGTTGGATCGTTCAGTGATCGTGTTCATTGATGATATATTGGTTTATTCGAGATCCAAAGAGCAGCATGAGGAGCATTTGAGAAAGATCCTCGGAGTTCTGAGATCGGAGAGGCTTTACGCCAAATTCTCCAAGTGTGATTTCTGGTTATGAGAGGTCCAGTTCCTAGGACACCTCGTCAACCAGAATGAGATATTGGTCGATCCGGCCAAGATTGAGGTGGTTATGAGGTGGGAGGTGCCGAGATCGCCCACCGAGATTAGGAGTTTCCTAGGGTTGGCGGGCTATTATCAGAGATTTATCAGGGAGTTCTCCAAGATCGTCGTGCCACTTACCAGGTTGACCCGGAAGGGTGTCGCTTTTTCATGGGGTCCAGAGCAGCAGAACTCGTTTGAGACACTTCGCTAGAGATTATGCGAAGCCCCGATGTTAGCCCTCTCGGAAGGGATGGAGGATTTTGTTGTATACTGTGACGCATCGATATCGGGGTTGGGTGCAATACTTATGTAGAGGGGGCATGTGATAGCCTATGCATTGAGGCAGCTAAAGCCTCATGAGACGAGGTATCCTACCCATGATCTGGAGTTAGGGGTTGTAGTGTTCGCCCTCAAGATCTAGCGTCACTATTTGTATGGGGTTCGGTGTACCATATACACGGACCACAAGCGCTTGAAATATATTATGGATCAACCCAATCTGAATACACGCCAGAGGAGATGGTTGGACGTAGTAAAGGATTATGATTGTGAGATCCTGTGCCACCTGGGTAAGGCTAATGTTGTAGCTGATGCCCTGAGTCGTAGGGCAGAGAGTGCCTCAATTCGAGACATCTGTATGCGGTTGACAGTGATGACTCCGATGTTGGACACCATTCGGGAGGGCCAGGCAGAGGCCGTGAGGGCGGAGAACCGTAAGAAAGAGCGGGTGATTGGGCTGGTACTAGAGTTTGTTACCGATAGCCGCAGTCTTGTGACCTTTCAGGGTCGGATTTGGGTTTCGTATGCAGGCGAGGCGCACACCACATTGATGGAGGAGGTGCATAGATCGAGATTCTCGATCCATACCAGGGCCACTAAGATGTATTTGGATCTGAAGAAAGATTATTGGTGGCCCTGTATGAAGAGGGATGTAGCATGGTTTGTTGAGAGGTGCTTGACCTGACATAGGGTTAAGGCCGAGCACCAGTGTCTGCATGGCAAGTTGCAGTCACTTGAGGTTCCCCAATGGAAGTAGGAACATATTTCTATGGATTTCATCACCAAATTGCCGAGGACCGCGAGGGGTGTCGATGCAATTAGGGTGATCGTCGACCGGCTGACAAAAAGCGCTCACTTTCTCGCTATCAGTGAGAGCTCTTCTGCAGAGAGACTAGCAGAGTTGTATGTGAGGGAGGTGGTATCACGGCATGGAGTAGCGATCTCTATTGTGTCATATCGGGATGTACGTTTCACTTCCAGATTCTGGAAGAAGTTCCATGAGGGGTTGGGCACGAGGCTACATTTCAGTACCGCCTACCACCCACAGACGGACGGGCAGAGTGAGCGGACGATCCAGACGTTCAAGGACATGCTCCGAGCATGTGTGTTGGACTTCGGAGGAAGTTGGGACACGCACTTGCCGTTGGCTGAGTTTTCTTATAACAACAGCCACCATTCGAGTATCGGTATGCCTTCCTTTGTGGTGTTGTATTGGAGGAGGTGTCGGACTCCCATCTACTAGGGAGAGCTCGGGCAACGAGTGTTGAGTAGCATTGAGTTAGTGCTTCAGACGACAGAGCAGATACAGAAGGTCAGGCAGAGGTGGTTGACAACTCAAAGTCGCCAGAAGAGTTACGCGGATAGGCGACGATCCGAGCTCGAGTTTCAGGTCGGAGATTTTGTACTCCTAAAGGTGTTTCCTTAGAAAGGAGTGATCCGATTCAGGAAGAGGGGCAAGTTGGGGCCCCAGTACATTGGTCCATTCAGAGTTTCCGCAAGGGTGGGCAAGGTAGCATATCGTTTGGAGCTACCTGCGGAATTGAGCCAGATTCATGATACCTTCCACGTGTCTCGGCTGAGGAAGTGCATAGCCGACGAGTCGGCAGTGGTACCGCTGGAGGATATTCAGGTGGATTCGATCCTGAATTATGTTGAGAGACCGATCGCGATCTTGGACTGGAAGTTCAAGGTTCTGAGGAACAAGGAGGTGCCTCTGGTTCAGGTCCAATGGCAACATCGGAGAGGGTCCGAGCTCACTTGGGAGCCAGAGTCAGAGATGCGGGAGCAGCATCCGGAGTTGTTTGCGGCATGAGACTTCGAGGGCGAAGTCTGGTTCTAGTGGGGGAGAATTGTAACATCCCGAATTCATGTTTGTCTCTTAAACCCTTCTCCTTTTCCCAAGTTGTTAATTTAAGCCCCTAAAATGAAATGTTAGGGAAGTGAGTACGCTGGGTGTACTGAAGAGTTTTGGTCAACCTCATGTTGACTTCCGTTGACTTTTAGGGTTTTGGTCAACCTTTGGACTTTTGGGTCAGGGAGGGTAAAATGGTCTTTTACCCTTCTGTGAAATTGTATGAGTGGATTTAATCTAGCCTTTGAGAGCCATTATTTATTTGAGAGTGCTGTTTATGTGTTTAGGAGGGGGCTAGACCAGTGTGTTTGTGTGCGAGATTATCCGAGATACCCAAGGTGAGTATTCTCACTATACATTACCTAGAGTGGTATTATATGTAGACCGAATGGTTGGTCAAACGATATAGACCGGACCGAAGGGTCCAACGATATAGACTGGATCGAAGGGTCCGACGAGCTATGACTGGACCAGAGGGTCCAACGAGCTATGGGACTGGAGGGTCCCGCTGAGACACATCGACCGGAAGGTCGTACTGTAGCCTCAAGTGGCGTATGTGTTCTATGTGGTATTTTGGGGAACTCACTAAGCCTTTGTGCTTATAGTGTTTGTGTGATGTGTTTCAGGTACCAGTGAGGATCACGGGAAGGCACCGACATGACCAGTACACACTATCGGAGTTTCATATATTTGATCTTGGGATGTGATTTTATGGATTTTTTATGTGAGACATTGAGATTTGGGAAGTTTTATGAATGAAATTGCATTATTAAAAAGTGAAAAATTGTTTTTAAATTTACGTTGTTACACTGCCCTTAATTTTTTTAAACAAATATCCCCATACGGGACAATGGGGAGCACGGGAACACGGTCCCACGATACTTTTTGATATCCCTCTGTAGTTCATTATTTTGTTTGGATGATAGCACTTAGACTTGTTTTGATGGTCATTTGTGATGTTTTGGTTTATCATATCTAAACAGTTTTTAATTTGGGATGCTTTTGGAATTTCTGAAATATTGGTGTTTTATTTTTTAAATGTTTGAATAAAAGAATTTCATTGCATTTTCTGTTAAATGATGTTGAAATAAAAGAAAACAATTTGTGGCGAAAATATTGGCATTATATTAAATACCAATTCACCTCCCTATTGAGAAATGATATTGTAGCAACTAAATGAAAACAACCATACCCATTTAGCTACCAAAGCCTACAAGAATATTCCATTTTCTCCAGGTCGACCTCAAAAGTTTCACTTCCAAATCTTGTTTCAAATGCATAGTCCACTTGGCAACACCTCCCATAATCTTTGGTCGATTTTCAAAACATCCAACTTTAGCTTGATTGAAGGGGAAACTTCACTTGGCCAACCCTTTAGTAGAGAGTGGAAAAACTTTTCCATCATGTATATCCTTCGGTCTTCTAACATGGTAATGATAGGCTTCTTCGTTGCAACCACTAATATTGCATTAAAATATTCACTTTATGCATTCTCTATAGAATCACAACATCTACCAATTTGATAGTATGCTCTTAACTATGTTGTAAGGTCCATATCCATAAAATACATACTTGCTAGTAAACATAGTGTCTCTAGTTCCTCCATAACAACCTTGAAGCTCCATTTTGTTGTTGAATTGTTGGCTATCTAGAAAATATTGTCAAATTAAACCCTGAGAAATCTTTTCTTGAAACTTTAAACGATGTGTTTATCACATTACCTATACATAACATGGGGTAGAAGTTCATTCACAACTTCCAGAAGCCCATGTAGTATGTATTAGATTCAGTAAGTAACCACACAATATTAAAAGGACAAAGACTATTAAAAGCATATGTTATGTTGATCTAACTCAAATTCAATCCTCGTCCCACATCCAGGTTAAGGCCATTAATTAGTAAATCAATAAACCATTTCCAATTCTCCTTATTTTCAACACAAATAACTGCCCAAACTATTTGTAAATTTGCTCGTTTGCATTCTTCCCCATAGCACAGAACAACTCACAATAACATATATCCTTCAAGAAAAACCTATCAAGCCTAATAACACTCCTATAACCTTCAAGCCACCCTTTATTACTTATTGAAGTAAGTTTCCCATCTGAAATTGGCATTACAATCACATCTGAACTATGATTTTACCTTCTTAGATCCTCCTCATAGGACCACAACTTAGCATAATGTTCAATTATATTACCATCAATAATGGACAAGACATTCTTTTTTCCCTCCTATATTTCCCTAAGCTAACAACAATTCCAAAAAAATTAATGATATGCAGTTTAAGTTATGTGATAGTCAACCTTTTTTATGTTGGATCTTCTTATTATAATGTCCATCAAAATATAAGTAGTTGATGATAAAACCTAGCTTATAGTGTTTGCCACAATTATGATCAAGATTTAACGAATTAATCTAGAATGTACGGTCTTCAATCATCCTTTGACACCCATAATCTAAAGGTGAAATCCCATTTATAACACTTGAAAAAGCATGTTTCCATTTTTCACAGGACATAGTTGATATCTACTATGAACAACATAATTACGTAACATGCTCTTAAACTGTCCTAAGTTCTCAAATCTCGTACCTAGTATTGGTGTATCACCATGTTCTGAATTTATTCCTAATCCGGGGCTGTGACCCGAATATCGGTTATCATAAAGCTTAGGGCCTTTGAGAAAGAGAGATTTAGATTCATTTGGGAGTGGGTAATGTATTTTAGATGATCTGGGAGTTCGGTTTGTGTTTTGAAGCCAAAAGGGTATATCGGTAAAGTGTCAGTCCAGGCTTTTGTTCGATTTTGTATTTTAGTTTGGGAAGTCTTAAGGAAAGGATGAATTGATAGAAGTGTAGAGCTTCTTTTCACATTTCCATTGATATAAGGATCGTCGAAATCTGATTTAAAATGAAGAAGATATGTCATTCGGAAGTTGGAAGGATTAAGGGCCAGCGTAGTACGTGTGGCTTACTTGGGGAGTACAATGGGCGTACCAGGAAAGAGTGTCGTGATTTCTCCTTGGAGTACATTGGACGTACGATAGTTATGCATGGCATACTCCATTCAGACCGAAATCCTAATTTAAGGTCGTGCACCATATTTAAGCTCCTTAGCTCAACACCAAACCCTATTATCTTCAGCCTCCATCCCTTTAAACCCTAGAATCAAAACCTTAGCCTCCATTGGTGTGGTTTTTGAGCTTTTGGTGGTATTTTATGCATTTTGGTGATCTTTGAAGGAGAAGGGGCTTCTTGGAGAAGTATAGGATTGCTTGGAGCTTTTGGATCCAACCTTTGTGCATCTTGATCTACCTTTTGAAGGTATAAAGTTTATAACTTGATGACTCTAGGCTTTAAATCTATTTTAAGGAGTATTTTGGGTTCATTTTGGTCCTTAGAGTCATCCTTATGAGTATGGGCTACTCCAAGAACTTAGTATGTTGGATCTTGAGATTTGGGAGGTCCCTTGTGATGGGTTTTGGTCCTAAGAACATCGTATGTGCTCATACAAACCCTAATGCTTGGATCTAGGTTTCTCTATTGTACATGCAGGTTATCCAAGACTATAAACCCTAGATCTAGAATATGACAATCAATATAACATATAATTAGGGTTTAGATCATACCTTGATTGCTATGTAGCAATAACAATCCCAATTCCTCCTTGTATTGGCTTTAGAAAGCTTAGAGTCACAAATGTCACTCCTCTAATGGTTCACAAACACCAAGAGCAAGAGGATGAAGAGGAGAGAGGAAGGAGGCTGCCCTAAAACGTGTGAAACCCTAGAAGATTGCTTAGCCACGTTTTTGGGTCATAAGGGATGTATATATAGTTAGGCTATTAGGGTTATCTAACAAGGAAACCCCAAATTTGATGCTTAAGCCCTAAGCAACCCATGGACCCCTTTCCTTAATGCCTTGGACGATTTCTTATGGGCTTCCCCATAAAATTCGTCCACTCCTTAATATAAGCCAATCCATAGCCAAAATTGCAACTATCTTATAATTACAATTCCAGTCCCTTAAGTTTAATTAATCTCTTTTAGTCACAAAACTAATTACCAATTAATTATTGACTAATATTAATTAAACAATATGATTTCTCCTTTAATATATTATTCTCATAATATATTAATAAATCATATTTAATCCTTTCTCTCCATAATTCATTCTATCAAGTTGCTTTGGTGAAGGCAACCCAAAAGGACCATGCACCATCGGGTCAAATACATACCAAAATAGTTATGGACTTAGACACTAATCCAACAATCTCCCACTTGGATAAGTCTAATAACTATTATGCGTATGACTTCTGATCATGATCTGCAATCGTAGCTTTCCAAAGCCGTTGTCAACTCTGATCCTATCAGATACGTGTGTCCTTTAGATAAGGGATCATATATTCCTCCATTCTAGATATTGTAAGACATGATTTCTAATCATTCTCTCTGTACTATCTCTCGACTTCCGATTTATGACGACTGACTAATTGAACAAATCAAATTAGCCCTAGCCCGGCCGAGCATTTACGTTTGTCATCACTAAATCATCGAGGGGCCCAAAGATATCGATTTTATCCTACTTTGGATAAAAGGAACGGATAAACTTTGATACAATGCTCGCTTGCACTTACGCACCGAATCACACACAACAATATGTTTTATAACACCAAGTTACTAGTGCGTTTACATATTATCAATGTGCAACAGATTCGCAAGATACAACTCACACATCTCGGTTTCAAGAATATAAGATGTTATCGTCTCACCAATCACTCGTGATACAATTCATAGAGTGATCCAAGTGAGCGTGGGTTTAATCCAATGCTCAAATCATATTCATAAGCACTCATGAACGTTGCAGCAAACATTTGCTTATGTCTAATACTCTTTAGACAATCCACACACCAATTCACGACAATCTTCATTCATACATACTTCCAACATATGAACGACTGTGGCCCGTTCGAATAATTTGACTGTTCTTAACCAATTAAATTATTCTGGAAGTCAAAACATGCAAAGTGAAACACAAGGATAATACTAATCCCATATGGCCTCAAACCTTTGAGTATAAATAAAACACCTTTTATTTATCACCATATCGATTAATCATTATTTGTTGTTTCGTGTAATCAACTTCTTACTTGAATTATTACACTCGTCCCATGCTCCTAGCATGCACACAATGTTTACCTATGGTTCTTACTTTGTGAAATATATCACATTGAACACATTTCCAATCATACTCATTTCTCAACTCCAAATCCTTTTTTCATAAGTGAAAGAATATCGAATTCCTGCCACTTATGGAATATGTTAGATTCTAACATTTTATGCAATGATCCTTTCGTAATGTCACTGCACTAAGGTCACAAAGACTATTCCCAATGAAATTACAAAGTCCTCTATCAGAAATTGTTACAATACAATTCCTTAGATATGATGTCTCTCATTCAAAGAACATTCCTTTGAACATCCTTTTGCATAAAAGTTTCTAATCTAGACATAGATTTTCAATATTCAATTCCCAATATGGACAAATTTCCATATTTTCCATATGACAACTCATTCTTAATAGAATCTTATCTATTCATAATAATGTCGATATGGTCTATCCAATATGGAAACATTTCCATATTTTCCAATACTATACTTCCAACTACTCACAAGCGACCAATCCTCGACGAACTTTCGATTGTCCTTTGATAGTTGTTTAATTATTTTTGTCAAAACCGATTCTTGTCCTTTTCCCTCTAAATTCGCTAGACATTTGGAAAATTTTAGAATGGTCAAATATTATAGCATTTGCAATCGATCCTATACCCGAAGCTTATGGGACACAATGCATAATGTCTTACATAAAGATTTGATACTTTATCAATCTTCTGCCATAATATTTTATGTGCTATGTTCTCAAAATTCGAATTGTGAAGAGGAATGCCGTAATCATAATCGAAATTTTAAGAACACACTATATACCTTTGACTAAATTTATTAACATTCCACAACCTAAGCCTTTAGATTTTAAATGAAGCATAATATTCTCTCCCTTAATTATAGCAAAACAACCTTTCAACTCTTACAACTTTGCAAAGTATGACTCTAGTTTTCTATAATTAATATTGCTAACTTGCAATACTATCCTTAATAATCATACAATCATAACATTTATGCTCCCACTATCATGATGATTATTATAAACATAACACTTATGCTCCCACTAGCTTTGACATGTATTCATAAACAGCTTAACTTTCAGAAAACAATACTTAGTGAATTTCTTAAGTTCATGTTTCTAATACTTAGTGCTTTGATAATCTTTTATCAAGGCTTCTTGAACTTATACACCTTTGCCTTAGATAGTTCATATGTGTGTCTAAACAATTCGGACTAATTGTCAAACCTCACAATTCAAATTATGGAAAGGGATACCGTAACCATAATCGAATTCGAGAATACAATTTTCACAATCACTATCTTCTTAAAATCTTTCTTAGTGAAAGTATTTCCTCACAGTCATTTTCATGAAGGAGGAAATCTTATGACACTTAGATTTAAACGGCGTATGTGTTCCTATCCATGTGAATTTGTCAAAACCAAAGTTTACGACAAATTCAAACTCATATGGATCGAACTTTCTTAATCTCGATTTCTTGCCTTATGGTAGCACAGCTGCCCACCATGTCTTCCAAGTAATTAAGCAGCTCACCTTTTCCTATCAATGTACTTTTCATTGATCAAGGTCCTTGCCTTTTATGCATTCAAACGAGAACTCACATGCATAATTAACTCAATTGGAATGGCACAGAAACAAAATAGTGTCAACACGATAGGTTGTAAACCTCATCTCGTGTGCTAGTGATACTCGATAAGGTTTATTTTGATTTGTTCTTGAAACCTTTCAAGACCATTAAGTCTCCCACTGACTCCTTGACATATACGATTCTCTTGTTAATAACCATTTCTTAACAAACAAATATTCAAGAGTTAGTGTAGCTTTTATCAAAACACTTCATAAATTGGTCCTAGTTGGTCTTTGTCTTATCCAAGACATCACAACTTACCAATTTCAAATGTGCAAGAATAAGAAAACCCTTTTCCATATTCTACATTTGATGAATGTTATAAACCTTCTTAATACTTGTCACTCATTGTCACAATCTTAACTTTAAGACTTGTTATTAGAACGAAGTATGATTGACTTCTTGATTTAACCATTTCTTCAATCCTTGATTCTTCTTCTTAGACATACATTTGTACTAAGACTTACTTAGAGGATCAATTGAGATATGGTTCTTAATCATTAAGACCTATCATAAAGCATAAAAGCTACTCTCCCTTCTTCTTAGAATGGAGAAACTTTTATCTTTCTGCCTACTTGATTCTTCTTATTCGTTCTGCTATTGATTTAAACTTTTTCAATCAATTCAGAATTACTCTTAATCTTATAAGTATAATCATATTTACTAAACCATTAGTAAATCATGACGAATATCTTTGTTACTCTTATGGTGAACTTGATCAACATGCAACTTTGTGTACTCGATCTCCTAGTCGTACACTTGACATTTTGTCAATGAATTAGTCTAATTTCCAAATATGAAATTTCTCATTCATCGTGCAACCAAGTTGCATGATTCCAAATTTCTGTCCAATTGAAACTTGGGCGATGAGAAACTCTCCCTATTTGGTAAATTCTCGACCTTTCCATAAACACCATAAATAAGAATCATATCCATTTGTTGTAGAAATATGCAAACATCAATTTTCATAATGATTTCATTGCAAGGAAGTAAACAAATAAATAAATAAGTCAAACAAAAATTTATTTTATTTATAAAAGCAGCGGAAAACATTTGTCCTTACAATGCAAAATCCATTGAAAACTATGTATTTGAAAAGGAAAATTTCTAACAACTCTATCATAACTATCTAAGCTCAAAATCTAATCTTCAAGTCCATGCGATCAAGATCCATTCCTTGTGATTAGATTCATCTTGCTCTTTCACTAAGCTTCCTTTCTTTACAACGATCCTGCAAAATATTAAATGCAATCTTATCACATCATGTATTAAGAATCAATGAATAGGAACTTAACGGAGTTAGATAGTGGATTTTACCTGAAGCACAACCATACTCTTTGACTCTCCCATCTTCTGGAATCTTCAGGTTCTTAGGGCAGACTTGTATCCAACGCCCTTTCTTTTGGCAACAAACGTAGGTCGGTTCTCCTAGAACGTCCTCGGAAGCATGGTCGGTTGACTTTCCCAACAAATACGCTCCATTGCTTCACCAAATCATTCATGATTCAGCAGCAATGAGCATGTAAGTTAGGTCAATGAGGTTGTCGTCATGATCCATCATATAATACTTTCTTTTGAACTCATTATATGATTCAGGAAGTGACTGCAAAACCCAATTCACAGCCAACTCATCCGGGAATGACACACCCAACATTATCAACCTATCAATGTGTGATTTCATTCCTAGAACGTGGGCACACACGGGTTTACCATCTTCATGTTTCATTTCCAATAGGGCTTTAGTGATATTGAACCTTTCAATTCTTCGATCTTGTGGGTTAGGGAGAACAATCGGAGGAGGTGGACGAAGTGAAGCATGATTTCTTGTTCCTCGATCGAATCGTGGAATACCATCTTCATGTGGAATGATTGTTCCACGGGATTTGGGAAGACCATAGTTGTCGAACTTTGACATCTACAAAACGGGAGAAAACGAATTCAAGTTAGTTGATTGATTGAGTCCTTAGTAAATCACCCAAATGAGATACTAAGGCTAGGACCCAACACAATATTCTACAACTCGGGAGAGGGATGCCGTGACCCAAATTACAGAACCTTTGAAGGTAAGTGAATCACGATTCACTAATTTCCACCATGAAAAACAAAAAAACAAATTTATGTTTTAAATTTATGAAAACTCCTAGATCCTATGAGATTCATTGAACATTTCAATGGCATGTTTAAATCTCGATATGCCCCTCTTGTTTGTGATTGGGATGCCGATGATCACAAAGCGAGTGTGAATAACCATGCAAACTACATGGTGCCCCCACATGTTACAGTCACCTATTCGATGTGACGGTAAGCCACATACGCTCCACCGAACTATGAAAAACATTGAGTCACCCTTTGCTACCTTTGCTTAGAACCATTTAGTGTGCCGGTAAACCACACACGCTCCACTAACGTCTTCGCAAGGGCACAAAGTGTAATTTCATGGAATTGCATCAATTCACTTTGCCTAAGTAACTAATATTGGGAATTTGAAAAACATTTAGTTACTTTAGTAATTCATTATACTTGTAATGGAAGGTTTCGTCCTATCCTACCCGTTCGGCTAACGACCCTCCACTAGTCAAGAGTGCGGTGGGTAAGAGTGGATACCCATTCAATCGCCATTTTATAGGCAATTTCCTTAAACACCCCTTATAGACCAGCTTCGTGAATGAGGCCTACTAACGGTAAGACTGACTTTTACTCATATATATATATATATATATATATATATATATATATAATGTTAGACTTTTAATGTTATATATAGTATAGTGTATATTTTACACTTTTAAAATACTAGGTGGTCAAATTTAATAATTATACCTTTAATTCAATTAAATTGTAAACCAAAACTTTTATGGATTTATTAAACCTTTTTTAATTATACACTTTAATTAATTAATAAAACCATAAGGGTGTGATTTGAACTTTTCAAAAACAATACTAGGGTTTTAGAATTTAACATTCCTAAATTAAACCTTTAATCAACTTTTAAATTCCAAAACTTGAGGGCAAGTTTTGAAACATTTCAAATCATTAGGGTTTAGAATTTAAATATACATCAAAATTAAACAATTAATCAAAATTTAAATTCCAAAACTTGAGGGCAAGTTTTGAAACCTTTTTCAAAACAATAGGGTTTCAACTATTTAAATTTCAAAACAACAAAACTTTTGAGGTCAAATTTAAACTATAAAACCTAAAGGGGAAAATATGAAACATTTCATAACACAAGGATCAAATAACAAATAATCTAAATTAACATTTAATCACATAATTATCCATATTTGATTTATTTAATAATTTCTTGCAAAACAATTTATCAATTTAATCAAAATAATTAATCAATTATCACATAAGGAAACAAATATTCTATTAATTGATAAATATCTTCAATTAGATCAAGAATATAGTCATATATATCAAAAAATTGGATTTATATTGATCTAATATGATAAGGCAAGTATCCTCAAGCAAAAACAGCAAGAAATCTCGGTTTTCCCTCACTCTGACCAGCCGACTCGTCGAGTCAGGCATGGACTCGTCGAGTTAGCATGAACTCGGCGAGTTCATCTAAAAAACTCGGCGAGTTCAGCCCCCAGAAACACAAAATCGAATTTTTTTCAACATACAAAGCATCAATACAATAGAAACCAATCTAGGCTCTGATACCACTGATGGGTTTTGGTCCTAAGAACATCCTATGTGCTCATACAAACCCTAATGCTTGGATCTAGGTTTCTCTATTGTACATGCAGGTTATCCAAGACTATAAACCCTAGATCTAGAATATGACAATCAATATAACATATAATTAGGGTTTAGATCATACCTTGATTGTTATGTAGCAATAACAATCCCAATTCCTCCTTGTATTGGCTATAGAAAGCTTAGAGTCACAAATATCACTCCTCTAATGGTTCACAAACACCAAGAGCAAGAGGATGAAGAGGAGAGAGGAAGGAGGCTGCCCTAAAACGTGTGAAACCCTAGAAGATTGCTTAGCCACGTTTTTGGGTCATAAAGGATGTATATATAGTTAGGCTATTAGGGTTATCTAACAAGGAAACCCTAAATTTGATGCTTAAGCCCTAAGCAACCCATGGACCCCTTTCTTTAAGGCCTTGGACGATTTCTTATGGGCTTCCCCATAGAATTCGTCCACTCCTTAATATAAGGCAATCCATAGCCCAAATTGCAACTATCTTATAATTACAATTCCAGTCCCTTAAGTTTAATTAATCTCTGTTAGTCACAAAACTAATTACCAATTAATTATTGACTAATATTAATTAAACAATATGATTTCTCCTTTAATATATTATTCTCATAATATATTAATAAATCATATTTAATCCTTTCTCTCCATAATTCATTCTATCAAGTTGCTTTGGTGAAGGCAACCCAAAAGGACCATGCACCATCGGGTCAAGTACATACCAAAATAGTTATGGACTTAGACACTAATCCAACACCTTGTTCAAAAAAATGTCATCTTGAGTTATCAGGTTAATTATTAACTAAGAAAAGAGTAAAATGGTCTTTTAACCTTTAAGAAGTTGGATTATGGATTGGGCCTCGGATTTTGAGTTATCAGGTTAATTATTAATTAAGGTTGTATTTATCTTTAGTTAGTGTGAGGTTATCCAATTCAGCAGCCTGAGCAGTTAGTTGGTTATCCGTGGTTTGAGGTGAGACTTCCTTCACAGTAACTATGGGTCTAAGGCACCAAGGTCGGGCCCACTAGTTTATGTTATAGTGTGATGATTGTCTTTGTGAAAATTATTAGTTATGCTTGTATTTGCTTAATGACTCTGTGATTGTTGTTATGATATTATTATGTGGTAGTAGTAGGGGTATCCGGTTGAAATAAACCAAAGGGGCAGGCCAGCACCCAGCTATGCTTAGTAGTATCCAGTTGAAATAGACCGAAAGGGTAGGCCAACATCCATATATGTTTGGCAGTATCCGATTGAAATAGACCGAAGGGGTAGGCCAACACCTACATATGCTTGGTAGTATCCGTGTAACATTCATAAAATTCAAGAAATTTTAAACTTTTAAATATGATCAAAACCATCATTGTTTACAAATTGTTTTCAAAATAGGTTCAACATCAGAGAAGTCCCAAAAAGTGAAACAAAACATGAGGAGTTACACGATCATGCCTTCCCCTTCCTGTGATCCTCAGAAGTACTAGAAACATAATCCAAAATTGTAGGCCCAAAGCTTAGTGAGTTCCCCCAAAATACCACCACAACACATAATCAAAAATACCACAACAACAACATGCATACAGAACCTTCAGCATGTCTGGACTGCCGGACCGGGTCTTCAGCCTATCTGGACTGTTCTTCAGGCCTTTGGCCTAACTGTTCCGCTTCACAGGCCTTCAGTCTATCCGAGCCGGCCTAGGTTTGTTGGCCTTCAACACAAAGTAGGACCACCTCAACCCAACCACAACACACATGTCGACATATACATAACTCATAAACATATAATCAATCAACCAACAACATACAGATTTTACAGATCCATAAGCATATCATTATCCTATCTATCATGATACAGATCTAACAATTCACAATAATACTCAATCATGCAAGAAACAGGATAATTAATCCAAAAGTTGTCGGCCTTGGTGCCTTTGACCCAACAAGTATGGTGAGGAACACTCACCTCACAAGCTACATAGATCTAACAAGGTCTGGCTCTGAATCTCAAGTCTCTACTCAAAGCCTACAACCACCAAGTGACCAATTTCCATCAATTTCCAAAAATATCCAAAGTACCATTAAGGTCAAACTTAGCCAAAAAGGGCAAAAGGTCAAGAAAAGTAAACTCAGATTGATTGTCACGTCGTGGTACCCTTGTACCACGTCGTGGTTTTGGATACGACAAAACAGTCTCGAACCGCCCCGCCACCACGTCATGGTTACGGGGTTTTCAACAGCTTACTGCATTCAGCCACCTCGCCTGGTTCCAAAACGTCTCCAATTTAGATCTGGTCCAAAAATAGGGTCTATATGGATAAAGTTTCCAACTTTATCCAATAGAACCCTCTAAATGCATAAATCTTGACTTTTAAAGTCTAAAGAACTACATGGCCACACCAATAATCGTCCAATCCATGGGTTCACTTGACCAAATCTAAAAGAGTGTCTCTAACACCATAAGAGTCGGTGCTTTTCAGACATGCGTGTCTTGAACTCTCATTAGGTCAAAATAGGGCAAGAAGGCCAAGATTTCATGCATGACCCTCAAAATCAATTCTAGAATAGATCTAATGAACCAAATGATCCAAATGGCATGGAGCCTCATAAAGTTGCAAGCATTATGAAGTCCAACAACCCAAGGCAAACAGATCTAGAGAAAGAAAGTGAAATATCCATAGATCCACTCATAAACTTATCAAGATGAAGACTTTATACCTCCTTGTGATGCTAGAGGAAGGTGAACTCCTGGATCTTCTTTTCCTTGGACTCTCATTGAGATCTTCCACCACCTTCTTCATTCACAAGCACCAAAAACTCACACTTTTAAGGCTACAGTCACAAAATGGCTCTAGAGTTTGCAAGGAACGATTTTTGAGAGATGGAGGCTGATGGGAGGAGGCTAGAAGTGGGCTAACGATCTTTAAATAGGGCTCAACCCTTAAACTCTAGGGTTTTCCCCAACAGCCACTACCACGTCATGGCAAAATCACCATGTCGTGGTGATTCATTAAATCCTGCAGCCCAAAACCCGATGCCACGTCATGGTGAGGCTCCACCACGTCGTGGTTTCCAAAGAAGATTGCCATATATACTTGAAAATAATACCATACATAGAAGCAGGTGTTACAATCCGGTTGAAATAGACCGAAGGGGTAGGCCGACACCCATATATGCTTGGTAGTATGTTTTTTTAGTATTTAGTATTTTGGGGGAACTCACTAAGTTTCGTTCTTACGATTTTCAGTTTATGTTTTAGGTACTTCCAGTTTGAAAGGAAATGGTCGAGTTTGATCGCAGTGCATCCACCAATGTTTCCGCAATGTAACGATTTTGGGACTGTACTCTGATAACTATTTATAAAGTACTTTTGAATATGTAGAAAAGAATAATGAATGTTTGGCTTAAATTTAATTAACGTTTTTTTGAATTATAAATGAAATTTTCACCCCAAAATTTTTAGGATGTTACAATTGGGTTTTGTTGCATCTGGTGTAATTCAGGTTTGAAATATGAATGGACCACATCATTCTCTTTCTCTCGCTCTTCAACATTATTCTCACCATTTGAACACAACTTCTTATGAGAGTCATCATTACCATTCTTTTTTAGAGGAATGAAATCATCTGGAATGATTTCATCTGCTAAACTAGTACCAACATGGGTTATATATGACAGTTCTTTCTCTTCCCTTTCCTCACCCTATATAACAACCTACAAACCATCCCTAGTATGGTCCATGTAAATGGAATTTGAGAATTACGGGTCTTCATAAGAAGTATCATGAATGTAGACATACTCTAAATCATCGCTTATGGACCTAATATCAATTAACAAAGGGCAAGTGTGAAGGAAGTACAGTTTCTGAAATGCTTTTCTAGTGAATCTTTCTAAACAATCATATACTCGCTAAAATCTATCCTAGCAAAATCCACATCAATAAGAAATGAGCACCTCTGGCATAAGAGATAATGTATGTGTTATAAAAACATCATTAAAGTTCAGACCGACTTTCAAATAAATGATGTACTAATTTTCTTGAATCATGCAGTTCAGTTCTAGAAAAAACATTAGCCTCTTATTGAGAGCAATGTGAATTATTTTTAGAGGGAGATGGAATCCACCAACAAAATGCAAAAACCCTAGCTTTCGTTTGTATTTGTTAGCAAGAGAGTAGTGTTGTGTTCATTAAGTATGAGGGAAAGGCATCAATTATCTCTTTTAATTTGATAGTGGTATAGATGGAAATGTTGACATGGAATCATAGTGTGTGAAAAGAGTTAGATTAACCTCCACATCAACAAGTAAACTAGGTAATCGTCTAATTTTAAATAATCTTAACTTGCTTACATTAACTTAAATGACCTAAGAGGTACAAAAAATTGTCGGTTGACCATTTAAACACAAAAAGCAAACAAGTAAACCAGGTAACCGTCTAATTTTAAATACACTTAACTTCCTTACATTAACTTAAATGACCTAATAGGTACAAACAATTTTTGATTGACCATTTAAACACAAAAAGCAAACTTCGTTGAGTTTTGTTGCCATTAACCTTTTTCAACTCTAGATTCGTTCGCTAGTTGTATGGGAAATATGATGATAATTTGTTTAATTAATGACTTATCTCCCTTTCTAATAAATAAATATTGTTAATATCCTTCTCCCATGTGTCAAGCTCTTAAATCAATATTACGCCACATGTCCTCTTTCTGCGTTTTAATTAATATATCCCATAAAAATAACAATATCTTCATCATAATCCCAATAAATCAGGATGAAAATCGATTCATATATATGGAGCTTTTCATTTTTCCCTGCATATTGAAACTCATTCTTAAACTACAATTACACATTTAAATTTGACTTTCACATTGTAATCCCTCTAAATCAACGTCAATTTTGAATTCCAATTTCACAATCATTGTAAATGTCTAATTAATTAAATAAAATCCCATAAATCTCGGTCAATTCACTTCTTAAATTTTCAATTATGATTCATTCATCTTCATTTCTACCAATCCCTAAACCGCCTCTGCTATACTCCTTTCACACAATTGACAACGACTACTATGTATTTTTAGCACAAAATTCATAATTTTAGTGTGCGTGTTGGATTTTGTATTCTTCGATTTATGTGTATAGATTTACTTTAATTTTACCTCTTTGTATAACTCATTTCTCACAACTCTCTCACTTTCTATTCTAACAGAGACAAGTTTGAAGGCAATTTTGATTTTTTGTAAGTGAATGGTTATAGGGAATCCGATTGAAGGTTTCGATTTTTGTGTATGTGAATTGTTAGAGGGAATCTAATTGAAGGTGTGTTCTTTTTTATGTTAAGATCCGAGTGAAGGTTCCAAGTGATTGAGGAGTGGGTGAGATCTTTCACAGGTCATACTTCTCTCACTCATTAACGTCTATGTTGCTAATAAATATAGATGCTAATCGTTTTTTATTTGTTTGCTTCAAAATGGTGGGTAGTGTGGTTCCCCTAAGCCGAGAAGTTCTCTTGCATAATTCTATAATGCCCATAACATGTTTGATGAAATGCTTGAGGGTTTATTTCTATTTCAAATGACTCAAATTGCATTTTGTTTGAGAACATCTTTATGAATCTGGAGATATACGATTATTATGTCCGTTCATATCATCTTCTGAAAGATAGTGATTCAAAATTGTTTTTTAATTACATTTTTTTTGTAAAAATGGAATGCATATATATTGTTAAACCATATTTCTTTAAAGTTGTTTAGACACGACCACGTAAAGTAATAAACCTCTACCCAGGTAGGTATGTTTCATTTATAATTATCATTTGGGTTTGAGAACCTAATGTTTGTTGTATTCTTCTTTAGGTTATGTACAAAAGACGAGTTTAGAATTTTATTATGGGTTAATAGAACATACACTCCATGTGTTCGGTGAAATGTCTCACCTTTTTTACGCAAGTGCAATCATCTTTATCTACCTTGAAATGACTGTTTGATTTTGGATCGTGACCTAAGAAGCTAGGATCAGTAAGTTTATGTCTGGTGAATTCTAAATTATATATTATCCACTCTTAATATATACTACATTAAGTAGTGAAAGTAAATTTTCATACAATGCCTCACTGATGATAGAATAAATTTGCAATACCAAACAGGAATTGTAAACTCAAACCATTTGAAATCGAAGGATTCTTTGATAATACTATTAAATATTGTAGCTATAAAGAAACTTAATTTGACTTCAAAATTACTTTTGAGTTTTATGTTATTGCAAAGAAGTTTTAATATTGGTCATATAACACATACATTTTATTTGTCATTGTCACATTATTTTATTTGTCATTAGTGACATAATGAAGTTCAATTTTGATTGATCTTCTATTATATTATTTTGGTAATTATTTATTTCAGGTTTTATTAAAACAAACAGCAATAGCAAAGAAGTGATTGGGACTTGAACATATTTGATTCTACTTATCTTTTAATGTAATTGACTAATTAAAAATTTAATAAATTATGATAAATTTTGTTTTAACGAACTTCATCAAGCTACGATCAGTTTTTAATTAGAGTTTCATATTTTATCAACTCAGATGCCGGTTTGATTACACCCTACTTAATTAGTGCATATAGCATTTGCATTTTATATTCCAAAATTCAATCAATAATTTTGCAACCCAAAATGTGACAACTCTGCATGACATCCCATCATGTTGGGTCAATATGTTTCTATCGTCCTATAAATTTGTATTTGAAAAAACATTTTTTTTAGAAAACTTATTTTTCCAAAAAGAAAAGATGCTTAATTTGGGTCAAATAACTAATCTATAACTCTTAAGAATAATCAAATATGTAACAATGTTATTTATGTTATTTTAAGTTGTTAACCCGTGTACAACACGGGTTATAACATAGTTGCTTTAACAAAGAAAAGATGAATGAGATTTTGTATTTTTTTAAATAAAACATAAGGAACTGAATATATAATTTTTGTATGTAACCAAAGACCAGTCGATTTCGTCAAACGTGCACTACTAGAAACGTGACTTTCAGCTACGAATTTAGAGAGGGATCTATTCTGTAGCAAAATTTTGGCTTATAGAGAGGGAATTACGAGAGATATGCGATGGTTTAAACAAGTATTTTATTTATTCAACATATAGCATATTAGAGAGGGTTTAGCGAGGGATAAGTTACGGATCTTACAAGTTTTTATCGACGCGCCCTTATTCCTCGGTAATCGGTGGAAAACGAAGGCATTTGGCGAGGGTTCAACGAGGGAAAAAAAATCGTCGACTTTTTGCCATCTGGTATGTATTTAGCGAGAGAACGCCGAGGAGCATACACACGCTATGTTTTTTTTAATTGAAGATCTCTCGCTGAAATTGACAAATCCAAGTCCAGTTTCACGAAGTTTGTGTAAGTCTCCTTCCCTCCCAAATCTGCTTTATCACTCCAATTGAACACGAAGTTTGTGTAAGTTTGACTCTCGAGTTGCAGCTTAACCTAATCTCACCATCTCCGTTCAAATAGATGCCGACACCATGGACCATTGCAGCTTCCGATTCCCGCAGCCTATTCTTCCTTAACTTCTTATTCAGGTAAACCTCTTGATTTTATTTGCTTTAGTCATATATTAGGTTAGGTTTGGTTCAATTGCACAATATATTACGTTAGGGTTTAATTTCTCCATTTTTTTTCCTTTTTCAATCGTAATTCCTCTTATATCGGTTGCATCTATATTAGAATAGATACTTAGAATAAGAACTTGATATAGGGCTTGATTGGTTGCTTTAGTCCTATATAAGCCTGGTAGCATAAGTTTTGTGCATCAAAGCCTCACCCTGAAGCTCTCCTGTCATCTCTGTACATGCATCCACATGCTCTGCAGCAAGCCCAACAGCACCAGTTTCATAGGCAATCATTGTTTGAATGGAGAAGATTCATCACCCATCTCATAGTTATAGGATGAACTGCTTCATCAAAAAAGTAAGTTATAAACTTGGAGGAGGCAATCTTATGCCATTGTTCAAGAAGCTATTCTGATGTAATGGTCACTACTAGATCAATTAGCATCTCAAGCAACATGCTTCTAACAATAATGTGTTTCCCCATTGATTCTCTTAAAATCTCATTTCTTCATGTTAGATCTGGTGGATCAAAAGTCATGATCACAAACCTAAGAACATGTTCCTAGAAGAAAGACTAACTTTTTCTAACACTGGAACTTCAACATCACCCGTGTGAAGTGTAACTAATAGATGCAGGAACTGTGGGTGTATGTGTATGTGTATGTGCATGGACAACCATACCCTTTTCAGGTTCCTTTGGTCAACAAACACCCTTTGACTTTCTTTCTGGGTGTGTGGGTATCAACATGCTTTGCATATTCTTGTAATTTTATTATATTTATTTTTTTTGTTAAGTTAATACCCTTTGCCCTCTCCATTTCAACCTCTTTCTGAGCTTTCTTCTTATCTAGTTCAGCCTGTTTATAGTTTTCTTCATGAGATTTTCTAAAAAGCCTCACAAAGTTCAAAAGGGTCTGTGTAACTGCATTGCTGCCCCTGTATATATGGGCTATGGCTGTTTCTTTTTGGATTACAAGACTCTCTCTTTCTCCCCTGTCTTGTTATCAAACTTGACAAAATTTGGATCTTTGTCTTCATCTCTCCCTGAACCTGAACCTGAACCTGAAACTGATCTGAGGGATGCCCAGGAGCCACACCCGTGTTTCTGTCTCTCAAAAAAATCTGCAAGTCTCAAACATTGCCTTTGACTTTCCGGTTGTGAATCCAAGATCTGATGAGTACAAAAATCATGCCACATATAATTCACAATGAAAGAAATCATCAATCCATATCTAACATTTACATGGATGGATACAAAGATCAATTTGACTTGAATATGTAGAGATTTCATAAGTAGCTGTAGCTCTAATAATGCAATGTTAGTTGTAGGTTTTTTTACTTTAAGGAAAACAGAGGAGACAGAGAGAGAAGTAGTGGCTGGTGCTGACGTGTACATGCCTGTTTGTAGAAACCATTATTTGACTGGTCAAAAGGTCAAACAGGCTGCAAGAAATGTTATGGAAACACATAACCTTCAATGTGGCTCATTCTTATAGTCAATTCATGGAATATCTGTAAAACTTGCTTACTCTTTGGTGACATTCAACCCTTATATTGTATTGTATAAAAACTTATGTTTTACTATGGAAATTGCAAACCAAAATTCAATCATTATATTTATTATAAGAAAGTGAAGTATATTAATGTTGTTATTAATTTCATATAAAAAAATACATCAACAGTTAGTGCATAGCTGGGTTGAGTCCCATTAGTTATATAAAAGGTTTAATTCCATAATGGATTGAAAATTTTGTGAGCACTACATTTTTATATCAAATATCTAATGTGGCGTTGTATATCAGATTTACTTCTCTGTTGCTAGAAGAATAATGGTTTATTACGAAAAAAAAACATATGATGCAATGTTTATCTTCTCCAAAAAATTAAAATGATTCCATTAGGATGGCTTCTATTTACATGGAAGTGATGGACAACCATTGTCGTCTTTTATATGATTTATACCTCTCGTGGTTTTGAAAGTAAGATATTGCAATAGATTTTTACATTGCTTTGTTTATATAAAAGAAATATATTAACTTGATTGGTTTTACAAGAATAATTCTTGTGGTTTTGATGACTAGGCGTTGAAATAAATCTCTATATTGTGTTGTTTGTACTTGTAGATGATACTTTTTTGTTTTTGTAAAAGAAATTATATTATGAATTGGTTTTTAAATTAATAACTATTATTAATAGATTTGTGAAAGTCTCATTATTTAAAAATTAAATTTGACTCTATATTATGTTTGGAGTCGTTAACAACAAAGGAAGGTGTTCTTCGCTTCCGACCCAGATATGTTACCTGCATTTCTTCTCTTCTTCTTGGTGGAACAATTAAATCTCTTCTTCATTAGGTTTTGTATACCATGGGTTATCTATTCACAATAGACTTTCCCTCAAAAGCTGAATACGAAAATCAATGTTGCAAAAAAAAAAAGAGGTTTCAAGTTAAATTCTTTAATGATAACAAGATAGGTGTAGGGTGTTGATGGATATCTAGGTCCCTTAGATTTCTTAGGTCCCTTATCACATATCATAAATAAAGATATTAATAATCAAATGGAAGAGACAACTAGCATATGATCCCTTCAACCTTTAAAATAAACAGAAAAAAGTAATTCACTGTCAAAACCATGTTTTCAATTTGTATCAAATCTATACATAAGTTTAGAAGTTATTAACCATTATTTTTCATCAACTGCATCAATAGTGAACCAATATGTCTAGGAGTGTGCAGGAGTGCTTTAGGAGGAGACTTGTAATGACACAAACTCTGGCGACACCGTAATTCTTGTCCCTGTAGTTTTAATTTTCCAAAATTACATTTTTAGCCCCTGTAGTTTTTAATTTGCAAAAGTTAAATTTCTGGTCCCTGAAGCTTTTAATAAAAATAAGTATTTCATGTAGTATAACTGTAGTTTCCAAGGATGCTTTTAGTAACGTGGATATGATTGCATTATCTAATTTCTAAATAATAGTTATATATTTGTTTGTAGCTAGTCATTATGTCAACACGTAGTGATAGAGATTGGATGTACAAAAGGTTAGATGATGGGTATCTTAGCACAACATATCATGCATCCGTCAAAGGATTTTTGGATGTTGCTTTTTCTAATGAAGCAACTGTTGATGGGGATTATATTAGATGTCCTTGTTTTAAATGCAAGAACATGTATTATAAAACAAGAGGTGATGTAGAGCTTCACTTGTTACAAAACGGTTTCACTCCTAATTACACAACTTGGTGGGCACATGGTGAAAGAAATACGATATCTCAGCATGAGGAAGAATCTTCTAATCCAATGCAGGATCCAATGGAAGATGATGATGATGATGATGATGTTAATGGGTGTACACAAATGTTGATGGATGTAATGGAGGAACTCCCGAATCCAACTGCCAAGGGGTTCTATGATATGTTGGAAGACGCTGATGAGCCTTTGTGGGATGGATGTGAAAATTATTCAAAATTACAAGCTGCAATAGAGTTGTTGCATTGGAAGTCGGAATACAATATATCTGAGGCTGCCTATGATCACATACTTCCTATAATTAAGCGGATGTTACCCAAAGGTGAGAAACTAGTTGAGAACTTCTATGAGACGAAGAAGCTTTTGAAAATAATTAGACTCCCAGAAAAAAAGATCCATGCTTGCAAAAACCATTGCATGATATTCTATGGGGCAGATTCGGATTTGACTAAGTGTCGAGTGTGTGATCATGATCGGTACAAGAGTGGCAAACTGCCTTATCTGGTTATGAGGTACTTGCCAATTGCTCCTAGACTCCAAAGGTTGTATTTGACAAAAAAGACGGCAAAGCAAATGACATGGCTTTATGAACATCAAACGAAACCGGGTTTGATGGTCCATCCAAGTGATGGTGAGGCTTGGAAGCATTTCGACTCAATGCATCAAGAATTTTCAAGTGAACCACAGAATGTTCGCCTTAGGCTATGCACCGATGGGTTCAGTCCAAATAACTCAAATACAACCCCGTATTCATGTTGGCCTGTTTTTCTTTTAATTTATAACTTGCCTCCTTGGATGTGCTTAAAAGAACCATATGTTCAATTAAGCATAGTTATTCCTAGAAAAAAGAGCCCAGGTCAAAATATAGATGTGTTTCTCAGGCCGCTAATTGACGAGTTAAAGATGCTATATACAGACGGTGTTGTCACTTATGATGCTTCGACTAAATGCAATTTCACAATGAAAGCTATACTTCTTTGGACAGTTAGTGACTTTCCTGCTTATGCAATGTTATCGGGATGGAGCACACATGGCAAGTTAGCATGTCCGTATTGTATGGGTGAGTCGGGGTCGTTTCGGTTACACCATGGTAGTAAACCATGTTGGTTTGACTGCCATCGAAAATTTTTACCTGAACAACACACATATCGGGGTGACAAAACAGGATTTCTGGCTAATAAGGTTGAGCGATCTAGCCCCCCACCAATATTAACCGGTGATCAGATTTGGGAGCAAGTACGACACTTTCCAACTGTTTATGAAGGCAAACCTTTTAGAGCGAAGAATGCAAAATTGCCTGGTTTCGGGATTACTCATAATTGGGTTAAGAGGAGCATCTTTTGGGAGCTACCATATTGGCGGAAGTTGTTAATACGATACAACCTTGATCCTATGCACATTGAGACAAATGTGTTTGAAAATCTTTTCAACACCGTGATGGACACTCTGAAAAGCAAAGACAACATGAATGCAAGAAAAGATATAGAAATGTATTGCAATCGAGTGCAATGGCATACATGGAAGAAGGGAAATAAGGATATGAAAAATAGAGCATCGTTTGCTTTGAGCAAAGAACAAGTAGCTAAAATATGCCAATGGTTGATTAAACTTAAATTCCCGGACGGATACGCCTCAAACTTGGGGGGGGGGGGGGTGCGTTAATGTAGATGATAATAGCTTTTACAAATTCAAGAGTCACAAGTGCCATGTATTTCTTCAAAGATTGTTGCCTATTTCTCTAAGAGGTATGGCGCCAAACTCAACATGGGATGCAATTACAGAGTTGTGTACATTCTTTCGTGTAATATGTTCAAGGGTGTTACACGTAGATGACTTACAACGCTTGCAAACTACTATTGTTGAAACCATTTGCAAGTTGGAAAAATATTTCCACCTGGATTCTTTGATTCAATGGAGCATCTTGTTATCCACTTAGCTCGAGAAGCTATGCTTGGTGGTCCGGTTCAATATAGGTGGATGTATCTTTATGAAAGGTATATTTTTTACCATACAAAATATTCTACCATAAAACCTATGGAATTTCTAATAAGTCTTTTCCAACATCTTTTTAGGAAATTGGGATCAATGAAAAGAAAGATAAAAAACCATGCGAAGGTTGAGGGGTCCATTGTTGAGGCTTACATGATTGGAGAAATATCGACTTTTTGCTCACAATACTTTTTGCCTACAATTGAAACCCGGTTGAATCGTGAGTCACGTAATTTTGCCCCAGACATTCCTAGTTATACCATGGTCGACTCTCGATTAAGCATTTTCAAAGTTCCATCTCGAAGATTATTCGAAAAAAGTGGTCAACGGAGGCCTTTGACAGATGATGAGATGCGTATTGCTCATAATTACATCTTGATCAATTGTGTTGAGGTTCTACCTTTTTTAAGGTATGTCAAGTTATCTATTTTCCCTTGATTTCGTGAAACTCTAAAATTTTTGTTATTTTCTAACGTTGTTTGAAAATTATGTGATCCAAAGCCAACCTGATATAGATGATGGAGCATTTGAAAGGTTTAGGGATCAACATTTTGCTAAGTGGTTTAAAGATCATGTGAGTATGATACGAGAAAATTTTGTATTACCAAAGTGTCTTCCCCTGTGAATTAGTTAACAAATGAATTTATCAATGTAGGTTTTTCAACAATCAAATGATATCAATCAACATCTGAAATGCCTTGCACGAGGACCATTTCAACATGTTAGTTCCTATAAAGGATACTTTGTCAATGGTTACAAGTTTCATACTGAAAAATATGGTGATGGACGGGTCACACACAATAGTGGTGTATGTGTAAGAGGTACTTGTTACAATGAGACTGAGTGTGACTATTATGGGTTGTTGGATGAGGTCTTGGAAGTAGAATATCAAGGCATAGGGTGTTGTGTCGTAGTATTGTTCAAGTGTACATGGTTTAACCCTACTGAAGGGGTGCGTGTGGATCGAAAGCATAATTTGGTTGATATTAAATACAAATCAAGGCTAAGAAATGAAGATCCGTTTATCCTAGCGTCACAAGCAGAACAAGTGTATTATGCACCATATCCTGCAATGAAGGATTTGAAAGATTGGTGGGCTGTCGTCAAGACGAAACCAAGGGGTGTATATGATCTACGACAATGTGTTACTGAAGAAGATGATGATGAGGATGAAGAGGACCAATTCTTTCAAGAAAGTGAAGCAACTTTACCTTCTACAAGTAGCGGTGCAAATGATGTGGCAGGACCCCTTTCTCATGTAATTGAAGGAGAAATAGAAGAAGTTAATGACAATGACATTGAGAGAGAAGAGGATGAAGAAGTTGATGATAACTTGGATGATTTATCCGAAGATGATATTGAAGATGAAAACATATGTGATGATAATTCTGATGATGAGTAATTACTAAAAATGTAGAATGAAACAATGTATTTGGAACTATATATTTTGCCTAATGGACCTTATAAATAACTTTTTAGCTAAAATGATCATTTTCTTTTTCTATATACATTGCAATTTCATTTATATGTGTATGATAACATGTTACCTTCTCTTACTTCTATAATTTTCTATTATAATACATACTTGTTCTAACCAATAGTTTATTAAGTCTTGATTTTAAGGGTTATTTTTTGACTAATGGGGCAACGATGAGCCCGTGGTGGTGGTCGCAGTGGTAGTCACATTAGTGGTTGTGATGCTGGAGATAGAAATGCATCCCTATCATACAATGATGCAGAAAGTCAACCTTCTTCTTCAATTAGAGGATCAAACATCTTGGAACAAGTTCCAAGTAACCCATCAAAAAGGAAGTTCATTGAAGTTGATTATGAAAAGGAGTACTAAAGTTAATTTTACAATTGTTTATGAAAATGAATTTACTTGTTAATGATAATACTAATGCTAATTTTTTAATTTTTAATTTTTTGCAAGATTTACGGATCAGATTTCAGTGATCAGAGCCATCACATGTATACTGAAGACGATGTTTGACGGCCCATGGACCTCATGGAAGAAGGTTGACAAAGAACATCGTGATGCAATGTAGGAACACTTCAAGGTTTGTACTTATTATTTTTATGATTTATCAAAGTAAAAATTGGTATAAAATGAAAAAGATAATTGTATGCGTGATCTACATGTAGGGTTTGTATGTTTGGCCCGAAGAGACTGATGTTCTTGCTCGCAAGGTATGGGAAGACTGTATGAAGAAACGATTTCCTGACGTAATGCAAAGAGCACGTGAAGCATCTTTAAAACTTGCCAAAGCTGCAAATGTGAATGCCTCACTAGAAGGTGATTTAAATTTGCTAAAGGACTATCGCCCAAATTGGATAAAAAAGGAGTATTGGGAAAAAATGATCAATGAAGTGTGGACCACATCCAAATGGAAACGTTTATCACAATCAGGGAAAAACAACATAAATAAATTAGAAGATGGCTCTGTTTCCAAACATACCGGGGGTTCTATATCTATTCGTCAACATAAGAAAAGAATGGTAAGATGTTTGCATCTCACGTTAGTTTCCACTTAGACTGTTGAGTTTTTTTTTTTGTTTTTTAATGTATTACTAATGGATTTTGTAGCAAGCAATGCTTAAACGCCCTCCTACAGGAGTTGAACTTTATGCAAGGTTGCACACTAAAAGGTCTACTCAAGAGTACATTACACCAAAGGTAGCTAAAGTTAAGGTATTTTCAATTCTTTTGTAGGAAACAAAACTTCCTACTACTCGGGTTAATGACTTTGTTAAAGAAACTAATTGATAGAAAACAAATCTTTCGTAAGTAGTAATCAACTTACAAAAGAAAAGAAACAAATTATTATCTCTAAATGTTTGATCCTCTGCCTAGTTGTAATTAAGTGTTTTGTAAGTAGTAATCAACTTTATGCTTTCCTTATTTCATGGGATGGAATGAACCATTCCATTCCTTATTTCATGTTTCTATTTTTTCATTTTTTTTTTGCTATAATAGGAGGCTTATGAAAGTGCTATGGTGGCTAACTTTGGTGATGATACTAGTTGCCACCCCCTCTTGGATAATGAAACATGGTGTGATGTTTCCAGAGGAGTCAAGAAAGGAAGAATATATGGATTCGGATCTGTGTCTGATCCAGCGAGCTTTTTGGAAGGAACATCTAGTACAATAACATCCCAAGAGGTTCATTTAATTTTTTACTTTATAAAAATTTCCTATCATAGCATTGTACTTACAAAGTTTCCTATCATGGCATTGTACTTACAAAGTTTCCTATCATGGCATTGTACTTACAAGGTTTTCTATCATGGTATTATACTTACAAAGTTTCCTATCATGACATTGTACTTACATAGTTTCCTATCATGACATTGTACTTACAAAGTTTCCTATCATTGCATTATACTTACAAATTTTCCTATCATGGCATTGTACTTACAAAGTTTCCTATCATGGTATTGTACTTTAGGTTGTCTATGAACGTGTACGAAACGAGATGCGTGGCGAAATGGATGCTAAAGCTACAAAAATGGAAGCTAAACATCAACAAATGCGTGAGGAAATGGATGCCAAAGCTGCAACAATAGATGCCAAACAACAACAAATTGATGCAAAATATGAAGCAATGGAGAAGATGTATGCAGCCTTGCAAAATATGATGGGTAATTGAAAAGTAGAGGTAATATGAAGTTAACCATTAGTATTTGATGTTTTTGAATGACTTGTTAAACTTTTGTATTTGATGTTTTTGATTGTTTTGAATAATGTTTTATAGGAATGAGAACCGAAGATGATTGGATGGACATGAAATGAAGAGAGCAGCTAAAATGTTATTTTGAAGGTTAAACTTTTTTCTGTTTGTACCCCTTTTGCATACTTTGGATTTCTTGGTGCTAAAATGTTATTTTGAAGTTAAACCGTTGGGAGTTTGATGTTATGTGGATAGTTTCGTTTTTGGATGTTTCTTGAATGACACTTTGGTAAACTTTGATAGTTTTGGTATTATAATGCTTGGTTGTATCATTATTTGATGTTCTTTAGTATAACAATTTGATGATTGTAGTATTTTTTTTTTCTTTTAGAATCATAGTAAAAAAAATGATATTACAAGTTCGTGGTGAGAAAATAAAAAGTATTTTAATACATGAATTTTGCGAGGGATTAGCTACGGAAAAAAAAATCATGTCTAAAGTGTGCGACGGAAAGGAAAAAAATTAACGTATGAATTTTGCAAGGGATTAGTGATGAAAAAGTTCATGTCTAAAGTTTGCGATAGATCAGCGACGGAAAAAAAAATAGTATATGAATTTTGCAAGGGATTAGCTACGGAAAATAAAAAAACTGTTCATGGAAATTTGCGACAGAACAGCGACGGAATGCATTGAGTGACATTTAGTGACATTTAGCGACGGATATTCTGTCGCAAGGAAAAACCGATCCGTCGCTAAAACCCTCGCTGAGAAATTAGCCACCTTTTATTACCTATGGAGTGAATCCGTCGCCGATCCATTGCAAACAACATTTAGCGACGGAATAGCGACGGATTTTTCCGTCGCTAAAACCCATGTTTCTAATAGTGGTGGAATTTATCAGAAAATTAAAATTTATTAGATTTTATAAACCAAACGTAACTTTTACTACAATTAACATTTCAATTCATCAAATTCATAATCCATGAACTAAACAAGTGGAGTATATTTCCCTTTATTTTATTTCAAAATATTTGTATAGTATTTAATTGTTACACTTTGAGACGTACGAATGTCCCATATAACTTTCATAGTATTTTAAGTTGTACTTACTGAGAAATGAGAAGTCGTGTGGAAGTCGAGTGCACATGCAATAGACCCCCCACCCCCCAGGTGATTGTGGGGTTTGGTCGTTGGTGCTAATCGATATAGATCTAATCAAAATAAATTAGGAACACGAAAAGAAACAAAAATCTGCTAATATCTTAAAACATGTTTATTTTATTATAAACACGACCCGTAATCTTTTTAATTAGTTTGTTGACATTAGTTTATATGACTTGATCAACGTTCAACTAGATTTATTAGTATTTAAGTTCTGAACAAATAAAACTTAATATTCCATTGCTTTTATTTTATAAATATCTTTTTCCCCATTTCATACGTTTGTTGCCCTTATCGTATTTACAGGCTACACTTCGTCGTTATTTAAAATTTTCCATACGAATAGTTGATTTCCCAACACTCTTATCATTACCACTAAAAATATTAATTATTCACGTATAAAGTTGAGACAATTTTTGTTGTCATTACCACCTAAATATTTTTTCCAATATTGTTGTCACATAAGTAGCTAAAGACATACACCTTTCTTGGCGTTATTTGGAATTTCAATGTTCAAAGTCAAGAATATTTTTGTTGGGTGTTAAAAAATTCCAATAGGATGCGGATACGTAACCTTTGTAACAAGTTATTGTGATAATGAAATCAATGCAGCAATGGACTAGAAAGTATGGGAACCATTTCCTATTAGACTTCATCTAATTATTACCCCATTTGAAATCCTTCCATACCCCTTAGACCGCAGGGAGTCGGACACCAAGAAGCCTTGCTAGGAGGTTGCTATGCACACTGAACAGTGCCACCTAGTGCGTGTCGGGGGCTCGCCATCACCAGAGAGAGAGAGAGAGAGAGAGAGAGAGAGAGAGAGAGAGAGAGAGAGAGAGAGAGAGAGAGAGAGAGAGAGAGAGAGAGAGAGAGAGAGAGAGAGAGAGAGAGAGAGAGAGGCTATTGGAACTTTTAACCATAATTAGTTTTTTGATCGATTTTCTTTTTGAAACTCTTTCTTTTTTAATAAAAGAAATACCGGATTTTTATTAATAAAAAACTCAAAATTTCAAATTTTAACTCAATCAATATATATGTGATTATTCACATTTCTTATTTCAACGCCCATATATCATAATACATCTCTTTCCCAAACCACTCTATCAGTTTATAAAAAAAAATATCGTCTTCATCATCATCGTCATCTTTATCGGACGATGCTTTTATAGCGTAATACAATCAGCCATGTCCGTAAGTAATAGGATCTAACAACATGTTAACAATCATGGAGCAAGCATTGCACGCAACGTAAACGAATAATATATATTCAGTGTGCAACAGCCCACCAACATCTCATGCATGATTAACGAGCATGCTCTATTTCAAGGATATTGTTTTCACCTACAGTTCCGGTGCATAAAGATTTGTTATGCATGTTGTCGAAGGTGTGAGTGATGGGTTTTACATGCAATCACACGAACAAATCCTTATACGCTTAAGGGTACATGTAGTATTGTAAAACTCCCAACTTGGTGATTAATATGTATAATATACTTAATGATTTATTATCTAACACACATATATAATTATTACTATATATATATATATATATATATATATATATATATATATATATATATATATGTGTGTGTGTGTGTGTGTCTATATATATATATATATATATATATATATATATATATATATATATATATGTATAATTATCAGTAATTATTCATGAAGTGAAACCATTGTGTGTTTTTTAAGTTTTTATGTATTCACATATATCTAATTTTTTTATATGTTTTAATGAACATATGATTTTAACTTATGATTTTGACATATATAATTTACCTAAAATATTTCTACATGAATTACCAAATCCGCCGAGTACTCCCGAGTACTCGCTACTCGGCAGTCGGCCGAACAGGTACCGAGTAGCGAGTTTTACAACCTTGGGTACATGTGACCTATTAGATCTAATCAAAACGTTATTGAAGTAACAATCTATTGAGCAACAAGAACCCTATAACCCTAGGTAATTTTGAAAATTATAGAAGAAAACATACCTTTTGATTGTTATAGTAAACAATCAAACAATCCTTCTTATAGTTGCTTGGAAACTAGCACCAGAACTCTCATGTATCTGATGGTTCACACCCAACCCTAGCAACTAGGAAACTTGAAAAGAGGAGAGGGGAGAGATAAAATTTTGGCTAGCTTCTTAGCTTATGCGTTTTCCAAAATTTAGAGGGTGGAGGACCCTTTTTATAGCTGACTAAGAAACCCTAGATAACCCTTACTTGATTAAAATAATAATATCTTAAATCAGGTAATTATCTAATTTCCTAATTATCTCCAAGGGATATTTTAGAACCCTAGAAACACATGAAAACCATCCACCCTCATGTGGAACGTCCTGGAACCCCTTTTGTTCAACTATTGAAAAAATGCAGCTTATGTCCTTGCACTATTAATTAAACCAATTAATCTCAAAATTAATTCCAATTAGTTTCCGATTAATTATTAATTAAATAATACAATTTATAATTAATATATTATTTTCATAACATATTAATAAATTCATTTATTGGTATTTATTAATCATATAATAAATCAATAAATTATTCTCTTTCTTTTAAAGTCATCATATTTAATTACTAGGTTTGAGGACAACCCAAAAGCACTTTGCTAATAATTCAAGTATATATATTAATTCAGTTATTGGCTCAGACACCTAATCCATCAGTCTTCCACTTAGATAAGTCTATAACTGCAATTACCAGTATTACTTCTAAATTAAACAGCAAATAGCGCTTCCAATAGCAACTGTCGAACTCTGATCTGAACAGACATTGGTCTTAAGATAAGTGATCAAATATTCCTCTATTCTACTAGATATCATACAGACATAAGACATGGATTAAGATCAATCTTATCGTCTGAAGTTTGTTTCTCGATTTCCAGATTTGTGATGACGACATAAGGCTTCAAATTGAACATATCAACTTAGTCATGGTTGGGGTCAACACTATAAGTCAACACCAAATCACTGAGGGGCCCAAAGATATCGCTTTTCCTATTAGGAAAAAAGGAACGACTAACCTTTAACTCATATGCTTGTATCCTTTACTTATCAAATGAAAAATGATACTGCATTTTATAACATCATGTTACTGAAGCGTTTTCACAATACCAACGCACAACCGACTTGTAAATTACAACTCATATATCTCCATTTAAGAATATAAGATATTATTGTCTCAGAAGTACTCGTGATATAATCCATGAAGTAATTCTCTAAGCGTGGGTTTATCCAATACTTAAATCTCCATTTGTAAGTACTCATGAACATTGTAGGAATACAATTGCTATGTCTAACTCTCTTAGACAATCTATAGTCTAATTCAGGACAACCTTAATTCAATACTTACTTCCTAAAGTATGAGCAACTAAGGAATTTGAATAATTAAATTATTCGGGAAGTAAAACATGCAAAATGAAACACAAGAATAAATAATTGACAAAGGCAATAAATAAACTCTTAAATACTCTATATTATTTAATCACCAAAAGTCAATTACATTTATTTTGTTATAAGTTTCAAACTAATCATCTAACTACTAAAACTAATATCATCTCTTAAACCAATGCACCTAGCATGTTGATTATGCTTAACCATACTCATAGCCTTTGTCTAAGGATCTGTAGGATTCTCTTATGATGAAACTCTCTTCACTATGAGATGAACTTCTTCAACTCTATGTCTAATATAATGGTACTTTCTGTCGATATATCTTGACTTTCCATGATCTCTCGGTTCTTTGGTCAAAGAAACCGCACCTTTGTTATCACAGAAAAGTTCCATAGGCCCCTGAATGGTTAGAATTACTCCATGATCTCTGATAAAGTTTTTCAACCAAGCCGCTACCTTTGATGCTTCAATTGCTGCCAAGTACTCTGATTCACATGTAGAATCAGCCATTGTGTCTTGCTTGGAAAGTCTCCAAGAAATTGCAACACTATTTAATGTAAACACCCAGCCAGATTGAGAATGAAAATCGTCTTTATCTGTCTGAAAGCTTGCGTCACTATACCTTGTCACTCTTAACGTATCACTACCTCCAAATACAAGAGTTATATCCTTTGTTCTTCGAAGACACTTGAGAATGTTATTTACAGTTGTCTAGTGAGCTCTACCAGGATTTCCCTAATAGCGACTAACCATGCTTAAATCAAAGGACATATCAGGGTGAGTAAATGTCATAGCATACATGATTGACCCTATAGCTGAAGCATAAGGAACTCGACTCATACCAGCTAACTCAAATTTACATTGCTCTGAATAGGTTGATCTCCTTTTTTGGATTTTTCCATACTAAACTATTTTAGTACCTTGTCCAAGTATGGAATTTGACTAAGTCCAGTTAGTCTTTTGTTTCTATCACTCAAAATTCTTATCTCGAGAATATAGGCAGCCTTTCATAGATCCTTCATAACGAAACACTTTCCAAGCCAAGATTTTACTTCTTGCAAGGTTGAAATGTCTTTTCCTATAAGTAGTATGCCATCAACATACAATACTAGAAAAGTTACTATACTCCTACTAGCTTTGACATACAAACAAAATTGATCTTCGCTTCTAGAGAAACCAAATTCTTTGACTTTCTCATGGAAGCAAAGGTTCCAGCTGTGAGATGCTTGTTTCAATCCATAAATGAATTTCTCAGGCATACACACTCTATTAGGAAACTTTGCATCAACAAAACCCTTTAGATGACTCTGGTAAACATCTTTAGCCAACTTCCTATTAAGGAAAGCCGTTTTGACATCCATCTGCCAAATTTCAAAATCACGAAAGTTGGCTATGATGAGCATTATCTTAATAGATTTTATCTTGGCTACTGGTTTAAAGGTCTCATCATAGTCAATCCCTAGGGTTTGAGTAAAGCCCTTCGTAAACATTCGTGCCTTAAATGTGTGCATATTTCCATCCATGCCGGTCTTCTTCTTGAAGATCCATTTGCAACCAACTATCTTTCGACTAGGTTCTTGATCAACCAACTTTCAAACTTGGTTGTCATACATGGACTTGATCTTGCTTTCCATTGCCTCTTTCCATTTATTAATCTCAGGGTCTACCATTGCTTCCTTATAGTTAGCTGGCTCATCGGAATTTATTAATTTTTGATCACTGATAAATATATCACCATCTGACATTATACAGAAACCATAGAACGTTGGTGGCATGCTAAATCTAATGGAATGACAAAGAGGTAATTAATTGTCAACTAGCTCAACTGGAATTTCTTTCTCTAGTTGAGTGCTAGTGTCTTCTAAGATTCCTTCATTAGTTAACTCTAGAATCTCTTCAATGTCAGTTTCCTCTTTGCATATGAGCTCTCTCTCGCGAAAGACTCCTCTTCGTGCTACAAAGACCATGTTTTCACTAGGTCTTTAGAACAAGTACCCAATGAACTTTTGTGGATAGCCAATGAAAATACATCTCTCACTTCTGTCTTCTAGCATGTCATGAGTCTCTTGTAACGTCCCAAAAGCATGGATAAAATTTTCATTTTTAAATTAATTGAAAACCATCAAGTGTTCATAACAAATTCAACAAAGTGTGTCAATGAGAAAAATCATCACAGTATAATTCCAAATCCTATAGAAAAATCAGAACATGGGTGGATGCATTGCGATCATGTCGGGCCCTTTCCTTTTGTGCTAGAAGTACCTGAAACCACAAACATAACTATAAGCACAAAGTTTAGTGATCTTCCCCAAAATATCACATACACTAAGCATATACATATAACAACACATGGCTATGTTAGGTCCGTATCAACCCCATGCTACAAAAAAAAGCTCAATAGGGCACCTGTTCAATGATAATAACTAAACTTAACTACAAATCAAAATACCCAAAATACCCCTAATCAAACTTAGCCAAAACAAGGTCAAAAGTCAAAGTCAACGGCCAAGGTTGACCTTCTACGTCGTGGCTATCCTTGGCTATGTTGTGGCCTTCAAACGATAAAATAGACGCAATACAAGGAATCAACTTAGGTCAAAATTGGATTTTATGACCAAAATCTTTTGCATGGCACAAACTAACACCAAACTCCAAGTCCAGGACATGATATACTCCAAATGAATAAGAGATTCATAAATTTGCAACCATTATGAAATCTCCCCATCCCATCTAACAAGGTCAAGAAGAAAACGAGACAAAACACAAGATCTAGCACTTATAATCAAAAGGCTCGGAACTTGGGGACTTACAAGAGTCCAGAAGATACACAATGAGATGGTAAGAAGAGTTTCTTGTTGAATCTGAGTCTAGAAGTCACCTCTTTCTTCTTCAAATCCTCAAAAGTCAACATAAAAAGCTTAGAGAGCAACAATGGTGGTTAGGTTGCGTGGAGGCTTAGAGGGTGTGATGGAGGCTAAGGGTAAGAAACCCTAGCCATCACATTTCCTTAAATACAATGCAAAACCATGATATTAGGGTTTCTCATTAAACAGATGCCACACCGTGGCTATAGGCTGCCCCGCCATGGCGGCCATTTAAAATCTGCAACACAACGACCATCACCATGTCGTTGGATGCGTTCACCACGACGTGACACTGCCCAAAACCCAAAATGCATAATTTAAATACTTCCAAGAATTCAGATGTTACAACACTCCCCCACTTGAATCAGAATTCGTCCTCAAAGTCTGTTGCTACAAATAGCTCTGAGTAATGCTCCCGCATCTACGACCTGGGTTCCCACATGCATTCGGAACCCAAGCTCTGTCCCACTGAGTCAACAACCCTCAATAATCTCTGAAAAATAAAGGAATTTGTCCCTTAGTCCACTCAACGTTCCAATTCTTGTTTTCCAATACCTCTACCTGAGCCTTTTTGATCATATCTAATAAAGGCGAAGTAATAACCCTCCTCAAACAAATATCCATGATAGGAGCACTCACTGCCTTACGGATCAAAGCATCAGCCACCACATTGGCCTTACTAGGGTGGTACATGATCTCGCAATCATAATACTTTTAACACATCCAACCATCTCGGCTGCCACATATTCAGATTCAGTCGATCCATCAAGTACCTCAAACTCTTGTGGTCAGTATAGATAGTATGCCTAACCCATAAATATAATATATCCAAAGCATGAGTGCAAACACCACAACTCTTAACTCCAAATCCTACGCAGGATAATTCGCTTCATGAGGTTTCGTCTGCCTTAAAGCGTAAGCAATCACATGCCCTTCTGCATAAGAAAAACTCCCAACCCCGATATAAAGGCTTAACAATAAACAACAAGATCATCCATACCCTCAGGAAGCGTGAGAATTGGGGCCTCGCACAATCTCCGCCTTAGAGTCTCAAAAGCCAACTATTGATAAGGCCCCCATCAAAAATTATCCTTCTTCTTCGTCAAGCGGGTGAAAGGCACTACAATCTTGGGGAAATCCTGGATATATCTTTGATAATACCCTACGAGGCCCAAGAAGCTCCGAATCTCATATGGGGTCTTCAGAACCTCCCATCACATAATGACCTCGATCTTGGTTGGATCGACGAAAATACCCTCCTAGTTGACGATGTGCCCTCAGAACTACACCTTGCACAACCAAAACTCACATTTAGAGAATTTGGCATATAGTCACTCCTTCCTCAGGGTCTCCAACATCTCCTGCAAGTTCTCCTCATGTTGCTCCTTGGTCTTAGAGTAGACTAGGATATCATCAATAAACAATATCAACCGACAGATCCAACACCGGCCTGAAAACCCAGTTCATTAGATCCATGAACATTGCTAGCGTATTGGTAAATGTAAATGACATCACCATGAACTTGTAATGACCATAAGACTCCTAAAGGCCATATTTTGCACATCGTCATCTTCGACCCTCATCTGATGGTAACCTGATCGCAGATCAACCTTGGAAGACCAATATGTACCCTGTAACTGGCTAAATAAATCATCAATCCTCGGAAGTGGGTAACGGTTCTGCACCGTTAGCTTATTCAACTCCCAGTAGTCAATGCACATCCTATGCGAACCATTATTTTTTTCACGAATTTTTTTTGCTTCCCAAGGTGAGCTGCTCGGTCGAATGAATCCCTTGGCTAGCAGCTCCTGAAGTTGCATAGATAATTCTTGCATCTCTAGTGGTGTCAATGGATACAATGCCTTGGCTATTGGAGTAGAAATAGGAACCAAATTAGTTTGAAACTCGACTTGCCTCTTAGTAGGCACTCCTGGAAATTACTCAGGAAACACATCGGGGAAATCCCCAACAATGGGCACCGCACTCAACATCGTTGTGCCCTCCACCTGAGTATTCGCCATATATGCTAGAAACCTATAACAACCCTACTACATATATCTCCTTGCCTTCGCATCTAAACAGATATTTGGCCCAAGCGAAGCTCACTTGCCAGGAATAACTAGTTCTCCCCCATTTGGGGTTCGAACTCTCACTAACCGGTGCTCACAGTCGATCATGGCCCCATTAGGACCCAACCAATCCATCCTAATTATAACCTTCGATCCTATTAGGGGAATCGGTACCAAATCAATAGAGTACTTGTCATTGAAAAGGTTTAGGACACACCCACGCCGAACACTCAAAGAACTCGCAAAACGATCATCAACAATCTCGACCTCCAACGGGTAATCCAGAATCTAGGAGCATGATGAAACTTCTTGCTAAGCTTAATAGATACAAAGGATCGGGTAGCTCCTAAATCAAACAATACATTAGAAGTCATACCATTGACCAAAAAGATCCCTATATAAGATTAGATATAATCATAAGCATAAATAAGAAAAGCAATAAAAAAATATGAATAATTCACATAACACTTACCACATCTGGTGTTGCACAGGCCTCATCGGTGGTCAAATGAAATGCCCTATTCTTCACCACAGGTACCTCCGTCTTGCCTTGATGGCCATTCGTAATCCTCAAAGTGGCTGGTGTAGGCGCCGCCACAACCCTTACTAACAACTTGGAACAATCGACCTTCTTGTGTGTAATTTTGTTGCAATGAAAATAGATCAATGCACTCTGGGCAATCCCTATTCATATGACCCATCTGTTCATACTTGTAACAACCTAAACTCGTTGATTAACACGTCCCACTATAGTTCTTGCTCCAGCAGCCTCGACCCTCCTGGCCCCTAGAGTGAGAATCAGGAACCTTGGGTGTAACCCCCTGTCTTGAATCATTTCCTATTTGGGTGTGGGTGATGTAATTTAGATGATCCGGGTGTTTGGTTTGCGTTCTGGAGTCAAGGGGTATTTTGGTAATGTGTCAGCTCAGGCTCTTATGGAAATTGGATTTTGTTCGGGAAATCTTAAGGCGTGTATGAGTTTCTAAAAGCGTAGAGCTTCTCGTTACCTTTTTGTGGATATAAGGATTGTCTAAATCAGATTTATAATGAATAAGTTGTGGCCTTCGGAGTATTTTAGGGTTTAAAGGTGGCCCTAGTGCACGGGGCGTACATAGGGAATACGCGGGGTGTACTAGTGCGAAGTGAAGTATCTGGGGCGTATACTAGTGTACTCTTAGCATACCAAGAAGGAATGATTGTGAAGCCTTGGCCTCATATGTTGGGCGTACGAGGAGTACGATGGGCGTATGAGGAGTTTAAGAAACCCTAATTTAAGAGTATTGCACCCTATATAATGACCTTAAGTCTTTAGGAATGACCTCTTTACAAAACATCCTAAAACCATAAATCGATCCTTAATCCTCCATGGTTGTGTTTTAAACTCTTGAGAGGAAATTGGTGCTCTTCTTGCTCATTTTGAAGGAATTGTTGAAAAGTGAAGTTGCATTTCTTGGTGTGAAGTTTTAGATCAAGAATCACCCCTCATTTTGCAAGCCTCTTGAGGTATCAAGTTCATACCATGGATTTTGAATGCTTAGATATCTTTATGTTTTGGTTTTTATGTTTTCGGGTCCCTTTTGGTTGATGAGTTAAGGTGTTTGAAGGACTTATCCTTTTAGATTTGAGCTTGTTATGAGGTTCTTAAGCATAAAGGTGATAAATTTATGGGATATTAGGTCTCATGCATGCATTAAGTCACATATTAACTCCTTTTTAAGCTTAAGAGCTTCATTTAGACATGCATGAATGTAATGTTCGTAACTTTACGCAATAAATTAGTCCAAGGTGAAGAAGAATTGTATCGAGTAATCGAAAGTAAATAAGAGTAATTCAAGTAATGATTTAGAATTAACACACAATGTAAATATGATATGGTTTCACCTTTGATTACTTTCAGAAACATGAGTACAAAAACAGATAATAAAAGTTGTGTGTGAAACTCTCTTAGCTACACTCAAGTTCATACCCTATTTATAGGATACTGAAAGTACAAAAAATACTAAGGACTCAACATTACGTTTCGACTGAACATGTTCCTTAGTAAATGCATACGAAATTACAATACAAACACTTCGACTCTTTACAACATTTTGACCCTAACAATCTCCCCCTTTGTAAACGAGTCGAACTTGATGTGTGTAAACTCAACTAGTTTTAATCCTACTTTTAATTATAAAACAAACACACAAAGGCAGTGGACCTATCAATTGTGGTAAAGCTAAATAAGTAGGGTATCGAACACAGGGAACGTAGAATTAAAACTAAAAACTAATTTTATCTAAAATTAAGTAATAAAAAGAGGTTTTCTCTAGTTTTACAAGACTAGAAACTTACCAACTAGTGCTTAAACTAAAAACTAGATAAGCAAAGATTCAACTAAATTCAATCACGAAGGGAACATCTGTTTAGTTTAACTCAATTGATCCTATGGTTGATGCTATGGCAATAGTGCAATGGATTGATTCTTCTATTGGCTACCGATTCAAGTGATTAGATTCACGTTCGCTACACTAATCCTTAGAGAACAAACTAACTCAAATAGTGACCAGTTGTCTAATTTAATTCAATTCACTAGGTTATTTATTCGGGTTAATTTAGACTTGTAATGGTTAACTAATTTGGTCCTTTAATTAACCTCTTGTTGATGGTCATCACACAAGCTCACGCATGAATTTACCTATTTTTCTAGTAATTCTAGTTTCACAGTCGCTAATCCTAGTCATATAATAAAGTGGTCACATAAATTATAAGAGATAACAATTAAGAGATGTTCATGCAGCTTAATTATCTTCCTATTAACAGAAAAATAGTTGTCATTCACACATAAGGTTCTTTAACAAGCTAGAATTAACAAAATCACCAATATTAAATAAATCCTACCATGTATCAAACCATAGTTTCAATATTGTCTCCCCAAATAGAAGTTAAAAGGTTTTAGCTCAAGATTGAGGTAATTGACAGCACAAAAACGAAATCTAAAAGTCTAAACATGATGAAAAACAATAGATTAAAGTAAGAATGATGTAAATTTGCCTCAATTCTTCTTCGGGATTAGGTTTAGGGTTGTATCTTTGTTCTCCATATCTCTCCTAACTCTGATTCGCAACTTGCTTCTCCCCAAGGATTCCAGGAAAGTCCCCCAATTCAGATTAATATCCCATATTTATAGTTATCACAAAACAGGGGCAACTCGGCGAGTAGGCGCGTCGACTCGCCGAGTAGGTGTGTAAAATCCGTGTACGGTAAGGATTCTTGACTTTTCTTCGGGAACATTCTCATGAACTCGCCAAGTTGGTGCGTGGACTCGCCGAGTAGGTGTGGATTTTTCCTTCTTCTTCATTCTTTGGTCTCTAATTGCTTCTCCTTATTCCTTTTTACTTCCAAGCATGTCTTTTGAACTGAAATGAATAAAAAAATATGCTAAACAAATGACTAATTATGCAAATATCAAAATACCCCACACTTGACTTTTGCTTGCCCCCAAGCAAAATTGAATTTTAACACATCAGAATCACATAAGACAACTCCAATCGAACCCAACAATTACGCCAAAACCGCAACGTGTGCCTTTGTGTCTAAAATTTTCCTAATAACCGCCATACTCCAAATACTCACAATCCTCATAAACATTCGCCCAGTTTTTCCGAACAATGCTCATTTTATGCATCCCTCCGAATCCATCCGCATAAAACCTCTTAACCTCAAGGTGTTTTTGGTTGAGCAAGCCAAGCATACATAATCTAGACAATTACAATTTATGATACCACATTGGAGCTCTTTGGAATTCTTCACTTCTTTGACATTTGATCTTTAATTTCTTTGAATTCACCACCTTGTTGTTTGAATTTTTTGTATCTTCAACTTTTTTGAATTTCTTCAGAATTTTTGATCTTTTACTTCATACTTTAACTTTGATGCTCCAAAAATTCTTCAAACGTTTCTTGTAATTCTCTCTTTTTTTTTTAACATGTAACTCATTTTTTTTAACATGTAACTCATCCAAGTATCTTCGATATTCAACTTGGTTCCACCCGTCATTCTCATCTTCCACCGGAATAACCAGTGGGTCTTCTCGGGCCCTCTCGCTCCTTTGCCTCACCCGTCGCCCCGGCTCCTCGGGAATAACCGCCTCGTCCTCACACAGAATGGCATAAGAATCTCCAAATTTTTCTACAATTCGTGCCCTCCGATATAAAGTAATGTTGAAAGGAGGGGGAGAAATGATGGTTAGTGCCCTCGCCTCGTGCAAATCCAAGATCCCGTATGATTGTACGAGCCTAGTAACGAACATTCCTCCATGGATTTTGGAGGTCACCTTTTCTTTGACAGCCCCATCCGAGAGATATTTGGCTAAACCGTAGGGAAGGTTACAAAATACATCGGGAGTAATGATGCTCCAAAGGTAGAAGATATCAAGTGTCGGGACTTTGTCATCGTCTTTCCGCATGTTGATTGTGTTGGCAATAAGGCGGTGGATGAGACGATGAATTGGTGAGCGGATGTGGCCTTCCTGTGCAGAAGATGGAATGTATACCCAGTTGGAAATAGTGTTCCACCAAGTGAAAGCAACAACCTCTTCAGGGAGGTCCTTATGGCACTGCTCCAAGAAGGTTTCAAAATCTTCATTCAACATGGCATTTTGATCATAAATGCCAATTCTCCATGCTAGCTCCACCATGCTGCATTGTCGCAGCTCCCCACCAAGTGAAAATGAAATAACATTGGAATTATAATACTCACTACCACCCCGGAATGAGATGGTAGCGAAAAATTCCCAACACAACTCCGCAAAAACCGGCTCTTGGATCTTGAACAATCGTAGCCATCCATCACAAATGATGGTAGATTCCCCCACATCGCAAGATTTCACCAAGTAATGTGTCAGTTCTTCCTCCAGCCCAATCTTCCCCAACCAATCCTAGTTTATTGCATTGGGAAGGTGGATCTCCTTCTGCTTTAGAGCTTCCAATCTGTTTTTAGCATGGGCCTGTGAGGATCTAGAAGTTATTTGGCGAAAAGAAAGCCACTGGATGTCTCCTTGGGTTCCCCCACATGAAGTTTGGCCTCTTCTGGACATGGTTCCTGCAAAATAACATTAAGAAAGCACAAAAAAACAACACCCAAGAATTAAAATTAAACAACACAGATTTGTCAAGACCTCTACTCGCCGAGTTCAAGAACTACTCGGCGAGTAGGAAGAACATAGGGACCAGATTCCTCTCGGACCCATATGGGTTAATTAAAACACCCAATTTTGCATAGGGGTTTGCCGTACTAAGTCCATTAAACATTAATCCAAAAGAATTTTTTTTCTAAAACCTCCTAATTCATAGTAAAATCAAAACCCTAGAAATTGAGGAAACCCCCAAATTCGAGTTTTGGACAAAATAAGGGCTAAGAAGTGATAGAGCTTTAACCTATAACAAGTATTGGGAGTAAAGATCATACCTTTATGCTTGAAAGATGGAGATTCAACAAAAATTGAAGAAATTGCTTGAGAGTAGATATGGACGGCGAGTATGAGGGTAATGTTTAGAATGAGTGAAAAACCCTTATTTACAGATTATAAACTACATGTGTAAATTTTCTACTCGCCGAGTAGATCCACATATTCGCGATTATCTGGGCTTATAAAGATGTACTCGCCGAGTACACGTATAAACTTAGCTAGTGAGTCTTGCAGATTGAAAAAAACTTAATTTTTTTTATTTTTAAACCACCACCCCACACTCTAAGCATTGCTTGCCCTCAAGCAATCATTTAAAACATATTTTCAGAGGAAGAATGAAAATAAGACAGTACCTAAGAAATTAAAAAGAAAATAAAGGGAAAAGTAATGCAAACTCTAAACGCGGGTTGCCTCCCGGAAGCGCTTCTTTTTAAAGAGTCATTAGCTGGACTCCTCCCATGCTACGTTTCTGCCATTCCCTCCAGCAGCAGCCCTTCTTCTATGTCTTCATTCCTTGGGACTCCTTCTTCATATCTTTTTACTCTATGTCCATTGACCTTGAAAGGGGTACCATCTTTTGATAAAAACTCTATAGCACCATGTGGAAACAACTTCTTTACTAGAAAAGGACCATCCCATCTTGACTTGAGTTTGCCCAGAAAAAGTTTTAGTCTTGAACTAAAAAGTAACACCTTTAGCCCTTCATGAAACTCTTTATTACCCTTGACCCTCTTGTCATTCCAACTTTTGGTTTTCTCTTTATAGATTAAAGAACTAGTATAAGCATCATGTGTAAGTTCCTTAAGAGCATTCATTTGCATCAACCGGTTGTTTTTGAGCTCCGCTATGTTGAAGTTGCACATTTTTAAAGCCCAAAAAGCTTTATGCTCAATTTCCACCGGTAAATGGCATTGCTTTCCATAAACTAGACTATATGGTGTAGTACCAATAAGTGTTTTGAAAGCTGTTCGGAAGGCCCAAAGTGCATCATCTAGCTTGTCCGACCACTCTTTCCGATTGCTCCCCACCGATCTTTCCAAGATTCTCTTCAAGGCTCTATTTGTCACTTCGGTTTGCCCACTCGTTTGTGGATGGTAAGATGTAGAGAATTTATGAGTTACCCCATATTTCCTTAACACCTTTTCTAGTTGATCATTGGCAAAATGAGTGCCTCGGTCACTTATAAGAGCTTTTGGGACTCCAAATCTTGAAAATAGCTTCTTCAAAAATCGCACCACCACCCGAGCATCATTAGTTGGTAATGCTGTTGGATAAGGTGTCTAAGTCCATAACTATTTCGGGCTTGTACTTGACCCGACCCGGCATGGTCCATTTGGGTTGCATGGCACCATGCAATTGGATAGACTAAATGAGAGAAATAACACTTGGAGATTATTAATATATTATAAGTTCTAATATATTAATAATATTATTTGATTAGTTGATCAAGAATTAATTTGGAATTAATTAAGTGATCAAAGGATAACTAATTAAATATATGGGTTGATTATGTAAATCATCCATATCTTGTATAGTGGGCTAAAAGGCTCCATGGATTATCAAGTTGGGTTCTACCCATAGGATGCTCCATGGATGCTCCATGGGAGTTACAAACCCATGGGTCATGGAAATGAAGATTCATGACACATTAGGGTTTACATGGTGTAACCCTAGATGTGTCAACACTATATAAGAATCATATTCTCCACCAAAATCGGCTAGACATAAGAAACTAGAGGGCTTGGCCGATTTTGAGAAGTGTGTGTTATCTCAAGAGTCTTTCCAAGAGCATTTGGTGTTGTGTGAAGCATTTGAGGCATCACACTTGGGGTGCTAGGCTCACAAGGTTTCAAGGAACACAATCAACAACAAGGTAAGTTATTCTATCTATGATTCAAGTCAAAATTGTTCCTCATGTATGCTAGATAGGAATATAACCTTGGAATTCAACTTTGCATGATAATTAGACAAACATAGATCCAAGGTTATTAGGGTTGCATGTACACTTAGGAAGTGTTAGAATGCTCAAAACCCATCAGTGGTATCAGAGCCTAGGCTTGTTTGTTTGTTATTTGTGCTTAAAAGTTGAAGAAAGTCGAAATTTCTGCTGTCTGACTGATGGACTCGGCGAGTCCATGGGGAGGACTCGTCGAGTTCATGTGTATCTTCAACCTACTCGGCGAGTAGGTTTATGCACTCGGCGAGTAGGGTCGACAGAGTGCAGAATTTCGACTTGAGTTGCTGGAAATGGATTAGAATCATTACCCTAAAATGTTTTGGTACTTGAAAACTTGTTTTAGAAGGTGTAATGTCTTTTCTAACTCATTTACAACAACTAGTTATCAAAATTACAAAGTTAATTGTGATTTTGATTCTTGAAAGTGTTCATATTCATATTCTTGTTCTTATGATGTTTAGATGATCATAGGAATTATTTGTAACCTATGTGGTAGATTAATTCATGATCATAATGTGTTTTAATGGAGTCCATAACTTGTCCTCAAGTTATGGAAAACCAAAAGTCTCTTGGGTTAAAAACCATTAAAAGAACACAAGAGTTAGGAAAAATGAAAAGACATCATTTTATTACTCTATTAAACTCATAAGTTACAAGAAATGAAAAGTTTTGAAAGTTTACAAAACTTGCCCTCAAGTTTTGGAACAAGTAAAGTTAAGTTAAAACTTTAGTTCCAACCCCTAGAATTTTAAAAGTTAAAATTCAACCCTTATACTTATATTATTATGATTTAATAATTATATATATATATATATATATATATATATATATATATATATATATATATATATATATATATATATATATATATATATATGTATAAGAACAAAGTCGTCTTACCGCTAGTACGCCTCATTCACGAAGCCGGTCTATAAGGTGGGTATAAGGTTGTTGCCTATAAAATGGTGACTTAATGGGTGTCCACTCTCACCCACCGCTTGCTTGATCGGTGGAGGGTCGTTAGCCGAACGGGTAAGACAAGGACTTATTAATTCTCATTCAAAGTATGATGAATATTATAAAGTAACTAAATGTTTTATTAAATTCCCAATCTTAGTTACTTTAGGAAAATGTGAATAAGGTGCTATTCCATGAAATTACACTTTACACTTTGATTAAGTCGTTGGTGGAGCGTGTGTGGTTAACCGGCACACTAACTTGGACTTAACAAGGTAGGTAAAGGGTGACTTAGGGTTTATTATAGTATCGATGGAGCGTGTGTGTTTAACCGGCACATCGATTGAGTGATAAACTTTAAGGGTACCAAGTGATTTGCATGGTTACTTCACACCTCGTTTTGTGATCCTCGGTATCCCAGTCAGAAAACTTGGAGGGCACACTCGAGATTGAAACATGCCTTTGAAAAGTTCATTGAATCTCAAAGAATCTAGGAATTTCTAAGAACCATTCAAAACCTAATACTAAAATATTGCGGTTTTCGTGGTGGAAATTGGTGAATCGTCATTCACCTACCTTTCAAATATGATATAGCTTAGATTACGGCATACCTCTTCTAAGTTATATTATATTGTGATTGGATCCTAACCTTAATATTACATTTGGGTGTTTTATTAAGGACCCTCTTATATCTAAACTAATCTTGTCCTCTTTCCTTCAGATGTCTTTCAACAATGCTTCTGGCTCTAATCCTAATGGCTCCTTTACCCTTATGAACTTGTGTGGGAAAGTCACCTTTGATGGATCCAACTTCAATGAGTGGATCAGAAACATCAAGATGATTACCCGCTACGAGGACAAAGAATATGTCCTTGACAAGGAGCTTAAGGAGATTGATGAGTCCACTGCAACTCCTCAGGAGATCGCTGAATTTCGGGCACATGAAAGGGATGCTACGAAAGTGGCTTGCATCATGACGGCCACGATGACAGCGGAACTCCAAAAGTCTTATGAGGATTTCTACCCTTATGACATGCACCAAGATTTGATGGAAAGATACCATCAAAGTGCAAGACAAGAGAGGTATGAAATCATCTGCTCCATGATAACAACCATGATGAAGGACGGGGAATCCGTCACGAGCCACATGCAGAAAATGCAAAGGTATGTGGATCGTTTGTTGAAGCTTAATGTGAACTTCCCGGAGGATCTTGCAATAGATATTATTTTGCATTCCTTACCATCGTGCTATGATCAATTCCGCATGACATATCACATGAACAAGGAAGAAGTCACCCTCAGCAAACTTCAGGGACTTCTCAAGACCGCAGAATCAGGTCTTAAGGGGAAGTCGGTTGCTATCACTCTTACTCAAAACTCTACTCCGGTTTTGGCAATCGGGAAGAAGCGGTGGAGGAAGAGAAAGAGATCTTCGAAGGGTACCAAGGCTCGGACCCTTGATGGCTCTTCTTCAAGTGGAACCAAGAAAGGTTTCATTACTCCTTCTTCTGACCCAAAAGCGGCTGAATGCTTCTATTGCCATGAAAAAGCTCATTGGAAGCGGAACTGCCCAAAATACCAGCAAGATGTGAAGGATGGGAAAGTTAAACCCAACCATGCAGGTATTTACACTATCATTTCTAATAACTCACCCCATTCTAATTCTTGGGTCCTTGATACCGGGTGTGGTATTCACATTTGTTGTGACTTGCAGGGACTAAGAAGAAGTGAGGATGTGGAGCAAGGAAGGATAAACTTGATCATGTGGAATAGGAAAGTTTTACCTGTTACCAAGATTGGAGTTTATACTTTATCGCTAAGTAGTGGGTTTAGTTTAGATCTGAATAAGTGTTGTTATTCGCCAGGAATGGCAAGAAATATTATTTCCTTTCATGCTTTGTACAAACAAGGGTTTACCTTTTCATTTAATAATGAAGTTGGTTCTATTGATGCTTTCTTTAATAATGTTCTTTATTTTAAAGCATTACCTTGTGATGGTGTGTATGAAGCTGTATCTGTTGTTGATAACTTAGGAAATAATGTTTTGTGTATTGATTCTACTAATAATAACTTGGATAAAGCATCATTATGGCATTGTCGTCTTGGACATATAAGCAAGAAGCGCATAGGCCAACTCCAAAAGGATGGAGTCTTGGAGTCGTTTGACCTAAGGTCAGATGATAGTTGCGAATCATGCTTACTTGGGAAAATGACAAAGTCACCCTTCACAGGTTCGTGTGAGAGGGGTGAAGGTTTGTTGGACCTTATACACACGGATGTGTGTGGACCATTCAAACATGCCATAAGGGATGCTAATCGTTATTATTTGACTTTTACTGATGATTATAGTAGATATGGATATGTCTACTTGATCAAGCATAAGTCAGAGACTTTCGAGAGGTTTAAGGAATTTAAACAGGAAGTCGAGAATCAATTGGGCAGGAACATTAAGATGCTTCGATCCGATCGTGGTGGTGAGTATCTTAGTTCAGAGTTCCTCAACTATCTAAGGGAATGTGGGATAGTCTCACAATTGACACCTCCCAGGACACCACAGTTGAATGGTGTGGCTGAGAGGCGTAATCGAACCTTGTTAGATATGGTTCGTTCCATGATGAGTCGAGCTACGCTACCAATCTCATTCTGGGGGTATGCCTTAGAGACTGCCGCCCATATTCTTAATCTAGTCCCTACAAAGAAAGTTGCCAAAACTCCTCACGAGATGTGGACTGGTAAAGTACCTAAACTAGACCACATCAAGATTTGGGGTTGCGAGGCTTTCGTGAGACGCGAGACTCATGATAAGCTCGAACCTCGAAGCGAGAGGTGTATTTTCATCGGTTACCCACAGCGATCCTTTGGTTACCTCTTCTACAGACCTAGTGACAATGTGGTCTTTGTAGCAAGAAGAGGAGTCTTTCGAGAAAGAGAGTTTGTAAGCCAAGGAGACAGTGGGAGGCAAATTGATCTTGAAGAAATTCAAGAATCAAGCGGTGAAGGAACTTCAAACTCTAGCCCTCAACTTGAGGAGGAAACTCCTGTTGAGCCAATTGACAAATCTGTACCTCTGAGACGTTCCACGAGAGTTAGGAGTGCACCTGAGCATTACTATGGATTCCATATTACTGCAGAAGGTGAGACACTTATTAGTGATGAAACACTAGTAAGTCAAGATGACCCTAACAGCTACGAGGAAGCCATGGCAGGCCCCGAGTCTGCTAAATGGAAAGAGGCTATGGATAGCAGGATACAATCCATGTATGAAAATCAAGTTTGGAACTTGGTTGAAAATGTACCAGGTCGTAAGACAGTAGGGTGCAAATGGGTCTTCAAGAAGAAGACCGACATGGATGGTAAAGTACACACTTATAAGGCTAGACTGGTTGCAAAGGGCTTCTCTCAAATTCCTGGAGTGGATTATGATGAGACCTTTTCTCCGGTAGCCAAGATTAAGTCTATTCGGGTTCTGTTAGCCATAGCTGCATTTCATGACTATGAAATATGGCAGATGGATGTCAAAACCGCTTTCCTTAATGGAAAGTTGGCTGAAGATGTTTACATGAGTCAGCCAGAGGGTTTTGTCAGCAACGAGTACCCTAATAGAGTGTGTAAGCTTGAGAAATCCATTTATGGATTGAAGCAAGCACCTCGCAGATGGAATCTTTGCTTTGATGAAAAGGTCAAGGAATTTGGCTTTTCTAGGAGTGAAGATGAATCTTGTGTGTATGTCAAGGCTAGTGGGTGTATAGTTAGCTTTTTGGTATTGTATGTGGATGACATACTACTCATAGGAAACGACATTCCAACTCTGCAGGAAGTAAAGTCCTGGCTTGGGAAGTGTTTCGCTATGAAGGACCTTGGTGAAGCTGCCTATATTCTAGGGATAAGAATCTTGAGAGATCGGAGTAAAAGACTAATTGGACTTAGTCAGAGTACCTACTTGGATAAGGTGCTGAAGAGATTCAGCATGTAGGATTCCAAGAAAGGAGAGTTACCCATCCAGAGTAACACCAGATTGAGTAAGACACAAAGCCCTAGCACTGAGGCTGAGATAGCAGAAATGAGTCGAACACCTTACGCTTCGGCTGTAGGATCGATCATGTATGCTATGACGTGTACTCGACCCGATGTAGCTTTTGCCTTGAGCATGGTTAGCAGGTATCAGGCGAACCCTGGCAAGGCACACTGGACTGCGGTAAAGAATATCCTCAAGTACCTACGAAGGACTAAGGACTGGGTCCTTACCCTCGGTGGGAGTGATAACTTGAGAGTTGTTGGGTATAGTGATGCTAGCTTCCAGACTGATAGGGATAATTTCCGCTCTCAGTCGGGCTGGGTCTTTACCCTAAACGGAGGAGCAATTTCTTGGAAGAGTTCCAAGCAAGAAACAGTGGCAGATTCTACTTGTGAATCAGAGTATATTGCAGCTAGTGAAGCAGCAAAGGAGGCGATATGGCTGAAGAACTTCATTGGAGACCTTGGAGTTGTACCAGCTATTAAAGAGCCAATGGAAATTTTCTGTGATAGTGAAAGTGTTGTTGCCTTAGCCAAGGAACCAAGGGATCACGGTAGATCCAGACACATCGACAGAAAATACCATTTCATCAGACATCGGATCGAAGAAGGACTCCTCGTGGCAAAGAGGGTATCATCGGATGAGAACCCAGCAGATCCCCTCACGAAGGGACTGAGTAGGGTTAAGCATCTTCAGCATGCTCGGAGCATAGGGCTGAAGGATGATATAAGTTTTAGTAGTTAGATAACCCGGAAATTTGTAAAGTGTAATTGACATTTGATGATGAATAAAAGGTGTTTTATTTATGAGTAAAGTGTTGCTATCTCTTGTCAATCGTTTACTATATTTCTTTTGCATGTTTTGACTTCCAGAATAATATTGTTTGGTATAACATATTATTCAAACCTCCACAGTCGGTCATATGTTGGAAGTAGATATGAATCAAGACTGTCATGTTTGGTTGTAGAGGTCTTGGACAAGGCTACAACAATCATGAGTGCTCATAAGTTCTGAGCATTGGACACAACCCACGCTCACTGGAATCACTTCATGGAATTTTAATCTCGAGTGATCGTGAGACGGTAATATCATATAAGTCTTCAAACCTAGAGATATGATTTGTTACTTACAAGTTGGTTATGCATTGACTGTACGAAACCGCATTGGTAACTCGATGTTATAAAACGTACTTTTGTGTGTAATTCAATGAGTGGTAGAACAAACATATGAGTCGAAGTTTATCTGTTCCTTCTTGGATTAGAAGCTGGTATCTGGGCCCCTCGATGATTTTGTTTTGACCCATGTACCGGGCCCGGTCAGAACTAAGTTGATGTGTTCAATTAAGTTCTATGTCAAACAAATCGGAAATAGGGAAACAAATGCTGGACAATAAGCAAGACATGTTCCATGTATTTGTCCGGCTGATATCTAGAACAGAGGATTATATGATCACTTATCTTAAATGGCGTATCATCATCTTCTCAGTTCCGAGAGACCTTGAAAGAGCTACGATTGCCGGTCGGTTCCTGAAGTACTAGAGATATAGTTATTAGACTTATCCAAGTGGGAGACTGTTGGATAAGGTGTCTAAGTCCATAACTATTTCGGGCTTGTACTTGACCCGACCCGGCATGGTCCATTTGGGTTGCATGGCACCATGCAATTGGATAGACTAAATGAGAGAAATAACACTTGGAGATTATTAATATATTATAAGTTCTAATATATTAATAATATTATTTGATTAGTTGATCAAGAATTAATTTGGAATTAATTAAGTGATCAAAGGATAACTAATTAAATATATGGGTTGATTATGTAAATCATCCATATCTTGTATAGTGGGCTAAAAGGCTCCATGGATTATCAAGTTGGGTTCTATCCATAGGATGCTCCATGGATGCTCCATGGGAGTTACAAACCCATGGGTCATGGAAATGAAGAGTCATGACACATTAGGGTTTACATGGTGTAACCCTAGATGTGTCAACACTATATAAGAATCATATTCTCCACCAAAATCGGCTAGACATAAGAAACTAGAGGGCTTGGCCGATTTTGAGAAGTGTGTGTTATCTCAAGAGTCTTTCCAAGAGCATTTGGTGTTGTGTGAAGCATTTGAGGCATCACACTTGGGGTGCTAGGCTCACAAGGTTTCAAGGAACACAATCAACAACAAGGTAAGTTATTCTATCTATGATTCAAGTCAAAATTGTTCCTCATGTATGCTAGATAGGAATATAACCTTGGAATTCAACTTTGCATGATAATTAGACAAACATAGATCCAAGGTTATTAGGGTTGCATGTACACTTAGGAAGTGTTAGAATGCTCAAAACCCATCAAATGCTTGTGCCTCCGCCCATTTGGATACATAATCCACCACCACTAATATGTATTTGTTGCCTTTTGACATGGGAAATGGTCCCATGAAATCAATCCTCCAAACATCAAATACCTCGCACACTTGAATACTTTGTTGTGGCATTTCATTTCGGGATGAAATATTTCCCGCTCTTTGACATGCATCACATTCTTTGACAAATTGAGTTGCATCTTTAAAAATTGTGGGCCAAAAAACCCAATATCAAAGGTCTTCTTAGCAGTGTAGTGTGCTCCATGATATCCACCAGTGGGCCCGCTATGACAATGCTCCAAGATTTGTTGGCTTTCATTCCCGAACACACATCTTCATATGCTTCTGTCCGCGCAATTTAGGAAAAGGTAAGGCTCATCCCAAAAGTAATATTTTATTTCGGAAAAGAATTTCTTCTTTTGTTGGCAGGTAAGATCTTTTGGGATGTACTTTCTAGCTAAGTAATTAGCTATGTTGGCGAACCATGGTTCTTCTCCCGTGGTCACCATAATGTATTCGTCCGGGAAGTCATCTCCAAATCTATCTTCTTGCAATTGTGGGTTTTCAAGCCTTGATAAGTGGTCGGCTGCTACATTCTCCAATCCCTTCTTGTCGCGTATCTCGATGTCAAACTCTTGAAGAAGTAGAACCCATCGTATCAATCTTGGCTTGGCATCTTGCTTGGCAAACAAATACTTGATAGCAGAGTGGTCAGTAAAAACAGTTGTTTTAGATAAAACTAAATATGGGCAGACTTTATCAAAGGTATACACCACAGCTAATAATTCTTTTACGGTGGTGGTGATTCTCTTGGCTCGGATTTAGAGTTTTACTTGCATAATAAATGGGTCAAAAGTGCTTATCAACCCTTTGACCAAGGACAACTCCTAAAGCAAAGTCACTAGCATCACACATTATTTCAAACGGTAACTCCCAATTCGGGGCAATAATGATCGGGGCATTAGTCAATTTTTCTTTCAAGAATTCAAACGCCTCTAAACACTCTTTATTAAAATTGAATGGTGCATCTTTTAAAAGCAATTGTGTTAGAGGTCTAGTTATTTTAGAAAAATCTTTTATAAAACGCCGGTAAAATCCTGCGTGTCCAAGAAAACTTCTAATGCCCTTCACATTAGTTGGTGGAGGTAATTTGGCAATGGTGTCAATCTTTGCCCGATCCACTTAAATTCCCGATTTGGAAACCTTGTGGCCTAGAACTATACCCTCCATGACCATAAAGTGACATTTCTCCCAAATAAGAACTAAGTTGGTCTGTTCACACCTAGCAAGCATCAAATCAAGGTTAGTGAGACAATCATGGAAGGAAGATCCAAAAATAGAAAAATCATCCATAAAGACTTCCATAAATTTTTCCACCATGTCGTGGAATATGGCTGTCATGCACCGTTGAAATGTCGCGGGTGCATAGCATAACCCAAAGGACATGCGTCGATAAGCAAAAGTCCCACTTGGGCAAGTAAAACTGGTCTTTTCTTGGTCCATGGGGTCTATGGGTATTTGGAAATAACCCGAAAAGTCGTCTAAGAAACAATAGAAACTATGACCCGATAATCGTTCTAGCATTTGATCAATAAAAGGTAAGGGGAAATGGTATTTATGAGTGGCATCGTTTAGCTTTCGATAATCGATGCACACTCTCCAACCGGTTACCGTTCGTGTCAGAATAAGCTCATTCTTCTCGTTGGTTATGACCGTCATTCCTCCTTTCTTGGGAACCACTTGAACCGGACTCACCCACAGACGATCGGAAATAGAGTAAATGATCCCCGCATCTAAGAGCTTGACTACTTCCTTCTTGACCACTTCTTGCATGTTTGGGTTTAATCTTCTTTGGTGCTGTACAATCGGCTTTGCTCCTTCTTCCAGGTTAATCTTGTGTGAACAATAAGAGGGACTTATTCCCTTGATGTCGGTAATGCTCCATGCTATGGCCCGTTTTCGTTTCTACAGTACTTGAACTAGTTCTTCTTTTTCATATTCGGAGAGATCAGAGGCTATTATAACTGGCTTTTGATGGACATCTTCAAGGAAAGCCTACTCCAAGTGATCTGGTAACATTTTGAGTTCGGTTTTTGGGTTCTACATGTTGTACTCGCCGAGTGCAGGAGAAGGACTCGACAAGTTAGTTGCTGAATTTATGAATTCCATCTTTTCTTCACATGGACTCGACGAGTAGATCAGCCCTACTCGTCGAGTAGCTCTCCCAGATTGCTTTATTATTCCTTCATACTCCGCTTCTTTCAACAGCCTCTCGATCTCCAGTAAGTCTTTTTCAGCGTCGAATTCTTTATCAAAGATAGTGGATTTGTTGGAATCTTCACTATCACACTCCTCCATCAATTCATCAAACATGTCTATCGAGAATGCCATGTCATCACTATTCCTTGCATGATTCATAGCTTGATCAACCCCGAAAGTGACTGAATCTTCTCCTACCTGTAAAGTAAGCTTCTAGTCTCTCATGTCCACTATAGCACTTGTCGTGCTGAGGAAAGGTCTTCCAAGGATAATCGAGACTTGGGGATCCGCTTCTATGTCTAGAATTATAAAATCAGCGAGAAATACAAACTTGTCCACCTTGACCAATAAGTCTTCACATATTCCTCTTGGAAATGTGACTGTCTTGTTTGCTAAGTGAATTGCCATGCGAATTGGCCTTGGTTCCGGGAGATCCAATTTCTTGAAGAATGAATAGGGCATGAGGTTCAGACTTGCTCTCGAATCAGCCAAAGCATGGATGGTGGCCATGTTGCCAAATTGGCAAGGAAAATTCAAGCTTCCTGGGTCACCTTTCTTCTTTGGTAATTTGTTTAACATGGCAGCTGAGCAGTTTTCATTAAGAACTACTTCTTTCACCACCTCCATCTTCCTTCTATTGGTTAGAAGCTCTTTGAGGAACTTTGCATATTTTGGCATTTGAGCGACGACTTCAATGAAGGGTATGTTGATTTGAAGAGCTTTAATGTGGTCGAGAAACTTCTGGTACTCCTCTTCCTGCTTTTCTTTCTTAGCTCGTGATGGATATGGCATTGGATGCTGAAAGCGCTTTTTAGGAACTTGTTCTTTCAAATCTGGCAGTGGACTCGGCGAGTAGAGTCTGTGTCATGCAGAATTTTATTTTGATTTTTTTTCTGCATCCTCCTTTTGCAAGTCTTTGGGTACTTCATTCTGAATGGGCGCCAGAGGAGTGATTATCTTCCCACTTCTTGTTGTGACTATGTTTATGTGCACGCCTCGTGGGTTGTTTTCGGTTTTACTAGGAAGTTCGTCGGGTGATCTTTGATTGATTTGTTGAGCAAGTTGCCCAAGTTGCGTTTCAATGTTGTGGCTAGATGCTTGCTGATTTCTAAGCATGGTTCTTTTTTCTTGGATTGCAGCATCATGATCATTATGTCTCTTTTCTGAAGCAACTACAAATTTGGTAAGCATCTCTTCCAAACTTGGTTTTCTTTCTTGTGCCAGCTCCTCCTTTTGGTAAAAACCTCTTCCCTTTTCATTGTACTTCTCCTCCTTATCCTTCTTGTACTTGTCATAAGGGAGCCACTCCTTATTTGTTTTACGCCAATCTTCATCATATCGGTCCCCACTTGAGTAACAAACTTGCACCTTTTTGTTGCCATTTTCATCCAAGTCGCAGTCTCTAGTAAGATGATGTCCATTGCAATTCTCACAACCCACCCGAATAGCATGTATTGTATGATCCACTTTATCTATCCTCCTATCTATGGTTTTTAGCATAGCCATGACCGCTGACAAGTCTTCTGAAGCTGCATAGGCGGCCCCCTAGTCACATCATTTCTTGGATTATGGTATTCTCTAGAATGCTTAGAGAATTCTTCAATCAATTGCTTTATCACTTGAGGTGCCTTCTTCGTGAGTAGACCTTGCGAGTCAAGTAATTGCCTTGTGGTAACATTTACTCCATCATAAAAGATGGAGGCTTCTTGTTGACTAATGAGGTCCTGATGTGGGCAATTCCTTAGCAAGCTCTTGTACCTCTCCCAAGCTTCATATAGTGACTCCCCTACTTGTTGTTCAAAGTTAGCAATGGCTTTCTTGAGCTTGGATATCTTGGATGGCGGACAGAATTGATCAATGAATTCTTCTTTCATTTGGGCCCATGTAGTGATTGATCCGGGGGGCAATGACTTGAGCCAATCCTTTGCAGCACCCTTCAAAGTCACCGGAAGCATGTGAAGTAACTGAGTTTCCCGAGGCACATTTGGAACATTGAAATAGTCAGCCACATCATTGACTTCATCCAAGTGCTTGTAAGCATCTTCATGGTCTTTGCCGGTGAAGGGGATCTCCTTGAGTAGAGCAAGAATGTGACCCTTAAGCTCAAAAGTAGCAGTTGCGAGAATTGCGGGTTGCACAAGTCTCGGGCGAGTGTCATCGCAGATCCTCTTCTTCCATTCTCCCATGGGAATTTCATTTATGTTAGCCATGGTGAGAGCTAACTCGTCGCCAGAATCGGAGTCGTGCCCGTATGTAGGTTCTTCTTCCTCCTCGGTGTCGTACTCGGTGTCTTCTTTGATCGGGTCTTCGCTTGCTAAAGATGTGTTGGATGCTCCTGATTTGTTGGTCTTCATTTCCCCAAAAACAGTCTTCAAGTTAGACAAAGGAGACTTCTTAGGTGTATTTGAGCTTTCCACGTCCTTGCCTTTGTTCTTTCTCAATGCGGATTCCGGGTCTTCAAGCGGGGGTACCAGCGGAGTGTTGGATCCTCTGGTCATGAAATTCCTGAAATAAAACCAGAAAAACACGTAAAAAGAAAAAAAATGCAACTTAACTAAACGAAAATTAAATATCAAACACTAGGCTACTCGCCGAGTAGGTGCGAGTGCACTCGGCGAGTAGCGTGTTTTATAAAAAAAATTAAAACTAAAGGTAAAAATTCATAAAAAATACTAATGGATTCTAACACCTAACCTACTTACTGAATGACTAAAAAAATTAACTTTGTGCAAGAAAAATCACACAAAGGATCGATAAAATTAGGAATTAGATTTAATTTTTGAACCGTTCCCCGGCAACGGCGCCAAAAAACTTGATGTCTGTAAACTCAACTAGTTTTAATCCTACTTTTAATTATAAAACAAACACACAAAGGCAATGGACCTATCAATTATGGTAAAGCTAAATAAGTAGGGTATCGAACACAGGGAACGTAGAATTAAAACTAAAAACTAATTTTATCTAAAATTAAGTAATAAAAAGAGGTTTTCTCTAGTTTTACAAGACTAGTAACTTACCAACTAATGCTTAAACTAAAAACTAGATAAGCAAAGATTCAACTAAATTCAATCACGAAGGGAACTTCTGTTTAGTTTAACTCAATTGATCCTATGGTTGATACCATGGCAATAGTGCAATGGAATGATTCTTCTATTGGCTACCGATTCAAGTGATTAGATTCACGTTCGCTACACTAATCACGTTCGCTACACTAATCCTTAGAGAATAAACTAACTCAAACAGTGGCCAGTTGTCTAATTTAATTCAATTCACTAGGTTATTCATTCGGGTTAATTTAGACTTGTAATGGTTAACTAATTTGGTTCTTTAATTAACCTCTTGTTGATGGTCATCACACAAGCTCACACATGAATTTACCTATTTTTCTATTAATTCTAGTTTCACAGTCGCTAATCCTAGTCATATAATAAAGTGGTCACATAAATTATATGAGCTAACAATTAAGAGATATTCATGCAGCTTAATTATCTTCCTATTAACATAAAAATAGTTGTCATTCACACATAAGGTTCTTTAACAAGCTAGAATTAACAAAATCACCAATATTAAATCAATCCTACCATATATCAAACCATAGTTTCAATATTGTCTCCCCAAACAGAAGTTAAAAGGTTTTAGCTCATGATTGAGGTAATTGACAGCACAAAAACGAAATATAAAAGTCTAAACATGATGAAGAACAATAGATTAAAGTAAGAATGATGTAAATTTGCCTCAATTCTTCTTCGGGATTAGGTTTAGGGTTGTATCTTTGTTCTCCAGATCTCTCCTAATTCTGATTCGCAACTTGCTTCTCCCCAAGGATTCCAGGAAAGTCCCCCAATTCGGATTAATATCCCATATTTATAATTATCACAAAACAGGGGCAACTCGGGGAGTAGGTGCGTGGACTCGCCGAGTAGGTGTGTAAAATCCGTGTACGAAAAGGATTCTTAACTTTTCTTTGGGAACATTCTCATGAACTCGCCGAGTTGGTGCGTGGACTCGCCGAGTAGGTGTGGATTTTTCCTTCTTCTTCATTCTTTGGTCTCTAATTGCTTCTCCTTATTCCTTTTTACTTCCAAGCATGTCTTTTGAACTAAAAACACAATTAATGCATTATTAAGTACCTTTTGTCCACATTATGCACATAATTAGCTAAAAATGAATAAGAAAAATATGCTAAACATATGGCTAATTATGCAAATATCAGAACTTCTTAATTCGTGATAATTTGAATAGCAAAAAGCATCACCTACGAATCTCAGTATACCAAGATAATATCTTCTTCATCTCTTTCTTATCCGCTTAATTGTTATTCGAACAATTATTCATACGAACAATAAAGTTCATATACTGGGACGTGGTATACCTTTCAACTTCAGATGCTTGGAACAAAAATCTTTTATTCTTCCCACTTTTATCCTTTCCAACGAACAGTAACCCAAATGGTTTCAAGCATATTTCCCCATCAGCATACTTCTTTAACTTAGCCTGAGTCTTCGTCGGCTCCATAGGAACTTTCACTTATAACCCCTTCGCAGTAGCCAACTCCACATCAGTTAATACCAAACATTCATAGTAGTTATCTATGAATATCTTGATGTGAGCAATTCCAAGCTTAAAAATTTTGGATCTGTTTCTCGAAGATATGAAACATCTTTATCTTTCAAAAGCAAAGCAATTTGTATAAGATCATACAAATGCATCAATGGAAAATCAACCACAGAGAAATCACACACTTAACCATTTGCCCTTGTGACATAGAAACGAAAATTCTGCATCATATTTTCAAACAAAACATCCTTCTTAATACTAATCGCCTTTTTTATCTTCAATAAAGACCATATCTCTTCTTGTAACGCCTGTGTTTCCGGGCTTGCCAGTTTTAGCAATGTAATAGCCTAGGTTAACCTTTGTAACCCGTTTTGAAATAATAGAAGTATATTATTTGAGTATTATGTGTTTTGTGCTTAATTTCTTAATTATGTGGTTTGATTAATTAAGAATAAAAATAAGCGTCAAAATTTAAGTGTAAAATAAACTTGACATCTTTGGATAATGTTGTAGTAGTTGAAACGAGGTTTCCGAATATATATAGAACGCCCAAATCTGACTTCGTATGAAGAAGTTATGATTTATCGAAGTTTCGGCTTAGCGGTGTGCAGCCCGAAATACTCGATTTGAGATCGAGCGGTTTTTAGCTAAAGCAATCTAAACGAGGATCGAAGGTCTCGTTGTTGGTATCGAAGCGATGAAAATTTAGGCGAGAACGGACGTCAAACGATGAAGTTATGAATTTATAACGAAGTTTTTCTGTCCCGGCTTATTAAAAATAAATAATAAAAATAAAGTTAAAACTAGCCGACGGAGTCTAAACGAAAGTTGTAGAGCGTAGTCTCACCTTCGCGTGGATATAAAGAACGTCGAAAACGGAGTTCGTATGAAGAAGTTATGAATTTACGAAGTTTATTAAATAATTTGTATTTAAATTTAATCTTTAATTCGGATGATTATCCGAAGGAGTCACCGATCTGATCCGAAGTACGCCCCGCGTACACCGAGGGATGTCGACACTCGCACTCGAGCACTTCGGATACGTAAGCAGTGACGATTTCGGAGCAGTACGCCCTGCGTACTCCGAGGCTCCAGCCTCCTATAAATAGAAAGCGAGGGCAACCGAGTTCTTTTGCTCTTTTCTCTCTTCTCTCTCCCGTTTTGCATCGATTTGCGTGCCAGAAATACCCCAAAGCCCCGGTATTATTCTCGAGCCCCGAAGCAAGTCCCGAGATCCTGAAGATCCCGAGAAGTACGATTCCCGAGCCGAAGCTCTTTCTGCGAGAAGTTCGATTTTTTGTGAAGATCTTCCAGATCTGCTGAGGATTACTACTTCTGCAAGTCGTAGTGCTGTCCGATCATCTTCTGATCAAGTGAGTGTATACTACCTTTCATAAACACGATAATAATACAAGTTTGGTTCGAGTGTATTAAGTATATTGTTGTTTATAGGTGTGAGTGTGTGGTCACTTTCTTCAAACGCATAATTATAAAGTATTTTATACGAAATACGTGTTATGTGTATATTTTGTGTTATATGTGTGAATGTATATTCACTCTCTTCTATCTCATAGATATGATTTATTCTCTATGAAATATGTGTTATGTGTGTGTGTGCCTCATCTGTTATGTGAAATATGTATTGATTAAAGCATGCTATAAAGGTTTTCAAAACTATGTATAAAAATGTGTATTTTATCTACTAATATGTTGGGTAGAACATGGATAGATAGTTGGTGTGTAATAAATAGATGAGTGGCCTCGTTGTTGTTTGATTTAGTCATCTAGCCGAGTTTAGATGAGGACCACGGACTCTTCTAGATAGTCTTGTGGAAACATTAGCAGGTTTGCCACCTGTAGGTGTTAATAAACTTGGGTGTTCATTCGCTGTAATCCATCCCCCTCATGGTTTCCTTATTTGACTTATATTGCGGAGGAACCCCCGAAGCATGTGTTGTCGCCCCGATGAAATATTCTTAGACTAGGTCCCTTATGTTAGTTGTTTTAGGGACATAAAGTGAGAATAACGGGAATGGGTAATTGGGTTATTGTTGGTTGGTGGAAATTAAATATCATTATTTATTGTGGGTTGAAAACCCTATATGCTCACCAGGCTCCCAAGCTTGACCCACTCAGTTTTAATTTGTATTACAGGAAGTGGCGCGAGGGCATAAGATGGATGAACCATCAAGTTGTTTTGTTTACAAGTCTGTATATGTATATATTTGTTAAATGACTTGTAATGTTATCGTTTATGCTTATTGGTCTGTATCGGAACATGACACCCCGAGTTTTGATTATATAATGAAAAATACATTTCTTTTATGAAATGCTTTGGTAAACATTGTTTTATCATGTTTTGTTTTTGGGAACAAATTCCGCAACTCTTTCAAATCAAAAGGATTTACTCTGAAATTATTTTAAAAGCATAAATGAAAATCGGTCTTTTCTGGCCGAGATTTTGGGGATGTCACAGTTGGTATCAGAGCATAAGTTTAAGCGAACTAAGAATTTGTAGGATTTCTAGACTTAAACTTAGAATGCTAAGTGAAGTTTTGAGATGTGTGTCTGTTATGTTTTAGACACGAGCACTGGTTTATTTTAGGAAAGTTTCCTAAAATGCTTTTATGTGCTAAATGTTATATGTTGCCATATATGATATTATTTGTTCGAATCTATGGTCTGTTGCCGACCGGATCTAGAAACCTTCTGTGTGTAGGATTCTAAGCGTTCGTCTACGATATTAGAACTAGCATGTAAACGTTTCGGAGTGATAAGGATGATTTGAATATCTATCGTGATTGAGGATCTAATTTCACCTTATTCGGTGTGTAGATCAAAATGGTGAGAACAAGAAGTGGAGTTGGAAATGCTGACGAAAACAGGAATCAACCACCAGTGATTGAACAAATACCTGTCGTAGCAGCAGCACCTGAGCCAATAACCATGGATGGTGTGCAAATGATGATTCAGACGATGTTGGATCGTCAGATGGTTGAAACTAAACGGTTGCTTCAACAGAATCGTGAAGAACTGTCAATTCGTGTGGAAGAGCCTGAATTAAATGAAGGGCACTCAGAAGGTGGAAACTTCAATGGGTCTGTTGGTCAAGCCAACCCACCGATAATTAGGCAAAACAACCATGATGGAAGGAATGATGGAATGGGATGCAAGTACAAGGACTTTCTAACTTGCAAACCATCGACCTTTAATGGAAAGGAGGATCCGATTGGGGTTATGGATTGGATCTCCGAAATGGAGTTAGCCTTCATGACTTGTGGCTGCAGAGGCAAGTTGCAGACTATCTATGCAGTGCGTCAATTCCGAGGTGGAGCCGTTCGTTGGTGGAACACTCTAGGGAAGACGTTGAGCCCAAATGAGCCACTGCAATTGACATGGGCAGAGTTCTTGGTGCAGTTCAAGCGCAAGTTCTGCTCGGCCCAAAATCTGTTGGAACTAGAGAACAAGTTTCTGACATTGACGAAAGGCAGCATGTCAGTTGATGAATACACCAATAACTTCACCGATAAGATGGAGTTTGCCTTGCGTATCGTTCCAGATGAGCTGACAAAGGTGGACCGGTATGCGAAGGGACTCCCATGGGAGTACGAGGTGCCAATACGTCAGGCACATACTCTAGAGGCAGCTATCTGGGCTACCAAGTCTGTTGAGAACATGATAAAAGGAAGAACCACCGACAAGGTTGAGGTTGGTGAGAAGAGAAAGTTTGAGGGAACATCTGGTTCCAGTAAGAAAAGCAAATTTTCGAAATCTGATTCGAAAAAGTTTGGAGGAAAAGGAGGCGAAGCGAAGTGGTGTGATAAGTGTAAGAAGAAGCACTTTGGGAAATGTAGCGAGGATGTAACCTGCTACATGTGTGGGAAGGTTGGACATTTTGCCAATGAGCGTCCGAACAACAAAAGGATGTGTTTTGGTTGTAATGAAGAGGGGCACATTTTGAAAGACTGTCCGAAGAAGAAGGAGGCAGCTAGGCCCAACATTCCACCAAAGCCGAAGGCGTGAGCCTTCCAGATGACACTTGAGGCTGCGAAAGATGAAGCTGATGTTGCTTCAGGTACCTTTCTTGTTAACGAACTACTTGCTCAAATTTTGTTTGATTCTGGAGCCAACTACTCCTTTATTTCGCATGAGTTTGGTAGAAAGCTAGCTTTGCCTGTTGATAGACTAGATAATGCTTTATTAGTCGAAGTAGCTAGTGGCAAGTTTGTACCTGTTAGCCGTCGTATGAAAAACATCTTAATCGACCTTAATGGGAATAAGTTTCACGAGAAATTATTGCCCATCGAACTTAATGGTTTCGACATCGTGTTGGGAATGGATTGGCTTAGCGCCAATGATGCCGAAATTTTATGCAAGAAGAAGATAGTTAAAGTAAACCCGCCTGGGAAAGATTCATTTATGGTGTACGGGGACAAACGGCAAGTAAATTCTGGAATCATTTCCCTAATGAAAACCAAGAAGTGTTTGACCAAGGGATGTACATCATATTTAGCATTCGTGATTGATGCTAAGAAGGAAAAGAAGGTGATGCAGAATATTCCGGTGGTGTTTGATTATCCGGAAGTATTTCCCGAAGATCTTCCTGGATTACCACCTGATAGACAAGTGGAGTTCAGAATAGACTTGTTACCAGGAACCACGCCAATAGCAAAAGCACCTTACCGATTAGCACCAACGGAGATGAAGGAGCTGATGATGCAACTTCAGGAGGTATTGGACAAAGGTTTCATTAGACCTAGTTCATCGCCCTGGGGAGCTCCGGTGTTATTCGTGAAGAAGAAAGATGGAAGTATGAGAATATGCATCGATTACAGAGAGCTGAACAAGGCAACAATAAAGAATAGATATCCGTTGCCGAGGATTGATGACCTATTTGATCAATTGCAAGGTTCGAGCTATTTCTCAAAGATCGATCTAAGGTCAGGATATCATCTATGACAACCGTCAATTCTCGGTCAAGTCAAGGTTAACTAAAGTCAACAAGTCAAACCGGTCAACTCAATTTGCCGTGAGTACTAGAGTTTACGTTATGTAACTTCTAAACAACTCTCTATTCTAATGAGAGATCATAAATCGAAAAGTGCGTTCACCTAGATCTCCTTAACCTAAAAACGGTGGTACGTGGAGAGCCAAACCAATAAAACAATGTTACATACTCATCGGGAGTATGCAAGATCCTTAAACAAGGCTTAACGGGGTTTAAGGACCTTGCAGTGCGTAGCCGGACACTCAAAAAGGTGACCAATGAAATCTCTCCCACATATCTCTAAGTATGTGAAACCTCTCCCACATATCTCTGAGTATGTGAAACCTCTCCCACATATCTCTAAGTATGTGAAATCTCTCCCACATATCTCTAAGTATGTCAAACCTCTCCCAAATCTCTCCAAATATGTCAAATCTCTCCCAAATCTCCCTAAGTATGTGAAATCTCTCCCAAATCTCTCCAAGTATGTCAAACCTCTCCCAAATCTCTCCAAGTATGTCAAACCTCTCCCAAATCTCCCTAAGTATGTGAAATCTCTCCCAAATCTCTCTCTGTATGTGAAATCTCTCCAAATATGTCAAATCTCTCCCAAATCTCCCTAAGTATGTGAAATCTCTCCCAAATCTCTCTCTGTATGTGAAATCTCTCCAAATATGTCAAATCTCTCCCAAATCTCCCTAAGTATGTGAAATCTCTCCCAAATCTCTCTCTGTATGTGAAATCTCTCCAAATATGTCAAATCTCTCCCAAATCTCCCTAAGTATGTGAAATCTCTCCCAAATCTCTCTTTGTATGAGAAATCTCCCCAAGTATGTCAAATCTCTCCCAAATCTCTCTAAGTATGTGGAATCTCTCTCAAATCTCTCTCCAAATCTCTCCCCAACTTTCTATAATCACTCGGGGCATTCCGACCCCCGAATTTTGCGAAAATAGCCCAAAAACGGAAGTCTACGCGAAAAACGGACTTAAGGAAACGAACCCTCCGAACCGAAAGTACTATTCATGAACCGAACCGAAAGTACTATTCATGAAGGTCCGAACCGAGAGTACTGTTCATAAATCCGAACCGAGCTGTTGACTTATGAGCCGAACCGAGACTACTGTTCATCCGCGCCGAACCTTACATAGAAGGAAGGTCCGAACCGAAGTTACTGTTCATTACTGTTCACAACTGTTCACAACAGTCCCTTCGGTTCTAGCCTAACTTCGGACCGAACCACCCAACTTCGGACCGAGCCTCGGATCAACTCTCGCTTCGCTTTTTCCTTCTGGGTCGCGCCTCTCGCCTCCGAAACGTGCACCATCTGACCGAACTTCGGCCTAGGTCCGAAGAATCTCGCTGGAAAGCTCATTTTTCACCCGGTTTTCGCGTAATTTTGCGTTTAAGACCCGTTTTTAATTGTTTTAACATGGGATTTTCACCCAAAACTTTATTTTAAAATATAAGACCCCTAAATTAATAATTTAATCATATTTTAAGGGCAAAATCTTATCCAAATAAGATTAGGTAAAGTACAAAGATAGAGTGTTGACTTTACCTTATTTTATGACACAAGCAACCCCATACCCACTCCATGATTAACCCACACTTCTCCCCACCATACCTTGTCACTTCCTTGTACTTTTTACCTCCCTCACAAGCCATCTCCATGTTTTTAGAGCTGGATATTCATCCTCTCTCCTCATTTTCTCTCATTTGCTCTCATTTCACAAGAAGATCAAATTCTTCTCTCTCTCACTTTCTCTCTCTAGAAATCCGAGATTCAAGGGCTGATCTTGAGTTTTTCCTCCACCTTTGGTAAGCATAATCCATTTCCTTTATGAATATCTCAATTATTTCCACTCAAATCATGGATATCTTACACAAACTCCATTATATTTGTGTTAGAGCTTCGAATCTTCAAGCGATTCTTCAAGTGTTCTTGGGTTGAACACTTCTCTTCTTCAACACTTATCTACTGAAATCACACAAGATGAGTTCATACCCCTACATTTTCATGTTTTCTCAAGTTTTTAGGGGGGGAATACAAACCAAAACACCAAGAACATATCTAAATTCTTCTAACAGCTTTCATCAGAAAAGTTGGACTCCATTCACGGACTGTTTTGGACATCTTAAACATTTTAGTTTTCAAAACTGTTTTAGGTGCATGTAGTTCCACTTCTTAGCTTTAAAATGGCTACTTGCACATCCCCATACGATTTTTCTACAATTTATGGTGATTTTTACAAAACTGCCTATCATTTCAAACACCAATCCGGACCAGTCTGTGATTATGGACTTTTTCACCTAAGTTACAGGTCATTAAAAATCATGATAAAAATTTTGAGTAAACTAGACACATTTTGGGAACTCCCAGAATTTACGGATTTAGTTTTCGACTTCGTATGATTTTTCTATAAATTTTCAAAAACAGTGTAGAAAGGCTGAAAATTTGTTAACAGCTTGTAATTTTTATAACACTTTGTATTATGTTGAGCAAAGTGTATAATGTCAAGTTCTAAGTATTGAATGTGATACGTTGTAAATTTTATCATCATAAACTGAAAATAAGTCATTCATGATAGGATTATTCATTCATTTAGAACACGTATATATATATATATATATATATATATATATATATATATATATATATAAACTATAATAAGCATAGTTTAATGGATTTCATAATCCTAACGCTTTTTCATAAAAGAGTTCTTATATATTACAAACGTTTTGGATAAAACTATAATAGGTATAGTTTTCGATACATCACATAACACACACGTACGAAAAGGGTACATTCATACAGAAAGGTTTTACACTCCCGCATACAACTTGTAAACTTGTTAACCTAGATTGTGAGACATTCTCTTTCCGTACGTCCGAGTGCGGAATATAAAATCCTGTACGTTATAATCAGAGTCTCCCGGAGGGAGAACGTGATAGTTGTATATAGATCTATATTGGGTTTGACACCCCACACCTTGCTGCTAGCTACAGTTGGACCTGCAGGTCTACGGGTGATAATTGTCATTTCAGTCTTTCGACGCCTGAGAAACGTCGTGGCAGGTTCATTTAGTCTTAAGTATGATTATAGCGGCTCACATAAGGATATAACAATACACAAAGTTTACTGGATTTTTATAAAACTTAAATGGGTTTTATGACGATTTTAAAATCACCTTTTATCTCAATAAGTACCGATATTACTGTCTACATTCGGTTTTTTTTTGGTATTTATGACTACACATCATTTGAAACCACATTTATAACTTTAAGTATAGACGATACTTGTTATTTTCTCGGTCCTGAGACTTAGGACTACATATACATTAAGTATTAACAAATATAAGAATTTGCGGGAACATCATTTAATTCAAGTGCGTTTATGTCAATTTAAGCACATTTTATTTTCCTTTAATAAGAAAGGTTACTTATACATTTTGGTCGTCGGTTATAAGACTACATTACATAAATTTTATAAAGAAAATATTGGATTTTCTGAATACATATCATATCATTTTTACAAGGAAAGCGGTCTATTTCTCCAATAAAATCTCTTATGAACTCACCAACCTTTGTGTTGACACTTTTCAAAACTACTTGTATTCTCAGGAATTCAGTGAAAACAGGAAACCAACAACGTTTTGAGGATGGGACGATAAATCGTCAAACAGTTCATTTTGTTTCATGATGTAATTGATTTGAATCATGTAAAACATATACATTGGTGTAACTTTTTCAATTATATTTATGATGCTTGTATTTACTTTGAGCACTATTATACTCATTGTTGTGATACTCTACATGAAGTCCTCCACCTTCGAACGTTTCCGCCATCCTTGGTTTGGGGGTGTGACAGATTGGTATCAGAGCATTGTTTATAATGAACTCAGTATATCGAACCACATAAGATATACAAACTATAAATGCATTGGGACTAGAGTCTCTGATTTTATGTTTTCAAAACAACTATACTTTTAGAAATAAGTAGTTTCTTATTAAAAGTATACACGCATGCATACATACTAGGGTCACACCGTTCTAGAACAAAACAAAAGTAATGATTGTTGGATATCACAGGTAAGCTCGGGGACGTATGGTCAGTCTTGGGATTAGCATAGCCTGATCAACTATGCTCGTCCGAGGAGTGATTAGCACATGCCCAAGAATGGTTGTGATATGGCAACAAGTCTAAAAACTTACCAACACTACCACAATGAAATACCATAGGGGTATTTGGTGTTATTATAATTACTTATCTGAGAACTAAATAGATTTTTATCAATAGGTTAATAATTGCTTAGCGGATACATTAAAATTATATGTATCCAGGATGTCATAGGCTTAGAATCTGTGGATCTTTGCTTTACTTCCTGTTCTCGTTGGATTGGGATTTAGAGTTAGGATCGCTTATTCGAAGGTCTATCCTGTCCCAAATACATATGACTAGTATGCACTAAACAATGTATTAAAGTACCTGATAAAGATCATCTTATAATTATCTAATTAGTACATCTACTTAGTTACTTCCTATATCCCCATTTCTCGCGAAGATATCATGGATGGATTTCATCCCCACGACGACCCGTACTACCCTAACCACAACAATACTGAATGGCTCGGAGAGGAGCCAGAGAATGATCACCCAATCCCTGTGGATGGTCACCAAGCTGAAGGCCTTGCTGACAGTTTCGACTCCGAACCTGAAATGGTGAACCTATCCTCGATGACTCGTGTTCCCAATCCCAATCCTCGACCGGCTTTTCAAGGCCCGATGCCTCCTTGGGTAGAGTGCTTGGAAATCTGGAGCGAAGAGCAAGACCAACCTATGTCATTCGATGGAGATCGAAACTTCTGCAACATAAACGAAGGAACCCCAACAGATAGAATTTTTCCAATCCTGGTCTGTAGAGTGCCTGAGACGAGATTCGGGGCAGAACAACTCTCCATAGTATCGCAGAGGTCGATGCAAATGCAAGAATACATACAATCCGCACCAATCGCCTTGATCACACTCGTAAAAAGTCTGCGAAAGACTATCAAACCTTGCTGCAAACACTGGCTGAATCACGAACCGATGTCATAAAACTCCGAGTACGCCAGAGGGTGTACGAAAGGCACATGCCTGATATGGAGCGGCAGCTGGCTGAACTGAGAGATCACAATAAAAATGACCGCAGCCAGTAGTAAATGCCTTATTTCATTTCATGTTAAAAAGGAATCGTTTTCCCTATCTATGCCCTATGTGGTATTTCCTATGAAACTATCTTGTACTGTAAGTGCCTTTAGTGAGGCCTTTAGGCGGCCAAGACACCCCTGCTTTGATATAATATAAGACCCTCTACAAGGTCAATTTTTCCCTAATTTGTTACATCTTAAACATCAATGACGTATCAATCAGCCGAATTCTGTGTCACCTTTTTGTTCAAACACTCCCATCGTGCTGCCAGAGGAGCCTGCTTAAAACCCACTCTATTCAAGTTGTAAGACTAGAGTAATCTAGCTCCATAATCGTTCCTAATCTTCTCTCCAAGGTTGGATCATGTCATTCACCAACCAATGGAACCCGGTTTCAAACAACAAACATCAAAGGATCACTACCTGAACTTACTTTTACTCTATATTAGGACTGCATCATAGGGATGCAAGTCAATCTTCGAGAACATGCTCCAATTGGTCATAATAAGGACCTAGCCTGGGTCAGCTATAAGGCACCACTTGGGTGCAGAACTACTAAAAATTCATGGGTTTCCATAAAAAGACTCCCGTTATGAATTGTTTTCCGAACGCCCTTAACGACCAAATTACGTTACAAATCAATATAAGATAAAGCTTAGTTAGAAACTCACGACGTGTAGCCATTCTAAAAACTCATTTTCACCTCACCCTTAATCATTTTGTTGAGAAGTTCCTTCATCATAGACTCACGGTTGCGAATCATACCAGCACTAATGCACCGGATCCCATCAGAACTCCCCAGCCAAGCGTGTTTGGACACACATGATTCTAAGATGGGTAAAGCTTGACGCCGTATGAAACCTACCCCTACCCACTGCTGTAACCCTAATTCAAGAATGTTAGCGGAAACACTAGGAGTAGTACAGTAATGTGCAAAAATTTATATGCGTTAATATAAATTGTAAGGATGCACTTAAGATAATCATTTCCACTAACGAAGATGTTTTTCATCGTGAAACAGAGCTATGTCGTCACCAAGAGGGAACCAACCAACTAGCAAGGTGCCAACTCTGCAGATAGACGCTGCTACTTTTCAGGCTGCAGTCACGGCAGCCGTGGCAGCCGTCATGGCACAGTTCAATGCTAACAACGCCAGCAAAAATGGAAGCGGTGCTGACAATACAGATAGTGGTAATAGTCAGGGACACCAACGGGTGTCCGCCAGCAAAAATACCTCAGGCCTCAAACCTACGAACAAGAAGAGAAAGTTTTGGAACATGAAAGAGCGCCACCAATCACAAAAATCCATTAAAAGACAACAACCTATGGCCACCCCTACCCTCGCAACAGCAGTCACGACGCATGCCCCGATACTAGCCACAGGATCTACCACCCAAACGTCGGCCAGACCATATGAGGGATCTCTCCCAAAGTGTGTCAAGTGCAGTTTCCATCACACAGGAGCTTGCCAAATCTTAAAATGTGATAACTGCAACAGGAAAGGACATACCACCCGTTTCTGTAAGGTCCCGACCCAGTATCTCCCTTCAATCACCAGCACCAGGGCGGACCCAGTATGCTACTCATGCGGTGAAATGGGACACTTCAAGAGAGAGTGTCCAACCAAGAAGAATGACGGAGGAGCCGGAGGAATGTAACAAACGAACCGACAGGATCAGTAGGAAACCATATTAGGACTTTTGTAACGTTTCCAACGTCAAAAACGTTTAAGTACTATATGTTTGTAATGAAATTGTTATGCTTGCTAAAGTCACCGTCTTTCTAAAAGTAGTTAAAATACTCTCTCGTTTAAATCAAACCAAATACACTCATGTATGATCTTAGGATCATTACCTGTAAGATGTGATGACTCTGTGCATACATCGGGGCTAATTATAATCAAAATACTGAAGTTTTGAAACAAATAATTTCATCCCGACTCCTAATCCGTGTCTAGTAGTAAGAGTGAGTGGGGCCACCCACTCGACGATTCCCCAAACATCAGATCACATACGACGTTCATATACCATTCGATCATAGAGAGACCTGTCAGGGGTCATGATGTCAAATATCATTACTAATTCTCGAAACACACCCACCGCCAGTACTAGGCACTGTGGTGTAAATCATCTACGATAATGATAACATCAAACAAAGTTTATCACCCTAAAAAGAAACACAAGATACTCTATCACTCTAGTGATCTCTCCTTGCGAATACAGCTTAACTCGTTTTATCTAAAAAGATATTGTTGTCATCATCCAATTTTCATTGATATAGCCCTCATCTTCCCGACTTAACATCTATAAAAGGACCTTTCACCTAACCCCTCCAAACATCGAAACCTTCGTCTCTCATAAACATCCAGCTCGAACCTACGGATTATATTTTGCTATGGAACCCCAAAACACACATCAGAGGAGTGTTATACTTCCGAAACCTTATCACAAGTGCTTACAGGAGACTCTTGGGAATGTCACGCATGTAGCAGACAAGGTCCAAGCACAGAAGCTTGGGAAAGACGTGGTACGAGTTCTGCCATGAACTTCGGGCCAAGGTAGCCCAGGAGGGCGAGTAAATGTCCTACCATCTAAGAAGGCCTAATCATGTAAACCAAACCCACATGCTTCCTACCGAGCTACAAGAACTCTTAGGTCAAACCTGTCGAACTATTCAACAATAAAATTGAAGAACCAAGCTTTTCACCCTGGAAAGCTCTGTTCTTATTCTTCAAATAGAAAGGCAGATTGCTCATAGTTCCATTAACTTCAGAGGCCCTGACGATATCTCCAGTAGAAACCTTTGCTATCTGCCTCACTTAAACGAATAGGCCGACCATCCACAAGGAACGAGGTACCCTTTAGGAATCAGACCTGAGATCTGAATATCACCAGTCGCGAGTATTGGATAAGGATGTCCGAGGACAACCCTCCAAATTCGATGCGGACGCTGCAAGTCTGTAGTGATACCCCTCGGATAGGACCAACCCGTTCGCAGTATTCATAGGGTGTGCCATTCTTACTAGGATCAGTTCATCGTTGTCGTTGTAAGTGACTTGCTTATCTACCCTCGTAGTAAGAAGAATTACTAAGTTATTTGTTATGATTTCCTCACTTATACATTCCCCAGTTATATATAACGAATACCTGGTAGATAATAGCATGTGAGAATTCTAACTTAGTTTCTTTTCCTCGTTGGAATGTGAAACTGAAGTAGAATCACACATTCTACTATCCGCCCAGTATTAGTTATATCATAATGTGTATGAGCTAAGATTTCGTGTATAATAACTCATCTCTTAGTCAGAATCAAAATAATGTAGAGCCGACCTTAGTCATTTACAAACTCCTTGCCTAAATTCAAATTTCGGGACGAAATTCCCTCTAACGGGGGGATGATGTGACAACCGTCAATTCTCGGACAAGTCAAGGTCAACTAAAGTCAACAAGTCAAACCGGTCAACTCAATTTGCCGTGAGTACTAGAGTTTACGTTATGTAACTTCTAAACAACTCTCTATTCTAATGAGAGATCATAAATCGAAAAGTGCGTTCACCTAGATCTCCTTAACCTAAAAACAGTGGTACGTGGAGAGCCAAACCAATAAAACAATGTTACATACTCATCGGGAGTATGCAAGATCCTTAAACAAGGCTTAACGGGGTTTAAGGACCTTACAGTGCGTAGCTGGACACTCAAAAAGGTGACCAATGAAACCTCTCCCACATATCTCTAAGTATGTGAAACCTCTCCCACATATCTCTAAGTATGTGAAACCTCTCCCACATATCTCTAAGTATGTGAAACCTCTCCCACATATCTCTAATTATGTGAAATCTCTCCCACATATCTCTAAGTATGTCAAACCTCTCCCAAATCTCTCCAAATATGTCAAATCTCTCCCAAATCTCCCTAAGTATGTGAAACCTCTCCCAAATCTCTCCAAGTATGTCAAACCTCTCCCAAATCTCTCCAAGTATGTCAAACCTCTCCCAAATCTCCTTAAGTATGTGAAATCTCTCCCAAATCTCTCTCTGTATGTGAAATCTCTCCAAATATGTCAAATCTCTCCCAAATCTCCCTAAGTATGTGAAATCTCTCCCAAATCTCTCTCTGTATGTGAAATCTCTCCAAATATGTCAAATCTCTCCCAAATCTCCCTAAGTATGTGAAATCTCTCCCAAATCTCTCTTTGTATGAGAAATCTCCCCAAGTATGTCAAATCTCTCCCAAATCTCTCTGAGTATGTTGAATCTCTCTCAAATCTCTCTCGAAATCTCTCCCCAACTTTCTATAATCACTCGGGGCATTCCGACCCCCGAATTTGGCGAAAATAGCCCAAAAACGGAAGTCTACGCGAAAAACGGACTTAAGGAAACAAACCCTCCGAACCCAAAAGTACTATTCATGAACCGAACCGAAAGTACTATTCATGAAGGTCCGAACCGAGAGTACTGTTCATAAATCCGAACCGAGCTGTTGACTTATGAGCCGAACCGAGACTACTGTTCATCCGAGCCGAACCTCACATAGAAGGAAGGTCCGAACCGAAGTTACTGTTCATTACTGTTCACAACAGTCCCTTCGGTTCTAGCCTAACTTCGGACCGAACCGCCCAACTTCGGACCGAGCCTCGGATCAACTCTCGCTTCGCTTTTTCCTTCTGGGTCGCGCCTCTCGCCTCCGAAACGTGCACCATCTGACCGAACTTCGGCCTAGGGACCGAACCTCGGCCTAGGTCCGAAGAATCTCGCTGGAAAGCTCATTTTTCACCCGATTTTCGCGTAATTTTGCGTTTAAGACCCGTTTTTAATTGTTTTAACATGGGATTTTCACCCAAAACTTTATTTTAAAATATAAGACCCCTAAATTAATAATTTAATCATATTTTAAGGGCAAAATCTTATCCAAATAAGATTAGGTAAAGTACAAAGGTAGAGTGTGGACTTTACCTTATTTTATGACACAAGCAACCCCATACCCACTCCATGATTAACCCACACTCCTCCCCACCATACCTTGTCACTTCCTTGTACTTTTTACCTCCCTCACAAGCCATCTCCATGTTTTGAGAGCTGGATATTCATCCTCTCTCCTCATTTTCTCTCATTTGCTCTCATTTCACAAGAAGATCAAATTCTTCTCTCTCTAGAAATCCGAGATTCAAGGGCTGATCTTGAGTTTTTCCTCCACCTTTGGTAAGCATAATCCATTTCCTTTATGAATATCTCAATTATTTCCACTCAAATCATGGATATCTTACACAAACTCCATTATATTTGTGTTAGAGCTTCGAATCTTCAAGCGATTCTTCAAGTGTTCTTGGGTTGAACACTTCTCTTCTTCAACACTTATCTACTGAAATCACACAAGATGAGTTCATACCCCTACATTTTCATGTTTTCTCAAGTTTTTAGGGGGGGAATACAAACCAAAACACCAAGAACATATCTAAATTCTTCTAACAGCTTTCATCAGAAAAGTTGGACTCCATTCACGGACTGTTTTGGACATCTTAAACATTTTAGTTTTCAAAACTGTTTTAGGTGCATGTAGTTCCACTTCTTAGCTTTAAAATGGCTACTTGCACATCCCCATACGATTTTTCTACAATTTATGGTGATTTTTACAAAACTGCCTATCATTTCAAACACCAATCCGGACCAGTCTGTGATTATGGACTTTTTCACCTAAGTTACAGGTCATTAAAAATCATGATAAAAATTTTGAGTAAACTAGACACATTTTGGGAACTCCCAGAATTTACGGATTAGTTTTCGACTTCGTATGATTTTTCTATAAATTTTCAAAAGCAGTGTAGAAAGGCTGAAAATTTGTTAACAGCTTGTAATTTTTATAACACTTTGTATTATGTTGAGCAAAGTGTATAATGTCAAGTTCTAAGTATTGAATGTGATACGTTGTAAATTTTATCATCATAAACTGAAAATAAGTCATTCATGATAGGATTATTCATTCATTTAGAACACGTATATATATATATATATATATATATATATATATATATATATATATATATATATATATATAAACTATAATAAGCATAGTTTAATGGATTTCATAATCCTAATGCTTTTTCATAAAAGAGTTCTTATATATTACAAACGTTTTGGATAAAACTATAATAGGTATAGTTTTCGATACATCACATAACACACACGTACGAAAAGGGTACATTCATACATAAAGGTTTTACACTCCCGCATACAACTTGTAAACTTGTTAACCTAGATTGTGAGACATTCTCTTTCCGTACGTCCGAGTGCAGAATATAAAATCCTGTACGTTATAATCAGAGTCTCCTGGAGGGAGAACGTGATAATTGTATATAGATCTATATTGGGTTTGACACCCCACACCTTGCTGCTAGCTACAGTTGGACCTGCAGGTCTACGGGTGATAATTGTCATTTCAGTCTTTCGACGCCTGAGAAACGTCGTGGCAGGTTCATTTAGTCTTAAGTATGATTATAGCGGCTCACATAAGGATATAACAATACACAAAGTTTACTGGATTTTTATAAAACTTAAATGGGTTTTATGACGATTTTAAAATCACCTTTTATCTCAATAAGTACCGATATTACTGTCTACATTCGGTTTTTTTTTGGTATTTATGACTACACATCATTTGAAACCACATTTATAACTTTAAGTATAGACGATACTTGTTATTTTCTCGGTCCTGAGACTTAGGACTACATATACATTAAGTATTAACAAATATAAGAATTTGCGGGAACATCATTTAATTCAAGTGCGTTTATGTCAATTTAAGCACATTTTATTTTCCTTTAATAAGAAAGGTTACTTATACATTTTGGTCGTCGGTTATAAGACTACATTACATAAATTTTATAAAGAAAATATTGGATTTTCTGAATACATATCATATCATTTTTACAAGGAAAGCGGTCTATTTCTCCAATAAAATCTCTTATGAACTCACCAACCTTTGTGTTGACACTTTTCAAAACTACTTGTATTCTCAGGAATTCAGTGAAAACAGGAAACCAACAACGTTTTGAGGATGGGACGATAAATCGTCAAACAGTTCATTTTGTTTCATGATGTAATTGATTTGAATCATGTAAAACATATACATTGGTGTAACTTTTTCAATTATATTTATGATGGTTGTATTTACTTTGAGCACTATTATACTCATTGTTGTGATACTCTACATGAAGTCCTCCACCCTCGAACGTTTCCGCCATCCTTGGTTTGGGGGTGTGACATCATCAGCTAAAAGTAAGAGAGCAAGATATCGAGAAGACTGCATTCAGAATTAGATATGGATACTACGAGTTCTTGGTTATGTCGTTTGGACTAACCAATCCTCTAGCAGCGTTCATGGATTTGATGAATAGGATTTGTAATCCTTTCCTTGATAAATCCGTGATAGTGTTCATAGACGACATTCTGATTTACTCGAAAAGCCAGGAGGAGCATGGCAGACACTTGCGCGAAGTGTTAGAAGTCTTGAAGAAGGAGAAGCTGTTTGCAAAGTTCTCTAAGTGTGATTTTTGGATTCATGAAGTCCAATTCTTGGGTCACGTGGTCAACCAAGAAGGGATAATGGTTGATCCAGCGAAGATCGAAGCTGTAATGAAGTGGGAACAACCGAAAAGTCCCACGGAGATTCGAAGCTTTTTAGGATTAGCCGGATATTACCGAAGGTGTATCCAAGGCTTTTCTTCGATTGCTACTCCATTAACAGCTTTGACCCACCAAGGAGCTACTTATGCTTGGAGTGATAAGCATAAAGAAGCATTCGAGAAGCTAAAGAAGAAGCTATGCGGAGCACCGATACTTTCTTTACCCGATGGAGTTGAAGACATCGCTGTTTATAGCAATGCGTCTGGGGTTGGATTGGGTTGTGTTTTGACCCAAAGAGAAAAGGTGATAGCATATGCGTCTCGACAGCTGAAAGAGCATGAAAAGAATTACCCGACTCATGATTTGGAGTTGGCAGCGGTAGTTTTCGCTCTGAAAATATGGAGGCATTACCTCTATGGCACGAAGTGCAAACTTTTCACTGATCATAAGAGTCTCCAATATCTCTTTAATACGAAAGAATTGAATATGAGGCAACGACGCTGGCTAGAGTTACTCAAAGACTACGACTGTGAGATACTTTACCATCCCGGTAAAGCTAATGTTGTTGCTGATGCTCTAAGTCGGAAAGTCAATCTAGAAAGGAAAAGGCCAAGAGCGTTGAGAATTGAAGTTGTCTCGACCATTGTGGAAAGTATAAAGAAAGCTCAAAGCGAAGCTTCTGAAAAGAATGACCGAAAGGAGGAACGTTTGGGCAAAACGTTGGTGTTCGGTGTAAACAGTCATGGACTGAAGGTGTTCCAAGATCGGATTTGGATACCTAAGACAGGAGGAGTCAGAGATCTTCTGATGGAAGAAGCTCACAAGACCATGTACTCGATTCATCCCGGTAGCACTAAAATTTATAGGGACCTGAAACCCTACTACTGGTGGCCGACGATGAAGCTTGATGTTGCAAAGTATGTGGCCGAGTGTGTGACTTGTGCGAGAGTCAAGACACAACATCAGAAACCGTACGGGAGTTTAGAACCATTGTCTGTGTCTATGGGTAAGTGGGAAGACATTGCTATGGATTTTGTCACTAAACTGCCCAGAACAAAGAATGGTCACGACATGATTTGGGTGGTCGTTGATCGATTCACTAAGAGTGCGCATTTCATAGCAGCCAAGGAGAAATGGTCTATGGAGAAGCTTGTGAATTCTTACGTGAAGGAAATTGTGAGGCTTCACGGTGTTCCGTTAACGATTGTGTCGGATCGTGATAGCCGTTTCACCTCGAGGTTTTGGAAAAGTCTATAAGAGGAAATGGGTACCAAGTTATGTTTAAGTACAGCTTACCATCTGCAGACTGATGGTCAGAGTGAAAGAACAATACAAACACTTGAGGATATGCTGAGAGCATGTACCCTGGAATTCCTGGGATACTGGGATGAACATTTACCTTTGGTAGAATTTTCCTACAATAATAGTTTCCACTCGAGCATAAAGATGGCACCTTATCAAGCTTTGTACGGACAGAAGTGTCGTACGCCGTCTTGTTGGCTTGAGGCTGGAGAAAAGTAGTTTATGGGTCCCGAGATGGTCCATCAAACTGCTGAAAAGTTGAAAATAATTAGGGAAAGAATGTTAGCAGCTCAGGATCGTCAAAAGAGTTATGCTGACAAGAAGCGAAGACCGATGACTTTTGAAATTGGAGATTCGGTTTTGCTTAAAGTCTCGCCGTGGAAGGGACTTATAAGATTTGGTAAAAGGGGAAAGTTGAGTCCAAGGTTTATTGGACCGTTTAAAGTTCTTCAGAGGGTTGGGAACCAAGCTTACAAGCTCGAATTACCCGAAGAACTAAATGGAATTCACAACACTTTTCATGTGTGTTATTTGAGGAAGTTCACGGGAGAAGTTCCCGACATAATTCCAATTTCTGAATTGAGAATTGATGAGAACAAAAGGTTGATTGAAGAACCAGAGGCAATTGTTGACCGAAAGACTAAGAAGTTGTGACGCAAAATGGTTGGGTTAGTGCTTGTCCGCTGGAAACACACGAATGGACCGAATCTCACATGGGAGACGGAGAGTGACATGTTGAGTCGCTATCCGCATTTGTTTGTTGATGTGTGATTCCAGGGACGGAATCATTCTAAGGTGGAGAGAATTGTAACGCCTGTCTTTTCGAGCTTGCCATTTTTAGCAATGTAATAGCCTAGGTTAACCTTTGTAACCCGTTTTGAAATAATAGAAGTATATTATTTGAGTATTATGTGTTTTGTGCTTAATTGCTTAATTATGTGGTTTGATTAATTAAGAATAAAAATAAGCGTCAAAATTTAAGTGTAAAATAAACTTGATATCTTTAGGTAATGTTGTAGTAGTTGAAACGAGGTTTCCGAATATATATAGAACGCCCAAATCTGACTTCGTATGAAGAAGTTATGATTTATCGAAGTTTCGGCTTAGCGGTGTGCAGCCTGAAATACTCGATTTGAGATCGAGCGGTTTTTAGCCGAAGCAATCTAAACGAGGATCGAAGGTCTCGTTGTTGGTATCGAAGCGATGAAAAGTTAGGGGAGAACGGACGTCAAACGATGAAGTTATGAATTTATAACAAAGTTTTTCTGTCCCGGCCTATTAAAAATAAATAATAAAAATAAAGTTAAAATTAGCCGACGGAGTCTAAACGAAAGTTGTAGAGCGTAGTCTCACCTTCGCGTGGATATAAAGAACGTCGAAAACGGAGTTCGTATGAAGAAGTTATGAATTTACGAAGTTTATTAAATAATTTGTACTTAAATTTAATATTTAAATCGGATGATTATCCGAAGGAGTCACCGATCTGATCTGAAGTACACCCCACGTACCCCGAGGGATGTCGACACTCGCACTCAAGCACTTCGGATATGTAAGCAGTGACGATTTTGGAGCAGTACGCCCCGCGTACTACAGTACACCCCGCGTACTCTGAGGCTCCAGCCTCCTATAAATAGAAAGTGAGGGCAGCCGAGTTCTTTTGCTCTTTTCTCTCTTCTCTCTCCCGTTTTGCATCGCTTTGCATGCCAGAAATACCCCGAAGCCTCGGTATTATTCTCGAGCCCCGAAGCAAGTCCCGAGATCCCGAAGATCCCGAGAAGTGCGATTCTCGAGCCGAAGCTCTGTCCGCGAGAAGTTCGATTTTTTGTGAAGATCTTCCAGATCTGCTGAGGATTACTACTTCTGCAAGTCGTAGTGCTGTCCAATCATCTTCTGATCAAGTGAGTGTATACTACCTTTCATAAACACGATAATAATACAAGTTTGGTTCGAGTGTATTAAGTATATTGTTGTTTATAGGTGTGAGTGTGTGGTCACTTTCTTCAAATGCATAATTATAAAGTATTTTATATGAAATACGTGTTATGTGTATATTTTGTGTTATATGTGTGAACATATATTCACTCTCTTCTATCTCATAGATATGACTTATTCTCTATGAAATATGTGTTATGTGTGTGTGTGCCTCATCTGTTATGTGAAATATGTATTGATTAAAGCATGCTATACAGGTTTTCAAAACTATGTATAAAAATGTATATTTTATCTACTAATATGTTGGGTAGAACATGGGTAGATAGTTGGTGTGTAATAAACGACCACAGACTCTTCTAGATAGTCTTGTGGAAACATTAGCAGGTTCGCCACCTGTAGGTGTTAATGAACTTGGGTGTTCATTCGTTGTACTCCATCCCCCTCATGGTTGCCTTATTTGACTTATATTGCTGAGGAACCCCCGAAGCATATGTTGTTTCCCCGATGAAATATTCTTAGACTAGGTCCCTTATGTTAGTTATTTTAGGGACATAAAGTGAGAATAACGGTAATGGGTAATTGGGTTGTTGTTGGTTGGTGGAAATTAAATATCATTATTTATTGTGGGTTGAAAACCCTATATGCTCACCAGGCTCCCAAGCCTGACCCACTCAGTTTTAATTTGTATTACAGGAAGTGGCGCGAGGGCATAAGATGGATGAACCATTAAGTTGTTTTGTTTACAAGTCTGTATATGTATATATTTGTTGAATGACTGTAATGTTATCGTTTATGCTTATTGGTCTGTATCGGAATATGACACCCCGAGTTTTGATTATATAATGAAAAATACATTTCTTTTATGAAATGCTTTGGTAAACATTGTTTTATCATGTTTTGTTTTTGGGAACAAATTCCGCAACTCTTTCAAATCAAAAGGATTTACTCTGAAATTATTTTAAAAGCATAAATGAAAATCGGTCTTTTATGGCCGAGATTTTGAGGAGGTCACACTTTTGGAGCTTTCCTAAGAACAACATGAAACCTAAGTTTCATGTACGTATACTCATCTTCATTTTTGAACTTTTCAGCAATCTTGAATTCAAGAATTATGAACGTCTTCTCATTCACTGGAAAATCAAGTTGGCTCATATCTGCGTTTGTAACCACATAGCTTTGTTTTGGCTTCTTCTCAAAAGCATACATGTGATTATAAGCCACTTTCGCTTCAATTGTTTCATAGTTGTAATGTTTAGCAGGATCTCCCTTATTTATTCCAGGAGGATCATTTGCACGAAGCCTCATTATGCTCTGAACAACTCTTAACTTCACCATTTCTGCTTCAACTTAAACTTTCTTCTCCTCTTTAGATTTTTCAATCACAATTGTTTTGCCTTTGTCATTATCTGAAGAAATATCAACAACTTACCACTTTCAGCAGAAGAACCAATAACAATTCCTTTCATAATTGACTTTGTTGACGGCATCATGGTAACAACCATTGAACTAACTAGTCTAGCAGATGAAAAATTGGCTTTGTTGTTATAATCTTCGTTAAAGAAACCTTCCTAATAGTTTTGACATCCCCATACGAAGCCTCACTAACCTTCTTGTCTCCTCTTGCACCCCTGCGCTAACAGGTAGTGCATTCGTTGGTAGAAGGTTTGAGATCCTAGACAATGGAGCCAACTATTTATACAAAACAACTTCGAATTGAGAAAACTTCTGAGATAAGAATTCTGTGGTTATAATCGAAGATGAAGCAGGCTTGACCACCAAGTCTTTCAACTCCTTTAACAATGAAATGATCTCCATAAAATTTTGACTATCACTTGTAGAAGGTTGAGTAATTTATGGACTCAAACTTTCGTACATTTTAGCATACTTTGTGACAGCATCACAGATAACATTTACCTTCTTATGTAGAGATGCATAGTCTTGTTGAACACTAGGAATCTCTTTTTCCATATTGTCATGAAGCTCTTGAAGCTTAAAATTCACATCTTGTCTAACCTTCTTCACATCAAGATTAAACAGAGTATGTAGCTCTTTTGCAACTTGTTTAAATTCTTTCACTGTCCCCACAAACTTCAAATTCTGAGAGTTCACACGTAACTCATTATTCTCATCAGAATAGTCCACCTTTTCCAACAGTCGACATTCCGAATCTTTAATCATTCCAGAAACTTTACTAACCATCATGGCTTCGAATGTCTTCAACAACCTTTCGATTTCTATACTTGAAACTGACTGACTTTCCCCCATATCAGCTTGAGACTGAATAACGGAATTTAACTTTTTATTCAGAATATTACGTTGCTTCATCGACATGAGCATGTGATCAGGAAAATTCTCTTCTTACTCATTAAATTCAAGATCTGCGAAAGTACCACCAAATCCTGTATCTTCATTTTCAGATTCTTCAAGAGGGGTGGTTGACTCATCCGATTTAGGTGGATCACTAGATTAGGAAGAAAAAAAATGTAGTGAGTGGTTGATTAAGGATTTGAGTGAAAGTGCGTGAAGAAGTGAATGATGGATTGGGAACTAGAAGAGAAAGAAACTAATTATATAATAGAAATATCTCTCCTAGATTCGATATATGGTGGTAATGAAACATTGGTACTGGGGACATTTTCAATGGGAAGGATAACAGGAGTACCTTGAGTAGATTTTGGAGCTTCTTGATTCAATTCTCCTTCACCCATAGTGAAATTTACATCCGTATTAGATACATTTGTAGTGATGTATGAAGTTCAAACCTGTGACATCCCCAAATTTCACGGCCAGAAAAGACCGGTTTGTTTATGCTTTATTTTAAAATCAGAGTAATCCTTTGATTAAAAGAGTTACGGAATTTATTCCCAAAACAAGATATGATAAAAACTTATCAAAACATTTCTCAAAGAGAATGTATTTTCATTAAATAATAAAACCTCGGGATGTCATGTTCCGATACAGACACAGAAGCATAAACAGAACATACATTCATTTACTCTAGTGATTTACATCTCCTTTAATCTCTCAGTGCAAAGCAGCTTCGTAGACAATGGAGCCAACTAGTCTAGCAGATGAAAAATTGGCTTTGTTGTTATAATCTTCGTTAAAGAAACCTTCCTAATAGTTTTGACATCCCCATACGAAGCCTCACTAACCTTCTTGTCTCCTCTTGCACCCCTGCGCTAACAGGTAGTGCATTCGTTGGTAGAAGGTTTGAGATCCTAGACAATGGAGCCAACTATTTATACAAAACAGCTTCGAATTGAGAAAACTTCTGAGATAAGAATTCTGTGGTTATAATCGAAGATGAAGCAGGCTTGACCACCAAGTCTTTCAACTCCTTTAACAATGAAATGATCTCCACAAAATTTTGACTATCACTTGTAGAAGGTTGAGTAATTTATGGACTCAAACTTTCGTACATTTTAGCATACTTTGTGACAGCATCACAGATAACATTTACCTTCTTATGTAGAGATGCATAGTCTTGTTGAACACTAGGAATCTCTTTTTCCATATTGTCATGAAGCTCTTGAAGCTTAAAATTCACATCTTGTCTAACCTTCTTCACATCAAGATTAAACAGAGTATGTAGCTCTTTTGCAACTTGTTTAAATTCTTTCACTGCCCCCACAAACTTCAAATTCTGAGAGTTCACACGTAACTCATTATTCTCATCAGAATGGTCCACCTTTTCCAACAGTCGACATTCCGAATCTTTAATCATTCCAGAAACTTTACTAACCATCATGGCTTCGAATGTCTTCAACAACCCTTCGATTTCTATACTTGAAACTGACTGACTTTCCCCCATATCAGCTTGAGACTGAATAACGGAATTTAACTTTTTATTCAGAATATTACGTTGCTTCATCGACATGAGCATGTGATCAGGAAAATTCTCTTCTTACTCATTAAATTCAAGATCTGCGAAAGTACCACCAAATCCTGTATCTTCATTTTCAGATTCTTCAAGAGGGGTGGTTGACTCATCCGATTTAGGTGGATCACTAGATTAGGAAGAAAAAAAATGTAGTGAGTGGTTGATTAAGGATTTGAGTGAAAGTGCGTGAAGAAGTGAATGATGGATTGGGAACTAGAAGAGAAAGAAACTAATTATATAATAGAAATATCTCTCCTAGATTCGATATATGGTGGTAATGAAACATTGGTACTGGGGACATTTTCAATGGGAAGGATAACAGGAGTACCTTGAGTAGATTTTGGAGCTTCTTGATTCAATTCTCCTTCACCCATAGTGAAATTTACATCCGTATTAGATACATTTGTAGTGATGTATGAAGTTCAAACCTGTGACATCCCCAAATTTCACGGCCAGAAAAGACCGGTTTGTTTATGCTTTATTTTAAAATCAGAGTAATCCTTTGATTAAAAGAGTTACGGAATTTATTCCCAAAACAAGATATGATAAAAACTTATCAAAACATTTCTCAAAGAGAATGTATTTTCATTAAATAATAAAACCTCGGGATGTCATGTTCCGATACAGACACAGAAGCATAAACAGAACATACATTCATTTACTCTAGTGATTTACATCTCCTTTAATCTCTCAGTGCAAAGCAGCTTCGTATCGATACCTGTGATACAATTAAACTGAGTGGGTCAGGCTTGGGAGCTTGGTGAGAAGAAGAAGCAGCGAGCCTCAAAGAAACAGCAAATCGTGGCAGTACATGCTGCGGTATCCCCTACTGCTGTTACTGCTCCGGGGAAGCAGTATGCTGGAAGTTTGCCGAAGTGCAACAAATGCAACTTCCACCACAACGGCGCCTGCCGTGAAATGCAGTGTTCTAACTGCAACAGAAAAGGGCACACCGTCCGATTCTGTAAATTCCCGGCACAACCGATCTCCCAAGTTCCTGGCTCAGGCGCGAGCCCAACTTGCTATGGATGTGGCGAAACATGCCACTTTAAAAGGGACTGCCCCAAGGCGAGGAATACTGGAGGAGCAGGGAGGGTACTAGCTATAGGCCACGGGGAAGCAGTTGCTGACCCGACAGTGGTAACTGGTACGTTCCTCCTTGATAACTCCTATGCATGCATTCCGTTCGATAGTGGAGCGGAGCGAAGCTTCGTAAACCACAAATTTGCTCGCATGCTTAAGCAACAATCACACGCACTTAATGAACAATTCACAGTAAAAATGGCCAATGGGAAAACTGAAAGTACAAATAGCATATACTTAGGTTGTCTTCTAACCTTAGATAACCATTCATTCCCAATCGACCTTATGCCGGTCTCAATAAAAAGTTTCGACGTTATTATCGGCATGGATTGGTTAAGTCTTCATCGCGCCGACATCATGTGCTACGAGAAAGCAGTCCGACTAAACCTCCCGTCTAATGAAACTCTTATAGTCTATGGCGACAAACCTGGTGCGAGTCTTCGCATAATATCTAGTATTCAAGCACAGAAATATCTGCGCAAAGAATACCACGCATTCCTTGCTCACGTCGTCGACACGAACCTAGAACCGAAAGAACTAAAGAACCTCCCAGTAGTGAGCAACTTCCCCGACATTTTCCCAGAAGAGCTACCCGGATTACCTCCGCAACGACAAGTCGAGTTCAGAATCGACTTAGTCCCAGGAGCTACCCCAGTAGCCAAGTCGCCCTACCGATTAGCACCAGCCGAGATGCAAGAACTCTCTGGTCAACTTAACGAACTGCTCGGCAAGGGCTTTATAAGACCAAGTTTCTCACCTTGGGGAGCACCGGTCTTGTTCGTTAAGAAGAAAGACGGATCATTCCGTATGTGTATTGACTACAGAGAACTCAACAAATTGACGATCAAGAATCGTTACCCTCCGCCACGCATAGATGATCTATTCGACCAACTGCAAGGGGCAAACTATTTTTCCAAGATTGATCTGAGATCCGGATATCACCAGTTACGAGTGCTAGAGGAGGATGTGCCGAAGACAGCCTTCCGAACTCGTTACGGACACTACGAGTTCGTGGTGATGCCATTCGGATTGACCAATGCGCCCGCAGTCTTCATGGATCTGATGAATAGAGTATGCCGACCTTACTTGGATCAGTTCGTCATCGTTTTCATCGACGACATCCTGATCTACTCCCGAAGTAAGAAAGAGCATGGCGATCACCTACGACAAGTTCTAGAGGCATTACGAAAAGAGAAACTTTATGCGAAGTTCTCGAAATGTGAATTTTGGATCCGAAGAGTCGAATTCTTAGGACACGTGGTAAGCGAGGAAGGAATCCACGTGGACCCATCCAAAATAAAAGCCATTGAGAACTGGTCAGCACCAAAGACGCCTACAGAAATTCGTCAATTTCTAGGTCTCGCTGGCTACTACTGCAGGTTCATTCAGAACTTCTCCCGAATAGCGAAACCTCTTACGACCCTGACCCAGAAAGGCGTGGCCTTTGACTGGGAAGAGAAGCAAGAAAGAGCGTTCCAAACGCTCAAACGAGCCTTGTGCACCGCACCAATACTATCCCTTCCAGAAGGAATAGAAGACTTCGTAGTCTATTGCGATGCATCAAATCAAGGACTCGGATGTGTTCTGATGCAGCGAGGTAAGGTCATCGCCTACGCCTCGAGACAGTTGAAGACACACGAGGTTAACTACACGACCCACGATCTTGAACTAGGAGCAGTAGTGTTTGCTCTGAAGATCTGGAGACATTACTTGTATGGAACGAAGAGCACTATCTTTACCGACCACAAGAGTTTACAACATATTTTCGATCAGAAGGAACTCAACATGAGACAACGACGGTGGGTCGAGCTACTCAGTGACTACGAATGCGATATTCGTTATCATCCGGGTAAAGCCAACGTAGTAGCAGATGCCCTAAGTCGGAAGGAATATTCTGGTCGCAAAGTCAAGTCATTATCAATAACCATCCATTCACACCTGACTGAGCAAATTCAGGCGGCTCAACTTGAGGCCATGAAACCTGAAAGGTGTCAAGTGAATCCCTTAGGGAATGGACAAGAACTTCGAAGCCAAGGGTGACGGAGCTTTATATATCATGGACCGAATCTGGACACCGAAACACGGTGGGTTCCGAGACTTGGTCATTACCAAGGCGCACAACACTCGGTATTCCGTCCACCCAGGTTCAGATAAGATATATCTGGATCTTAAAAAGCTATACTGGTGGCCTAATATGAAAGTAGAGATTGCTACCTTCGTGAGTAAATGCCTTACTTGCACGAAGGTTAAGGTCAAGTACCAGAAGCCCTCTGGTTTACTGCAACAACCAGAGATCCCGGAATGGAAGTGGGAGCGGATCACTATGGATTTCATAACCAAGTTGCCCAAGACGAAGAGTGGACTTGACACCATATGGGTCATCGTCGATAGATTGACCAAGTCTGCACACTTCCTGCCTATCAAAGAAACCGACAAGATGGAGAAACTTACGAGAACATACATTAGGGAAGTCGTACGGTTGCATGGTGTACCTATTTCCATTATCTCCGATAGAGATAGTAGGTTCACTTAAAGATTTTGGCAATCCCTACAACATTCCCTAGGAACAAGGCTGGACATGAGCACAGCCTACCATCCACAGACCGACGGACAGAGTGAGAGGACCATCCAAACATTGGAAGATATGTTGCGAGCCTGTGTGATTGATTTTGGGAAGGCATGGGATACTCATTTACCCCTTGTCGAATTTTCCTATAATAACAGTTATCACACCAGCATCAAGGCTGCTCCATTCGAAGCTCTCTACGGCCGCAAGTGCAGATCCCCTCTGTGCTGGGCTGAGGTTGGTGATACCCAATTAGCAAGAGGGCAAGCTTCCGACAGTACTCTCACTGGTCCAGAAATCATTCGGGAAACGACAGAGAAAATCGTTCAAATCCGTGAACGATTGAAAGCCTCTAGAGACCGACAGAAGAGCTACGCCGATAAACGAAGAAAACCTTTGGAATTTCAGGTGGGAGACCGAGTCCTTCTCAAAGTCTCACCCTGGAAAGGCTTGATACGCTTCGGCAAGCGTGGGAAGCTTAATCCGAGGTACATAGGGCCTTTCGAGATTCTTGCCAGAGTCGGCCCCGTAGCTTACAAACTCGACCTACCCGACACACTTCATAACGTACATTCTACATTCCACGTATCTAACTTGAAAAAGTGTCTGTCCGACGAGACTCTCGTAATCCCACTCGACGAGATCGAGATCAACGAGAGCCTCAACTTCGTGGAAGAACCTGTAGAGATCATGGACCGTGAGGTCAAGCAGATGAAACAAAGTCGTATCCCTATCGTGAAGGTTCGCTGGAACGCCAAGCGAGGACCGGAATTCACTTGGGAACACGAGGATCAGATGAAGTTGAAATACCCTCATCTTTTCGCTTAATTGTTTGTAACTTTTATTTGCTTAAATTCTAATTTCGGGACGAAATTCCCTCTAACGGGGGGATGATGTGACAACCCGAAATTTCCATTTGTACGAACCTCATCTATACGATAGAAGCTAGTTCAGTTTCAGTGATTTTCAAGCTTTTCCGAACAAGTTTGTGTACTTTAGGGTTTATGTTTTAGTTAATATCAGGAGAGTGGATGCTCCTGGTTTTGTGAAATTTGGGCATTTCAAGTTTCATAATGTTACAGTCCGGTATCAGGAATAAAAATATTTTCTGCCAAAATATTCCAGGACTATAAATAGTTTTCTGAATTAAATTAATTCATTATTCACAATTCCAAATAGAGAAAAGCCATATTCTCTCTGACGGATCTTCGGGTTTTCATCCCATATTGTGAGTCTACTTTTCTATATGTGATTCAATACTTGCTAGGTGCTTATTAACATAAATTACATGTTCAGATTACAAGATCCGGGAGTTTACCGCCCAAGAACGTTCTTGGGGAGTAAACTCCAAAATGGAACTTTAATGCTTTCTAGACCCATCCCCATGTTAGAGGACTTATCAAGGACATTGTGTATGATCTTTATAGGCTAGAAATCATCCAAGGAACATAAGTTATTGGAGTTTACGGCCAAGGAACTTCCTTGGGCCGTAAACCCCTTTTCAAGGGCTTAATGTGCCCTAAACTTCCCCTTATGCTTAAAGACTTTAACCCTCAAATGCTTGTGCTTATTTAAGACATCTAAACCCTTCAAAATCATAAATTTGTAGGAGTTTACGGCCAAGAACCCCTCTTGGGCCGTAAACCCCTTTTTGTAGGGTAAAAATCATTCCAAGCACACCTTAGGCCTTAAGACAATTTACCTTGAATACTTGGGACTAGAATGGAGAGTAGAACACCTAATAATCACTCCTTGAAAGGAGTTTACGGCCAAGGAACATAGCTTGGGCCGTAAACTCCAAGTGAAGGCACAAAAGTGTGCCTCTTGTCCCCATTAGCCTTAGATAAATTCATGGAAGCCATCCTTGATGTTTAAGAGCCACAAAACAATTAAAAGCCATCACCCCATAGGAGTTTACGGTCGTAAACTCTAGGGTGAATGGACTTTAGGCCGTAAACTCCACTATGGAGTATTCTAGGGCCTTAAGCTACTTCATGTGTTATTCCAACAAAGCTAGGAGTGTTATAGGATCGAGATAGCACCATAAAACACCCAAAACCACCATGTGAGGAGTTCACGGCCATAAAACCATGAGTTTACGGCCGTAAACTACAAAGGGTGGGGTTTCTTGGGTGGTGAACTCCTATGCAAGGCCATTTGATGTTTCAAACCCTTTTGCCTTGTCCTGTAGCAACTTAGATGCAACCATTTGAACCTTAAACACTCATAAAAGTGTTTACATGTTTCCTAAGTGTCTTAACTTATTTATTTAAGTTATTATTTGTCTAATTGGTTATATATATGCTTATTATATGATAACTAGGCTCGCGCGTGTAAACCAGTCTCCGTTTGCCACCTAGCACGGTATCCGACACTGCAATTCAAACGACTCACCACAAGTGAGTTCATACCCCTTGAATCAACCTTTGAAATGATTTTAAATGTTTTAAATACTTTATGGGGGGGATACAAGTCAAATACTTATAGTTATTGCTTCAATCACATGTGATTGCATTTAATCACATGTGATTAATAACTAGAAAAACAACGATTTTTACACTGTTTAAACTGTTTATCAAACTGCTTTACTTTGAAATGTTTTACAAACTCTTTTATTATCCAAACTCATTCTCAATCTGTGATTCAAACAAATGTTTCTTATACTTAAACTGTTTTATCAACTTATGCTTTCAAATTGTTTTATAGATCGACATCAAGTCGATCTTCTCTTGAAATTATATTTATGCTTCAAATGTCTTATGAAAACTTATTTATGCTTTTACATATTCAATTGCATGCCCATATATGTATAGATATATAAATAATGTTTAAAGGGCTTAGGAAGGCCATTCGCCCTATTTCCTTTTCCTCGATTTGGATGTGGTCTGGTGGGATTTCGGGTGACCATCCGAAGGTCGTTTCCATATTACTTATATATCATATATACATGTATAGACATAAAAGTACTTCCATATTCATACTTATCAGTACATCAATAGTTAGTTACCATCGGGGTAACTCAAGTACATATACAGCTATACTAGAAACAAGTACATATACAGATATACTAGAAACATGAACATATACAGCTATACTAGAAACAAGTACATATACACTTACATTTTCACAAACTTATACATTGAGACAGGTTCAAACGTTTTTACAAGAAACATTGACACTAAAATACTTATGAACTCACCAGCTTAATGCTGATAAACTCTTTCAAAATAACTTGTATTCTCAGGTCATCAGTAGGCAGGTACCAAGGCCAGCTTTTGAGAAGATGGAGTGCATTCAAGACTCATCTCATATTATTTTGTGTTACATTATTTTTGGTGTCTATAACTGTACAGAACACTTGTATTAAAATTATAATGCAATGGATGATGTTGTTTGCTTATTGACATTTACTGTGTTGTGATACTGTACATGATGTCCTCCGCCCCAGAACGTTTCCGCCGTTCTTGGTTTTGGGGTGTGACAGATTGGTATCAGAGCTCTGTTTATAGTGAATCAAGTATATCAACCCATAAAAGATATACTAAACTATAAACCCAAAAGGGACTAAAACACTCTGACCAAGAGTCTATACTTTAAATAATAAAATATTTAATTAAGTATACTAGTCTGCATTCATACTAAAATCAGTGTCACAATGACAAGAACAAAAGTATTACGATTGTTGAATATCACAAGTGAGCTCGGGGATGTATGGTCAGTCCTGGGAATGGCATAGCCTGATCAACTATGCTGGTCCTAGGAGTGATTAGCACATGCCCTAGAATGGTTGTGATATGTTAACAAGTCTAAAAACTTACCAACAATACCTCAAGAAGATCAGTAGGACTTAAACTTAAAATACTATAGGAGTATTTTGTGCTACTAGTTACCCGTATACTATATTCTTATACCTCTCTTCTCGCGTAGATCTAAATGGCTGGATTCCATCATGGCGACCCGTACTTTCCTAATGAAGGCAATGCGGGGTGGATCGATGAAGAGCCTGAAGATGAGCATCCAATCCCTTTGGATGATCACCTCGCAGAAGGCTTTTCAGATGGATCTGACTCCGAGCCTGAAGTCAACAACCTACCGCTTGTAGGTCAAGCCCCGAACAACAACCCTCGACCAGCGTTTCCAGGTCCTACTCCCATGTGGGCAAACGACTTAAATCGCTGGAGTGATGAGCAGGGTCAGCCCTTGCCATACTTTGGGGACCAAACCTTTTACAACATTAGCGATGGTGGCTCTGCTGACAGAGCTCTGCCTGTAATCATCCGCAGAATAGCTCGTAATGTCGAGCAAGGTCGAGCAGCCATCGACCGGGTCATGGAGATTGATGCCAATTCAGGTGTCAATACAGTCCGCATCCGCCGTCTTGAAGAGGACATGGAACGGACCCGTAGAACCAACGAAACTCTGCAGCAACAGCTGGCTGCCTCCCGTGCTGAAGTCTTAGAACTTCAAGCTCGTCAGAGAGCTCAGGACCGACATCTTCAAGAGGTGTTTCGCCAAGTGTCCGACCTCAGGGCTCGCCCGAGGAATTCCCATCGCCATTAGATGATGTCTAGTACATCTCTGTCTTTTGATTTAGGGATAGCCTTGAACTTATGTGCTCTAAGTAGCACTTGTCTGTAAAATATTCCTAACTTTCGATACTCTAACTAGGAATCTAGGACTGTCAGTTTCGTCCTTATGGTATGATGCAAGACCTACTGTTAGGTCGATTTTCCTTGAACTTATTACATCAGTAATACCCGAACTATTGAAATCTATCTAATCTGTGGGAAAAATTTGTACACTTGTGTATTCCTACTAATATTTCTTATTGTGATTTCAAGCACTCATTCAAACTGTTGGACTACGGTTAGTTAGTCCATGGGTCACTCTCACGTTGCTTACAAATTGATTCTTACCATCTTTCTTATCTTTATAAACTTATAGCTGAAAGATGCCTCCTCGCAAATCTCCCCGGAATAGGAATAATCCTGCACCTCCACCGCCTCCACCGCCTCCGGTCATCGATATTGCAGCCCTGAATGCTGCCGTAGTTGCAGCAGTGGCAACTGCCATGGCTTAGTATCACTCATCAGATGCCAGCAGAGGTGGAACCCCTGTGGAATCTATTCCGATCGAAATCCCTGTGCGCTCAAGGGAGTGCTCTTACAAGGATTTCACAAACTGCAAGCCGATGCCTTTCTATGGCACCGGCGGAGTCATTGCTCTCTCGCAATGGTTCGAGAAGACTGAATCAGTCTTCGAAATCTGTTCATGCCCTGCTGCGTGCAAAGTGAAATATGCCGCATGCACCTTTGAGGGTAAAGCCCTAACGTGGTGGAACGGCCACGTCAAAGCCCTAACTCTCGTCGTGGCTAACGACATGGGCTGGGAAACGATGAAGGACCTCATGACTGAGGAATACTGCCCGAGGGGCGAAGTCCAGAAGTTAGAACATGAACTCTGGAACCTGACCATGAAGGGCACCGATGTGATCGCTTACACTGCCCGATTTAGCGAACTGGTGGCCCTATGCCCCAATATGGTTCCCACTGAAGGGAAAAAGATCGAACGGTACGTGTGGGGGCTAGTGCCTCCGTACCAGGGGAATGTCTTAGCATCCAACCCCGCTACCTTCGACAGTGCCAAGCGTTTGGCACAAAGACTCATTGACCATGGAGTCAAGACCCCTGCAACCACCCTAGCCATCCCAGAACCCTCTAAACCCGCTGGCACCAAGCGGAAGTTTTGGGATGAGAAGAAGAAGCAGCGAGCCTCAAAGAAACAGCAAATCGTGGCAGTACATGCTGCGGTATCCCCTACTGCTGTTACTGCTCCGGGGAAGCAGTATGCTGGAAGTTTGCCGAAGTGCAACAAATGCAACTTCCACCACAACGGCGCCTGCCGTGAAATGCAGTGTTCTAACTGCAACAGAAAAGGGCACACTGTCCGATTCTGTAAATTCCCGGCACAACCGATCTCCCAAGTTCCTGGCTCAGGCGCGAGCCCAACTTGCTATGGATGTGGCGAAACAGGCCACTTTAAAAGGGACTGCCCCAAGGCGAGGAATACTGGAGGAGCAGGGAGGGTACTAGCTATAGGCCACGGGGAAGCAGTTGCTGACCCGACAGTGGTAACTGGTACGTTCCTCCTTGATAACTCCTATGCATGCATTCCGTTCGATAGTGGAGCGGAGCGAAGCTTCGTAAACCACAAATTTGCTCGCATGCTTAAGCAACAATCACACGCACTTAATGAACAATTCACAGTAAAAATGGCCAATGAGAAAACTGAAAGTACAAATAGCATATACTTAGGTTGTCTTCTAACCTTAGATAACCATTCATTCCCAATCGACCTTATGCCGGTCTCAATAAAAAGTTTTGACGTTATTATCGGCATGGATTGGTTAAGTCTTCATCGCGCCGACATCATGTGCTACGAGAAAGCAGTCCGACTAAACCTCCCATCTAATGAAACTCTTATAGTCTATGGCGACAAACCTGGTGCGAGTCTTCACATAATATCTAGTATTCAAGCACAGAAATATCTGCGCAAAGAATACCACGCATTCCTTGCTCACGTCGTCGACACGAACCTAGAACCGAAAGAACTAAAGAACCTCCCAGTAGTGAGCGACTTCCCCGACATTTTCCCAGAAGAGCTACCCGGATTACCTCCGCAACGACAAGTCGAGTTCAGAATCGACTTAGTCCCAGGAGCTACCCCAGTAGCCAAGTCGCCCTACCATTTAGCACCAGCCGAGATGCAAGAACTCTCTGGTCAACTTAACGAAGTGCTCGGCAAGGGCTTTATAAGACCAAGTTTCTCACCTTGGGGAGCACCGGTCTTGTTCGTTAAGAAGAAAGACGGATCATTCCGTATGTGTATTGACTACAGAGAACTCAACAAATTGACGATCAAGAATCGTTACCCTCTGCCGCGCATAGATGATCTATTCGACCAACTGCAAGGGGCAAACTATTTTTCCAAGATTGATCTGAGATCCGGATATCACCAGTTACGAGTGCTAGAGGAGGATGTGCCGAAGACAGCCTTCCGAACTCGTTACGGACACTACGAGTTCGTGGTGATGCCATTCGGATTGACCAATGCGCCCGCAGTCTTCATGGATCTGATGAATAGAGTATGCCGACCTTACTTGGATCAGTTCGTCATTGTTTTCATCGACGACATCCTGATCTACTCCCGAAGTAAGAAAGAGCATGGCGATCACCTACGATAAGTTCTAGAGACATTACGAAAAGAGAAACTTTATGCGAAGTTCTCGAAATGTGAATTTTGGATCCAAAGAGTCGAATTCTTAGGACACGTGGTAAGCGAGGAAGGAATCCACGTGGACCCATCCAAAATAAAAGCCATTGAGAACTGGTTAGCACCAAAGACGCCTACAGAAATTCGTCAATTTCTAGGTCTCGCTGGCTACTACCGCAGGTTCATTCGGAACTTCTCTCGAATAGTGAAACCTCTTACGACCCTGACCCAGAAAGGCGTGGCCTTTGACTGGGAAGAGAAGCAAGAAAGAGCGTTCCAAACGCTCAAACGAGCCTTGTGCACCGCACCAATACTATCCCTTCCAGAAGGAATAGAAGACTTCGTAGTCTATTGCAATGCATCAAATCAAGGACTCGGATGTGTTCTGATGCAGCGAGGTAAGGTCATCGCCTACGCCTCGAGACAGTTGAAGACACACGAGGTTAACTACACGACCCACGATCTTGAACTAGGAGCAGTAGTGTTTGCTCTGAAGATCTGGAGACATTACTTGTATGGAACGAAGAGCACTATCTTTACCGACCACAAGAGTTTACAACATATTTTCGATCAGAAGGAACTCAACATGAGACAACGACGGTGGGTCGAGCTACTCAGTGACTACGAATGCGATATTCGTTATCATCCGGGTAAAGCCAACGTAGTAGCAGACGCCCTAAGTCGGAAGGAATATTCTGGTCGCAAAGTCAAGTCATTATCAATAACCATCCATTCACACCTGACTGAGCAAATTCAAGCGGCTCAACTTGAGGCCATGAAACCTGAAAAGGTGTCAAGTGAATCCCTTAGGGGAATGGACAAGAACTTCGAAGCCAAGGGTGACGGAGCTTTATATTTCATGGACCGAATCTGGACACCGAAACACGGTGGGTTCCGAGACCTGGTCATGACCGAGGCGCACAACACTCGGTATTCTGTCCAGCCAGGTTCAGATAAGATGTATCTGGATCTTAAAAAGCTATACTGGTGGCCTAATATGAAAGCAGAGATTGCTACCTTCGTGAGTAAATGCCTTACTTGCGCGAAGGTTAAGGTCGAGTACCAGAAGCCCTCTGGTTTACTGCAACAACCAGAGATCCCGGAATGGAAGTGGGAGCGGATCACTATGGATTTCATAACCAAGTTGCCCAAGACGACGAGTGGACTTGACACCATATGGGTCATCGTCGATAGATTGACCAAGTTTGCACACTTCCTGCCTATCAAAGAAACCGACAAGATGGAGAAACTTACGAGAACATACATTAGGGAAATTGTACGGTTGCATGGTGTACCTATTTCCATTATCTCCGATAGAGATAGTAGGTTCACTTCAAGATTTTGGCAATCCCTACAACATTCCCTAGGAACAAGGCTGGACATGAGCACAGCCTACCATCCACAGACCGACGGACAGAGTGAGAGGACTATCCAAACATTGGAAGATATGTTGCGAGCCTGTGTGATTGATTTTGGGAAGGCATGGGATACTCATTTACCCCTTGTCGAATTTTCCTATAATAACAGTTATCACACCAGCATCAAGACTGCTCCATTCGAAGCTCTTTACGGCCGCAAGTGCAGATCCCCTCTGTGCTGGGCTGAGGTTGGTGATACCCAATTAGCAAGAGGGCAAGCTTCCGACAGTACTCTCACTGGTCCAGAAATCATTCGGGAAACGACAGAGAAAATCGTTCAAATCCATGAACGATTGAAAGCCTCTAGAGACCGACAGAAGAGCTACGCCGATAAACGAAGAAAACCTTTGGAATTTCAGGTGGGAGACCGAGTCCTTCTCAAAGTCTCACCCTGGAAAGGCTTGATACGCTTCGGCAAGCGTGGGAAGCTTAATCCGAGGTACATAGGGCCTTTCGAGATTCTTGCCAGAGTCGGCCCCGTAGCTTACAAACTCGACCTACCCGACACACTTCATAACGTACATTCTACATTCCACGTATCTAACTTGAAAAAGTGTCTGTCCGACGAGACTCTCGTAATCCCACTCGACGAGATCGAGATCAACGAGAGCCTCAACTTCGTGGAAGAACCTGTAGAGATCATGGACCGTGAGGTCAAGCAGATGAAACAAAGTCGTATCCCTATCGTGAAGGTTCGCTGGAACGCCAAGCGAGGACCGGAATTCACTTGGGAACACGAGGATCAGATGAAGTTGAAATACCCTCATCTTTTCGCTTAATTGTTTGTAACTTTTATTTGCTTAAATTCTAATTTCGGGACGAAATTCCCTCTAACGGGGGGATGATGTGACAACCCGAAATTTCCATTTGTACGAACCTCATCTATACGATAGAAGCTAGTTCAGTTTCAGTGATTTTCAAGCTTTTCCGAACAAGTTTGTGTACTTTAGGGTTTATGTTTTAGTTAATATCAGGAGAGTGGATGCTCCTGGTTTTGTGAAATTTGGGCATTTCAAGTTTCATAATGTTACAGTCCGGTATCAGGAATAAAAATATTTTCTGCCAAAATATTCCAGGACTATAAATAGTTTTCTGAATTAAATTAATTCATTATTCACAATTCCAAATAGAGAAAAGCCATATTCTCTCTGACGGATCTTCGGGTTTTCATCCCATATTGTGAGTCTACTTTTCTATATGTGATTCAATACTTGCTAGGTGCTTATTAACATAAATTACATGTTCAGATTACAAGATCCGGGAGTTTACCGCCCAAGAACGTTCTTGGGGAGTAAACTCCAAAATGGAACTTTAATGCTTTCTAGACCCATCCCCATGTTAGAGGACTTATCAAGGACATTGTGTATGATCTTTATAGGCTAGAAATCATCCAAGGAACATAAGTTATTGGAGTTTACGGCCAAGGAACTTCCTTGGGCCGTAAACCCCTTTTCAAGGGCTTAATGTGCCCTAAACTTCCCCTTATGCTTAAAGACTTTAACCCTCAAATGCTTGTGCTTATTTAAGACATCTAAACCCTTCAAAATCATAAATTTGTAGGAGTTTACGGCCAAGAACCCCTCTTGGGCCGTAAACCCCTTTTTGTAGGGTAAAAATCATTCCAAGCACACCTTAGGCCTTAAGACAATTTACCTTGAATACTTGGGACTAGAATGGAGAGTAGAACACCTAATAATCACTCCTTGAAAGGAGTTTACGGCCAAGGAACATAGCTTGGGCCGTAAACTCCAAGTGAAGGCACAAAAGTGTGCCTCTTGTCCCCATTAGCCTTAGATAAATTCATGGAAGCCATCCTTGATGTTTAAGAGCCACAAAACAATTAAAAGCCATCACCCCATAGGAGTTTACGGCCGTAAACTCTAGGTTGAATGGACTTTAGGCCGTAAACTCCACTATGGAGTATTCTAGGGCCTTAAGCTACTTCATGTGTTATTCCAACAAAGCTAGGAGTGTTATAGGATCGAGATAGCACCATAAAACACCCAAAACCACCATGTGAGGAGTTCACGGCCATAAACCCATGAGTTTACGGCCGTAAACTCCAAAGGATGGGGTTTGTTGGGTGGTGAACTCCTATGCAAGGCCATTTGATGTTTCAAACCCTTTTGCCTTGTCCCGTAGCAACTTAGATGCAACCATTTGAACCTTAAACACTCATAAAAGTGTTTACATGTTTCCTAAGTGTCTTAACTTATTTATTTAAGTTATTATTTGTCTAATTGGTTATATATATGCTTATTATATGATAACTAGGCTCGTGCGTGTAAACCAGTCTCCGTTTGCCACCTAGCACGGTATCCGACACTGCAATTCAAACGACTCACCACAAGTGAGTTCATACCCCTTGAATCAACCTTTGAAATGATTTTAAATGTTTTAAATACTTTATGGGGGGGATACAAGTCAAATACTTATAGTTATTGCTTCAATTACATGTGATTGCATTTAATCACATGTGATTAATAACTAGAAAAACAACAATTTTTACACTGTTCAAACTGTTTATCAAACTGCTTTACTTTGAAATGTTTTACAAACTCTTTTATTATCCAAACTCATTCTCAAACTGTGATTCAAACAAATGTTTCTTATACTTAAACTGTTTTATCAACTTATGCTTTCAAATTGTTTTATAGATCGACATCAAGTCGATCTTCTCTTGAAATTATATTTATGCTTCAAATGTCTTATGAAAACTTATTTATGCTTTTACATATTCAATTGCATGCCCATATATGTATAGATATATAAATAACGTTTAAAGGGCTTAGGAAGGCCATTCGCCCTATTTCCTTTTCCTCGATTTGGATGTAGTCTGGTGGGATTTCGGGTGACCATCCGAAGGTCGTTTCCATATTACTTATATATCATATATACATGTATAGACATAAAAGTACTTCCATATTCATACTTATCAGTACATCAATAGTTAGTTACCATCGGGGTAACTCAAGTACATATACAACTATACTAGAAACCAGTACATATACAGATATACTAGAAACATGAACATATACAGCTATACTAGAAACAAGTACATATACAGTTATACTAGAAACAAGTACTTATACCATTATACTAGAACGAGAAACATTACATATACATGAATACGTTAACAATTGTGATCCACTGTGTCGGAGCATGCCTTAAATGTCATGGCCCGAGTTGTAGCCAGAATTCTCTTGGAGGGAGAGCGTGAGTTTGCGTATAGATCTATACTGGATTGACTATCCTACACCTTGCTGCTAGCTACAGCCGGACCTGCAGGTCTGCGGGTGCCAAATGTCATTTCTTTTATTACGACCATTCCTTATGTCGTTGTTACCAGTCGATAGCATGGTGCAATTTATCACAATGTACCTTAATATAAATCCGGTTTAAGGTAGTAGTATTTGGTACCATAGTAGTCTTATTATACAAAGCTACAGTACTACAATGATTTACCCATTACATATTTTAGTGATAACATCACTTAAGCATTAATGTACAAACTATATTTTTATCAAATGATAGTTATATTTGGGAAATTACACACTTTTACAACAGACAAGTTTACAAAACAGTTTAGCCTTGGTAGAAGGTTACTTTAATAGAAAATATAGGTTTTTCTGAGAGATTCAAACTTTTACAAACACTTTCAAACATTCACTTACATTTTCACAAACTTATACATTGAGACAAGTTCAAACGTTTTTACAAGAAACATTGACACTAAAATACTTATGAACTCACCAGCTTAATGCTGATAAACTCTTTCAAAATAACTTGTATTCTCAGGTCATCAGTAGGCAGGTACCAAGGCCAGCTTTTGAGAAGATGGAGTGCATTCAAGACTCATCTCATATTATTTTGTGTTACATTATTTTTGGTGTCTATAACTGTACAGAACACTTGTATTAAAATTATAATGCAATGGATGATGTTGTTTGCTTATTTACATTTACTGTGTTGTGATACTGTACATGACGTCCTCCGCCCCAAAACGTTTCCGCCGTTCTTGGTTTTGGGGTGTGACACAATATTACCCAATGAACCTAATTATCTAAGGAACATAGAGTATGAAAGCTCTTAGTTCAAACAACGTGATAATAAAGTATATCTCGATCCTGCAAAACCACTGATATTATGAACACATATTATATTTCTAAAACAACATATCCCATCCCGTCGATCCCCACATACTGACCCTATACAATGATCTTACGAGATCTAGCCTAAGGATTCGATATGAATAACAACTGACGAAGCTGCTTCGGAAATTCCCTGGCAGCAAACGAGGATCAATAAAGACATCAAATGAGGGGAATGGAAAAAGTTTCACCACGAAACTCCGTTCGTAAAAGAAAGAACCACACGACATTTTAAGTCAGGGGTAGTTATCTAGATAACAATTCCTAGGCGTGGTCTGACTATCATGAGGTATTATACCCCCAGACTCTACCTATCCCAGCAATATAACACTAGACATACCTAGCAGTGGTCTATTACCAACACACTTTATTAGGTAGTCTACGAAGTTCCCTTAATTACTTCGTGAAAGAAAACGCTGACATGTGAAGCTCGGTCGATCACTTCATAAAAGAAACGCTGACTCCAAAGCTCTCTCAAAATAAAAGTATGGGGAAATACTGATAGAGTATTCCCGTATGCTCTCGTAACCGACACACAAAATTGTTGAAAGACTTTGTACAAGATAGTACTTCTTGCACATTATAGTACTCTGGTATGCGAAAGAATCATACCTGAGAACATAATAGTACCCTGGCACAAGCAGCACCGAAGACACAGAGCTTTGAAAAATACTTCGTACATAAAATGTACTTCTGTACGTAGGACGTACTCCACTGATCATCAATCTCACCCCACACGTACTCTTAATAAGAGACTACCCAAATCCCAATCCTAATTGAACTAAACATCCCATTTAAGTCTTAACCCATCACTAGGCAAACCTACAATGTTTATAATCAATTTTTGATACTATCTCCGTTTAGGAAACGCTAACTAGTGTATACTTAACACAAGGTTTTTAAGTAATAGTATCATATATGCACATCTTAACACATATTGAACCATATCTGATTCGCACGTTGTATATTATCAAATATATCTAACACGTATTTCGGACAATGACAAATACTTCACATACATATGTATATTTCATATTAAAATCAATACTTGTATTTAAAATCACGATTCCTAAAAGGGACTATACACATGATACCTTATCGAATGAATACGTAGTTCCAAAATACATAATCCGTACTCCCGGATCTTAAATTTTCCTCATTACCTAATCCATATTCCTGGACCTAAAACTAACCTCTTGATCTGACCCATACCCTTGGATCTAAAACTAACCTCCTGCTCTGATCCATACTCTCGGATCTAAAACTAGTTTATCTCTTTATCCTTTTATCTCATGGTCCAACCCACCTTTTATCACCTACCAACAACCTCATCTACTCATGTTCTACCCAACATATTTTTAGATACAAAATACATATATCGTTTAACTCATTAAAACTTATATAATTCATCCATTCCACAATCATCTCAAATAAACAACAATATATTATACACATAGCACGTATTTCATAGCAAATACTTAATATTTATGTGTTAGAAGAAAGTGACCACACACTCACACATATAAACAACAATATATATGCACATAGCACGTATTTTATAAAATACTTCATATCTATGTGTAAGATGAAAGTGACTATACACTCACTTGATCAGAAGATGATCAGGCAACACTACGGCTTGTAGAAGTAGTATCCTTCGGTGAAACTGTGATCTCTTCACACACCGGACTTCTCGCGGGTAGAGCTTCGGCTCGGAAACTCTTTTATTCTCGGGATCTCCGGCGCTTCAGGACTTGCTTCGGGTCTCGGGTTGATACCAGGGCTTCGGGATATTTATTGCATGCAAATCGAGGTAAAACGGGAGAGAGAGAAGAGAAAATAGCAACCCTAAACAGCTGGCCCTTCAAACCTATTTATAGGGCAAAATTGGCCCTTGCCACGTCGTGGCAACCTTTTTCCACGTCGTGGGCTTGGTCGTCACTGCATGCGTCATCGCAAGTTGCATCTGAGGGACTCCCGGAGGTGTTAGAGGACTTGCCACGTCGTGGTCTCCGACAGTTTTGGGATTTCGCGTCCCGAACTTCATAAATTCATAACTTTCGCATACGAACTCCGTTTTCGACGTTCTTTATATTGACGCGAAGGTGAGATTATGCTCTACAACTCTCGTTTAGACTCCATTGGATAATTTTGACTTTAATTTTAATATATTACTTATATATTATCTTTAGTAGGCCGGGACAGGAAAACTCCGTTCGAAATTCATAACTCATTCATCTGAACTCCGTTTTTGTCCGTCTTTCCGTCGTTGCACTACTATCGATGAGATATTCAATTATCATTTAGATCATTAAGGATATATATCTATCTACCTTAAATTCACTATTTACGTCGTGTTGGGTCGTGCCGGTTCTGTCGCGAAACTTCGACAGGTCATAACTTCTTCGTTATAACTCGGATTTTGGCGTTCTTTATATGCACGGAAACCTTGTGACATATACTAAAGCTTGGTTAAGATTAATCCTTCTAAATAATCTTCCATCAAAAAGTCATTTTTAATGCTTATCGTCTCTAAATTGACTAGCCCAGATCTGTGGGCGTTACAAAACCTCCTCGTGAAATGACTTGGCTAACGAAACTTCAGGTGGTATGACAGTTGTCTTCTTAGGAGATAGAATTTCTTTTGTAAGAGTTGCTTTAGGTGTTTTAAGAATAACTTCGTCTCCAAAAGATTCTTCTTGAATGACCAGCTTTCGTGTCTTCGTCTTCTTCTTCTTAGACATATGCTTAGCCATATCTTCAGCTCTTCTTTTCTTTGATAAAGGAGAAACATGAATTGGCACTTCAAAAATAAGAACTTCCTGATGAGTAATGTGGTGTTTTCGAACCACAGTTGAAGTTGGAGATTTTAGTGAACCACTAGATTACTTCTTAAGTCTTCGAAAGACACCAGATTTTGATGGAATAGTGACCTTAGCTGGTTCATCAATAACAGGCTCTGCTGAATCGATCACAACAGTCGAAATGTGTTCTTCTGGCTTCATCTGTTTCTTTGGTGACTTTTTTTTCTTTGACACCTGAACAGATTTCTCAGGAGTAGTTGTTGCATCCTTCTTTGATGTTCTTGACTTCTTAGAAGGACCTGCTTCTTCCTTTAACAACAACTTCCCTGTTTCAACATCGGGATTAATGGTTGTCAAATACTCTACTAAGACTGAGTTAGTGGGATCAACAGGCTTTAACATTCCATCAGGGATCCTTGCAATGTGTGTAAACACCTCAACATCATCAGTAACTTCCTTTGGAAAATGATACTTCAAGAATTCAACATTTTCTTCCTCAGCTGGCACCTGAATCCCTTTGTTATCATAAACATGACGAAGAATCAAACTCCAATATGTCGCACATGAAATTCCTTGAACTACATTGGTGTTCTGAACACTTTTCTGGAACTCCTTCCACATCTGTGTAGAGTAATCAATTGGAATGTCATAGTACAGGACTGCAACCATAGCATAAGCTTCCATTCAGCCCTTATCTAAGCCAACACTACGAACAGTCAAGCGGCGTAGGAAAATTCCAAAGAGAAAATTCCAAATAGTCAGAAGTCCAGACTTCTTGAATTCACTTATCTTGGTGAGTGGGGATTGATGACCCATCTCATTGAACATATGAACAATTTGTGGAAACGAAAGATTAGTGTATGGTGAAGAGTTGGGAATATCCAGAATTTGACAGAACAACTTCTTCGTCAAACAAACCTTCTTGTCATTCACCATATGAAACGTGATAACATCCAAAGCTTTGCTCTATGTTGCAGTAGATCCTGCTTGAGAAAGCCAAGATAGAGGAACTGCAAATGATTTGAACATGGCCGTAGAAAGAACAGAACTTTTCAAAGCAATTATTAACATCTTCAATTCATTCGGATATTGTGATACATCTACTTCGACTTGATAGATTGTGCCTTGAATCTTCATGATCGGTTGGGAAGTAATTTTTTATGTTGTTTGTGATGAAGCATTAACATCAGCCGGAGTAGCCATGATTAGGGTTTTTGTAAGGAATGTTTTTGTTGTAATTAGTCGAAGTATACTTTGTACTCTTCGTATGATTTGTAATCTATTTTACTAGGGCACTTTTATTCGAAGCTTAAGTGTTTATGCCTTAGTATATTTTTTGTACGCTTTATGTATCCTATAAATAGGATCATTTACTAGAGTTAGATAACTTTTACAGTCTTGTCTATTGTTCTCTGTAAACACAAAGCATAATAGAGCTTAAGAGAAATCTTAGTTACTTCTTGTGTCCAATCTCTCATACTTTCTTCAATATTAACTCTGATTAATATCTTACTCGATTCATTGATTCATCAATTGGTATCAAAGTAGGAATCATCTCTATGATCTGATTTTCATTTGTTCAAAAAAAATTTGAATCAAATTTTTGGTTCAAAAGTTTCTGCGCTTTTTGAAATTGAAAAATTCTCTTAGATATAAGATTGTGATTCGATTCTGCATTTGAATTGTTGTATCCAGTGTTCTACTAGATTTTGTGAATCGTTTCAGATAATTGTTTTCAAATTCTCGTTGTTATTTCAAAATCTCTAAAAACTTCATCTGTTCATCAATGGTGAACTTCAATCTCAATTCAATGACTTCGTTTTCTCATCTGCTAGGATCATCAACCAAAATTCCAATGTTAATTCCTGAATATTATGATGAGTGGGTTGATCGTATGCAAGATTATTTGAATGGGCTTGATGAAGAATTGTGGAATTGCATTAGTGGAACAGTTCAACCTCCATTCAATGTTCAAAACATAGGCTCATCTGGAACTATTTCTTCTGTTGAAGATCAACAAACAAGACTGAAGAACAACGAAAAGCGATGCATGAGAGAGTAGGTGCTTTGCCACATGTTGTTTACAATTACATTCGTGGTTGTAAAAATGCTAAGGAGATTTGGAATACTCTCAAAGAAAAGTATCAAGGAAGTGAGAAGACTAAGATCAATTATGTTAAGCAGTGTTTGGTTGAACTGAAGGAGTTCAGACAGAAGGAAAATGAAACAACTGAAGTCTATTACGATCGTCTGAATGAGTTGATCTACCAGTGCAATCGCTATGGAATTACAAGGTCCTTAATGGAGTATAATCTTACTTTTGTTGTGGGACTAAGGAAGGAATGGAGGAGTGTAAGTATGATAAGTTTTCAAAAGAACACAAAGTTTCAAAGAGAAAGGCACGAAAGGTAATTTTTTGGCAAGTAGTGTCTAACGAAAAACTTGCTTTAACTAAATCCAAAGTTTCGTCTGAGAAAAACTATGTTTCAAAATCCAAATTAACATATATTTCAAAACCAAAGAGTTTTTAGAAGCTATTGGTCACAGATAAACCACGAAACATATCTTTTCATCAACCAATGAATGTAATAGACACCTTTCCAATTAATCAAAAGGTTGCACATGTTCGAAAATTTGATAACATTCGAAAGTATGAGACATCACAAAAGGGTGTGAATGATCGAAAACCTAATAATGCTCGAAAATCAATGAATAGTCAACCAATTACAAACAAAACTTTCAAATCATCACTAACATTTACACCACAAAAACCAAATTTTCCAAATCCTCCCATCACAAAACCAACAAAGGTTTCATGTTCAAAAGGAAAATCAGAAGTTCATTCCATTAATCATTGGATTGAGGGACAAGGAAAAAGGTTTAAGTCTGGAAAGTTTTCTCAGGGTCAAATCAAAATAGCTTACAGAAAGTATTTGAATGAGTCAACAACTGGAAGTTTATCTTCTCAATATTCGAATACTCCAATTCAGAGATGGAAACCAATCAACAAATTAACAAGAATTGAGAAGCCTGAGGTGCAATCTAGTGAAAATCCAAAACTATCGAAAAGTTACATTTCAATATCTTTAGATAATGATGTTGATTTAATTGATAGTGTCAAGGCAAAAGTTCGAACATGGGGTTTCATTTCTAAAATTCACTCTTTGTTTCAAGCTAATAACCAAGGACCCAAAAAGCCTTGGGTACCTAAAATTGTCCAATAATTACAGGTACTATGTGACGAGCAATATGATAATCAATGGTACATTGATAATGGTTTCTCACGTCACATGACTGGGAAGAAGGAGAACTTAAGAGATTTTCGAAGCCTGAAGAATGCTGGAGTGGTTAAATTTTGAAACAATCAAAAGTTTCAAGTTAAAGGATATGGGAAAATAACGAATGGTCAATTCACAGTGAATAGGTTTGCTTATGTCGACGGTCTTCAACACAACTTCATACGTGTATCACAACTTGTTATAGGCAAAGGAAATCAAGTACTTTTTAACAAAGAGGGTAGCATTATTTCGAATGTCAAAACCAAATAAGTTTTGCTCAAATCAAAAAGGAAAGGAGACATGTTTACATTGGACATCAATTTAATTATGGATAAACCTGTTGTATGTCTACTTTCGAAAGCTACATCAGACATTAGTTGGCTTTGGCATTGAAGACTTTACCTATACTTTCGAAACATCAACAAACTTGTTGTTCAAGATTTGGTAAGAGGTTTACCTGTACTTAAATTTGATAATGATTCTTTATGTGAAACTTGTGAAGTTGGAAAGCAACATAAGCAAGGTCATCCAATCACGATTGATTCGAAGATTGTCGAACCACTGGAGCTTTTACACATTGATTTGTGTGGACCATCGACGGTTTCAACACTCAACAAGAAACGGTACATTTTAGTAATTGTTGATGATTTTTCAAGATTCACATGGGTTTATTTTCTCTGGATTAAATCTGAAGTTGCACAAATCATGATTGACTTTATAAAGAAGGTGGACAAGACGGTCCAAAAGATAAAGACTGATCATGGAATTGAATTTAAGAACAATGTTCTTGATTCGTTTTTGGTAGACAAAGGAATTTCGCATAATTTTTCATCTCCATATACACCATAAAAAAATGGTGTTGTTCAACGCAGAAATAGATCTCTATGCGAAGCAGCAAGAACTATGATGGCATATGCGAATCTTCCATAGTATCTTTAGGCTGAAGCAGTCTCCACTGCATGTTTTACTCAAAACAGATCTTTCATCCATCCTCGTTTCAGTATCACTCCATATGAAATAATAAATAATCGAAAACCTAAAGTGAAATTTTTCCATGTTTTCAGATGCAGGTGCTTTATTATGAATCTTAAGGACAACCTTTCGAAGTTTCAAGAAAAAGTTGATGAAGGGATTTTCCTACGATATTCACGTAATTCAGTCGCCTATCATGTGCTGAACAAAAGAACACGAAAAGTGGAAGAAATATTTAATCTTACATTTGATGATTATTATATCAAACAAACTGAAAATCGTTTTGAAAATCATCATATTTTAAAAGAAATTCATGAAGAATCTGAACCTTCACAACCAGTGGATATTGATTATGGTTTGATTTTTGGAATTTCAGATCATGTTGTTGATGCTGAAATTAATGCTAATGATAATCATATCTCTGAATTAACCAAGCTCAATGATAGTTCAACATCAAATCCTCAAGCAATGGACGAAAGTATGCATTCTAATACAGTGGAGGGGGAGCACTTGGATTCGAACACTCTTGATGAGGGAGAGCATTCTTTCAAGGGGGAGAAGGAGAGAGTGGATGTTGATGTTGAGGAGGAGCATCATGTTGAGGGGGAGCATTTTGAACAAAATGAAAATTTTCATGATGTTAATGATGCATGTTCAATTGCAGGTTTAGAAAATGATGATTTATACGAAGATGCACCTTTGGAATTTGATCCAACTTATCCACTAATGGAAAAATGGTCAAAAACTCATCCAAAGGATCAAATAATTGGGAATCCACAAGAGGAAGTCTTAACAAGAGCCCAAATTCGTGCAAAGAATGAGGTATTAAATACTCATCAAGAATTTTGCATGTTCAATGTTTTTATCTCTAAGATCGAACCAAAGACAGTTAAGATTGCAATAGAGAACTCAGATTGGGTTGTTGCAATGCAATCTGAATTATCTGAATTTGAATGAAACAAGGTTTGGAGATTAATTCCTAAGCCAAATGATGTTTTGATTGTCAGGTTAAAATGGATTTTCAAAAATAAAACCGATAAAGATGGACACATTGTTCGAAAAAAGCCAGGCTTGTTGTTAAAGGTTATTCACAACAAGAAGGAATAGATTACGAAGAAACTTTTGCCCCTGTTGCAAGACTCGAGGTTGTTCGTATATTTATGGCTTATGCAGCTCACAAAGAATTTGATGTTTATCAAATGGATGTGAAGTGTGCATTTTTAAACGGAGATATTGAAGAAACCGTTTATGTAGAACAACCCCCAGGTTTTATTAACGAAGAGCATCCTGGTCATGTTTATATCTTAGATAAGGCCGTTTATGGTTTAAAACAAGCACCACGAGCATGGTATGAAACGCTTACTTCGTTCTTAAAACAATCTAAATTTAAACAAGGATCAATTGATCCCACATTATTTCGAAAGAAAATTGGGAATCATCTAATGCTTATTCAAATTTATGTTGATGATATAATTTTTGGCTCAACTGACCCTGCTTTGTCTAGTGAATTCGAAAATTTGATGAAAAGCAAGTTTGAAATGAGCATGATGGGAAAAATCAATAATTTTCTCGGGTTGAATATTTGTCAAAATAGAGAAGGTATTTTTATCAATCAAGAAAATTATACGAAGCATCTACTAGAGAAGTTTGGATTGACGAATAGCACGAAATTACGAATTCCTATGGCAACTGGCATAAAGCTGACACCTTCGTTAGATAAACCTGCAGTTGACCTAACTCTTTACTGAAGCATGATTGGTTCATTACTTTATCTCACTGCTAATCAACCTGATATCATGTTTTTTGTGTGTAATTGTGCTAGGTATCAGTCAAATCCATGAGAACCACATCTCACTGTTGTGAAGAATATATTTCGTTATCTTAAGGGAACAGTTTCGTTAGGATTGTGGTATCCTTCGAAAATTGGGTTCTTTGTTCAAGCATATTTGGATGCAGACTTGGGTGGTTGTAATCTTGATAGAAAAAGCACAAGTGGTGGCTGTCAATTGCTTGATGGTAAATTGGTAAGCTGGCAATCGAAAAAGCAGACGTGTGTATCGATTTCATCTGTTGAAGCAGAATATGTGGCTGTTGTTGCTTATACATCACAAATAATTTGGATCCAAAGTTAATTGCATGATTATGCAATTAATATGAAAAAGATTCCATTATATTGTGATTCTCAAAGTGCCATAAGAATTTGTCATAATCTTGTGCAACATTCGAAGACTAAACATATAGCTCTTCATTATCATTTCATCAAGGATCATGTGGAAGATGGAAATATTGAAGTGCATTTTGTGAAAACAACAAATCAGTTAGCTGATATTTTCACAAAACCGTTAGATGAAAAGTCATTTGTAAGAATTTTGCAAGGACTTGGAATAATCGATGGAAACTCCGTTCCATGCGAAAAAGGAGAATGATGGTTAAAAAGGAATGGTACAGAGGCACAAAATCAAAGAAAATGGAATGTCACTCATTATTCAAAATTTATTGTTCATAGTCAACTCTTCGAATCCTTCGAATTCATACATTTGTCATTTTTCAAGGATTTTCTAAATTTTGTATGTTTGCAACAAGTACATTTCAGTTTCTTATTTTATTTTCGAAAAATCAAAAATTCCAAAAAGATTTCTTTTTATTTTCGAAAAATCAAAAATTCCAAAAAGAATTTATTTTATTTTATTTTTCAAAAATCCAAAAACAACAAAAATAATTTGTTTCTATTTTCTTTTTCGCATTTTGTTGCAGATTTACATGCTGATTCATCTGGTGTAATGCTTGCAGTTCTAGGGTCAGGTATTTTTTCTAACACTTTGAACTAGTTAAGATGTCTCTAGAAGCATGTTGCAACATGTTGACCAAAGCCTCTACTGACTCAATGTGTGTGTTTGAACGCCTTAATGAAAATTTTCATACAAAGATTTCTTCCCAATCAGGCTTGTATTCACATTAGTCTTCTGAGCTACCTGACTCTTCTCACTTGAGTTAAGAGTTTAATATTTGGTCCAAATATAACAGAGGTACATTTCGTGTCTTATACCAATATTTTTCATCTCAAAATTCTTACACAATCACACACGAATACATATGTCCAAGAGGTATCTAATCAAACCAATTGAAACCTAGACATATCAAAACTCTGTGTTTATGATCAGACATCATGAGACCGTGATGAAAGTGAAACCCAAATCTCTCAACATTTAAGGAATTGGCGGGGAACTATATTCCAGGTTTTAACGAAACATTTGTTTCTGTACCTACATTCAAAACTCCATATCATATTCATTTCTTATGAGTGGTCTTGATCAAACATTCGAAACCTATGATGTTTGTTACCCAACAGGATCCAGTACACAATTTTTTTCTTGAATATGATTTTCGTGTGAGTTTTATTCGAAATTCAAAGTCATTTAAAAGTTTTCCAAAGCAAACTTGTCACTGACTACACAGGTCAAACAAGTAATTTTTTTAACACTTACTCACCTTATGTTTAGGTTGATATGTAACGAAATTCATTAAGCCACCTAGTAAGCCTTTTTTAAAAGAAGTCATTCGATACTTCTTTACAAGTATTTGACTGTAAGTCACGGGAACATACACAAGTTGTTGATCATCTCTATTGATGATTAACAAAGCAACCTTTGCCCGGGGTTTTAATAGCCTTCGTGTCAAATTGAATATTTGACATCACTGAATTCCAAATTTTTCTTTTTATTGCTTCTCATCTAAATTCTTTGGAACACTGCACACACGAAATCCTTGAGGTTCTGAGTAACACCAACTCAGGCTGATGATTTCAAACATCTGGCAAATAACTTTACTTTAAAACCCAAGAGTAAAAGAGCCTTTCTTCCATACGAAGGGTTCCGACGGTTTCTATTCCATTGGGGCAAACAAACCAGTCTGTTTGAGGGGATGTTTTGTATTTTGTCTAGGTTTTGAGGAGAGGTGACAGTTACTTTATCACGTGTGGTCACTTTATCATCATCATGACGCGGTTTTCTCGGTGCCACGTCAGATTTCATTAAATGCACATCTCGCTTTTATTTCAAAATCAAGGGTTACATATAAAAGGGGATTCAAGGGTTCATTATTAGTTTACACTTTCAAACACAATAATTCCCAAATACTCTCTGATCCTACACCAAGCTTTCAAACCCTAACAATGGCGACTGCTACTAATCTTGATCCTAATCTTTCTCACACCACTGATGATGTTACTTCTTTACCGATTATGAAGATTCAGGGTACGAATTATCAAGTGGAGGCTAATGTTTCTCAATACCCTGAAGAACTCAAGATGCTAATCATTGCTTTAAAGAGTTCTGTTCTGTCAAAAGCAATGTTCAACTCTTTTTCTATTCCACTTTCATGGCTTTCTCAACCCGGATCAACTGCTACATATTCAAAAGCTTTTGATGCAGTTACTTTCAATCTCGTGAATGATAAAAAGGTCAGATTGTCCAAGAAGCTTTTCTGTCAGATTTTGGAAATGGCTAATTTCCCTCTGTATGTCAATTTTACCTTTCCTCAAATAGTTCATATGTTTAATGAAATGGGCCATCAGCCTCAACTATCAAGGATCAGTGACTTCAAGAAGTCTGGTCTTCCCAGTGTTTGGAATTTCTTATTTGATATTGTGATATCCCCATTTTCACGGCCAAAAAAGACCGATTTTGTTTATGCTTTATAAAAATCAGAGTACCTCTTTTAATAATGATGTTGCGGAATTTGTTCCCAGTAAAATATGATAAATAAGTTATCAAAGCATTTATGAAGAAATGTATTTTTATTCATTTTAAAACATTTGGAATGTCATTATCAATATAGAAACATAAGCATAAATAGAACTTACATTCATTATCACTACTGATTTATATCTCCTTAATCTCTCAGTGTAATGTGACTTCATATCAACACCTGTGATATAAATAAGCTTAGTGGGTCAGGTTGGGAAACCTGGTGAGTACATAGGGTTTTCAACCCACAATAATATAATTATTATGTTTAAACATTCAAACAATCAACCCAATTACCCATCCCTATTATCTTCTTTACTCTTAAGGATCTATCCTAAGAGTCATCTATCATGCATTTGTTTATTCCGAGGTCCCTTGCTTCCAGGGTTATAGGACTGGCACTAAGTCCATAGCTGCCAATACTCGTTCGTAAAGCACTAATTCCATAGCTGCTATAGTTTATTCATCGGGTACTAAATCAATAGCTACCAGTGTTTATCTAATAGGTACTAAGTCTATAGCTACCAATTCCTAACATGTACTAAGTCCATAGCTACCGGTGTTTATCTAATAGGTACTAAGTCCATAGCTACCAATTCCTAACAGGTACTAAGTCCATAGCTACCAGTGTTTGTCCAATAGGCACTAAGTCCATAGCTGCCGATGTTATTTATTAGGCACTAAGTCTATAGCTGCTTATGTTTACTCACATCATCTTTTCTATCTCATCATTCACCTACCCATGTCATCCCCAACATATTTGTATATATAAAATACGTATACAATTTAAATCTTTTAAAACATGTATAAAACGTTCATCCAGCATAGACAACAAGTATTCAGATAATATGCACACATAGCACGTAGTTTATATAAAATACTTCATATCTATGTGTAAGATGAAAGTAACTACGTACTCACCTAAAAGGTGGTGACTCGGTATTTGAACAACACTTCGTTTACTCAAAGACAATTTTCCTCGACGAAAACCTAGTATCAATACCACTAGGATTTAGGCTAACGAGAATCGTGACTAATTAATAGTCTGGCTATTATTACTATTATATAAGCGTTAAATGATACTTATATAACCCATATAATATCTCAAGTACTTATTATAAGGTCCTAATAATGTTACTATAATTAAATAAAGGCTATATTAAATATAGTATAGGCGTAGCTCACTTACAACGGGTTTTTATTAAAAACCGGGCTTTGCTGGAGCAGCGTTTCCGAGTCGAAAGCTTTTCTTCTCGGAGCCGTCGAGAGCTCCGGGGCTTTCTTCTCGTGCTAGGGAGGTTCCCTAGACTTGGGAGGGGTTTAGGGAGGTTAGAGAGAAGTTAAAGAGAGAAAGAAAGGCTTATGGTGTGAAGAAATTATGAAGAGTTCATCTCTTATTTATAGGAATTTTATAGTAAAGTAGTCTCCAAGCTTCGTCCGTATCTTCCGCGTACGAGCTCCGTTTTCTACGTTCTTTATATCCACGTGTTGGTATTTATGAGTACTACAACTTTCATTTAGACCCCGTCGGCTAATTCTCCTTCTATCTCAGATTTACAAAAACTGTATCGAATTCGCTGCGCTCGAAAAGTATAGACTAAGCTTTGTCCATAACTTTGGCATACAATCTCCGTTTTTGTTGATATTTATATCCACGCGTTGGTATTTACGAGTACTACAACTTTCATTTAGACCTCGTTGGCTAATTCTCATTCTATCTCGGATTTACAAACCCGTATCGAATTTGACGCGCTCGAAAAGTAGAGACTAAGCTTCGTCCATAACTTTCGCATACGAGCTTCGTTTTTGACGTTATTTATATCCACGTGTAGGTAAAAATAAAATCTACAACTTTCCTTTTTACTTCATCGGCTAATTCTCGACCGGTCTTAAATTTAACAGTAGGAGGTCATTACACTGTTAAATGTCCGCGTAAAATTCATAACTTTTATATACGGACTCCGTTTTCGTCCGTCTTTTTGTCGTTGAGTTCCTATTACTGAGATATTAAACTCTCATTTAGGTCGCGTAAGCCAAAAACCGCTCGAACTAAAATTCGAGTTTCGGGCCATGCACCGTTGTGCCAAATCTTAGAAAAATCATAACTTCCTCATATGAAGTCAGATTTGGGCGTTCTTTTTATGGACACTCTCAGTTTAACATTTTCTACGACTTTTTATTAGATCGTTAAGGCTAAAAGTCGCTCTATCATAAATTCACTGTTTATGCTTCCCGGTGCCGTGTCAGTTCTGTCGCGAAACTTCGACGGGTCATAACTTCTTCGTTATAACTCAGATTTCGGCGTTCTTTATTTCTACGGAACCCTTGAGACATATTCTACAACTTGGTTAAGATTATTTATTCTAAATAATCTTTTGTCAAAAATTCTTTTTCGAATCCTATTATCTCTAAATTGACTAGCCCGGATCTACGGGCGTTATAATTATCTCCCCCTTAGGATGATTACGTCCCAGAATCATTAAAGCAACAGGGCGCACATGATGACTCCATATGTTATCTCTTCATCCTAAGTAATAACCATAACTTTTATGTTTCTTCAAACGAGTATCTAACTCTAAGATTTCCTGACTACAGGCGGTGCCTGATCTTGGACCTGTTCCGTATCTCACGTTGGACTCCTAATTATGACCTTCAAGTCACAATCTCGATCCTTACTGGAGACTGCTTCTTCCTCTTAACAATCTTAGGATTACTACCATTGACCGATGTGTCGTATTGTAATGACCTAACATCGTATGTTGCAACGCTTAGACTTAGGTCTTCTAGAGTCAATTTTCCAGAACAGACTATACATCCCTTCATGTTCTAATGTGATATAATCATATCTTAAAAGGTAGCATTCCTAGCTACAAGCAACTGTCCCGATACCTCTACTGATCGCTTTGATTGTCTTTCACTTCAATCTTCTAGCTTAAGTCAGATACTACATCGGACTTGGTTCTCTAAACCACGTACCATACTCATCGTATTCGGACTCAATTTGATATGACCACTAGGTTCAGAATAACGACAATCTTCTTATTCATTACCGAAACGATGGTAACGACATGCTTGAATAAAACGGACTCAATTATTGGCTTCTTGGTAACCGTGTGACTTTCCCTGATCCAAGCGTGAGTCTTGTGCTTCCGGTATTATATGCATCTCCTACCTTTCACACCTACTCATACTCGTCCCAAGTATTGTCTCGCAGTCCCCAAGTCCTAAAATCACAAAACAATTTAACACATACGAGTGTGTCCAAATAATCATAAAAATTTCCCTAACCTCTACTAGGACTTCTTCCATGCGTATCTTCAATCATTAATTCTGCTTCAACTCGGTTGGTGATGGAAATTCCAGATGATAGGAAAACTTTAGGAATTACACCAATCGTTCTGTCATCCCGCCAATCAAATGTGTACATTCAAATGTACCGTACTTCTCTAGACGTACTGCTATTTTATTAGACATATTCTAAAGGCAAGATACCTCTCTTATGATATCTTCTGATAGGTGTCATTCACTATCGTAAGCCATCTCATTTCCTCTATTTTCTCAGTCTGTCATGGTTCGCATCACTTCCTGAACTTCTGCCATTGTGATAGGTTCGGGTGCAGGCGCAACGACCGATTCATGACCCATCACATTCTTAGGCTCAGGTTGTCATCTTCCTCGGATATTTCCTAGTCTGTCTTCACCTTCATGTTTTGTACACCCAAGCAGACGTTCGGTGTACCAAGGCGAGAATTTTAAGATAAGAAAGATTTTATAGACGTATAGATCTCCTTGTCACACCGAAAAGTTATATGCCAGTTCTAATACCGTAATCAAACGTTTAGAAATCTGAACACATAAAATTTCCAGATCCGGTCAGCAACAGACCATAGATCCGAACAAATAATAGCATATAAGGCATCTTTATAGCTATAACATAAAACATATAGCACATAAAACATTTTAGGCATCTTTCCTAAAATAAACTAGTGCTTGTGTGTAAAATATAGCAGTCACTCATCTCACAATCATCGCTTAGCATTCTAAGTTTAAGTCTAGAAATTTCCTATAAATTCCTAGTTCGCTTAAACTAATGCTCTGATACCAACTGTGACATCCCCATTTTCACGGCCAGAAAAGACCGATTTTGTTTATGCTTTATAAAAATCAGAGTACCTCTTCTAATAAAAATGCTGCGGAATTTTTTCCCAGTAAAACATGATAAATACGTTATCAAAGCATTAAATGTATTTTTATTCATTTTAAAACATTTGGGATGTCATTGTCAATACAGAAACATAAGCATAAACAGAACTTACATTCATTATCACTAGTGATTTATATCTCCTTAATCTCTCCGTGTAATGTGACTTCATATCAACACCTGTGATATAAATAAGTTGAGTGGGTCAGGTTGGGAAACCTGGTGAGTACATAGGGTTTTCAACCCACAAAAATATAATTATTATATTTAAACATTCAAGCAATCAACCCAATTACCCATCCCCACTATCTTCTTTACTCTTAAGGATCTATCCTAAGAGTCATCTATCCTGCATTCGTTTATTCCGAGGTCCCTTGCTTCCAGGGTTATAGGATTGGCACTAAATCCATAGCTGCCAATAATCGTTCGTAAAGCACTAATTCCGTAGTTGTTATAGTTTATTCATCGGTTACTAAATCCATAGCTACCAGTGTTTATCTAATAGTTACTAAGTCCATAGCTACCAATTCCTAACATGTACTAAGTCCATAGCTACCAGTGTTTATCTAATAGGTACTAAGTCCATAGCTACCAATTCCTAACAGGTACTAAGTCCATAGCTACTAGTGTTTGTCCAATAGGCACTAAGTCCATAGCTGTCAATGTTATTTATTAGGCACTAAGTCTATAGCTGCTTATGTTTACTCACATCATCTTTTCTATCTCATCATTCATCTACCCATGTCATCCCCAACATATTTGTATATATAAAATACGTATACAGTTTAAATCTTTTAAAACATGTATAAAAACGTTCATCCAGCATAGACAGCAAGTATTTAGATAATATGCACACATAGCACGTAGTTTATATAAAATACTTCATATCTATGTGTAAGATGAAAGTAACTACGCACTCACCTGAAAGGTGGTGACTCGGTATTTGAACAACACTTCGTTTACTCAAAGACAATTTTCCCTCGACGAAAACCTAGTGTCAATACCACTAGGGTTTAGTCTAACGAGAACCACGACTAATTAATAGTCTGTCTATTATTACTATTATATAAGCATTAAACGATACTTATATAACCCATATAATAGCCCAATTACTTATTATAAGGTCCTAATAATGTTATTATAATTAAATAAAGGCTATATTAAATATAGTATAGGCGTAGCTCACTTACAACGGGTTTTTATTAAAAACCGGCTTCGCTAGAGCAACGTTTCCGAGTCGAAAGCTTTTCTTCTCGGAGCCGCTGGGAGCTCCAGGGCTTTCTTTCCATGCTAGGGAGGTTCCTTAGACTTGGGAGGGGTTTAGGGAGGTTAGAGAGAAGTTAGAGAGAGAAAGAAAGGCTTATGGTGTGAAGAAATTATGAAGAGTTCATCTCTTATTTATAGGAATTTTATAGTAAAGTAGTCTCCAAGCTTCGTCCGTATCTTCCACGTACGAGCTCCGTTTTCTACGTTCTTTATATCCACGTGTTGGTATTTACAAGTACTACAACTTTCATTTAGACCCCGTCGGCTAATTCTCCTTCTATCTCAGATTTACAAAAATTGTATCGAATTCGCCGCGCTCGAAAAGTAGAGACTAAGCTTCGTCCATAACTTTCGCATACGATCTCCATTTTTGTTGATATTTATATCCACGCGTTGGTATTTACAAGTACTACAACTTTCATTTAGACCTCGTTGGCTAATTCTCATTCTATCTCGGATTTACAAACCTGTATCGAATTTGCCGCGCTCGAAAAGTAGAGACTAAGCTTCGTCCATAACTTTCGCATACGAGCTTCGTTTTTTACGTTATTTATATCCACGTGTAGGTAAAAATAAAATATACAACTTCCTTTTGACTCCGTCGGCTAATTCTCAACAGATCTTAAATTTAACAGTAGGAGGTCATTACACTGTTAAATGTTCGCGTAAAATTCATAACTTTTACATACGGACTCCGTTTTCGTCCGTCTTTTTGTCGTTGAGTTCCTATTAATGAGATATTAAACTTTCATTTAGGTCGCGTAAGCCGAAAACCGCTCGAACTAAAATTCGAGTTTCGGGCCATGCACCGCTATGCCAAATCTTAGAAAAATCATAACTTCCTCATACGAAGTCTGATTTGGGCATTCTTTTTAGGGACACTCTTGGTTTAACATTTTCTACGACTTTTGTTTAGATTGCTAAGGCTAAAAGTAGTTCTATCGTAAATTCACTATTTACACTTCCCGGTGTCGTGCCGGTTCTGTCGCGAAAGCTTGACGGGTCATAACTTCTTCGTTATAACTCGGATTTCGGCGTTCTTTATTTCTACGGAACACTTGAGACATATTCTACAACTTGGTTAAGATTATTTATTCTAAATAATCTGTTGTCGAAAATTCTTTTTCGACCCCTATTATCTCTAAATTGACTAGCCCGGATCTACAGGCGTTATAGGTATTTTCTTGAGGTGTTTGACCGGAAGAACAGTTGGTCTTGACAAGGGTCGAATGGAGGTATATACCATGGTTGCAGGGCTTGATTATGATCTACACGTGGATTATTCTACTCAACTATGGAAAGAATTTCTGAAGAGTATCGAAAACACGAATGCTCTTCATGGCATTTCGTGTGCAAGATATTGGAGCTTGATTCTGCAATATTTTTACGAGAAGGAGAGTATTCTGGTACCAATTGATGAGGAAAAAGCAGTTTTTCACGTATACAGTTGTCCGTAGGATGCAAATGATGATTTTGAGGAGGTTCCTTTTGTAGTTCGTATTCCTGATGTGATGCTCAAACGTGTTGACCCAACAAATACAGTCTTAGTGACTTATTTGCAAACAATTGATACTACTATTGAGACTGGGATTCTATTGGCAAGGGAGGAGACAATGTCAAAACGTACGAAGAAGACTGAAACTGGTTCTTCTGATAAACCAGTCAAGGAGTCTAAGTGTACGAAGATTCCAAAGAAGCAACCAGTTACTGATGAGGAGCCAGTAACACACGAAGTTTCGGTTGCTGACACAACCTTAACTAAGCATGTTGGTCTAGAAACTCAAGAAAAAGAAATTATTCCTTCGAAGACTAGTGTTTTTCGAAGAATCAAAATGAAGTCGAAGCACAAGAGCAGATCTCCATTCACTAATGTAGTACGAAAGCCACAGGTTACTCATCAGGGAGTCCTATTTCGTGAAATTCCAGCGCCTGTTTCTCCATCATCAAAGAAACGAAGGGCTGTAGATATGGCTAAACATATTTCAAAGAAGAAAAAGAAGACAAGAACAACGATCATCTCTTCTGAATCGACAGATGACGAAGATGAAAGGATTGCTGAAACACCTTAAGAAAATCTCCATAAAGATACTTCTACTCCTTCACAGACAGCTGTTATACCACCCGAAGATTCGGTTGCCAAGTCATTTTTTGAGGAGGCACGAACTTCTGACATTCTTGTAAACGTATCTAATACGGATGCAAATGTCATCATGGGTGAGGATGATTCGAAGAAAGATGAACAAGGTAAACCTTCTGATGTTACCTCAGAAACATCTGTTTCTTTTCCTCCACAAATTACACCTGTCATACCTATTACTTCAACCACAGATTCCCCTACATTCGAAAACATCATCAAATATCCAATTACTTCTCTTTTCTCTTCTCAATCAACCGATCCACCTACAACCACTTCACCAATTCAAGAATCTATCTTTATGGAGACTGAGAATGAATCTGAAGATTTTGGAGGTACTTTTGAGAATTTGGTATTTGATGAAGACGAAGCTGATTTCCCAGATCATATGCTTATGACAATGAAGCAGTTTAAAATCTTGAATACAAAGCTGAATTCTATTCTTCAATCACAAGCAAATCTTAAGGGAGGTAATTTTGTGTCAAGTTTAGAGGTTGATGATTTATTAAAATTGTTAGAAGGAAGGATCACTTCGGATGTTTCTGGAATGCTCAAAGACTCTAAGTCTCATATTTTGGAGAAGGTTGATTTGTGTGATCACAACAATGAGCTGAGGGTGAATTCTCAGAAGTCCACATTTGAAGGAGATTTGAAGGAATTGCGAAAGGCGACCAAGGAACGTCATGTAATGTTTATTCAAGACGTTAAGAAGGTTCGTGAAGATGTCAACTTTAAACTTCAAGAGCTTTGTCAAGATATGGACAAAGAGATTTCATGTGTTCGAGCAGAATATGCTTCTCTAAATCTGAAGGTTGACATCATCTGTCATGCTGTAACGAAATTTGCTAAGTTGTATGAAAGTTTGAGTCCTCAACTATCTCAACTGAAAACAAAAATTTTATGGAGGTCATCACTTTGTTAAAGGAGCTCAAAGAATTATCTACAAAGCCAGTCTCATCTTCTCAACTATCTTCGGATTTTCTGTTGTAAAAATTCTCTCAATTCGAAGATATACTTCTCAAACAATTGGCTCCTCTTTCTCGCATATCCAGCCTTCTTCCAACAATAGATGCCCCACCTGTTCATACAGGGGTACAAGTGGGAGAAAGGAAGGGTGAAGATTCGAAGGCTGGTGATGATGATGCGAAGGTGGTGGGAAAGTTATTTTCTTCAAAGATTCCAACTACGAAGCCAATCATAGCAAATGCTCGTCCGATTACTTTGACAGTGGTAACAACTGTGCCAATTAAAAGACCAATTTTAAAAGGTATTGTGATTGGTAAATCTGCTGATGTTGGTGGAAGTGATTCGAAAACGAAAGAAGTAATAGAAGATTCAGCTTTAAAAGCCATAGGAAAAACTATTTTGGTGGAGAAGTCAAAGGAAGAAAAGGAAGCTGAGGCTGAGGCTGAACTGGAGAAGATGAGATTAATACAGAGTATAATGACACAAAGATCAAGTGATCCTCGAGGCATGAACAAAGGTGATCCATCAAAGCATTATAACTACGAAACAATCGAAGCCAAGGTTGCATTCAATCATATGTATTCATTCGAAAAGAAGCGAAAACAGAGCTACATAGTTACGAATACTGATGCAAGCCAATTCGATTTTCCGATCAATGAGAAGATGTTCATCATGCCCCAGTTCAAAGCTGAATGTAAATTCAAAGTGAAGGATAAAGGAACACATATGAAGATCATATTTCATGCAGTTATTGCAAAATCTGCTGAAAAGGTGTGGTCACTTATAAAGATAAAGAAAGTCATCAGTATAAAGAAGGATGTTGTTTTTGAAAACACAGTCCAAAATATTAAGTATGTGGTGGACAGGGCAAATGGAAATGTTTGTGAATTTACTATTGCAAATTTTCCATTAATCAACTTGTATGACCTTATACAAGTTGCATTGCTGTTGAAGGAAAGATCGTTTTCTTATCTTCAGAATACTAATCCGGATGAGTTCAAGCTTGGAGTTAATGACATCAAGATCTTCATCAAAAATTATTATAAATGCTTAGCTTTGACTGATGTGGAGTTAGCTACAGCAAAAGGATTAGAAATAACTACTCCAATGGCTCCATCGAAGACTCAAGCAGATCTGAAAAAGTATGTTGATGGTGAAATTTGCTTGAAGCCCTTTGGGTTAGTCTTCGCAGGAAAGGACAAGGCTGGGAAATCAAAACAATTTTTATTCTAGGCTGGTGAGGTGGAAAGATACTCAACTTCTCAATATACAAACTTAATTGTTCGTATGAATCATTATAAGAAGAACAATGAAGAAGACAAGAAGGAGCTTAAAAAGATAATTTCCTGGTATACCGAGATACGAAGAGGGATGCTGTATTCCATCCAACTGCTTACTACTTGAAGTCTTCGAATATGATTACAAAAGGGGAGATTGTAAGGATTGTTTTTTTTGTAATTAGTCGAAGTATACTTTGTACTCTTCATATGATTTGTAATCTATTTTACTAGGGCGCTTTTATTCGAAGCTTAAATGTTTATGCCTTAGTATATTTTTTGTACGCTTTATGTATCCTATAAATAGGATCATTTACTAGAGTTAGAAAACTTTTAAAGTCTTGTTTATTGTTCTCTCTAAACACAAAGTGTAATAGAGCTGAAGCGAAATCTTATTTACTTTCTGTTTTCAATCTCTCATACTTTCTTCAATATTAAATCTGATTAATATCTTGCTCGATTCATTGATTCATCAATTTTGAAAGTTTTGATGAACACTTAGAGAAAACTTTATCAATTTGGGAATTCCTTTGAAAGCGTACGTAAACTGATAAAGAACTCTTGAATCCCTTTTTATATGTAACCCTGGAATTTAAATTTGAAGCGGGATGTGCATTAAATGAAATCCAACGTGGCACCTTGAAAATCGCACCACTATTCCAATAAAATAGCCATGCATGAAAAAGTAACTGTCACTTCTCCTTGAAAACCGTACATAATACAAGACGTCGCTTCAAACTGCCTATATTGATTAACCCAATGGAATTGTAATCTTCATAAACCTTCGGATGGAAGTAAGGCTCTTTCACTTTTAGGATGAAAAGCGAAGTCATGTTCCAGACGTTTGAAATCATCAGCCTAAGTTGGTATTACTCAGAACCTCAAGGATTTCGTGAGTGCAGTGTGCCAAAGAACGATGATAAGAATCAATTTAAAAAAAACTTTGGATTTGTGATTTCAAAAAAAAAATTTAACACGAAAGCAGTTAAACCCCAGGCAAAGGTTACTTATCAAGAGATTTAATCAACTGCTTGTGTGGTGTCCCGTGAATTACAATCGAAAATTTATAGAGAAGTTTCGAAGGGCTTCTTTTATAAGACTTCGTGGGTGGTTTACAAATTTCGTTACATATCATCCTAAACATAAGGTGAGTAATTGTAACATAAATTACTTGTTTGATCAATGAAGTCAGTGACAAGTAGGTTGTAGATAAATTTTGAAATTGGCTTAGAAATCTAATAAAACTGACACGGAAATCATACTCATAAAAAAATATTTGTGTTGGATCCTGTTGGGTAACAAAGATCGTGGGTTTCGATAGTTTGATCAAGATCACTCATAAGAAATTAATATGATTTGGAGTTTCGAAGATTGGTACTGATACAAATGTTTCGTTACAATCTGGAACAAAGTTCCCCGTCAATTCCTTAATAAGGTTTAGAAAATTGGGTTTCACTTTCATCACGGTCTCATGATGTCAGATCATTAACACAGAATGTTGATATGTCTAAGTCTTCGACAGGTTTGATCAAAGACCTCTTGGACATATTTCATTGTGTGTGCTCGTGCAAGAACTTTCGGATGAAAAAGATTGTTTGAGAAACAACTTGTACCTCTGTTACTTTCGGACCAAACAGAAAACTCTTAACTCATTTGAGAAGAGTAAAGTAGCTCAGGTGACTAATGTGAATACAAGATTGACTTGGGAAGAAATTTTCGTAAGAAATATTTCATTAAGGCTTTCGTTAAACACACATTGAGTCATTGGAGACTTGGGTCGACATGCAGTAGCATGCTTCTAGGGACATCCTAATTAGTACAAAAATTTTGAAAATTTACCTTTCCCTTGAAGCAAAATCATGACCCTTGTAAAAACTTCATGAAATTTGTACTTAATAAAGAAAAGACAGAATACAAAAGAAAAAAAATCTTTTTGGAATTTTATATTTTTGAAAAAAGAGAAAAATATTTTTGTGATTTATGTTTTTCAAAAATTTAGACAAATAACAAAAGAAAATCTTTTTGATATTTTTGATTTTTCGAAAAGAAACACATACAATGAAAATATTTTTTTTTTGTTTTTCAATTTTTCGAAAATAAAGACAAATAACAAAAATATTGAGAATGTACCAAACACGGAATTTTCATCTCCTCTTTACGAAAACGAAGCATGTCGAAGCATTGACTATGCACAGTAACCATTGACTTTAACAGCTGTCAAATTTTCGCTATTCTTTCAAAATAGACTCCCCTTCGACCATTCCCAAACCTGTCAAAATTCTAACAAATGAATTTTCATCCAATGGTTTTGTAAAAATATCAGCAAGCTGATCAGTTTTTATAAAATGAACTTCAATATTGTCATCTTCAACATGATCTTTTATGAAATAATAACGAAGTGCAATATATTTTGTTTTTGAATGTTGAACTGGATTGTGACAAATACTTATAGCACTTTGTGAGTCACAATATATTGGAATATTTTTCATGTTTATTGCATAATCACGCAGTTGACTTTGAATCCAAATGATTTGTGAAGTACAGGCTGCTGCAACAACATATTCTGCTTCTGCAGTCAAAATTGAAACACATGTTTGCTTCTTTGACTGTTAGCTTACCAATTTTCCATCTAGTAACTGACAACCACCACTTGTGCTTTTTCTATCCAAATTGCAACCACCTAAGTCAGCATACGAAAATGCTTGAATAAAAAATCCAGTTTTCAAAGGATACCACAATCGTAACGAAATTGATCCTTTGAGATAATGAAAAATATTCTTGACTGTAGTGAGATACGGTTCTCGTGGATTCGACTGATACCTAGCACAATTAAAAACAAAAAACATGATATCAGGTCTACTTGTTGTGAGATAAAGTAACGAACCCATCATGCTTCTGTAAAGAGTTAAGTCAACAGCAGGTTTATCTAACGAATGTGTTAGCTTAGTGCCAGTTGCCATTGGAACTCGTAACTTTGTGCTATTCGTCAATCCAAATTTTTCAAGCAAATTCTTGGTATATTTTTGTTGGTTGATAAAAATTCCTTCTCTGTTTTGACGAATATTCAACCCAAGAAAATTATTGATTTTTCTCATCATACTCATCTCAAATTTGCTTTTCATCAGATTTTCGAATTCTTTAAACAAAGCAGGGTCACTTGAGCCAAAAATAATATCATCAACATAAATTTGAACAAGCATTAGATGATTCCCAACTTTCTTTCGAAATAATGTGGGGGTCGACTGATCCTTGTTTAAACTTTGATTGTTTCAAGAAAGAAGTTAGAGTTGCATACCAGGCTCATGGTGCTTGTTTTAACCCATAAACTGCCTTATCTAAAATATAACAATAATCAGGATGTTCTTCATCTAAAAAACCTGGAGGTTGTTCCACATACATAGTTTCTTCCAGCTCTCCATTCAAGAATGCACACTTCATATCCATTTGATAAACTTTGAAATCTTTGTGAGCTGTATAAGCCAAAAATATTCAAACTGTCTCGAGTCTGGCGACAGGGGCGAAAGTTTCTTCATAGTCTATTCCTTCTTGTTGTGAATAGCCTTTTACAGCAAGTCTGACTTTATTTCGAATAATATTTCCATCCTTGTCGGTTTATTTTTGAAAATCCATTTTAATCTGACAATAGAAACATCATTAGGTTTAGGAATTAATCTCCAAACCTTGTTTCGTTCAAATTCAGCCAATTCAGATTGCATTGCAACAACCCAATCAGAGTATTCCATTGCAACCTTAACTGTCTTTGGTTTTATTTTGGAGATGAAAACATTAAACATGCAAAATTCTTGTCAAAACACCTTCTTGAGGATTCCCAATAACTTGTTCTTTCGGATGATCTATTATCTATTTTTCGAGTGGTGGATATGCTGGATCAAAATCCCAATGTGCATCTTCGAATAATTCTTCATTTTCAGATCCTGCAACAGAATAATAAGCATAATATGATTGTATATGATGTATTAGTTTTTCACCTCTTAAAATTCAAGAAACGTTAAATATATTTTATATAAAGATAAAGATAAAGATTATATATATATATATATATATATATATATATATATATATATATATATATATAGAGAGAGAGAGAGAGAGTGGTTCAAATGAGAACAACAAAAGATTAAGAACCATAAGAACCCTATTTTATAAGTAAATAGGTACACAATACTTATTAAACATGTTAAAATCTGGATTTCTTTTGTATCTTTGGTACGAAAATGGCAAAATTGTAATTTTTGCAGTCTAATATTTTAATTAATACATCGATTCATATTTTAACAAAAATTATACAAAATACAAAATTTAATACAATCCATTCATATTTTAGTATACAAAATTCACAATTTAATACAATCATAATATCACTAATTCACTAATTTAGGAAAGCAAAACACAAACTCTTCCATCACCACCAACTACCACATATCACCACCATGTATCTATGTCAATGTCGTAACCAATATTGCTTTCAAACCAAATCTCTATATAAATCATACATTGTTAGCTTAATACTATATTTACAGTCAAATAAAACATATTAATTCACTAATTTAGAGTTTAATGCAACAATTATAAAAACTAATACATTTTTATATATTTACTTGACAAAAAAATACACACAAGAAAATTAATACAAATATTTATATTTTAACATAAAATTCATGAAAAAAATCAGAATTTAATACAATCAATTAACAGCTTAATACAGTCAATACAAAAAATTAACAGCTTAATATATTAAATTCATAGTTTAATACATAAAAACTATATATTTACATCCACATTTTGTACTTAGCGATGAGATTATTGCGCTATTAGATCGATAGATTCTAAACAGATAAGCAAGAATGAAGCAATCAATGAACACAAGAATGGATTAAAAGATGTCGAATGATTAATATCTCACACCTCAGAAGAGCTCGATAAAGAACTTCGACTGTAGAGGTGCCTTAGGGTTACAATGCAAAAGCTATTAATGAGAACGTTAACCTTAAAGCTATACATGCATGCATAATATATAAGTAAACTGTAATGCTTAAACCACGGTTGGACAGGCCCAAACCGGATAATCAAAATATTAACATTAAGCCCATATGACGCAACACTCTAGACCCAACAATCTCCCCCTTTGTGTCAATAGAGGCGAGAGATTAGTTCGGTTTGGAAAGAGAAGACTTCTTCACTGTCTTGAACACCTTCGATATATTGGCCAAAAGAGTGTGACGAAAATTTATATACCACCGAAGCATGTCAGAGAAGTTTTTCCTATCCGAATTACTATTTTGTTTACACATGTGAGTTATATCAAGTACGTGCTCCAAGCAGGAAGTGGAGAACAGATGTTTGTCAACTAGAGTGAAAAGGAATTTTTCACCTTCGCCTCTTGTGAACATAACAGTGTGATGTGTTGGATCGATCTTGCCCATCTTCATTCTATTAAGATCACTCGGCTTCCCAATGGGCTTCACGATCGGTTTCTTCCTTAAAACATTTGCAACCTCCTGATCCATCTTAGCAACTTCATGGATGTAGGAAGCCAACATTCTCTTAATGTGATCGAGGATCGGCTCATATTGCTCTTGACTAGTAAGCAGAATGTTGGACAGCAGAATGTGTGGGTTCAAATTGGGAAGATCAGCTAGTGAAATCATATGAACTGAGTTATCAGAACCTCGGGTCACCCTGAAGTTCACGTTAATAAATTCCCCAGAAACAGTCGGTTTCAATACCTGGACAGAGGTTATTTTCTGAGCACTCCATGTCAAGTATTGGGGTTGAGCAAATTCAAGATAATAATTGATTAAATCTTGATCAACCTGTGGGTGAGGAGAAGGGACTTCAACCGTTGGATCAAAACAATGGAACATGAATGCCTTACAGGTGATGGGCATGTCAAATTGAGAATCCCTCGTGTTTTCACAATCAAACGAGGCAACAGGTTCCAACCAGTGAGTGCTGGGAGACTCAATCGCTTGTTTGATTAATCTTTCCCGGGTCCAAGTAGGAAAGAGAGCCTGCTTACAAATCAGAGCATCTTGATCTTCTTTCTGCTTTCGCTCTTTCTCTTCTTCCTCTCTGGCTACTCTCAAATTTTCATCAATCTCTTAATCCCTTTTCTTCCTCTTTAAAGCCTCAGCCATCGTTTCTTCTTCATCATCATCACTATCATCCACAACACCCTTCAGGTTTTCCTGTCCAGAACCGAAAGCTACATTAACCTTCGGTTCGGTTTGGATAATGACTTTGAGTGGAATTAGAGGATCTTGAACACTTTCTCCCCCTTGGTACGGAGTGAAAAGCGGCTCTGTAACACCCTTCATTTGATTCAAGATTTCAATTGCTGGAAGGAGCTTTGCAGTTAAGTGATTCCGGATGGTAAGAGTAAGAACTGGATCATGGGCGTTAACGATAGTACCTAGAATGGAGAGAACATCACCATCACAACTTTTAAGGACAACACGCTCAGTCTAGAGTGAGTCAATTTCCTTCTTCGCTTGATCAAGTTGAGCAGCCTGAACTTCAAGTGTTGTTGTTTTGTGAGCTAGTGCATCCATTATCTTATTCTTTGTAGCTAGATCAACCTGAAATTTTTCAAGGCTAGTATTGACAGAAGTAAGAAGAGAATTATGATCTGTTTTGAGTTCAGAACAAACGGAATCAAATATCAGTTTCTCCTCTTGAAGTGACTTGGAGAGGGAATCAATAGAAGCATTAACTTTGGTTGCATTTGAATCAGCATGGCCTTTGAACGAGTCTAAGATAATTCTCTAATCATGAATGAGATCCGTCACCTCAGTTGTTGCTTTCTTGCAGGAGGATATGGATGCATCCACAACTTTTGTTGATTTTTCGATTGAAGTTGTGTACTGTTGAAGAGTTGTGTCGAGAAAAGCTTTCAAAACCACATCATAATAAGTTGACGGAGAAGCAAGAAATTTGTCAAGATTATCATTAAGACTCTTCAAATGATGTTTTGTCACCGGAGCATCATCTTCATCATAACTTGGAAGCCGATAAGGACTATAATAAGTGGAGTCAAAATCAAAGTTTTCATCTCCCAAAGTAGGCTCAGAGTCTGTTGAAGGAGATGATGAGAGAGGTTTTGTGGTAATAGGGGTTTTAATGCCAACGGTATGTGCCCCCATATCAGATACGTTGACACTCGCCGAAGGTCTGGTTGTGCGTGTTGAACCTTCTCTTCTTCCTCAGCTGATTGCTCCTCTTCATTGGAAGAAGTAGGCGTCAGTGCCTTCGGTCGCTTTGCCATATTTTTGAGCTTTTTCTTTTTGGGAGCCGAAGGTGCAGCTTTATCAGCCTTACTCTTTTTAGGAGATGAGGGACCTTCGGTCTCGGCTTTCTGACTCTGGTTTCTTCCTCCTATTGGCAGGTTTGTCAGAAGCCTCCAAAGAACTCTGCATCTCAGGAATGAGTTGGTGCGGACCCAATGGTGTCAATTTCCTGTAATCGGCCATGACTTTACAATCACCAGAGACACATCGGTTCATCGATTCAGGAATAGAACCGATATACATGAACTTTGTACAGTCAGAAAAAACAATTTTGGTTGTGTGAAAAGTAGCAACAGAAGACAGCAGAGCATCCGCCATGAAAGTAATCTGAAAAGTCTCAATGGCTCTGCGAGTGACTATTGTCCAGAAACGACCGCATGAAATCTCAGAATGTTTGGATGAGGAGTTGAGACTGTGCACCAGTTGTGACCAGATTAATGAAGCATAATCCAAATGGATTCCATTGTAGAGACCATAAAGAATGGTCATAAAACCTTTACTCGCCCCATCTGACCTGACAACCCTTTCTGTTAACCCCTTGTAGATTAGTTTGAACAGACCATTCCTTTGAGGTGGTAAACATGACTTTTTGAAATTTGTCACCGTAGTAAGAACGTATGTGTATCCCATGTCATAGAACATCCAAAACAACTGAGTTGTTGTGATGAAATCCGGAGAGATGACAGAAGCATCTGTAGCAAGCCCTAGTAATGAACAGAAGCGTGTTTTGGATACAAATGTCTTGTGATTAAAGATGTCGAAGAATATCCGTTCCTTGTGTTTGTCGTAGGAAGCAGTGGAATAGACCTGTGATTGAAGGGACATGGAAACTAATTCGACTTGCGTGAGAGTATTCACCAATGGAGAATACTTGAGACATTCTATAACGTGAAGCATGTACGAATCATAAAGGAAAGGATTAAGTTGAATGACCAGATTCTGATTGGGTTTTATTGTAAGCAAACATGATGAAGCTGTTTGTTCTTGAAGAGAGGATGATTCTGCCATTGTTATAGTGAAGAAGAAGATGAACAGTTGTATTCGAGATAGAGGTTGAAGAAGGTAAGGAGGTACAGTAGGTGTGAGGACCCTCTTTTATACCGTTGCAATGAGAGAGAAAGTATCCTCTGTGATGATGATACGATCTCTGAAACATCTCCTGAAAAAGCGCGATTTGACAGCTTGGTTTCCCTAGATATACGACAGCAGGCATAGGTATAGGAACCGTTTCAAATTCACGCGCCCAATACAAATTCTTATCCTATGAGTCATGTGGAATTCTTATCCAATTATCATCTCTTCAATTTTGAAAATGCTTCAAAGTCAAGTACAAGCAGCTACAAACGAGACACATTTCTTCTCTTCATGTTAAGCAACCTTCGCTCCTCTATAAGAAAGTAAACCACCATATCTATTAGAACCGAAAGCACAAATCTGAAAAGTACCATTAGTACCACAAACAAGAGTTTGGAAAATCATAAAGATATTCGTGCAAGAGTGTTCCCAAGAAAACAAAATAAAGCAATATGTGTGTGGGATATATGTGATGTCTTTGAAGACATGAAATGAATGATCCCGGGCACGAATCTCTTCCTTCAATGTCAAGAGACACTAAGAAGTGTATGTGTAGTTTCCCGTGAAATACGATCAAATGTTTGTTAAGAAACATTGAAAGGCATCTTTTCAAGTATAGGCTTTAGTGGGTGGTTTATCTTCAACCGAACTTCGATACTTAAAATAAGACCGAAAGTAGGATGAAGTACTTGTGAGACCGATGTGACCTGTTGAAAAAGTAGGTTGGATAAAATATAAAGTGACTAGGTGATTATGAGAAATCTCAAAAAAAAAATTGAAATTGGATCTTATGGGAAGAAACGTCTTAGTTTTAGACAATTTCATAAAGACCACTCAAAAATAAAAAGAGATTTTTTCGAGGTAACAAGTAATAGCTTGAACATTTTATCGTTCACCGTCAATTCATTCAAGGTGTTGGATTTTGGGTCTCAATCAGCACGTGGTGAACGTATCTAAGATCATCAACATAGATGTTGTGTAACCATAAAACTCAGTGGTAATCGCTGAGAGTCTCAAGGGTTACGATTGTGGAGTGAAACGTGATGGAGAAAAATGAGGTGGTTAAAGAGCTGAAAGTACCTCTGCTAATTAAGAATGACAAAGCAAAAGACTCTTAACTCGTTGTGAGAAGAGTAAGGTAGCTCGTAACTTGAGTGAATTTAGCAACCTAATTTGGAAGAAACGATAGGTGTCAATCGAATCATTCAGGCTTCACTCAGAGTCTAGGAGGCTTCGGTCTACATACAACAACATGCTTCTAGGGACACTTAACTAGTACAAAGATAAGAGTGTTATACCTGCCTCAACTCCAATTAGAATTGAGATAACATCTGTATCGTCAAACCAAAAAAATATTTTTGAAGTTTTGAATTTTTCTGAAAAAGAATATGAACAGAAAATAAAATATTTTTGGAGTTTTGGAATTTCTGAATATAATAATAAAAACAGAAAATAAACTATTTTTGGAGTTTTTGGTATTTCTAAAAAAATAATAAAAACAGAAAATAAACTATTTTTGGAGTTTTTGGAATGAAAATAAAAGATAAATAATAGGTAAACGAAAAGATAGACAAGATATACAAAACATACAACCGAAACCAAACTTCATAAAGATGAAGCGAAATGGGTTGAGCGTTCGGTTCATTTCGGTCCCCAAAAATTCTGGAACTGAAATAGACCGCGCGTTCGATCTATTTCGCTTCTCCAATTTTTAGTGAAACGGAAGGGGTTTCGGTATCGACTTAGCTTCCATCATTCCCAAGCCTTGTAGAATTTTACTAAAGCTTGCTTCCGGTAGGGCCTTAGTGAAGATGCCAGCCAGTTGACTTGAGGACCGAACGAAGTGAACTTGAACATTACCATCTTCAACATGGTCCTTAATGAAATGATATCTTAGTGCAATATGTTTAGTCTTGGTATGTTGCACTGGATTGTGACAAATTCGAATCGCACTTTCAGAGTCACGGTAGAGGGGAATCTTCTTCATTCTTAAGCCATAGTCTCTAAGTTGGTTTTGTATCCATATGACTTGTGATGTACACGATGCTGCAGCGATGTATTCAGCTTCGGCTATGGAAAGAGATACACAAGTTTGTTTCTTTGATTTCCACCTGACTAGTTTACCATCAAGAAACTGGCACCCACCAGTTGTGCTCTTTCGGTCTAATCCACACCCACCAAGATCAACGTCAGAAAATGCTTGAACAAAGAAACCAGATTTAGCAGGATACCAGAGACCGAGAGGCGAGGTTCGCTTCAAATACCAGAAGATGTTTTTCACTGCAACCATATGAGGTTCTCTTAGGTTAGCTTGAAACCTGGCACAATAACAGACAAAAAAACATTATGTCTAGTCTACTAGTCGTTAGATACATTAGTGACCCTATCATTTGACGATAGAGAGTCATATCAACAGCCAGTTTCTCAAGAGATGGATTCAGCTTCATGCCAAATGCCATAGGAACCTTTACTTTGGAATCTCCCGTCAATCCGAACTTCGCAAACAGAGTCTTCGTGTAAGCTTCCTGATTAATGAAGATGCCTTCTGGTCCTTGTCTTATATTCAATCCAAGGAAAAAGTTAATCCGACCCATTGCGCTCATCTCAAATTTAGTCTCCATCAACTTCCTGAATTCAGCTGTTAAGCTAGGATTCGTGGAGCCGAAGATGATGTCCTCGACATAAATCTGAACTATCATTAAGTGTTCGCCCCCTTTCTTGCAAAAGAAGGTTGGGTCAACTGAACCTTGTTTAATTTTCTCATTCACAAATCTGAGTGGTTGTTCAACATATACTGTTTCTTCTATTTCTCCATTCAAGAAAGAACATTTTACATCCATTTGGAAAACTTCGAAGTTTTTATGTGCAGCATATGCCAGAAAGATTCTCATTGATTCCAACCTTGCTACAGGAGCAAAGGTCTCTTCATAATCTATTCCTTCTTCCTGACAATATCCTTTCACCACGAGCCTCGCTTTGTTGCGAATTACGTTGCCTTCTTTATCTAACTTATTTCTAAAAACCCATTTTAAACCGACTACAGATGCATCCTTTGGTGTGAGAATCAGCCTCCAAACACAATTTCGTTCAAACTCATGGAGTTCGTCTTGCATAGTTTGCACCCTATCAGAGTGATCAAGAGCATCATTTACCTTTTTCGGTTCAAATTTTGAGACAAACGAATTAAACACGCAGAATTCTACTTGAGAGAATAAAGCAGCTTGTTTTGCCTTCAATTGAGAGCGTGTGAGAACTCCCTCAGATGATTCACCAATGATTTGAGTTTTAGGATGATCCTTTGTCCATTTTATTAGAGGAGGGTTTCGGGTCGTAGGCAGGATCCAATTCAGCGTTAATTTCTTTTTCAGGTTCTGGTTGATCGCCTTCGTCATTTGTATTTTCATTCTCCCGCTTAAATGGTGAAGCGTATCCCATATTTTGATCAGAATCCTCCCCCTCGGTTGGACTTTCATGGGTTGAGGTTTGTGATCGATTCTCCCCCAGGAAAGGCAATTTGGTTGTTTTTGGTGCAGAAGACCCCCCCCCCCCACCCGGAATGTAGAGCTCTCTATTGGAGGGTCAGTTAAAGCTGGACTTTCGCTTGATTCGTTAGGTACGCTTGGTGTCTTCTTGTTGACTTGAGGTTCGCTTTCCATGTCTTTTGCAGCTTCATCAATGATCTTCTTCAAGGTATCGATATTGTTATCTGTTGCTTTCGCTTCTGAGTGGATCGCCTTCTTCGGTTCATCAAAGGGCAACATGTATTCTTCAAATAAATTGGAAATAGGAACTGAGACTTGACCTGATTCTTGAAAGATTTCCTTCGTTGGACTTTCGCTTGTTTGAATCTTCTTCATGTAATTATCGACAAAAGTTACATAGTAGTTTTCTTCAATTTTCCTTGAGCATTTATTCAGACCCCTATATGCCTTTGAAGTAAGCGAATAAGCTAGAAAGATCCCTTCGTCAACTTTTACGTTGAACTTTTTTTGGTTCTCTTTCGAGTTGAAAATAAAGCATCTTGAACTGAACACCTGGAAAAACTTCACATTAGGATCGCGATTATTTAAAATCTCGTATGGTGTGATGGAAAATCACTTGTTGAGGAAGGATTGGTTCTGAGTGTAACATGCAGCAGCAATTGCATCCGCCTAGAAGTACAGTGGAAGAGAAGCGAAGGTCAGCATGGTTCGGGATGCTTCACATAATGAACGATTTCGCCTTTCAACGATCCCATTTTGTTGTGGAGTGCAGGGAGAAGAGAAGTTGTGAGTTCCTTTTCAGCCAGAAACTCTTCAAAGACTTTATTTTTGAACTCTAGACCATTATCGCTTCTTATGTTTATTACCACCTTTCGCAGCTGCAATTCCACTTGCTTAATAAAAACCTTCAGCTTGTGAGTTGCCTCTGATTTATCCAAACTGATGCTTTGGATAGCCGAAGGGACACATAGGTCGATGTGTAGTAGTTCAAGAGGTTCGATGATTTTTGTATTGATACGAGAAGGGTGACTCTTTCAGATTTGCTTGCCCATCTTGCATGCTACGCATAGATGTTCCTTCTCAAATTTGAGAACAGGAAGTCCACGCACGTGATCCCCAAGTACCAATTTATTAATATCTTTGAAGTTCAGGTGCGAGAGTCTTCGGTGCCACAACCAACTTTCATCTGAGTTCGCCTTTTTCGGCAGGCATACTGCTGGCTTTCCTCTTATTGGGTTGAGATTCAAAGGATACATCTCTGAACCCTCGTCATCGAATAAAACCTCTAATCCAGTTCCCACAACTAGTTGAGAGACGCTAATTAGATTATGCTGCAATCCTTCCACGTAAGCTACTTTACGAATTGAAAATTCTTCGTTTGTAATCATTCCATATCCTTTGATCTTGCCATATGAGTTGTTTCCATATTTTACACATCTACCATCCTTAAGGGATCGAAACTCCCTAAGCTCTTCCCTCCTTCCTGTCATGTGACGAGAGCAGCCACTGTCAATATATCATTCATCGTCAAACTGCTCGTTACTGATAACCTGCAGAAATTAAGTAGATTTAGGAACCCAAAGTCTCTTGGGCCCTGGTGAGTCTTTTACAGAATAGAGAATTGCAACAGAAAGATCAACCAAATATGTTCTTTTTATTAATGTGGTTTCATCTTTTCATTTTATGGTGTAAACTTTGATTTTATTTTTATCTTGCTTCAATTGGGGTGTGTTATTGTTAGTTAGTTTTTCAGTTGAGTTTTTCTTTGGATCCCTAAGGTTAGCTGACTTTTTCTTAACTTGAGCTTTATTATTAGAGACGAGCTTTCCCTTTTGATATCCTTCACCGGGTTTGGTTTTGGTTGCGAGTGAGGAGATTGGGATTTAGGACCGAAACTTGACTTTCAGTTCTTGGCATAGTAAGAGTTGGGACCGAAACTTCCTTTTCGGTTTGTGTGACTATGTGTGTGGCAATGTTTGCATGAAGGAGATTTATCCCTTGATTTGTCATTTTCTTTGGGATTGGACGCTTCTTAGAGTGAACATAATTAGGGTTTTGGGACTGCCAAAACTGTTTTCTCTCATTGAGGTTCTTCATGTATCTTTTGTTCCTCTGGCGTTTCTATTCAGCGAGTTGCTCTTGAGATTTATGAATATTAGCTCTTGGTTTTGGTTTCTCCTCATGTTCTTCGGTTGTTGTTGAAGATATGTTGGATGCTTTCATTGGTTCGTTTGGTATCTCTTTCGTGCCACTTGAGCTTGGTTTATCGAAACTTGAAGGATTATTGATAGGTTCAGCCACGTATCTTCCTTTGACCCTCCATGAAGTTCGCTCCAATAGACCAACTGTTTCGTCTGCATTGTCAATTGGAGTAGAGCAGAAGAAATTATAGTATCCTTCAGCATTATCTTTATCTACCATGGATACCAATTATGTCGTTTGTTTCTTTGTTACTCCTTTAACGGCATATACTTGGTCCGACACTGTTTTCACCTTTTGATAGACAGCTGCCTTTTCTATAAAAATCATGTATTCACAACTCAATACATATAAAAAAAATCATGCAATCATACCTTAAATCTTTTTCTAATTGAAACAATCGGATATGTAGAAAATCCATGCATTAACAACTTAATAATTAAAAAAAACGTTTATTCACAACTTAAGAAACTAGTTCAGAACTTATTCATATTATTCAATGTTTAAAAATTACCTTGTTTTTGGTGAAACATTTCATCAAACACCTTCAATGCATCTTATATCCATATCTGAGATTGTTCCCTTGCTTCAGATCCATGAGCACTGATGGTAGGCAGCAACAATGGTGGTGCAACGTCGGTTGTTGTAAAAGTGGAGTCACATCAACGTTGGTAACATCAGATCTAGATGTCAGATCTGTTAGTAGTGATTTCTGCCAGATCTATTATTCTGGCGAAGCAAATTGGTCAAGTTTGCTTGTATTCCATTAGATATAGATGTCAAAGATCTGGAGACGAACTAGATCTGGACTTCAGAGCAGAGTGTGACATTTTTTGGTGTTCCAACGAAGCACAATACCTGATGTTAGGTGATAGTCGGTGGTGATAAGGTCAACTATCGAATCTAACCAAACTGCACCAGATCTGATATATTTTGTGTTTTAGGGAGATAAATTGAAGCTGAAACAACTTCTTGACTTCAAATCTAAAACCAAATGACTATCAACAGTGATGGAGGTAGGTGGTGGTTCTCACCGCTCGCCAAAGCACATAATCCGGAAGAGAAAATCAAAGATCTAAAGTCGAAAATAGTAGATCTGAAGGCGAAAATTGCAGATCTGAAGAGAGATATCATAGATCTGAAGCTGAAATTGTAGATCTGAAGAGGAAAACCATAGATCTGAAGCTGAAATTGTAGATCTGGAGCCAACCGGAACTTGTGGATCTGATGACGATGGTTCATCGGCGGTAGGAGGCGGCGACGATTCACCGACGATAGGAGGCAGTGGCAGTCAAGGGTGGTGGTTGGTGGCTAACTGGTGGTAATGTTTATGTGTTCATGAAGTTTGAGATGAGAGAGAAAATAACCATGTAAGATTGTATGTAGTGTGTGTAGATCTGGTTATAAAATGGGGTTCTCACGGTTCTTAATTTTTAGTGGTTCTCATTTGAACATATATATATATATATATATATATATATATATATATATATATATATATATACATATATATATATATATATATATATATATATATATATATATAAGGTGAGGTTCAATAGAGAACCATAATTAACAAATAACCAAGAAACCAATTGTGAGCGTCGGAAATCATAATGATCAATGGCCAATAAAATAGATTGACACTTTTACATTGGACGCACACACACCGGATTATACCAAAAAATTCACCTCGTTACCAAAACACCTACCTCTTTTTTATTCGTTTAAAATATTTTTTAGGCCACATTTTTTTATCAAAAAATTATATATATATATATATATATATATATATATATATATATATATATATATATATATATATATACCATTGTTCTCGATTTTTCGTCCTCTTTCCATAGAAGATCCATGTTGATATATAAAAAATAAACTTTTTATATGAAAAAAAACCCAATTCATTTTGTTAGTTATTTCAGTATTTAAGTTTATTTTTATCAAAAAAAACTAACTATACCAAAAATATTAATTTTTTATACTCTATTAATAAACATTAACATCGAATAAAAAAAACCTCGAACAATGTAGATTCACACTGTGAATCTAAACTGTAAATATTTGAATTTTTAACATTCACAATTTGAAAAAGCTCGATCAATTCAGATTACTATTATGCTACCTGTGAATCTGAGAAGATTCACAAAAAAAACCTCGATCTGTGTAGATTCACATTGTAAATATTTTAATTTTTAACATTCAAAATGTAAAAAAATCCTTCATCAGTTCATATTCACATTGTGAACTGGACTTACTATTATGCACACTGTGAATCTGAGAAGGTTCACAATATGAATCTGAACAGGTTTACAATGTGAATCTGAACTGAAACATCGTTTTTTTATTACATGAATATGAATCTATGTTTAAAAAGTACAAAAAGTATGAATTTTGATATATTTATTATTTCTTTGTCTATAAAAAATATACACCTTAACTTTTCAACAAAGAAAATGAAGTGAGTTTTTTCGAAAAAAAAGTTTGTTTTTTATATATCATCATCGATCTCTACAGAGAGATGACGAAAAATCGTGAACAACGGTATATTCGGTTTTTTTCGATAAAAAACATGGCCTAAAAAAATTTTAAACAAAAAAATGGAAGTGAGTTTGTTATAATCCGTTGCATTTGCGTCCATTGTAAAAGTCTACAACTCTTTCTTTTGCCGTTGATCGCTTTAAACTTGGACACTTTGGATTGGTTCGTTAATTAATAATTATTCTCTGTTGAACTTTTCCATATATATATATATATATATATATATATATATATACACACACACACATAGAGAGAGAGAGAGGTATGTTCAAGGTTGAGAATGAGGGAATTATTCTCAGCCACTCATTTATTTTTGTCGCAAAAGCCTCCATCATGCCCGCGGAAATGGGAAAGGAATACACATGTGTTTTCCAACAAAACATGTTTCCTTAAACTATGTTAATCGTTACCTTAATATATATACAAAAACATACTTTGTTTTCGTTTTTTTAATTTTTAAGGAACTATTTTTATCAAAAAATGATTTTAAATATATCAAAATTCATAATTTCTTATTCTCTATAAATAGACATCCATAATGATATATTTTTAAGATAAATTAAAAAGTTTGTTTTATTATAGTTTCAGCAATCGTTATTTATAAGTGAATAAAAATACATCAGATTTTTACTATAGTATATTCGTTATTCATTTGCGAATAAAACAATATGATTAAATTTTTTTTTACAGTTTAAGTATCATTTATACTACTTATTCATATATGAATAACAAATTAATAGTAACAAAAATCTGATAAATGTTTTATTCATATATGAATATAAAATATGACGACAACTAATACACGTTTTATTCATATATAAATATAATATATGACAAAAGAGATAATGTAAAAAATATATTTTAAGTAATAAAACTTTATTACGTGTTATATTCATATATGAACAATACTGAAACTATAAAAAAAAGTTAAACATTGTTTTATTTATAAATGAATAACGAATGTACTGTAATAAAATTCTAAAGGATTTTTATTCATTTATGAACAACGAGAGTCGAAACTCTAAAAAAATAAAATTCTTATTCTATCTTAAAACTATATCAATATGGATGTCTATTTATAGAGAATAAAAAATTATGAATTTTGATATATTTAAAATAATTTTTTGATAAAAATGGCTTTATAAAAATAAAAAAAACAAACAAAAAATATTTTTGTTTATATTAGGATAATTATTAACATACTTTAAGGAAACATGTTTGGATAGAAAACACATGTTTATCCATTGTCCATTTCCACCGGTGCGTCTAAATGTTTTGCAGCAACAAAAATCTAAATGACATTATTCTTTAATATACATAAATATGAAAATCAGTAATGAATTTAAATATTTTAATTAGTATAAACTAAATATTGTGTGATATCAAGTATCGGATATTGAAGTAAAACTTCCTTTTCCCATTGCGATGACGTCATCATCTTCATGTAATTGCTTGTCATCGTCTTCACGTAATTACCTCTGAACTGCATGGACGACTCTCTCTCACTTTCTCTCTCTCTCTCTCTCTCTCTCTCTCTCTCTCTCTATATATATATATATATATATATATATATATATATATATATATATATATATATATATATATATATATATATATATATATATATCCGACACTTCAATTGCCTTTTATTCGTCTTGTTTTGTCTTTCAAAAGATAAAGTGGGAGCTAGAGAGGCGAAGAAAAACACATACACACTCCAAATCACCATCGAATTCACTGAAATGGCGAAGGTACAGATCTATTAATTCATTCAATTCGATTATGTTTTGCATGTATTTAAATTAATTGATAATACTTATAAATGGTTGTTTTTGCAGCAAAAGATCGTTGTGAAGGTATCCATTTGTTGTGAAAAACAAACTTGTAAGGCTCTGAAGATCGTCGTTGGTGTCTCTGGTAAGATCATTTGTCATAATTTCTCTCTCATGCTTTTCCTTTTCTACTTCTAACATTTTTCAATCCGAGAGAAAAACATTGACGAATTTCACTTTCGTAAATTAAATGTTAATTTCAGACGAATATCGATTCCTGATTCAAAATAGATAGAAATTGGACTACTCTGTTTTGATTGGTTGAATTTAAACTGAATCATGGTCTGAAAATTGATAAACAAGGGGAATATTTAGTAGCCATTTGAGGGCTGATCCTATAAGAGTGGAACCAAAGCCTTTGCATAGACAAGCTTCCTTCAAGTGTCCTAGGATGGGAATGATTTCCACCTTTTCTCTGTATTGGGCTCTACTTTGGGCTCTGTAGTCCTATCATATAGCTTTATGTTGGGAGTTTGGAAGCATTTAGGAACTTCGGTATCGACTATCGCAGGAGAAAATCTCGAGATCATGTGGCTTTTAGGGGATGATTCTGGTATCGGTTGGAACACTCCAGGTACACTGGAAATCATTTGTCTTAGTTGTTGAAGTTCCTTTTCCATGTTCGGGTTTATTCCTGTATTAACATTAGTGTAGTTAGTATTAATAGTATTGCTGTTTAAGAAGTTATTAGATTCAAGGTTTCTAGAAGTGTTGAAAGGCTCAATGAGGTCATTGATCATGGATGCTCGGTTGTCCATTGTTGCCCTCCAGGGTGACGCCGAAGTGGTAAAAATTGTGTCCTTCCGGCGATTTTATAAGGATCCTACATTATTTAAGTCCAAGATCCTTGGTTGCACAACTGTGGGAGTAGTTCTTAGGGATTTATGAAATTTTGTCTTCATCCTCTCCACTTCTTTGTGTAGTGCTTTATTCTCCTCCTACTTTTGGGTCACCTGTTGCGTTATTTTCCTCATCAATACAAAAAGTTCTGCAGTAATGACTGAGGCAAGCGGATCCTAGAGCCCTGAGGATCCCAAACTTCCTGGATTAGCGATTGTGGGGATTCTTTTCTTAGAAGTGTCAGGCGTTTTCCTCTGAGTGGGGGGTCCACTCACAGGAGGTGGTAGGTTTTTGGTTAGGATAGGAGGAGCAGAGGACGAAGAGAAGATCGGTTGTGTAGACATGATTTTTTTGAGGATTTTGAACACCACGGCCCATGGTGGGTGTCATATTGTTTTGGTCAAAAATTACACAAGTACTAATCAACCACATTGAATGAGAGGCTATGATGTTTAGATTTTGTAATAGCAATAAGTAAAATAAAAGTGACACAATGGTTTACAAGGAAAGCCCTTGATCTTTGCTAGGATCTCCGACATAAAACCTTCGGAAGTGATAATGATCACCTGCCTTGATGATTTTATTGATATAAAACAAAGATTACAGTGAGTTCTTATTAAGAATGAATGTAGAAATTCGTAGAGTAAGCTTAGACTAAGAATTTGTGTGTTGTGTGCAAATTACAAGTGTCAATTTATAGTCTAATCTTGCCAACAAGATGCCCGATATTCCAGGGATCCTCTATGACTAGCTTTGTGAATGTTACTTGACCAAGTATTTCGAATCTTTAGCATTGTTGAGGTAATTCTTTGTTGAGAATTGGTCTTCCCTTGACTACTTTTGCACATGCGTTAGTTATAGAAAAATACGATTGTTATAAATATTATTAATAATAAAAATAATAATGCTAATTAGTCGGGATCCTGATGTTGTTGAGGATCCTGGATATTTGAGGATACTGAATATATTAAGGATCTTGATCCTAACATGAATGTTGTATCCTCTTGGTCAGATGGTTTTATTTGGATTTGTTGGAACCATGTTAATGCATCCAAGAATGTTAGTAACTCATGACCAACTATGGCATCTATCATGGATTCTATGTGTGGTAGAGATAAGGATCCTTGGGACAAGCCTTACTGAGATTCGTATAATCCATATATACTCTCCATTTTTCGTTCTTCTTTTTTACTACGACCACGTTAGATATCCACCTTAGGAACTTCACTTCCTTGACCATTCTTGTTTTAAGAAGTTTTTCTACTTCATCTTGTATGATTTGGTTTCTCTTTGGTGCGAACTTCCTTCTCGTTTGGTGTATTTGTCTGAAAGAATGATCAATATTAAGTTTATGGGTTAGTATATTTTTGTCTATACCTGTCATGTCCTCATGCTTCCATGAAAATGTCTTGCTTTGATTGTCTGAAAGAACTTCCTTCTAATATAATAACCCATGAAAATGGGTTATTAAATTAAGGCTAATCCTATGAGGGTCGAACCAAAACCCTTGCACATGCAAACTTCCTTGAGTATCGTCATGTTGTCTTCCTGATGTTGGGTCAATTGTCGTTCCAATCTCCTCATCATAGCAAATTGCTCATTGTTGTACATTGAAGCAGGAGGATCCTGGATCCTTGAGTAAGAACCGGAGGAGTCCTTTTCTTCAGTGCATCGAAAGTCTTTGTAGGATGTACGGATGGAGGTGGTGGAATTTTTTTAGAGGAAATGGTAGGAATGGAGGAGGAAGATATGGTTGGTTGTGTAGACATGATTTTATGAAAGGTTTTGAACACCACGGACCCACGGTGGACGCTAAATTGTTTTGGTCAAAAATCAACTAAGTAGAATCTAAACAAATTGTATGAGAGGCCGTGATGTTCGTGGTAAATTGGTTCTTGACAAGATCTCCGACATAAAAACTTGAGAGGTGATAATAATCACCTGCCTTGATGTTTTTATTGATATCAAAAGTTAATTTACAGAGATGAATGTGTAAATGTAAGTACAATTATCGTGGATAAGTTAAGTGTATCCCTAATGTGCTATTTACATTTATTATTTATAATCTAATGTTAATAACAAAAAGTCCGATAATTTTGGGATCCTCCAAAATCAGCATATGAACGTTATTTGACTTGGTATTCAGGGTCTTTTACCTGGTCAAGATGACTCTCTATTGAGAATGGGTCTTGTGTTGACTCGTCCTGCACATGTGAGAAAAATAAAGAAAATATAGTCGTTACAAGTGTTAGAAGTATTAGTGGTAATAGTCAGGATCCTGGGATATGTTTAAGGACCCTAAGGCTTCATAAGTACTCGAGGATGTTGAATACAATTCAAGGATCCTGCCCCTAACAGTGATTAACCAGATAATCATGAAGTGTTGCGAGATGGATTCATCCAAAAGGATCCATAGGGGGTGCTTATAAACTTCATGAAGGTAGACAAGTGAAGAACTGTATTTTATTTCTCCAAGACAAGCACTGTTACAAATTGAAAACACTTACTAGAATACTTACCTAAGTTGAGATTTGCAATTCAAATTCAAAATATAATCTTAAGTTCATCTCAAATATGTTGCGTTGGTGGATAACAGTTCGTATTGTGATTCTTGGATTGATACTTGAAGATTTTTATGAAGTCAAGTGAAGAACGATTTCGCAAATCAACAAAAAGGGGGAGATTGTTGGGATTTGTGGATTTGCTAGGTTGTGTTTGAGTTTAGATGCAAAATGAATTTCAGAGTTATTTATATTGTCTTCTTTTGTATATGTGAACAACTTAGTCTATGTTCGTATTTTTTTGTATACTTAGGATTCATAGTTTATGTTAGCTTACTTTGACAGATGTATGTACCTAGGTGTCCTAACCTCATTGGTCGGAGCCTAACTAACTCCTTTGTACTCGTTATATAAGGGCAGCAAGTTAGTGGTATAGGGTATCATTTGAATGGTGACTTGCTTCATTCTAATCGTATACGTTTTACTCTATAAGTGAAAGCCCATATCTTATTACGTCTATGTGTCCATTTCATTACGCCATGTGTTTACTGATTTCATTCTTGTAGGAACCTTCAATCCTATCGTAATGATTTATGATCAATGTGGAATTGGAGATGGTCAAGGCAAATTAAAAGGGGAGAGAGAGCATAATCGATTCTCTATTTTGAATAGGTATGTGGCTGACTTTCATTTCAATTAGGGCTATGACAAGTAGCTTTGAAATGGAAAAGGCTATAATCATGTTTTCTCAGTGAACGCTTTAAAAAATCTTATTGATGATCTGAATGTTGATAACAAGGATAAATTCACTTGGGTTAATCAGATTCCGATTAAACTAAACTGCTTTCCTTGGCATATGCTGAAAATCATATTCATTTGTATACAAATCTCGTTAAGTGTGGGATAGTTGTGGATTCTACTTTGTGTCCTTTATGTTTGAACTCCGATGAAAATATTCATCATTTGTTTGAGTTGATATAAATACATTGATTATTTTAAATTATATGATTAGGTACACCTCAATCAAAACCATATAATCCTAATCGTCTCAGTGGTATATATTTATGGGTTACTCATTATTAAAATTAAATATGGATATGGTTTAATGTTATTTATAGTTGTTGCGATCAGTTATATTGAAAAAAAATGTTACTTAAAATTTTAATTTATATGATTGTAATTATTTAAAACACCAAACATTATTTTTTTCTTTTAAAGGTAACAATATTTTTTTATATAATGTTAATTTTAAGTCTGTTGTAAGTTATTTTTAAACTATTTATTTAGAAACTCTTAATAATTATAAAAATATATGTAGAAATATTTTTAATTAATTTGGAATTACAATTTAGGTTTTACATTTAACACAATAATTTATAACTTTTGTATATTTACAAAATAACCTTTGGTTTTCCTTTTAAGTTTAATTGAACTTTCGATTTAAGTTAATCCTTTAACGTTATATTTAAATTAACAATTCAAACATTCTATACAAATTATTAAAATTTGTGACATTAAAATGTCAATGGTAGATATACAAAAACATATCCAAACTAATAAGTTACGTATAACATATTAAAATTTAAAGACATAATACTATAAGTAGAAGTAAAAGATGATATTTTAATATTGAAGTTTATTTAATTTAAGATTGTTGTTTTGGTTCTACGTTTATTTAATAATATTAACCATGTTATAATCATTATCTGAAAATAATGGAAAATATAGGAGTTTTAAATGCAGGCGGTATAAAGAAATATGAATATTTTTTAGTATAGATATAGATAGATAGATTACACAGCATAATTTATAACATTTTATTATTTACAAAATAATCTTTGGATCTTCTTTTATCTTTAACTAGATTATGGTCCGCGTTAAACGCGGGAGAACGTATAAAAAGTCATATAAAATTATAAAAAGTCGACACAATAAAAAAAATGATAAAGTAACCTAAAAAAATTAGTATCATTAAAAAAAATAAAACATGAGTTGACGATTAAAATATATTTCTACTTGACACAGTCACTATCTCAAAATCTGAATGAAATGAAAATACTTCTTGAGAAACAATGTGCCAGAACAACATACTTAATCGTATTTCCTTTAAAAAAATTAAGGAGATTGTTTCGATAATCTCAGCATTCATGTGAATCGGCATTGTAATTACTAACATCGATTTTAACTCATTGATTATGTATGAAAACTCAAATACCCCACAAACGATCTCTACCTATAGAAAAATATCCCAATTTTCTATCAAACTTGGTAAGTCTCGATGCATTCGAGTTGAGATCATTAATAATAGAAGGTGCATATATCACTAATTAATCTTCTAAATATACATCGAATTGCAATATGTCATTGTTAGACAATAAGATGTAAACCACCATATGATGGATGAGTGATCTTGTGCATCATTACTTTTATTGCTTGAAGTGTACTCCATTATTGATTTGATAAATTGAAGTGATTTGATAAGTCGAATTGACAATTAGTAAGCAAAACATCATGTAATAGTTGTCTTTCAATGTGTGTCAAGTAAAAAAAATTGATATTGTATACATAAAAAGAATAAAATCACTAACCTTGTGTATTTCTCGGTATCTTGATTCCGATATTAGAGAGCTTTGATATTCACAGTGAATAACAGTAATCGTTAAGGAAGTCATATACAATATATACAACAGAAGTTTAAAGACAATTTTGAAAATTATTACCCATATATTATAGATGTCAACAAAATGATTTCTATACTTAATTTCAAAGGATGCATAAATAGATTATATATTATTTACTATTAAATCAACCTAAAAGTATAATAAGATCATACCAAAATATTTTAAAATCATATCAAAATTAATCCGATTCTTATAACATAATATTTACAAAAATCATAATCATCTCTAATATATAAAAATGACATTTTCGTAATTAGTATCAAATCCAAAGATAATTAACTTCGATTTTGTTCAAATTAATTAAAATTAAAATTTAATATACATCTAAAAAATTATACCAAAAATATTCAACATCATACCAAAATTAATAAAGATTTTATAATATTTTCATTAAAATAAAAAAAATGATATCATACCATATTTAAATAGAATCTTAACATATCTTTCAAATTATAATTAAATAATATCGATAAAATAAAAGTTATATCATTTAAAAATTTGTTTTTTTAAATGTTAATAAAATTTTAAAATAACCAATAGATTAAAGGAAATTTCGTCTTTAGTTATAACTAATTGTAATAACTAAGTTTACACCAAAATTCTAATTTGACACTATGTTTATTTTTATCTCAAATTTGACACTGCGTTTTTCAACTTTTTACAATTCTGACCACTTGACCATTCAACCCGATTGGTTGCTGACGTGGCGTGATGACGTGACAAGCTGACATGCATGTCAAAATTGAATTTATTTCCCACAAAAGACACTAAGTTATTGTTTTTTTTTTTTGGATTTTGACACAAAATGTAATTTTTTTTCCAGTTTTGACACTCTCTGTATTTTTGTTCCAAATCGAACATTATTTTATCCAATTTTATTCATTGTTGACCATTTTCCATTTGAAATCATATAAATATATTTTTATTACATTTTAAACCATATAATATATATATATATATATATATATATATATATATATATATATATATATATATATATATATATATTTGTTTAAAACCCACATTTTTATTTAAATAAAAGTTTTTTATTATTATTATTTTTACATTCAAAGCATAATGTTATGCATAAATATGCATTACTTATACCATGAGAATCAAACTAACCATAAGCTTCGAATAAGATGCAAAAATTTCACAGGTTGCAAACCTGACATCTGGACTTTGATCGAATAGCCAAATAGCTAAAAATGTCTCTAATCATATTTTTATAATTTTAGATTAAAACCTTTTGCTATTTCAGATTAACAAAAATAATTCCTTGAAGATCGAATCTCGCACAAACCAAAAAATAAAACTTTTTTGTTTTATAAAGACGTATACACAAATAGCAAAGTACTTTGCTATAAATAAAAAAAATGAAAAAAAAACTATAAACCATACACTTGCACCAAAAGCCAAGAAAAACACCAAATTTTCACAAAGGAATCCGAAACTAGCCAAACCAGTCGGCAAAAATGACCCAAAACAAAGGATTAATGTGTGTTATTGTATAAAAATTACCAAAAATGTCCCTATATTGTTTCCTAATAGATCGATATACTCCATCACAATCAGTTTATGTCATAATTCTATTGCAAATTGAATGACAAGAAACAAATAAATGTTCCTAGTTCTCAATTTATGTTTAATTTTAAAAAATTGCTTCCTCATATTGACAATGATTGTTGCTTGCATAAATCTTGTTTTTAATGAAGGAAAATGTTTATCTCTCCCCTCCTGCCCACCAAAAAAAAATAGTTTGCAAATTCATACAACCTGAAACCAAATAGCATTGGCCAAACAAAGTTGGATGCCAGAAGAGGAGATATAATTCAGAAAAAAATTAACCCCCCCCCCCTAAAAAAAAGTAAAAAAGCAAACACTTTGCAAATTCAATAATCAATTGATTTACAATCGAAAGAAACTTTATAAAACAACATCACATAAAACACACATACGTACATACATGTAATTGAACACATTAACAGCCAACAAAAGAAAATCAATAGGCAAAATCAGTTTGCTAACCTTATGTAGATGTTGGTGTCGTCGATGATGATTATGTAGAAGAAAGGATTTAAAAAACAACCAAAGTAATTCAGTAACTGATATGAATAATAAAATAAATAGGAAATCACATATATATATATATATATATATATATATATATATATATATATATATATATAATACTGAAATTTGAATATGGAAACGATTACAATGATTTAAGATTTAATGATAGGAGACTAAATCATATGCAAATCATCTAAAAAGTGCAGAGATACGAATTATTAGATGGTAGGTTATGAATTTAAGTTAATTACGGATTATTAACTGAAAAATGTTATTTATTTTTTTAAATTTGAATACCTTGTTTAACAAAAATTGTGTTTAAAATTTCACAAACCCTAAGGCTTTACAGAGGCATGATTTTAAATTTATCGGGTGGAAACATATAAAGGAAACACAATCAATGACACTAATTGTTTAAGATGATGTCATAAGGTTTTTGTTTTTAGAAAAATAAATGAAAACTTTGATGATAATTACCTTAAATGTAAGAATTGAAAGTTGGATGGAATCATATAGTCTTAAGTCCTCAATTTCATTTTCAGTGACACATTATAATTTAACTAATCAAATCCATTCTTAAAATAAATTAGAATAAATTACATGCATTGAGTAGCTGTTTACATGTAATTTCCTTCTTTTCTAGCTATGCCAAATTTAGTGATTTCCCTAACAACTCCTTTATCGAACAGAGCTTGAAATGCATTGATGAGATTTTTTTTATTGTTGTCTATATTTTAGTGTCCTGTAGGTGATAACCAATGTTGTTTTATTGAAAAATAAAATAAAATATAGCATTATTTTAATTTAGTAAAATCACACCTGCTGGTCCATTAAAATCATGTCCAAGCTTCTCACCATGTTTGTGTTCTTTTTGTAAGTCTGCTTCCAACCCATGACTACTTGAACATGGATATTCTATGATTCCTTCGAGGCATCTATGTAGCAAGAGTATTTAAGACGACTTCATTGACACTGTTATGTGCCATTTCACCTTCTATAAAGAGAAACACAAAACTATTAGAGATAATTATGAGACTAAGCAAAAACAAATACTATTTAAATAAAATCTGAGGTAAGTTGTTTTCTTAATAACTATTTGATAAGCAGATAAAATACAACTTTTATGGTCGTGAGATTCTATTGCTGTCATGACACAGTGTAAAACAATAAATTCAAATATTCCATTATTAAAATTAGAAAAGAAACAAAAAAGAATAATTATTCAAAGTAAAATAAAAAACCTCAGACTTTGGTTGCTAAGTTTGCATGCAAAAGTATCAAAGTGAATAACCCATGTTGTTAACAATATATATTTTTTAATTTATTTGAATTTATGCAGTGGGCAATGAACGGATTCACCGAGAACATTTACAAATAGTTAGTTAACATATATAAGAGGTATAAACAAAGAGAAACACAACACATACACATGTTAATTTGAATTTCCATGATGTAGATTAGCTATTTTTGCTTGATCTATATTAGGTTTGAGAGATTATAAAATTCATAGATGGATCTCATAACATAACAAATGATTATACGAATTCCAAATGTTTATAGAAATCTGAATATATTCATGTACTTATGATTTTCTATATTTCACTTATATTAGGTCTGACCCTATCTATAAGGGTCAATATAAATGTGTGTAGATGTAGAAATTCGACACTTTGATTTATATAAAGAAGATGAAGTTGTTAATATTTTTATGAAGTTGTAAATCTTTTTATGCAGGTTTCTCTGAGAACATTTACAAATAGTTAGTTAACACATATAAGAGGTATCAACAAAGGGAAACACAAAACATACACATCTTAAAAAGCACACGCGGATAAGGACATACCTTGAAGATTCGTAATAAAATTGATGTGAAGGTGGATGTATTGTTTTGTTCAATTTATGTAGTGCATTGATATAAGAACGAACATGTGAAAGAGAGAATGAGAAATGTGAGAACTATTTATAATTTTCAAAATGCGGACAATGAGAAACTAAATCTTTTAAAATCTACTTTAAATTGGAGACAACATGTTTGTCTATTATTTAGTATCTCCAAAAATTAGACTTAAAGGAAATTGATGAAGATAATAAGGAATGAGAGCTGATTAACGATTTTCAATAAATAATTTGAAACCAGGAGGTTTGATTTTATATTAAATTCAAATAATTGTCAAAAATAGATGAATTAGATGCATATTTAATGAGATTTGATTAAATGATGGTTTTGAACATTATAAGGGTCAACGATTTTGAATGATTTAAAGATATTATTTCCTTAATTAACATTTTAATCCAAAATGTCGGAATCCAAAAAAATAATTATTTCCTTAATCAACATTTGAAAGGATTTAAAAAAAATCCTATTAACATTGATGACATCATCAAATTGATCTAAGGGTGGAAAACTATAAAGAAAAGCCAATCAACAGACATGATTTTTGAAAATGATGTAATCAGGTTTCTCTTTTAATATATATCTAGAGATTAAAGATAACATAATTATTGATATGCTTATTTAATGAGTTTTTTTAAAAAAGAAAAAACTAATCATGTTTAAATTTTAAAGCCAAAAACTATAAATAATAGAATTAAATTATCAACAATATTCATGTTTTTGGCCAGATTTATGGAGAAAACGATGTCTCATATATAAATAAAATGATAAGTTTTAATTGATAACATAATTGCTGATTTTAAAGATTCTATAAATAAATGTAATTATGCCCGAATTGTGAAATATATTTTCGAAAGTATGAATAGATTTTATGATTAAATATAAATAGATTCTATAATTAAAGATTCTATAATTTAATGTAATTGGTTTGAAATGTAATTGGTAAATTTAAAGATTCTATAATTAAATGTTTGAATTCTATTTTGAGAAGATGATGCCATCAATTTGATCTAATGGTGAAAATCATATGATTGAAATACAATCAAGGGTCTTGATTGCTTCATTGGTGAATTACGGGTTCTCTTTTAATAATATTTAGAGATTAAAATTTTGATTTAATTTAATCCTTTAACGCTATATTTAAATTAATAAGCATTTTATATAAATTATCAAAATCCATGACTTTAAAATGACAATGATTTAGATAAAAAAAAACATATTCAAACTAATAATTTATATATAGTATTTTAAAAGTTAAAGAGATAAGTTTATAAATAAAAGTAAAATATGATATATTAATATTAAAGTTTAGTTAATTTAGGATAACAATTTAAGTTTTGTATTTATTTAACAATATTAGCTAATTTAAAATGATTATTAAAAAGGTATTGAAAAATTATCAAGTTTCAAATGTAACGAAAGAAAAAATATCTCTTGTATAAATATTGAAAATTAGTATTTAACTTAAATATTTTATCAAGTTTCAAATGTAACTGGCATGTCATACTTTAGTATACATAAAAATGAAAATTAGTATTTAACTTAAATATTTTAATTACTATAATAAATATCGGGTCATATCAGGCATTGGATATTGAAGTAAAACTTCCTTTTCCCATTGCGATGACGTCATCGTCTTTGCGTAATTGCCTGTCATCGTCTTCACGTAATTACCTCTGAACTCCATGGACGACTCTATATATATCCGACACTTCAATTACCCTCTATTCGTCTTGTCTTGTCTTTCAAAAGATAAAGTGGGAGCTAGAGAGGCGAAGAAAAACACATACACACTCCAAATCACCATCGAATTCACTGAAATGTCGAAGGTACAGATCTATTAATTCATTCAATTCGATTATGTTTTGCATGCATTTAAATTAATTGATAATACTTGTAAATGGTTGTTTTTGCAGCAAAAGATCGTCGTGAAGGTATCCATTTGCTGTGAAAAGCAAACTCGGAAGGCTCTGAAGATCGCCGTTGGTGTCCCCGGTAAGATCATCTGTCATAATTTCTCTATCATGATTTTCCTTTTCTACTTCTTCTACCATTTTTCGATCCGAGAGAAAAACATTGACGAATTTCACTTTCGTAAATTAAATGTTAATTTCGGACGAATATCGATTCCTGATTCAAAATAGATAGAAACTGGAATGGATTACTCTGTTTTGATTCGTTGAATTTAAACTGAATCATGGTCTGAAAATTGATAAACAGGGGTTGATTCAGCGTCGTTCATCGGCTCAGATAAAGACCAAATAGCGGTGATTGGAGAAGGTATTGACTCGGTCAAACTGACGACCTTGCTAAGGAAAGGAGTTGCACATACAGAACTAGTGAGTGTTGGTCCAGCAGAGGAGAAGAAAGAAGACAAAGAATCGAAGCCCAACGAGGTCACATTTCAGTTTCATCCTTACCAGTATTACTGTAATGGCTATTACATGCCATACTATATTTAAGAGAAGTAAGATTTCATCAATTGAAACCAATCTTTGCTCTCAAATTGATGTCTGTTGAATTAGCTTCATTGCATCTCTTTTCTCTTTCTTTTATTGAGGAATTCTGCATGTGAATATGGGATTTTTAATACTTCGTTTGTGACAGATTTGGTCATTTGGTGAGGATTTATATTACTTAAATTTATTCCTATTTCTTGTTTCATGTTTTGCTGTGTTAATAAATTTAGTTACAAGTTTATGCTTGGTTTATTTGATGGTAGAGTGTCTAGGATAAAGAGATATAATAGAATATAATAAAATATTGAGTAAAATAGTTTTTTCTGTGCTGGGTTTACATCTTGTTATGTCAAATCAAATTTTGTTATGTCACATCAAATTTTTAGTTGAAACCAAAATGGTCAAATGGGCGAAAGTTGCACGAAATTTAATTTCAAGGTATACAACAATTTTTTTTATTGTTAAATAATATGAAATATAGTTTATTTTTCTTAAAAAACAACAAAATATAATCTACTTATACTAGTTGTTATGTTTCTATCGATACTGAGTTGTCGTGTTTCTTATTAATTATTATTTTCGTTAATAAGTAATAATATAATAATGAAATTCACATGTAAAAAAAATCCCTATGTCTAACCCTTTTTCTACTTTTATTCATTTGTATGTCACTCTTATTATTCCGGGCTAATCACATAAAGTTTTATTGTCTTTAATAATCAGAAAAAAGAAAAACTAAAATGGAATATTTTTGTTAAATTAATGGTTTTAATGAATCAAAAATACATAAAAATGTAAATTTTGAATTATTTTCACGAAGTTTCAGTTTATTAAACCAAAAAAAAAAAAACATTTATACGAAATTTAAAGGCTTTTATGTGATTATGATTGTTGTATTTGAATAATAATGTTGTAAAAAATCAAAAGGGGTAATTTGAAACCTTTACGTAAATGAAAGGCATGTAAACGCAAGTTTGAAATTATGAGATATGCTCTACAACCTGACGTGTCTTCAGCCTATACAATCCCCGAAGTTGGTGACAGAGTCCTGAAAGTTACCAAATTATTTATAAAATAAATAATGCGAAGCTTCCTTCCCACGGCGTTGACCTTGTCGTCTTCCTCCTCTGTGAATTCCACGAACACTATAAAACCGCTCACAGAACTTTCACTCTCTACACATCTCCTCTAAATCCTCTTATTTTCCAATTTACTAGATCCAAAACAGATACACTCATTACAGGCAAATCATCATCTAGTTCACAGAAATGGCAAAGGTACATAGCTTTTTAGTCATTCAATTCAATTCTGTTTTGCATATTTTCGAATCAGTTAATCTCAATTTGTGTAAATGATTGTTTTTTCAGCAAAAGATTGTGGTGAAGGTGACAATGAACACCGAGAAGAAAATTCGTAAGGCTCTGAAAATCGCCGTTAGTCTCTCCGGTAAGATCATGTTTCGTGATTGATTTTTATCTTCGCAACTTTCACTGGATTCTCGGTTCCAGACAAATCGCTTAATTTCAATTTCGTAATCTAAATGTTAACTAGAATTTGAATTGTGGGTTGTATACCTGATTATTGTTAACCTCAATTGGAACTGATTCAATTACTTGACTAAATCATGATCTGAAAATTGATGAACAGGTGTGGAATCGGCATCTTTCGTTGGTTCAGATAAAACCCAAATCGCTGTAACCGGGGAAGACGTTGACTCAGTTGAACTGACGACCTTGCTAAGGAAAGGTGTCGGATACACAGAGCTACTGAGTGTTGGTCCGGTGGAGGAGAAAAAACCAGCCGCCGCAAAAGAATCAAACCCCGCGGTGGCGTCACTAAATGTTAATCCGTACGAATACTACTACGGCAGCTACGGGATGCCCTAGTATGCCTATCAGATTTGAGATGTCATCCACAAAACAGTCCAAAGAAATTAGTTTTATATTGATGTATTAATTTCATTTTATCCCATTCAATTTTTTTAGAGCGGAATTCGCGTTGTATAAAATAAGAGATCCTTTGTATATGTATTGTGATTGAGATGTATGGGAATTACATAATATATGTTAGTTTATTAACCATCTTATTATTCTTCCTTCGAAAAGGAGTTTTGTAGATTTTTTTTTCTTCATATAACTACTTTGCGCACAATTTCAATATCACAAATGATGCACTTTTATACAACGTGTCATTTTTAATTTATTGTGGATCATATGGATGGATTTATGTGAGTACGACTTAGGTCTTAATCATTCGTATTCTTTACAGATTTTCATAATCAATTGTCAAATGAGAGTGGTCATTGTATGATAATAGAAAAAAAGCATTGTTTAGTTGTCACCGCATCTAAGTGTATCTACGTTGTCGAATTTATTAATGGTAGAGTTAAATGAGGTGATAAGTCTAATTGTTATTTAATAGATGAAACTCAATGATAATGAGGTGATGCATTGTTAATTAATAGATTTGGAGTTTTATGACCATTTAACTCTTCAATGGGAATATGAAAATTTCCTATTTTTTAAATAAATACTATAAATTAGCTTTTGTAATACTCTATTGAATTTTGTAGAGTTCAATGCGTTGTAAGAAAAAATTGATAAAATTGTGTGGAATGTAGAAAGATAATGTGTTAATTAAACAACATAATCGCACCTTTGATTGTTAATGTATATTTGTTATATTGTAGTTTGTTAGGCCCGTATTCGTTGTAATCGACACATGTCTTTGTAATATGTTATATATAGTGATTTAATGAGAAAGGTTATTTTCATGGAAAATAATAAAGTTTACATGGTACCAAAGCACTCCTGATTTTTCTCACCCTAGACGCCGCTTCTTCCTTTGCGGCGCGAAACCCTTCTCATATTCTGACTTATGTTGATCTCTCTTCTCTTCTTCTCTCTTCTCGTTTGTTGAACCATGGTGCAATCATCAACACCCAATCCTAGTGTCACTTGGGAGAAACCTTATGGTATATCTAATATTAAAGCCTCAATACCTATCATTCTTGATCTAGAAAAAACTTAACTATGATGCATGGAGAAAACTTTTTCAGACTAACTGCACCAGTTTTGGAGTGGCTGAGCATCTAAATGCCCCAACATAAAAAGCTATTGTTGTCATAGAGGAAAGGGAGAGGATTGATTTTATTATACAAATGTCGATGTTTTGTACTATATCTGAATCTTTACTTTAGATGGTCCTCAAGACCAAGGTTTTGAAAACCGGACCGGAGACTGAACCGGCCATCCAACTGGCTTGATGGTTCAACTGGTCCGACTGGTCTCAAATAACCGGAAAAACCAGATCATTTTTTAATCAAATTATTATTAATTTTAATTATATAAAATACAAAAAAGTAGTTTATGTTAGTGAAAGATAACAAGTATGTGATAAATAAAAACAATGACTAAAGTTGGGGGACAAATTATGTATATATGATCATATATAATGAAAACTATGTTTAGGGTTTTGTTAAAAAAAATAGTTTTCACTTTCGCCTCACCATATTTCTATTTTATTTCTATGTAACTTTTCTTCTTCTTTGTGTCCACATACATCTTTCTTCTTCGTATTCATAAAGAGATACATAGAAATAACTAAAGAAGGTGAATCTGGTGCAAGATATGGTGATGCTTGTTCTGTTTCTTTTGATGGAAACTATTTTGTAACAACTGGTCTGAGTATAGTTGGTCGGAAAATCAAGATTCAGGCGAATCGGAAACATGTCCGGTTCCCGGTTCAACCGGACGGTTCGATACTATTTTCATAATAGTGCTCAAGATACAATGCTCTACTCAGACATGTGGCAAGACCTTGAAGACATGTTTCATATTAACAAATACATGAAATTTATCCAACTCGATATAGTTCTATGCACGATTACTCAATGTGACTTTGATGTTTCTTCATACTGTACTTGTCTCAAGTCTATTGTTGATATGTTTGATAATATCAACTCTCTTGTACTTGAAAAGAATCGTGTTATATATGTTATCAATGGGTTAAACCTAAAGTTTTAGAGTGTTGCTACTATCAAACGCCACATCAAGCCCCTTCCAAGTTTTTTGGACATTGGGTCCATTCTTATGGCTCAAGAACATTGGGTCAAACAGATTGATTCCTCGCCTACTTCATCTGTCACTCCTTCATTGCCTACTGTCTTGGTCTAGACAACAAAACTTATTCCATAATACTACTCGTGGAGGATTTAATCACTATGTTGTTCAAAACGGTAGTAGGGGAGAGGTCGCAACAGTCGTGATGGTGGTCGTTGGTCTAATTTGACAGGGAAAACTCTCCAGGATCCTCATGGTTGGGGGTTCAGATGGTACCCACTGTAAACAAGACAAGGCTTGCTGTCAAGACCTTCTTAGCAGCACAATTTCATCACTCAACAACCTTTGTGGGCCAGTAATCAAGTGCAACAACAACAACAACCCAATCTTCAAGCTTCATCCCAACAACTCCCTCGAACCCATCAAGCATACACAACATATCAAACCAACAACACTCTTCCACATTAGGCATGGTTTCAGCAAAATTCTTTAGGTGTAAATCAGCCAAATTCCCTTCCAGAAATATTCAATTCTATGCCTCTAAATGATCCATAAAATGACAGATGGGTAATGGACACCGGGGATACTTCACATCTTCACTCCAATGCAGGTATACTATACTTTTCCAAAAATACCAAGTAAAATTTTCATTTTAAATAAGTCAAAACTATTCATTCATTATCCCGAAAGACGATGAGAGTAAAAGTATTCTCAAAACATCAAAGTATAACCATAAACAATCGTGGAATAAATCTTTGGGGGGATGTAGTGCGATCAAGTCGGGCTCTTCCTTTTGAATTTGGAAGTACCTAAAAATGTTTAAACCACAAAATCGTAAGCACAAAGCTTAGTGGGTTCCCTAATATACCACATACCATATATACAAGTAACATGGGTTACCCCCAAGGTCTTCTCCCTAAAATGACATGGGCTACCCCAAGGTCTTACAACTACGTGCTATAGGTTACCCACATGGTCTTTCCTTGAAATGCCATGGGATACCCCCATTGTCTGACATCTAAGTGTCATTGGCTACCCCAATGGTCTTTCATGCAATTTCCATGTGCTACCCCTAAGGTCTTTCATACAAGTTCTACGAGCTACCCCCGGGATCTTCCAAGAAAGTATCACAAAGATAACTAGAATTCTACATAACACAATCCAGTGGGCCGACATTGGTGCCTTCAACCCACATGTACAATTAGAAGACTCACTTGAAGTACTCAACAGAATCCTAACAACTACATCAACATCAAAACAACCAACCCAAGCTTCCTAAAACCAAATCAAGACCAACCTTAAATCAAAAACTTAATTCTACCAAAGTTTGACCAAAAGCCAAACTGGTCAAAAAGCAACAGTCAAAGCCAAGGTAAAAATTGCCTACAACATTCCTCTACATCGTGGCCTTCCTTGGCCACGTCGGGGGCACATAATGCCAAAACAGTCGATGATACCCTAGTCGCCACGTCGTGGCAGCCTAAGGCCACGCCGTGGGGATTGGTCCGAATAGGTCAAACGAGCTTAATATGTTTTCTTCCGATTTCAAGAGCTCCAAAGCTCATATCTGATCCTTTCTAAGGTCTTAATGGATAAAGTTTCCAATGTTTTAAAAACCGGATTTTTAGTTGAACCGATTCCTGGTTCAACCGGTTTGACCGTCGGTTCAACCGGTTTCTATAATTTTCATATTTTTTTCTATTTTCATACACACATAGACATCTAAAAGTTTAAACATTAAAAATACACATAAATACATGTTGAAGATCAATCCAAATGCATTAAAAACATATAACCGTAAGTTTTACATCAATCCGCGTACATCAAAATAAAATAAAGTATAATATGGAAACAAAGTATAGTTTTAGATAAATACAAATGCATTAAAAAATTTATAACCTTTACCATGTCTTTTTATTCAAAGAAATGTAAGTAAATGTGGAAAAACGTTTTTTATGAAAATGATTAATTTCAATGTGTTTTTATTTAATTTAACCGCTTCAACCAGTTCAACCGGATTTTTGTAAAACCCGACCAGTTCATTCTGCTTCAGAAATAAACATAAAATCAGTGCTACTAGAACTGCTCGCTTCTCCGGTTCCCGGTCCAACCGGTTTGACCGGCCGATTCAAACCAATCTTTAAAACATCGAAAGTTCCTAACTTTATCCGTTAAGAAGGTCCAAATCACTAAGATGTAGACTTTAAGTCTCAAAGGGACCCAAAAATACATCTTTCTTAACTTAATACATTAAGTGCAAGTCTCCCACTTTCATATCTGAATCAACAAGATGTTTATGGATAAAGTTTCTAAATTCATCCATAATAATATCTCAAGCTTTCAAGATCTAAAGTTTAATACATAAAAATGACCTAAAGGACCAAGATAACTTGCATGGCTAAAAGGGAAGGCAAAAGATCACAACTTTCGTAGTCCATGAGGTCCTTGAAGCATTCTAAACTGATCAAAAGATGTTAGAGTCCACTAAAATCCATGATCACCCATCAAAATGGACCAAAATCTCCAAAAGAAACCCAAATGACAAGATATAAAGAACTAGATATCAATATTAGAACTTTATAGTTACAATAGTCCAGAAATGCAGTGTCTTTGAAGTATCCAAACTCGAAGCATCAATCCTTACAACCAAAAGAACCTTATTGATCTTTAAACTTCATCAAAATAATTTAAAAAGCATCCAAAAGAGAAGAGATGAGAGAGGAGAAGCTCAAATCTTGAAGGTGGAGGCTATGGTTTCTCCCAAGGGGTCCTAGAGGTGATGGAGGCTGATAAAATGGCCAAATAGTCGGAATCTTGTGCTTAAATACGTTGAAAACCCTAAAATCATGTGATTGATTCTGACAGACTGCCACATCATAAGCTTTGATCCACACTTTCTGGCGACGATTTTTCACCCAAATCCATTACAGCTTCAAACAACCATAACTTCTTTGTTTTAACTCCATTTTCCGTGATCTTTATATCCACGAAAAGGTATTGACAAGCCCCACAACCTTATCTAGTTACTTTTTACTTAATTCATACCGAAATAAAATTCTTAATTCATGAAAGAAGTTTGAAACATCACTTTTCCTATTTTACCCTTTAACTGCAAAACACAAACCAAGGGCTTAGATTACATAACCAATATTGTCAAGATACCATAGGGTCTAAACCATATTACCTTGAAGCCCAATATGACATCACCATTTTTATAGCCAAAAAAGATCGATTTGTTTATGCTTATTAAATCAGAGTATCCTTTCAAAAAGGTTTACTTTGCGGCATTTGTCATCAAGACATTTCCAATAAATGTATTTTATTTATAAAACTTGGGATGTCATCGTCAATACAAGAAACATAAAGCATAAACAAAGACTTACAAAATCTTTATATTAATAGTTTATATCTCCTTTATATCTCTTGAAAGATGCCTATATCATTATATATAATTACCTGTGATACAATAAACTGAGTGGGTCTGGTTGGGAAACCTAGTGAGTACATAGGGTTTTCAAACCATAATAATATAATTTATCTTTTTATATAATTCACTCCAAACAGTTAACCCGATTACCCATTCTCGTTACTTTCTCTGTGTGTGTGTGTGTGTGTGTGTGTGTGTGTATATATATATATATATATATATATATATATATCACGGGTTCTACACTAAGGGTTACACATTGATACAGTAACCAAGGAAAATAGAGTACTCAAATGAATCCACAATCCATACTCTCAGTTTGTGTGATTTCATTAACACCTACAGATTGCAAGTCTGTTATTGTTCTACTAGACTATCTAGAATAGTTTGTGGTCCCCATCAATAATCTTATTGATGACTGATCTATGTTGGGCATGGTCTCTTTTCCATATCTTTGGAATGGTCTTTTACCATTAGTCTATCTCTGGTATGATTTTTCACCACTATCTCTTTTCTTTTATGGTCTCTCATCGTTATCTCTACTCTTATAGTCCCTAACTATTATCTCATTTCTCTTATCTCTTTCTACCCATCCTACCCAATACATTATGAGTACGATAAAAGACATATATGATATTTTAGAAGAACCATTATCTCATGAAACACATATATAAAAAAAGTCATATAATAAGCATGTAAAGCATTTAGGAAAATTAAATACTTGATATCTATGTGTATGTTGAAGGTAACTATGCACTCACTTGTTAAAGTGGATGACTGGAAGGTTAGATAGCGCTTCGCTTTAGAACTTGTCTTTTCCGTTGATATGACCTAGGTTCAATTATCTCTAAGTCTTAGTTTATTACCTCTTATGACTAATTAATAGTCTAGATTCCTCAACAATCCCGGTGTTTACTGATCTATAGCAGATAATGGATAACTAGGTAGGAATATATCGGAGGTAGGGTCTGTTTGGTATACAAAGTCTATTGTTTGGAAATCCTACTTAAACACCTCACTAAATCTAGCTTAAACATCATCCCCGTAAGTAGATCAATCAATATAATGACATGAAATTATTGATAAATCTTATTTATAGGTTCATAATAACGACCTATGACTATAAATACAAGTTACACTAAAAGAGATAGAGTGTAGCTTAACTTACAGACATTATCCTGAAAAAAGTTAGGAAATTAGATTGGCAAAACTTCTACTCGCTAGCTACTACTATTTTAGGGATCGCAGGGCTTCGCCGAAGGCTAAAACTAAGGGGAAACGGGCTCAATTCGAAAGCAACTTAAGGGATAAGACATTAGGAGGTGTGGGAAAGGAATGAGGTTTGGCCTCCTATTTATAGTTGTTTTGGGTTGCATGACATGAAAAAGAGGTGTACGTCGTTCATTTTAAGGATATATCTCCCCAGCCACTTTGTGCCATGTGCCATCCTCTCTATGGTCAGCGTTTTCACCTTCTAGAAGCATTCATCGTGCACCTGGGCCACACTGTGTGGGGAACAGATCACAAATATTGTAAATTTCATAACTTCTTCGTACGAACTCAGTTTTTGATGTTCATTATATACTCGAAAAGCTCTCAATGAGATCTACATCTTTTCTTTAGACTCCGTCAGGTAATTCTAACTTTATTTTTCGTCCCTATTTTTATAAGTTTTAATGAGTTTGCAAAAATCATAACTCTCTCGTATGAACTCTGATTTTGGTGTTCCTTTTACCAAAATTTCTATCTTATAGAGTACTGTGATTGTCCTTTTGGTGACTTTATCCAAAAGTGAACCATTCTCTTCGTGCCTTTTAACATCACACATTCCTTGTGCGCGACTGACTTTTATATTTTATGATAATCATATCTAATTCGCACGGAGTCGGATTTCTACGAAATTTACATTTCGATGTGTACTTTCTAAATATTATATATATATATATATATATATATATATATATATATATATATATATATTGGCGCACTTATTTTTACAACTTACAGATGATTTGGCTGATTTTTCCTTCATACAAAACTCGTATTATATAGTCTGCAACATGCATGACTATAGATTATCCTAATCAATCATTAAATTTTAATAATTATTACTTAGTATGTGTATCATGAATTTGCGAGTGTTATACCCAAGGCCTTTACTTCATCCATTTACTGTCCAATATCCTGAAATAAGAATCTTCTCGAAACAAGATGTTACAACTCTCCCCCACTTAAACTGGATTTCTTCCTCCAAATCCGTCTTGGTTAGGATCTCTAAAAACAACACCAACATATTCCATAAACTTCCTCTAACCAGTTCGAAATCAAGGTAAAGTAAACTCAAGAGATCACTTAGAAACCTACAACTGCCGACAAACAACACAATATCTTGAAAATACTCAACAACAACAACTATCTTTCTCTCCCTAACTGTAAGACCCAACTTCCACTAAGAACCACTCAAACCGAGAACTCACAAAACTACGACCACAAACCAATTTCATCAACATACTTCCCAAAACCAGGAACCCATTAGTCTAAACACCAGAAACCATACCCTAAGACTGATGATCATTCATTTGTCGCACCTACACCTACTTCCCTGACTAGGAACACAACCAAAACATGCAGAAAGGATACTAAAAACATCCCGATCATGAATTTCATTAATTCCCAAATCCGGAGATTGTGCCAAAAAACCTTAAATACACACTTTGTCTTCCTGACAAGTCATCACCAACTCGTTGCTCCCGCGAGCATAATGATGGTCAATCCAAGAATCACACGTTGCGTCCAAATCTCCCATCAGCTCAGGTGTATATCTGCCTGGAAAATCACTCGATACATTTACAACGAACTTCATAACTCAAAATTTCAGAGCCGATACCCAACATTGGTAACCAAACTCCTAATAAACATCTCGCAAGAAAACATATTTCATAATGCAAACATTCAGCAAAAGACTTCTGATGCACAATTAATATTCCCAACAAACTATTACTATCCTCATGATCCAAACCAGCCGGTCACTGAGTCTACCGATTCCCAACATGCCAATAAGACTAACGATCTGAGACCTAAGAGTCTCTATAAAATGATTACCTGGTCCAACCCATATGAATCATACAACCATCGGTTCACGATACATCGTGACACCATCTAGTCACTAGAACGATAAGCTCATGGTACTACGCCAATCTCGATGTTATTCCATCATTGTCCTGAAGACTCACGACCAGCACCATAGGGGCCTAAAGGTACTCAACCATCAATCTACCGACTTGTGGAAACCCAATCAACATCCCTATCAGCAAAACACGAGCCATACATTTTTATAATGCATAATTCCTTTCACCGTATAAGATACTACCAATGCAAAGTCATACGAAAACATGGTCGCACACGACCAATGAATGAGATAGGCGATTGTACTCTTGTTCCAATTAAAAAACTCTAAACTACATAAGAACCATACCAATAATTTCGGACCAAATGTTCTCATGACATCACACTCAGTCCACATACTCATGACCATATTTGAGGCACTACCAAAATATACACCCCAAGGGAAGACACATAATCAACCCTAGACCTACTGCATTCCTTCTTCCTCACAACCTTACCCAAAGGGTGAAATACCAACAGATCTAACAAAAAGACGGACCTCGGCTGTTAATAGAAATATCCTCATGAATGAATCAAACAAGATCCCACACCTTGACTGAAACTAAACATATTGTTACCAATACCAACCCTGCTGACACGATATGCCAAAATTGGACTTTACACAGATCTAAAGCCCCGCCTGAAAAACTAAACAACATCGCTCCAACGTCCAAACTTCCAGTAACCAAGGATAACTGCCAAACCTGATCCTACTATGAATAATACTTCGATAGCCAAAAATTGATGGTACCCATACCCAAAAACCAAAAATGTACAATGTACATATTTTGATGATAACTTGACCTATCCATTGAACTTCAACTGATAAAGCTAGAAACTTTCGAAGATCCTCGGCTATTGACGATGAACGAAATGACCAACGATCGAGAAAGCATTAAAAACTAATCCAATGACCCAATACACTACTGAAAAAACCCATGTGGAACTAGACATACCAAACTCTGAATCTGATTTACCGATCAATAACTGCCCAGCGTAGACTATAGATAAAAAATGATACGACAAGCTGACAAATCCCTTAACGACCGATACTCAACTTGAGTGACCCAAAAGCCTCTTGATCTATTAATCGACATTCCTAAAAGGAACCACTGGCTACAACAATATCCTTGATCAATAGGTTCCTTCCGCCAAGACAACTCATGCATTCCTGAGCACATACATCTAATGGTAACTTGCTCTGCAGCCCCATTGTGACCAAATCAATAACCAAAGTCTCACATAAACGAACCTTAGATTCCTATGACCCATTATTCTGAAACCATAAACTCGAGTAGATCGAGGATCCACCAAGTAGAATACCCAATTCTGCCCCATGTAGGGTTCGACCTATCACCAACTGGCATTGTAAACAAACCATATCTCAAACTGGCTCAACCAGGTACATACCATCCTTGAGTCGTGGAATGTATAAGATAACACAAGATGATGTTCCAGATAAAGACAAACCAAACCCAAAGAGTTTCCAAATATCAGATGGAGACCTCGTAAACTTCCCAATCATAAGTGCCTTTAACATCAAGAATCCCATGCATATGTACAAGAAAAAATTCTGACAGTCCATTCATAACACCAATTCTCTATCTATAAACAAATGGATTACCACACACCTTGTATACAAATCCCCAACCATCAATTCATTGCGAGAATCATTCATAAATACAAGAGGCATCATTCTAATAGTTAGGATACATCAAAGGCAACAAAAGTTGTTGCTCCTGATTTACTTCCCTGGTCACCTAAAAGAATCAAATAACACCTGACCTGACTATATTAAAAAAATCAAACCCTTGATCTCATCTCGAGGCCACCCTACCACAAGAATCCTCTTGTGCATTCTCACATTGCCATACTTGCCACCAAAAACCGCAACTATCTAGCACCAGCTTGGATCTACATCCCAACTTTGAAAGTCGCATGTTTGCTCTCTCTTCCCCCGATCACGGAAAGCTAGAAGAACATAACCCCCATCATAGATAGTATATGCCAACCCCTCACCCTCCGAATTTAATCCTCGAGCCGATCAATAAAATTGCTTCCTTCTTGAGTCCTGCGACTCAACTGGGACTACCTCGAGCAAGGCCCTTGAGACCTCAAAATCAACTAACTCACCTAGGTCTGCACTATTCAGAATTAACTAACATAGCCACTAGGGCCCAAAAAATAACTAGACCCGTCCTAAGCCTGAACAATCATAAGCACTAAACAATAAAGATAGAAACATATTGTAACGAATCATGGTGCCAAGCCATGCTATCTACCCCCAACCAGCTCCTTAAAATCCCATCAATTTTCCTTGATTCGAGTATGGATCCTGTGCTTTTAGTAGTACGGGCCCAATACTACATTCCATACCTATCCATACTTTCCTCAAGAATCAATCCAGTTCCTTTAAGTTAATACCTATGTATACAACTGTTCGATCCAACCACAATACCCGCTCTTAAATGAATACATATCGCCAAACAATTCGCCAACTCCTTTAAGGCACTTCCTAGGATCTACACCTCACCCTGCCATCATCTTTTGAAAAACTCCTACCAATGTCAACTAACTACTTCATGAATAGAATTACATGAAACAAAACTTAAATAATCTTTTGAATAAAAGAACCAACCCTACAATGGTTAGAATCAGACGAGAGTTGTGTAATTGGGCCGAACCAATCATTCTAAAATTATTTAACTTTCGTAACATGTAACTCAACATATTCACTTAATACTTAACTCACATTATTAAGAGTCCCACAAAGCACAAAGCAAACAACATTCATGCAGTAATACTCAAAACCACAAAACAATCAAAGGGCATCCCAAACACACTTTCTACTACAATGCTAGGAACTTCCACTCACACTGTCGGTTGCCTTATGCATGTAAATTATACAAAAAAAAAACAGGATCACATAGACTGTCAAAGAATTGATTCTACTCTAAGTACACAACCATACAAGGAACACGAAATAAGGCCAAATCAGTACTTCTAGGGCTATATGATCCTAATCGTATATAATTTTAAAGTATACACTTAAAAATCAATTCCACCAACATGGATTCCAAATCTGACATATCATCCAATTCCTCTTAGGCGACAAGGCATCACAAATCAGGTTATTCTATCATGCAATTCCTAAAGGTATCCTTAGCCTCATCCTAGCATGCAAATATTCCATATCATATAACATATAAACATATATGGGTATTCTGGGAATTAATTAGTTGAGCTCGGCTGATTTCACACATCCACCCCTTTTTCTTTGTAAAATTATTTTGTAAAACTTATTTTCTCTCAAAAAGATTACCAATTCCTCAGTTTGAGTTCAGACACACCCGAGAGCATGCTTGAATCCCTCAACCAAGGCTTTGATACCAACTTGTAACATCCTAAAAATACTAAGTAAAATTTTCATTTTGAATAAATCAAAAAAATTCACTCATTATCCGAAAAGACGATCAAAGTAAAAGTATTCTCAAAACATCATAGCAAAACGATAAACAAACATCGTGGAATAAATCTCTGGGGGATGCAGTACGATCAAACCGAGCTCTTCCTTTTTAAATTTGGAAGGACCTAAAAATGGTTAAACCACAAATTTGTAAGCACAAAGCTTAGTGAGTACCCCAAAATACCACATACCATACATACAAGTGTCATGGGCTACCCGCAAGTTCTTTTCCCTAAAATGTCATGGGCTACCCTAGGGTCTTACAACCAAGTGTTATGGCCTACCCCATGGTCTTTCCTTGAAATGCCATGGGCTAAGCCTGTTGTGTGATATCCAAGTGTCACGGGCTACCCCATGGTCTTTCATGCAACTGATATGGGCTACCTCTATGGTCTTTCATACAAGTGCATAGACTACCCCTGAGATCTTCCAAGAAAATATCACAAACAACTAGCATTCTACATAACACAATCCAGTGGGCCAACATTGGTGCATTCAACCCACGAGTATAGGGCAAAGACTCACCTAAACTACTCAAGTGAAGCCTAACAAATACCTCAGCATCAAAACAACTAACCCAAGCTTCCTAAAACCAAACTAAGACCAACCATTAGTCAAAAACTTAATTCTATCCAAGTTTGACGAAAAGTCAAACTGGTCAAAATGTCAACAGTCAAAGCCAAGGTAAAAATTAACAAGAATATCCCTTCATATCGTACCCTTCCTTGGTCACGTCGTGGGCACAAAATGCCGAAACATTCATTGATTCCCCAGCGATCATGCCGTGGCAGTCTAAGGCCACGTCATAGGGACTGGTCAGCTCAAACGAGCTTAATCCATTTTCGTCCAATTTTAAGAGCTCCAAAGCTCAGATCTAATCGTATCCAAGGTTTTAATGGATAAAGTTTCTAACTTTATCTGTTAGGATGGTCCAAACCACCAAGATGTAGACTTGAAATCTCAATGGGACCCAAAACTGCATCTTTCTTAACCTAATCCATTAAGTCCAAGTCTCCCACTTTCAGATCTAAATTAAAAAGATGTCTAGATGGATAAAGTTTCCAACTATATCCATAGTAATGTTTCAAGATTTTAAGATCTAAAATTTAATACACGAAAAATACCTAAGGGACCGAGATAACTTGAATAGCTGAAAGGGAAGGCAAAAATGACAACTTTCCTAGTTCACGAGGTCCATGAAGCATTCTAAACTGATCAAAATATGTTGGAGTCCACTCAACTCCAAGATCACCCATAAAATAGACCAAAATTACCAAAAAAAAACCCAAATAACAAGATCTAAAGAACTAGATAGCAAGATTGGAACTTTCTACTTAAAATAGTCCAAAAATGTAGTGTCTTTGATGGATCCAAACTTGAAGCATCAATCCTTGCATCCAAAACTACCTTCTTGACCTTTAAACTTCATCAAAATAACATACAAATCACCCGAAAAAGGAGAGAGGAGAAGCTCAAATATTGAAGGTGGCGGCTAGGGTTTCTCCCAAGGGGCCGTAGAGGTGATAGAGGCTGACAAAATGACCAAAAAGTCGAAACCTTATACTTAAATACATTGAAAATCATAAAATCATGGGCTTGGGCCTAACAGATTGCCACACTATGGGCTCTGGTCGCCACTCAGTGGCCTTCCACATCGTGGGTTCTAATCCCCACTTTGTGGCGACGATTTTTCACCCAAATCCATTTCAGCTTCAAACAACCATAACTTCTTCGTTTCAACTCTATTTTCAGCGATCTTTATATCCACGAAAAGATATTGATGAGCCCCACAACATAATCTAGTTACTTTTGACTTAATAAATACCAAACTAAAATCCTTAATTCAAGAAAGAAGTCTGAAACATCACTTTTCTCATTTTACCCTTTGACTCCAAAACACAAACCAAGAGCTTAGATCACATAAACAATATTATCAACATCCCACGTGGTCTAAACCCTATTACATTGAAGCCCAATGCATTTAATTCATCTGTTTATTGTCCAAAATCCTGAAATAAAAAACTTTTTGAAACGGGATGTTACAACTACTCAATTATATTAGTGATAAGAGCATTAATTTACCTTCTGTTTTAGTTTGTAACTAGACGAATTCCCACGCGTTGCGCAACTAAGATTAAAAATATATTGTTAAAATATTGAAAATATATATGTTTAAAATGGTTATGTTATTGATATTAACTTTGAGATAATATTTTTACACTAATATATATATATATATATATATATATATATATATATATATATATATATATATGTATGTATATAATCTCAATTATTTTGAACAATAATATTCATTGACATCAACCCACATTCTTCATTAATATAATTAAATATAACTATCTATTTAGTATTATTTTTAACAATTATTATTATTGATTAATTATATTTTTAATTATGCGATCATTTTCTAATTTCAATAATGATGTTCATTTAAAATACTTTTTATTTATAGCTATATATAATTTATAATTTGATGATATTATTATTTAAAATTGTTATTCGTTAATTTTAAACCACTTATTATTATTAATAAGTTAAAGAAGACTTTTAAAAAACACTTAATATTATTATTAAAATGTGAAACATACACTAAATAATAAAGTGATAAGATAGACAATTTGTATTTTTCAAAAGAGACTTGCATGCATAATATGACATATCCATGTAATTTGATTTTATTATTTATAATTATTGCTTATTAATATTAAAACCACTTGTTATTATTAATAAGTGAGAGAAACTTTTAAAAGGCACTTATTAATATAATTAAAACGTTAAACATATACTAAAATATAAAGTGATAAGATAGACAATTTGCATTTTAAAAAAGACTTACATGGATAATGTGGATAATATGACATATCCATGATTTTTAATTAATTATTGTTTTGAAGCAACATGAACATACAAACATGTATACAATAGCTAATTAAATATTATATATATATATATATATATATATATATATATATATATATATATATATATATATATATATATATATCACCTTCCATAACATATGATCGATAACATGAATCTAAACTAATTTACATTAAAATTTCAACCACAACATACAATGGTATTATTAAAAACAAAAAATACTTAAATCAAGAAAATACAAAAAAGAATTAGTATATAACAAACTTACAAATTAAAAACTTCAACATAATAACGTGACACGAAAAATTGTTCAAAGCCCTCAAACCATCACAAAAAACTTTAAACTTGTTTTCTTTGTAAATTTTGTATGTGATTTGTATTTATGTGTCTATTAAAAAAGATTGTCATTTTTATAGTAGAGTATCCATTAATTGTTTATTAAATATATTATATAAGTTATAAAACCTTTGAATTGTTAATCATTATTAAGAGACTTTTGAGTGTTATTCATTAAAATAGGAGGTTTCAAATGCATGAGGTGTTTGCAAATTTTTATGGGGGTTTCAAATGCATGAGGTTCAAGAAAAAATACTAGCTTTATAAGTATGTATGATTGGTATAAAATTCATGTCTACAATTCTGGCCAATTTTATCTCCCTCACTCCAATCCTTATCCTTATCACACCCCTAACCATTAAAATGATATATGTTCGTAAGTTTACTCGTGATAATCTTTGTTCTATTTAATTTAATGCTTATGGTTTTTCAATGAAGGATTTTCAAACCAAGCAAATTCTCCTCCAATGTGACAGATTTGGCGACTTGTTGTTGGATTTGGTGTCTAACCCATAAATATAACTAGGATTTACTTGACCCGATTGTAGCTTGGTCCTTTTTGGGTTGCCTTCACCAGTGCAATTTGATAGGATGGATTTTGAGAATAAGGTTATTTATGGTTTATTAATATATTACAAGTATGATATATTAATATGAAATCATATTATTTAATTAGTATTGATCAAGAATTAATTTTGTGGTCAAAAGAGACTAATTAAACATATGGGGATTGATTATGTAAATCAATGTTTCTTGTAGTGTGGGCCAATGATCCCTGATTATGTAGATGGGCTAAACTAATCCATGGAGGTTAAATCCATGGAGCATGAGAATGTGGAAAGTTATGGGTCATTAGGGTTTACAAAGTGTAACCCTTGCATGTGCAACACTATAAATGTCACACCCCGAAAACCAAAGGCGGAAACATTTCCGGGGTTGACTCCACGTTGAGTATCAAATCCAATGCACATAGTAATCACAGTAAACAACCATTACATTACATATATTTGAAAGTTTACATTTGTTTCAAAAGTAAATTGTACAATTGTGATACATAATATAGATATGAACAAAATGAGATGAGTCTTCTACACACTCCGTCTTCACCAAAAGAGATCACCGGGTACCTGTCTAATACGGACCTGAGAATACAAGCAGTTTGAAAATCAACATAAAGCTGGTGAGTTCATAAGATGTTTGTTTTCTGAAAATGTACAAATTTCCTTTAGTTTTGCGAAGAGGTTTGTTATCCAAGAAAATCCCATATTTTCTTATGTAAAACAGTTTAATTATCCTTCATTACAGTTCAATTATGCGTTATACGTTACCCCAGGAAAATCCCATATTTTCCTAAATGCAAGACCGATTGAATATCACAGAGTATAGTTTAATACACAAAACTATATATTGAGAATCATGGGATTACTATCCCGAATTAGGTATAAAATACTTTAATTATACATGAAATGTAGATGGAAAGTAGTTTGAAAACCTTGGGACTAACATCCCGTACTACATATAGACTTAATACCATGGGACTATCATCCCGGACTAGATACAAGATAGTTTGCTAAAACCATGGGATTATTATCCCGAACTAGATATAAGATAGTTTGATAAAACCATGGGATCACTATCCCGAACTAGATATAGATTCTAACCATAGGAATAACATCCTGCAATAGATATGAACCCTATAGCCTAAAAACCATGGGATTACCATCCCGTACTAGATATAAGATCTAAAGATAGAAGATTGATATAAAATCAAATCCAAAACCAAAGCCGTGAATAAACTTATATTAATACGTATTGTGAGTCGGGTAACCATGCTGATACGACAACGAGACCTCCTTGACGCTTGTCAGACGTCGGACGATATCCAGAATTTGTCACCCCAGGCGTGCCCGCCTAACTGTAGCTAGCAGTTAAGGTGTGGGATTGTCAGTCCCGAATAGATCTATTCACAAATTCCTCGCACTCCCTCCAGGAGACTCTGGTTACACTTCCGGGGAGGATTTACTGATCATCCAAAAAGGGTAGTGACGAACTCACAAACTAGTACTAAACTATTCACAGGGTTCTCATACGATATCAAACATACAAAAGATTATGAAACATAATATAGTGAATACAGACACATACAATGAAACTATCTGGCAACACATTCAAATGATACGGAGATAAACTGAATCAGACATAGTTTATCTAATAACTTTATATACAAATCAGTACGTGATTAAACAAGAACTAAAGAACCCCAAATTATTCCCATAATAATTTGATTAGTTAGATTATTTCCTTAACTGAAATTCATACAGTTGTAGTTGATAAATCATCCCTTATGCTCAGCCTAATACATAAGGGGTAAAAGTGTTTATAAGTTTGCCAGATATTATTTGAAACATATCAATGTTATAATTCGAAAACAGTTATAGTTTGCTTGTATTCCCCCCCCCCCCCCCTGAAAACATTGAAAAACACGGAAAAAGCGTAGGGGTATGAACTCACCGGACGAGAAACGTGACGATTTCGGATGCTAAACATTGGTTCGGCGCTTGCAAACGTACGAGGTTCCTATGTATAATGAAAAGATACACATTTGTATCTAATTAGGACTTAGATTATTTAATTGTTAGGGATTAACACTTTTAGTCGCGGAACACCCCATTGCAAGTGTTTGGAGGGACCCGGGTGGCGTTTAAGGACTTGTATGACCGGGAAATGGAGTTTACTCTTCAAGAGTAAACTCATACAAGAGTTTTCGGCCCATAACACCCATTCCCCATGACTTTACAGCTGTAAACTCATGGTGGGGTGGTTTATGGTGCAAATTGGCTTGAAACAATTAAGAGGGAATTTCTAGGGTTTGATTTAAGGCTTGGAATTAATTTAAAACACCAATGACAACACTTAAGGGAGTTTACGGCCCTAGCATGGAGCTTACGGCCGTAAACTCCTATACCCCCTTGAATAAGTGTTTTAATGTCTCCAAATTAATCACATGTGATTTTAATGATTTTTCCTAGCCTTGTAGGGATTTTTGAGGGACTTTGGACAAGGTTTTTGGAGTTTACGGCCCATGAACTCCCTTAATGTGTGATTTATTATGTTTTAAGGTCTAAAACTTGTTTGAATGCACTTATACAATTTCTCCTAAGGCTTTAGGTGTGTTAAAGTGGCATTTTAACACTTTTAGAGGAGTTTACTCCCCATGTATGAAGGGTTTACGGCCCAAGCATAAGCCTTGGCCGTAAACTCTCATTTTCCCTCAAAATTTATGTTTAAAGTGTTCTAAGGCTAAAACCAATATTCTAGAAGTCATATATATATATATATATATATATATATATATATATATATATATATATATATATATATATATATATATATATGTCTTGTTGGGGTCTAGGAAGGGTTTTGGGGCTTGAAAACCCTCTAATTATGTGTTTACGGCCTAAGCTCCTTCCAGGGCCGTAAACTCATATACAAGGCCTTAATTCATGTTTTAATCCCGAATTTGAAGGTCAAATATGATATACAATGAGTTAAGGAAGGTACCTTAGGGATTTGAAGCTTTAAATTTGAGATTTGGACCCTTAAACTTGGATTTAGGAGAGAGGTTAGAGAGAGAGTAGAGAGAGGAAGAAAAAGCTTCAAATGGAAGGTTTAACACGTTTATATAGGTCGCAAAACTTGGACATGGAGGAATTCTGCCCGATACCGGCATTAAACGGGGCTTTTGGTCGCACCCGATTAAGTTTCCGTAACTCTGCGGGAACGTTTCTAAAATTTTTGAAATAACTATTTTGGGCTAATTTCATGAGTTCCTAAGGGGTTTGGACACTCATTAGCATCAAATAAACATATAAGTATAATTAATTTAACCCAAAAACGAAATTGGAACGAATTGATATTCGGTGAGTTTTACGGGTAGAACGGGGTTTTCGGCAATGAACAACTTCGGGTTGTTACATTATCCCCCCGTTAGAGGGAATTTCGTCCCGAAATTCAAAGATTAAGATATAGATTATGAATTGGAATGAGACGCGAATGGATTTGTTGCCTCGGATCTTCACGTTCTCAAGTGGAATCGGGTCTCCGCTTGGCGTTCCAGCGAACCCTCAATATCGGGATGCGACTTTGTTTCGCACATTGACTCTCTCTCAATCTACGATCTCAATCGGTTCTCTCATGGAAGTTTCAACCTTGGACGACTTCGGTTTCCTCAAAGGAAATCACTAGGGTTTCGTCGGGTAGGTACTTCTAAGGATTCGAGACGTGATGTACCGGATAGATGTTACCAAGCTCTAAGGACATCCGAAATCTGAAGATTGCATAGTCGATTTCTACGAAGATCTCGAAAGGTCTGATGTATCACGACGGAAGTATTCTATAGTTCCTAAAGTGTATCATGCTTTTTTGGGATAAAGCCATCAACAGGACACACGCTCCAACAGGAAGGCACATCTTCATGGAGCCGGGTAGCTAAGGGTTTGATGGCTTTAGAAGAAATTTATGGGTAAGACTGTGATATTAGTCGATGGGATCCAAGAATCGATAGGTTTCTATGGGTATTTTCGGTGCCGACTAATTCCCTATCACCTTAGACGTTGGAAAAGTACACGGTTACGACTACTTTGCTTGGCTACATGATCGAGGGAAAGAGATTTGACCGAAAGGATACCACTACTAATCCGTAGTGATCATATCAGTTCTTGGTCACCGTTTTGAACACGTCATTCTCACTGAGGTTCGGTCACGAGGTAGATCCAGAGATTAGGCCGATGCGGAACTAAGCTAAACTTTTCGAAAGGAATTCTCGGGAATTCTTCGGGAAAGACATTTAGGGGAAAGAGCTGCTGACTTCCCGTTTCTTAATGATCCAGAAATGAGGGACGCGTGGTAATTCATATCGGGAAAAACTTTTGAGCTTTAAGGCATGAAATGATACGAAGGTTTGATGCCGAAGATCACGAGAGCCAGGTCGGGGAAAAGATCTAGACGAGCGACCCTTTCGAAACCAAGGATAACAACATGAATGAGGCTCGGTCATTTCATGTCAAACATAGCATCAAAGTATTTCGTGAAAAGTTTCCCCCATTTAAATCGAATGGAACAGAATAATCCTCCGGACTGAGGATGCAATCTATAGGTACGAAGTTAGTGTTCTCTATCTCACTGGTTAGCCGTCTCGATTGTACTCAATTTCGATTAGAAACAAAGGATTAAGTTTAGAAATTGCTCGGATAGATAGATAACAAGTTTCCCTTCTAGTACTAGAATCGAAAAGAGTTGCAGGTATAAGAATTGTCAAAGAGGAGTATACCTGCGGCGACAGCGGGATCAGCGGTTGTAGCTGCTTTGGGGCAATTTCTTTTGAAGTGCCCTACTTCGCCACAATAGTAGCAGGCTGGACTGATTCCCGCTCCGGATGATTGGTTCGTTGATTTGGCTGGTTTTCTGCAGGTTCGAGCAAGATGGCCCTTCTTGCCAAAGTTGTCACAGATCCTTTCGCGACATGGACGAGGAATGCGGTGGTGGTAGCTGTTGGGTTATGAGCATTCTAACACTTCCTAAGTGTACATGCAACCCTAATAAACCTTGGATCTATGTTTTTCTAAGATACATGCAAATAATTATTTTCCCAAGGTTCATATCTTAACTAGCATGGCATGGGGAACATGAATCAAATAAAGCTAGTAGAAATACTTACCTTGTAGTTGTAGTTGATTCCTTGGAGTTTTAGAGCCTAGCACCAATAATGTGGATGCCTCAAATGAAAGTCACAAATCACCACAAACTTGGAGCTTTGAGAGAATAGTCATACTTCTCTTGAAATCGGCCCTCACCTCAACATGTGTCAACTAGTGTTCACTAGATACAACTAGCCACAACTACTAGTTTGATTTCAAGAGCCAAAGCCTCCTTTATATAGTGTGGTGGATTAGGGTTACATCCATGTAAACCCTAATACCCATGTCTCTTCATTTCCATGAGATCCATGGGTTAAAGCTCCATGGAGTATCCATGGACTTCTCCATCCAAGCCTAGCCCATTCCAAATAAGCATAAGCCCACACACTATATAAATATAGAAGCCCATATTTAATTAGTAATATCTTTGATCACTAAATTAATCCTAGATTAATTATAGATCACTACTAATTAAATAATATGATCTTATATTAATATATTAGAACTTATAATATATTAATAAATCATAACTTGTACTATTCTCAAATATTATCCATAAATTGTTCGGGTGAAGTGCAACCCAAATGGACCATGTCGGGTCGGGTCAAGTACATACCAAATATAGTTATGGACTTAGACACTATATCCAACAGTCTCCCACTTGGATAAGTCTAGTAACTATATTTGCAAGTATAACTTCAGGAACCGATCAGCACTCGTAGCTCTTTAAACTCTGTAGAACTTGAACGCGCCATTTAGATAAGTGATCATATAATCCTCTGTTCTAGATATCAGCCGGACAAACACATGGAACATTGTCTTACTTATTGTCCAACATTTGTTTCCCGATTTCCGATTTGTCTGACATAGAACTTAACTGAACACATCAATTTAGTTCTGACCGGGCCCGGTACATAGGTCAAAACAAAATCATCGAGGGGCCCAGATATCAGCTTCTAATCCAAGAAGGAACAGATAAACTTCGACTCATATGTTTGTTCTACCACTCATTGAATTACACACAAAGGCACGTTTTATAACATCGAGTTACCAATGCGTTTACGTACAATCAATGCATAACCAACTCGTAAGTAACAAATCATATCTCTAGGTTGGAAGACTTATATGATATTACCGTCTCACGATCACTCGAGATAAAATTCCATGAAGTGATTCCAGTGAGCGTGGGTTGAGTCCAATGCTCGGAACTTATGAGCACTCATGATTGTTGTAGCCTTGTCCAACACCTTAGACCTCTACAACCCATCATGACAGTCTTGATTCATACCTACTTCCGACATATGACCGACTGTGGAGGTTTGAATAATATGTTATACCAAACAAAATTATTCTGGAAGTCAAAACATGCAAAAGAAATATAGTAAAAGATCGACAAGAGATAGTAACACTTTACTCATAAATAAAACACCTTTTATTCATCATCAAATGTCAATTACACTTTACAAATTTCCGGGTTATCTAACTACTAAAACTTATATCATCCTTCAGCCCTATGCTCCGAGCATGCTGGAGATGCTTAACCCTACTCAGTCCCTTCGTGAGGGGATCTGTCGGGTTCTCATCCGATGATACCCTCTTCGCCATGAGGAGTCCTTCTTCAATTCGATGTCTGATAAAATGGTATTTTCTGTCGATGTGCCTGGATCTCCCGTGATCCCTTGGTTCCTTGGCTAAGGCAACCGCACTATTGCTGTCATAGAAAATCTCCATTGGCTCTTTTATAGCTGGTACAACTCCAAGGTCTCCGATGAAGTTCTTTAGCCATATCGCCTCCTTTGCTGCCTCGCTTGCCGCTATATACTCTGATTCACAAGTGGAATCAGCCACTGTCTCCTGCTTGGAACTCTTCCAAGAGATTGCTCCTCCGTTTAGGGTAAAGACCCAGCCTGACTGAGAGCGGAAATTATCCCTATCAGTCTGGAAGCTAGCATCACTATACCCTACAGCTCTCAAGTCATCACTCCCACCGAAGGTAAGGACCCAGTCCTTAGTCCTTCGCAGGTACTTGAGGATATTCTTTACCGCTGTCCAGTGTTCCTTGCCAGGGTTTGCCTGATACCTGCTAACCATGCTCAAAGCAAAGGCTACATCAGGTCGAGTGCACGTCATAGCATACATGATCGATCCTACAGCTGAAGCATAAGGAAATCGACTCATTTCTGCTATCTCAGCCTCAGTACTAGGGCTTTGTGTCTTACTCAATCTGGCGTTACACTGAATGGGTAACTCACCTTTCTTGGAGTTATGCATGTTGAATCTTTTCAACACTTTGTCCAAGTAGGTACTTTGGCTAAGTCCAATTAGCCTTTTACTCCTGTTTCTCAAAATCTTTATCCCTAGGATATAGGCAGCTTCACCAAGGTCCTTCATAGTGAAACACTTCCCAAGCCAGGACTTTACTTCCTGCAGGGTTGGAATGTCATTTCCTATGAGTAGTATGTCATCCACATACAGTACCAAAAAACTGACTATGCTCCCACTAGCCTTGATATAGATGCAAGATTCATCTTCACTCCTTGAAAAGCCAAATTCCTTGACTTTCTCATCAAAGCAAAGATTCCACCTGCGAGGTGCCTGTTTCAATCCATAAATGGATTTCTCGAGCTTACACACTCTATTAGGGTACTCGTTGCTGACAAAACCCTCTGGCTGACTCATGTAAACATCTTCAGCCAACTTTCCATTAAGGAAAGCGGTTTTGACATCCATTTGCCATATTTCATAATCATGAAATGCAGCTATGGCCAACAGAACCCGAATAGACTTAATCTTGGCTACTGGAGAAAAGGTCTCATCATAGTCCACTCCAGGAATTTGAGAGAAGCCCTTTGCAACCAGTCTAGCCTTATAAGTGTGTACTTTACCATCCATGTCGGTCTTCTTCTTGAAGACCCATTTGCACCCTACAGTCTTACGACCAGGTACATTCTCAACCAAGTTCCAAACTTGATTGTCATACATGGATTGTATCTCGCTATCCATGGCCTCTTTCCACTTGGCAGCCTCAGGGCCTGCCATGGCTTCCGTGTAGCTGTTAGGTTCATCCAGACCTACTAGTGTCTCATCACTAATAAGTGTCTCACCTTCCGCAGTAATATGGAAACCATAGTAATGCTCAGGTGCATTCCTAACTCTCGTGGAACGCCTCAGAGGTACAGGCTCATCAACTGGCTCAACAGGAGTTTCCTCCTCAAGTTGAGGGCTAGTGTTTGAAGTTCCTTCACCGCTTGACTCTTGAATTTCTTCAAGATCAATGTGCCTCCCACTGTCTCCTTGGCTTATAAATTCTCTCTCTCGAAAGACTCCTCTTCTTGCTACAAAGACCACATTGTCACTAGGTCTGTAGAAGAGGTAACCAAAGGATTGCTGTGGGTAGCCGATGAAAATACACCTCTCGCTTCGAGGTTCGAGCTTATCATGAGTCTCGCGTCTCACGAAAGCCTCACAACCCCAAATCTTGATGTGGTCTAGCTTAGGTACTTTGCCAGTCCACATCTCGTGAGGAGTTTTGGCAACTTTCTTTGTAGGGACAAGATTAAGAATATGGGCGGCAGTCTCCAAGGCATACCCCCAGAATGAGATTGGTAGCGTAGCTCGACTCATCATGGAACGAACCATGTCCAAAAAGGTTCGATTACGCCTCTCAGCCACACCATTCAACTGTGGTGTCCTGGGAGGTGTCAATTGTGAGACAATCCCACATTCCCTAAGATAGTCGAGGAACTCTGAACTAAGATACTCGCCTCCTCGATCGGATTGAAGCATCTTAATGTTCCTGCCCAATTGATTCTCGACTTCCTGTTTAAATTCCTTAAACCTCTCAAAAGTCTCTGACTTATGCTTGATTAAGTAGACATATCCATATCTACTGTAATCATCAGTAAAAGTCAAATAATAATGATTAGCATCCCTTGTGGCATGTTTGAATGGTCCACACACATTCGTGTGTATAAGGTCCAACAAACCTTCACCCCTCTCACACGAGCCTGTGAAGGGTGACTTTGTCATTTTTCCAAGTAAGCATGATTCACAACTATCATCTGACTTTAGGTCAAACGACTCCAAGACTCCATCCTTTTGGAGTTGGCCTATGCGTTTCTTGCTTATAGGTCCAAGACGACAATGCCATAATGATGCTTTATCCAAGTTATTATTATCAGTAGAATCAATACACAAAACATTATTTCCCAAGTTATCTATGTTGGGCTGAAGTTTTATTTTGATGTTGCGTCTTTTGGGCTCGTTAGTTTAGCCATGTACACTCTGGTTTGGGCCTGTCCAACCGAGAGCCTTTTATGTATTGTATATAAGTTAATGCTTGCATGCATATTAGGTTAACGATTTTTAAGAGAATTATGATAGAGAGCTTAACGATAGTAATTTCAAGGTTTTCTTTAATCGTTCTTGTAACCTACCAATCCTCTATAGTTGATGTTCTTAATCGAGCTCTTCTGAGGATTTTGTTTAATCATTCGACACGTTTGATTCAAGCTGTTTTGTTCTTATTATTGCGTTCTTGTTGTTTTATATTCATATACTTGTTCAAGATCTAATCGATCTTCATAGATTAAAAGTTGTTTTAATCCCATCAATTGGTATCAGAGCAGGAGGTTGTGTAATCGATACACATCTTTACTGTGAAAAAGATTTCCATTAGGGTTTTTCCGCAATTAATAATATTTATTGAGCCGTCATCTCATTATTGACGTATCTTGATATTTATTGTTTTACCCTAATCTGAGTTATTACAAGTCTGATCTTTGAACAGGTTTTTACGATCATAATGGACGAGACGCAATCAAACCCTATTAATATTTCCAACAACATTGGTTCGACGACAAAGATTCCAATCTTATACACCCATGACTATGAAGTATGGGCGCATCACTTTGAAGACTACGTGATTGGATCGGAGGATAATGGGTACCTCATATGGGAAGCTATCATCAATGGACCGTTTTCTCATTCAGCAACGTCCAAAATCATTAAGACGCAAAAGGAATACAACGATCTGCTAAAGGATGTGAAGGATATTGCACAAGATGAAAAAGACAAATTCCAGTGTAATATTAAGGCGTTAAGGTTGATCAGATTCGCCCTTCAGTCCGACACATTCAGATTGGTTAGCTCATGTACGACGGCAAAGGAAGTATGGGATAGACTTCGTGAACTGTATTCTATAGACGAAGATCTTGAACATTCTATCCAAACGTTGCTCTTATCTGAGTTTGGTGAATTCAGGCAAGGGACCGAAGAAACAGTGACCCAGACGTTCGATCGCTTCAATCATCTTCTCAGCAAGATGATCAAACACGATATTGAAAGGAAACTTATCGAGCAGAAGGTTACTTTCTTGAATGGATTAAGGTCTGAATGGAGAGCAGTGGTTTCCACAGTCAAAGCCCATGAGCAGTTTAAATCATACTCTTTGGCGAAACTGGTGGGTATTCTCAAGTCCCAAGAGAAGATTGTGCTACAAGAGAAGAACGTCGTTTCTAGTCTTGGTTCGTTGGCCCTCCTATCTAAAAGTAAAGTTGTGATGTAGGATGAAGAGCTCAACTTGGAGGAATATGACCTCACGACTGAGGATTATGCCATGATGGTATCCAATCCTAAGAGGTTCATAAAGAAGAGATTCCCCAGCAACAAAAACCGGAACTGGCAGGGGAGTTACAGCTCTGAAAAGGTGAACAATGAACCGAAGACTGAGGAGCCCAAGAAGGAACCGAAGGCAGATGGCGATTCCGGAGTAAGCTGTTTTTACTGTGGTGGCAAGAACCACTATGCTAAGGACTGTGTTCTTAAGAAGATGGCTGAAAAGGACGATGGAAATGATGAGGAAGCCGTGCTGCAGAAGAGATTGGATGAGTTGAGAAAGAAGAAGTCTACCGCTAACCCTTCTATTAATGCTCTTATTGTGCAGGGTTCGGTTAATGACGATGAGTTCGGTAGCACAGAAGTTTGGTCTACTGACCCAGAAGACGAAGAAGTGAGGAAGCCTACCCATGGAAAGGCTTATGTGGCTAAGGAGGAAAGCACTAGTGGAAAATGCTTCATGGTGACTGACGTATCTCAAATGAGGGGATACAATACCGATGGAGGAAGCGATGGACCGAAGGTACAGGAGGATATGTGCTTTACGGCCAAACCACTCAGCCAGCAGTTCAATGAGCTCGATGAACTGATAAAGAAGGTACAGTCTGTTTTTATTTCATCTAAAGTACCACCATCCTCATATGAGAAAGAATTAAAAAATGTTAATACAAGAATTTCTCATTTAGATAGTAGCTTAACTCAAACTCGAGTCACCAATTCTAACCTGACTGATCAATTAAGCAGGGTGGCGTCGAAGAGTGAGGAGCGGCGAATGTGGATTGAGTTAAAAGAGTCGGAATTAGTTAAAGTTAAAGACGAACACATTTATTTGCAGAGAGACAATTTAAAATTGTTAAAACAACGAAATGTTTTTTGTTTGATTGCTAAACGTTTATATTCCAATATTACTCAGCTTCACTTAGATTGTGAAATAGGCCAAAAGATCCATCGAATGATTTTACCCTTCCTAGAGTTTAAGGAGGATGAAATCGATGCCGAAGCCTACTATTGTGAGAGTGTGATATCGTCTGATGATGTCAATCCGACCTACATGTATGGACTGGACAAAATTGAGTCCTTCATTAAATCCAAAGACCATAAGGACATGCTCAAAAATCTTTTGGACGAAAATGATAGACTTAAACTGAGAACCGAAACTATACAAAAATTTGACTCTTTAAACGCCAACGTTAGCTCAGAAAATAAAATTGATGTTGAAAATTCATCTGAGCTTAACGAGGACGATAACATGAGTGAAATTTCTGTAGAGGACACGGTTGACTGCTCAGAGTTTGTTAAAAGCGAAACTGAAAACCACAAAAACCTAATTTCTGAAAATTCTGTGGAGTTCGCTTGATTGTCCCAACAAAAGTCCCCGAAATTAATAGAAAAAGCGGTTGTGTATCAAAAGGTCAGGACCACTCCGAATCAAGTATACAAAGTGACTGGAGTAACCGAACATCAAACAGCTGAGCTCACAGATATTGTAAACGAAGACAATGCTGATGGCTGTAATGAGTACTTCTGGGAAGCTCCAATAGATAATGGAAACGAAACCGTTGGCCTATTTGAAAGAACCTCCTGGATGAGAAAAGGGAGATACATACCTGAACCATTGAATAAGCCCGATAATTTCAGTGAGCCAAGCACCAGTGGTACGAAAAATATTCCTCAGGAGGATGGGAGATCAGCAAAAGAAGACATTCCTTCCACTCAATCAGACATTCCTTCTACTCCCTCAGTGCAAACTGAATCTTCTTCGGATACTCCCTCTGCTCCCTCGGCTCAAAGTAAAACTCCTGAAGTTCAAAAGGAACCAGCCAAGGAGAAATCGAAAACGAAAGCTAATGTTCATCATCAACCTAAGCAGATGAGGGATAGGAAGATTGAAAGGAACCAAAGATACAGGAAGAAACTTTCTGAAAGGAAACAATTCTGGCACTCCCAGAATGCATACTACTCACACCAAGACAAGAATCTGAAGTATGAAAACAATCCTGTAGGAAAGCCTGAATATCACAACAACCGAAAGCAAAGGTTCGGTTCACAAGAAAATACCAACCGAAGGCAAAGGTTCGGTTCTGAAAAAGACTTCAACCGAGACCAAAGGTTTGGTTCCAAGAACAACTCCAACCGAACGCAAAGGTTCGGTTCTGAAGTCAAAAGAGAACAAGACTCCAAGGTCAGTCCCTCCAATAATCAAAAGCAAAAGGGTCACCTAGAGTCACCAGCCAGGAAGTCCTCTCAATCCAACTCTCATTCTAATTCTTCTCATTCTACTTCCACCAATTCATCTCTATCTTGCTCTAAACCTAATTTCGTTTGCTCTCAAAAGCCTCATTCATCAGCTGAACAAAAGGGAAAGCAGAAGGTCAATGAATCCAAACCAGAGTCCAAAACGAACACACCCAATCCTAACAAAATAAAAGTCTTTACCATTAAAAAGAAAGATGAAACAACTCTAATAAAACGAACATATCTAGTTGACATCTCTCTTACTATTCCCGTTCCCATGAAAAGCTCACATGGACCCAAGAAACTTTGGGTTCCTAAATCTGCTTAATTTTTGCAGGTTATAAGTGACGAGCAGTTTGACGAAGAATGGTACATCGACAGTGGCTGCTCGCGTCACATGACAGGGAGGAAAGAGGAGCTCAGGGAATACAGATCTCTTGCAAATGGTGGCAACGTTAAGTTTGGAAATAACTCTTTCGGCACCATAAAGGGATATGGAATGATAACAAATGGAGACTTCACTATAAGGAAGGTGGCTTATGTGGAAGGACTCCAACACAACCTCATCAGTGTATCTCAGCTTGTTGGAGGTACAGGTCTCAAAGTTTCATTCGATGATGAAGGTTCTGAAATCATAGAGAAAAAGACAAAGAAAGTGATTCTGAAGTCAGAGCGAAAGGGTGAAATGTTTCCTCTAAAAATGAAACCCATCAAAGGAAACCCAGCCATATGCTTGCTATCAAAAGCTCAATCCGACGAAAGCTGGTTGTGGCACCGAAGACTCTCTCATCTCAATTTCAAAGATATCAACTGACTTGTCACTGGAGGTCATGTTAGGGGTCTTCCATTGCTCAAGTTCGACAGAGAGCATTTGTGTGCTGCATGCGAAATGGGAAAGCAGAGTCGTCAAAGTCACCCATCTGTAATCAACACAAAAGTTGTTGAACCACTCAAATTGCTTCATATCGATTTGTGTGGTCCTTCATCTATCGAAAGCATCGGTGGTAGCAAGTATATTCTTGTTATTGTTGATGACTATTCACGATTTACGTGGGTGTTCTTTCTAAAGCTCAAATCTGAAGCGACTCAAAAGCTGAAAGTGTTTATCAAGCAAATTGAAGTCCAGCTCAAGAAGGTCGTTCGCAACATCAGGAGCGATAATGGCCTTGAATTCAAGAACAGGGAGTTGGAAGAGTTTCTTGCAGAAAAGGGAATTAGTCACAATTTCTCAGCTCCCTACACACCACAACAGAACGGAATAGTCGAAAGACGAAACCGATCTTTGTGTGAAGCTGCCTGAACTATGCTAAGTTTCGCTTCCTTACCTCTTTATTTTTGGGCTGACGCTATTTTTGCTGCCTGTTTTACACAGAACAGGTCCTATCTCAACAAGCGATTCACGCTCACACCATATGAGATAATAAACAACAGAAAGCCCAATGTGAAATTTTTCCATGTGTTTGGCTCAAGGTGTTTCATCTTTAACTCTAAAGAACACCGCAACAAGTTTGATGTCAAAGCCGACGAGGGAATCTTTCTGGGTTACTCACTCATATCCAAGGCGTACAGGGTCCTAAACAAACGTTCAAGAAGGATTGAAGAGACATACTATGTGACCTTTGACGATAGCTATGTCAAGAAGCTACAGGCCAAAGAAGACACTACCGGGAAAATCTTTCCTCAAACTGGCCAAGTCACAGTCTCGATCGCCAACTTATACGAGAAATTTCTGGAACTCTTTGACGAACCGGAAAAAGCTTCTCTCTCAGAAGCAGGAGCACCTGACAACAAAGTTGATCATATGAAGCAGATTGTCGAAGATGCTGCAAGAAGAATGCATGAAGGAGAATCGCCCACTGATGAATCTCCATCCAACAATGCTTCAGTCGAGGGGGAGCCAAGTTCTCAAGTCGAGGGGGAGCCAAGCTCACAAGTCGAGGGGGAGCCAAGCTCACAAGTCCAGGGGGAGCCAAGCTCACAAGTCCATGGGGAGCCAAACTCTACAACTTCAACCGAAGGTCCTTCACCAACCGAAGGTGCCTCTCCAACCGAAGATGCCCCTCCAAACAAAAGTGCTTCAACGCCTGAAAGTCTAGCTCCACAAGAAACCCCTGAACCTCATGTTTCTCAAGACTCATCAATTGAGGGGGAGCATGATGATATGACGCTTAATTACGATAGTCAGTCTGAGCCAGAAGAAATGATCAATGCTGAACTAGACCCAACCTTTGATCCGAATTACCCTCCTCTTACCAAATGGACCAGAGATCATCCTATCTCTCAAGTAGTTGGAGATGTATCTGAAAAGGTTCTAACCCGATCACAACTGAAGGCAAAACAGACATCCTTATTTTCAAAGGTTGAGTTTTGTATGTTTAACTCATTCGTATCAAAAGTTGAACCGAAGACAGTGAACACTGCCCTCGATCACTCTGATTGGGTTCAAGCAATGCAAGACGAACTGAACGAGTTTGAAAGGAACAAGGGCTGACGCCTCATTCCAACTCCTCCAAATGCTTCGGTTGTTGGTCTCAAATGGGTTTTTAGGAACAAAATGGATAAGGAAGGTAATGTCATAAGGAACAAGGTTCGTCTGGTGGTCAAGGGATACTGTCAGGAGGAAGGGATAGACTACGAAGAGACTTTCGCTCCAGTAGCTAGGCTAGAATCTGTTAGAATATTCCTGGCCTATGCTGCTCACAAAAACTTTGAGGTTTTCCAAATGGATGTCAAGTGTGCATTTCTCAATGGAGAACTCGAAGAAACTGTGTACGTGGAGCAACCTCCTGGGTTCGTGAACGAAAAGTATCCAAATCATTGCTATATTCTGGATAAAGCTGTGTACGGCCTCAAACAAGCTCCGAGAGCCTGGTATGAAACGCTTACAAAATTTTTAAAGATGTCTAAATTTAAACAAGGTTCGGTTGACCCAACCTTCTTTCGCAAAAAGGAAGGTAACCACCTTATGATAGTTCAAATTTATGTCGATGACATCATCTTTGGCTCCACGAATCCCAGCTTAACAGCTGAATTCAGAAAGTTGATGGAGACTAAGTTTGAAATGAGCTCAATGGGTCCTATTAACTTTTTCCTTGGTTTAAACATAAGACAGGGACCCGAAGGCATCTTTATAAATCAGGAAGCTTACACGAAGACTCTCCTAGCGAAGTTTGGCATGATGGGAGACTCAAAAGTCAAAGTCCCAATGGCATTCGGCACCAAGCTTACCCCATCTCTAGATAAACCGGCTGTCGATATCACGCTCTATCGTCAAATGATAGGCTCACTGATGTATCTAACTGCTAGCAGGCCTGATATCATGTTTTCTGTGTGTTATTGTGCTCGATTTCAGGCAAACCCACGTGAACCTCATATGCTTGCAGTGAAGAACATCCTACGCTATCTCAAGCGAACCACCTCCTTAGGTCGTTGGTATCCATCCAACTCAGGCTTCTTCGTTCAAGCCTATTCTGATGCTGACCTTGGAGGATGTGGACTCGACAGAAAAAGCACAACTGGTGGCTGTCAATTCCTTGATGGGAAATTGGTCAGCTGGCAATCCAAGAAACAAACATGTGTGTCGCTGTCTACTGCCGAAGCGGAATACATTGCCGCTGCATCCTGCACATCACAAGTGATTTGGATCCAAAGTCAACTTCGAGACTATGGACTCAATATGAAGAAGATCCCACTATATTGTGACTTTGAAAGTGCAATTAGGATCTGTCATAACCCAGTGCAACACTCTAAAACCAAACACATAGCACTGAGGTATCACTTCATCAAAGATCATGTGGAAGATGGAAATGTCGAAGTTCACTTCGTAAGAACCACTGATCAACTGGCTGACGTCTTTACCAAAGCTCTTCCAGAAGCATCATTCAATAAAATATTGCAAGGGCTAGGAATGATGGAATCAGAGTCAGTACCTCACACTACCTCTCAACCTCAAACGTAAGAAGCGAAACCAACCGAACGTTCGGGTTCGGTTCAACCATCTATCTCGCTCATTACTTCAAAGGTAGTTTTTCTGTGTTATATATTTCTTGTACAATTTTGTTTTTATTTGTGTTAAAAGTATTTATTTCTTGTATATCTATCTTCCTTCGTTTCTCAAAATTTTCCAAAACCAAAACCTACCGAAGGTTCGGGTTCGGTTTTTCAAAATTTTGTGGAACCGAAACCAACCGAAGGTTCGGGTTCGGTTTTTCAAAATTTTCTAGAACCGAAACCAACCGAACGCTCGGGTTCGGTTTTTCAACTTTTTCCCAACCGACACCAACCGAACGTTCGGGTTCGGTTTTTCATTTTTCCAAAGTTTTTTTTTCAGGTCTTATTTTTATTTTAAGTCTTATTTTTTTTTATTATTATTATTTTTTATTTTTTTATTTATTTTTATTATAAATTTCAAAAACTCCAAAAATATTTTTTTTGTGTGCTCATTCGTTTATGGGGATAAATTTGATGACTTACTTAAGTGTCCCTAGAAGCATGCTGCTGTATGTGTCCCAAGCCTCATAAGATTTTGAAAAATAGCCTTCATGACCTGGTATACACAAACCTTGTCTTCCCAATAAGGCTAACTCATTTTTTTTCTAATCGTGAGCTACCTCATTCTCTTCTCACGTGAGTTAAGAGTTTCCTGCTTGGTCCTTATTTTCGCAGCAGAGGTACTATATTTTCTTACACCATCCCTATTACACTTCTCCATCACATTCGTTTCATCAATGTAACCCTTGAGACTCTCAGAAACTACCACTGAGGTTTATGGTTACACAACATCTGTGTTTATGATCTTAGTTTCGTGCCACTACGAGCTGAGTGAAACCCAAAATTCAACACCAACGAATTGACGGTGACCAATTAATTTGATCAAGTTTTCACCAATGAATTGACGAATGTATCTTCATGGAATCTCAATTTTTCTTTTGCGTGATTCCAATGAAATTGTTACTCACCATAACATTTCTTCCCAAGGGATCCAGTTTTAAATTTTTTTCTGAGATTTCATATTAATCCAAGCCACTACAAAATCAACTCCTACCTACTTGTTCAACAGACTACACCGGTCTCACAAGTACTTTGTTCACTTTCGTTCTTATATCAAGAATTGAATTGATGACTCAAAGCGAAACCACCCTTAATAAGCCTAATTAAAAGAAGCCTTTCAACATTTATTAATAAATGTTTGATCGTAATTCAACGGGTTTCCACACTAACACTTTGAGGTCTCTCTTGACCTTGAAGGAAGAGATTCGTGCCCGGGATCATCAGTTTCGTGTCATTATTGACATCACAGATTATCCTAAAAAGAGTTGCTTTATTTCTTTTTCTTTTACACTCTTTGCACGAAAATCCTAGATTTTCAAAAACTCCGTTACTAATTATTTTACAGGCTGGATTCTTACTGGATGGTTACTAATGAAGTTGTGGTCAAAAATTAGCCACGTGGGTCATTAATTGAAAACAGCCGTTTAAAAGGGGTTAAGACAAAAAGTTGCTGACTCGACGGGAGTTAAAAGGATAGAAATTCAAACGATGGTAAAAAGGAGGGCGCGTGAATTTGAAACGACCGCGCTTTTTCTGACATTTATGGACGCGTGTGCAGTATTGAAGCGTCATCACTCTGGCACAAAAGTGCGTGTGGAAATGGAAACGTTTTTCTCTCTGAAACGACGCCTGTTGGACGGCGTAATCCTAGGAAACTGACACTCTCTCTCCTACGTGATCATCGCACGCCCCAACTGTCACCAATCAGTCACTCAAAAAAACCCGCTTCGTATTTCCATAAGAGATTTGAAACGATTTTTCTCTCTCCTATCTACCACTATAAAAAGCCGTCAACACCACCTTTTACCTCTTTACTGCCTCCATAATTCCCAAAGCAAAAATACTCCCAAACTTTCTCTCGTTCATCTTCTTCTCCAAACCTGCAACAATGGCTGAATCTTCTTCTGTTCATGCAACTTCTCAGATTCTTCCCATCCGACCCCAATAATGCCTAGTCATTGATCTTAACCCACTGGCCTATGATTCCTACATGTCGCCGGTCATAGAATGCCTCAAGTACTCCCAGCTTGCACCTGCACTATCCAGAATTGAAACTGTGCCTATGGTGGTTTTATCACAAGTCTACGCGACGGCTTACTACGACAAGGCCGTCGACCGGGTATTCTTTGAAGTGGCAGAACACAAAACTTCGATTTCTCGCCCCCGTTTCTGCACTATGCTAGGGTTTGCTGCTGACCCTTCTCGAGTTCATCCGGAGACTATTCCGATTGGGATGCTGTATAACATGTTTTACAACATGGGATACACAGAGGTTCTCACCTCTGTGGCCAAGTTTAAGAAGTCTTGCCTGCCGCCACAGTGGAATGGCTTATTTACAGTCCTTTTCAAGGGTCTGTCAGAGAGGAGCTCAGGATCTGACGGTGCAAGTCGTCTTTTCCTTTCAATAATGTACGGGGTATACAATGGGATAAACCTGGACTATGGGTTTGTCCTATGGCAACAGCTCATTCAGAGCCTCTCTTCCTCATCCCGACACTCAGAGGTGTCGTTGGCCCGGTTCTAGATCTTGATAACAAGATGGGCCATGGACAAATTTGAAATTCCAACTGCTGATGGTGCATCAATGTCTTCTATTGGTACGTTCCATACCAAGAAGATCATCGTATCCGATGCATCCAAATTTTCCTTCATTGGCTCCATCCTGGAGACAATGTATGCTGATGTGCCCTCCGACAGCAGACTGATCAGAACGATCAAGGAGTTTAGGCCAACTGGTCCGAGGGAACTCACACCGGACATGCTAAAGTCGATTCATGATGCCGACAAACCGGTGGCCAGGGGCAAAAAGGCAGAGAAGGGGAAGCAAGTGTCCAAAGCTCCAAAGGGACCTTCTCCCAAGAAGCGAAAACAAAAGAAGGCTGCTTCATCCCCCCAGCCGAAAAGGAGGAAGACCCAACAGAAGCGAAAGCTCCTTATTCCCTCCTCTTCAAGCGAATCCGAAGGTGGGAGTTCGGACTCTGAAGGATCACAAGGAGACGAATCTCCTCAACGAGGCAACACACCACCTCGGTCCCCAACCCCAGAGATGGAACTTCATCAATCTCCAATTCCTTCACCTCCACCAACAATTCCTATTTCCATTCCCACCATAAACCCCACTATTCCCCCAACCTCTTTCCCTATACCACCACCCATTTTCACCACATCAACCGAAACACCACCAGTTACCGAAACCCCTCCTGTAACCGAACCACCACAAACCGAAACCCATACACAACCACCACCCGAAACTAACCCCCCACCCACTCAACCTGAACCAACAAAACCAATAACACCCCCAGCTTCACCACCACCTCAATCTCCAGAAGACGCCTCCGATGGTGGTGATCAATACCTTGGTGGTGATCACATGAACTTCGATTCGGTCTACTATAGTCCGTTTCAAGTTCAAATTGACGAGGAGGATGATGCTCCAGTGACAAAGAAGCATCTCCGCGAGCTTAACGAGAAGGTTGATCTACTTCTCGCCTCCTCAACCAACCAGCAGTCATCTCTTTCTGAAGCTGCCCTTCAGAAGATTGTTGACGCCTTCTCCAGGGCTCAACATGATTCCGTGGCCTCAGCAACTGCTGCTATTGATGCCTCCACCCGAGCCTGTGAGGCGGCGACCGAAAAAGTCGATAAACTATTCACCGACGCTTCTGTCCTGCTGAAGTCCTTGCAGGAGAGCGCCGACGCCACTAAGACAACTCTGGAACCGATTGTTCAACAATTGGCCAAGTTTGTCTCGACGGAGCTGTTTTCGTTCGCTTCCTTACGCCAGAATATAAGCGACGACAACTCGGCACTCCATGCCTCCATCGATGCCCGCCTGGCAAAGCTACAAGAGGATCTTGCAGCTGAAAATTCTCTGATGGACGTCTTGGCGAGTAAGACTACTGCCCTAAAGGTCAAGAGCACGCAACTTTCCAACTCCGAACAACAATTGGAAGCTCTTCGATCCGAAAGGGAGGTAATAAAGACGTGTGTTTCGGATGTCCACACAGCGTTATCAAACATCCTGGAAGCACACGACCCCATCCTAAACCATTCGGTGAGGCGTACCCTCGCTGAAAAGCTCTCTCCGGCCATGGACCTTTTAAGCAAGATTGAAGGCCTACCGAGTTTCGTGTCCATTTCGAAACAAGGGGGAGATGAGAAGAAAGGATCGAAACCACCTCCTTCCTCCAAAGCTACTCACACAACCGAACCACCCCCAACTGGTCATGCCTCGGGTTCGGGTGTGAAGAACAAGGGCAAAAACATAGCTGAGGAAGATGAAGATGAGAAGAAGACAGGGAGACCATTGCTGACATGTTGAAACGAAAGAACAGTCGCAATGCTGAAGGCGATGCCAGTCGTGTGGCGCGTGAGGCTGAAGAAGCCGAACGAAAGCAAAAAGAAGCCCACGATCTCCTTGAGAGCCGAAAGTTGCTCTTCCCTGCCTGGACCAGGGATCGTATGATAAAAGAGGCCATAGAAACTCCAAGCATATTACGGCTCGAGCCGGTTATATCATTCGACTGCAACAACACTGTCGATTCGCAATTTGATATGCCGCTGACTCGAAAGGCGTTCATCTTCCACGCCTTCTCTAACATTTTTGAAGTCCCGCATCCGAACGATGAGCTTGACAGGGAGCTCATTGACTTCTACCTGGAGGCTGCTCGCCCTCAATACCTCACCTGGAGCGCCCAGAAGATTGTTAATGTTTGGGTGCTGAAGCCTTATGCCGTGGGAAGATTCACAAACGTTAAGTTCAAGCTCATTCGTGGATCAGCAAGAACTGCTCATATTATCTCCCTGGCGGATCTGCCCAATCTAAATCCTCATGATTGGATTGTCTTATACAATATCCTTTTGACAGATGAATCTGAATATGGTCCCATCATAGACCATGTCAAGAGGATGTTGGCCTGCTACATCATGGAGGTTGCCCTAATGGATCAGGAGGTCGCCACAGTCTTCAAGAAGAAACCGAAGATAGCTCCTGTGGGATCGGCCAGTGATCTCAACCAGATGCAAATGGGCAAGATTGATCCGAGGCGTAACTTAGTCATGTTCACTAGAGCCGAAGGACAGAAATGTTTGTTCGCTTTAGCTGACAAGCACCTTTACACCACAGCTTGCTTGGAGCACATCTTATCAATTATCAAGCGGTGTAAGGAGAATTCGGCTGATGACATCAAGTACTTCAATGATATGATCAATTGGTACATCCGGTTTAGACAGACCATCCTCTCAATAACCAAGTGTCTGTTTAGCACCGTGAAGAAGAAGGTACCGGCTTTAGCTGCCGGCCCAAGTAAGAAGTGAAGGTCTCGCTCCAAATTGACGCAAAGGGGGAGATTGTTGGGCTGAAGTTTTATTTTGATGTTGCGTCTTTTGGGCTCGTTAGTTTAGCCATGTACACTCCGGTTTGGGCCTGTCCAACCAAGAGCCTTTTATGTATTGTATATAAGTTAATGCTTGCATGCATATTAGGTTAACGATTTTTAAGAGAATTACGATAGAGAGCTTAACGATAGTAATTTCAAGGTTTTCTTTAATCGTTCTTGTAACCTACCAATCCTCTACAGTTGATGTTCTTAATCGAGCTCTTCTGAGGATTTTGTTTAATCATTCGACACGTTTGATTCAAGTTGTTTTGTTCTTATTATTGCGTTCTTGTTGTTTTATATTCATATACTTGTTCAAGATCTAATCGATCTTCATAGATTAAAAGTTGTTTTAATCCCATCAATCTACAATAGATACAGCTTCATACACACCATCACAAGGTAATGCTTTAAAATAAAAGACATTATTATAGAAAACATCTATAGAACCAACTTCATTATTAAATGAAAAGGTAAACCCTTGTTTGTACAAAGCATGAAAGGAAATAATGTTTCTTGCCATTCCTGGCGAATAACAACACTTATTCAAATCTAAATTAAACCCACTACTTAGCGATAAAGTATAAACTCGAATCTTGGTAACAGGTAAAGCTTTCCTATTCCCCATGATCAAGTTTATTCTTCCTTGCTCCACATTCTCACTTCTTCTTAGTCCCTACAAGTCACAACAAATATGAATACCACAACCGGTATCAAGGACCCAAGATTTAGAATGGGGTGAGTTATTAGAAGTGATAGTGTAAGTACCTGCATGGTTGGGTTTGACTTTCCCATCCTTTACATCCTGCTGGTACTTTGGGCAGTTCCGCTTCCAATGAGATTTTTCATGACAATAGAAGCATTCAGCCTCTTTTGGGTCAAAAGAAGGAGTGACGAAACCTTTCTTGGTTCCACTTGAAGAAGAGCCATCAAGGGTCCGAGCCTTGGTACCCTTCGAGGATCTCTTTCTCTTCCTCCATCGATTTTTCCCAATTGCCAAAACCGGAGTTGAGTTTGGAGTAGGAGTGATAGCAACCGACTTCCCCTTAAGACCTGATTCTGCGGTCTTGAGAAGTCCCTGAAGTTTGCTGAGTGTGACCTCTTCCTTATTCATGTGATATGTCATGCAGAATTGATCATAGCACGATGGTAAGGAGTGCAAAATGATATCTATTGCAAGATCCTCAGGGAAGTTCACATTAAGCTTCAGCAAACGATCCACATACCTTTGCATTTTCTGCATGTGGTTCGTGACGGATTCCCCGTCCTTCATCATGGTTGTTATCATGGAGCAGATGATTTCATACCTCTCTTGTCTTGCACTTTGATGGTATCTTTCCATCAAATCTTGGTGCATTTCATAAGGGTAGAAATCTTCATAAGACTTTTGGAGTTCCGCTATCATCGTGGCCATCATGATGCAAGCCACTTTCGTAGCATCCCTTTCATGTGCCCGAAATTCAGCGATCTCCTGAGGAGTTGCAGTGGTCTCATCAATCTCCTTAAGCTCCTTGTCAAGGACATATTCTTTGCCCTCGTAGCGGGTAATCATCCTGATGTTTCTAATCCACTCATTGAAGTTGGATCCATCAAAGGTGTCTTTCCCACACAAGTTCATAAGCGTAAAGGAGCCATTACGATTAGAGCCAGAAGCATTGTTGGAAGACATCTGAAGAGAACAAGATTAGTTTAGATATAAGAGAGTCCTTAATAAAACACCCAAATGTAATATTAAGGCTAGGATCCAATCACAATATAATATAACTTAGAAGAGGTATGCCGTAATCTAAACTATACCATATTTGAAAGGTAGGTGAATGACGATTCACCAATTTCCACCACGAAAACCGCAATATTTAAGTATTAGGTTTTTGATTGGTTCTTAGAAATTCCTAGATTCTTTGAGATTCAATGAACTTTTCAAAGGCATGTTTCAATCTCGAGTGTGCCCTCCAGTTTTTGTGACTGGGATGCCGAGGATCACAAAACGAGGTGTGAAGTAACCATGCAAATCACTTGGTACCCTTTAAAGTTTATCACTCAATCGATGTGCCGGTAAACCACACACGCTCCATCGATACTATAATAAACCTTTAAGTTACCCTTTACCTACCTTGTTAAGTCCAAGTTAGTGTGCCGGTTAACCACACACACTCCACCAACGACTCAAACAAAGTGTAAAGTGTAATTTCATGGATTAGCACCTTGTTCACATTTTTCCTAAAGTAACTAAGATTGGGAATTTAATAAAACATTTAGTTACTTTATAATATTCATCATACTTTGAATGAGAATTTATAAGTCCTTGTCTTACCCGTTCGGCTAACGACCCTCCACCGGTCAAGCAAGCGGTGGGTGAGAATAGACACCCATTAAGTCACCATTTTATAGGCAACAACCTTATACCCACCTTATAGACCGGCTTCGTGAATGAGGCGTACTAGCGGTAAGACGACTTTGTTCTTATACATATATATAATTATTAAACCATCATAATATAAGTATAAGGGTTGAATTTTAACTTTTAAAATTCTAGGGGTTGGAACTAAAGTTTAACTTAACTTTACTTGTTCCAAAACTTGAGGGCAAGTTTTGTAAACTTTCAAAACTTTTCATTTCTTGTAACTTATGAGTTTAATAGAGTAATAAAATGAGGACTTTTCATTTTTCTAACTCTTGTGTTCTTTTAATGGTTTTTTTAATCCAAGAGACTTTTGGTTTTCCATAACTTGAGGACAAGTTATGGACTCCATCAAAACACATTATGATCAAGAATTAAACTACCACATAGGTTACAAATAATTCCTATGATCATCTAAACTTCATAAGAACAAGAACATGAATATGAACACTTTCAAGAATCAAAATCACATTAAACTTTGTAATTTTGATAACTAGTTGTTGTAAATGAATTAGCAAAAACATTACACCAGCTAAAACAAGTTTTCAAGTACCAAAACAGTTTAGGGTAATGTTTCCAATCCATTTCCAGCAACTAAAGTCGAAAATCTGCACTCTGTCGACCCTACTCGCCGAGTTGCATGAACCTACTCGCCGAGTAGCTTGAAGATACAGATGAACTCGCCGAGTCCCCCCCATGGACTCGCCGAGTCCATTCGTCAGACAGCAAGTTTTCGACTTTTTTTCAACTTTTAATTACAAGTATCAAACAAACAAGCCTAGGCTCTGATACCACTGTTGGGTTATGAGCATTCTAACACTTCCTAAGTGTACATGCAACCCTAATAAACCTTGGATCTATGTTTGTCTAAGATACATGCAAATAATTATTTTCCCAAGGTTCATATCTTAACTAGCATGGCATGGGGAACATGAATCAAATAAAGCTAGTAGAAATACTTACCTTGTAGTTGTAGTTGATTCCTTGGAGTTTTAGAGCCTAGTACCAATAATGTGGATGCCTCAAATGAAAGTCACAAATCACCACAAACTTGGAGCTTTGAGAGAATAGTCATACTTCTCTTGAAATCGGCCCTCACCTCAACATGTGTCAACTAGTGTTCACTAGATACAACTAGCCACAACTACTAGTTTGATTTCAAGAGCCAAAGCCTCCTTTATATAGTGTGGTGGATTAGGGTTACATCCATGTAAACCCTAATACCCATGTCTCTTCATTTCCATGAGATCCATGGGTTAAAGCTCCATGGAGTATCCATGGACTTCTCCATCCAAGCCTAGCCCATTCCAAATAAGCATAAGCCTACACACTATATAAATATAGAAGCCCATATTTAATTAGTAATATCTTTGATCACTAAATTAATCCTAGATTAATTATAGATCACTACTAATTAAATAATATGATCTTATATTAATATATTAGAACTTATAATATATTAATAAATCATAACTTGTACTATTCTCAAATATTATCCATAAATTGTTCGGGTGAAGTGCAACCCAAATGGACCATGCCGGGTCGGGTCAAGTACATACCAAATATAGTTATGGACTTAGACACTATATCCAACAGTAGCTACACTTACCACACCAAGGAAGGGTACCAGTGTATCCACTGGTAGGAGTTTGGGCCATGGACCCGGCAGCTGAAACAACAACAGGGGCAGTAGCAGCATGGACTGCTACTGTTTGCTGTTTCTTAGAAGACCCTTGCTGTAACGACCCGTCTCCGGTATGATGATTTCATAGTATTTAATTAGAAGTTTTCAAGAGGGACTCGGCGAGTCTATAGCCCGACTCGCCGAGTAGGGACGGGAGTTTGTGCACGTGTTAGTCGGCGACTCGGCGAGTCCATATTCGGGACTTGGCGAGTCTGCCTACCAGGAAGAAACCCTAAATCCCCGGTTTGCTCCCTAATTAAACCATGCTTTGTGCCCCAAACTCGCCTCCTTCACCCTCAGAGAGCTGTGAGAAAACCCTAATCCATTCCTTATTGTTTTAAGTGCTTTTGTGTGTGGATTTTGAAGGCTTGAAGAAGAAGAAGAAGAAAGGAGCAAAGAGAAGAGGTGTAGAGCAAAGATCCAAGGTCAAAATCAGAGTTCATTGAGGTATTTCCCTGGATTCCTTGTGTTTTATGCTTTAGACCTCCATTAGAACTCTTCTAGGACTAGTTTGATGCTTTTCTCAAGCCTTATGATTGCATGGATGCCTTAATAGGTCGAGATATCCTTAGATCTGTTCAATTAGGAGTTGTAGAGCCCGGATCTATTGCCTTTTTGAAGATACTTTGCATGAGAACCCTAGATCTAGCCTTATTATGCTTTTTGAGCCATTTTATCTTCATGGATGCATATGGGTACGTAAAGATAGAATCTTTACGTGCTAATCGAGTTAAGGGAGCCCAGATCTATAAGTTTTATACACTGGATTCAAGTAGAATCGAGTTTAAGGTGACTACATGCAAGCGAATCGGCGAGTCGGAAGAACGACTCGGCGAGTCGAGTCGCGAATCCCCGATTTTCCCTTATTTGAGTGATGTGGAGTGAGGACCAGAGAGTAGTAGAGTGGACTCAGCGGGTTGGAGGGCAGATTCAGTAATGGAGGGACTCGGCGAGTTGTTCATACAACTCGGCGAGTCCAAGACCATCTTCTTAGATCGAAGAACAACTCGCCGAGTTGTTCATATGACTCGGCGAGTCGGATGCAGATTGTCTGAGTTTTTGAATCGAGAGGGTACTCATCGAGTCGATGCCATGCTCGACGAGTAGCCACAAGTAGGTTTGAGAGGTGAGGCTAGAGACTCGGCGAGTTGGTGGCCCAACTCGGCGAGTCAGGTCAACTGTATGTTGACTTTGACCGGGAGAGTTGACTTTGACCAGGGGTAAAAGAGTCATTTTACCCAATGCAGTGATTAGCATCTCATTGAGTGTGTTATGGAATTGTAGCCGGGGAGATACCGGAGCAGCAGCAGTTAGTTTCCAGAGCCATACACACAGCAGCCAGTTCACGAGGTGAGTTTCCTTCCAGTAGGAACGGGTCTAAGGCCACAATGTCGGCCCGTTCAGTTAGCCGTAGTTTCTGGGCTTCGGTCCAATGCAGTAGTTAGTATGTTTGACGCCTCCGTGGCTCAGACCGGATTTATGTGCTTATGCTAATTGATATGTTATGCTATGCTCAATCAGTCAGCTTCGGACTTCGGTTCGATGTAGGGGACAAGGTCCCATCCAGTCAGCTTCGGACTTCGGTCCGATGTAGGGGACAAGGTCCCAGTCAGTCAGCTTCGGACTTCGGTCTAATGTAAGGGACAAGGTCCCAGTCAGTCAGCTTCGGAATTCGATCCAATGTAGGGAACAAGGTCCCAGTCAGTCAGCTTCGGACTTCGGTCCGATGTAGGGGACAAGGTCCCAGTCAGTCAGCTTCGGACTTCGGTTCGACGGAGGGGGCAAGGCCCCAGTATGGGCTTTATATGTTATTGAATGGTATGTGGTAGTTTGGGGGAGCTCACTAAGCTTCGTGCTTACAGTTTCAGTTTTGGTTTCAGGTACTTCCGCAAGCAAAGGGAAGAGCTCGGGATGATGGCATCGCACACACCACAACTTTAGTTTTGTCCTGGGAGTTGATTTAATTTTTGATATGTTTGGATACAGTTGTGATACATCTTTTTCACAGTATTTTATTATGGATTTTGAACACGCAGTATATGGTTTTTATTATGTGATACTTAGTTTCAGGGTTTTGTTATAATAAAAATCGAAATTTTTGGGTAGTATTTTTGGTTCGTTTCAAGTTCGTATCAGAGCCTTGGTTTGAGGGATTTGGATATACCTTCGGGTGTATCTGAACTCAAACTAAGGAAAAGATAAAAAGATTTTCAAAAAGGAAAAATGTTTTCAAATGGAATTTTGAAAAGCACTTAGAAAGAAAAGAATTTTTAAAACAAGATAAGGGTGTGGTGCATGCGATCAGCCGAGCTCAAGTAAGTACTCCCAAATCACCCATACAAGTTTTATTATTATGATTAATTGTTCCAGTTCCAGTAGAACAGCATGCTAGTATAGGACTAAGGATCTAGGAGGATGCCTTATGTGCCTGCTATATGTGTTTCAGCTTTATGAGAATTGCATGCTAATATCGAGTAGACAGCAGTAGGATAGCCTGTTTAGGTTATGCCTGGTAGCGCAAGCTTAGCATTATATGCTAGTTCAGTTTCTTGTTATGAGAGTAGATTTACTTGAGTAGTTTCCGGTGTCCGAATGTTGCTTGCTTCGTACTTTGTAGAACTCTTGGTGATGAGAGTTAGCCGTTAGATGAATACGCCACGTCACATGTGATCAGTGTTGAATAATCTCAGAGTATTGGAGTTGGCCCTATTGCACAGCTCTTGTTTGAGTCTAACCGTTGTAGGCACGAGCCTTTTACTCGAAGGATTATCTGAGCCTCATCACATGTGATGGTATTCAGGTGATGGCGAATTAGCATTACAAGGAGGTCTTCAGCAGCTGAGGACTGGTTTGAGTGGAGTCAAAGATTTCCCTAGGGCAAGCGTAGGATGAGAGTAGCAGAGATTAGCGGTAGTAGAAGTGACTTGGTGGAGTCAAGGTAGTATGGGCCCGTACTACTGAAAGCAGAGGATTCGTACTCGAATCAAGGAAGGCCGAGACAAGACCAGGAAGCTAGTAGTAGTATCAATGATCCCTTGAGATATTTCAGTTTTCTGATGTTGCTATGATGTGTTTCAGAATGGTGGTTTTACGTTCGAGGCCAGCAGCCGGCAATGGAGGTGCCGGGGAGGGATCAGGATCAGGCTCGGGGGACGAGCGCATGGATGAGCAGACCAGAGAGTTTCTTTCTTCAGAGATTACTCGCATCATTTTAGAGCAGACTCCTGTGATCTTCGGTTCGATCAAGGATGGTATTCTAGAGCTGATGGATGAGAGGTTGGGCACCTTCCGTGCCGAGGTGGCGGCCATGATGGGGTCGCGCACACTTACATTCAGGGAGTTCAGGGCATGTGGAGCTCCAGACTATCATGGGGCGCGGGACCCCATAGCGAGTACTAGATGGTTGGCGGATGTGGCCAACGCGTTCCACACGAGCAGGTGTCCCGAAGGGGACAAGGTTAGATTGGTGTCCTGTCTCCTGAAGGACAGGGCACGTGATTGGTGGGAGGAGGTCGGACATACCATTGGAGATGATGCAGCATTGGATGCCATGACCTGGGCTGATTTCTCTACCAGGTTCAGGGCGGAGTTTGCACCGGTTATTGAGGTGCAACAGTTAGCCAGAGAGTTTCAGGACCTCACCCAGACTACAGAGACCGTGGCGGAGATCACCGCCAAGTTCAGGGAGAGGGCTCTTCTTGTTCCTCAGTATGTAGCCGATGAGGAGATGAAGAAGGCCCGTTATCATGAGATGTTGCGGAGCGATATCCGCCAGTTTGTGAGCCGGTCCAGCTGTAAAACGCTAGATGACATGATTGCTAGAGCGCGAGAGAGGGAGATTGATCTAGAGATGGAGAAGAAGAGGAAGCCGGAGGCGGTTTCAGGTTCAGGAGGTTCGGGCAAAAAGCCCAAGGTTTCAGATCACAGATCCAGGATTCAGCCGAGCCACGGTCGATGTGGCAGGTGTGGGAAGATGCACGATGGGGTGTGCAAGGCAGGGAGTTCCGGCTGCTTCAAGTGCAGTCGGACTGGGCATTTGAGCAGGGATTGTACGGCTCCTGCTTCTGTCGTTGCAACATCAGATCTGATTTGCTTTCAGTGCAATCAGAGGGGACATAAAAATTCCCAGTGTCCAAGTTTAGCTGCAGTGGGGAAGGTGGCTGCGCCTGCCCCTGCTACTTTGAGGATTACAGATGGCCGGCAGGGCCGAGCCGAGGCGCCAGTGGTGAAGAGTATGGCGTTTCAGATGACAGCAGAGGAGGCGCGAGCGACTCCTGACGTGGTGACGGGTATGTATCTTCCCTTCATCTCTGTATTATTATTATTATTTGATTATTGCTTATGATTATATGTTTTATATAGGGTCGTTCTCTGTGAACGACATTTCTGCTATGGTATTATTCGATTCGGGGGCTACCCGATCATTTGTATCGCTTGCGCTTAGCAAGAGATTTAGTAGAGCTCCAGGGGAACTGGATTGCCCACTGGAGGTGGAGATAGCAGATGACAGGACCGTGAGGTTCGCCAGGGTGCATAGAGGGTGTTCTCTTCAGTTGTTCGACGAGCAGTTTTCAGTGGACCTGGTTCATATTCCCCTGCGAGGGAATAAGGTTATAGTGGGCATGGATTGGCTGATCCCCAATGGGGCGGTGATTGATTGTGAGCAGCAGTTAGTGAGGGTTCGCACTCCTAGTGGGGAGAGTTAGTGTTCAGGGCGAGAGGCCACAGCGCGGACCAACCTTTTGTTCCGCCGCGAGAGCGAGACGTTATTTCCAGCAGGGTTGCGCGGGTTTTGTAGCTTATGTCTTGGATGCCTGGGAGAAGGGCAAGACGGCAGTTGATGATGTTCCGATAGTGCGAGACTTCCCGGATGTATTTCCCGAGGATTTACCGGGAATACCTCCTGAGAGACAGGTTGAGTTTAGGATCGACCTGATTCCTGGTGCGGCTCCGATAGCCAAGGCACCGTATCGTCTAGCTCCCCCTAAGATGCAGGAGTTGTCTACGCAGCTGCAGGAGCTGCTAGACAAGGGTTTCATTCGGCCGAGTAGTTCGCCTTGGGGAGCGCCGATCCTGTTTGTGAGGAAGAAGGATGGGTTGCATCATATGTGTATAGATTACCGGGAGTTAAATAAGGTAACAGTGAAGAACCGTTACCCACTTCCGAGGATAGATGATTTGTTTGATCAGCTTCAGGGAGCATCTTGGTTCTCCAAGATCGATCTACGCTCCAGGTATCATCAGATGCGGGTTAGCGATGAGGATGTGCAGAAGACTGCTTTCAGGACCAGGTATGGTCATTATAAGTTTGTGGTGATGCCATTTGGGCTCACCAATGCTTCAGCCGCATTCATGGATCTCATGAATCGCGTGTGCAGGTTGATGCTGGATCGGTCAGTGATAGTATTCATAGATGATATCTTGGTATATTCCAAGACGCAGGAGCAGCACGAGGAGCACCTGAGGGAGGTGCTGGAAGTTTTGAGGAGGGAGAGACTTTTTGCAAAGTTCTCCAAATGTGAGTTCTGGTTGCGCGAGGTGCAGTTCCTTGGTCACCTCGTCAACCAGAAGGGTATTTTGGTGGATCCAGCCAAGGTAGAGGCTGTGATGCAGTGGGAGGTCCTGAAGTCTCCATCCGATATTCGGAGCTTCCTAGGGTTGGCAGGGTATTACCGGAGATTCATTCAGGATTTCTCCAAGATAGCAGTGCCGCTCACCCAACTAACCAAGAAGTCGGTGGTATTTCGTTGGGGGCCTGAGTAGCAGGCAACATTTGAGACCCTCAGACAGAGATTGTGCGAGGCTCCGATCCTTACCTTGCCAGAGGGAGTAGAGGACTTCGTAGTCTACTGTGATGCCTCGATCACAGGTATGGGAGCAGTGTTGATGCAGTGAGGCCATGTGATAGCTTACGCCTCGAGACAGTTGAAGCCTCACGAGCTAATTATCCTACCCATGATTTAGAGCTGGGGGCGGTTGTGTTTGCCCTCAAGATTTGGAGACATTATCTTTATGGGGTCCGTTGTACTATCTACACGGATCATAAGAGTTTGAGGTACCTTATGGATCAGCCGAGTCTGAACATGAGGCAGAGGAGATGGTTGGATGTGCTGAAGGATTATGACTGTGAAATCCTTTACCATCCAGGGAAGGCCAACGTGGTGGCCGACGCCCTAAGCCGCAAGGTGTCGGCAGCCCCTATCAGGGATTTGTGTTTGAGGATGAGAGTGATTACTCCATTGTTGAAGCGGATCAAGGAGGCTTAGGTTGAGGGCCTCAAGGAGGAGAGGCAAAAGTGTGAGAGGATAGTGGGCCGTGTAGCTTCGTTCGATTATGACAGTTGGGGATTGCTGACGCTTCATGGGAGAGTATGCGTACCGTACTGGGGTGGAGTATGGTAAGTGTTGATGGACGAGGCTCATAAGTCTCGATTTTCTATCCACCCAGGGGCGACGAAGATGTATAGAGATCTTCTACCCGATTATTGGTGGCCCTGCATGAAGCGGGATGCCGCTTGGTATGTTGAGAGATGCCTGACCTGCAGGAAGGTTAAGGCGGAGCACCAGAGACCTCACGGCAAGATGCAGCCGTTAGACATTCCCGTGTGGAAATGGGAGGACATCACCATGGATTTTATCACCAAGCTTCCCAGGACCGCACGAGGAGTAGATTCGATATGGGTAGTAGTGGATCGGTTGACGAAGAGTGCTCATTTTATCCCGATCCAGGAGAGTATATCGGCAGAAAAGTTAGTTGATATCTATGTGCGTGAGATCGTGGCATGTCATGGAGTGCCGGTATCGGTGGTGTCAGACCAAGATGTCCGTTTTACATCCAGATTCTGGAAGCGGTTCCACGACGAGATGGGTACTCGTCTCCATTTCAGCACTGCTTTCCATCCGCAGACGGACGGATAGAGCGAGAGGATGATTTAGACTCTCGAGGACATGCTCAGGGCATGTGTTCTAGATTTCGGTGGCAGTTGGGATACGTATCTTCAGTTAGCGGAATTTTCGTATAACAACAGTTATCATGCGAGTATTGATCGACCTCCCTTTGAGATGCTTTATGGGAGAAAGTGTAGGACCCCGATTTGTTGGGGCGAGGTCGGTCAACGAGTCATTGGGAGCACAGAGGTGGTGCTCAAGACGACCGAGTTGATCCAGCAGGTCCGTAGTAGACTGCAGACTGCGCAGAGTCGGCAGAAGAGTTACGCCGACAGGAGGCATTCAGACTTGGAGTTTCGGGTGGGTGATATGGTCCTTCTGAAGGTCTCACCTTGGAAGGGTGTCATCAGGTTCCGGAAGAGGGGCAAGTTGGGTCCCAGGTTCATTGGTCCTTTCAGGGTTTTGGCCCGGGTGGGTCGGGTTGCTTATCAGTTGGATCTTCCGGTAGAGCTTAGCTAGATCCACAACACTTTCCATGTGTCTCAGCTGAGGAAGTGTTTGGTGGATGAGTCAGCGGTTGTTCCCCTTGAGGACATTCAGGTTGATAGCAGCCTGAATTATATTGAGAGGCCGGTCGCGATTCTGGACCGGAAGACAAAGACCTTGAGGAACAAGACAGTTCAGTTAGTGAAGGTGAAGTGGGAGCACCGAAAGGGGTCTGAGTGGACGTGGGAGGCTGAGGAGGAAATGAGAGAGCACTACTCGGAGTTATTTGCAGATTCAGCCGTAGCAAACTTCGAGGACGCAGTCTGAGACAAGTGGGGGAGAATTGTAACGACCCGTCTCCGGTATGATGATTTCATAGTATTTTATTAGAAGTTTTCAAGAGGGACTCGGCGAGTCTATAGCCCAACTCGCCGAGTAGGGACGGGAGTTTGTGCACGTGTTAGTCGGCGACTCGGCGAGTCCATATTCGGGACTCGGCGAGTCCATATTCGGGACTCGGCGAGTCTGCCTGCCAGGAAGAAACCCTAAATCCCCGGTTTGCTCCCTATTTAAGCCATGCTTTGTACCCCAAACTCGCCTCCTTCACCCTCAGAGAGCTGTGAGAAAACCCTAATCCATTCCTTATTGTTTTAAGTGCTTTTGTGTGTGGATTTTGAAGGCTTGAAGAAGAAGAAGAAGAAAGGAGCAAAGAGAAGAGGTGTAGAGCAAAGATCCAAGGGCAAAATCAGAGTTCATTGAGGTATTTCCCTGGATTCCTTCTATTTTATGCTTTAGACCTCCATTAGAACTCTTCTAGGACTAGTTTGATGCTTTTCTCAAGCCTTATGATTGCATGGATGCCTTAATAGGTCGAGCTATCCTTAGATCTGTTCAATTAGGAGTTGTAGAGCCCGGATCTATTGCCTTTTTGAAGATACTTTGCATGAGAACCCTAGATCTAGCCTTATTATGCTTTTTGAGCCATTTTATCTTCATGGATGCATATGGGTACGTAAAGATAGAATCTTTACGTGCTAATCGAGTTAAGGGAGCCCAGATCTATAAGTCTTATACACTGGATTCAAGTAGAATCGAGTTTAAGGTGACTGCATGCAAGCGAATCGGCGAGTCGGAAGAACGACTCGGCGAGTCGAGTCGCGAGTCCCCGATTTTCCCTTATTTGAGTGATGCGGAGTGAGGAACAGAGAGTAGTAGAGTGGACTCAGCGGGTTGGAGGGCAGATTCAGTAATGGAGGGACTCGGCGAGTTGTTCATACAACTCGGCGAGTCCAAGACCATCTTCTTAGATCGAAGAACAACTCGCCGAGTTGTTCATATGACTCGGCGAGTCGGATGCAGATTGTCTGAGTTTTTGAATCGAGAGGGTACTCGTCGAGTCGATGCCATGCTCGACGAGTAGCCACAAGTAGGTTTGAGAGGTGAGGCTAGAGACTCGGCGAGTTGGCGGCCCAACTCGATGAGTTGACTTTGACCAGGGGTAAAAGAGTCATTTTACCCAATGCAGTGATTAGCATCTGATTAAGTGTGTTATGGAATTGTAGCCGGGGAGATACCGGAGCAGCAGCAGTTAGTTTCCAGAGCCATACACACAGCAGCCAGTTCACGAGGTGAGTTTCCTTCCAGTAGGAACGGGTCTAAGGCCACAATGCCGGCCCGTTCAGTTAGCTGTAGTTTCTGGGCTTTGGTCCAATGCAGTAGTTAGTATGTTTGACGCCTCCGTGGCTCAGACCGGATTTATGTGCTTATGCTAATTGATATGTTATGCTATGCTCAGTCAGTCAGCTTCGGACTTCGGTTCGATGTAGGGGACAAGGTCCCATCCAGTCAGCTTCAGACTTCAGTCCGATGCAGGGGACAAGGTCCCATTCAGTCAGCTTCAGACTTCAGTCTGATGTAGGGGACAAGGTCCCAGTCAGTCAGCTTCGGACTTCGATCCGATGTAGGGGACAAGGTCCCAGTCAGTCAGCTTCGGACTTCGGTCCGATGTAGGGGACAAGGTCCCAGTCAGTCAGCTTCGGACTTCGGTTCGATGGAGGGGGCAAGGCCCCAGTATGTGCTTTATATGTTATTGCATGGTATGTGGTAGTTTGGGGGAGCTCACTAAGCTTCGTGCTTACAGTTTCAGTTTTGGTTTCAGGTACTTCCGCAAGCAAAGGGAAGAGCTCGGGATGATGGCATCGCACACACCATAGCTTTAGTTTTGTCCTGGGAGTTGATTCAGTTTTTGATATGTTTGGATACAATTGTGATACATCTTTTTCACAGTATTTTATTATGGATTTTGAACATGCAGCATATGGTTTTTATTATGTGATACTCAGTTTCATGGTTTTGTTATAATAAAAATCGAAATTTTTGGGTAGTATTTTTGGGTCGTTTCACTTGCGTACTTTGGGCCTTCCGCTTGTTCCAAAATTTCTTTTTACTTCCACCTCCACTTGTGACTGGCTCGGGAGTGGTAGCCTCCTCATCAGAGTTGTCTTCGTGATCGATCAGGGTTTGCGCAAGACATTTAGCACTATCATAGGTGTCTGGCTTCACAGCCAAGACATTCCCTTTTGTTGGCTGGGTCAACCCCCAGATGAATTTCTCAATCTTTTTACTCTCCGGGGTAACCATTCATGGGCAGAGTAATGCTAGGTCATCGAATCTTGAAGTATAAGCAGCTATATCGGAACCCTTCATCTTAAGGTTCCAGAGTTCGTGTTCTAGCTTCTGTATTTCGCCCCGAGGGAAATACTCTACGAGCAGAAGCTCCTTCATAGCTTCCCAACCCATAGCATTTGCTACAGGTAGAGTTAAGGATTTGACTCGGCCGTTCCACCAAGTCAGGGCTTTGTCAAGGAAGGTGCAGGCGGCGAACTTTACTTTGTCAGACTCCGAACAGGTGCATATTTCAAAGATTGATTCGATTTTCTCGAACCATCGGGTGAGGAAAATGACACCTCCGGTGCCATCAAAGGATGTGGGCTTCGCGTTCATGAAGTCTTTATAGGAACCCTCTTTTCGGTGTCCCTGACTGTTCTTTGGGTTTTGGGTTTGAGTAACACTGGAATCATCCAAGTTCCTTTGAGATATAGCAGCTGCCACCGTGGCATTGACAGCTTCCTGGAACATCACAGGGTCAAATTCAGGAGGAGGTGGTGGTGGAGGAGGATTATTGTTGTTCTTTGAGCTGGGTCTCTTTCTTGGAGGCATCTTGATCTAAAAAGATCAGGAAAGAGAGGATCATAAGTCCTCTGAATTGAATCAAGAGATAAGGAACAGGGGATATCTCATCAAGACAAATATAACATCATACTAAGCGATAAAGCAGGAAAGAGTTATCAAGATAGAACATTTTATCGGCTCGAGAAATACTCCCATAGTATTTCATGATTCGCTGCAACGATGACTCGTTGTTTGGGGTATTGGGTAAGTTTTAGGTATGCTGCGTACCACAGTCACTCCCAAGCACATCTTGGCCATGTCTCGAATGAATATAGTTGGCCAGGCTATATTGATCCTAGACACGACTACATAACTGCCCAGGTTTAACCGCAACGTACAACACCCATTTACTTATGTTTTGTTCTACTAGTAGTTACGGATCTCGACGGTTCGGTATACTTGTATACTTTTGAAAATACTTGTATTTTGAAGGATACTTTTAGTTCAGAGCACTTAGGCCCTTTAGTGTTTATAGTTTTATACCATGTAAGGTTTGGTATACTTCGTTCACTATAAACAAGGGCTTTGATACCAATCTGTCACACCCCGAAAACCAAAGGCGGAAACATTTCCGGGGTTGACTCCACGTTGAGTATCAAATCCAATGCACATAGTAATCACAGTAAACAACCATTACATTACATATATTTGAAACTTTACATTTGTTTCAAAAGTAAATTGTACAATTGTGATACATAATATAGATATGAACAAAATGAGACGAGTCTTCTACACACTCCGTCTTCACCAAAGAGATCACTGGGTACCTGTCTAATACGGACCTGAGAATACAAGCAGTTTGAAAATCAACATAAAGCTGGTGAGTTCATAAGATGTTTGTTTTCTGAAAATGTACCAGTTTCCTTTAGTTTTCCGAAAAGGTTTGTTATCCAAGAAAATCCCATATTTTCTTATGTAAAACAGTTTAATTATCCTTCATTACAGTTCAATTACGCATTATACGTTACCCCAGGAAAATCCCATATTTTCCTAAATGCAAGACCGATTGAATATCACAAAGTATAGTTTAATACACAAAACTATATATTGAGAATCATGGGATTACTATCCCGAATTAGGTATAAAATACTTTAATTATACGTGAAATGTAGATGGAAAGTAGTTTGAAAACCTTGGGACTAACATCCCGTACTACATATAGATTTAATACCATGGGACTATCATCCCGGACTAGATACAAGATAGTTTGTTAAAACCATGGGATTATTATCCCGAACTAGATATAAGATAGTTTGATAAAACCATGGGATCACTATCCCGAACTAGATATAGATTCTAACCATAGGAATAACATCCTGCAATAGATATGAACCCTATAGCCTAAAAACCATGGGATTACCATCCCGTACTAGATATAAGATCTAAAGATAGAAGATTGATATAAAATCAAATCCAAAACCAAAGCCGTGAATAAACTTATATTAATACGTATAGTGAGTCGGGTAACCATGCTGATACGACAACGAGACCTCCTTGACGCTTGTCAGACGTCGGACGATATCCAAAATTTGTCACCCCAAGTGTGCCCGCCTAACTGTAGCTAGCAGTTAAGGTGTGGGATTGTCAGTCCCGAATAGATCTATTCACAAATTCCTCCCACTCCCTCCAGGAGACTCTGGTTACACTTCCGGGGAGGATTTACTGATCATCCAAAAAGGGTAGTGACGAACTCACAAACTAGTACTAAACTATTCACAGGGTTCTCATACGATATCAAACATACAAAAGATTATGAGACATAATACAGTGAATATAGACACATACAATGAAACTATCTGGCAATACATTCAAATGATACGAAGATAAACTGAATCAGACATAGTTTATCTAATAACTTTATATACAAATTAGTACGTGATTAAACAAGAACTAAAGAACCCCAAATTATTCCCATAATAATTTGATTAGTTAGATTATTTCCTTAACTGAAATTCATACAGTTGTAGTTGATAAATCATTCCTTATGCTCAGCATAATACATAAGGGGTAAAAGTGTTTATAAGTTTGCCAGATATTATTTGAAACATATCAATGTTATAATTCAAAAACAATTATAGTTTGCTTGTATTCCCCCCCCCCCCTGAAAACATTGAAAAACACGGAAAAAGCGTAGGGGTATGAACTCACCAGATGAGAAACGTGACGATTTCGGATGCTAAACGTTGGTTCGGCGCTTGCAAATATACGAGGTTCCTATGTATAATGAAAAGATACACATTTGTATCTAATTAGGACTTAGATTATTTAATTGTTAGGGATTAACACTTTTAGTCGCGGAACACCCCATTGCAAGTGTTTGGAGGGACCCGGGTGGCGTTTAAGGACTTGTATGACCGGGAAATGGAGTTTACTCTTCAAGAGTAAACTCATACAAGAGTTTTCGGCCCATAACACCCATTCCCCATGAGTTTACGGCCGTAAACTCATGGTGGGGTGGTTTATGGTGCAAATTGGCTTGAAACAACTAAGAGGGAATTTCTAGGGTTTGATTTAAGGCTTGGAATTAATTTAAAACACCAATGACAACACTTAAGGGAGTTTACGGCCCTAGCATGGAGCTTATAGCCGTAAACTCCTATACCCCCTTGAATAAGTGTTTTAATGTCTCCAAATTAATCACATGTGATTCTAATGATTTTTCCTAGCCTTGTAGGGATTTTTGAGGGACTTTGGACAAGGTTTTTGGAGTTTACGGCCCATGAACTCCCTTAATGTGTGATTTATTATGTTTTAAGGTCTAAAACTTGTTTGAATGCACTTCTAGAATTTATCCCAAGGCTTTAGGTGTGTTAAAGTGGCATTTTAACACTTTTAGAGGAGTTTACTCCCCATGTATGAAGGGTTTACGGCCCAAGCATAAGCCTTGGCCGTAAACTCTCATTTGTCCCTCAAAATTTATGTTTAAAGTGTTATAAGGCTAAAACCAATATTCTAGAAGTCATATCTATGTCTTGTTGGGGTCTAGGAAGGGTTTTGGGGCTTAAAAACCCTTTAATTATGTGTTTACGGCCTAAGCTCCTTCCAGGGCCTTAAACTCATATACAAGGCCTTAATTCATGTTTTAATCCCGAATTTGAAGGTCAAATATGATATACAATGAGTTAAGGAAGGTACCTTAGGGATTTGAAGCTTTAAATTTGAGATTTGGACCCTTAAACTTGGATTTAGGAGAGAGGTTAGAGAGAGAGTAGAGAGAGGAAGAAAAAGCTTCAAATGGAAGGTTTAACACGTTTATATAGGTCGCAAAACTTGGACACGGAGGAATTCTACCCGATACCGGCATTAAACGGGGCTTTTGGTCGCACCCGATTAAGTTTCCGTAACTCGGTGGGAACGTTTCTAAAATTTTTGAAATAACTATTTTGGGCTAATTTCATGAGTTCCTAAGGGGTTTCGACACTCATTAGCATCAAATAAACATATAAGTTTAATTAATTTAATCCAAAAACGAAATTGGAACGAATTGATATTCGGCGAGTTTTACGGGTAGAACGGGGTTTTCGGCAATGAACAACTTCGGGTTGTTACAATAAATAAGCCCTTCCTAGAACCAAAATCGGTTGCCATTTTTTTTCCAAGAGGGTGAAGTTAATTTTGTGTTAGTAACCTATTCTCTCAATCCTCTTCTTTTATTTTGGTGTTTGTGAACCAATAGATGCATTACACTTGAGGTGCTCAAGCTTTCAAAGGTCAAGAACTCTACCCTACTCAAGAGGTAAGCATCCAAACTAAGTTTATACTGTATAGCTTCAATTGTATGCTAGCTAGGGAGAATGATTTGAAAAAAATTGAAAACACATGTATAATTAGAGAAAACATAGATCCAAAGCATTTAGGGTTGTATGTGCACCATAGGAGTGTTATAGTGCTCTAACCCAACACTTGTACCCTGTCATGTTACCTACCCATCAAGCTTTAGTCTCTCCTAATTCCACCATTTAGCATCAACAGATTGGACACCCTAGCCAATAAGCTTTTAATCAGCTATCTACGCAAAATTTAATTCCTTGCAAAAAAATTGAAAATTCCACTTTATGTTAGTCTTGTTAGTTATGCAAGCATGTTAGGCTTCCTTTTACATTGTCGAATTCTATTGCTACTTATACTTTTGAAAATATTCATTCTGATATTTGGACATCTCCGGTTCTTAGCAACTCTAGTTTTAAGTATTATGTTCTATTTCTTGGCCAATTTTCTCATTACCTATGGGTGTTTCCTATCAAACATAAATCTGATGTGTTTGAAAATTTTATTTAATTTAGATCTCATGTTAGAAATCAATTTCGATGTGATATTAAATATTTTAAATGTTACAATGGGGGTAAGTATAATGATACCTAATTTCATAATTTTGTACCACTAATGGCATCCAAATGTGTTTTTCTTGTCCTTACACTTCCCAACAAAACAGGAAGTTTGAATGTATGATTCGTACAATCTACATCACTATCTGCACTCTTCTCTTTCAAGCTTGCCTCCCACCTACATATTGGACCGTGGCTTTTTTTCATGGTTGTTCACATTCTCAATATCACTTTTTCCACCACTATCAAACATATGTCTCCTTATCAAAAAAATTATAATAAAACCTCTTTTTATTCTTACCTCCGAGTCTTCAGTTGCCTATGCTACCCATATATCCCAATTCCTCATAAATTATCTCTTCGTTCTACTCCATGTATCTTCCTTGGATATCCTACTCATAAAAAAGGGTATAGATGTATTAACCTTCATATAAATTCCATTATAATTTCCCGTCATGTCACATTTGACGAGAATATTTTTCCTTTTGGTTCTTTCACTCCCACTGTTGCTCCAAACTATTCTTTCTTAGACACATATGATAATCCTAACATTACTGCCACTAAACTCTTGTTCTCTCCTTTTTCACAGCATACTTACTCTTTTGCTACCCAGGTCTCTGAAAATCATTACCAACCACTGATGCTCCTATATCGTCTTCCTCATCTCCTAAGGTGAGTAACCCTCCTCCTCCTAGTCCCGTGTCTACTCATCCTATGGTGACATGGAATGTTGCAGGTATTGTCAAACTGGTACATAAATTAAATCTTCACACTCAAGATATCTCGCCTACTCCTCGTTCTTACTTACAAGCCTTCAATGACCCTAATTGGCTTAAAGCAAGATGAATTTGATGTTCTTATTTCTAATAAAACTTGGGTGCTTATTCCTAAACATGTTGATACTAATATTATCAATTTCATTTGGTTATTTAAAAAGAAAGAGCATGTTGATGGGTGCTTCTAATGATACAAAGCTCGCCTTGTGGCCAACGGTCATTGTCAGCGACCTGGAATAGACTGCGACAATACCATCCTATGGTTAAACCAACCACAATACACACAGTTTTATCTCTTGCTTTTCAAAACATTGGCCCATATGCCAACTTGAGGTAAAAATGCCTTCCTTCATAGAAATTTTCAGGAAACCATGTACATGTCTTAAGCACCTGGTTTTTGTGACTCTACATTTCCAGATCATGTATCTCTCCTTTAGAAATCTTTATACGACCTCAAACAAGCCCCGAGAGCATGGTCTCAACAATTTGATCAATTTCTTTTGTAGTATGGTTTCACTAATAGCATATCTGATAGTTCATTGTCCATATATAATCAAGGTAGTCATATTGCATATTTCATTCTCTGTGCGATGGCATCATTCTCACAACTTCCTCTATGGAGTTATTGCACACGGTTACCAAGGTTCTTGGTTCTGAATTTGCTATGACAGGTCTTGGAGATTTAAAGTACTTCCTTGGTATATTGGTTAAATAAATACTAAAAATTAGCTTTTATAATACTTTATTGAATTTTGTAGAGTTTAATGAATTCTAAGAAAAAATTAATAGAATTGTGTGGAATGTAGAAAGACGATGTGTCAATTACAGAACATAATCGAGCCTCTAATAACTTCTTTGCATGAACCTGTTGTTAACCAAACTAATTATGTTTGTCCTTCTTCAAAGAATAAGATTTTCGGTAAAACTCGTGTTGAACCACTTTCAAAAATCAAAACCTAACAAACAACACAAACATTCTTGTTCTCCCCTAATGGAAAATGCCCAAATGAGATATTCCTTAACTACCAACAAACAATAACACATAGTACTCATGCATATACCACATATCTTCAACATCGATACATTAATTAATTTCTAGAAATATTTCATCCTTACATCATGTAAGTACAAAAGGTAATCAACGATGGAAATTGTGGTTTTCAAGTAATGTCTTTATGTCTCGGTTTAGAGGAAGATGCATGGCCTAATATTTGAAAAGACTTAATTAAAAGTTGAAGAAATATAAGCCATATAATATTCGCATGTTTGGAACCTAAGATTAGTCTCATAATTCCAACGCTTTAAATTTTTCAGCAGTCATGCACCTATTGGATAATAATATCGGAAATATCTATTCTCATTGCGTCAAGATATAATGTAATACTACATGATTTAACCGTCACAAGTAGTCAGACATACCTACCACTTCGATCTTTTCCACCAGTGTGGTATAAATGTTTTGCCATATAAATTGGATATCAAAATGACAATCATTACAACTAGGGATGTGTGTTTGGACCGAATATCCGAACCGAAACCGAAACCCGAACCACACCAACCCGAATTAGGACCTCATAAGTTATTTGGGTCGGTTATCGGGTATCTATTTTTTCCTAATTTGGGTTTCGGGTTATTCGGTCCAGGTTACCCGAATAAAGGTTTAATTGGGCAAAAAAGATTGACCCGGAAAGTGAATATTCACTTGAACCGAATAACCTAAATAAAGTGAAATGACCCGAATAATCCAAATAAACCGGAATGGTCCTAATAACTCAAATAAGGAAATTCTATATTTAATTCAAGAAAAAATATTAAATTAATATTTTTTTTTGAACTATATATAGAATTTCCTGATTTTGGTTATTCGGGCCATTTCGGTTTATTTGGGTTATTCGTGTCATTTTGGTTTATTTGGGTTATTCGTGGCATTTTGGTTTATTTGGGTTATTCGGTTCAAAAACATAATGTAAATGTTTATTTGGGTTATTTCGGTCCTTTCGGGTTAATAACTGAACCGAAACTCATATTACCTGAACCAAACAAGTCCCGTATTAATATAATCGGTCCGGGTTTTAGTTCCTACTTTTCATCCAATTCGGGTTTCGAGTTCGGGTCGGTTCTGGCCCGAAGCACATCCCTAATTACATCAAAGCTATATTGGATGGAGGATACCTCACGAGTACTATTTGAGATAGGCAACTCTATATAAAGATTGACAAGATGTATATAAGTAGTTTTTGACCACTAATCGTAGTACTTAAGATGTTTTAGACAAATTGAAGTTGTAATATGAATTTTATATACAAATATATGTATTTGATTGACAAAGTTATATCTTCATTATTATAAAAATAACAAAATCAAAAGAAAAACATTAAGTAGACAAGAGAAAAGATCTCATTTATTTGTGTGCGACGAAGCCTTTTTTTTATAATTTTTTTTAAAAGACTATAAATTGAACAAGTTCAATAAGTAAAAGGTGTCAATTGAAACTTATTTCAAAATTTAATGCTAATAAGTGAAAAATTAGTGGCAGACTGTCTTAGGGGCAAGGGAGGTCATGGCCTCCTCGCTTTTTGGTCTCCTTATACCTAACCAAGTTGAAAAAAAAAATCTAAAATGACATCCTTGCCCCCCGATTTCCATATCATGTGAGCATAAACTAGTTATAAAATTTTCGGAAGATCTTAAACAATATCAAAACCAACCTTTAACCTTGTTTCTTTACAATTCTTTAAAATAAGAAACTTAATATCTATTAAAATCTATAAACACCCACGATCTAATCAACATTGCAACAATATAACCAAAGTTTCAGTTTAAGAAACTGAAAAGTGTAAGCCTAAAATCTTAAGTTTATCCCGGCCACCGGAAAACTATTTCTTTCCTCTTTGATAGTCATCGGAGCCTCCTCTTTGCTAGTCGTTGGAGCCTTCTCTTTGCTAGTCGTCAGAGACTAGAGACTGGACCGTTGACCATTGAGACGTGACCTCCCACGTGTGATTAAGTGCTCCGTTGATTTGGTCTCCATTTCTCACTTCTCTTGTTAGGTTAGTAGTTTTGTTTCTCTCTCTTTTTCATTATATCTCTATTGGCTGTTGCTTTCTTTTCCTTACTCATTCATGAATCACAGACCCAGATGTTGATTCTATGTTTAAAATATCATTGGTGTAACAACCCGAAATTTCATATCACTTCTTGTAACTCAAATTGTAATCCAATTCGATCAACCAAACGCTATTTCCAAATCCGTTTCCGATTTCATCGTTAAATTAAGTCATTAACATATACCGATCTAAAATGACTTAATGGGTGTCTTAATGCCATTAGGAATCATTCTAACACCCCATAGTAGTTATCGGAATAATTCTAGAATCGACCATATCGGGTTACGGCAACTTGGTCGGGTGCAACCAAAAGCCCCGCCTAACGCCGGTATCGGGTAGAATTCCGCCGTGTCCAATTCCCGAGCACTATATAAATGAATCAAAGCTTTCATTTGAAGCTTTTGGCCATTTCTTCCATAAACACTTCCAACCTCTCTCCTCATCCATAATCAAAGGTCCAAAAACAAAGATTTAAGGCTCCAAATCAAAGAGGTAACATCCCTAACTTGTTATCTAACCTCTTTAGCCTTCAAATTGATGTTTAAATTGAGAATTAGGACCTGAAACATGTGTTTACGGCCAAGGATCAAGCTTGGGCCGTAAACACTTAAAAATGGGGTTTTTAAGCCAATTAACCCTTCCAAATCATTGTTGGGACTTAGATACGACCTTAAGGCTTGCAAATTGGGACTTGAAACATTTAAAACATGAATTTTGAGGGACAAAAGAGAGTTTACAGCCAAGGCTTGTTCTTGGGCCATAAACTCCTCAAAAATGGGGATTTAACACCTTAAATCATGTCAAAATGCCTTGTAACTCAACCAATAGCTTTGTGGTAAATCCTAGATCCATCTAAAAATAGTTTAGGGGTTTGTAACATATCAAAATGCCTCACATAAGAGTTTACGGCCTAGGCACATACCCTTTGGTTGTAAACTCATAAATCTATGTCAAATGATGCCCCTAATTCACCCCAAAGGCTTGGATAAATTCCTAGAATCACATGTGATTGTTTTAAGTGTCAAAAGTTAATTATTCATGAGCATAGGAGAGTTTACGGCCATAGAACATGCTCCTGGGCCGTAAACTCCTAAAAGTATGTTATATGGTGCCCAAAATTGATACCAAACCTTGGAAAATTAATTAGAATCACATGTGATTGCTCTTTGTGCCTCAAATCAATTTTTCTACACCCTAGGAGAGTTTACGACCGTAAACTCCAATTTTACAGCCGTGAACTCCCTTTTAAGTGGTATAAGTTCATCTAATCAATTCCAAGGCATTTTAGAAATCTATTCCAACAATCCCCAAGTCCAAACAAGCCATTAAACCCTCAAAATCACACCAACATGAGTTTACGGCCGTAAACTCATGTGTGTGTGTTTTGTGGCTGTAAACTCCCTAATATGTTTACTCTTGGGGAGTAAACTCAAGTCCCAAGTCCCTAGTGCCATATTACGTTCGAAGATGTCACCCGGGTCACTCCAAACGCTCGTTTTGAGGTGTTTAACCTCGTTGGAGTGTAATGTTCCATATAATTAGTGAATGTATCCCTAATTAAATATATATGGACATTATTTCATTTTACATAGGGACATCGCGAGTAATCAAGCCCCGAACCAACGTCTAGTATCCAAAACCATCGCATTTTCGAGTCTGGTGAGTTCATACCCCTACCCTTTTTCACTGTTTCTCACTGTTTTCAGGGGGGAACACAAGCAAAGTACAAGGGTTTCTTGTACTCAAAAACTTGTTTTCATGTGTGTATTTCACGTTTTATATGCTTTTAACACTGATTTATACAACTGATAACCATTCGAACATGCAGATCACATAAACATTTATTTGTGAAATGGGTTTTATAAACTGTGATGTTTTATATATTTCACAAATGGTTTTTCCATATTTTATCAGTTAAAAGCATGACATTAAACACATGAACAATATCACTTGTACACTGTTTGTCCTCGGTAACACTCCATAGAGATACACGAGTGGAGGATTATCATATTATTACTAGTAAATTTGTTATTCCTGTATGATTGGAGACACGTCCTCGGCGAACACTCCACAGAGATACGCGAGTGGAGGACTACACCCGTAACCAGAATCTCTGGGACTTAGAGAGCGTGACTTGAGTGTATAGATCTATACGGGGCTAACTACCCCTCACCTGGCTGCTAGCTACAGCCGAACCGAAATGGTTCAAGGGTGACGAAAGTCATAAGGATGTGGACTACTTATTGCCACAGGTTCAGTCTATAGTATGGTTATGGAACTCACAATTAGGATAACAGAGATTTACTTATAGTAATAATGAATAACTTTATACATCTTCTACATTGATAACCAACATTCAGGAAAGTATGGGACTTTCCTGGGAAACCTTGTACATAACCAGGTCTAACAGAATACATCTTTACAATGAAAACCAACATTCAGGAAAGCATGGGGCCTTCTTGGGGAACATATACATAACTAGAAAAATGTAACAAAACAGATAACATTACATCTTTTACAAATGATAACTCACAATCAGGAAAGTATGGGACTTTCCTGGGGATACATTGGAACTCAAACAGAACAATTTAACAAACCGGATAATCAAACTATACATTTTTCACATGAGTAAACGTGTTTTCAGTGTACAAATCTACTATACTTTGTAATCGTGAAACAACAATCAACTTTTAAGAAAATGTGGGATTTTCTTGGCGTGTGTTACATTTTCAGAAACAGAAAGGATACATGATCATTTTCACAAAACAAAAACCGCTTATGAACTCACCAGCGTTATGCTGATTTTCAAAACCGCTTGTGTTCTCAGGTCAACGTTAGAACAGGTACCGAAGATCCTTTTTGCTCGAAGTTGGATTGCTCAGAAGACCCGTTCATTTTGTTCATATATATATATATATATATATATATATATATATATATATATATATATATATATATATATATATACTATGTAACACAACTGTACAACTTTACTTTTAAAAACAATTGTAAAACTTTTATATGTAATGTAATGGTTGTTCTACTTTACTTACTATGTACATTGGATTTGATACTCAATGTGGAGTCAACCCCGGAAATGTTTCCGCCTACGGTTTTCGGGGTGTGACAATTGGTTTGTTAGAGTAATTCAATTTCATCGTAACATACTTAGTTGTCATTTTATAATTATTTTTGCTAATATATATATATATATATATATATATATATATATATATATATATATATATATATATATATACATATACATATATGTACTATATTATTAAACATATTGTATGTTTCTTGAAAATTAAGAGGTACAATACATATTACATCATGTACAATAGTATTAAGCTTATAATCACATCTTATACTTATTACATGGTATTACCTTTATCTCTTGCCCTAATCTCCTCTACAACAGCCCTAATCAAGGAAACCACCACCACTACTCTCCTCCTTCTCACTTCCCTAAGCGGCACCCTTTACACCATGCACCGCCGTCTCAACTTGTAATCTACCTCCCACGAACAAGTTCAAGACCCATTCGCCGCCTCTCTCTGAACCACCAAAAAACACCAACAATCAGGACCTCAGATCCGTCATTGCTCCACTACCACCACCACCATCTCTCTCTCTCTCTCTCTCTCTCTCTCTCTCTCTCTCTCTCTCTCTCTCTCTCTCTTTTTTTTTAAGAAAACCAAAACTCTGTCACCATTGAACTGATGCTTTCCCACTCCGGCTACCTTCACCACCAACCTATCCCGCCCAACAACCTCCTACTGATCGCATGCTTTTAATTGGTCAAATATGATACGCATCGTTCAGAACTACACTACCCAATCTCTGCATTTACAGTCTTCACACCAAATCTGAACTGTCATCACTCATCTGTCAATCTTAAAAGGCTTCAACTCTACATTCTAGGTAATCTGAGATTTCAAACCCTAAACCTCCCTCTTGATTCGATTTCAAGCCCTAAACCTCCCTCTTTTTTCTTTTATTTTTATGTCTAATGAAGTAGAATGGACAGAGCATGGTTTTTTTGCAGGTTTGTTCAATTTTTTTTTTTATTTTTTTGTGACTTTTTACATCCGTGTTTGAATTTTTTTGGCAGGTTTGTTTGATATTAACATTATTCTGTTTTCTTTATAAGTTATTTCAAGACCTTATGATCGGTTTGAAGTTTTATGTAGTTATTTACTTAATTTTTCTTTACTTTTGGTGTATGCGTTTGCTAAACCGTGTGTTTTTGTGTTTTAGTGTCCAATTTTTGATTTGGATGTGGAGTGAAACAAAGTTTCTCTCTAGCAACAGGTATCATTGGGCACATTTAGAATGAAGGTCAGTAGCAAAAAATATGAGGGTTATGTTTATTTGTTCAATTTTTTAAATAATTTGTGATTTTAATAGGCTCGGGAGAAAAAAAAGTGAAGGTAATGTTTGTTATTGTTTGCCATGGCAACGATATATATGATTTAATATTATTTATAGTTGTTTTTATTGTTAATTAAGTTTTTAAAACTTATTTGCTTAATGTTTTAATTTCTAACATTATAATTATTTAAAACATCAAACATTGTTTTTTTTTTTTTTATTTTTTTTTTTTTTTATTTTAAAGCTAACAATATAATCATTTATATAGATTTGTTTTTAACTATTGTTATAAGTTATTTTAAGCTAATTATTTGGAAACTTTTAACGGTTATAAAAATATATTTAAGAAATATTTTAGTTAAATTGAAATTACAATTTAGTTTTTGCTTTTATCACTTTTAACTATTTATAAAATATTCTTTAGTTTTTTTAAATGCAACTGAAATTTATATTTGAGTTGACATTGTAATGCGCAAAAACACCTATATAGTTGAATTCTTTACAAATATATATTTTTTAACATATAACACTAACGTTGTTGTTAAATTTGATATAATAATTTGTATATTACTTTGATATAATATATTGATTATTTTGAATTATATGATAATATATAAATCTATTATAACGTCATAATCTCAGTTGTTTGAATGACTTCTACTCGCGAGTTACACATCAATGTTAATTTCTATTATTATAATTATTTAAACATCAAACATTATTTTTTTGATTTTAAAGGTAACAATATAATCAGTTATATAGAATTATTTTTAACTATTGTTATTATAAGTTATTTTAAGCTACTTATTTGAAAATTTTTAACGATTATATAAATATATTTAGGAAATATTTTAGTTAAACTAATAATACAATTTAGTTTTTGTATTTATCACTATAATTTATCACTTTTAACTATTTACAAAATATTATTTGATTCTTTTAGTGGAACTGAAATTTATATTTAAGTTGACACTGTAATGTTATATTTAAATTAGCAATTTAAGTATTTTGTCCAAACTGTTCAAAAATTACAGCTTTAAACTAATAATGGTTTACATGCAACAACATTTTAAATCAAGTAAATTAAGTATAATATGTTAAAATTTAAAGACATAACTTTATAAATAGAAGTAAAGATATTATTTTAAAATTAAAATTTAGTCTATTTATGATTACACTTTAGGTTTGATATTTATTTAACCTTATTAACCAACTTACAATCATTATTAGAAAGACACTCCAATTTATTACTTTTAACTATTTATAAAATAATCTTTGGGTTGTTTAAGTTAAATAAAATTTATATTTAAGTTGAGCCTATAATGTTATATTTTAATTAATAATTTAAGTATTCTATACAAATTGTTCAAAAATTATACATTTAAAATGATAATGGTTTACATCCAACAATATATTAACACTAATAAATTTAAGTATAATATGTTAAAAGTTAAAAAACATAATTTTATAAGTAGAATTAAAGATATTATTTTAATATTGAAATTTAGTTTATATATGAACAAACTTTAGATTTGATATTTATTTAACCTAATTACCAAATTATAATTATTATTATAAAGAAATTGAAAAGTCATGGGAGTTTCAAATGAATGTGGTGAAAGAAAAAAAAATGGGGGTTTCAAATGCATGAGATTCAAGAAAAAATGCTAGCTTTATAAGTATGTATGATGGGAAGAGGGGTTGTAGATCTACAAGCTGCAGGCTATGGATGTTTTTAGTGTTAAAAGTTGAAGTCATGAGGCACATAATGCACACCATGTGTTTGATAAGAATTCCCAATCAATACTTGATTGTCTAAATAGAATATAAGCCCTTTTTTTAATATTTTTTTTAATGCAGATATGTTATAGGGGACTACAACACTGATTAAAATCTCACACTGGATTTATTGGCTTATGGTAACAACCATTATTTTCATCTATTACTACCATACTTTAGTAGATATACTTCAGTAGATGGAGAAATCACATAAGTTTCATTTTGCAAGTCTTTGTAAGTTTTGAATATGGTCAGTTAGCTAGGTTCAACACCTTATGTTTTACTTGATTATGATAAATTTGTTTGAGTTGAATGTTATTGTTATAGAAAAATCATTTCTTTCTGTGAAGATTAATGTATGAAGTAGAAGATTGATGAAATGAGGGAAATGTTGATTTTGCAATCTAAAAATTTCACATAAAAAAGGACCTAACAATGGAGAGTTTGTACTTTATTTTCCTGATGTGATTTTTGTATAATTAAATCAGTTGTAAATTTATTTACTTATGATTGTTATTGCAATCACATTGTTTACTCTGAGCATTGTTTTGATATATCTCTTCTTATGATGACAGGAAGTTATTGAGGAGCTGTAAATTTATTTTCAGTCATTTGATAAGGGTGGTTATGGAAATAATTACTCACATCCAAAGAGTTTTGTCAAGAAGTGAAGCATTTGATAACAAGTTACAAATTGGCTCCAAATTTTTACTTTTCGAATTTTCTCCTCTAATATCTCTTTTATATATATATATATATATATATATATATATATATATATATATATATATATATATATATATATATATATTTGTCATGATCTGTTTTTATCAAGATCCGGTTAAAAATAGTTGTACATACAGTTGTGTATATATATACTGTATGTACAACTATTTTTAACCGGATCTTGATAAAAACAGATCATGACAAATATATATATATATATATATATATATATATATATATATATATATATATATATATATATAAACGCTCTATTTGAGACACAATGAATCCAACATATAAAAACATATCTCTAACATATAAAAACACAACGAATAATTTAAAAAATACATTAATCGTTGAAAAGAAAACAAACTTTTGAATTAAAACTAATGCTCAATGATATTTGACAATACATTTGTGTGTTCACGTATGTTTGTAAAGAATCACAATTTTTATATTTAATTCTTATTGATTTTGTTTCTGATATCTTAATTCTTATTGTTAATTGTTTAGATGTATTAAACTATTTGTATAAAAAAACTAATCGCCTAAAGAAGTAATTTATGAAAAAAAAAAAAAAACTATTTACACCCGTCGCTTGGCGCGGGTAAACGGCTAGTATATATATATATATATATATATATATATATATATATATATATATATATATATATATATATATATATATATATATATATATATATATATATGGGAAAAGTGAATATACCCTTAAGGGTATATAAGCTTAGGTACCCATACTCATTATACTACGTCGTTTTGTATTATATAATACATTTTAATTGTCCAATGTTCTTATAATTTAACTTCTAACTTGATTTACTTTCATGATTTTTATAAATTACACATTTATCTTCCTCTTACATAATTTTCATTTTCAAGTACAATATGTATAGCCTACTAGATGTTCGGCAAATAGAGGTGATATAAGAGAAAGATAATAGTGAAATTTGGAAACTTTTGAACGTAAATCAAGTTAATGGTTGAAGTTTAAGAACATTATAATGAATATATCAAACAAAACGATGTATTATGATATGTTTAGGTACCGAAACTTATATACCCTTAAGGGTATATTCACTTTTCCCATATATATATATATATATATATATATATATATATATATATATATATATATATATATATATATATATATATATATATATATATATATATATATATATAAAAGAAAAAGCTGTATATCTCACCCTGTAGTTGCACTTAGTAATTTGCAACTTAGGTTTATTATATATAAATAATTGTGGTGTAGAAAAACAAAAAAGGGTAATTTGAAACTTTTATGTAAATGAAAGGCATGTAAACAACAGTTTGAAAAAGAAGAAGTACGTATGCATATGATCTAGAAAATGACGTGCCTTTATTGCCTTTACAGTCCCAGAAGTTGCTGACAGAAATCCAAAAAAGTTATTAAATTACGTGTCTTCTTTCATTCCTCTTATTTTCCAATTTACTAAATCCAATACAGATACACTCGGCACAGTCAAATCAGCATCCACTTTACAGAAATGGCAAAGGTACACATTTGTTTACTAATCCAGTTCAATTCTGTTTTGTTTTTTCGAATAAGTTAAACTCAATTTGTGTAATTGATTGGTTTTGTAGCAAAAGATTGTGGTGAAGGTCACAATGAACAACAAAAAGAAAATCCGTAAGGCTCTGAAAATCGCCGTTAGTCTCTCTGGTAAGATCATGTTTCGAGATTTTCCTCTTCCCAATTTTCACTTAATTCTCGTTTTCCAGAAAAATCGCTTAATTTCAATTTCATAACGTAAATGTTAACCTCAATTTGAATTGTGGGTTTTATACCTGATTATTGTTCTCAATTGGAATTGATTGAATTACTCGACTAAATCATGATCTGAAAATTGATGAATAGGTGTTGAATTAGCATCTTTCGTTGGATCAGATAGCACCCAAATCGCTGTGACTAGCGAACATGTCGACTCAGTTGAACTGGCAACCTTGCTAAGGAAAGGTGTTGGATACATAGAGCTACTGAGTGTTGGTCCGGTGGAGGAGAAGAAACCAGCCGCCGCAAAGGAAACAAATCCCACAGTGGGGCCACTAGATTTTACGGTTAATCCATACCAATATTACTACAGCAGCTATGGGATGCCCTACTATGCATATGAGATTTAGATGTTATTTAGTGAAAAAGAGTGAAAGAAATTAGTTTTATATTGATGCATAACTAGCTTCATTTAACCTTTTTTTTTTGGAGTTTTGCATTGACTCAACTCCAACATCTTACTATAACATGTTGGGGAATTTCGAAATTGGGTTATAGGAAATCTGGATTACAAACAGGAATCGTGTGATACACTTTCCTTGTTTGATATTTCGACCCTAATTGCCTTGGGTATCACGAAATCCAAACTAGGATAATTCCTGAAGAAACGATTTTGATTTCAGGCACAAAAACAGAATCAATTTTGAGAGAGAATGAAGAAGAAAGCGTCCTATTTGTTTTCTGTGTTTCAACGAAGTTCTCAGTTTCCCGGACTTATCCACACAACGGATAAAACGAGAACAGTTTTCAACTTTGAAAAAATACGAATTAATCCTTGAATTTGCATCTTTAAAGAATGACAAATTAGTCCTCGTACTGTTCTAAAATTTTTTTGGTGATTAGGGTTCGGTACTAACAATGTTCAGTAAATACAAGTGTGCACTCTCACACCTTCTAACTTGTATTATAACTAAAACACTATTCTTGAAATACTTGTTAAATCCATTACACTAAAATATATTTGGTGATTAAATCACCAACCTAACATTCATCCAACCAAAACAACCACATAAGATTTGTTTAATAATTAATATGTCTTTTCCATACTTTAGATACCCACAAAGCATATGTTTTTGAGCTACAAATTGACACTCCCATGTACGCCCCTACATTAGCAACACAAAAATTTTAAAATTTTACAATGTAAGTTAATTAGATTATCTAGTGGTAGTTACCGATAAACACTCTTTTCACTGATATATTATAAAAATTAAAAATCATTTTTTTTAATAAAAATAGAATAAAATAAGATGCAATAATAGACTATTTTGTAATTGATCCATAAATATATAACGCAACCACTGTGCGGAATGAATGGCACATATTCATATATGTCCCCTTTATCGTTATTAATTATTATTCTCCAAATGATGTCCATATATCTTCAGTTTCTGTGTATAAACTTTTCAAGCTCTCGAAGGGAATATTTGGCATACAAATATAGCATGTAATTTTTCCACCCAACCATAAAGTAAAATATCCTTACCTTCATTCATTAATCATTAATTATTATATAATAGTAACTAATTAATTGTAACTAATAAATTAAAATGTTACTGACTTAAAGAGAGAAACCTGAGTTATCTTTGTCGGCCACCACCTCTCCACTACCTTCTCAACATTTCTGTTTATCCATACCCTAAAAAATGTTGGTTTTAAATAATATTAGAAAAAAATTATAAAGATTTTAGATGTTGAGACTTGAAACTTGAAAGTCTTGAATTGTTGTTTACCTCTGTGATTGCATCTGTAAGGGAGGAGCGAGTCATTCCCTCCCAACCCACTGAACCCACTGTCACATCACTTTTTCTCTTTTATTTTTCTTCATTTTTCCGAACCCATAACTCACAGAAACCCTATCTTTTTGAACTCACTCAATTAAAAAAAAATACAAAACAATCAGATGAAAAATCTTAATTATCAATAGAGTTATCGGCGGTACCACTCCCGTTTCAACGAATGGGTTGATTGGTTTCACTAACCCACTTCATCATCTCTCTATTTTCTCTTTCTTATTTTCTCTTGTACCATGTGTTTTAAAACTTGTACGTTAGTTGTTTTGTATTTTTTTAATTGAGTGGGTTGAATGGGTTCAAAAAGATAGGATTTCTGTGTATTGTGGGTTGGGAAAGATAAAGAAAAAAAAGAGACAAAAATTGATGCGAAAGTGGGTTCGGTGGGTTGGGAGGGAACGACTCCCTCCTCCCTAATGAGGACAAAGGCTGGTCGGCTTGGGCCCCAGCCTGGGGCATCAAATTTGTAGGGGAATTATATTTGGTTAGTTACTTATAAATATAGTTATTTTATTTGGACTTAATGTAATCTGGTCGAAGGTTTTAGCCGATACGGGGCAAGGCACAAGGCAGCAAAGCAGGGCATGGGTGAAAATTTGAGTGCGGTAATATAGAAATCAACTGAGCCAATCACTAGTCAAAACATAATACGAGGAGTCGATGACGATTTTCAAGCAAAACGCAAAAAGGGTAACTCAAAAAAATCAATTTTCACACAACAGCAAAAAAGCGACCATGATTTTGATTGACGATTGAATAACCATATGTCAATAGTTGTGTTTGCTCGAGAAATAAGAATACCAAAATATGCACATGGAAACAACAAACCGCAATCTAAATGAATATGTGGAAACACAAATGCATAATAACGCTTGTTTTCTCGGTACTTTTTGAAAATTTTGATATCCAACTGTCTCATTTTATATGTTTTTTTCCGCTTTATGATTCAGGCAATTTTCAGTTTTTGTTTAATGTTTGATTGTTTTCTGAATTATTGATTCTTGTGATTAGTGAATTGTAATAGATTGTTTTTTCGTATTTTTTATTCTGAAATTCCTTATTTTATATATTGAGAATGCCGAGATTTCAGATGGATTTATGTTCACTTCTTCAACCTTTTGCATCTCTGTCTCATGTTTGTCTCTAAGTATGGTTGCTCACTGCTCAGCCTCTCAAATAGATTTATGGGCTCACCCGTTACTAATTGCTAGCTTGCTATTGGTTTAAAGGTCAACTTGTTTTTGTTTATTGCTTCAGTAATGATTAATGATTAAGCCATTCCAAATCAATTGAATTACTATTAAAGTCTATATTTAAATCCCACTGAAATCAATTGAAATTTGTTAGTTGACTTGGAAAAATGATTACAGTTTACTTCTATGTTATTGCTAGTTGAAATAATTTCATCTCCTTTGTTCCAGTGTTTTTGTTTGTAGTTCATGAGTCCTTGGATTTGATTGCGAGACTTCTTTTGGTTTTTTTGCTTATTTATTAACCTTTTTTTTGTTCCATTCAGAGTTAGATACCAAAGAAACCGGTCAATGTAAATAATTATTTTTCAAACTTGTAATTTATTTAATCAAACCATGTTAGCAAAGACACCAATCAATGCAAATTGCCAAAGAATAATTTAAAAGTAAATAATTAGCATCGTATAATAGAAACCAATATGTGCAAATAACTTGTGTTTATGTTATAATAGGATTTATAGGATTATGGAGAATTTTTATTAGGTTCCTTGCAAATGTAATTTTGTGTCAGGGCAGATAACCGAATGTGTAATGTGGGCATCTGCTTTATATGTGGTTGAAATGGATTGTTGAACTCGCACAACATACCAATGGTTGATTCCGGTCCAGTGTAGGCATCAAGAAAAATGAAGATCGAGAAGCCGTTGGAAGCCACCGATCAGAGGTAGAGAAGCTATGGCGTTGGGAACAATCTAGAAAGAAAGAGATAAAAGACTAACCAGAAGCAAAGGTAAAGTAAGTGAGCGGTGGTGGAAGGATTGGGAAGTAGAAGCCCTAACCCCTATCGGATTACTAATACGTTTTGACAAAGAATATACAATACGTCAAAAAATGACCCCTTACAAAATCAAGCCGAAATTGCACCCATATCGATAAACATGGGACCATTTCTGTAACTCATTGAATATGAAACCAAAATTAACAAAATTATAGTCTAAAATACACTCTGAAAAAAACCGCAAGTCAATCCGACTTTAAACGAATGAGATATGCATATGTTAACATTTTCACATAATACAAATTACAAAAACAAATAGGTGAAAAGTTGAAAATTTTCAGTTTTGATATCCCGACTTCGGAGAACTATAAACCATTGAATGTTAAACCAAAAATGACAAAATTATAGTCTAAACTCATGTACAAATTGAAAACTACATGTTGGAAAAAACCACATGTCAATCCGACTTCAAATGAATTAGATATGCATGTTTTAAAACTTTCATCGAATACAAAAAAACTGAAAAACAAAAAACTTCCAGCTTTGATATCTTAATTTTAGAGGATTGTAGGTCAATGAATATAAAACTAAAAATGACAATTTTATAGTCTAAAATCATGTACAAACTCTAAACTACATGTTGGAAAAAACCGCATGTCAATCGGAGTTGAAACGAATGAGATATGCATCTTTTAAACGTTTCACAAAACCGGTTTCGTCCCTAAAAGTGGTTTCGGTTCCAAACACCGGTTCCGGTATTTAGACCCGATTTACTCGAACCCGATTGACTCAAACCCGGATTATCCGGAACCCGGATAAAGTCAATTTTAAAACCCGGAACCAGAACCGGTTCTATATATTCCGGTTCTAACGGTTCCGGTTTCCGGTTCCGGTCCGGTTTTCCGGTTCTAAATCTCATCCCTACACTACAAGGAAAAAGACCATTACCGGCGACAAAAGTCGCCGGTAAAAGTCCCAAAAGTCGCCGGTAATGATAATAGCGGCGACGCGTCGCCGGTAATAAGTCGCCGCTACTGCCTCGTCGCTATTGATCAGTTTGTCGCCGCTAATGATAATAGTCGCCGCTATTAGTATGTCGCCGCTAATGAGTATTGTCGCCGCTAATAATGTTGTCGCCGGGAATGACATTTGTCGCCGGTAAAAGTGTCGCCGGCAAAAGTGTCGCCGGTAATGAGCTCTGTCGCCGGTAAAAGCGTCGCCGGTAATTGTTTTTCAATTTTTTTTTAAAAAAAATGATTTTCGTTGCCGGTGATAATATCGCAGGTAAAAGTGTCGCCGGTAATAACAATATTCGATTAAATATCAAAACCAATAGTGTCGACGCTAATTACAAAACAAACATCCTATTAAATATCAAACATAATAGTGTCAAACAAACATCCAAAATACAATTAAATATCAAAAGTCATACTATCCGAGTAGCAAAACAACAAAATTTTTACAATCTACCAAGTAGCAAAACGAGACAACATATGCAAATAAAACCCATTCTTACATACCCTCATCGTCGTTCCCATCGTTCCCTTGATTATTTTGGGATTGAAAAAACGAATAAAGCTCATCCCTACATGCCGGGTCGGCGAGCATTGCACGAAGATTTTCCAACTACATAATTAATAACAATATATATAAACTTATAAGTTAGATTGTCAAACATAAAAAAAAACTATCAAAATACATTGTTATTTTTAAAGTAAGATAGAAAACCAAATTACCAAACTTTTTAGCAAATAATCACCAAACTACCAAATCAACATGCATTTTACGATGCTAAAGTAGATTGCTATTTTACCTGTGATGGTTGTGATGGTGGTTGTGATGGTTGCGAAGGCTGTGGAATCGTCAGGAGACCAGAAGGTTTGCGGCCAATGCCTCTAATGTGGCCACGTCGCTCTCCTAATACTTTCTCGAACGTAGCTCTTTCTTGAGTTGGCGTAAACTCACTTTCACCTTGAGTTTGTTCTAGCAGCTCTTCAACTAACCGATTCTGTAACTCCCAAAAGTGAGTAACAATTAAGTATAAATAAACATTTAAATATATGATAAAATTATAATTAAATACTTACATATTGTTGTTCCGATTCAGCAGTAACAAATACACCATTCTTATCGGTATGAGCTTTGCAAAATGTTTCCACTCTCTTAAGGTTCTGTTTAAGTTTAAAAATTAGATTATATTTTAAATAAATAATTACATGTATCGTACGGTACCTTCTTATAGCAAGTACTGCTATACGAGCTCGAACCCCCACGATTCACAATTGTTTGCTTTTCACGGATTTTTTTGTTCCTTTCTGAAGCAATTTTGTGTTCGTCAGTTTGAAAATACTCAACTGTCTTCTCCCAGTTATCAACAAGCATACCATCCGGAGGATTTGCCAATGCTCTCGGGATATCTTCATACCCTCCGACCATCTTGAAATATTCTTTAGCGTCGGCTTTACGCTCTCGAAAACCTCTTAACAAGGCTGCTTGAAAACTCTCTGTCAATAAAGTAGCTTGTGCATCCTGGTACATTTGATTGAGATCAAACTTTGTCTACAATAAAAAAAAAAGTTAACCAAGAAACAATTATAGTTAAACCTATAAAATATATTTAAATAAATAATTACCGCTAAATGTTGTAATACAGTGTCCTTTATATCAGGGGAAACTCTTTTCCAACTCCATTTGTCGAAAGGGACCATCTGCCACATTGTTTTCCCAACTTCTCGGGAAAACATGTCTCCCGCCTCTCCTACGGGATTAAATGTGATATCCCTATCAAATTGCATGGGTATTGGTTTCCCCTGGTTCTGCAAGATTGCTTTTTCAAGCTTTATATTTTTTGCTTTTCCTCGAGCTTTCCTTCGGGCACGTCCCTCAACTACAAATGTAATTAAAAATTATTAGAAACGACATTTAATTTATGATAATTGAACAAAAATAGTAAATAAAAATTCATGATAAGACTTACCGTCCAGCTCGTGCTGGCCAGGACCTCTACCACCTGGGAAAGGTGGGTCCTCAGCTATCATTTTCTCTCGACTCCCACATCACATCGTCGATTAAATCGGCCATTTCGTTACTTGGCAAGACGACGGGAGGAATAAAAGATTCACCATGATAGATCCAAATTTTGTACGCCTTACTGAAACCATTTATAAATATATGGCGTTCAACTACAGTCGGGTACTTGAAGTAACGGTTATCACATTTTTCACACGCACATCTGATTTTACCATTACTATCAAGGTGCAACTTCGACTTCTCAATAAAAGCTTTGAGTCCTGCTTGGAACTCGGGATGGTTTCGATATGGATTAGTAGTCCAGCTTTTATCAATAGACATGATGTTGCTGAAACATAATTTTGGGTTTAGAGTTTAGTATACAGAATTAGCATTGTTTTTTTTTCAGTCCACATTTTTTTTACATCTAAAATAATACAAAAATTAAGTAATAAAAAAATGAAAAAAATAAATTAAAAACTATATAACTTATTGGTTAATTAATTTGGAGTTACCTTGGGTAAAAACTAGAAGCTTTCTAGTTTTTGTATATAAGTTTTTAAACAATTTTATAGTTTTTTTTTTTGTGTTTTTTTTTTCAAATTATAAAAATAATGTATTATTTTTTTCAATTATAGCATCCTATTTATAAGAAAACCACATACTTTTACATACGTATTATGTTGTTGTGTTGTTTTTTTTACCATCGAGATTAAAATGTATATAAGTTTTTAAAGATTTTTATAATTTTTTTTGTGTTTTTTTTTTCCAATTATAAGTTAACTATATAACTTATTGGTTAATTAATTTGGAGTTAGCTTGGGTAAAAACTAGAAGCTAAGTTTTTAAACAATTTTATATTTTTTTTTGTGTTTTTTTTTTCAATTTATAAAAATAATGTATTTTTTTTTTAATTATAGCATCCTACTTATAAGAAAACCACATATTTTTACATACGTATTATGTTGTTGTGTTGTTTTTTTTTACCGTCGAGATTAAAATGTATATAAGTTTTTAAAGATTTTTATAATTTTTTTTGTGTTTTTTTTTCCAATTATAAGTTAACTATATAACTTATTGGTTAATTAATTTGGAGTTAGCTTGGGTAAAAACTAGAAGCTAAGTTTTTAAACAATTTTATATTTTTTTTTTTGTGTTTTTTTTTTCAATTTATAAAAATAATGTATTTTTTTTTTCAATTATAGCATCCTACTTATAAGAAAACCACATATTTTTACACACGTATTATGTTGTTGTGTTGTTTTTTTTACCGTCGAGATTAAAATGTATATAAGTTTTTAAAGATTTTTATAATTTTTTTTGTGTTTTTTTTCCAATTATAAGTTAACTATATAACTTATTGGTTAATTAATTTGGAGTTAGCTTGGGTAAAAACTAGAAGCTTTCTAGTTTTTGTATTTAAGTTTTTAAACAATTTTATAGTTTTTTTTTGTGTTTTTTTTTTCAATTTATAAAAATAATGTATTTTTTTTTTATTTCAATTATAGCATCCTACTTATACCAAAACCACATAGTTTTACATAATACATAAGAAGGTGAAATTCACATACTTTTACATACATATACCACATATACATCAAATACAAATACACACAAAATAACATCCTATTTAAACCAAATACACATAATTTCACATATATACATAATAACATCCTATTTATACCAAATACAAAAGTTTCACAATCATATATCACATTTACAACAAACATACATACATTCACATACACACAATAACATTCTACTTATAACAAATACATATAACTTCTACTAATATACCACATATACATCAAACACACATACATTGGAATATATATACCAAATTCACATATATTCAAACAAATACAAAATATACAATCCAATTTTCACATATGACAATTATCACATAATTTCACATATAAATACAACTTGAAGCTATACAACTAATTGCAATTAAATAACCACAAACAAAAAATTGAATAACTTGCTTCTAATCCAAAACAATACCACCAAAAACAAAAATATGAACAATTTATTATCATTCAATCACTACATAAAGCTACAAATCAAAATTCATACAAAATAAAAAAGAAATCATAAAAAAAAAACTTACCTTTCTTCAACAAATGGAGGTACCTACAAATTGATCCCAAAGCTTTAACCACTTGCTTGGAACAATGCTTCTAATCCAAAACAACACCACCAAAAATAAAGAACATGAGCAATTTATTATCATTCATACAACACAAAAATGAAATCATCAAAATAAAACTTACCTTTCTTCAAGAAATGGAGGTAGAAATTGATCCCAAAGCTTTAACCACACCTAGGGACACTTGCTTGGAACAATGAGGGGAGAAATTTGCTTGAAAGAAGCTGATTGAAGAAGAAATCGGAAAAATGGTGAAGGAACTCGAAGCAAACAGAAAGGGAAATGAAGAGGAACTGTAATCTGCGTGCGTTTTTTTTTTATCTGCGATCATCAATAGCGGCGACACGTTTAGCGGCGACGCGAGGATCAATACCGGCGACAATTGTTAATAGCGGCGACAAACTGGAGGGAAGGGTACCGCGTCATTTTTAGCAGACAATTAGCGGCGACTTTTTTAGAGTTTTAGCGGCGACATGCGTGTCGCCGGTATTAGGTTAGACCGGATAAGGCACCCCACCCGTTGGATTGACTATCTCATCGAACGGTTGAGATGCAATGTAGGGGGAAAGTGCGGATTCGGGTGTCAACCCTTTAGCGGCGACACTATTAGCGGCGACTAGTGGCTTTACCGGCGACTCTAGCTAGAGTCGCCGGTAAAGCCAATAGTCGCCGCTAATAGTGTCGCCGCTAAATGATATATTTCTTGTAGTGCTACTAAGAGGTGGATAACTTATATATATATATATATATATATATATATATATATATATATATATATATATATATATATATATATATATATATATATATATATATATCAATTAATAAAATGGAATCAGAGACCCAAGTAATGAATGATGATTCTGTGTAGGGGTGTAAACGAGCCGAGCCGAGCCCGAGCCTGACCAAGCTCAAGCTCAAGCTCGGCCCGTTTAATTTGAGGAAGCTCGAGCTCGATTCGAGCCTTAAAATGAAGCTCGAGCTCGGCTCATGAGCAATTCAGTGGGCTCGCGAGCCTAATCGAGCCTAAACGAGCCTCTCTCTCTCTCTGTATATATATATATATATATATATATATATATATATATATATATATATATATATATATTAGCTCGTTTAGGCTCGCGAGCCCATTAATTGAAGCTCGGCTCGAGCTCGTTTATTAAACGAGCCTTATATTTAGGCTCGAGCTCGGCTCGGGCTTGTTTAATTCGATCTCGAGTTGAGTTTTTAACGAGTCGATCCCAAGTAGCTCACGAGTAGTTTGGCTCACTTACACCCCTAATTCTGTGTTTAAAATATCATTGGTTTGTTTAGAATACTCCAATTTCATCTTAACATACTAAGCCGTCATTTATATAATTATTTTTGTTAATAAAAAATAATATAATATTGAGATACATATATATAAGAAAAAGCTGTGTATCTAACCCTGTGTTACACTTAGTAATTTATAACTGAGGTTTATTATATGTAAATAATAATTGTGGTGTAGAAAAACAAAAAGGGGTAAATTTGAAACTTTTATGTAAATGAAAGGCATGTAAACAAAAGTTTGAAAAAGAAGAAGTACGTATGCATATGATCTAGAAAATGACGTGCCTTTATTGCTTTTACAGTCCCAGAAGTTGGTGACAGAGATCCATAAAGTTATTCAATTATTTGTAAAATAAAATAGTGCGAAGCTTCCTTTCCCACGGCGTTGACGACCTTGTCGTCTTCGTCCTCTGTGAACTCCTGGACGATCTATAAATACCCTCTCAGTACTTTGAATCTTCACACGTCTTCTTTAAATCCAATACAGATACACTCGGCACAGTCAAATCAGCATCTACTTTACAGAAATGGCAAAGGTACACATTTCTTTACTAATCCAGTTCAATTCTGTTTTGTTTTTTCGAATAAGTTAAACTCAATTTGTGTAATTGATTGGTTTTGCAGCAAAAGATTGTGGTGAAGGTCACAATGAACAACGAAAAGAAAATCCGTAAGGCTCTGAAAATCGCTGTTAGTCTCTCCGGTAAGATCATGCTTCGAGATTTTCCTCTTCCCAATTTTCACTTAATTCTCGTTTTCCAGTTAATTTCAATTTCATAACGTAAATGTTAACCTCAATTTGAATTGTGGGTTTTATACCTGATTATTGTTAACCTCAATTGGAATTGATTGAATTACTCGACTAAATCATGATCTGAAAATTGATGAACAGGTGTTGAATCAGCATCTTTCGTTGGATCAGATAAAACCCAAATCGCTGTGACTGGGGAACATGTCGACTCAGTTGAACTGGCGAACTTGCTAAGGAAAGGTGTTGGATACACAGAGCTAGTGAGTGTTGGTCCGGTGGAGGAGAAGAAACCAGCCGCCGCAAAAGAAACAAATCCCACGGTGGCGCCACTAGATTTTACAGTTAATCCATACCAATATTACTACGGCAGCTATGGGATGCCCTACTATGCATATTAGATTTAGATGTTATTTAGTGAAAGATGGTGAAAGAAATTAGTTTTATATTGATGCATAACTAGTTTCATTTAACCTTTTTTTTTTGGGAGTTTTGCATTGCATGAAATAAGAGACCCTTGATGTACATATTATCTTTGTGATATATGGTAAGATTTTGCGATACTTAATATACATTAGTTTATTAAGCATCTTATTAAAAAAAATAATAATGATAGTCTTGTAAATTATTTCCATATGTCCTCATTGAATACTAATTTGTTCCATATGTCGTCATTGAATTCTAATTCGTCATTACAAATGATACACTTTCGCACAACTAGTCGTTTACTTTATTATGAATCATATGAATGAACTTGGGCCGGACCGGCAAAAGTGATGTGGCATCTGTTGTGTGCAAGAAATATGATGCTGATTTGGGCATGGAGAAGTTGATGTACATACCAGTCATTTCTCCCTCCTCAGCAGGCAAATGTTATTTCCTTGTTGTCGGAAAACGCTTGGCAAAGAAGATGCTAAGCTGGTGCTCTACTCCACGGACGTGGAAATAAGAGCGACTCCTTCAGAACGTTATTAAGCGTCAAATTGGTGAGATGGTAAAAAGTTGCAAAAAGTATGTAATTTAGAAACACTTACAAAGTAGCTTAATTTCTTAACGATTTAGCCAAAATAGCCAAAAATTAGCTTTTATCCAAAAATAGTCAATGAAACCGCAGATGAGGCTAACACGCTTGTGGTTTCGTCAGCTCGGATGTAGAATTGTCGTTTGACATGAGATTTTGTATTATCTATAAAAAAACATTCATGTTGCCCATTTTTGAAACACAAAATCGCATATGGTACATGGCCATCTACGGTTTCCTGTTAAGTCCTCCGCAATTTCCACTTTTTTGACATGCGGATTTTTATTTGTTATGTTTACAATAAAAGTTTGTAAGTTTGACTACGATTTTTGTTCATTTTGAATAAGATTTTTGACATCTTTGGCTATGATTTTATATTTTCACTACTTTATATAGAATGCAGATAAAAAATCTAAAGTATTAGCGTTTATTTTTTCATGCTATATTTTTCATTAAAATATTATAATTGCTACTAAATATTTTGATGTGGTTGTAATTGACGGAAAGTGAGAGATAAATGATTATCAACTAAGATACGCTTGGCAACGAGGGGAAGTTCTAGAATGTTTAGTTCCGTGTGCGATTTTTGGAAAATATTACTTTTGTGAATTTCTATATTTGGTGAAAGTAAGACTAGTTTGTTAGATAAATCAAATGTTAGTCTTGCTTTCCGTCATCCCAAAATGCAATATATTATAGGGAAAATGTCACCGTAGCCCCACGAACTTTCACATTTTGGTTTTAAAGGTCCCTATTGTTATTTTTTGGCTTTATAAGGGAATGAATTCTCTTTTTACCGGCTAATTAGGGATTTTGCCCCCAATTCAACCGGTTTCTTTGCCTAGTCATCACCTAACTCAGTTACAGATTCAACTCACCCAACTCAGATGACACATCAACGAATCACTAACGAGTTGCCTTGCTTGGGCCCTAAGGGTACAGTGGTCACCCAATTCATCACCCATTTTCGTTTCCAAATTTGTGAGATTCACCAAAATGTCAGGTTGTCAGCCATCTCATTGTATTTTAACATGAAATCGAATTAGGTATTTTTGGATGATGTAGAAGCGTATGGATGAAGTCCTTGACCTGGCTCTCGCCATCGAAATGGTAGAAAGGGCATCCAGGGCCGGGGGCAGAAGCCGAAGCCAACGAACAACAATTGACGATTCTTATCCATGATTGTTAAATCTTTTGCTTATCTGTTATGGAATCGATCTTTGTGAGTAATGGCATTATTGACATCAATTTTGATTTTATCAATTGATTCTTTGTTTAAAAAATTCTACCTACTCATTCTCATTTCAACATCAATTTAGTTTCTTGTTTATGTCATTCGATGAAATTAATGATGATATGGAGATTCGATGCTTTAAAGTTTTGAAAATACAGATAATTGTGGTAATGAACTCGACTGATGAGTTGTTTGATCTTAACATCGATTTGAAGAAGTGGGATTTGGTGTTTATGATGTGCTGGGTTCCGAATGGTTAATTTAACTCACAGGTTGTGTCATATGAGCGAATGAAATCGTGACAGAAACTTAATGGAATGAAAGTGTGTTTGTAAGGGTGTTCTTGTGAGTCAAACTAAAAAGGTCAAAATTGGAATTATTGATCTGTGAACGGTGTAATTGGATTTGAAGTACATATATCGGAAGCGCGACTTTCATCTGCCATCGGAAATTGAACAAATGTTCTTACGGGTCAATGGGAAAGTCAAAATTATGTTACTTGCGAATGTTCGGCTCGGAATTGGCGTTGTGTTTGATCGATTTAGACGAATGGGTTCGTTGTTGGATACTTGCCTTATCTCAGATTCTCAATTGGAGGTCGATGGATGCAGCCTGCTAAGGTGTGCCAAGGAGTGCGAGTATGTCTCCAGCGGTGGCAATGGTCGTTGTTTCTTGGAGTTGACTTTCGGAATTGAGATCAAATGATAACGGGGATTGGGGGTTGGGGGAGAGTAAGACGAAGAAGAAGCAATAAGAAAGAAAGAAAGAAATGATGAATGCTATTTTGAGGGGAAGTGATGATAATGGCGATGGATTCCACATGGTTGTTCTCCCTCAATTTTGTGCTCTCCAATTCGTATACATTAGGTGGCATCTGATGTGGCAAATGAGTTGGCTTTTTTTAATGATGTGTACAAGATAACTGGCTGATTGTGAAAGGGGTGACCGGGTGACCCCTTCACTTTCTAGAAAATGGCCTTAAAAGCCGGTAAAAAGAGAATTCATGCCCTTATAAAGCCAAAAAATAACAATAGGGACCTTTTAAACATAAAATGTGAAAGTTCGTGGGGCTACAGTGACATTTTCCCTATATTATAGTCATAGTTGATGATGGTTATGTTAGAAACTTGATCATTGTAATTAAAGAGTTTTGGAAGAAAACCTATGAATGTAATTTTCGTGGTTGTTGAAGGTGATTGTGCTAAACAAGGAGACGATAGTGTTAATCAGTTGAAAACATATCCAGCGGAAAAGAAAGCAACTTCTAATGTACCTCGATTTCATAGTGTTGTTGCTGAAAATGAAAATGTGGTGTAATCACCTATTCACTGTGTGGATTTATACGTATGTTTTTACATATGTTAATGATGTAGGTGCATGAGATAATACTGAACACCAACACCAAGTTCAACTTAATGTGGTCGGTAAAGTTAATGAAATTGAAAACCAAGAAGTAGTTCCATTTTTTAATGATGTCAATCTAGCTGGTTACGGGGATACAATAGTTGTTCGTTTAGATATATTCGGCCTATAAAGTAATTCCAATGGAGAAAAGTCAGATGGTGAACCAATACATAGGTTTCATATATCTTATTGTTTAGATTATGGGTTCCCTAAGGATATGCATGGTTCTTTTGGGTTATAGACTTCGAATTAGACCAAGAATGAAACCGTTATCCTATTCTAGGGTCGTGTGCGACCATGTTTTCATAAGGTGTTGCTTTGGTAGCAGCATTGTTATGCTCAGTTGGCATTGTGAGGGAGTTGATTAGGTCCCTTCAAGGCAATGGGATGAGGTGGGTATCATTAGGCACGGAGTGTTGGGCGGATGATGTGATGTCGACAAGGTTGCTGTGATACTGACAGCATTCCAGACATGGGATGAGGGCTGGGGAGGGCATTCCAGACTCATGTTGTGGGCTCGGAGGCAATCCATACCTATGCTGAGGACCTTGTAGGGGTATTCCAGTCATAGGCTGTGGGCCTAGTGATCATGATTGTTTATTTCTTCTATTGGTAGTACCTTCGACGTTGGCGCGTTGATCGGAATCGAGGGACTCACCAATCAGATGGTTTGGATAAAGGAAGAAATACGGGTTGTAGGGAGTATCAATTAGGTATCAAAAAGTCTATGTATGATGTATTGATTATGATTCCGGTTGCTCGCAAGTTGTTGCTAAGGTTTTGATTTTCAAGTTGGAATTGGTTATGAGGTCGCAATTCATAAAGTTCTTCATGATTGTCTCGAGTGGTTGTCCAGGTGAGGGTACACCTGAGTCTATAAGGGGGTTGGATGTAACACATAAATTCTTGGTTTGATCATCTTTGCTCGGTGAAGCAATGGTTGGTAATGGCATAGCAGAGAGTTAAAGGGTTATTAAGGTTTTGGTACATCATATGGTTTGGTTTTGGGTCAAGTTCACATTCGGTATGTTTTAAGGATCATTTTTGCATGTTTCTGTTAGTGTCTCCAGCTAGGGACTAGGGGCAAATTCATAATTGGATGTTCATCAGTTGTAGGGAAGGGTCGTCAAGAAGAATAAGAGTGGCCATTTTCGAGTGGGCTTGTAATGGGAACTCGTGTTGGGAATCGCGCTTGTACCCTTGCAAGGTCTGTACTAAGAAAGATGTGGATCAAGAAATTTTTATGTCAAAGGCCTCAACTGGAGGGTTCAGGATTTAGCTTATGTGTCTGTGCTCTGGGATTGTTCACCTGTGTAAAGGTCGTGCAAGTGATGATGGAAATTGTGGTTTTCAAGTAATATCTTTATGTCTCGGTTTAGAGGAAGATGCATGGCCTAATATTCGAAAAGACTTAATTAAAGAGTTGAAGAAATATAAGTCGTATAATGTTGGCATGTTTGAACCCAAAATTAGTCTCATAATTCCAACGCTTAAAATCTTTCAGCAGTCATGCACCTATTGGATGATAATATCGGAAATATGTATTCTCATTGCTTCAAGATATAATATAATACTACATGATTTAACCGTCACAGGTAGTCAGACATAGCTACCACTTCGATCTTTTCCATCGTTGTGGTATAAATGTGTTGCCATAGCAATTGGATATCAAAATAACAGTCATTACATCAAAGCTATATTGGATGGAGGTTACCTGATGAATACTATTTCGCCACATTGAATGAGATACGTAACTCTATATAAACATCGACTAGACGCATATAAGTAGTTTTTAACCACTAATCATAGTACTTAAGATGATTTAGACAAATTGAAGTTGTAATATGAATTTTATATAGAAACATATGTATTTGATTGACAAAGTTATTGTGTGGGACGTAACATTTATTTTTTTTTAAAAAATTTATATGCTCTTATTATTATTATTATTATTTTTAAAAAGACTATAAATTGAACAAGTTCAATAAGTAAAAGGTGTTAAATGAAACTTATTTCAAATTTTGAAGGATAGTAAGTGAAAAATCTCATTTATTTGACCAAATCTAATTGTTTAATAATACAAAAAAAAAAAAAAAAAATTTAATAAAGAAACTAGATGAGGAACCCAACTTTGAAGGGTATGGATTTGGACAGCTCCGATCATTTTGGCAACTTCGTGATTGTTATCGACAGAAAAGATTACATAGTAATTTGGAGTGAATATAACTGTAACATAATAGTTTTTAAGATAATACATAGAAAAAAAAACTTGACCACACCTAATCGTAATATAGTATAGTCGTGGCAAGAAAATATATCGAACAGGGGGTTTGATTATAAATTTTTAGGTAAATCAATAATTCAACTACCAAGGTAAAGTGTATGTAAGGGGGTCACTTTGTTGCTATCAATTACCCTTAGATTTGAGACCTGATCTGCAGCAAGACATTTGCAAGTCTAGAAGCAACATCAACACCTTCCCAACCTTTTGGACGGTCCTCACATCCAATTAACTTTCTTGTTGTCTGCCATTATACTTAAGGTTGTTGCCGTAAGTTAAAGAGAATAGTAATAAGAATCAGTAAAATTTAGTGTGCATCTCTTTCTGATTTCTCACTCCATAATTACCACCATATGATATTCTCCATAGTGAGATTCTTTAAGTCAATTCCACCATGCCAAAATTAAGACAATAATTACAAATTATAGCCTTCAACTGTTGAATTGATTTAATGCAAAACTGAAGGCATCAACTAAAGCTTGAAAGTAATTTAAAACATGATAGGGATAAACAAAATGTTTTTCACTTAAGATCTTAGACTATAATTGCATACATCAATTTACCCATATGAAATTTAATAGATGAAGGTACCATACCAACCTTCTCAAGAGCAGATACCTGAAAAACTTCAAAGATCAAACAAAAGAAAATCAAAATTTTTTCCCAGAATAATAAACTGAAGATAAACAAAATTTAAGCATGTAAAATACTGAAAACATAAGCGATGTACATTTTGATCATATTTCTGGTAGGTAAAATAATTATTTTTGGTCACTTAAAACATGGCATAATATGTAAAAAGAAAGCATTTTTTACTATTTAGGTTAATTCCGGTCATGACCATTTTGGTCAATTTGGTAAAAATGACCATTTTGATAATTTTGCTCATATCAAGCAGGGAAAACAGGGGAAAAAAGGTCAGGTGAACCACAGCGTAACAGCAAAAAAAAGATATCATTTTGATATTTTGCTTATTTCTAGTAAGTAAATAGTATAAAAAATATTTTGGTTATTTAAGTAATGTAATTTCCGGCAAAACCACTTGGAAATCGTGCTTTCAATTTTTTTTTTGTTTTTTGTTTTTTTTGTTTTAGATACTTTTTGGCTAGGTTTATTCTTCTTAAAGTATGAATGTTTACGTTAGGCACTATGGTCAAGATGCTCAACATGGAGCCTCACAGTAGATGCAATGATCACCCAATGATTGCACTCAACGTCAGAATATGTATATGCAACGATATTAAACAAAGTTTTTGAACCTTCTTCTATGGCTTTCAAGATCATAAGTTCTCTACTTATACGATTCATGAAATAAAACAAAAAGATATTGACTCAATTCCAACATCTTACTATAATATGCATCCAACCAAAACAACCACATAAGATTTTCTTAATAATGAATATGTCTTTTCCATACTTCAATACCGAAAAAGCATATGTTTTTCATCTATAAATTAACCCTCCCATGTATGCCCCTACATTAGCAACACAAAAGTTTCAAAATTTTACAATGTAAGTTAATTAGATTATCTAGTGGTAGTTACAGATAAACACTCTTTTCCCTCTTATATTATAAAAATTAAAAATCAATTTTTTAATAAAAATAGAATAAAATAAGATGCAAAAATAGACTATTTTGTAATTGATCCATAAATACATAATGCAACCACTCTGCGCAATGAATGGCACATATTCATATATGTCCCCTTTATCGTTATTAAATATTATTCTCCAAATGACGTCCACATATCTTCAGTTTCTATGTATAAACTTTTCAAGCTCTCAAAGGGAATATTTGGCATACAAATATAGCATGTAACTTTTTCCACCGAACCATAAAGTAGAATATGCATACATTCATTGATTAATCATTAATTATTATATAATGGTAACTAATTAATTGTAAATAATAAAATAAAATGCTACTGACCTAAAGAGAGAAACTTGAGCTATGTTTGTCGGCCACCGCATCTCCACTAGATCAACCAAATACCTTCTCAAAATTCCTGCCCATCCATACCCTCAAAAATGTTGGTTTTAAATAATACTAGTAAAAAATTTATAAAGATTTCAGATGTTGAAACTTGAAACGTGAAAGTCTTAAATTGTTGTTTACCTCTGTGATTACATCTGTAATGAGGAGTTCAGCAATTTTGATTTCGTCAGCAGTACCCAATAGTTTTAGATATAAGTGATGATGAATCTTGGAGGCAGTATCAGATAGAATCCCAATTGTGGCTCCTGAGACACTTTGAATGTTGATTATCCTTGCATCACCTTTCCCAAGAATACTGTTAAACTAAGAATTGAAAGAAAGGAGAATTAGAATGAGTCGTATAAGATTGGTTTATGTATAAAAGGAAAATGAAGGATGATTTCTTATTTCTTTTTCACAAAACCTAAATTGTATCTTCTTCACTGCTTCTGGTGCAATTTCTACAAAGTTTCTTGGTGGACCTGATGATAACAGAGACAGTGATTTAGTCAGAAAATTTCATTGATGCATTAATCAAACCACAGAGGAAACTCAAACACTGTCTATAATAAGCTTTCATAACAGTAATGGCTCCAATCGAGTAGGCATCACCCCCAACCCTAATCACCTAAATCGAACCATAGCACAAACCAAGTTCTCCTATCAACGACCAAAAACAAAATCATTTAACATATGATTTAAAGCAAAGTTTAACAAAACGAACTTGCAATTTTCGAAGTCGGATTCATGATACAACGAACATGAATCTCCTCTTGAGAATAGAAGATATATAAAAACTCGGATGAAAATAAATTTGAGAGAAATCAATCATCTATACAAAGATATAGAGAAGTAGAGCGGGGGAAAAACCTCATTGGTTGACTACGGCGATGTTGATGCTGACTGAAAAACTGGTGAGGCGGTGGAAGCAAACAATGATGAGTGAAGAAAAATGACGTACGCGTGTGAGGGCAGATAACCAAAAGTGTGATGTGGGCATCTGCTTTATATATGGCTGAAATGGATTGTTGAACTCACACAGTGTACCAATGGTTGATTCCGGTGCAGTGGAGACATCAAGAAGAATGAAGATCGAGATGCCGTTGGAAGCCACCGATCAGAGATTGAGAAGTTATGGCGGTGGGAACAATCTAGAAAGAAATAGATAGAAGACTAAGCGGAGGTAAAGTAAGGTAAAGTAAGTGAGCGGTAGCGGAAGGCTCGGGAAGTAAAAGCCCTAACCCCTGTCGGATTGCTACCACGTGTTGACAAAGAATATAATACGTCAAAAAATGAAATCAAGCCGAAATTGCACCCACACTCATAAACAAGGACCATTTCTACCATCCTCTTAGGAACTTTACTGTTCTTAAGAAGTGGATAACTTTTATATATATATATATATATATATATATATATATATATATATATATATATATATATATATATATATATATATATATATATATATAACGAAATAAATTTGACCTACTCATTCAAGAACAGAGACCCATGTAATGAATGATGATTATGTGTTTAAAATATCATTGGTGTGTTTAGAATAATCCAATTTCACTGTAACATACTAAGTTGTCTTTTTTATAATTATTATTGTTAATAAAAAATAATATAATATTGAGATACATATATATATATATATATATATATATATATATATATATATATATATATATATATATAAGAAAAAGTTGTACACTTAGTAATTTGTAACTGAGGTTTATTATAGGGATAATGACTTTAAAGGGTAATATATTTTTCGATTTGTACACATTTGGTCACTGAGTTTATTTTTTGTTCACATTTACCCCTTCAACTTGTTAAACTGTACACATTCAGTCCTTATGATCGGTTATTTCAGGTGAACCAGTAAAAATGTCTTAATAGGGTAATATATTTCTCATTTTGTACACATTTAGTTTTTAATAATTTTGTACACATTTAGTCCTTAAACTTTTTTTTTTATTGCAAAATAATTTTTTTTTTTTTTGTTTTTGTACTCATTTAATACTTATGAATGTTTTATTTAAGTTATTCTCACAACATCTTACATAGAACAATCATTAACGAGGTGTTTTAGACTTTTGATGCTTATGTCCATCGCGATCTCGACTACTTGGTTGCTTAGGTTATGTGTTTTGAACATCATAACTTTTTCATACTATCTCGGTTTTTAACGATCTTTATATCTATGTGTTTGTATTTTAGTTACTACAACTTTCGTTTAGAATATTTCCGTTAAAAAGTAATATATTTTCTAATTATGATTTTTATATTCATATGTTTTTTATGAATGCATTTATGGATTTTTTTTATAAAATCGTAAGTAAAAACATATTATATTTTAACGGGAGTAATCTTAACGAAAGTTCTAGTAGACTTAAAAAACGAACACGTAGACATAAAGATCTTTAAAATTAGATATCGTATGAAGAAGTTACAACGTTCGGAATACAAAACCTAAGTCAAACCACAAGTCCTATGCAACCAAGCAATCGAGGCCGCGATGAACATAAACATCAACAGCCCCAAGCACCTCATCAATCAGGGACGGGTGTAGGATTTGGTAGTAGGTGTTGTCGGTCCGTAGTAGGTGTTGCCGGTAAGTAGAAAAAAGAAAAAAATTTTGAAAAATGTCGAAAAATTTACACTGCGTAAAGAAAAGCAGGGTTGTCGGTGCCACTGCGGGCACCCAAAGAGAACCGTCCCTGTCGTCAATGATAGTCCCATGTTAGATGTCGTGAGAAAAACCTTAAATAAATCATTCATAAATACTTAATTGGTACAAAAACAAAAAATGACTTATTTTGAAACAAAAAAAATTAATCACTAAATATGTACAAAAATATTAAGGACTAAATATGTACAAAATGAGAAATATATTACACTAATAAGTCATTTTTCCGGCTAACTTGAAGTAACCGGTCATAAGGATTGGATATATACAGTTTAACAAGTTGAAGCGATAAATGTGGAAGGAAAAAAAACTCAGTTACCAAATGTGTACAAATCGAAAAATATATTACCTTTTTAAATCATTATCCCTTTATTATATGTAAATAATTGTAGTGTAGAAAAACAAAAAGGGGTAATTTCAAACTTTTATGTAAATGAAAGGCATGTAAACAAAAGTTTGAAAAAGAAGTACGTATGCATATCATCTAGAAAATAACGTGCCTTTATTGCCTTTACAGTCCCAGAAGTTGATGACAGAGATCCAAAAAAGTTATTCAATTATTTGTAAAATAAAATAGTGCGAAGCTTCCTTTCCCACGGCGTTGACGACCTTGTGGTCTTCGTCCTCAGTGAACTCCTGGACAATATTCTATAAATACCCTCTCAGTACTTTGAATCTTCACACGTCTTCTTTAAATCCAATACAGATACACTCGGCACAGTCAAATCAGCATCTACTTTACAGAAATGGCAAAGGTACACATTTCTTTACTAATCCAGTTCAATTCTGTTTTGTTTTTTCGAATAAGTTAAACTCAATTTGTGTAATTGATTGGTTTTGCAGCAAAAGATTGTGGTGAAGGTCACAATGAACAACGAAAAGAAAATCCGTAAGGCTCTGAAAATCGCAGTTAGTCTCTCCGGTAAGATCATGTTTCGAGATTTCCCTCTTCCCAATTTTCACTTAATTCTGGTTTTCCAGAAAAATCGTTTAATTTCAATTTCATAACGTAAATGTTAACCTCAATTTGAATTGTGGATTTTATACCTGATTATTGTTAACCTCAATTGGAATTGATTGAATTACTCGACTAAATCATGATCTGAAAATTGATGAACAGGTGTTGAATCAGCATCTTTCGTTGGATCAGATAAAACCCAAATCGCTGTGACTGGGGAACATGTCGACTCAGTTGAACTGGCGAACTTGCTAAGGAAAGGTGTTGGATACACAGAGCTAGTGAGTGTTGGTCCGGTGGAGGAGAAGAAACCAGCCGCCGCAAAAGAAACAAATCCCACGGTGGCGCCACTAGATTTTACAGTTAATCCATACCAATATTACTACGGCAGCTATGGGATGCCCTACTATGCATATTAGATTTAGATGTTATTTAGTGAAAAAGAGTGAAAGAAATTAGTTTTATATTGATGCATAACTAGTTTCATTTAACCTTTTTTTTTTGGGAGTTTTGCATTGCATGAAATAAGAGACCCTTGATGTACATATTATCTTTGTGATATATGGGAAAAATTTTGCGATACTTTATATACATTAGTTTATTAAGCATCTTATTAAAAAAAATAATAAAGATAGTCTTGTAAATTATTTCCATATGTCGTCATTGAATACTAATGTGTTCCATATGTCGTCATTGAATTCTAATTCCACTACAAGAAACACAAGCTATACCGACGTCACTTATCCAGACGACACGTGTCGTCTGCAAAACACAAGCTATACCGACGACACGTCGTCGGTAAAACGTGTTCCAACTTTGACCATATATGTTTGACCAGAAAGGCTATCCAGACGACATGTCGTCGGTATAGACTGGGCGGGAAAGGGCAAAAAGTTGGCGGTATGTCCAATATCTATCCAGACGACATGCCGTCTCTATAAGGTATTAAAAAAATATTTTCGATTTATTTATATTCCCCTTTTGCAGAAAATAAAGACGTCGTTTTGTTCCACCTATACCGACGACATGTCGTCGGTATAGAGTGGTAAAAAAAATATTTTGAATTATTTTTAATTCGTGTCGTAGAAAAGTGAAACGATGTCGTTTTCGTCCACCTATAGAGGCGACTTGTCGTCTCTAAAAAGTGGGACCGATCCGCGTGAAAAGAATTTCTTTTTTTATTTTCTTTAATGAGGAAAGAAGCTGGACGACGTCGTTTTCTTTTACCTATACAGACGACATAGGGTTTCCTGTAACAAAACCCTTATTAGTGTTCAGTTTGCAATCACGCTTGCACCTCCTTTTTCCTCTCAAGCTCCGGCGACGCAGGGCGATTTCCGGCCACACAGCTTCATCGGTTACATAAATGTAAGTTTCTTGGTCCTAGATTTGTTCTTAATTTGTTGTAGCTTGAGTTTTATTCTGATTTTGGCGGTTTATTTCCAGTTGTTATAGCCCTCAATCAAAGCCCTCATCACCGCTGGCCGCCGGAAACGAGCTGCACCACCGCTAGAGAAAACAAATTCGGGTTATCGTGCTATCTTGACCTCCGATTTTGAGGTAATTTTTTTGGGTTTTTTTTTTTTTCCTGTGTGCAGTTACGTGAAGAACTGAAGATATGAAATGTATGATTTTTTTTCTTTCAATACACAATGTATATTATTTTGCTCATATTTTGTTTGGTTGATTGATTATATATATGCATTTTAAGGTATGCAAATGTGTTTTGACATGAAAATGAAAATGAAGTTAGGCATAATTTGTTTATGTTATTGTGGTGTATTTGGCTTGAAAATGAGATTAAGAATGAGGTTTGATTTTTTATTTAGATGTGTACATTTGTATGAAATTGAAATTTGATGCGTAAAATGTAAAACTGTTATCCTAAAAATATATCCCTTTATTTGTCTAGTGCAACAATAATAAAAGTATAAATACACTCCTTGATTTGTATACTATAATCATTAGTAAAGACATTGATGATAAAGATGAATTGCAAATTATGGTTGATGTTAGTGCTCACTGGGAAAGATGCTTGATTACACAAAGACCAGTCATTGCTTTTTATTTGTTTCTTGGTAATTATTAGATATCTTGAAAGAATAAGAAACAAGCCAATGTGTCTCATTCTTCTACTAAGCCTGAATACAGAGCCTTGGCCTTTGTAAAATGCAAAATCTTTTACCTTGTAAGGAGTATAAAATATTTGAATATATAATGCAATTTCTAGTTGAAATTTTATGTGATAATAATTCAATTTATTGGCCGAGTTTGAATCATTTTTTCCATGAAAGAACCAAGCACATCGAAATAGATGTGTATTTGGTCAAAGAAAAGGTTTTTGAAGGTTTAGTTAAGGTTAAAATGGCTACTTCAAAGGAGTATGTGGAAAATTGAAAATGTTTCAAAGTTGAGCTGAAGGGGGAATATTGAAATATACATAAAAAAATTTAAGCAATTTCAACCTTTGTTAAGTTTATATTTATTATTTTTAATTAATGTATTTTTATTGTTTTCTTTATTTTAGGAAAACATTCAACGGGAGAAGATGGTGATGCAATCACAACTCGGGGAGAACGAAAAGTTAAATGAAGAACAATGCCTCGCTCATGCCCTCGGTGAGAGACATGGGCATATTCACGGAATTGGAAGGAAACCAAGCATCAACAATAATTTATTTCCAAATGAACATACCAAACGTTCCAAAGCTTCCACATCCCAATCTTCAGATAATCCCCAAGTTGCTGTATTATCCCAACAAATTCAAATCATGCAACAACAAATGCTACAAATGAACCAAATGTTTAATAACACTTTCGCGTCTTTCATTCCAAACTTCCAACCGCAACCAATGCCACAATTCCAGTTTAATCCCAATATGGTTCCACAAAATAACCCCGAAACATCAAATGAACTCGTGGAGGATGATGATGATGTTGATGATGGTGGTGATGATGATGATGATGATGAGGAGGAGGAGGAGAACTAGAATGGTAATGAAAACAATGTTTGTTAAAAACTGGCTTTTTTTGTTATTTTGTTTGATGATGTTGATGATGGTGGTGATGATGATGAGGAGGAGGAAAAGTAGAATGATAATGACAACAATGTTTGTTAAAAACTTGTTTTTTTTGTTATTTTGTTATGTAGTAGAATTTAAATGGTATGTTATGTTTATTAAGTGTTTTTGTATTTTAATGGTATGTTATCTTATGTTTATATTATTCTGCAAATATCCCTTTTGGATTTGTTTTAAATGGTATATATAACAAAACCTGTGGAAGATATTAAAAAAAAAAAAAAAAGGCTATAGAGATGACATGTCATCGGTATAGCTTTCCAACTGTAAAAACGGTTTTCATTTTTCCAAATGACAAGTCATCTCTATAGCTCCCACTTATCCAAACGACAAGTCGTCTCTATAGCCTCACACTTTTCCCGACGACAAGTCGTCTCTATAGGGTCCGAATAAAACTTTTTCTTATTTCCTCGAAAATCAATCCCGACGACCCTTTGCAGACGACATGTCGTCTGGACTGACCATGCTATACCGACAACACCTTTACCGACGACATTTTCGACTTTTAGCGACGGAGCTATACCGACGACTTTATACAGACCACATGTCGTCGGTATAGGCTTTAGCGACGACAAGTCGTGTGGACAGGGTTTAAAATTGTCGTCAGCGTAGTGTACGATCCTTGTAGTGTTCGTCATTACAAATGATACACTTTTGCACAACTAGTCGTTTACTTTATTATGAATCATATGAATGAACTTGGGCTGGACCGGCAAAAGTGATGTGGCTTCTGTTGTGTGCAAGAAATATGATGCTGATGTGGGCATGGAGAAGCTGATGTACATACCAGTCATTTCTCCCTCCTCGGCAGGCAAATGTTATTTCCTTGTTGTCGGAAAACGCTTGGCAAAGAAGATGCTAAGCTGGTGCTCTACTCCACGGGCATGGAAATAAGAGCGACTCCTTCATAACGTTATTAAGCGTCAAATTGGTGAGACGGTAAAAAGTTGCAAAAAGTATGTAATTTAGAAATACTTACAAAATAGCTTAATTTCTTAACGATTTAGCCAAAATAGCAAAAAAATAGCTTTTATCCTAAAATAGTCAATGAAACCGCAGATGAGGCTAACACGCTTGTGGATTCGTCAGCTCGGATGTAGAATTGTGGTTTGACATGAGATTTTGTATTATCTATAAAAAACATTCATGTTGCCCATTTTTGAACCACGAAATCGCATATGGTACATGGCCATCTACGGTTTCCTGTTAAGTCCTCCGCGATTTCCACTTTTTTGACATTCGGATTTTTATTTGTTATGTTTACTATAAAAGTTTGTAAGTTTGACTACGATTTTTGTTCATTTTGAATAAGATTTTTGACATCTTTGGCTATGATTTTATATTTTCACTACTTTAGATAGAATGCAGATAAAAAATCTAAAGTATTAGCGTTTATTTTTTCATGCTATATTTTTGATTAAAATATTATAATTTCTACTAAATATTTTGATGTGGTTGTAATTGACGGAAAGTGAGAGATAAATGATTATCAACTAAGATACGCTTGGCAACGAGGGGAAGTTCTAGAATGTTTAGTTCCGTGTGCGATTTTTGGAAAATATTACTTTTGTGAATTTCTATATTTGGTGAAAGTAAGACTAGTTTGTTAGATAAATCAAATGTTAGTCTTGCTTTCGGTCATCCCAAAATGCAATATATTATAGGGAAAATGTCACCGTAGCCCCACGAACTTTCACATTTTGGTTTTAAAGGTCCCTTCCTATTGTTATTTTTTGGCTTTATAAGGGAATGAATTCTCTTTTTACCGGCTAATTAGGGATTTTGCCCCCAATTCAACCGGTTTCTTTGCCTAGTCATCACCTAACTCAGTTACAGATTCAACTCACCCAACTCAGATGACACATCAACGAATCACTAACGAGTTGTCTTACTTGGGCCCTAAGGGTACAGTGGTCACCCAATTCATCACCCATTTTCGTTTCCAAATTTGTGAGATTCACCAAAATGTCAGGTTGTCAGCCATCTCATTGTATCTTAACATGAAATCGAATTAGGTATTTTTGGATGATGTAGAAGCGTATGGATGAAGTCCTTGACCTGGCTCTCGCCATCGAAATGGTGGAAAGGGCATCCAGGGCCGGGGGCAGAAGCCGAAGCCAACGAACAACAATTGACGATTCTTATCCATGATTGTTAAATCTTTTGCTTATCTGTTCTGGAATCGGTCTTTGTCATCATTGAATTCTAATTCGTCATTACAAATGATACACTTTTGTACAACTAGTCGTTTACTTTATTATGAATCATCATATTCATCATAATATGAATGAGCTGATGTACATACCTGTCATTTCTCTCTCTTCGGCAGGAAAATGTTATTTCCTTGTTGTCGGAAAAGGCTTGGCAAAGAAGATGCTAAGCTGGTGCTCTACTCCCACCATAACCACTCCCTCTTGCCATAGGTCTATGGAAATAAGACCGACTCCTTCAGAACGTTATTAAGCGTCAAATTGGTGAGATGGTAAAAAGTTACACAAAGTATGTAATTTAGAAATATTTACAAAATAGCTTTAATTTCTTAATGATTTAGCCAAAATAGGCAAAATTAGCTTTTATCGAAAAATAGCCAGCGAAACCACTGATGAGGTTAACATGCCCGCAGTTTCGTTAACTAAGATGTAGAATTGTCGTTTGACATGAGATTTTGTGTTATCTATAAAAAAACATTCATTTTGCCCATTTTGAAACACAAAGTCGCATACGGCACATGGCCATCTGCGGTTTCCTCTCAAGTCTTCCACGATTTCCACTTTTTTGACATGCGGTTTTTTATTTGTAGCGTTCTCAATGAAAGCTTGTAAGTTTGACTACGATTTTTGTTCTTTTTGAATATGATTTTTGACATCTTTGACTATTGTTTTGTATATTTTCACTACTACTTTATATATATAGAATGTAGATAAAAAAAATTAAAGTATTAGTGTTTATTTTTAATGTTATATTTTTCATTAAAAATATTATGATTTCTACTAAATATTTTGATGTGATTGTAACCGGCGGAAAGTGAGAGATAAATGATTATCAACTAAGATACATTTGGAAATGGGGGGGGGGGGAAGTTCTACAATAGTTCTGTGTGCGATTTTCAGAAAATATTACTTTTTGTGAATTTCTATATTTGGTGAAAGTAAGACTAGTTTGTTAGATAAATCAAATATTAGTCTTGTTTCCCGTCATCCTAAAATGCAGTATATTATAGTCATAGTTGATGATGGTTATGTTAGAAACTTGATCAATGTAACTAAAGAGTTTTGGAAGAAAACCTATGATTGTAATTGTCGTGGTTATTGAAGGTGATGTGCTAAGGAAGGAGACGATAGTGGAAAAACATCAGTTGAAAATATATCCAGCGGAAAAGGAAGCAACTCCTAATGTACCTCGATTTCATAGTGTTGCTGAAAATGAAAATGTGGTGTAGTCACCGATTCACTATGTGGATCCTCAAAATTATACGTATGTTGTTACATATCTCAATGATTTAGGTGCATGCGATAATACTGAACACCAACACCAAGTTCAACTTAATGAGGTCGGTAAAGTTAACGAAATTGAAAACCAAGAAGAAGTTCCATTTTTTAATGATGTCAATCTAGCTGGTTACGGGGATACAATAGTTGTCCGTTTAGATATATCCGACCTATAAAGTAATTCCAATTGAGAAAACTCATATGGTGAACCAATACATAGGTTTCATATACCATATTGTATAGTGTTTATATATATATATATATATATATATATATATATATATATATATATATATATATATATATATATATATATATATCCGGCCTATAAAGTAATTCCAATTGAGAAAACTCATATGGTGAACCAATACATAGGTTTCATATACCATATTGTATAGTATTCCCTGTTTACCATTATGTAAATTAGACCCTAGTGTCACGAACGAGATTCTAGATTCTTCTGGAGTACTCAAGAAAGTGGGAGAACTTGCAAGAAAAGACCCTGGAACGTCCTAAATTTCTCTAGGACATCGAAGAACAATTTAGCACATTTCATGAACCCTTGTAAATACATGAAGCTTTGTAGAATATTCTAGATTAGTCAAGAAGATAAGACTAATGTACCATTGTCTAGAAACTTCCTTAGAGGGGGAAGGACAAGTATAAATAGGGAGGAGCTCATTTGCTCCAAAACCATTGGAAGTTCTCTTGTATTCTCTCGAGCTCTCTAATAGAAGTTCTCTTTCGTTTGTAGAAACTTCAAAGCCTTTATTATCTTGTTTACTTAGTCGTTTATACATCCAAAAGAAGTGTTGTAGCCTGACTTAGTTGAAGTTACACTAAGTGGCACACGGTGGTTGTGTTGTCCCGTGACACATGGTATCAAATCCAGAGTTCGTACAAGCAAGAGATCATAACTACGGAAGCAGGAAGTAGCAAAATAGCAAACCTACCACCTGTTGTCGAAGAGAGAGGAAGAAAGTCCAAGAAGAGGGACCAATCGATAGATGCCTTGGCAAGCTTAGAAAACAAGCTTACAAGGACGGAGATCAACGTCGGGGAGATCCTTGAATGGAAGGATATCGTCGATCAGTTCGTTGCGGAGATAAGTGACACGAGCGATGGATTGAAGGAGACCATCGGTGTCATCAAGGAAGAAGTCCTTGGACTTGTCAACACCTTGCGAAATGAGTTTCTTGAGAATATAAACGCTTTAAAAGATGAGGTGAAGCTATGCAAAGCAGCGATAGCCGGAGGATTTGTCACGAAGATGACGCCACACACAGAAGCACCTAAGCCCTCGAAATATGGAGGTAAGCGTGATCCTAAATTACTCGAAGAATTTTTCTGGTCCCTAGAATGTTATTTCAATGCAGTCGGAGTAAGGGAGACAAGTACAAAATAGACACGGTTGTTCTATACTTGAGTGAAAACGCGGCACTATGGTGGAGGCGGAAGCATGGTGAGATTGAAAAGGGCTTGTATGTCATAGACACTTGGGACGAGTTTAAGAGACAACTCAAGAAACAATTATGTCCCCATAATGCTAAAGACGTGGCCATGAAGAAGCTACGAGGATTGAAACATGTCGGGTCTATTATAGATTACGTGGCAGAATTTACCACCTTGATGCTGGAGTTGCCCGATTTACAAAAAAAAAAGATAAGTTATTTTATTTCCAAGACGGACTACAATCTTGGGCTTATAACGAGTTCAAGAGGAGAAACGTACAAGATGTGGACGAAGCTATAACAGTAGCGGAAGACCTTATGGACTTCCGAAGAGATACCCCGGCTAGGAAACCAAGTGGGGGAGAGAGACCAACGACAAGGCCGTTACAAAAGGACGATAAACCCGCTGCAAGATCGGCAACTTTCAAAGGGAAGGCGATTCAAGTAGGTCCTCGAAAGGAAGTCAAGTGCTATTTATGTGACAGCCCTCATCTAATCAGAGATTGTCCCAAAAAGAAAAGTTTCAACGCGATGGTTTTCGAAGAAGAAAAGGAAGAAAGAGACGAGGCACAACTAGGCTCCATGCGACTCCTTAATTCAGTGGCAAAAGAAGAGAGCCGCACAATGAAAGAAAAAGGAATCATGTTTGTGAAAGTTGAAATAAACAACCAAGTCACTAAATCCCTAATAGACACAGGTGCGTCCCATAATTTCCTTTCTAAAAACGAAGCTGAAAAGATGAACGTTCAATACACAAAAGAAATAGGCTGGTTGAAAGTTGTCAACTCTCCTTCCGAGCCTATCCTTGGAGTCACTTATGGAGTAATTGTCGAGATCGGAGGATGGAAGGGTCCTATCGATCTAACCGTAGTTCCCATGGATGATTATCACATGGTCTTGGGGATGGAGTTCTTTGACCAGGTACGCCCTTTCTCGTTCGAAGATCAAACCATGTGTATCACCAAAGATTCAACGATACACATCGTACCCGTAGAAAGAAGCAAAACAGAGTCTCGGATCTTATCAGCCATACAACTCAACAAGGGACTAAAGAAGGGAGAGGTGACATACTTAGCTACATTAAAAGAAGAAATTGAACTCTCCAAGTCAGAAGTTCCTAAAGAAATCAAGAAGGTACTAGAAGAATTCAAAGACGTAATGCCACCGGAGTTGCCAAAGAAGTTACCACCAAGAAGGGAGGTAGATCACGAAATAGAGCTTGAACCCAGAGCCAAGCCACCAGAAATGTGTCCGTATAGAATGGTTCCACCGGAGTTGGAAGAACTAAGGCGACAGTTAAAAGAGTTACTAGACGTTGGGTTCATTAGACCTTCCAAAGCCCCGTTTGGTGCACCGGTACTATTCCAAAAGAAACACGATGGTAGCTTGAGAATGTGCATCGACTATCGAGCACTAAATAAAGTGACGGTGAAGAACAAGTACCCCATACCCTTGGTCACTGATCTGTTTGATCGACTAGTAAAGGCACGATGGTTTTCAAAGCTGGATTTGCGATCGGGATATTGGCAAGTGCGTATAGCAGCAGGAGACCAACCAAAGACAACGTGCGTAACGAGGTACGACTCTTTTGAGTTTTTAGTAATGCCCTTTGGGTTAACCAACTCACTTGCCACATTTTGCACCTTGATGAATAAGATATTCCACCTGTTCTTGGACAAATTTGTGGTGATATACTTGGACGATATTGTAGTGTACTTAGAGTCACTCGAAGAACACGTCGAGCACCTACGATCGGTTTTCAAAGTACTTAAAGAAAACCAACTATATGTGAAAGCGGAAAAGTGTTCCTTCGCCCAAACTGAAGTATCGTTTCTAGGGCATAAAATTATGGGTGGAAAGATTCATATGGACAAAGACAAAGTACGTGTTATCAAAGAATGGGAGGCACCAAAGAACATGTCGGAACTACGCTCGTTCCTAGGCTTAATTAATTATTATCGAAGGTTCATACCCAGCTACTCGGCCAGAGCTACACCGCTGACGGAGCTCCTAAAGAAAAAAGCGACTTGGCAGTGGACAGAAAAGTGCCAAAAGACCTTCGATGACCTAAAGAACGTTGTCATGGAAGAACCAATCTTGAAGCTACTAGATTATTCCAAACAATTCCAAGTACAAACTGATGCTTTTGACTTTGCCATTGGAGGAGTATTAATACAGGACGATCACCCTGTGGCGTATGATAGTCAAAAACTAAACGAGACAACACGAAGGTATCCGGTGCATGACAAGGAGATGATAGCCATCATCCATTGCGTTTGGATATGGAGACATTATTTGCTTGGAAGCTGATTCATAATTCAAACTGATAATGTGGCCACGAGTTACTTTCAAAATCAAAAGAAACTCAGTCCCAAACAAGCACGTTGGCAGGACTTCCTAGCTGAGTTCGATTACATAATGGAGTACAAACCTGGGAAAACCAATGTTGTTGCCGACACTTTAAGTCGCACGGCAGAACTGGCAGCTCTCACCTTAGTAACGTGTAACCTTGTCGATCGAATAAAAGAAGGGTTGAGCCACGAATCACTAGCCATAAACTTGATGGAACTAGTTATAGATGGCAAAACGATAAAATTTTGGGTCGAAGAAGGATTCCTACTCACAGTTGGCAACCGTATGTATGTTCCAAAATGGGAGAACTTAAGGTGTGAAGTCATGAAGGAATGTCACGACTCTAAGTGGGCCGGACATCCGGGCACCCATCGTACGAGGGCACTTGTTGAACGATCATATTATTGGCCAAGTATGTGAAGTGACGTGGACGCATATGTAAAGACGTGTCTTATATGTCAACAAGACAAACTAGAACCACTTCCGATTGCTGAACGACCATGGGAAAGTATATCAATGGACTTCATCTCAGCACTACCTATGTCTGAAGGGTGCGGCTCCATAATGGTAGTTGTAGATCGGTTTTCAAAATATGGAACATTTATTTCCGCCCCACGAGATTGCACGGCCGAAGAATCCGGACGTCTATTCTTCAAAAATGTCGTGAAGTATTGGGGACTACCGCGAAGCATTATAAGTGATAGAGATCCTCGCTTTACGGGAAAATTTTGGAGAGAGCTATTTAAGTTCATAGGATCGGATCTCCACTTTTCAACAAGTTTTCACCCCCAAACTGATGGCCAGACTGAGAGGGTGAATCACTTGCTCGAAATTTACGTAAGGCCCTTTGTGAGCGCCAACCAGCGAGATTGGGCCAAGTTAATAGATGTGGCTCAATTTTCTTATAACTTACAACTAAGCGAGGCTACAGGAAGGAGTCCTTTTGAAATCACTACGGGTCAGCAACCGCTAACACCAAACGAACTAATTAAAAGCTACAAAGGATCCAACCCTCTATATATAAGTTCGCAAAAGGGTGGAATGAAGAACTCGACATAGCGAAGTCTTACTTGAATAAGGCTGCCAAACGAATGAAGAAATGTGCAGATGAAAAAAGGCAACCACGAGAGTTCATTGTAGGAGACGAAGTTATGGTAAAACTACCGCAAAGAATGTTCAAATCTAGCCGACAAGTACATAAAGGCTTGACCAGAAGATACGAGGGGCCTTATAAGATTGTTGAAAAGATCGGAACAAGGTCATACAAACTAGACTTACCATCCAAACTAAAGATTCACCATGTATTCCATGTAAGTCTCCTCAAACAATACAATCGAGACAAGGAAGACCCCTCTAGAAGTGAATCACAACGCGCCCCGGTCGCCAATGTTGTCTCGTATGATAAGGAGGTGGATGAAATCTTAGCCGACAGAGTAATACGAAAAAGAGTATCACCCAACTGGACAGAGTATTACGTGCGATGGAAAGGAGTACCCGACAATGAATCTAGTTGGGAACGTGAACAAGATTTGTGGCAATTCCGAAGCAAAATCGAGTACAAATCGAAGACTTAACGAGGACGTCAAGAACTTAAGTTGGGGAGGGTGTCACAAACGATATTCTAGATTCTTCCGGAGTACTCAAGAAAGTGGGAGAACTTACAAGAAAAGACCCTGGAACGTCCTAGATTTCTCTAGGACATCGAAGAACAATTTAGCACATTTCATGAACCCTTGTAAATACATGAAGCTTTGTAGAATATTCTAGATTAGTCAAGAAGATAGGACTAATGTAGCATTGTCTAGAAACTTCCCTAGAGGGGGAAGGACAAGTATAAATAGGGAGGAGCTCATTTGCTCCAAAACCATTGGAAGTTCTCTTGTATTCTCTCGAGCTCTCTAATAGAAGTTCTCTTTCGTTTGTAGAAACTTCAAAGCCTTTATTCTCTTGCTTACTTAGTCGTTTATACATCCAAAAGAAGTGTTGTAGTCTGACTTAGTCGAAGTTACACTAAGTGGCACACGGTGGTTGTGTTGTCCCGTGACACTAGTCAAAAGATAGAACTTCCACACATATTTTCAAGCAAAGAAGCTCTTAAAATGGTTTTTGGAAAAGAAATGTATTAAGAGAGGTTTTTCAGTGCAAGACAACCAAATTTACCAGATTAACCAAATAAAGGTTCGAGTTTTTTTTTTTAGTTTGAGAAAAAAAAAAAGTTCTTGAATGACACTAGTCAAAAGATCAAATAATGTGATTGGCCTTTCCAAGTCACAATACATTTTGACACACACATGTTCTTCAATATAGCTACACCCGAAGCATCAACAAGTACAAAAAATATTTTGGTTATTTAAGTAATGTAATTTCCGGCAAAACCGCTTGGAAATCGTGATTTCATTTTTTTTTATTTTTTTTGGATACTTTTTGGCTAGGTTTATTCTCCTTAAAATATGAATGTTTACCTTAGGCACTTTCTTTCGATGGTCAAGATTCTCAACATGGAGCCTCACATTAGATGCAATGATCACCCAATGATTGCGCTCAACGTCAGCATATGTATATACAACGATATTAAACAAAGTTTTTGAACCTGCTTCTATGGCTTTCATGATCATAAATTCTCTACTTATACGATTCTTGGAATAAAACAAAAAGATATTGACTCAATTCCAACATCTTACTATAATATGCATCCAACCAAAACAAGCACATAAGATTTGTTTAATAATTAATATGTCTTTTCCATACTTTAGATACCCACACAACATATGTTTTTCAGCTACAAATTAACACTCCCATGTACGCCCCTACATTAGCAACACAAAAATTTTAAAATTTTACAATGTAAGTTAATTAGATTATCTAGTGGTAGTTACCAATAAGCACTCTTTTCGCTGATATATTATAAAAATTAAAAATCAATTTTTTTTAATAAAAGTAGAATAAAATAAGATGCAATAATAGACTATTTTGTAATTGATCCGTAAATATATAATGCAACCACTGTGCGCAATGAATGGCACATATTCATATATGTCCCCTTTATCGTTATTAATTATTATTCTCCAAATGATGTCCACATATCTTTAGTTTCTTTGTATAAGCTTTTCAAGCTCTCGAAGGGAATATTTGGCATACAAATATAACATGTAATTTTTTCCACCGAACCATAAAGTAGAATATCCATACATTCATTGATTAATCATTAATTATTATATAATAGTAACTAATTAATTGTAAATAATAAAATAAAATGTTACTGACCTAAAGAGAGAAACCTGAGTTATGTTTGTCGGCCACCACCTCTCCACTGGATCAACCAAATACCTTCTCAACATTCCTACTTATCCATACCCTGAAAAATGTTGGTTTTAAATTATATTAGAAAAAAATTATAAAGATTTCAGATGTTGAAACTTGAAACTTGAAAGCCTTGAATTGTTGTTTACCTTTGTGATTGCATCTGTAAGGGAGGAGGGAGTCATTCCCTCCCAACCTACTGAACCCACTGTCACATCACTTTTTTTCTTTTATTTTTCTTCATTTTTCCGAACCCACAACTCACGGAAACCCTATCTTTTTTAACCCACTCAACTCACTCAATTAAAAAAAAATAAAAAACAATCAAATGAAAAATTTTAATTATCAATAGAGTTATTGGCAGTACCACTCCCGCTTCAACGAATGGGTTGATTGGTTTCAGTAACCCACTTCATCATCTCTCTACTTTCTCTTTCTTATTTTCTCGTGTACCATGTGTTTTAAAACTTGTACGTTAGTTGTTTTGTATTTTTTTAATTGAGTGGGTTGAATGGGTTCAAAAAGATAGGATTTTCGTGTATTGTGGGTTGGGAAAGATAAAGAAAAGAAAGAGACAAAAATTGATGCGATAGTGGGTTCGGTGGGTTGGGAGGGAACGACTTCCTCCTCCCTAATGAGGACAAAGGCTAGGTGGCTTGGGCCACAGCCTGGGGCATCAAATTTGTAGGGGCATTATATTTGGTTAGTTACTTATAAATATAGTTATTTTATTTGGGCTTAATGTAATCTGGTTGAAGGTTTTAGCCGATATGGGGCAAGGCGCAAGGCGGCAAAGCAGGGCGTGGGTGAAAATTTGAGCGTGGTAATATAGAAATCAACTGATCCAATCACTAATCAAAACATAATACGAGGAGTCGATGACGATTTTCAAGCAAAACGCAAAAAGGGTAACTCAAAAAAATCAATTTTCACACAACAGCAAAAAAGCGACCATGATTTTGATTGACGATTGAATAACCATCTGTCAATAGTTGTGTTTGCTCTAGAAATAAGAATAAGAATACCAAAATATGCAAATGGAAACAACAAACCGCAATCTAAATGAATATGTGGAAACACAAATGCACAATAACGCTTGTTTTCTCGGTAGTTTTTGAAAATTTTGGTATACAACTGTCTCATTTTATATGTTTTTTTCCGCTTTATGATTCAGGCAATTTCCAGTTTTAGTTTAATGTTTGATTGTTTTCTGAATTATTGATTCTTGTGATTTTTGAAATGTAATAGATGGTGTTTTCGTATTTTTTATTCTGAAATTCCTTATTTTATATATCGAGAATGCCAAGATTTCAGATGGATTTATGTTCACTTCTTCAACCTTTTGCATCTCTGTTTCATGTCTGTCTCTAAGTATGGTTGCTCACTGCTCAGCCTCTCAAATAGATTTATGGGCTCACCCGTTACTAATTGCTAGCTTGCTATTGGTTTAAAGGTCAACTTGTTTTTGTTTATTGCTTCCGTAATGATTAATGATTAAGCCATTCTAAATCAATTAAATTACTATTAAAGTCGGTATTTAAATTCCCACTGAAATCAATTGAAATTTGTTAGTTGACTTGGAAAAATGATTACAGTTTACTTCTATGTTATTGCTAGTTGAAATAATTTCATCTCATTTGTTCCAGTGTTTTTGTTTGAAGTTCATGAGTCCTTGGATTTGATTGCGAGACTTCTTTGGGTTTTTTTGCTTATTTATTAACCTTTTTTTATTCCATTCAGAGTTAGATACCAAAGATACCGGTCAATGTAAATAATTATTTTTCAAACTTGTAATTTATTTAATCAAACCATGTTAGCAAAGACACCAATCAATGCAAATTGCCAAAGAATAATTTAAAAGTAAATAATTAGCATCGTATAATAGAAACCAATATGTGTTAATAACTTGTGTTTATGTTATAATAGGATTTATAGGATTATGGATAATTTTTATTAGGTTCCTTGCAAATGTAATTTTTTGTTTTCAATTTTCGCATTACTTATATTTTTATTTATTTATTTATTGCTAGATCACTTTGCTTCTAAAGTTTCAACTATTTCCACTATCAATTTGAAACAACGAATCACAACTCGCGAAAAGTTTTTATTCTTCTCTTTTGGTATTGTTTATTAAGATGTATTTGTTAAGTAACAAAGACCAAACATGTTTCCTTGACACAACAAAGTGTTTGGAATATTATTTATAGATGACATTAAACATGTCTAATCCGTTGTTTTTGGTTAAGTTTGCTAGTTTTAGTGTGTATGGATACAATCTTTTAATATAAAAATGTGTTGTATTTTTGTATTATAGCTTTATAATTTAAACAAATTTGATGTAAATATCGAGACATTATTAACTCTTTTTGCATGGGGCATGAAAAACCTTTGGACCGGCCCTAAATGAGGAGTTTAGCAATTTTGATTTCATCAGCAGTACCTAGTAGTTTTAGATATAAGTGGTGATGAATCTTGGATGCAGTATCAGATAGAATCCCAATTATGGCTCCTGAGACACTTTGAATGTTGATTATCCTTCCATCACCTTTCCCAAGAATCTTGTTAAACTAAGAATTGAAAGAAAGGAGAATTAGAATGAGTCGTATAAGATTGGTGTATGTATAAAAGGAAAATGAAGGATGATTACTTACTTCTTTTTCACGAAACCTAAATTGTATCTTCTTCACTGCTTCTGGAGTATCGACTGCGGAATTTCTGCATAGTTTCTTGGTGGACCTGAATAACAGAGACAATGATTTAGTCGACAAATTTTATTGATGCATTAATCAAACCACATAGGAAACTCAAACACTGTCTATAATAAGCTTTCATAATAGTAATGGCTCCAATTGAGTAGGCATCACCCCAACCCTAATCACCTAAATCGAACCGTAGCACAAACCAACTTCTCCTATCAACGGCAAAAAACAAAATCATTTAACATATGATTTAAAGCAAAGTTTAACAAAATGAATATGCAATTTTCGAAGTTGGATTCATGATCCAACGAACATGAATCTCCTCTTGAGAATATAAGATATATAAAAAGTCGGATGAAAAGAAATTTGGGAGAAATCAATCATATGTACAAAGATATAGAGAAAGAGAGCGGGCGCAAAACCTCATTGGTTGACAATGGCGGTGTTGATGCTGACCGAAAAGATGGTGAGGCGGTGGAAGCAAACAGTGATGAGTGAAGAAAAACGACGTACGCATGTCAGGGCAGATAACCGAATGTGTAATGTGGGGATCTGCTTTATATGTGGTTGAAATGGATTGCTGAACTCGCACAGCATACCAATGGTTGATTCCGGTCCAGTGGAGGCATCAAGAAGAATGAAGATCAAGAAGCCGTTGGAAGCCACCGATCAGAGGTAGAGAAGCTATGGCGTTGGGAACAATCTAGAAAGAAAGAGATAAAAGACTAACCAGAAGCAAAGGTAAAGTAAGTGAGCGGTGGTGGAAGGATCGGGAAGTAGAGGCCCTAACCCTTGTCAGATTGCTAGTACGTTTTGACAAAGAATATACAATACATCAAAAAATGACCCCTTACAAAAATCAAGTCGAAATTGCACCTATATCGATAAACATGGGACCATTTCTGCAAACCTCTTAGAAACTTTAGTGTTCCTAAGAGGTAGGGATGAAAGTGGGTCCAAACCCGGACCGGATGGACCCAAACCCGGAAAACCTGGAACTTGTTAACGAGATTTTATAGAACCGGAAACCGGACTGGTATATAGGAACCGGTTCCGAGTAAAGTGGGTCTAGAACCGGAAAACCCGGAAATATCAAAGTGGGTAGGTTGGAACTGGATAAAGTGGGTTTATAACCGGAAAACCCGAAAAAATCGGAATTTTTTGGTAATTACTTACTACCTAGTGGGTTGAATTTTGAAAATTTTCAAATTAATATACTGACTTTGGGGGACTGTAACTCATTGAATATGAAACCAAAATTAACAAAATTATAGTCTAAAATATACTCTGAAAAAAACCGCATGTCAATCCGACTTTAAACGAATGAGATATGCATATGTTAACATTTTCACATAATACAAATTACAAAAACAAATAGGTGAAAAGTTAAAAATTTTCAGTTTTGATATCCCGACTTCGGAGAACTATAAATAATTGAATGTTAAACCAAAAATGACAAAATTATAGTCTAAACTCATGTACAAACTGTAACTAAATGTTGGAAAAAACCACATGTTAATCCGACTTCAAACGAATTAGATATGCATGTTTTAAAACTTTCACCGAATACAAAAAAACTGAAAAACAAAAAACTTCCAGCTTTGATATCTTGACTTTGGAGGACTGTAGGTCAATGAATATAAAACTAAAAATGACAATTTTATAGTCTAAAATCATGTACAAACTCTAAACTACATGTTGGAAAAAACCACATGTCAATCGGAGTTGAAACGAATAAGATATGCAAGCCCTAAAAGTGGTTTCGGTTCCAAACACGAGTTCCGGTTTTTAGACCCGATTTACCCGGACCCGATTGATTCAAACCTGGATTACCCGGAACCCGGATAAAATCAATTTTTAAACCCGGAACCGGAACCGGTTCTAACGATTCCGGTTCCGGTCCGATTTTACGGTTCTAAATCTTATCCCTACTAAGAGGTGGATAACTTTAATATATATATATATATATATATATATATATATATATATATATATATATATATATATATATATATATCAATTAATAAAATGGAATCAGAGACCCAAGTAATGAATGATGATTCTGTGTTTAAAATATCATTGGTTTGTTTAGAATAATCCAATTTCATCGTAACATACTAATCTGTCATTTTTATAATTATTTTTGTTAATAAAAAATAATATAATATTGAGATACTTATATATAAGAAAAAGCTGTGTATCTAACCCTGTGTTACACTTAGTAATTTGTAACTGAGGTTTATTATATGTAAATAATTGTAGTGTAGAAAAACAAAAAGGGGTAATTTGAAACTTTTATGTAAATGAAAGGCATGTAAACAAAAGTTCAAAAAAGAAGAAGTACGTATGCATATGATCTAGAAAATGACGTGCTTTTATTGCCTTTACAGTCCCAGAAGTTGCTGACAGAGATCCAAAAAAGTTATTCAATTATTTGTAAAATAAAATAGTGCGAAGCTTCCTTTCCCACGGCGTTGACGACCTTGTGGTCTTCGTCCTCAGTGAACTCCTGGACAATATTCTATAAATACCCTCTCAGTACTTTGAATCTTCACACGTCCTCTTTAAACCCTCTTATTTTCCAATTTACTAGATCCAAAACCGATAAACTCGGCACAGTCAAATCATCATCTACTTCACAGAAATGGCAAAGGTACACATTTGTTCAATTCTGTTTTGTTTTTTCGAATAAGTTAAACTCAATTTGTGTAATTGATTGGTTTTGCAGCAAAAGATTGTGGTGAAGGTCACAATGAACAACGAAAAGAAAATCCGTAAGGCTCTGAAAATCGCAGTTAGTCTCTCTGGTAAGATCATGTTTCGAGATTTTCCTCTTCCCAATTTTCACTTAATTCTGGTTTTCCAGAAAAATCGCTTAATTTCAATTTCATAACGTAAATGTTAACCTCAATTTGAATTGTTGGTTTTATACCTGATTATTGTTAACCTCAATTGGAATTGATTGAATTACTCGACTAAATCATGATCTGAAAATTGATGAACAGGTGTTGAATCAGCATCTTTCGTTGGATTAGATAAAACCCAAATCGCTGTGACTGGGAACATGTCGACTCAGTTAAACTGGCGAACTTGCTAAGGAAAGGTGTTGGATACACAGAGCTAGTGAGTGTTGTGTTAACCTTGGGCCTATTAGACACACACACACACTTGCACACAGCAGATTAGGCAAAGCAAAATACAGAGGAAGTTTTGGTTACATACAACTGATGTGTATTATTCTCTGAAGACTTGAATACAAAAGGAAATTATCACACGCCTTATAGACACTACAAGGAACGTGGATCAACAAGCTAGTAAACTGAAAATAACTTCTAAACAGTTTTGACTAAGGAAATAACTAAACAGAGAATAAAGAAAAACATAAAATAATAAAAGTGGACCAGGTCTTCTAATGCTTTGAGGTGTTGTACGTTCAATACTCCCCCTCAACACCTGCTTCCACCATTCCAATCTCATCACATAGTTCAATCAATCTAGCTCCAGGAAGACCGTTGGTGAGACAATCTGCAAGCTGTTATGTGGTTCTAACATACCTCAAATCCAGTTCTTCTTGAAGCACCTTTTTTTCGAATAAAATGATAGTGGATTTCAATATGTTTGGTCCTTGCATGAAATGTGGGATTTTCAACAAGCTTAATTGATGAGAGATTGTCACAATATAGTGGTATGCTGTAATCAACTTCTTGATTAAGATTCTCCAACAATTGCACCAACCAAACACACTCCTGAGCTGCCATGGCTGCAGCACGGTATTCCGCTTCAGTGGTTGAAAGTGACACGGTTGGTTGTCTTTTACTAACCCAAGATATAGGATTGGATCCCAACATGAAAACGTATCCGGTAGTGGACCTTCGAGTATCAACATCTCCTGCATAATCAGCATCACAATAACCTTGTAATCTGCAGCTTGTATCTTTCTTGAACATGACACCATAACTCATTGTATATTTGATATATCTCAGCACCCTTCGAGCAGCCTCCAGATGAGGCTTTCTTGGTTTCTGCATAAAACGGCTAAGAACACCCACAGTAAGAGCTAAATCTGGCCTGGTTAAGGTTAAGTAGATTAAACTACCAACTATCTTCCTGTACATTGTTGGATCTTCCAGCTCTCTTCCAACATCCAAGCTCAACTTGACATTTGTATCTATTGGAGTCACAGTGGGTTTACAGTTCAACATTCCAAATTTCTTGAGTAAATCAAAGGAGTACTTCTTTTGATGTAGAACAATGCCAGTGCTTTCATAACTCAACTCCAGACCAAGAAAGTGACTTAGTTTGCCCAGACCCTTCATATGAAAACGGATACAAAGATTCTCTTTCAGTTGTGAAATCATCTCAGTGTGATCACCTGTGATGATAAGATCATCCACATACACTAGCACAACTGCCATCTTGCTGTTCTTCCTTTTCACAAACAAACTTGCATCAGCTGAGGTTATAACAAAGCCATTGTACTCAAGAAATTCAGCTATTTTTCCAAACCATGCTCTAGGCGACTGTTTTAAACCATAAAGTGCTTTCTTGAGCTTACATACATGATTAGGATTTGTACCACTTACAAAACCTAATGGTTGATCCATGTATATAACTCGATCTAACTCCCCATAAAGAAATGCGTTGCTGACATCCATTTGCCACAAGTTCCACTTCTTGCTTGATGTCAAAGCCAATATAACTCGCATAGTGGTTAGCTTAGCCACTGGACTGAAGGTATCTTCATAATCCAACCCATATTCCTGTGAGAAACCTCGTGCTACCAACCTTGCTTTCAGTCGCTCTACTGATCCATCAGCCTTTCGTTTCACTTTGTACACCCACTTACATGAAATGGGTTTCACATCACTAGGTTTTGGGGTTAACTCCCATGTTTGGTTTCTCATGAGTGCATCGTATTCTTGATTCATAGCTAAGATCCATCCTTCCATAACACTTGCTTGTTCAAAATTTTCAGGCTCAACTGTTTCATCTTCAGCGATTGCTGCATTTGCATACTTAGGATTAGGTCTATTTAAACGAGTAGACCTATGCAAGCTTGAGGGTTCTGTTGCTTGTTCATCTGCATTTGTGGACTGAAAAACTCCACTTTGCCATGGTTGTTGCCTAGTTGTTGGTGGTTCATCATCTACTACCACAGTCTGAACATCACCTAATATTAAATTAATATTAGATTATTCAAGTTCTCCCTTGAGTACATTAGTATCTGGTAGAGTCTCATGGTTGACTGACCACCATGATGACCTTTCATCAAAAACAACATTTCGTGACACATAGCACCTTCCAATTTCTGGCTCACAGCAACGCCACCCCTTTCTTTCTTTGTCATAGCCTATGAAAATACAGCGAACATCTTTCTTCTCCATTTTACTGCGTAGGTGGTTAGGAACAAACACATAAAACACACAACCAAACACATGGAAGTAACTTACATTAGGCTTCTTGTTCCATAATCTTTCATATGGTGACACATACTTTAGACCCTGCTGAGGAATTCTGTTAATTACATATGCAGCAGTTTGCATTGCCTCAGCCCAAAAACGACCTGGTATGTTTTTATCATGCATCATGCTTCTAGAAACTTCACCCAGGTGCCTATTTTTTCTTTCGGACACCCCATTTTGTTGGGGTGTATTTGCACAAGTCAGTTGACGTTTGATTTTGTGCTTCTTCAAATAATCAGCAAAATCAGATGTGAGATATTTGTCACCATTATCAGATCGTAAGCACATAATGCTATGTTTCAAGTCTCTTTCTGCTTCACCCTTGAAATCTTTGAATTTATGGAACACCTCTGACTTTTCTTTCATAAAATACACCCAAACATATCTAGAGTAATCATCAATAAATGTTACCATGTACTTCAAACCTTTTTTGGATGGCTGCTTTACTGGTCCAAAAACATCTGAATGTGTGAGTTCCAAAGGCTGTTTTGCTTGAAAGTTAGACTTCTCAAACGGTTGCTAATGAGCTTTACCATATTGGCACCCGACACAAACAATTTCTTTGCTTACTTCTAACTGTGGCAGTCCAGCAACTAACTTCTTCTTCATCATCAAATCTAGTTTGTCATAACTTACATGACTTAGTCGCATATGCCACAATAATGAAGTTTGGTTCTTCTTGGTCTTTTCTACATAGGCAGTTTCAGCTGACATAACATAAATGGATTCGGATCGATGTCCATTCAACACAGGTATAGACTTAGTTTCAAATTTGTCATATACCTTAACATCATTGGGTCCAAAGACAACATAATGACCTACAGAGGCGAGCTGTGTAACAAAAAGTAGATTCTTTTTCATTCCTGGTACATGATACACTCCTGGTAACATTAACTCCTTCTTGATGTCTTCAGGTGAGAAGACTACATCCCCAATATGAGCTATAGGAAGCTTAGAATTATCAGCAATGACCACCACTCTACTCCCTTCATATTTGACTGGATCTTGTAATCTTTTCTTTTCTCCTGTCATGTGATTAGAACATCCCGAGTCAACGATCCATTCATCCATTTTATTTCGTTCACCTTCAGTAGTTGTTGTGTATGCTTTGGCTTCATCTACCTGGGCTATTAGAGCTTCTGCATCCTAGGCATCTTCTTCTTGAGTAGCCGCTGCATTTCCTTCTTCATTAGACCTTGCGGGACAGTTTCTGGCTATATGACCCTTCTCTCCACAATTATAGCACTTGAAAGAAGACCGTTTGTTGTGATAACGCCCCTTATGCTTATCTCTTTTATCATGATCACGATTCTTGCTTCCAGAGTCAGACCCTTTATTCTTATCTTCATTACGTTTGACATTTTGACTTGAACCTCCCTTATAATTGTTTCGACTTCTATCAGCATACAGTGCTTCTTCTGTGGTCTTCTCAACACCTCCCCCTAATTGCTTGGCTAGGGTTTCTTGAGCAGTCAACAAGTTTTCAAACTCTACTAAGGACGGTTGAGTCGGCCACCCTTGGATCGCTGCCACAAAACTCCTGAATTCAGGTTTTAAGCCATGAATGATGATTCTTTTCATCCGAGATTCACCAATCGGAGCTTCAGGATCTAATTCTCCAATTTCCCTGCATGTAGTTTTCACCTTATGAAAATATTGAGAAATTGATAAATCCTTTTGTGATACAGACAAAAGATCATTCTTAAGCATTTGGAGTTTTGTGTCGTTTTTCTTAGAAAACAAACTAAGCAAAGTTTCCCAGGCTTCATTCGGTGTTGCAGCGTCCTTTTTGTGCTCTAGAACTTCTTCTTCTATTGTTGTCTTCAACACAAATAGAGCTTTGCCTGCCTTGATCTTCCACTTACGTAGAACACCATTGTTGTCTTCAGCCTCAAGTTGTTTCGTCTCTAATCCCTTCACAACTTCCCACAGATCTTGACCTTGCATGTAGGACATTATGCAAGTAGACCATGTGTTGTAATTGTGATGATTAAGTTTCTTCACACCACCGGCCACCTGTAATTCCGCCATGAACCTGGAAGCTCTGATACCAGATTGTTAACCTTGGGCCTATTAGACACACACACACACTTGCACACAGCAGATTAGGCAAAGCAAAATACAGAGGAAGTTTTGGTTACACACAACTGATGTGTATTATTCTCTGAAGACTTGAATACAAAAGGAAATTATCACACGCCTTATAGACACTACAAGGAACGTGGATCAACAAGCTAGGAAACTGAAAATAACTTCTAAACAGTTTTGACTAAGGAAATAATTAAACAGAGAATAAAGAAAAACATAATATAATAAAAGTGGACCAAGTCTTCTAATGCTTTGAGGTGTTGTACGTTCAATATGTTGGTCCGGTGGAGGAGAAGAAATCAGCCGCCGCAAAGGAAACAAATCCCACGGTGGCGCCACTAGATTTTACAGTTAATCCATACCAATATTACTACGGCAGCTATGGGATGCCCTACTATGCATATTAGATTTAGATGTTATTTAGTCAAAAAGAGTGAAATAAATTAGTTTTATATTGATGCATAACTAGTTTCATTTAACTTTTTTTTTTTGGGAGTTTTGCATTGCATGAAATAAGAGACCCTTGATGTACATATTATCTTTGTGATATATGGGAAAATTTTGCGATACTTTATATACATTAGTTTATTAAGCATCTAATTTATAAAAAATAAATAAAGATAGTCTTGTAAATTATTTCCATACGTCGTCATGAATACTAATTTGTTCCATATGTCGTCATTGAATTCTAATTCGTCATTACAAATGATACACTTTTTGTACAACTAGTCGTTTACTTTATTATGAATCATCATATTCATCATAATATGAATGAGCTGATGTACATACCACTCATTTCTCTCTCCTTGTTGTCGGAAAAGGCTTGGCAAAGAAGATGCTAAGCTGGTGCTCTACTCCCACCATAACCACTCCCTCTTGCCATAGGTCTATGGAAATAAGACCGACTCCTTCAGAACGTTATTAAGCGTCAAATTGGTGAGATGGTAAAAAGTTACACAAAGTATGTAATTTAGAAATATTTACAAATAGCTTAATTTCTTAATGATTTAGCCAAAATTAGCTTTATCGAAAAATAGCCAACGAAACCGCTGATGAGGCTAACATCTTGCCCATTTCGAAACACAAAATTGCATACGGCACATGGCCATCTGCGGTTTCCTCTCAAGTCTTCCATGATTTCCACTTTTTTGACATGCGGTTTTTTATTTGTTGCGTTCTCAATGAAAGCTTGTAAGTTTGACTATGATTTTTGTTCTTTTTGAATATGATTTTTGACATCTTTGACTATGGCTTTATATATATTATCACTACTTTATATATAGAATGTAGATAAAAAAAAAAAATTATAAGTATTAGTGTTTATTTTTTCATGTTATATTTTTCAATAAAAATATTATGATTTCTACTAAAAATTTTGATGTGATTGTAACCGGCGGAAAGTGAGAGATAAATGATTATCAACTAAGATACGTTTGGAAATGGGGGGAAGTTCTAGAATAGTTCTGTGTGCGATTTTCGAAAAATATTATTTTTTGTGAATTTCTATATTTGGTGAAAGTAAGACTAGTTTGTTAGATAAATCAAATATTAGTCTTGCTTCCCGTCATCCTAAAATGCAGTATATTATTGTCATAGTTGATGATGTTTATGTTAGAAACTTGATCAATGTAATTAAAGAGTCTTGGAAAAAAAACTATGAATGTAATTGTCGTGGTTATTGAAGGTGATGTGCCAAGGAAGGAGACGATAGTGGAAAAACATCAGTTGAAAATATATCCAGTGGAAAAGGAAGCAACTCCTAATGTACCTCGATTTCATAGTGTTGTTGAAAATAAAAATGTGGTGTAGTCACCGATTCACTATGTGGATCCTCAAAATTATACGTATGTTGTTACATATCTTAATGATGTAGGTGCATGCGATAATACTGAACACCAACACCAAGTTCAGCTTAATGAGGTCGGTAAAGTTAATGAAATTGAAAACCAAGAAGAAGTTCCATTTTTAATGATGTCAATCTAGCTGGTTACGGGGATACAATAGTTGTCCGTTTAGATATATCCGGCCTATAAAGTGATTCCAATTGAGAAAACTCATATGGTGAACCAATACATAGGTTTCATATACCATATTGTATAGTATTCCCTGTTTACCATTATGTAAATTAGACCCTAGTCAAAAGATCGAACTTCCACACATATTTTCAAGCAAAGAAGCTCTTAAAATGATTTTTGGAAAAAAAAAATGTATTAAGAGAGGTTTTTCAGTGCAAGACAACGAAATTAACCAGATTAACCAAATAAATGTTCGAGTTTTTTTTTTTTTTTTTTTTTTTTATTTTGAGAAAGAAAATGTTCTTGAATGACAAGGGAAATAGGCCAAAGGCAATCAAATAATGTGATTGACCTTTCCAATTCACAATACATTTTGACACACACATGTTCTTCAATATAGCTACACCCGAAGCATCAACAAGTAAAAAAAAAAAGACCACTTGATTGTTGAGGTTATGGTCGAAAATTATAATAAAGCCTACTAGGGATGTGGGATTGTTAAGGTTATGAACTCAAAGTACAAAATTAATATCACATACCAACAAGCTTGGCGTGAAAAACAACATACGATCATATTGTTAAGGGGTACCAAAGAGAATTCATTTTGCCAAACTTCGTGCTTGTTTCTACAACTTAGTGAGGCCTAATCCCGACATTGTCATACATATTAAAATAGATGATGGTTATCAGTTTGATTTTATGTATATTTCACTCGCTTACTGTGACATCCCCATTTTTCTCGGCCAGAAAAGACCGATTTAGTTCATGCTTTTAAAATAAAATCAGAGAAATCTTTCAAAAGATGTTGTGGAATTTGTTCCGAAAACAAAATATAATAAAAATTTGTCAAAGTATTTCTTAAAGAAATATATTTTCATTATATAACAAAACCTCGGGATGTCATGTTCTGATACAGACCAAAAGCATAAACAGTACATTATAAGCCTTATAACAGTTATTTACAAATATTGGCCTATAATCCAAAAATCCATCGCCATCATCCAACTATGCTCTAGGTCCACTACCTGTAATATAAAAAGTTGAGTGGGTCAGACTTGGGAGCCTAGTGAGCATATAGGGTTTTCAACCCACAAATAATAAATTTATTAATTTTCAACAACCAACAATAAATTTATTAATTTCATCAACTAACAATAACCCTGATTACACATTCCCGTTATCCTCACTATACGCCCCTAAACACCTATCATAAGGGACCCAGTCTAAGGATTTTCATCGGAGTGACAACACTGCTTTAGGTATTCCTCAGCAATTAATGTCAAATAAGGCAACCATGAGGATGGTGGAGTACACCAACAAACATTTAGTTCACCAACACCTACAGGTTGCGAATCTGCTAGCGTTCCACTGGACTGTCTAGAAAGGTCCATGGTCGTAATCTATACTCCGCTAGATGACTACAACAACAACCACATATACAATCTACCCAACATTTTTGTAGATAAAAATACATATACAATTTAAAACTTGTATAAAACATCTATTCAACACCCATCTCAAATAAACAAACTATATATATATATATATATATATATATATATATATATAAACACATAGCATGTATTTTATAGAAAACACTTCATATCTATGTGTAAGATGAAAGTGACTATACACTCACTTGATTTAACGATAATCGGGCAGCACTTCGTTTCTTAAAACAATTGTTTCCGATAAAACCGGGATGTTTTCCCAAAAACCGGGTTTCACGCGGGCAGTGTTTCGTCTCGAAAAACTCTTTTCTCGAGATCTTCGGGCTCTCTGGGGCTTGCCTATGATGCTAGGATGATATAATAGGCTTGGGGGTAATTTTTTCAATATAGAAGAAAGTATAGGGTAAGAGAATGAAAGTTTGTAACATAAATTTGGATGGCATCGGTCACTATTTATAGGGACTGGATACTTGAGTTACGATGGGCGTACATAGAGATCAACCCGGATGCGTCAAAGCTGCAACACGTGTCCATCATGCGAAAAAGTAGGGCTACGTGGCCAATCTCGAACGGTGAACACGAGTACGTTGCGCGTACTCCGGATTTTCAAACTTCAAAAAATCGTAAATTTCATATACAAGCTCTATTTTTGACGTTCTTTATATCCATGCATAGGTGAGACTATGCTTTATAACTTTCGTTTAGACTCCGTCGGCTAATTTGTAATTTATTTATAAAGTTATATTTTTAACAGGCCGGGACAGGAAAAGTCCGTTAAAAATTCATAACTTCTTCATCCGACGTCCATTTTCGTCTGCCTTTTTACTATTGAACTACTATCAACAAGATCTTTGATTCTCGTTTAGGTTGTTTCGGCTAAAAATCACTAGATCTAAAATTCGAGTTTCGGGCTGCATACAGCTAAGCTCAAACTTAGAAAAATCATAACTTCCTCATACGAAGTCAGATTTGGGCATTCTTTTTATGCATGTTGTCGGTTTAATGAACACTACGACTAAAGATCACTAATGCTAAAAAGCACTTTGTCATAAATTCACTTTTTACGTCACATAGCGTTGTGTCAGTTCTGTCGCGAAACTTCGACAGGTCATAACTTCTTCGTTATAACTCGGATTTTAGTATTCTTTATATTTTCAGAATCCTTATTTCATTAAATCATAATCACTAAGCATAAAACACATAATACTCAAATAAGACATCTTTATTATTTCAAAACAAATTACAAAGGTTGACGTAGACTAGTACATCATCATTAATGCGTAGCCTAGAAACACTGGTGTTACAATTCTGTCCTCCTTAGGATGATTCCATCCTAGGAATCACACATCCGAAACGAATGTGGATAGCAACTCATCATGTTACTCTCTATTCCTCTCAGGTGAGATTTGGCCCATTCGAATATTTCCATCGCACAAGCACTAAATCGACCATCTTGCATCGTAACTTCTTAGTCTTATGGTCAACGATTGCCTCCAGTTCTTCAATTAACCTCTTACTTTCATCCAACCTTAATTCAGAAATTGGAATGATGTCGGGAACTTCTCCCGTGAACTTCCTCAAATAACACACGTGGAAGGTGTTATGAATACCTTCTAGTTCTTCTGGTAGTTCTAGTTTGTAAGCTTGGTTCCCAATCCTTTGAAGAACTTTAAACGCTCCAATAAACCTTGGACTCAATTTTCCCCTTTTACCAAATCTTATAAGTCCCTTCCACGGCGAGGCTTTAAGTAAAACCGAATCACCAACTTCGAATGATATCAGTTGTCTTTTCTTGTCATCATAGATCTTTTGATGATCGTGAGCTGCTAACATCCTTTCCCTAATCACTTTTAACTTTTCAGCAGTCTGATGGACTATTTTAGGTCCCATAAACTGCTTTTCCTTAGCTTCTAGCCAACACGATGGCGTTCGACACTTTTGTCCATATAAAGATTGATAAGGTGCCATCTTGATGCATGAGTGGAAACTATTATTGTAGGAAAATTCTACCAGAGGTAAACGTTCATCCCAGTTACCTTGGAATTCCAGGTTACATGCTCTCAGCATATCCTCCAATGTTTGAATCATTCGTTCGCTCTGAACATCGGTTTGCGGATGGTAAGTTGTACTTAAACATAATTTCATACCCAATTCCTCTTGTAGACTTCTCCAAAACCTCAACGTGAAACGGCTATCGCGATGTAACAGAATCGTCAGGGGAACACCATGAGCTTTCACTATGTCTTTCACATAAACCTTTGCAAGATTTTCCATAGACCACTTCTCATTGGCGGCTATGAAATGTTCACTTTTTGTGAATCGATCAATGACCACCCAAATCATGTCGTGACCGTTCTTTGTTCTGGGTAGTTTAGTTTCAAAATCCATAGTGATGTCTCCCCATATACCCATGGGTACAGGTAAAGGTTCTAAACTCCCATACAGTTTCTAATATTGTGCTTTAACCCTCGCACATGTCACACATTCGACCACATACTTTGCAACATCAAGCTTCATCGTCGGCCACCAATAATATGGTTTCAGATCCCTATACATTTTCGTGCTACCAGGATGAATCGAGTACATGGTCTTATGAGCTTGTTCCATCAGAAGATCTCTTAATCCTCCCGTCTTAGGTACCCAAATCCTGTCTTGGAATACCTTCAACCCTTGGATGTTTGTACTAAACATTGACGTTTTGCCTAAGTGTTCTTCCTTTCGGTCATTTTTCTCTGAAGCTTCCTCCTGAGAGCATCAACGACAACATTTTCTTTACCAGGGTGGTAAAGTATCTCACAGTCTTATTCCTTGAGTAACTCTAGCCAGCGTCGTTGCCTCATGTTCAATTCCTTTCGATTAAAGAGATATTGAAGCCTCTTATAAACAGTGAAAAGTTTGCATTTTGTGCCATAGAGGTAATGCCTCCATATCTTTAGGGAAAATACTATCGCTGTCAACTCCAGATCATGAGTGGGGTAGTTCTTTTCTTGCTCTTTCACTTGTCGGGATACATATGCTATCACCTTTTTGTTGGATAAGGTGTCTAAGTCCATAACTATTTCTGATATGTATTTGACCCGGTTGGCATGGTCCATTTGGGTTGCATGGCATCATGATAATTGGATAGACAAAATGAGAAGAAGGTCACTTATGATTTGTTAATATATTATAAGTTATAATATATTAATATGAAATCATATTATTTAATTAGTATTGATCAAGAATTAATTTGGAATTAATTTTGTGATAAAAAAGTGACTAATTAAATATATGGGGATTGATTGTGTAAATCATCCATTCTTATATAGTGTACTAATGATCCAAGGTTTATTGAATTGGGCTAAAACCCATAGGGTGCTCCATGGAGGTTAAAACCCATGGATCATGGAGGAAATGAAAAGCCATGTCAATTAGGGTTTACATAGTGTAACCCTACATGTGACACACTATATAAAGACCCCATAGGCTAGCAAAATCGGCACATAGAAAAGAACAAGGAGGGCTAGCCGATTTTAAGTGATTGTGTACTTCTCTTAAGTTATTCCAAGAGTTATGGTGTTGTGTGAAACATCTGAGGCATCACATTTGGGGTGCTAGGCTCACAAAGTTCTTAAGGAATTCAAGCAACAACAAAGGTATGTTATTCTAACAGATTTTTTGTTTAAGTTCCCCATGCCATGCTACTTAGGATAAGAACCTTAGAAAAAATCAAATTTGCAAGTATCTTACTAAAACATAGATCCAAGGTTTCTAGGGTTGCATGTACACCATAAGAGTGTTAGAATGCTCAAAACCCATTAGTGGTATCAGAGCCTAGGCTTGTTTTCTTGATACTTGATGCAAATTGTAAAACAAAATTGAAAAATCTGCATTCTGCTGAGTGAACTCATCAAGTCCATGGGGGGACTCGACGAGTCCAAGCATATCTTCATCCTACTCGTCGAGTAGGTTCGTGCACTCGACGAGTAGGAGGCTCAGAGTGCAGTTTTTCGAGTTTTTTTTAGCTGGAATTAGACTAGAATCATTACACTAAACTATTTTGGACTTATAAAACATTTTTTTGATGTGGTAATGATTATGCTAATCCAATGACAAAGGTTAGTATCTAAATTTCAAGTTTTATATATGTTTATATGATTCTTGAAATTGTTGATATGAATGTTCATACACTTATGAGTTTGGTAGATCATAGGAATTTTTTGCAAATTGTTTGTTAGTTTAATTCTTGATTTAAATGTTTTAAAGGAGTCCATAATTTGTCCTCAAGTTATGTTACCAAAAGTCTTTTCTTTTAAAGTCCATTAAAGAACACATAGGTTACATAAAATGAAGGCTCTTCATTTTAATAAACCATTAACTCATAATTTATGAAGTTGAAAAGTTTTGAGTAGTTACAAAACTTGCCCTCAAATTTTGGAACATGTAATGTCACTTTAGAAAACTTTAGTTACAACCCCTAGAATTTTATAAGTTAAAATTCAACCCTTATACTTTATAGTATTATAAGTTAATATATATATATATATATATATATATATATATATATATATATATATATATATATATATATATATATGTAAGATCAAGTCATTTTACCGTTAGTAGGCCTCATTCACAAAGCCGGTCTATAAGGGTGGTATAAGGTTGTTGCCTATAAAATGGCAACTTAATGAGTGTCCACTCTCTGCCACCGCTTCATTGACTGGTGAAGGGTCGTTAGCCGAACGACTAGGACAATGACTTTAATTCTCATTAAAAGTATAATGATTATTATAAAGTAACGAAATTTTTATAAACTCCCAATCTTAGTTACTTTAGGAAAATGTGAATTTGGTGCTAACCCATGAAATTACACTTTGCACCTTGCTTAACTCGTTAGTGGAGCGTGTGTAGTTAACCGGCACGCTAACTTGGATTTAACAAGGTTGCCAAAGGGTGGCTTAAGGTTTATCATAGATCGTTGGAGCGTGTGTGGTTAACCGGAACATCGATTAAGTGATAAAAATTAAGAGTACCAATTATATTTGCATGGTTATTCACACCTTGTTTTGTGATCCTCGGCATCCTAGTCACAAAACTTGAAGGGCACAATCGAGATTGAAACATGCCATTGAAAAGTTCAATGAATCTCAAAAGAATCTAGGAGTTTCAAAACCAATTAAAACCTAATAATACATTTCGTTTTCATGGTGGAAATTAGGGAATCGTCATTCACCTACTTTCAAATATTTTATAGCTTGGATTACGGCATTCCTCTTCTAAGTTATAAAATATTTTGTTGGGTCCTAGCCTTAATATTACATTTGGGTGTCTTATTAAGGACTATATACATACACACACACACACAAAAACACACACACACACACACACACACATATATATATATATATATATATATATATAATCTAAACTTGTCTTTCTTCCTTTTCAAATGTCTTCCAACAATGCTGCTTCTGGCTCCAACTCTACCGACTCCTTTTCTCTCATGAACCTTTGTAGGACAGTCATCTTTGATGGGACTAATTTCAATGATTGGATTAGGAACATAAGGATGGTCACTCGCTATGAGGACAAGGAATATGTCCTTGACAAGGAGCTGAAGGAACTTGATGAGTCTTCTGCTACTTCAGAGGAGATCGCTGACTTCAGGACTCATAAGAGAGATGCCACTAAAGTGGCATGTATCATGCTGGCCATGATAACAACCTAGCTCCAAAAGTCCTATGAGGACTTTTATCCTTATGAGATGCAACAGGATTTGATGGAAAGATACCATCAGAGTGCTCGTCAACAGCAATATGAAATAATCTCCTCCATGATAACAACCCGGATGAAGGATGGTGAACCCATCACGAGCCATATGCAGAAAATGAAAAGGTGTGTGGACTGTCTAATGAAGTTGAATGGGAACTTCCCTAAGGAGTTTGCAATTGACATCATATTGCACTCTTTACCTTCTTGTTATGATCAGTTTCGAATGACCTATCATATGAACAAGGTGGAGGTCACACTCAGCAAACTTCATGAAGTTTTGAAGACCACCGAAAGTGGTCTTAAAGGTAAATCGGTTGTTACCACTCCTACTCCTACCACTACCCCTGTTCTGGCCATCGGGCAAGGTAAAGGGAAGAAGAGGAAGAGCCCTTCGCAGGGTACCAAGGGAAGGTCTCTTGATGGCTCCTCTTCAAGTAGAACCAAAGGTAGTTCTGTCACTCCCTCTGCCAACCCTAAAGAGGCTTAATGCTTTTATTGTCATGAAAAGCGCACTGGAAGCAAAATTGCCCAAAGTACTTGCAAGATGTTAAGGATGGGAAAATGAAACCCAACCATCCAGGTATCTACACTATATTGTCAACAAAATCACCATATTCTAATGCTCAAGTCCATGATACAGGTTATGGTATTCACATATGTTCTGATTTGCTGGGAATAAGAAGAAGTGAGAATGTGGAGCATGGGAAGATAAACTTGATCACGGGGAATAGGAAAGCTTCACCTATCACCAAGATTGGAGTTTATTCTTTTTTTCTAAGTTGTGGGTTAAGATTAGATTTGAATAATTATTGTTACTCGTCTGAAATGGCGAGAAATACTATTTCCTTTCACGGTTTGTATAAACAAGGATTTACTTTTTCATTTGATAATGAATGTGGTTGTATTAATGCTTTTTATAATAATGTTCTTTATTTCAAAGCATTACCTTGTGATGGTGTATATGAAACTATGTCGGTTGTAGATAACCTAGGAAATAATGTGTTGTGTATTAATTCTTCCACTAGCTTGGATAAAGCATCATTATGACATTCTCATCTTGGACACGTTAGCAAGAAACGCATAGGCCAACTCCAAAAGGATGGAGTCTTGGAGTCATTTAACCTAAAGTCGGATGATAGTTGTGAATCTTGTTTACTTGGAAAAATGACAAAGTCACCCTTCATTGGTACCTATGTTAGGCGTGAAGGTTTGTTGGATCTCTTACACACAGATGTGTGCGGACCTTTCAGAACCGCCATAAGGGATGCTAACCGCTTCTATGTGACTTTTACTGATGATTATAGTAGATATGTCTATGTCTACTTAATCAAGCATAAGTCAGAAACCTTTGAAAAGTTCAAAGAGTTTAAATAGGAAGTGGAGAATCAGCTTGGCAGGAACATTAAGATGCTTCAATCCGATCGAGGTGGTGAGTATCTTAGTACAGAGTTCCTTGACTATCTTAAGGAATGTGGGATTGTCTCACAATTGACACCTCACAGAATACCACAGCTTAATGGTGTGGCTGAGAGGGGTAATTGAACCTTGTTGGACATGGTTCGTTCCATGATGAGTCGAGCTTCACTACCAATATCACTTTGGGGGTATGCCTTAGAGACTGCCGCCTATATCCTTAATCTAGTCCCTACCAAAAACGTTGCCAAAACACCTCACGAGATGTGGATTGGGAAAATTCCCAATTTTGACCACATCAAGATTTGTGGTTGCGAGGATTTCGTGAGGCGCGAGACTCACGATAAGCTCAGACCTTGAAGTGAGTGGTGTATTTTCATCGGCTACCTACATAAATCCTTTGGTTACCTCTTGTATAGACCTAGTGATAATGTGGTCTTTGTAGCAAAGAGATGAGTCTTTCACGAGAGAGGGTTCATAAGCCAAGGAAATAATGGGAGGCAAATTGATCTTGAAGAAATTCAAGAGTCAAGTGGTGAAGGAACCTCAAACCCTAGCAATCAACCTGGGGAGGAAACTCCTATTGATCGAACTGACGGGTCTATACCTCTGAGGCGTTCCATTAGAGTTAAGAATGCACCTGAGCATTATTATGGTTTCCATATTACTTCAAAAGGTGATACACTTATCAGTGATAGTACACTGGTAAGTTTGGATGAACCTAACAGCTACACGGAAGCCATGGAAAGCCCCGAGTCTGCTAAATGGAAAGAGGCGATGAACCACGAGATTCAGTCCATATATGACAATCAAGTTTGGAACCTGGTTGACAATGTACCGGGTCGTAAGGCAGTCAGGTGCAAATTGATCTTAAAGAAGAAGACCGGCATGGATGGAAAGGTACACACTTATAAGGTGCAATTGGTTGCAAAGGTCTTTACTCAAACTCCAGGAGTTATGGAAGACCTCTACTGTAATTGGAACCAAAATGTAAAATTTGATGAATTTTGGAACTGTTTGATAATATTTTTGGATTTTAGGAGTTTAAAAACACCTTTAAATGTATTCAAATACCCCAATTAATATTACAAACATCTGGAAAATAATGTCCAAAATTATCTTAATCACATGAGTTATAAAATTTCACCATTTCAGAAAATGTTTGTAACTTAACAATATTAAATTTTGACACAATTTGGCATAATTCTTTTGTAGTAGCAAGTATACTAGCTAGTACTGACTTTCTATTAGAGACTCATTAGTGTGTAACATCGTGTAGGAATCGATAGTGGTACAAGTGGAATGTAGTTGAAGTCAACATATGCATCATCTCAAAGAACTGTTAGTATTCACGACTCCCCTATTTTCGGTTTTTAATTGTTTTGGAGTGGAAAAACATGTCTAAACTATTTATGTTCATTGTATTGATTTTGATTCGTACGAAACTTGGTTGCTATATTTCGTATGTATGTGTATGTTACTTTAATTAATTAGGACTATATCGCGGTTAAGTCCCTGAAATCTCTCGACACAACTCATTAACTCTTTTGAGTCTATGGTTATTATGGATAGCGCTATTAGGAGGTAGACAACTCCTCACACGCACGATTCGCTTGATTGCATTTTACCATTTTATTCTCTATGTTTGTGATACACATAGTAGTCAATAGGGCACGATTCGGTCATTAGGCTTGGGTTGTGAACTCATTAATGGAAACTTGATGCACATACGAATCTTACATCGCATTTTAGCGACGAAACTTGTATACTCATTTTAGCAACAAAACTTGTATACCCATTGTAGCAACGAAACTTGTATACTCATTTTATCAACGTAACTAGTATACTCATTTTAGCGATGAAACTTGTATACTTATTTTATCAATGAAACTGTGTACTCATTTTAGCAACGAAACTTGTTTACTCGTTTTAGCAACGAACTTTATATTACATGAGAATATGAACTTTGCATCTCATTTTGGCAACATAATTTATTTCTCATGATGACAACGAACTTTGTTTATGCAAACTTATTTACACATTTTAGCAATGTACTTTTATTTATGAAAACTTCTATTAAAACTTTGATTACGATTCATGAAACTTAGGGACACATCACTTTTAGGATCATTCGCATGGTTTGTATTTCAATTGCATTGTAATTTCTTTTAAAATATGTTCAAACACATTGTAAATTGTAATACTTTTTAATACTACGGTTGGTGTTGTCTTTTAACTTTTGCTATGAGACCCTTAGTACCGACACGCCTCATGTTTCCACTTTAGTGGGGTGTGACAAATTCCACCGTTCGTCTCTAATTTCCATTACCTCTCAACTTGTCAAACACCAACACATCGACTCATCTCATAGCTTAACCCTCACATCATCGTATACTAGTACAACTCTACAGTAACAAGCCAACATAAATGCCTCAGAGTTTCTCTCCTGACCGTGTGTGCGAAAACTCTCCAAATGAAATAAACCAACCATAAACTAGTGTCATTTTTGAGCCATCACAAACTTTCCAAGTCCGTTCATAAGGGACAAAACATCAATGATGTCTTCATGCTCCCACTTGTTTCAACACATTGTTGCAAATTCATGAAATGATTTTATAAAGTTTATAAAATTTAATAAAATCAAGAGCATGAATTCATGTTTTGTGTAGCTTAGTGATTATTAAATTACATGAACTTGACACCTAGTGATTTAGTGAATATTGAATTGCTAGAGCTAGGATCGACCCAATCTTAGATAAGTGATTGAAGTAATTGAATTTAGTTGTGCTGGAGAACATAAATTATGACCATAATTATGTTTGCATAATAAATCTTACATAGCCTATTCATAATCCATAACTGATTTTGTGTTTGATTGTGTGTGACCATGCATAGTTTTACATGAATTAGTTAAATATTACTAAATTTGGACTTAAATTACTAATACTATAATATTAGGTAACCAACTTTGATAATCAATAACTGTTAGCTAACCATAAAGAGGAAGTGGATTCAAACTAAATGGGAGTGTTTTTAGTAATTGATTGAACCTTTGTTTAGTAATTAAGTTTGTCTGAACTTGCAAAATCAGATAAAAACCTTTTAAATTATTGTTTGATTTTAGATTAATTTAGAATAATTATTTTAGTTAATTAAATATGTTCCCTATGTTCGACCCCAACTTACTTTACTACACTACAATTCGACTAGGTACACTGCCTAGGTTCATATTAGTTAGTTAAGTTAGTTAGGTTATAAATTTAAAACTAGTAGGTACTTTCGTGCACATCAAATTTTTGGCGCCGCTGTCGGGGAACGCCTATCTTAGTTGTTAATTTAATTGCTTTAGGTTAATCGATCCTTTTCGTGAGGTAAAAGCCGCAAAAAGTTAATTTATTGCTTTATTTTTCTGTTTGTTTGGTTTTCACGACGTGAGATTAGTAGTTTCCAGTTCTTATTTATTTTGTTTTTAGTTCGTTTTTTTTTATGTATTTTCCAAATCTCGATGCTTTTAACACTTTTCTTGAGGAAGTGGAACAGGAATTAGAACGAGAAAATGATGGTTATGACTCAGACGAAGATTTGAAGGAGTTTGGAAGATGGTTAGACTGTGTCTTTCCGGACAAACCAGAACAAGCCGAGATACATGCGCTAGAGATAGAAGATGAGAAATTACATCCAGAGAGAAATTTGGAGGAGCTGGAAAGTTTGCTAACAGAATTCTCGGACAAAGAACAAAAACAACCAGATTTTCAAGAAGAACGTCATGATATGATCATTACCACGACACGAGCTCCTGATAGTTTGGTTTGTGTTTCAATGCATGGGGTGACAATTCCATCCTTGAAAAAGGTTATGAAGAACGATCCTTTTCTGACAAGTAACAAACCAGTCCCCACAATTTTTAATTTTCTGGATATAAATAAATGCTCGCTAGTTTGGCCAAAAATAAAAACTAGAAGTCAAATTTTACAAGTTGGTCTGAGAAGTGTCTTTAATAAAAAAAAATGGATTAATTACGAGCGGATTGACAGTTTATTAAGTTGCGAGTCCACAAAAAGAAGCGCTTATCGGGAGGCAACCCGATGTTTTTTAGAGTTTGCATTTTCTTTTCTTAATTGATTTAGTTTTAGTTTTAGTTTTCATGTTAGTCTTATTTCACCTTAACCGAATGATGATGTGTTTCTTTAGTTCTTGATCTTAATTTGTAGTGTTGAACGAAAGTGAAGAAGTGAAGGAGCTTAATTTAAAGAAGGTGTGCGATTTTTGAAGATCATAATTGAAGAACAAGTTTTTGAATAAGTGTGGGGTTCCCACATAATGAAGAGAAAATCATTTTTGAAGCATATTTACTGAAAATAAGGCAACACGACGTGCACATCATCAACACGTCATGGAAGTGGTTCAACACATCTTTTTCATGAATGGTTCTTTAATTTCATTCGATCCGACACATTTGCATTCAAGAAGAAGCTTTCTAGAAAGCAAATCCTTCTGGCACCGATTATTGCAATTTCAAGACCAACACGTCGTGGTAATCCCCACCACGTCGTGTTGTCGCAGTCAGAATACATGAAAAATAATCTTTTTGAGCCACCGCGAGGTGGTGAATTCCGCCACGAGGTGGTGCTTTTCGAGTCCATTTTTTGATTCTGATCTCGTACTTTCAGTAGTCTAAGTGTTCAAGAGTGGCGTTTCCAACTCTATATTGAATTACATGGATGCTGCCATACTACTTTCCAATTCCGTTTCCACACTTTAGAGCAAGCTAGATATCCTACACACGATTCGAGATGCATCTTCTATCCCAGGGGATTCTGTTCATTTTTCTCCTTTTTATTGCTTTTAAATTAATTTATGCATACAATGAGGGCATTGTATGTAATAAGTGTGGGGTAGGGGCCGAAAAAGTAAATTGCTAGAAATTTTAAAATTTTCATAGGTGTGAAACAATAATCTAATTAGTTCTAGTAATAATAATGTGAACTGTAGTTGCTAGTGTTATATGGGATGATCCGATAAGTGCTCAAATGTTTAGTTGAGCCAATACACGTTATAGTGCATTTGTGGCATCCCTTATTCTAGTGAAATCATGGGACAAAAACACAACCTCGCTTAGTTTGAGGGATGCAATATGTTTAGTAGCCTAAACTTGAAATGTATCCAGGAAGCTATGTCTTAACCAATAAAGTTTGAAGCTAAGTGCCCCTGCTTAAGCATGTAAGTTTTTGAGTGATATAAAAAAGTGAGATACATGTAAAAAAAAAGAGAAGAGAGAAATTACCAAAAGGAAAGAAATTGAAGATTTTTGGAGCATAAAAGTATCAAAGTATGAAGATAAAAGATCAAAATTCTTAAGTCTCAAAGTTGAAGATACAAAAGCTACATAAAAAGGTGGTGAATTCAAAGAAATCAAAGATCAAATATCAAAGAAAAGAAGAATTCAAGAGCTCCAAGTTGTGGTATCTTTTAAAAGTTGTAATTCTCTAGTTTATGTATGCTTGGGTAGCTTTACAAGAATACCTTGAGGTTAGGTTAGTCTTTTGCAGATGGATTCGGAGGGTTGCATAAAATGAGCATTGTTCAAAAGAAGTGAGCGCGTGTTTATGAGGATTGTGAGTATTTAGAATTGAGGGGGGGGGGGGGGGGGGGTTACTTAGGAAAAAATTTATACACAAATGCATGCGTTGAGATCTTAGCATAATGGCTGAGCTTGAGTTGGATTGTTCTATGTGATATTGGTGATGAAGGTTAGAATTAAAAAAATTAGTTTTGCTTGAGGGCAAGCAAAATATAAGTGTAGGTATTTTGATATGTGCATATCTACACATATATTTTACATCATATCTTAATATTTTATGCTATATTTATGATTATTATATAACAAAAGGTACTTATTATGTTTAATATTTGTTATGTAGCATAAAATACATGCTCGGAAGCAATATGGAAGTTGGAAGCAGGAAAATACGAGCTTAGACAAGAAGAAGACACAAGAAGGATGTTGCTAGACAGCTTGGCCCCTTGTTAGTATTTTGACAATATCTCATGACTCGTAACTCCGATTAAGGTGATTCAAAATGATCTGAAAAGTAGATACAATTTCGGACGAATTTCGTGTTTTGAGAAAAGTCGGATTTCCAACCACCACGACGTGGTGAATAGAATCTTCGCGATTCTTAATGCTGGCTTAGGGATACGGGATAAACACGAGGACCACGATGTGGTGCCTTTACCACGTCATGGTGGCCAGATTTTAGGCAAGTATATATATCCAAACATCATGACGAATTGAGAGACTTGGAGGTGACTTTCTGGAGAAGCATTACAAAAAGTAACCTCTGGAAAACCCTTACAAGAGGAGGAAACAATTGGAGCTCAAGATTTGAAGAGACCTAGACAAAAACAATAATTTATTCGGTTTGATCATGTTTAGATTTATCTCTATTGAGTTTTTGTGTTTGATTTTTACCATGAGTAGCTGAATTTAGCTACTCCTGTTTAGCTAGATGAAGCTTCAACTTATGAATTAGTTTAATTAATTATGGATTTGACTTGTTGGTATTGTGCTTGTGTTTGATTGTTAATACCTAGCATTCTAATATTTGGTTGTTTAGTTGCTTGAATTCATGTTCTGTGTAGCCTAGTGATTATTAAATTACATGAACTTGACACCTAGTGATTTAGTGAATATTGAATTGCTAGAGCTAGGATCGACCCAATCTTAGATAAGTGATTGAAATAATTGAATTTAGCTGTGCTGGAGAACATAAATTATGACCATAATTATGTTTGCATAATAAATCTTACATAGCCTATTCATAATCCATAACTGATTCTGTGTTTGATTGTGTGTGACCATGCATAGTTTTACATGACTTAGTTAAATATTGGTAAATTTGGACTTAAATTACTAATAATATAATATTACGTAACCAACTTTGATAATCAATAATTGTTAGCTAACCATAAAGAAGAAGTGGATTCGAACTAAATGGGAGTGTTTTTAGTAATTGATTGAACCTTTGTTTAGTAATTAAGTTTGTCTGAACTTGCAAAATCAGATAAAAACCTTTTAAATTATTGTTTGATTTTAGATTAATTTAGAGTAATTATTTTAGTTAATTAAATTCGTTCCCTGTGTTGACCCCAACTTACTTTACTACACTACAATTCGACTAGGTACACTGCCTAGGTGCATATTAGTTAGTTAAGTTAGTTAGGTTATAAATTTAAAACTAGTAGGTACTTTCGTGCACATCAGGCGCGTACTGGGATTACGCCCAGCGTAAGTCCAAGATTCATCCTTTCTTCATTTTTGGTCTGAATAGGTTAATACATGGGCTCATATCATAGATCTAGGCTCTCTACTGCCTCCTAGGTCATAAAGTCAAAACCTTTAAGCCTTGCATGGCTATAAAGGTCACCAACCACTTCAAACATATAACATCTTTCCCCATTAAGCCCTACTCTCATGCATGACTGAGTCTTAACGTCCAAGATTGGATTTTTATGAATCCACAATGTATATTACACTGAAATAAGGCAAATCTAAGCTTATGGAGGCCATTTACTCATAAAGTCTCCATTTTGGGACCAAAAACCCTAAAAGGTGGTCCATTAAGCACAAAACAAAAATGATAAGGAAATATTTGATCTTTTTACCTCCAAGTGAAGCTCCACTCTCTATAGAACTCAGATCCAAGCTTGTACTCCAACTTCTAGACTCCACAATAACTTCCTCTTCTTCTCCACTACCACACCAAGACACTTTCTAGCTCAAAAACACACACAAGCTTTGAACGATGGTATTGCTCTCTTAGGGTTTCTTTCTCTGTGAGATGGTGGCTAAGGATAAGACCATATCATTCCTTTTATAGTCCTCAAGTCACATTAGGGTTTTGCATCAGGGCCGGCTACGCCAAGCGTAACCCTGGGTACGCCCAGCGTACCTAGGCGAGTCCGCGTCCAACATAAGCGCATGAGTACGTGCATCGTACTCTTCAGTACGCCCGTCGTACTCATTTGCCATAACTTTCCTTTAAGGGCTAAACTTGACAACTTGGAAAAGAAGAAGGGTTTAAGAGATGCACCTGAATTTCGGGATGTTACAATTCTCCCCCACTAGAACCAGACTTCGCCCTCGAAGTCTTATGTCGTAAACAACTCCGGATAGTGCTCCCGCATCTCCAACTCCGGCTCCCAAGTCAGCTCGGACCCTCTCCGGTGCTGCAACTGGACCTGAACCAGGGGCACTTCCTTATTCCTCAGAACCTTGATCTTACGATCCACTATTGCGATTGGTCTCTCAACGTAATTTAGGCTTGCGTCCACCTGAATATCCTCCAGAGGTACAACTGCCATCTCGTCGGCAATACACTTGCTCAACTGAGACACGTGGAAGGTATCATGTATCTGGCTCAACTCCGTAGGTAGCTCCAAATGGTATGCTACCCTGCCTACCTAGCGGTCACCCTAAAAGGACCAATGTACCAGGTTCCCAACTTCCCCTCTTTCGAAATCGGATCACTCCCTTCCAAGAAGATACCTTCAGGAGTACGAAGTCTCCCACCTGGAACTCGAGATCGGACCGTCGCCTATCCGCATAACTCTTCTGGCGAATCTGATATGTTAACAACCTCTGTCCGACCTGTTGTATCTGCTTTGTCGTCTGAAGCACTATCTCAGTGTTGCCCATCACTCGCTACCCTACCTCTCCCTAGCATATAAGAGTCCGACACCTCCTCCCATACAACAACTCGAAGGTAGGAATACCAATACTCGAATGGTGGCTGTTGTTATAGGAAAACTCAGCCAAGAGCAAATACATGTCCCAACTTCTTCCAAAGTCCAACACACATGCTCGAAGCATGTCGTCGAGCGTCTGAATCGTCTGCTCACTCTGTCTATCTATTTGTGGGTGGTAAGCGGTATTGAAATGCAGCCGCATGCCCAACTCCTCATGGAACTTCTTCCAGAACCTGGAAGTGAAACATACATCTCGATCTGACACAATCGAGATCGGTACTCCATGTCGTGATACCACCTCCCTCATATACAACGCTGCCAGTCTCTCTGCAGAAGAGCTCTCACTGATAGCAAGGAAGTGAGCGCTCTTTATCAGCCGGTCGACGATCACCCAAATTGCATTAACACCCCTCGTGGTCCTTGGCAATTTGGTGATAAAGTCCATACAAATCTGTTCCCACTTCCACTGGGGAACCTCAAGTGGCTGCAATTTGCCATGCGGACGCTGGTGCTCGGCCATAACCCTGCGACAGGTCAAGCACCTCTCAACGAACCATGCAACATCCCTCTTCATACATGGCCACCAATAGTCTCTCTTCAAGTCCAAATACATCTTAGTGGCCCCGGGATGGATCGAGAACCTCGATCTGTGCACCTCCTCCATCAGAATGGTATGTGCCCCGCCCGCAAATGGCACCCAAATTCGACCCTGAAAGGTCATAAGCCCTCGGCTATTGGTAAAGAACTCAGAAACCTGCCCGATCACCCGTTCTCTCTTGCGGTTCTCCGGTCTCACGGCCTCTGCCTGGGCCTCCCGAATGGTGTCCAACACCAGAGTCATCATCGTCAACCTCATACAAACGTCTTGTATCGGGGAACTCTCCACCCTACGGCTCAGGGCATCGGCTATAACGTTAGCCTTGCCCGGGCGGTATAGGATCTCACAATTATAATCCTTTACCACATCCAACCATCTCCTCTGGCGCATATTCAGGTTGGGCTGATACATCAAATACTTCAAGCTCTTGTGGTCCGTGTATACGGTACACCGAACCACATACAAATCGTGACGCCAGATCTTGAGGGCGAACACCACTGCCCCCAACTCCAAATCATGGGTGGGATACCTCGTCTCATGAGGCTTCAGCTACCTCAATGCGTATGCTATCACGTGCCCTCTTTGCATCAACACCGCTCCCAACCCTAATATCGATGCGTCACAATACTCCACAAAATCCTCCATCCCCTCCGGAAAGGCTAACACTAAGGCTTCGTATAATCTCTAGCGAAGTGTCTCGAATGATGCCTGCTGCTCAGGACCCCAACTAAAAGCCACGCCCTTCCAGGTCAACCTGGAGAGAGGAACGACAATCTTGGACAAATCCCTGATAAATCTCTGATAGTAGCGGGCCAATCCCAGAAAACTCCTGATCTCAGTAGGGGATTTCGGCGCCTCCCACCTCATAACTGCCTCAATCTTGGCTTGATCGACGAATATCCCATTCTGGTTAACGAGGTGTCCCAAGAACTGGACCTCTTGTAACCAGAAATCACACTTGGAGAATTTGGCAAAAAGCCTCTCTGACCTCAATACTCCGAGAATCTCTCTCAGATGTTCCTCATGCTGCTCTCTAGATCTCGAATATACCAGAATATCGTCGATGAACACAATCACCGACCGATCCAACATCAGCCTGCATACCCTGTTCATGAGATTCATGAACACTGCCAGTGCATTGGTAAGCCCAAAAGGCATCACCACGAACTCGTAATGCCCATAACGAGTCCTGAACGCCGTCTTTTGGACATCTTCATCCCTCACTCTCATATGATGATATCCAGACCTCAAATCTATCTTGGTGAACCAAGACACTCCCTGAAACTGATCGAACGGATCATCGATCCTCGGTAATGGATAACGGTTCTTGACCGTCAACTTGTTCAACTCCTGGTAATCAATGCACATCCGGTGTGAACCATCCTATTTCTTGACAAAAAGGATCGGCGCTCCCCACGGCGAGCTACTTGGTCTAATAAACCCCTTTCCCAGCAGCTCCTGAAGCTGCGAGGATAACTCCTGCATCTCTGGCGGCACAAGGCGATAAGGTGCTGACCCTGGAACCAAATCGATGTGGAACTCCACCTGCCTCCCGGGAGGAACACCTGGAAACTCCTCGGGAAAAACGTCTGGAAACTCACGCACTATCGGAACATCATCAATCGAACTCGGCCTCTCTGCGGCCACTCGTGTATCCATCATATAAGCTACAAACACACGGCATCCATGTTGTAAACTCTGTCTTGCTCTAGCAGCCGAACAAAATGCTGACCCACATTGGGTACCCTCGCCATATACCGTCAGTACTCCCCCACTAGGGTCTCGTTGATGGGTTTTGAGCATTCTAACACTTCCTAAGTGTACATGCAACCCTAATAAACCTTGGATATATGTTTGTCTAAGATACATGCAAATAATTATTTTTCCAAGGTTCATATCCTAACTAGGGGTGTGCATGGGTCGGTTTGGGTCGGTTTTGGACTCAAACCCAACCCAACCCATAAATGGTCGGTTTCTGGTTTTTAGAACCCAATAGGATCGGTTTCTGGTCGGTTCGGTTTCTTGGGTTCTAAGGTCGGTTTGGGCGGTTTTTCGGTTTCTTGGGTTCAACCCATACACTCACGGGTTCTGGGTTTAAACCCATGGGTTTAAGGTTTTAACCCATTTTCCATAAATGAAGCAACAAGTTAGATACTTCAAAAAATAACAAATTGAAGTTAAGTACTTCAAAAAATATGAGTATTACAACAAATAGTCAATTACAACTTACAACTAAAGCCCGAAATAGTCTATTACAACTAAAACACAATCAAGTATGGGTGGTTTTTCGGGTTGGATGGGTCGGTTTCTTGGGGCGGTTTGTCGGTTTTAAGTATGGGTCGGTTTCTTGGGTTGGATGGGTCGGTTTCTGGTTAGAAACCGAACCCGAACCCGATTTTTCGGTTTCTAAAAATATCAAACCCAAACCGTCGGTTTTGCTTCGGTTTCGGTTTTTTCGGTTTCGGTTTTGTCGGTTTTAGTCGGTTTCTCGGTTTTTTGGTTTGGGTTTGCTCACCCCTAATCCTAACTAGCATGGCATGGGGAACATGAATAAAATAAAGCTAGTAGAAATACTAACCTTGTAGTAGTTGTTGATTGCTTGGAGTTTTAGAGCCTAGCACCAATAGTGTGGATGCCTCAAATGGAAATCACAAATCACCACAAACTTGGAACTTTGAGAGAATAGTCACTACTATCTTGAAATCGGCCCTCTTGCTTTATGTAACGCCCGCAAATCCGGGCTAGTCAATTAGAGGCAATAGGGGTCGAAAACGAATTTTCGACAAAAGATTATTTAGAACAAATAATCTTAACCAAGTTGTAGAATATGTCACAAGGTTTATGTTCATATAAAGAACTCCGAAATCCGAGTTATAACGAAGAAGTTATGACCCGTTGAAGTTTCGCGATGGAACCAACATGATACCGGAAGCGTAAATAGTGAATTTACGATAGAGTGAGATTTAGCCTTAGCGATCTAAACGAAAGTCGTAGAATATGTTAAACTAAGAACATCGATAAAAAGAACGCCCAAATCTGACTTCGTATGAAGAAGTTATGATTTTTCGAAGTTTCGGACTAGCAGTGTACAGCCCGAAATTCGAATATTAGATCGAGCGGTTTTTAGCCGACACAACCTAAACGAGAATCGAAGATCTCGTTAAAAGTAGTGTAACGAGAAAAAGATGGGCGAAAACGGATGTCGGATGAAGAAGTTATAAGGATTTAACGGACCAATCGTGTCCCGGCCCGTTCATAATATAAAATTTAAAATCGAGCCAAAATTAGCCGACGAAGTCTAAACGAAAGTTGTAGAGTACGTTCCCACCTTCGCGTGGATATAAAGAACGTCGAAAACGGAGGACATATGCGAAAGTTACAAATTTTTAAAGTTGAGTGCAAATTGCGAAATCTGATGCGAGATGGATGACGTGGCTGCATCTGGGCCGTCGCTTGTTGACCAAGGCTTCGCTTCAGATTGTGACACGCCACCCTCGCAGTACGCCCCGCGTCCGAAGAGGTTACGCCCCGCGTAGGTCCGATCTGAACCATCCGATGGGTGCAAGACAACTGGGTCCGAGCTGGTGATCTTATCCGAGGAGTACGCCCAGCGTACCCTCGGTACGCCCAGCGTAATGTCCGAAGCCTGACCCTATAAATTGAGGTGCGAGGCTGCCATTTCTCTTCACCCCAAAACCTCTTCTTTCTCTCACTACTTTCTCTCTCTAGCACCTCTAAACACCCCTAAGCCCTAGATAAAACCCCTAGCACCCTAGGGAAGCCTCGAGGCTCCCGAAGTCCCGAGAAAAAGGAGTCTTTCGGTTTCGAAACGCTGCTCCAATTAAGTTCCGGTTTTCGATAAAATTCGCTGTAAGTGTGCTATGCTTACGCAATTTTTAATATAGCTTTCAAATAATTATAGGAATGTTATTAGGTCCTTAAAATAATTATTTGGGCTATTATTATGAGTTATATTGAGTGTTATTAACGCTTATATAATAATAATAATAATAGTCAGACTAATTAATTTGTTGCGGTTATCGTTAGACTAAACCCTAGTGGTATTAATACTAGGTTTTATCGAAGGAAAAATCGTTTTGAGAGTATCGAAGTGCTGTCTGAGTGTTGAGTCATCACCTTTCAGGTGAGTGCATGGTCCCCTTCAACTTACACATAGATATGAAGTATTTACTACGTGCTATGTGTGCATATTGTCTGTTTACTTGCTGTTTATGCTCGGTGAAAGATTTTATACATGTTTTAAATGATTTAAACTATATATGTATTTTATATCTACGAAAATGTTGGGGTAAAACATGGGTAGATATAATAGATGAAATATGAGTTGGATGATGAGTTGAGAGGTGATATAGACTATGAGTTGTGGGTGAGAGGTGTACGATGTGAGAAGCCTTTTTCCCAAACGATGTCCCCATCATTCAGCAGAGTATGGATGACAACCACGGACTATCCTAGATAGTCCAGTGGAACACTAGCAGGCTCGCAACCTGTAGGTGTTGTGAACGATGTGTTCACCCGGTGTACTCTAAACCTTGGTGATCATGCAGACTTGGTGCCAAAACCCTGGCGACTATGCAGACTTAGTGCCTATTGTATAAATTCTGGCGACTATGCAGACTAAGTGCCTAAACCCCGGTGACGATGGACTTCGTGTCGATTCCTTAGGATGATCCTTAGGAATGTATGAACGAGGAATGGTTGATTCTTAGGGTAGATCCTTAAGAATAAAGAAGATAATGGGGATGGGTAATTGGGTTGATTGTTTGATTATTTGAACATAATAATTATATTATTGTGGGTTGAAAACCCTATGTACTCACCAGGTTTCCCAACCTGACCCACTCAGTTTATTTATATCACAGGTGTTGATATGAAGTCACATTACACTGAGAGATTTAAAGAGATGTAGATCACTAGTGTAAATAAATGTAAGTTCTGTTTATGCTTATGTTTATGTATTAACGATGACATCCCAAATGTTTTAAAATGAACAAACTACGTTTCTTTGAAAATGTTTTAAAAACGTATTTATCGTGTTTTTCTGGGAACAAACTCCGTAACATTTTTATTAAAAGAAGTACTTTGATTTTTATAAAGCATAAACAAAACCGGTCTTTTCTGGCCGTCATTTTGGGATGTCACACTTTACTCACCTCAACTAGTGTGATTTTAAGAACCAAAGCCTCCTTTATATAGTGTGGTGGATTAGGGTTACATCCATGTAAACCCTAATACCCATGTCTCTTCATTTCCATGAGATCCATGGGTTAAAGCTCCATGGAGTATCCATGCACTTCCCATGCAAGCCTAGCCCATTCCAAATAAGCATTAGCCCACACTATATAAATATAGAAGTCCATATTTAATTAGTAATATCTTTGACCTCTAAATTAATCCTAGATTAATTATAGATCAATACTAATTAAATAATATGATCTTATATTAATATATTAGAACTTATAATATATTAATAAACTTCGGGTGACGTGCAACCCCAATGGACCATGTCGGGTCGGGTCAAGTACATACCAAATATAGTTATGGACTTAAACACTATATCCAATAGTCTCCCACTTGGATAAGTCTAATAACTATAGTTGCAATTATGACTTCAGGAACCAATCAGCAATCGTAGCTCTTTAAACTCTGTTGAACTAGAACGCGCCGTTTTAGATAAGTGATCATATAATCCTCTGTTCTAGATATCAGCCGGACAAATACATGGAACATGGTCTTACTTATTGTCCAGCATTTGTTTCCCGATTTCCGATTTGTTTGACATAGAACTTAACTGAACACATCAATTTAGTTCTGACCGGGCTCGATACATAGGTCAAAACAAAATCATCGAGGGGCCCAGATATTGCTTCTAATCCTAGAAGGAACAGATAAACTTCGACCCATATGTTTTTTCTACCACTCATTGAATTACACACAAAAGCACGTTTTATAACATCGAGTAACCAATGCGTTTTCGTACAATCAATGTATAACCAACTCATAAGTAACAAATCATATCTCTAGGTTTGAAGACTTATATGATATTACCGTCTCACGATCACTCGAGATAAAATTCTATGAAGTGATTCCAGTGAGCGAGGGTTGAGTCCAATGCTCAGAACTTATGAGCACTCATGATTGTTGTACCCATGTCCAACAACTTAGACCTCTGCAACCAATCATGACAGTCTTGATTCATACCTACTTCCGACATATGACCGACTGTGGAGGTTTGAATAATATGATATATCAAACATAATTATTTTGGAAGTCAAAAAATTCAAACGAAATATAGTAAACGATCGACAAGAGATAGCAACACTTTACTCATAAATAAAACACCTTTTATTCATCATCTGATGTCAATTACACTTTACAAATTTCTTAATTTATCTAACTACTAAAACTTATATCACCCTTCAGCCCTATGCTCCGAGCATGCTGGAGATGCTTAACCCTACTCAGTCCCTTCGTGAGGGGATCTGTTGGGTTCTCATCCGATGATACCCTCTTTGCCACGAGGATTCCTTCTTCTATTCGATGTCTGATGAAGTGATATTTTCTGTCAATGTGTCTAGATCTTCCATGATCTCTTGGTTCCTTGGCAAAGGCAACCGCACAATTGTTGTCACAGAAAATCTCCATTGGCTCCTTTATAGCTGGTACAACTCCAAGGTCTCCGATGAAGTTCTTTAGCCATATAGCCCCCTTTGCTGCCTCGCTTGTTGCTATATACTCTGATTCACAAGTGGAATCATCCACTGTCTCCTACTTGGAACTTTTCCAAGTAATTGCCCCTCCGTTTAGGGTAAAGACCCAGCCCGACTGAGAGCGGAAATTATCCCTGTCAGTCTGAAAGCTAGCATCACTGTACCCTACAACTCTCAAGCTATCACTCCCACCAAGGGTAAGGACCCAGTCCTTAGTCCTTCGCAGGTACTTGAGGATATTCTTTACTGCAATCCAGTGTGCCTTGCCAGGGTTCCCCTGATACCTGCTCACCATGCTCAAAGCGAAAGATACATCAGGTCGAGTACACGTCATAGCATACATGATCGATCCTACAACTGAAGCATAAGGTAGTCGACTCATTTCTGCTACCTCAGCCTCAGTACTAGGGCTTTGTGTCTTACTCAATCTGGCGTTACTCTGAATGGGTAACTCACCTTTCTTGGAGTTATGCATGTTGAATCTTTTCAACACTTTGTCAACATAGGTGCTTTGACTAAGTCCAATTAGTCTTTTACTCCTGATTCTCAAAATCCTTATCCCTAGGATATAGGCAACTTCACCAAGCTCCTTCATAGCGAAACACTTCCCAAGCCAGGACTTTACTTCCTGCAGGGTTGGGATGTCATTTCCTATAAGTAGTATGTCATCCACATACAGTACCAAAAAACTGACTATGCTCCCACTAGCCTTGATATAGACACAAGATTCATCTTCACTCCTTGAAAATCCAAATTCCTTGACTTTCTCATCAAAGCAAAGATTCCATCTGCGAGGTGCCTGTTTCAATCCATAAATGGATTTCTCGAGTTTACACACTCTATTGGGGTACTCTGTACTGACAAAACCCTCTGGCTGAACCATGTAAACATCTTCAGCCAACTTTCCATTAAGGAAAGCGGTTTTGACATCCATTTGCCATATTTCATAGTCATGAAATGCAGCAATGGCTAACAGAAACCTAATAGACTTTATCTTGGCCACTGGTGAAAAGGTTTCATCATAATCAACTCCCGGAGTTTGAGAATAACCCTTTGCAACCAGTCGTGCCTTATAAGTGTGTACATTACCATCCATGTCGGTCTTCTTCTTGAAGATCTATTTGCACCCAACTACCTTACGATCAGGTACATGGTCAACCAAGTTCCAAACTTGATTGTCATACATGGACTGTATCTCGCTATCCATAGCCTCTTTCCATTTAGCAGCCTCAGGGCCTGCCATGGCTTCCGTGTAGCTGTTAGGCTAATCCAGACCTACTACTGTCTCATCACTAATAAGTGTCTCACCTTCTATAGTAATATGGAAACCATAGTAATGCTCAGGTGCATTCCTAACTCTCGTGGAACGTCTCAGAGGTACAGACTCGTCAATTGGCTCAACAGGAGTTTCCTCCTCAAGTTGAGGGCTAGGGTTTGAAGTTCCTTCACCACTTGACTCTTGAATTTCTTCAAGATCAATTTGCCTCCCACTGTCTCCTTGGCTTATAAACTCTCTCTCTCGAAAGACTCCTCTTCTTGCTACAAAGACCACATTATCACTGGGTCTGTAGAAGAGGTAACCAAAGGATCTTTGTGGGTAGCCGATGAAAATACACCTCTCGCTTCGGGGTTCTAGCTTGTCATGAGTCTCGCGCCTCACAAAATCCTCGCAACCCCAAATCTTGATGTGTTCTAGTTTAGGTACTTTACCAGTCCACATCTCGTGAGGAGTTTTGGCAACTTTCTTTGTAGGGACTAGATTAAGGATATGGGTGGCAGTCTCTAAGGCATACCCCCAAAATGAGATTGGTAGCGAAGCTCGAATCATCATGGAACGAACCATATCCAACAAGGTTCAATTACACCTCTCAGCTACACCATTCAACTGTGGTGTCCTGGGAGGTGTCAATTGTGAGAAAATACCACATTCCCTAAGATAGTCGAGGAACTCTAAACTAAGATACTCACCACCTCGATCGGATCGAAGCATCTTAATGTTCCTGCCCAATTGATTCTCGACTTCCTATTTAAATTCCTTAAACCTTTCGAAAGTCTCTGACTTATGCTTGATTAACTAGACATATCCATATCTACTGTAATCATCAGTAAAAGTCAAATAATAACGATTAGCATCCCTTGTGGCATGTTTGAATGGTCCACACACATCCGTGTGTACAAGGTCCAACAAACCTTCACCCCTCTCACAAGAGCCTGTGAAGGGTGACTTTGTCATTTTTCCAAGTAAGCATGATTCGCAACTATCATCTGAATTTAGGTCAAACGACTCCAAGACTCCATCCTTTTGGAGTTGGCCTATGCGTTTCTTGCTTATATGTCCAAGACAACAATGCCATAATGGTGGTTTATCCAAGTTATCATTATTAATAGAATCAATACACGTCACATTATTTCCTAAGTTATCTATAACAGACACGGCTTCATACACACCATCACAAGGTAATGCTTTAAAATAAAGAACATTATTAAAGAAATCATCAATAGAACCAACTTCATTATTAAATGAAAAGGTAAACCCTTGTTTATACAATGCATGAAAGGAAATAATATTTCTTGCCATTTTTGGCGAGTAACAACATCTATTCAAATCTAAATTTAACCCACTACTTAGCGATAAAGTATAAACTCCAATCTTGGTGACAGGTGTAACTTTCCTATTCCCCATGATTAAGTTTATCCTTCCTTGCTCCACATTCTCACTTCTTCTTAGTCCCTGCAAGTCACTACAAATATGAATACCACAACCGGTATCAAGGACCCAAGAGTTAGAATTAGGTGAGTTATTAGAAATGATAGTGTAAATACCTGCATGGTTGGGTTTAACTTTCCCATCCTTCACATCTTGCTGGTACTTTGGGCAGTTCCGCTTCCAATGCGCCTTTTCATGGCAATAGAAGCATCCAACCTCTTTTGGGTCAGAAGAAGGAGTGATGAAACATTTCTTGGTTCCACTTGAAGAAGAGCCATCAAGGGTCTTAACCTTGGTACCCTTCAAAGAACTCTTTCTCTTCTTCCCTCGTCCTTTCCCAATTGCCAAGACAGGGGCGGTGTTGGTAGGAATAGGAGTTGTTGGATTAATGTCTAAGTCCATAACTATAATTGGTAAGACTTGACTCGACCCGGCATGGTCCATTTGGGTTGCATACCATCATGCACTTGGATGAGAGAAATAAGACACTTATGGTTATTAATATATTATAAGTTCTAGTATATTAATAATAAGAATGATAAGATTATTTAATTAGTATTGATCAAGAATTAATCTAGGATTAATTAAGTGATCAAAAGAAGGCTAATTAAATATATGGGTTGATTGTGTAAATCATCCATACTTGTATAGTGGGCTAATGCTCCATGGATTATCTAGTTGGGCCAAAACCCATATGATGCTCCATGGATGCTCCATGGTGTATTTGAACCCATGGATCCAAGGAAATGGAAAGTCATGACAATTAGGATTTACCTAATTGTGTAACTATATAAGCATCTTATTATTGAGGAAAAATCGGTCACTAGAGCAACTAGAATCACACTAGTGTGTGAAGTGAAAGGGCTAGCCGATTTTGATGAGTGTAGAATTCTCTCAAGTCATTCCAAGTGTTTTGATGATTGTGATTCCATTTGAGGTGTCACACTTGGGGCACTAGGCACTCAAGCTTCATGAAGACTTTCTACATCAAAGAGGTATGTATTCTATCTTGCTATAGTTATTGTTTTGTATGCTAGATTAGGATAATACCTTGGAAGTTCTTATTTGCATGTATAATAGAGAAAACATAGATCCAAGGTATTTAGGGTTGCATGTACACTTAGGAAGTGTTAGAATGCTCAAAACCCAACAGTGGTATCAGAGCCTAGGCTTGTTTTCTTGTTATACTTGCAAAAGAAGCTGGAAAATCGAGTTTTGATGTTGTCTGCCCAGCAGACTCGCCGAGTCCAAGGCAAAATGCATCCAACTCGCCGAGTTGGTTGATGCCACTCGCCGAGTAGGAGCCCCAGACAGCATATATTCGAGGTTTTTGGCTAGAAATGGACTAGGAACGTTACCCTAAGTTGTTTTTGATCTTATAAACTTGTTTTTGATGTGGTAATGTTCATGCTAATCCATTTTCAAAGATAATTGTCAATAGATTCATGTTTTGTATTAGTTTAAGGTTTAGACTAATTACATGAAAAAGTTTGATTTGAATTATCTTGTTCTTATGAGTTGCTTAGATTAATAGAAATGTTGAGTGAAATAGTTGTTTTCAATCCATTTTAATCTAAGAGTTGAGTATAAAATGTGTTTGTGTAACTTGTCCTCAAGTTACATGAAGAGTCACATTAAAGACTCATAAAACTCATAATAGTTGGCAATGGTTACAAAATGAAGAGTCTTGTGTCATTGAATGTTTTTTTATGACTCCATAACTTGTCCTCAAGTTATGGAAGTTCAAGAGTCACTTCATTAAAAGAAAAAATATGTAACCATAATTAAATCCATAAGTTATAAAATAAAGGAAAAAGTTACTTCTTTTATTAGTTTAAAGTCTTCCATAACTTGTCCTCAAGTTATGGAACTTGAAGAGTTTTTGGATTAAAACTACTTTAAACACATAAGTTATGGAATTAATTAGTTTTGAATAGTTTCAAAACTTGCCCTCAAGTTTTGGAATTTGAAAAGTTTTCAAGTATGAATACTTTAATTCCAAGTTAGCCCTTAGAATTTTAAAAGTTAAAATTCAACCCTTATACTTTATAATATTATAAGTTAATAATATATATATATGTATAAGAGTAAAGTCAGTCTTACCGCTAGTACGCCTCATTCACGAAGCCGGTCTATAAGGTAGGTAAAGGGTGACTTAATATTTATCATAGTATCGATGGAGCGTGTGTGGTTAACCGGCACATCGATTGAGGGGTAATTTATTAAGGGTACCAAGTGATTTGCATGGTTACTTCACACCTTGTTTTGTGATCCTCGGCATCCCAGTCACAAAACCTGAAGGGCACACTCGAGATTGAAACATGCCTTTGAAAAGTTCAATGAATCTCAAAGATCTAGGAGTTTCAAAACCAATTAAAAAACCTAATGATACATTTCGTTTATCTTGGTGGAAATTGGTGAATCGTCATTCACCTACCTTCAAATATTCTATAGCTTGGATTACGGCATACCTCTTCTAAGTTATAAAATAGTTTGTTGGGTCCTAGCCTTAATATTTCATATTGGGTGTTATATTAAGGACTTTAAATCAACTATCTTGAATATCTCCCAAAAGATGTCTAGTTTAGACACCTATGATCTTCCCAAATCTCTTGAAACAAGGTTTCCTAATGAAGATGATGTCCCATGGATATCATACTTCTTTCTCCTCCTCCAACTATTCTCCCTAACCCACAAGTTCTTGAAAAGTTTAAGGTCACTCAAGCCCTATTGGCAAGGCAAGGTCTAGGTGTGAACACATCTTGGAGATGTAGTCACATATTGACAAGCCGGGAGAGTTGGGTGTCAAAGTCTTGAGAAAGTTGGTGGTTCAATCACTTTCTAAGTCACATAGTGAGTTCTTTTGGAACACCTATGAAACCGACTATGACAAGACCCTTAATGATCTTATCTATTTGCTAAGATCAACTTCCTAAAACTTTATGGACATTAACAATGATGACATTGGACATCTAGTAAAGCATTCTCTTCCCGATGGAAAGGGATCGGCCATAGTCAACTCGGTTGACCAAATGGTAAAGAGAAAAGCTAAGTCTGTGATAGTCCTGTGTACCATTATCAAAGGGTCCATATGTTTGTATTGCCAAAGAAAGGGCATTGGTTGCGAAGCTGCCAAATTTACCTAAGGATGTTAAAGTCAATAAGTTTGACTCTACTTCAGGTAAATTCCACTATCTAACTCTGTTAAGTTTCTATTCTGAGATTCTTGATACATGATGTGACTGGGTCACATGGTGATGTGTTAAGAATCAAAGAAAAGTGAAGAAAATTAAAGAAAGAATATGTTGAATCTGATCGCATAGATGGATTTCTATCACATAGTTTGAAAAATCGGATTCTTGAGCTACTTCCTAGGAGTTATGATATATTGCTTAAGGAATAGATAACAACAAGTTTTTCATATGGATTGTAAGGATAAGTTTTTCCGCAAAGTTTTAAAATAAAAGGAAAATTTTTGATTTTATTTATTTTAAAATATCCTTACAATGGCATTTGAGGAAAAATTGTTGCTTATATAATTCCATTAAGAGCAAGAGTGGAAATATAAAATTGATTCTTTCATTTGAGGTAATGTCTAAATTTACCAAATAAGGAAAGATTCTCATCACCCAAGTTTCAATTGGACCGGAACTTGGAATCATGCAAGTTATATAACATGATGAATGAGAACTTTCAAGTTTTGGAAAAATTAAGACTAATTACTTGTTCACATGGATGTGTGAGTCAAGTAAAGGACTAAAGGATCGAGTACATAGTTTTGTGCACTGATTTAGTCCACCACAAAAGATTGGTAAGACTATTCGTCATAGTTTACTAAAGCTCAGTAAATATGATTATACTTACAAGCTTAAGTGTAACTCTGAGACATTGGAAATGGTTCCAATGTAAGGCAGAGCGAATAAGAAGAATCAAATTAGGCAGAAGGATAAAAGTTTCTCAAATCTGAAAAGATGGGAGAGTACTTTAGTATCAGCTTTTGTGATCATCTTAATGATTAAGATACCATAGCACAATTAGTTCTCTAAGGAAATCTTAGTGCATTCTTATGACTAAGAAGAGGGATCTTGAATTGTTGAAATGGTTAAATCAAGAAGATGAGTCATACCTCGTTCCAATACAAGTCTTAGAGTCATACTCCAAGATTGTAATTTGAGTGACATGTCTTAAAGAAGGTTTAAAACACTTGTCAAATGTAAGAGTAAAAGTTTTCTACTCTTGTACATTTGAAATTGGTAAGTTGTGATGTTTTGGATAAAACTAAGACCAACTTAGGCCAATTGTGTAAAGTGTTTTTCTTGATTAGAATCCGCACTATCTCTTGGATGTTTGACAAGGGAGTCTTATATGTCAAGAGGACAGTGGGAGTCTTAAAGGTCTTGAAAGTCTCAAGAAATAATCAAGAATAAAACCTGAAGTTCTTCGCTAGCACACGACTTGAGGTTTATAACCTATCGTGTTGACATATCTGTGCCCATTCCAGTTAAAGTTGGTTTTGCATATGAGTTCTTAGAGTTCTCAGTTTGTTGCATAACAACTTGGAAGCAATGGTAGGCCCTTGAGCTGCCAGGTGGCAAGAAATTAAGATTGAGTTCAGTCCATATGAGTTTGGATTTGTCATTATCCTTGTCTTGTGACTATGGTTTTGACAAATTCACATGGATAGGAACTCATACACCATATAAATCTAAGTGTCATAAGGTTTCTCTCTGATTCATGAAAATGATGGTGAGGAAACACTTTCACTAAGTAGATTTTAGCTAGATAGCAATTGTGATATTTGCATTCTCAAAGTCGTTAGTGGAGCGCGTGTGGTTAACCGACACACTAATTTGGACTTGTGAGAAGTGGCAAAAAGGTCTAAACATTATGATTACGGCATCCCTCTTCATAATTGTTTAGATACACAAGTGTGCTATCTAAGGGAAGGTGTATGATTTTGATAAAGTCTTATCAAAACAATCTAGTATCAGAAATCTGAACTTTGGTAAGAAAGTCAATGAAGTATTGATTTCTAGAAGTCCAGCTGATTTCTGAGAACATGTCAAAGCTAGTGGGAGCATAAGTGTTATGCTAATAATCATCATGATAGTGGGAGCATGATAATTATGATAAGTATTGCAAGTTAGCAATGTTAATTATAGAAAACAAAAAATTTCAATTGGGAAAAAGTTGTTTTGCTATAATTAAGGGAGAGGAAATTATACTTCATATCAAATCTATAAGGTTTAGATTTGAGGTTTTAATCATTTAGTCAAGGAAATATATGAATTTCATGTTGGAATGGCTCAACATAAGGAAATTCTGTATATGGGTCCATTATTTGCGTTCTAAAATTCGATTAAGATTACGGCATCCCTTTTCATAATCTGAATTATGAGAACTTGGCAAATTGAAATGGACATATTATAGCAAAAGACTAGTTTAGTCTTTATGTGAGACATCATGAATCGTGTCCCATATGCTTCGGATATAGGATTGATTACATGTGCTATATTCATCCGTTCTAAAATTTTCCAAATGCCTGGGGCATTAAGAAGGGAAAAGGTTTAGAACTGGATATGACTAAAAGGATTAAACAATTGTCGAGGACAATCTAAGGTTTACCAAAGATTGGTTACTCAAGGACAATTGGAAGTATAGTGATAATTCTGGAAGGACCATATTGACATAGTCTGTAAGGAGGCAACTCTTGTTCAGAAGTGATAGTCAAAATGGAATCTGGAAATGTTTCAAAGTTAGAATTTTCAATCTGTGTAAGATTAAGGAAACTTAATGCAAGAAGGATATTTCAAGGAGTTGATGTCCTTTGGAATGATCTGTAATGTTTGTTGTCAAGTCTTTATGACTTTGTGCATAATCATTACAAGAGGATCAATGCATATAAGTTTAGAATCTGATAGATTCCAGTAAATGGCATGAATTTGGAATTCTTGCATTTGCAGTAAGGATTTGGGAGTGTGAAAAGAGAATCATTGAAGTTATGTTCAATGGATCTAGTTCACAAAGTAAAGATCATAGACAAACATAGTATGCATACTTGGTGTATGGCATGACTAGTGTTTAGAAAACATAGTGTGCATGCTTGGAGCATGGGACAACTATTGTTTTAAATTCAAGAATAAAGTTGATAGCTGAAACAGTATACAATGAATAATGTGTAATCATATGGTGATAAATAAAAGGTGTTTTATTTATGTTCAAAGAGTTGATACCATATTGGATTCAATTATTATTGTGTTTCACTTTGCATGTTTTGACTTCCCGAATAAACTAGGTTATTCTTCCGGAATGACTAAGTTATTCAAACCATCCACAGTCGGTCATATGTTGGAAGTAGATATGAATTAAGACTGTCATGATGGGTTGTAGAGGTCTAAGGTGTTGGACAAGGCTACAACAATCATGAGTGCTCATAAGTTCTGAGTATTGGATTCAACCCGCGCTCATTGGAATCACTTCATGGATTTTATCACGAGTGATCATGAGACGATAATATCTTATATTCTTCAAACCTAGAGATATGAGTTGTTACTATGAGTTGATAGTACATTGATTGCATGAAAATGCATTTGGTAACTCGGTGCTATAAAACGTGCTTTTGTGTATGATTCAACAAGTAGTAGAACAAGCCATATGAGTCGAAGTTTATCCGTTCCTTTTACCTTCGGGATAAAAGTGATATCTGTGGGCCCCTCGATGATTTGATGATGACAAATGGAAGTGCTCGGCCGGGCCAGGACTGATTTGATTTGTTCAATTAGTCAGTCGTCATAAATCGGAAATCGGGAAACAACAAATGGACAGAGAGAATGATTATAATCCATGTCTCAGTCCATACGATATCTAGAATGGAGGAATATATGATCCCTTATCTAATGGACAAGTCACTGACAAAGGTCAGAGTTCATCTACAAGGTCAGAGTTCGACAGAAGCTTTTGAGAGCTACGATTGCCGGTTGGTTCTTGAAGTCATACGCAATAATAGTTTTAGACTTATCCAAGTGGGAGACTGTTGGATTAATGTCTAAGTCCATAACTATAATTGGTAAGACTTGACCCGACCCGGCATGGTCCATTTGGGTTGCATACCATCATGCACTTGGATGAGAGAAATAAGACACTTATGGTTATTAATATATTATAAGTTCTAGTATATTAATAATAAGAATGATAAGATTATTTAATTAGTATTGATCAAGAATTAATCTAGGATTAATTAAGTGATCAAAAGAAGGCTAATTAAATATATGGGTTGATTGTGTAAATCATCCATACTTGTATAGTGGGCTAATGCTCCATGGATTATCTAGTTGGGCCAAAACCCATATGATGCTCCATGGATGCTCCATGGTGTATTTGAACCCATGGATCCAAGGAAATGGAAAGTCATGACAATTAGGATTTACCTAATTGTGTAACTATATAAGCATCTTATTATTGAGGAAAAATCGGTCACTAGAGCAACTAGAATCACACTAGTGTGTGAAGTGAAAGGGCTAGCCGATTTTGATGAGTGTAGAATTCTCTCAAGTCATTCCAAGTGTTTTGATGATTGTGATTCCATTTGAGGTGTCACACTTGGGGCACTAGGCACTCAAGCTTCATGAAGACTTTCTACATCAAAGAGGTATGTATTCTATCTTGCTATAGTTATTGTTTTGTATGCTAGATTAGGATAATACCTTGGAAGTTCTTATTTGCATGTATAATAGAGAAAACATAGATCCAAGGTATTTAGGGTTGCATGTACACTTAGGAAGTGTTAGAATGCTCAAAACCCAACAGGAGTAACAATCGCCTTACCCTTAAGACCACTTTCCGCGGTCTTTAAGAGTCGTTGAAGTTTGCTGAGTGTGACCTCTTCCTTATTCATGTGGTATGTCATGCGGAATTAATCATAACATGAAGGTAAGGAGTGCAAAATGATATCTATTGCAAGCTCCTCAGGGAAGTTCACATTTAGCTTCAACAAACGCTCACAAATGTTTGCATTTTCTGCATGTGGCCCGTGATGGGTTCACCATCCTTCATGCGAGTTGTTATCATGGAGGAGATGATTTCATACCTCTCTTGACGAACACTTTGATGGTATCTTTCCATCAAGTCTTGGTGCATCTCATAGGGGTAGAAATCTTCATAGGATTTTTGGAGATTCGCGGTCATAGTGGCCATAATGATGCATGCCACTTTAGTGGCATCCCTTTCATGTGCCCTAAACTTAGCGATCTCTTGAGGAGTAGCAATTGTCTCATCAATCTCCTTAAGCTCCTTATCGAGGACATATTCCTTGTCCTCGTAGCGAGTAATCATTCTGATGTTTCCGATCCATTCATTAAAGTTGGATCCATCAAAAGTGACTTTCCCACACAAGTTTATAAGAGAAAAGGAGCCACTAGGATTAGAGCCAGAAGCGGCGTTGTTTGCAGACATCTTGTAAGAGAAGAAAGAAAGGATTAGTTTAGATATAGACATAGTCCTTAATAAAACACCCAAATGTAGTATTAAGGCTAGGACCCAATCACAATATATTATACTTAGAAGAGGTACGCCGTAGTCTAAGTAATAACATATTTGAAGGGTAGGTGAATGACGATTCCCTAAATTCCACCAAAGCCGAAATATTAAAAAAATATTTAATTTTGGTTCTTAGAAACTCCTAGATTCTTTTGAGATTCAATGAACATTTCAAAGGCATGTTTCAATCTCGAGTGTGCCCTCCAAGTTTTGTGACTGGGATGCCGAGGATCACAAAACGAGGTGTGAAGTAACCATGCAAATTACTTGGTACCCTTAATAAATTACCCCTCAATCGATGTGCCGGTTAACCACACACGCTCCATCGATACTATGATAAATATTAAGTCACCCTTTACCTACCTTGTTAATTCCAAGTTAGTGTGCCGGTTAACCACACACGCTCCACTAACGACTTAGACAAAGTGTAAAGTGTAATTTCATGGATTAGCACCTTATTCACATTTTTCCTAAAGTAACTAAGATTGGGAATTTAATAAAACATTTATTTACTTTATAATATTCATCATACTTTTAATGAGAATTTATAAGTCCTTGTCTTACCTGTTCGGCTAACGACCCTCCACCAGTTAAGTAAGCGGTGGGTGAGAGTGGACACCCATTAAGTTGCCATTTTATAGGCAACAACCTTATACCCACCTTATAGACTAGCTTCGTGAATGAGGCGTACTAGCGGTAAGACGACTTTGATCTTATACATATATATATATATATATATATATATATATATATATATATATATATATAATTAACTTATAATATTATAAGTATAAGGGTTGAATTTTAACTTTTAAAATTCTAAGGGTTGGAACTAAAGTTTTTAATATGACTTTACTTGTTCCAAAACCTAAGGGCAAGTTTTTGTAAACTTTCAAAACTTTTCATTTCTTGTAACTTATGAGTTAAATAGAGTAATAAAAATGAAGACCTTCATTTTTCTAACTCTTGTGTTCTTTTAATGGTTTTAATTCAAGTGTGACTCTTGGTTTTCCATAACTTGAGGACAAGTTATGGACTCCATTAAAACACATTATGATCAAGAATTAAACTACCAAGTAGGTTACAAGAAATTTCTATGATCATCTAACTTCATAAGATCAAGAAAATGAACATCCATATCAAAGTTTCAAGACCATATGAACACATATAATCATGAAAAATTGATATTAGCCATTGTAAATGGATTAGAACAAACATTACACCATCTAAAACAAGTTTTATAATACCAAAACAGTTTAGGGTAATGTTTCTAGTCCATTTCCAGCAGCAAAAGTCGAAAATCTGCACTCTGTGGCTCCTACTCGCCGAGTGCACGAACCTACTCGCCGAGTAGGATGAAGATACACATGAACTCGGCGAGCCCCCCCATGGACTCAGCGAGTTCATCAGGAAGACAGCAAGTTTTTCGACTTTTTCCAATATTTTGCATCAAGTATCAAACAAACAAACCTGGCTCTGATACCACTGATGGGTTTTGAGCATTCTAACACTTCCTAAGTGTACATGCAACCCTAATAAACCTTGGATCTATGTTTGTCTAAGATACATGCAAATAATTATTTTTCCAAGGTTCATATCCTAACTAGCATGGCATGGGGAACATGAATCAAATAAAGCTAGTAGAAATACTTACCTTGTAGTAGTAGTTGATTACTTGGAGCTTTAGAGCCTAGCACCAATAGTGTAGATGCCTCAAATGGAAATCACAAATCACCACAAACTTGGAACTTTGAGAGAATAGTCACTACTATCTTGAAATCGGCCCTCTTGCTTTACTCACCTCAACTAGTGTGATTTCAAGAACCAAAGCCTCTTTTATATAGTGTGGTGGATTAGGGTTACATCCATGTAAACCATAATACCCATGTCTCTTCATTTCCATGTGATCCATGGGTTAAAGCTCCATGGAGTATCCATGGACTTTCCATGCAAGCCTAGCCCATTCCAAATAAGCATTAGCCCACACTATATAAATATAAAAGTCCATATTAATTAGTAATATCTTTGACCTCTAAATTAATCCTAGATTAATTATAGATCAATACTAATTAAATAATATGATCTTATATTAATATATTAGAACTTATAATATATTAATAAATCATAACTTGTACTATTCTCAAAAGATTATCCATAAATTGTTCGGGTGAAGTGCAACCCAAATGGACCATGCCGGGTCGGGTCAAGTACATACCAAATATAGTTATGGACTTAGACACTATATCCAACAACAAGTTCGCCACGAACTCACGAATATACCTCCTCAGTATGCTCAAGTACCGGCTCGTACGTGCCTGCTCAGTAGACACGTGCTCTGGGAAAAACAACGCCCTCTCATGAGACATCCTTGTAATCACTGTCACAGAATCAGTTCCCTACTTGAGGGACAATAACTCCTGGGCTAGATGTTCCCTCTCCACAGGGGGAACATACTCATCTCAAAACATTGCGGTTGTAACGACCAAAAAAAATTCTAACCAGTTTAAACTTTTCAAAAACAACCCAATTCCATAAAGTTATTACAAAAAGGTTTTCAATACAATTATTATCAGAGTCTTCCCAGAACCATATCATAAAACATAAACATGAGGAGCAGTACGATCACACCTTTGCCTTGCCACGGTCTCCTGAAGTACCTGAAACATTTTAAACCACAACTGTAAGCCCGAAAGCTTAGTGAGATTCCCCCAAAATACCAACCACATATACCATACACATAACATGCCATAACATAACAGAACATAGAACAGCCATGCACTTCGGGTCTACTGTGTGACTGGTCTGCCGCACCGGGCCTTCAGTCCACTTGGTCCACCCTCCGAGTCTAGGCATATCCATCGAGTCTGGAGTGTGGTTGGTCCGCCCGCACCGGGCCTTCAACCCACCTGGTCCACTCTCTGAGTCTACATTATGATTGGTCCACCCGCACCGGGCCTTCAATCGGCCTGGTCCACTCTCCGAGCCTCGGCACGTCTGGTCCGCCCTTGTGGGGCCTACAGTCTATCCGAACCACTCGTTGGGCCTTTGAGATATCCGGTCCGCCCTGGGTATATTGGCCTACAGCATAAAGCAGGACCCACCTCAACCCAACCCCAGTCAACCAACCATGTGCACATAAACATATAACCACATAACAATTAATCATCAGTCAACCGATCTAGCAGATCACATACATAGCATACTCTAAACAGGATACCAACCTAACCGGTCACTAACATATACCATCCTAACTACCAGGATGCAAACATAGCAAAGCAATAACACAACAACAATACCTGGATTACAATCCGATAAAGGGTCAGCCTTGGTGCCTTAGACCCTGTCGATATAGTGAGGATAACTCACCTCGCAACTGCCGAAACTCTGAACTGAAAAGCAGACTCCTGAATCACCGACTCACCGAAAATCCCGAATTAGCCAACATAGCAGAAATAACCATGAGATCAATCACATTATCCTTCCAAGCGTAAATTGACCAATTACCCTTAACTCAATCTGGTCCAAGACTAAGGCCCAACACTAGGTAAGCTCTCAAGCCCATTAATGGCCCAATTTGCTACATTGGGCCCAATCCCTTAATGGGCCTCATCCTAAGCCCACAATATATTCCTTAGTCCATATAATATGATTCATGATGGCCCACTAAGGCCCAAATACCCAAACATACCCCAAACCACGGCCCAAAAATCATGATCCATACAGATAGATTACACGGGGCGTACCTCAACGTACGCTTAGCGTACCAGCTCTATGACCAGTACAATGGGCGTACCTGCACGTATGCTCATCATAGTGCTCTGTTCAGTCATTTCCTCATTAAGTGGTTACTACTCCATTCCAAGGGCTACAAACTCAGATCCAGGTCTTATTTCACGACTTAAACCATAAAGTCACTGACTTGGTGACTTAATATGGCTCAAACCAACTCAAACTTCCAAAATGACCTTCTACATCCAAGAAGAGGACTAGATCTCATGCATGGGCTTAATAGAACCCCAAAGGTTGGAACTTTACTGCTTATGGGACTCATATGACTCTAAGGGAGGCAACCCTGGTCTTTGAAACAAGCTTAACCCGCCAAAACCCAAACTTGGGACCAAAAAGGTCCGTAAACTAGAACTAGAGGAGATCTAAGAGATTAATCATCAAGCTCAAGACTTTTTACCTTGCATAGGTCCGAAATGAAGCACTTAACCCAGATCTACAAGCTCTAGCTTCAAAGGTTCCTCCTTACCAACCTTCTTCTCCTTGGTTCCAAGCTTTAACTCACCAAAATGGGTTCTCCAAGGTCAAACACACCCAATAATGGAGGTGGGATAGCTCTCTAGGGTTTCTAAGGGTAAGAGAGTGTTTATGGAGGCTAGGGTGAGAACCATTATGTTCCTTTTATAGTGCTTAACCCAAAAATTAGGGTTTTGAGACTCTGAGCGTACGCTGGGCGTACGCCTTGACACCCGCGTCCAACTTGCCCCATTACGCTGGGCATAACCCAGCTTATGTTGGGCGTACCCACGCGTGTCCCATCTTGTATGCATGGTCTTTTTCTTCACTTTTTCCCATTACGGGCCATAAATGTCCATATCTTTAAAGCATCATAACTCCTTCATTCTAGATCCAATTCTGATGAACTTTATATCCACGGAAAGGTGGCGAGAAGATCTTCGCTTCTAGTAGCAAAACCTGATCTGAAACCTTCCCGAATAATAACTCATTGCTCATGAAAGACCAAAACGCCTTTACTCTTGATCTCGGGAACCCATCAATAGATATTTTAAGAACGGGGTGTTACAGCGGTGAACCTCTCCTAGGTTACCACGGTAAGCTCTGCAGTAGTGAAGTCTGCTGTTACAAACTTCCACCAGTCGTTCGCCCCCAAGCGAAGCTGGTTCAGTGCAAAAAGAACCCTCAGATGCTCTGGACACGAGCAAGTGTAGAAGCATCCATCGATATCAGAAATCCATCTCATCGCAACAATCAGATCCTACGTCCCATCAAACTCTAGTGGCTTCGTGTTGCTGAACTCCCATAACAGCAACGAGTCACCCAATTGCGGTCTGGCAATAGCAACAGCTGCAGTAGTCGCATCTTCAGTAACCGCTGCGTGTCTCTTGTCAAACGTCTCAATCAAAGTGGTCTTGATAGACCCAAACATCTCCGGTATCTCAGCGCGGATAGTCGTAGCCACCTCATCGTGGATCATTTGACGAAGCTCCTCGTCACTCACGCCGCTGGTCTCTGGTCTGTGGCGTGTCACAACCATGGTGACTCTGAAATACAACATAAAAATATCAGAGACTCGCTCGAGTATACTCATACTTGAAAACTCAACCCTACTTGTTCCTTAGTATCCTAAAGATTCTTACTTGGACTGCTCACTGGTCCGGTGCTTCCAGTAGTACGGGCCCTATACTACCTTCCACACCGCATCAGCATTCACCCCAAGTCCTTCTCCTAGGATCCTAATTCACAAGTACTCTATATCTTGCTAAGCATAGGCTACCTTCCGGCAGATCACTCATAAGCTCCTCACTACTACCTACTCGCTCTCGAAGTATCTCATAGCAACAGTAATCTCCTAGGCTAAGTCATCACAAATCAGGCCACTCTAGTCCTAGATATGAATACCTAGCCTACTCTAGCATGCATAACATATCACATAATATCTCATAACACATAATGTATGGATATTTTGGGAAATCACCGTTCGGGCGCTGGCTAATCGTACACACTGCTTCGTTCTGCCTTTCTCAAAATCTTTTACTCTTTTAGAAAAATTGTTTCTTTTCTGAAAATTTTCCTCAAATCCTCATTTGAGTTCAGATGTGCCTGAAGGTGCATCCGAATCCCTCAAACCAAGACTCTAATACCAACTTGTAACAATGTAAAAATTTAAAACAATTTTTCATTTTGCAAACAATATAAAACTCATTCAATATTCTCAAATCTCATGTTCAACAAATGTCATCATGATGAAAACATATCCCAAGATCATAAAATAAATCCTCTGCCAGTGTGTACGGATCATGTCGGCACCTTCCCGCGATCCTCGCTAGTACCTGAAACACATAACACATAACACTGTAAGCATAAATGTTTAGTGAGTCCCCCAAAATATTACAAACAACACATACGCCACTCGAGGATACAGTACGACCCTCCGGTCGATGTGCCTCAGCGGGACCCTCTAGTCCCATAGCTCGTTGGGTCCCTCTGGTCCGGTCATAGCTCGTTAGACCCTTCGGTCCGGTTTGTACCGTTGGACCCTTTGGTCCGGTCTATATCGTTGGACCCTCCGGTTCGGTCTATACAACACATAGCATACATATATCACAATACACATAATCTCATACATATACATAGCACACAAGACCCTCCGGTCTACACATAGATACCACTCTAGGTAATGTTTAGTGAGAAGACTCACCTCGGGTAACTCGGATAATCTGGCACACAAATATACTGATCTAGCCCCCGCCTAATCACATAAACAATATCCTTAAATAAATAATGGCTCTCAAAGGCTAGATTAAATCCCTTTCTACAATCCCACAGAAGGGTAAAAGACCATTTTACCCCTCATCGACCCAAAAGTCCAAATGTTGACTAAAACCCTAAAAGTCAACGAAAGTCAACAGGGAGCAGTACGCGGCGCGTACCAGCTCTTGTACGCGGCGCGTACCAGCTCTTGTACGCGGGGCGTACTCCGGCGATCAAGAATAGGGGTCTCAAACCTTTACGCGACACGTACTGGGATTACGCCCAGCGTAAGTCCCAGATTCATCCTTTCTTCATTTTTTGTCTGAATAGGTTAAGTCATGGGCTCATATCATAGATCTAGGCTCTCTACTGCCTCCTAAGTCATAAAGTCGAAACCTTTAAGCCTTGCATGGCTATAAAGGTCACCAACCACTTCAAACATATAACATCTTTTCCCCATTAAGCCCTAATCTCATGCATGACTTAATCTTAACGTCCAAGATTGGATTTTTATGAATCCACAACGTATATCACACTGAAATAAGGTAGATCTAAGCTTATGGAGGCCATTTGCTCATAAAGTCTCCATCTTGGGACCAAAAACCCTAAAAGTTGGTCCATCAAGCACAAAACAATAATTTAAGGAAAACTTTGAGCTTTTTACCTCCAAGTGAAGCTCCACCCTCTGTAGAACTCGGATCCAAGCTTGTACTCCAACTTCTAGCCTCCACAAGAACTTCCTCTTCTTCTCCACTACCACACCAAGACACTTTCTAGCTCAAAAACACACACAAGCTTTGAACGATGGTATTGCTCTCTTTGGGTTTCTTTCTTTGTGAAATGGTGGTTGAGGAAAAGACCATATCATTCCTTTTATAGTCCTCAAGTCAAATTAGGGTTTTGCATCCGGGCCGGCTACGCCCAGCGTAACCTTGGGTACGCCCAACGTACCTAGGCGAGTCCGCGTCCAACTTAAGCGTATGAGTACGTGCAGCGTACTCTTTAGTACGCCCAATGTACTCATTTGCCGTAACTTTCCTTTAAGAGCTAAACTTGACAACTTGGAAAAGAAGAAGGGTTTAAGAGATGCACCTGAATTTCGAGACGTTACATCTTACTTTTAAATCTTTATCCCAAGGGTCTTGACACTTTAAGACTGTTGCTTCATAATTATGTCAATACATACTTTAGAGGCATGAGTATCTTAATATAATAATCAAAATCCTTCTACCTGTACCCTCTCTCCAAACCTAACGTTATGGTGAAGAAGAAGACAAAATTTTGTAAAAATTCTCTTAACTTTTATAAGTTATATAGTCTTATCTATTAAGCTAAAAGACAAACGTAATTATAGTCCAAAAGGAAATACATGAATTAATAAATCATATCTTATGATATATTATGATACTTAACTTAGAAATTTATTATTTTTATGAAATAAATAATTCCCAATTAATAACAAAAGTTATTAATATTTATCAAGAATCAAATTCTTATAAATAATTTATTTGTGTCAAGTTGTTACCCTAATATTCGAAATGAGTTAATTGAAGAGTTGAAGAAATATAAGCCATAATATGTGGCATTTTTGGAACCAAATATTCGTCTCATAATTTTCAATGTTTTGAATTTTTTCATCGGTCCTATGCCAAGAGAATATTGGATGATAATGTCGAAAATATGTATCCTTATTGCTTCAAGATGTACTATAATACATGTTTTAACCATCACAGTACTCATACATACCTAAAAGTTCGATCTTTCCACTAATGTGGTATAAATTTGTTTCCATAGCCATTGGATATGAAAATAATACTCCCTCCGTCCCAAAATTATAATTCATCTTTCCTTTTAACTTTGTCCCAAAACAATAGTGTACTTCTAAAAATAATTAATATTTTTACCGAAATACCCCTTATTATTATTTAACCAACGAAGTATTTAGTGGAACATCAAATGCAAATTAAAGACAAAACTGTCATTTTATTGTATAAAATTAATGGTAATTAATGTTTCTTTAATATGTATGTTTTTGTCGGTGGACAATAATTTTAAGACGGAGGGAGTAATCATTATGTTGAAGTTATATTGAACAGAGGATATCTGATGCCTACTATTTTGTCACACTAGGGATGCTTGGGCAATGAAATAGGCTACAATGTATCAAGATCCTCGACTAGACGTATATGAGTTGTTTTTAACAACTAATAATAGACGTTAACATGCTGATTTTAGACCAATTGAACTTAATTGTAATATGAATTTTATATATAAACATATGTATTTGATTCACAAATTTACATATTCATTATTATAAAAAAAACAAAAACAAAAGAAAAACAACACACAAAAGAAAAGATCTCATTTATTTGTTAGTTGGACGTAGCCTTTTTTTAAGTTGCTTTAAAAAAAAAAAGACAATATAAAGTTATAAACTGAAAGTTCAATAAGTAAAAGGTGTAAACTGAAACTTATATAAAAATTTAAGGAGAGTAAGTGAAAAATCTCATTTGTTTGACCAAAATCTAATTGTTTAATAATACAACATTTAATAAAAAAAATGAAGAAAATTAGACCTACTCCATGCATGGTAATGATGGTTGTATGTTTAAAATAGCAATTCGTATGTTTAGAATAATCCAATTTGATCGTAACATACTTAGTTGTCATTTTTAAATTTTAAATTTGTTGATAAGAAAATAACATAAATTTGAGATACATATTTAAGAAAAAGGTGTATGCCTCACTCTGTTGTAAGTCAGGTTTATTATATGTAAATAATAATTGTGGTGTAGAAAATCAAAAAGGGGTAATTTGAAACTTTTATGTAAATGAAAGGCATGTAAACTAAAGTTTGAAAAAAAAAGAAGTAATTATGCATATGATCTAGAAAATGACATGCCTTTATATCCTTTACAGTCGCAGAAGTTGGTGAGAGGGATCCAAAAAGTTATCCAATTAGTCCGAAGCTTCCTTCCCACGGCGTTGACGTTGTCGTCTTCCTCCTCTGCGAACCCCTGGACGATCTATAAATACACTCTCAGTACTTTCACTCTTCACACGTCTTCTCTAAATATTCTAGATCCAAAACAGATACACTCGTTACAGTCAAATCGTCATCTACTTCATAGAAAATTAGAAATGGCAAAGGTACATGTTTACTCATTCAGTTCAATTCTGTTTCACGTTTGTTCGAATCAGTTAATCTCAATTTGTGTAATTGATTGGTGTTACAGCAAAAGATTGTGGTGAAGGTCACAATGAACAACGAAAAGAAAATCCGTAAGGCTCTGAAAATCGCAGTTAGTCTCTCCGGTAAGATCATGTTTTGTGATTGATTTTCGTCTTCGCAACTTTCACTGGACTCTCGGTTCCAGACAAATCGCTTAATTTTAATTTCGTAACCTAAATGTGAACCTCAATTGTAATTGTGGGTTTTGTAGCTGATTATTGTTAAACTCAATTGGAATTGATTGAATTACTTGACTAAATCATGATCTGAAATTTGATGAACAGGTGTGGAATCAGCATCTTTCGTTGGATCAGATAAAACCCAAATCGCTGTAACAGGGGAAGATGTTGACTCAGTTGAACTGACGACCTTGCTAAGGAAAGGTGTTGGATACACAGAGCTACTGAGTGTTGGTCCGGTGGAGGAGAAGAAACCAGCCGCCGAAAAGGAAACAAATCCCACGGTGGCGTCACTAAATTTTACAGTTAATCCATACCAATACTACTACGGCAGCTATGGGATGCCTTACTATGCATATTAGATTTGAGATTTTATCAAATGAAAATGAGTGAAAGAAATAGTTTTATATTGTTTCATAGTTAGCTTCATTTTTAATCTCTTTTTATTTGGGAATTTTGCATTGCATAAATGAGAGACCCTTGATGTAAATATTGCGTTTGTGATATATGGGAAATTTTTGCGCTACTTTATATACTTTAGCTTATTAAGTATCTTATTGCAATAAAAAAGTCTTAGATACTCATAGGTCCCTCTACCCTTAGGTGTATGACGATAAGAGCGACTACTTCATAACGTTATTAAGCGCCAAATTGGTCAGACGTCAAAAGTTGAACGACATGTAATTTTAACGTATATAAAATTTTTATTTTTAAGTAATATGAAATATGGTTTATGTGGTTCTCGATATTCATAGGTTTAGGCCAGATTATTTTTTGGTCTGTAATATTGGTTTTGTTTCATTTTTTCTGTCCCTTTATCGTTCAAGATAAAATCTCATCTATTAAATTTACAAAATGCTCATTATTATAAAATACATTTACCATTTCTCCATAGTAAATACCCCACCCTTCTTGTCTGTTAACATTCACCACATGGAATCCCATCATAGTGTATAAAATGAGGGGTGTTTGGCTAAGCTTATTAAGGACTTATTTTTCAAGCTTATTTTTTATAAGTGTATTTTTTCTGACTTATTTTCCAACTTAAGAGTAGGGACGGTTTTAAGGGGTTTCCGGTGTGGCACCGGCAACCCCTAACTTTTCTGGTCGCAGTGTAAAATTTTTCGATTTTTTTAAACTATTTTTCATGTATCGGCAACACCTATTCATCTCGGCAACACCTACTATATATTCATGCGTCCGTCCCTGCTTAAGAGCTTATTATGACTGACACTAAAAAAATAAATAAACTGAGATCATAAAAAATAAACTAGAAAAATGATATTATAAAAAGTAAACTCGAAAAATAAGCCTTTAATAAACTTAGCCAAACATCTCTAAGTTCTATTATTAAATCATCATATAATAAAGATCTAAAAGTGTTTACATCAACATGTTTAGGATATGCATACTTTCTTTTACACTCCGTCAGATGTAGCACTACAAGAAATGTGGGTATTAGCGGCGACGGCTTTAGCAGCGACACTAGGCATTAGCGGCGACATGTAAATGACGCGTTACATGTCGCCGCTAATGCTCACTGTTGTCGCTAATACTCAACAGTAGCGATCCGCGTCAAATGAACCCTATCTGTTCGATCTGTATTCAATCGAACGGTTGTAACGGCGTGAAAAAAGGCGCTGACTTTTCCCTCCAGGCTTGTCGCAGCTAATACCCATACGTCGCCACTAATACACACTCGTCGCCGCTAATAGGCGTTGCCGCTAAAAGTCCGCGCAGATAACCCCTCCAGTTCGCTCTTTCCTGCGTATTCTTTCTGCCTTTTCTCTCATTCTCTTCATCAACATCGCCGGTCTTTCTTACACCACAGTCGCCGCCGTCCAAACATCCATTGCGCAAGCCACCGCCGTCCAAACCTCGGTTGCTACCAATACCGGCGACCTAGACTTCCATTACTGACGACCAAGAGGAGACGATCCTACTTCAATTCCGGAATTTTTACCTATTTAAGGTCGAAATTCTTCCCTATTTCCGATTCTTCTTATGTTTTGATGTTTATTTACATAGTTTAACCTTTTAATTTAAGGTTTTGTTGTTGTTGGAGTTGTTACCGGAGTTGTTGCCGGATCTGTTGAATTTTTGCCGGAAAATTTTGAAATTAGACTACACAGGTTCCTTTTCATCTTTCAATTTTATAAATAGAATGTGTTTATATGTGTATTATGCATTTGTGTGTTTTTACATTAGTATTTTTTTTTGTATGTGTATGTTATTTGTATGTGTTTTATTTGTGAATGTGAATGTGTAATTTGTATGTATGAAAAAAATGAAAAAAATTAAGTTGCTATAATAGAAAAAAAGTATGATGTTATAATGAGTATGTGTAGAAAATATGTTTATGTGTATTTGTATATATAATGTATGTATTTATGTATGTAATATGTGGAAAAATTGAAAAAAAAATGTATTTATATATGTAATGCATGAGTTTTGAAATTATATATGTAATTAGTATGTATGGAAAAAATAAAAAAAGTTAGGTTGCTATAATAGAAAATAAAAAGTATGATGTTATAATGAGTATGTGTAGAAAACATGTTTATGTGTATTTGTGTATATAATGTACGTATTTATGTATGCATATATGTAGAAAAAATCGAAAAAAAAAATGTATTTATATATGTAATGTGTGAGTTTTGAAATTATATATGTAATTAGTATGTATGAAAAAAAATCAAAAAAAATTAGGTTGCTATAATAGAAAAAAAAAGTATGATGTTATAATTAGTATGTGTAGAAAACATGTTTGTGTATTTGTATATATAATGTATGTATTTATGTATTTATATATGTAGAAAAAATCGAAAAAAAAATGTATTTATGTATGTAATGTGTGAGTTTTGAAATTATATATGTAATTAGTATGTATGAAAAAAATCAAAAAAAATTAGGTTGCTATAATAGAAAAAAAAGGTATGATGTTATAATGAGTATGTGTAGAAAACATGTTTATGTGTATTTGTATATATAATATATGTATATATGTAGAAAAAATCGAAAAAAAAAATGTATTTATATATGTAATGTGTGAGTTTTGAAATTATATATGTAATTAGTATGTATGAAAAAAATCAAAAAAAATTAGGTTGCTATAATAGAAAAAAAAAAGTATGATGTTATAATGAGTATGTGTAGAAAACATGTTTATGTGTATTTGTATATATAATGTATGTATTTATGTATGTATATATGTAGAAAAAATCGAAAAAAAAGTATTTATATATGTAATGTGTGAGTTTTGAACGTGTGTATTTATGTTTGTAATACGTGGAATAAATGTATGTATTTATGTTTGTATATATAACGTGTGTTTTTATGTTTGTAATATGTGGAATAAATGAAAAAAAATGTATTTATGTATGTGATGTGTTGAAAAAAATGAAAAAAAAAAATATGTTGCTATAATTCTATTCATATTGTAATTTTGTAGGCTGTATATGAGGTTTAGTTGGGCGATACTCTTGTACGTGATGGCAGATGTTATGGGTTTAGGACATGGAGGTGATGGAGCCGGGGATCCACCACCTCCCGTAGGCTTTGGCCGTGGTCAACACGAACATGATGGTAAGTCTTATTATGATATATTTGTTAGATGTTTTTATCCATTTATTATAAGCTATCGTGACTAATATTTTTAATTTTATTTTTCAGCTGAGCTCCCTAAAAAAAGAAGAGGTCTAGCAAAAAACATTCAACTATCAAAGATAATACGGGCAAACAAGGGAAAGCCTGTAGATTTGGATTTCGATAGGGAGCTGACATATTCCCCTGTCGGGAACCATGGTAATTGGTTTACCCGTGAGATTGGGAAGTATATATGGATGAACATCCCTTTGAACGTATCAAGTTGGGATAATGTTTCCCCCGCTTTAAGGAATGCCACAGTGGTTCATTTAAAGGTAACTTGGACAATATTTTAAGTTTAGTTCTAATTGGTATTTAACTAACTAACTTTTTTGTATTTGTAGAATAAGTTTGATTTAGATAAGGTTAACTTGGATCCCAAGCGTGCTCAGTTGTTGCAGAGCATTGACGCGACCTTGCAAAGAATTTATAGAGGCCGAAAAAATAAAGTGCATACTTATTTTGAGAATGTCGGGGGGCTTATAGATATCCCAAGGGCATTAGCCAACCCCCCCCCCCCCCCCCCCGATGGTATGTCACATGAAAATTGGGCACAAGCAATCGAGCATTTTCAAACTCCTGAATTTCTAAAGCGTTCGGCGTCAAACAAAGGAGTCCGTGCACAACAACAAATTGTAAACTGAGGGGGATCGTGCTCGTATAGCAATGCATGTTTCAAAGAAGTAAGTTATGATATATTTAACTGTTTATTTAAATTATAATTAATCTAATTTTTAATGTTAAATAGGACATCGCTCGAATCGAAGCATTTCGTAAGGCCAATACTGATCGCCAAGGGGTGTTTAGTAGTCCTGCAGTCGAGCAACAATACGTAAGTTGTTAATTTTTATTATCATATAAGTGATTATATCGTTAAAGGGTAGTTAGTAATCTAATTTTTATTATATTTATTTCTTTTTTGAAAATACAGAATGCTTTACTCTTTGAGATCAGTCAATAAACTCAAGCATCTTCTAAAGCCAACGGTCTAACATCAAAGGATACACAAAATTGTTTTGAAAAAATATTAGGTGTTCGACGTGGCCATATCAGAGGCATCGGGCGTAAACCTTCTACGGTTGTGTCGATGTACGATCAGGAACAACCACTGACACAGTCACCACCACAATCACAGGTGACAAGACTATTTAATTTTGGTAATTGTTTAAAATGTTTTGGTAATTGTTAGTTTAGTAATAGTTTCAAAATTTGGTAATTGTTAGTTATAGTACAATGTTATAATGTTTTATACGCAATATGTAGAATGTATATTTTGTATATAGAATGTTATAATGCTATTTTAACTTATAAGACTATGTTGTTTTATTTGTAGTTGGAAATGCTTCAAACAATGTTAGAAGATCCGGCATGTAGTGCTGCACTTGAAGATTGGTTTCGTTCGTTGCCACAACGAAATGAAACTGGAGGAAACGAGGAGAGCGATGATGACGAGTAGATAGTTGTAGGATTTTTTATGTTTTATTTGTGCAAGTATTTTAGACTAGTATTTTCGATATTTTGTTATATGTTAAATCACACGAGTAATTTTAAACGGATATTGTATTAATATTTTGGAATGGGATGATATAGGATTAGATTAATTAATATCATACCAGTTTTTTTTTTTTTAACTTTAATGTGAAATATATATATATATATATATATATATATATATATATATATATATATATATATATATAAGTAAAACACCAATACCGGCGACGCCTTTAGTGGCGACAATAGGTTATTACCGGCGACACGTCTTTAGCGGCGACGTGAGCTTATTAGCGGCGACAAGTCTTTAGCGACGACAGACACGCATTAGCAGCGACAATTTGATTAATAGCGACAAAATATCAGCGTCGACGTTTTAGCGACGACACGTCGCCGCTAATAGTATTAGCGGCGACAAGCCGCACTTTTAGCGACGACGCCTGTCGCCGGTAATGCTATACTTTCTTGTAGTGTAGGTTAGAATTCTCTAATGCCCGCTACCAAAGAAGTTCCCATTTAATAACCGGTAGTTTCTTCAAATTTTTGGGCTCATAGAATAATAATTCATCTTCAATTTAAGCCATGTTTGATCGAGACCTTTTCTTAAAATCACTTACAACACACAATCGTTACTAAATTCAAATTGTTATTTGAGTCCAAAGTTCAGCAACATAAACAAAATACAAAGATGTAGCATTACTAGGTGTTAATGCATTTTTAGGACATATATTCCATGCATTTACATCATAGTTTGGATTCAAATCTCATGCATTTTGCATTCTTTGGCTATTTTACGTAAATTTGAGGAACCTATTGATTTGCACACTTTTTATGTGATTTTTCAGTGGTTCAAAGCTTGGAATATGCTTTAGAGGATTCAAGGAGATGCAATTGTAATTTCATGAAGATCAGAGCGATATGAAAAAGTTGTAATTTTAGAAGATTGAAACCTTTATAGAAGATAACACAGTTCATTCGGGGTCAAGATGGTCAATAAGTCAAGATTTTGTATTGTTTTGTTTCCATGTGAGTTTACTCAGCCGAGTCACTCGTATTGGCAATTTCAACTCAGTCGAGTCAGATGTGACTTGGGTACCAAGCTTCCTAAAACTATATAAACATATCGTGGGTCATTATCTTGATTTTATATATATATATATATATATATATATATATATATATATATATATATATATATATATATATATATATATATATATATATGGTTAGGTTGTTTTGTCTTCGCTATCTATTCTGTGCATGTATGATTGATTCTGGACCAATCATTTTAGTTATTTTAAAAAAGTAACTAATGCATATTACATGTTAAAGATATAATGGATATTAATTACATCTACAGCATTTAATATGCATAAATTACTTTTTAAAATAACTAAACTGATTGGTCCATAATCAATCATAGATGCACACAATAGATAGTGAAAACATTTGAACCTAACTCTTTCTCTCTCTCTCTCTCTCTCTCTCTCTATATATATATATATATATATATATATATATATATATATATATATATATATATGGTTGAGATCGGTTGAGAACTCATAGATTCCGAGAACCCAAGAACTAAAAGTGAACTGTTGGATTGGATTTAAGATCATAAAGGTAAGATTGTCTTTTACACTTTTTTATTACTTTAATTACGTAACTACAACATTTATACGATTTTCTTTCCAAAATATCATCTTTTAACCTTCAAAATTATCAAAATCAACGACGAAATCATAGAAAATCTACATCGATCGAATAGTTGTCGCTGTTAACGCAAATTCGAGATCGATTTCAAAGCAAAATTCATACGATTCGTCATTGATTTCTTTCAAGGTTACCATCTTATCTTAAATTCATACGATTCATTCATTACTATTATATCAATGAAGGAAAAACAGATTATCGAATATTTTACTTTTTATTTGGATATTTAAATACAGTAGCATTCGGATTTCTAATATATTGTTTTATTGAATGTAAATTTAGCGTTTTTCAGCAATTAATGGATTTAGAAATAATAATTGAAGATCTGTAAAGCGACATAAATTTTTTAGCAGGTAATGATTCATAATTTTTTTAAGAATTAACGTATGGTATTAAAATTTACTTAATTGATAGTCATATTAAAATCACATATGAATAATATATGAATCACATATGAATAATATATGAATCACATATTCATATATTAATCAAGTTATTGATATTTGATTTGTACGATAGTCATATATATATATATATATATATATATATATATATATATATATATATATATATATATATATATATATATATATATATGAATCATATTTGATTCATATGCCAATCACATGTGAATAATATGTATTTCTATGTAAATCAAATTGTATTCAAACATTATTTTCATTTTAATTATATAAAATGATGATAAATAAATATATGATTTTAGAAGGTGATGTTGATGAAGAATCTAGTGAATGTAACATACACAATGATGATATATATGTTGAAGATCCATTTTTCAAAGATATTATTGAGGAGGATGAGCAACTTTCTTCAACATCCAAGTCAAATCATATTGAAGAAGGTAAGTTTCTATTAATATTAATCTTGATTGTAGCTAAAATACTACTTTGATTTTAAATGACATGTTTTCCTATATTTGATTTGATTTAATATTATTTAATTTGCAGCAAAACATTTCGAATCAGAAGATGAAGATGAATTAAGTTGCATAGAAGTAAAATCTCCTTGTGGCACAAAAACAATTGAGTGGATCCTAAGAGTTGATGAATCATTCCCGCCAAAGAAAAATATGGTGTTTGAAACATTGGATCACGAAATTCAGTTTTACCAAAAATATGCAAAGAAAGCAGGATTTGATTGCAGACTTTCATCAAATAAAACAATTGATGGTATTTTACAATACAAGTATGTGATATGTAGTAGGGCAGGTGAAACAGATAAGAAAAATGCTGACAGTGTGAATGGAGTAGAAGGAAGACAAAAAAGAAAACATCCAATCCAAATGATGTCTTGCGAAGCAAAGATATGTTTCAAATTTATAAAAAAATACTGATTGAATTTTCATTAATTCATTTGTTGAAAAACATAACCATGAGCTCTACACAAACAGTACAGTGCACATGTCAAAGTTGAAAAAAAAAAGTTGGATCATTATGACAAGGAAATTATAACTAAGTTAAGCACATCAAATATAGGAGCAAGCAAAGCACATAGCATGGTTACTGGTTTAAAGGGTGGTTACAGTAAACAAGGTGCAAAGAAAATCGACTACAAATTTTTTTCAAGAGACTTAAACTACTATATAGGAGATAGTGATGCAAATATGTTGATAAATCTTTTAACACTACGACGTAAAAATGTGCCTTCTTTCACCTTTCATTACTTGTTGGAGGATGATGAGCTAAGGGCACTGTTTTGGGCAGATGCAATAGCAAAAAGAAACTACAAAGAATTCTCTGATGTGGTATCATTCGATGCTACATACAAAACAAACAAGTAAGTAATACTTAATTTCTTTAATATTTATATATTAAAATATTTTCATTTAGTATTTATGTTAAATATTTTAATGATTTTAAGATATAATATGATCTTTGTTCCATTTACTGCAATTGATAACCACAAAAGATATGTCACAATTGGTGATGGTTTGCTAGCTAAAGAAACAACGGAATTCTATACATGGCTTCTCAAATGCTTTGGTAGACAACCTAATGTTGTGGTTACTAATCAAGACTCAGCTATGGCTAAAGCTGTAGAAACCGTTTTTAATAAATTAACTCATCGTCTTTGCCTTTGCATGTGGTACATTGGAAAGAAATTAATAGATAAGGTAAATTTGTATTATAATGTTTAAATAAGTTTTCATTTATAATTTGACTTATAATTTGATTAAAACTTCTTTTATTGTCCCATTTATTCAGTCACAGATGAATGCATTGAACTTTTGGGATCTGTTTAAATAACTGTATTCGGAGTTGTATACAGACATGTATACAGACCTGTATTTTTTTTCAAAAAAATAATTAAAATAAAGAAGCCAATGTATCATGACCAATGATTCACTACATACTTGATATATGACCAATTATTCATTTATTATTTACATGTGATTCATATGTGAATCACATGTGATCTACATGTGTATCACAACTAATTCATATGTAATTCACTTGTAATTTGCATGTGAATTACATATGATTCATATGTGAATCACATGTGATTCATATTTGATTCACTTTTTATTTACATGTGAATCACTACATACTTGATAATGTATTAAGGAAGAAAATCAATTTGTATAAAGGGGAAAAATATGAAAATAAAACATACTTTAAAGCCAACTCTGTATTGTCACCAAAAGTGGAGTCGATCACCTGTGTTATTATAATACTAAAACAACATTCACATGTGAAAATTAAATATCATATTTTCCATTTATATATTAAATGTAACCTTTTCTTTTGTAGGTTTTAGCAAAAATAATAAATGAGACTAACTTTAGAAAAAGATTGCAAGGTCTAATTTGGAATTCTTGTATTGATCCAGATATATTTGAAGAAACTTGGAAGTATCTAATAAAAAGATATAAACTAGAAGATAACAAATGGCTGAAAAAAGATGTATAATATTCGAACAACTTGGATTCCGGCTTATTTTAGAGACACTGCACTGTCAGGGCTGATGAGGACAACATCAAGATCAGAGAGTGTAAATAGCTTCTTCAAAAGATTCAAATCTCATTATGTTCATGTGCAAATTTGAATCTACAATGGATGAGCAAAGAAATATTCAATCAAAAAATGACATTATTACAAAATAAAAACCCACCAATTCAAACAAATCTTCAATTTGAAGTACAAACATCAAAGTTCTACACACATAATATATTCAAATTATTTCAAAAAGAAATAGAAGATTCTATCTGGACATGCTCAACCACACCATATGAGAGAGTTCAAGATCATAAAACATACTTTTTTTTATTGAGCAAATAATGGATGAAGATATGTAAAACAGAAGTGTATTCTTCAACAAAAATTCATATATTTTCAAAAGTCACAACAGAAAGCAATTTCAATACCAGGTATGTATGTTATTAAATAACTTTATTTATGAATGAAATTCATATATGAATTACATGTTATTTAATCTGATATATACAATTTATTCATTTGTGAATCACATATGATTTACTTGTCAATCACATATAAATCACAGATAATTCACATGTGAACTACATGTTATTTAAATGTGAATCACATGTGATTCATATGTGAATTACATATGAATCACATGTAATTCATATGATTTAAATGTGAATCACATGTAAATCATAGAATCACATGTAAATCATATGTAAATCAGATGTGATTTACATATGCAGTTGTTACTTATTCCAGGATCCTATCATTCAAAAAAACCAAATCAACTACACTTCATTCCTTTTTAAGCCTATTATTGTTACTTATTCTTGTGTTACCATCTTTTCAGACACGACAAGAAACTTCTGCACCTAAAGTGCAACAATCAATTAAATTATTAGACTAATAGTCGATGAATCTGTCGATAAAAAAAAGAAATGATCATACGGTAATAATCAAATTAAAAAGTATATTACTAATATTTCTTGATAGAAATCACCTATTTCAGGTCAATAGGACATTCCCTATATGTATGTGCAATATTCAATAAGATTAATAAGTATATTACTAAGATTTCTTGATAGCAAATCAAGAAATTTGACCTATCAACCGTTTCTGGCATTCAAATCATTATATTATAACTTTCAAACTCGTAATTCATCAAAACATCCTCAATATAAGGCTTACATAAAGGGAAAAAACAAAAAGATCAAACATACTTACCAAAAAAAGTCATTTGTAGTTGGATCAGCTCAATAAAATCTCCACATCTTAGAGCAACAAAACAGAGACTTCAAATCGCCTCTTTCAGGTCAAGAAGATATTCCCTATATTGTATGTAGGACAAAAATCCAAAAAATTGGATAATCATGGCAATTGATAACATTAACAATAATAAATATTACTAGATTTCCATATGAAGGATGCTGATTGTTTAAATCGGAGTACTAGATTCTTAACATCATTGGTGACTGCACCATATACTCTCCAATTGAAATCATATGGGAAAACGTTCGTCGGAAGGATCGGAGCCTTACTAACATCGGCAGGGAACCTGAGATGAGATCCATATCTCAATCCGATATGCTTTCCGAATTTCGATGCATTCATGTCGGAGAATCGAGTGATCCTGTTGATAAGTTGACAGATCAAGCTTTCGGTGATTCTTTGCGTGGACGAGGTTAATTTTGAAGTGATGCTCCTCCGTGTTCAAACGACTGGTCTCTGTCTTCGACCACCTCACCGATGAAGACGTCATCTCGGACGAGGAGGAGGTGATGAGACGACAGGAGTCAGGATGCAAGAGAGAGATAAAGAGAGAGGGGTCACAATTATTTATTTACTAAAATGCCCCATATTTGTAATAATTATGATACCCCCGTGCCTTTTGTTTTCAAATTATTTACAAAAACGCCACCGAACATCCTAGCTTTTTATTATTTTGATCTAACGGCTCGCAATCGGTTCTCAGGAAACTTTTAGTTCTCAATGATCATTCCTCTCCCTCTGTGTGTGTGTGTATATATATATATATATATATATATATATATATATATATATATATATATATATATATATATATATATATATATATATATATATATGATTTCGGAGGTTTGAGACAAACTTTTAGAGCATTGGAACGCCGATTTGGAGACGTGATTCGGTTTGTTTTTATCATTTTATTTGTAAAACCTTCTATCGATATCTTTGAACTTGTGTTTTGTAGACAAGAATTGTTAAAACCTTTTTTCCGGTTCTAAATTCACAATCCGGCTGTGTAATAGATATTGTTGGCTTGATTTTGTAGACTTGAATTTACCTTGTGCCTTATGTTTTGATTTCAATAGAGAGCTTGAATTTATTATTTTTCATGAATGCCTACATGAATTAGTTTAACTTGCGTAAACTTAGTTAATTCATAATGATATGTAACAGAGTTATAAATCAACACAATTAACAATAAGCAATTGGTTCTTAACTTTGGATTTCGGGTGTTGTAAACATAAATTTACATATTGTTACCTTTCCGAGCTTATGAAAAGTTTTAAGTATTATTGGGAAACTTTTATGAAAGTTAATGCGACTTTTAATCAAGATATTTCCTACTATGTATGGAATTGAAAACATACGGTTACGACTGTTCACTATTTGGTTAAAACCGAATTGTCCAATTGGACAATTTGGTTCGGATATTCGGATTTTTGGATTGGTTTTTAGCAAAACCGAATTATTATTTTGGATTTCGAATTGGTTTTGGTTTATAAAATAAAAACCGAATAGTCCAAAAAAACCGAATTGCAATATATTATTTTGTTTTTTTTAATATTTATCTTTTATAATTTATAAATGTACTAAATTATTTTTTTAGTATATTAAAATTTTTCATCTATTATAATATTTTAATATGTACTTCTTATAAAAAAAAATTATCTATAAAGTAGTAAATTATAATATATTTTTCTTGATAGTTATTTATAAGTTTTAATTCACAACTAATTAAACAATATTTTTTAGTTTATATTATAAAGTAAGTTAATACTAAAGTTATATATTTGTTGAAATGTCTTAATTCTTGAAAATCGAATTGTAAAAAACCGATCCAACCGAATTATAATTTGGTTGGATCGGATCAGATTTGAATTTAGTTTGGATTATTTGGATCTACGTTTTGAAAATCGAAATTAATTTGGATTCACTTGATCGGATCGGATTAAACCGATCCATCCAAACGAACACCCCTACATGAAGCAGTGATCCTTACATGAAGTTGGTAATTTTCTTTGGAGAAATTAAATTTCATCTTACCTTTTATTTCTACTTTTCTTCCTACCTATTCAAGATGATGACAAGTGTACAAATTTAAAATCTCAATCAAATTTAAATTAAATTTAATGACACTTATCACCATCTAAAATAGATAGGAGGATAGTAGGAACAAAAGGTAAAGGCAGAATTTCGTATATGCCCTTGCTAAATAACTAAATATCGTATTTACCCGGTCTAAACTTTAAATATCATATTTGCCCTTCTTAATGTTTTTTTAATATCATCTATACCCAAATCTATATTTTTGATAATTTTTATTGATTTATTATTTTTGTACCATTTTAAAATTATTAAAGCTAACAACAACAATCAAACGGACAATATTTCCCCTAGTTCTAAAATGCAATATAACAAATCAAGTGTTCCTTATGGCAGCCTCTTAAGACATATGAGCAGCCTCATATTCCCCTTTGTTGTCTTCAATCATTATATTTTTACAAATTAGCACCGTAGATTTTTAGATCTACATTGCATTAGGGATCTTCTTCTTCACATTGTATCTCATACCACTTGCATCCATCAGTACAATTGAGATACCTCAACAACACACCTAATCAAGCTCTACCCAGATCAATTGAAACTCGTGCTTCTGGATTCGCACTACACTGAGCTCGTTGAGAAAGCCCTTCTTCTACAGACCCTTAAGGAAGGAGTTTTTTGTCATAACATCACCAATTTGAAGCAGCTTTGGAGAGACATTTAGATCCTAAGTTCAAATAGTTCTTACTTGAACCTGGGAATCTCAAATCTCTGCATAATATGTTGCTCTTTCATATCATACCGTCTCAGTTCGGGTCGAAGGAGTGGCCGAAGGAGGATTTGGCATCAGTAACGTATGAAAAACTGTGTGTTGAGGAAGCTGAGAATCATTTGCTGTTAATTCGAGAAAACTCCAGCGAGAAAATATTCGTTGGTTCAGCTAAAGTAATATGTCTCCATGAAGTAGTCAGACCAGATGGGTTAATTCACGAGATTAAGAGATTGTTAGTCCCCATGTTAGTACAAGAAGAGTTTAACCAGAGAAGAAGCTTGAGTTCAATTTCAGCTGTTTTACCCGAAGGAGCTCCGATGGTGGATCCGAGAACCCATTGAAGCAAATAATTTACAACCATTTGATCCTGTAGTATCAAAAGGAAGAGAGTATAAGTTTCAATCTGAAGCATTGTGGTTGCCATATAAGGTGAAGGCGGAGGAGGGTGATGGATCGGTGAGGAAGGCGACAATCGTGAGGAAGACGATGACCATAGTACAATTTAGTTTGAAGGTTCAATTGATTTATCATCGTGAATTCGTGAGGCAGAATTTTGTTTTTGGAAAAGGAATTAAATAAATTAAGGGGGTGTTTGGGATTGCGTTTGAAAAGTGCTTATTTGCTTATTGGCTTTTTGAAAAGCTAATAAGCCAAAAAAAGTGTTTGGCAAACTCAAAAGTACTTTTCAGAATGGCTTTTCCATAAGCTTCAATAAGCACTTTTTAATAAGTATGGAAAACGTGGCTTTTTGAAACTATTTATGGCTTTTCAGCCAAAAATAACTTTAAAAAGCACTTTTTAAGCCAAACACTTTTTAACTTATTGACTTATTGGCTTTTTCACTGTAAAAGCTTATCCAAACACTTTTTAAAAAACTCTTTTTACCACCACTATAAGCAAATAAACACTTTTATGTAAAAGCACTTTTCTAGTTAAAAAAGCACTCCTAAACACCCTCTAAACCAATGATTTGTAAAGGAAGGGCAATATTGTCCATTTGGTTGTTTTTCGTTTTAATGATTTTAAAATGGTAAAAAAGATTGTAAATCAATAAAAATTATCAAAAAAGTAGATTTGGATATATATGATATTAAAAAACATTAAGAAGAGTAAAAATATAATATTTAGAGTTTAGGTCGGACAAATACGATATTTACATGTTTAGCAAAGGCATATACGAAATTCCGCCAAAAGTAGGCAAAAGACTATTTAATTTCTCTTTTCTATGCAGCATGACGTGGAGACATTTCTGCTCATTAATATCTTTTCATTACCTTTAAGTTTTCTTTAATTAGTTCAATGTTACTACGAAAAATTACCATATCGAGGAATTTGTATAATTACATATAATAATAGAAGTCTTTACCTTAATGGTGCAAAAGTTTCCATGATTTCATTATCCGCTATTTTCTTGGAGTTAACAAGTCGCGAAGGAAAATGAAGTTAGATGATTAAGACTATGTTTTTGCAGATTATCTGAAAAGCTATTTAAATTACATTTTTTTGGAAACCGTGAAATTTTATTAAAAAGAACCATAGCCTATAAAGAGACAAGGCCATGCAAAGAAAAACAAAAACACACAAAACAATTACATAATATCAAAGGGAAAGCAAACACAAACCGCCAATTTACAGTTCCTGTAATTACCCCTATGTTTGATCAACCAAATCCCATAGCGAGCATACTATCCGCCATCAAAGAAAGAGAAGAACCCATATTATTAAAAAGACTATCATTTCTCGCTTTCCAAATACAACATAAGAAACCATAGAGGATAGACAACAAAATCTTCCTTTTTTTTAGGATAATTTCCTCAAGTTATAGCAAATTGTACAAGCCCCCAACTGAATTAAAATTCTGCCATGGGAATTTCCCCAAGTTAAATGACGTTTGATAAGCTAACTTTTATATATATATATATATATATATATATATATATATATATAATTCATAAAGGGAATACTAGGAAGATTGTTAAAAAAAGTTCAATAACCTCATTGAAATGCTAGTATGAGTAACTATTTAAAAAACTAGTCTATAAACTACTTTTTAATTTATCAAACACTAGATTATAACCCGCGTTAAACGCATGGAACGTATAAGAAACATAAAAATGTCTACAGATATTGTATAATAATTATAAAAAAGTTATAAGTTATTGGTATTATTTAAATGTGTAGAAAATACATTGAAATCAACAAATATTTATAATCGTTGACGAACCACTTTGTATACGATATTTTTTTGTTTTATTAGTTGAATGACCTTCCTCGTCACATATGATTATGATATTGTTATATAAGCATAAGTATTCTAATTAGACGTTCATTCCATAGTCATGTTACTTAATTTAAGCTTATATTAACAACCAATGTACCGTTTTTTTCACTTATTCAAATAAAGTCATAGAGTATAATTTATGGAATGTTAAATGTTATATGGATTTAATTTTAATATATCATCAATGAAAATTCTTTTCTAAATCATTATTGATTTATTTTAAATTGATTATTAATATAAGTGCTAGCTTTTATGTTTGTTCTTATTTATTTGGTGTTCGCAAAAACTTTGCATTACTCTTAGCGCAACTTTGAATAATTTCAGTATATCATCAATGTAATTTAGTATATCATTCAATTATATGAAATATCAAATAATGACATTTGATTACTATTGTGATAATTTAGTTTATATGTTGCATCTTTACTAATCTAAATGATCTTTTTTTAAATAACTGTAACGCTTTTACTAATTGTACTTACAAATCTCCTAATATCTTATATGTTTTTTATCTTACTTTATAATTTTTTATAACTATACTATTTTCAAGATTGACTGTCTTAATAGTTTTTTTTTTCAATCTATTCAATTTTATATTTCATTGTACAACATCATCGTTTGCATCTGTTTTGAAATTTCATTTTAAAAATGCTTAATGTTTACATCTTGATATTTTTTTAATAAACTTGTGTAATAATTATGGAGTATATATCTTGTTTGAATTAACATTTACTTCATTCGCTAAATTAAATTCCTCATTAAATGGATATATTTTGGAAAGTCATAATTATAATGTGACAACATTATTTAAGACATAAAGACTTGATATAATTTTGGAGGGAAAACTCAGGATCATTAAAAAAAATTATATAAAGAAAATATAAATTTAAATTGGGTGAAATTATGGATAAATTACTGACGAAAATTATTTTAGAGGGAATTGTATTTTGTAAAGTATAATACTATGATAAAATTCAAAATATGTATATTGTTGTGTAAAATTATAAATTATATTGTTACTATATAAAGATAAAACAAAGTAGGTTGGCATGTTAAACAAAAAAAAATAATTTCAATGAACATATGTAACTAAAAATGGAATTTGAAGATGAAAATTTTAAAACTTAAAAGTATGAAGACATGTAATAAAAAAAAATGTGTGAAAGACCTCTAACCACATTTGACCAATTTATTAGTGAAAAGATCATAAATGGACCCTCTGATAATAATCAACAAATTATTTTCTGTATGACAAAAGGTGAATTTTATAATTAGTGGATTCGAAATATTGTAAGTAATGCTAACATAAACATGTATATTGAAGTGTAGATGAACATGTCATTTTCATGCAAACGATATGTTTTATGGTATCATGTAGAAAAATACTTTAGAAAATAAAATGTTTTAAACACATATACTTAACTTAGACCCTGATCAACCAGGTTCATCAACCGTTTCTCCTTTGAATTTTTAATAATCACTTTCATAGGATTGGTCGACACAACCTGACCAAGAAAACCTGGAATAAAAAAAATAAACCTTTGTTGTATTATAGGTGTGTAATAAAATAATTATTTATGTGTAGATAAGGTAGAATGTTAAAATAAAATCTTACCAAATGCAACACGAGTGTCGTGATTCCTAGTTATCAAATCCTGGAAAGTCACAAAATTTTAAGGATCCACCATAACAACAAAATTATTTGATACACCAAATTTGGTTGTTTTGTAAAAAATATTTTTATGTTTATGATCAACCATCATGTAATCTCCTTCATTTCTGGTCATACGAAAACTACTAATTTCCCTTACAGATCTTTCAACAAAGAGGGCTTCAAATGAACTAATGAGATTTTTTTTATTGTTGCTTGTATTTTAGTGCCATGTAAGTGAAAAAAAATTGGTTAATTTTAAAATTTTATATATTAAAAGAAACATAATAATAAAAAGAAAAAATTGTACCGACTCGTCAATTAAAATCATGTCCAAGCTGGCGAACATGTTTAGGTTGTTTTTTAAGTTTGCTTCCAAAGCAAGAGTACTTGAACACGAATGTTTCAATTTCCTTGGATGTATCGATGTCAGCAACCTTATCAAAGACGATGTCATCGCGATTATTTTGTGTCATGGGTGTAAAATGAAACAAAAAACAATTAGAATTATGTTTTTTGTACCCTATTTAAACGTCGTTATAGCCTCCCACCCCAGCCTCCAGCATCTTTAGAGCATTTCCCCTGTAAACCCTAGCCCACATTGTTGAGTTTGAGTGTGTTTGTGCTAGCTTGGAAGCTTTGGAAGAGAAGGAAGGAAAGAAGGTCCTTAGAAGAGGAAGGAGATCTAGGAGTTAGCTTCCATATGTTTCTCATTCAGGTAATGAAGTTATGACCTTGTGTATTCCTCTATTAAGACCTCTTTTATGCTTGTTATGCCTTCTTTGGAGCCTTTTATGATTCAAAACTTGAGTTATGGACTCTCCTTTGGATGGAAACCTTAGATCTGGACGTTATTAAGCACTAGAAGCACATTATAGCCACCTTTATGCAATCTTGGCCTTGTTCCAAACCCTAAGTGCTAAGTATTTGTTGATTTTGGGTATTTTAGCTTCATACTCTTGTGCATGCACGTAAAGTTGGAAAATTTACGTATAAAACCAGTCCTAGAAGCTCAAATATATGATTTGGTGTAACAAATCGCTATTTCAAACTTATGTAATAGTGTAGGTCAAATTGTACTTCTTTTAATTAAATAAAGAGAAATTTTGGCATACTATGTATAATTACATAATTAACCCTCAAAAATAAATTATTAAATAATCTCAATTGGGTTGAACCAAGTGGTAGAGATTGTAACAAGGTTTCCAAAAATATAAAGAACACTAAAATCCGAGTTATAACGAAGAAGTTATGACCAATAGAAAATTCGCGACAAAACCGACAAAACATTGTTCAGTGTAAAAACTGAATTTTTCATAAAAGGCTTTCTAGCCATGACAATCTAAATGAAAGTTATAGTTTATGTTAAACCGAGAACTTTCATAAAAAGAACGCTAAAATCCGACTTCGTATGAGGAAGTTATGATTTTTTCTAAGTTTCAGTATAGCAATGTACAGCTAAAAACTCGAAATAAAGATCGAGTGGTTTTTAGCCGACATAACCTAAACGAGAATTTAAGGTCTCGTCATTAGTAGTACAACGGTAAAAAGACAGACAAAAACGGTCGTCGTATGAAGAAGTTATGAAATTATAACGGATTCACGTCCCGATCTGTTTAAAATAATAATATTAAAAATAAATTCAAAATTAGCCGACGAAGTCTAAATGAAAGTTGTAGAGTATAATTTTAGCTATGCGTGCATATAAAGAATGTCAAAAACGGAGTTCGTATGCAAAAGTTATGAATTTTACAAGTCTTGACAAAAAAAATAAAGAAAAATAGAAAAACCGGGAAAATTCGCATGAACAGTGACTGCCACGTCACCCTCGCATGCGAGCCTCCACGTGGCATCTTCTGATTGGACTGCAGCCTCGCGTGTCACCTTCTGATTCGTCCAGGTCCGAGGTCCACTTAGAACCGGACAGCCTCGCATGAGACACACCGGAGACACTCCTCGCACGCCCCTCGCACCATCCTTGGACACCTCCTTCGCACGTGGCTTCTTTTCATTGGACCGAGGGCTAGACCAATCCGAACCATCCAGCAGCGAGCCTCCCGTCCGAAGAGTTTCCTTCGCCTCGCCACCTGTCAGACGCGTGTCACCCTCGCGCAGCCTCGGGTCCGAGCCTTCGAGCTATATATAGGGTGCGAGGGTTTCCGGATTTTTTCACTTTTTCACCCCAAATTTTACCCTCTTTCGCCTTTTCAACTCCATTAAGCTTATATACAACCCTTAAAGCCCCGGTATCAAGACTCGAGCCCGAAGTAAGCCGTGAAGCCCCGGAATTCTCGAGAATTCATCCTCTCTCCTGTCAAAACTCTGCCCGATTTGAGCCGGTTTCTCGACAAATAAACTCCTTTTCGTGAAACGAAACCCCGTCCGAATTACCACCTATCAAGTGAGTTCATACCCCCGTATTTTCATAATTTCTACTGTTTTAAGGGGGGAAATACAAGTATAACACAACAACTTTGTGTTATAAATAAATGATTTCAAATCACGATAAAAAGATTTTAAAGCATCAAAAATACTTCAAATTTTGAACTCTCTTATAAACTTATAATTTTCCCAAATATACATATTTGTATATATAATTTAATATAAATAAGATTTAAAAGGCTTAGGACTAATAATTCATTCTAGGTCCTTTTCCTTGTTTGGATGTGGACTTATAGTACCAGTTATTTGTCCGAAGGTCGTTCAAATTTTACTTATATATAAAATTATCTATGTATATAAAATTAAAAGTTATTTCATCAGTTTAATCACCCTTCGTAACATGTTGAGCAAAGGATTACATGCAAAAATAGTTATTTACCAATTCATAAAGTACATATAAATTATAATAGGTATAATTTATGATACATAGAGCAATAATTCATATGAATACATTGTTTTACATGCAACAAGGGTTTTAATTCAAAACAAATCAAGGGTTTACACTTATCAAATACATGTTCGGGATACTAAGTCAAGAACATACTGTCAATCATTTATTTCAGAATGATTGGGTTTTCATAATTAATATACATATAACGTTTGTATGCTTTTTATGAGACATTCAATTCAGGTTGTTTAGATTCAGTTTAGACAACCAAGGTAAAGCCCTGACATTATAACCAGAATCTCCAGTCCGGGGATCGAAACAAGTTGTGTGTAGATCTATATCGGGATTGACAACCCCGCACTCAAGCTGCTAGCTACAGTCAGGCATCCACACCAATGAGTGGCAATTGTTATCAACAGTTTAAGCGCTCATCAAGCGTTTGTTTTAGGCGTTCATGTCTTAGTATGGTTATAATAACTCATTAAAAAGATATTAACAACACGTTAGTGTATAAACAACTAAACGTAAGTAGATCTTCAAAGTACCAGTTTACAAAATGCAAAGTACAATGCTATACTATAGTTTTCAATAACAGCTGGTGAAGCCAGACACACTCTCAAATACAAGTTTTACAAATACAATGGTTTACAAATAAGACGGTTTTATGGGAATAAAACTACTTTTCACATACCACAGAAAATATGGGATTTTCTAAAAGTGTTTTCATATTCAAAATACAAATACACCCATTCAAACATAAAGACTTATGTACTCACTCAACTTATTGTTGATACTCTCTTTTCAAATTACTTGTATTATCAGGGAAATAATAACAGGTACTCCCCGAGCTTTTTGAGAAGATGGAGCCAGTAGGAGTCTTATCTTCTTCTTTTTGTATAACTATTTTGGTTTCAATATACAATGATTGAACACATGTAAATATTATACTTTTAAATACAATGGTTATTTGTGCTTTGATTACTATGATACATGTGTTGTGATACTACAAATGAAGTCCTCCACCCCCGGGCGTTTCCGCCGTCTGGTTTGGGGGTGTGACAGATTGGTATCAGGGCATTGTTTATAGTGAACTCAGTATATCAATCCATAAAAGATATACAAACTATAAATACATTGGGGCTGAGAGCTCTGACTACAAGTATACTTTTAAGAATTCTAAGTATTTTTAAAAAGAAGTATACTAACCCTCGTACCTACAAGTACATAGTCATAAGAACTTAAAAGTATTTGGATGTTGAACATTACAGTTAAACCCGGGCAGTTATGTAATCATATCTAGAATTAATATAGCCTGATCAACTATATTGATTTCAGATACGACCAACATGTGTTTGGGAGTAATAGTAGTGTTGTGACATGTCTAAAACTTACCAACTACCGAAGAAACTCTAAGAACAGAACATAAAATACTATAAGAACATTATAAAAATTGATATGCTTTAGTTTTCTTTTCAAGTATTTCTCATAACCTTATTCTCGTACAGACACAATGGCAGGACTTCATCTACCAGGGGACCCTTATTTTCCAAATCATGGCAATCAAGGATGGATAGTGGAAGATCCGGAGGAATATCCAGAGGAATATCCAGAAGAAGACTCAGATGAAGAACCATTTGAGGACTGCGAATCAAGCGGTACAGATACAGAGCCACAAGTCTGCAACCCGGGGATACGTCCCCCGAGACAAGAGGAAGCAATACCCATACCCGAGTGGGGCCAATACATAAACCATTGGAGTCGACAAGATGGCCAACACCCTCCCTACGGAATGGCACAGGTTTTCTATAACGTCTCAGAAGGAGGAATAGCCGACAAAGCTCTTCCAGTTATAGTGAACCGAATTGCCCGACAATTCGATCAATCAAGGATGTCAATCAATCGTATCCTAGAAGTGAATGCGGCTGCACAGGCTAACGCTGCCGATATCCTTCGTCTTGACGAGATGCAAGATGATACCCAACACCATACTGAGGCCCTTCAAAGGCAACTTAATGCTGCCGAATCAGAGATCAGAGGACTAAGGGAGCATCAAGCTGCCCAAGAAAGGCGCTGGAAATTGCAAGACGAAGCGGAACCCAGTAACTGTCGTAGCAACCGCCGCAAGTAGTGTTACACTACTTTCTAGTTTAATATACTGAATGTATAGACTACTTTCAGGAGATGTATAAATCAAGTATCAATAGAATAATAAGCACTTTACTTCAACAAGAGTTATTACAAGTTACATAAACATTCCATTTCCAAAGTTTTGGGATTTTGGATATGTTTCAGTGTTATTTTTCATACTTTTCAAATACGACCGTGAAAATTTTTATTTTCGGTAGGCCGGTTTGATGTCGATACTTTTGCAATATTGTGGTTTATTAAAGACCTACTTTAGGGTTAAGTATCCAAATTACATATACTTAATATACCAATACAATCGACATGTACTTTCATACTCCTTGAAAAATAACCACTTCATTTTAATCTATCTAGTTGCAAGTTGTACTTGCAATGGACATCCATTTTCAATTCTTTACAATATTCTTGTTGAATTAAGTGTTTAAGTTCAAAGATATCAAATTCATATTCATTCTTGATATCTCACTATCTTTTTATCTATTGACTTTTATAGAAAAAGATGCCTCCTCGTAGGAATCCAAGACGTAACAATGAAACGGAAGCACCTCCACCACCTCCACCACCACCCCCTCAATTCGATGCTGCCATGTTCCAAGCGGCTGCCTTATCTCATATCAATGTTGCCAGTACTAGTGGGTCGGGAGCTGATCCACGTCCTTCTAACCTTGTCGAGGGTCATGAGCACTCGAGGGAGTGCACTTATAAAGACTTCTGGAATGCCAAACCCAGGACCTTTAATGGAACTGGAGGAGTGATGGTTTTGAGGCAGTGGATTGAGAAGATAGAAGCAGTCTTTGAAATCTGCTCCTGTCCAGAGGGTAGCAAAGTTAAATTTGCTGCCTTTACTTTCTTAGATAGAGCCCTAACATGGTGGAATGGCCATGTTAAGTCACTAACTTTGGTAGTGGCTAATACTATAAGCTGGGAGAACCTAAAAACCATGCTGATGCGTAAATACTGCCCGTGAGGGGAAATTCAGAAACTGGAACAAGAACTCTGGAGTATTACTATGGTCGGTGCCGACATAACGACTTACACGAATCGATTCTGTGACTTGGCGATTCTGTGTCCGGATATGGTTGCTCCAGAGAGCAAAAAGATTGAAAGGTATATTTGGGGACTGTTGCCCCAGATACAAGCAAGTGTCATTGCATCTAAACCTGTCACCTTTGACAGTGCCAAGGAACTGGCACAGTCACTTATTGACCACGGAAACCGTCAAAACTCTGTGGTTACTGCCCCAGAACAACCTAGGGAGAACAACAACAACATCAAGAAGAAGGGTTGGAACAAAAGGAAGGGAAAATCTCCTCTGGAACCTTTAAAGAAGCAACAAATAGTGGTAGTCCATGCTACTACTGTGCCTGCTACCATACCTACTACTACACCTGCTGTTGCCCCTAACTACTCAGCACCAACTAAGCCCTATGCCGGTAGCCTCCCTAAATGCAACAAGTGCAATTTTCACCACACCGGAAATTGCCTTGAAATGCAGTGTCGTAACTGCAACAGGAAAGGGCATACTGCCCGATTCTGTAGAACACCACCTCAACCCCTTAACCAAGTACCTGCCGCTGGAGTAAGTCGAGCATGCTACCAATGCGGTGATGTGGGGCATTTCAAGAAAGATTGTCCAAAAGCTGGAAATGCCGATGGGGTTGGAAGAATTCTAGCACTAGGTCACGAAGAAGCGGTGGCAGACCCTGCTGTGGTCACGGGTATGTTCCTTCTCAACAATACTTATGCATGCATTCTTTTTGATTGTGGTGCCGAGAGGAGCTTCGTGAGCCATAACTTTAAACATCTACTAAATCAGAACTCCCAACCACTAAATAAAACCTTCACAGTAGAAATGGCTAACGGGAAATCCGAATCCACCAATGATATATACATAGGATGTACCCTTACGTTAAATGACTTGTCTTTCCCAATAGACCTTATGCCAGTCTCTATCAAAAGTTTTGACATCATAATAGGTATAGATTTGTTGTGCCCCAACCATGCCGACATCCTATGCTATGAAAGAGCGATTCGTTTGAACTTGCCAACTAACGAAACTCTTATTATCTATGGCGACAAACCCGGAACGAACCTTCAGATCATTTCATGCATCAAGGCACATAAATACCTTTGCAAGGAGTATTGTGCATTCCTAGCTCATGTGGTAGACAAAAAGCAAGAAGTGAAAGATATCGCAAGCATTCCTGAGGTCTGCAACTTTCCCGATGTATTTCCCGATGATCTACCAGGGGTGCCTCCCGAACGACAAGTCGAATTCCGAATCGACTTAATCCCTGGAGCTACCCCCGTAGCCAAATCCCCCTATCGTCTTGCACCTTCCGAGATGCAGGAATTATCCAGCCAACTTAATGAACTCCTAAGCAAAGGTTTCATAAGACCAAGCTTCTCACCTTGGGGAGCACCGGTTTTGTTCGTAAAGAAGAAGGATGGATCATTCTGCATGTGTATAGACTACCGCGAGCTGAATAAACTTACCATCAAGAATCGATACCCTCTGCCTCGCATTGGCGATCTGTTCGACCAACTTCAAGGGGCTAACAACTTCTCGAAGATAGACTTAAGATCTGGGTATCACCAGTTACGAATTTTGGAGGAAGACGTTCCCAAAACCGCGTTCAGAACTCGTTATGGTCATTACGAGTTTATAGTGATGCCATTCGGATTGACGAATGCACCAGCAGTGTTCATGGACCTAATGAACAGAGTGTGTCGTCTATTCTTGGACAAATTCGTTATAGTCTTCATTGACGATATCCTTATCTACTCAAAGAGCAAAGAGGAACATGGTCAACATCTTCGTCAAATATTACAAACTCTTAGATCAGAGAAGCTCTATGCGAAGTTTTCAAAGTGTGAATTTTGGATCAGGAAGGTAGATTTCCTAGGTCACGTGGTTAGTTCAGAAGGAATACACGTCGACCCTTCCAAAATAAAGGCAATTGAAAACTGGTCAGCACCTAAAACACCTACATAAATCCGTCAATTCTTAGGTCTTGCTGGCTATTATCGCAGATTCATTCAAAATTTCTCTCGAATAGCTAAGCCTCTTATTACTCTGACCCAAAAGGGTGTAACTTTTAGCTAGGGAGAAAAGCAAGAAACAACATTTCAAATGCTGAAGCGAGCCTTGTGTAGTGCACCGATCCTGTCTCTCCCTGAAGGGACAGAGGATTTCGTAGTGTACTGTGATGCTTCTAATCAAGGGCTTGGATGTGTTCTTATGCAAAGAGGAAAGGTTATATCCTATGCCTCAAGACAGCTAAAGACACAGGAAGTCAATTATACAACACATGACCTTGAACTAGGAGCAGTGGTGTTTGCTCTGAAGATTTGGAGACATTATTTATATGGCACGAAATGCACAATATTCACGAACCATAAAAGTCTCCAACACATCTTCGACCAGAAAGAGCTGAATATGAGACAACGACGATGGGTGGAGCTACTGAACGATTACGAGTGTGAAATTCATTATCACCATGGTAAAGCAAACGTAGTAGCTGACGCCCTTAGTAAAAAAGAATACTCGGGACGCCGGGTAAAGTCGTTGACCATGACAATCCATTCGCATCTGTCCACGCAGATCAAGGAAGCTTAACTTGAAGCCTTGAAACCCAAAAACGTAGCAGGTGAAACTCTAAGAGGAATGGATAAGAACTTCGAAGTCAGGGATGATGGAGTCTATTATTTCATGAACCGGATCTGGACACCAAAGTTCGGTGGTTACAGAGATGTGGTTATGAATGAAGCACACAAAACCCGATACTCCATCCACCCAGGTTCAGACAAGATGTATCTGGACCTTAAGAAGCTATATTGGTGGCCTAACATGAAGGCCGAAATCGCTACCTTTGTGGGCAAGTGCCTTACTTGCGCCAAAATTAAGGTAGAGTACTAGAAACCTTCAGGCTTATTACAACAACCTGAAATCCCTGAATGGAAGTGGGAGCGGATTACAATGGATTTCATAACCAAGTTACCCAAGACATCAAGTGGTTATGATACTATTTGGGTAATCGTCGATAGATTAACCAAATCCGCACACTTCTTACCAATCAAGGAGACCGACAAGATGGAAAAGCTAACCAGAACGTACCTCAAGGAGATTGTTAGACTACATGGTGTACCAATATCTATTATTTCAGACCGAGATAGTAGATTCACCTCTCGTTTTTGGCAGTCTTTACAAAACGCTCTGGGAACTAAGCTAGACATGAGCACAGCCTATCATCTGCAAACCGATGGACAAAGTGAAAGGACGATTCAAACGTTAGAAGATATGTTATGAGCTTGCGTGATAGACTTTGGGAAGGCATGGGATATTCATTTACCCCTTGCTGAGTTCTCTTATAACAACAGTTATCACACTAGCATAAAAGCTGCTCCATTCGAAGCCCTCTATGGTCGCAAGTGCAGATCCCCTCTGTGCTAGGCTGAAGTGGGTGACACGCAGCTAGCTAGAGGTCAAACTCTTGACAGTGCTCTCACTGGTCCATAAATTATTCGAGAAACTACCAAAAAGATCGTACAAATTCGGGAACGACTTAAAGCTTCCAGAGATAGACAGAAAAGCTACGCAGACAAAAGGAGAAAACCCTTGGAATTCCAGGTTGGCGACTGAGTTTTGCTAAAGGTCTCACCCTGGAAAGGCATGATACGCTTTGGAAAGCATGACAAACTGAACCCAAGGTATATAGGACCATTCAAGATTCTTGCCAGAATCGGCCCTGTAGCTTACAAACTTTGATTACCCCAAGAACTAAGTAACATTCATCCTACCTTCCACGTTTCAAATTTGAAAAAGTGTCTTTCCGACGAGACTCTTGTGATACCACTCGAGGAAATCGAGTTAAACGAGAGCCTCAATTTTGTGGAAGAACCCATAGAGATACTAGACAGGGAAGTTAAGAAAACCAAACAAATCCGCATCCCGATAGTGAAGGTTCGCTAGAATGCAAGACGGGGACCTGAATTCACTTGGGAGCGGGAGGATCAAATGCAACAAAAATACCCACATCTTTTTCCCTAGTCTATCTGTAAAGTAAGTTTCAGGACGAAATTCTCTCTAACGGGGGGATAATGTAACAAATCGCTATTTCAAACTTATGTAATAGTGTAGGTCAAATTGTATTTCTTTTTAATTACATAAAGAGAAATTTTGGCATACTATGTATAATTACATAATTGACCCTAAAAAATAAATTATTAAATAATCTCAATTGGGTTGAACCAAGTGATAGAGATTGTAACAAGGTTTCCAAAAATATAAAGAACACTAAAATCTGAGTTATAAAGAAGAAGTTATGACCAATCGAAAATCCACGACAAAACCGGCAAAACACTATTCAGTGTAAAAACTGGTTTTTTGATAAAAGGCTTTCTAGCCTTAATAATCTAAATGAAAGTTATAGTTTATGTTAAACTGAGAACTTTCATAAAAATAACGCCAAAATCTGACTTCATATGAGGAAGTTATGATTTTTCTAAGTTTCAGTATAGCAGTGTACAGCTAAAAACTTGAATTAAAGATCGAGTGGTTTTTAGTCGACACAACCAAAACGAGAATTGAAGGTCTCATCATTAGTAGTACAACGGTAAAAAGACAGACAAAAATGGATGTCGTATGAAGAAGTTATGAAATTATAACGGATTCACGTCCCGATCTGTTTAAAATAATAATATTAAAAATAAAGTCAAAGTTAGCCGATGAAGTCTAAACGAAAGTCGTAGAGTATAATTTTAGCTACGCATGCATATAAAGAACGTCAAAAACGGAGTTCGGATGCAAAAGTTATGAGTTTTACAAGTTTTGGCAAAAAAATAAAGAAAAATAGAAAAACCGAGAAAATTCGCATGAACAGTGACTGCCACGTCACCCTCGCATGCGAGCCTCCACGTAGCATCTTCTGATTGGACTGCAGCCTCTCGTGTCACCTTCTGATTCGTCCAGGTCCGAGGTCCACTTAGAACCGGACAGCCTCGCATGAGACACACCGGAGACACTCCTCGCACGCCCCTCGCACCATCCTCGGACACCTCCTTCGCACGTGGCTTCTTTTCATTGGACCGAGGGCTAGACCAATCCGAACCATCCAGCAGCGAGCCTCCCGTCCGAAGAGTTTCCTTCGCCTCGCCACCTGTCAGACGCGTGTCACCCTCGCGCAGCCTCGGGTCCGAGCCTTCGAGCTATATATAGGGTGCGAGGGTTTCCGGATTTTTTTCACTTTTTCACCCCAAATTTTACCCTCTTTCGCCTTTTCAACTCCATTAAGCTTATATACAACCCTTAAAGCCCCGGTATCAAGACTCGAGCCCGAAGTAAGCCGTGAAGCCCCGGAATTCTCGAGAATTCATCCTCTCTCCTGTCAAAACTCTGCCCGATTTGAGCCGGTTTCTCGACAAATAAACTCCTTTTCGTGAAACGAAACCCCGTCCGAATTACCACCTATCAAGTGAGTTCATACCCCCGTATTTTCATAATTTCTACTGTTTTAAGGGGGGAAATACAAGTATAACACAACAACTTTGTGTTATAAATAAATGATTTCAAATCACGATAAAAAGATTTTAAAGCATCAAAAATACTTCAAATTTTGAACTCTCTTATAAACTTATAATTTTCCCAAATATACATATTTGTATATATAATTTAATATAAATAAGATTTAAAAGGCTTAGGACTAATAATTCATTCTAGGTCCTTTTCCTTGTTTGGATGTGGACTTATAGTACCAGTTATTTGTCCGAAGGTCGTTCAAATTTTACTTATATATAAAATTATCTATGTATATAAAATTAAAAGTTATTTCATCAGTTTAATCACCCTTCGTAACATGTTGAGCAAAGGATTACATGCAAAAATAGTTATTTACCAATTCATAAAGTACATATAAATTATAATAGGTATAATTTATGATACATAGAGCAATAATTCATATGAATACATTGTTTTACATGCAACAAGGGTTTTAATTCAAAACAAATCAAGGGTTTACACTTATCAAATACATGTTCGGGATACTAAGTCAAGAACATACTGTCAATCATTTATTTCAGAGTGATTGGGTTTTCATAATTAATATACATATAACGTTTGTATGCTTTTATGAGACATTCAATTCAGGTTGTTTAGATTCAGTTTAGACAACCAAGGTAAAGCCCTGACATTATAACCAGAATCTCCAGTCCGGGGATCGAAACAAGTTGTGTGTAGATCTATATCGGGATTGACAACCCCGCACTCAGGCTGCTAGCTACAGTCAGGCATCCACACCAATGAGTGGCAATTGTTATCAACAGTTTAAGCGCTCATCAAGCGTTTGTTTTAGGCGTTCATGTCTTAGTATGGTTATAATAACTCATTAAAAAGATATTAACAACACGTTAGTGTATAAACAACTAAACGTAAGTAGATCTTCAAAGTACCAGTTTACAAAATGCAAAGTACAATGCTATACTATAGTTTTCAATAACAGCTGGTGAAGCCAGGCACACTCTCAAATACAAGTTTTACAAATACAATGGTTTACAAATAAGACGGTTTTATGGGAATAAAACTACTTTTCACATACCACAGAAAATATGGGATTTTATAGAAGTGTTTTCATATTCAAAATACAAATACACCCATTCAAAGATAAAGACTTATGTACTCACTCAACTTATTGTTGATACTCTCTTTTCAAATTACTTGTATTATCAGGGAAATAATAACAGGTACTCCCCGAGCTTTTTGAGAAGATGGAACCAGTTGGAGTCTTATCTTCTTCTTTTTGTATAACTATTTTGGTTTCAATATACAATGATTGAACACATGTAAATATTATACTTTTAAATACAATGGTTGTTTGTGCTTTGATTACTATGATACATGTGTTGTGATACTACAAATGAAGTCCTGCACCCCCGGACGTTTCTGCCGTCTGGTTTGGGGGTGTGACATTTGGAAGCACTGAAATCGATTAGAATCGACTGTATAGTAATAGCATGCTTAGGACTCGGCGAGTTGTTCTTCAGACTCGACGAGTTGTTCATCCGACTCAGCGAGTCACAGACTAGACGTGTTCATATGTTGAAGGAGAACTCGACGAGTTATTCATACAACTCGGCGAGTCGGATGAAGTTAAACTCGATGTTAGCATCGAGGAAGAACTCGTCGAGTCTTTGCCAAACTCAACGAGTAGAAGCGGGTAGAGGACTAGAATGGATAATAGGGACTCGGCGAGTTGACGACCCAACTCGGCGAGTTCGGTCAACTGAAAGTTGACTTTGACCAGGGAGTTGACTTTGACCAGGGGTAAAATAGTCATTTTACCGTGAGGGCATTTATCAGTACCTGACCTAGTGTTTTTGGAATTTGTAGCCGGACAGTTCCGAAGCAGCAGTCAGCCAGTGTTAGAGTTAGCATCTCAGCAGCCAGCGTTATGAGGTGAGTTTTCCTTCCTGTAAGAACGGGTCTACGACCACAATGTCGGCCCGTTTAGTTAGCAGTAGTTCCGGACCTCGGTCCGAATGTCCGATGCAGTAGTTAGATTGCTTGATGTCTTTGTGATTCAAGCATGTTTTGTGTTATGTGTTCCGGACTTCGGTCCGATGCAGTATGCAATATATGTGCTTATGCTAGTTGATATGTTTATGCTATGCTATGTTATGCTCAGTCAGTTTCCGGACTTTGGTCCGATGCAGGGGACAAGGTCCTAGTCAGTTCCGGATTTCGGTCCGATTAAGTTAGTTCCGGACTTCAGTCCGATGCAGGGGACAAGGTCCCAGTCAGTTCCAGACTTCGGTCCGATGCAGTTTCTGGACTACGGTCCGATGTAGAGGGCAAGGCCCTGGTTAGTTCCGAACTTCGGTCCGATGCAGTTTCTAGACTTCCGTCAATGCAGTGGGCAAGGCCCAATAGTTGTTTATTATGTGTTATTGTATGGTATGTGGTAGTTTGGGGGTGCTCACTAAGCTTCATTCTTACAGTTTCAGTTTTGGTTTCAGGTACTTCCGCTAGCAAAGGGAAGAGCTCCAGATGATGGCATCGCACACACCACAACTTCAGTTTATCCTGGGAGTTTATTTTGGATATTGTTATGATTGATACAGATTTGTTTTGACACAATTACTATGAAATTTGACTTACTCATTCCATGGTTTTTATTATGTATGATACTCGATGATTTGATTTTTAGAAATATTAAAACAAAAATTTTTGGGTCGTTCCACAGATGGCTTCATTTTCCCTTCTTTCAATTCTTTAAGGTAATTTTGGCAAATTCTTCTCTAATTCCCTTTCTTGCCATAATGAAAGCAACTGGCCTCCTTTGGATCACTAACAATAGGAACATCAAAATTAGGCTTTGCCTTTGACCCACTGTCAGATGCTCTTGCATGGGCCTTGCCCTTCAAGTTCGATTGCGATGAAGCCTTCCTCTTCTTTCCTCTGCTTTGACCAATGACTAGGACAAGAGTACTTGTCACAGAAGGGAGATGATTTTTCTTCATCCCTAATTCAGTAGTTAGCAACAAGTTGTTGTGTTGGGTCAATGTTATCTCAGTTTTGTTAAAATGATAAGTCAATATGAACTGATCATAAGTATGATGCAAAGAGTTAAGGAGAATGTAAATGGTTAACTCTTGGTCAAACGACACATTGAGCTTTTCCAAATGCTCCACGTATCTATGCATTTTTTGCACATGAGTGTGGATAGAGTCTCCTTTAGTCAACTTCCGTGCCATGAGAGACTTGACTACTTCATAGCATTCTTGTCTCGCTTTCTTGTGAAACTTTCAACAAGATCAAGGCACATTTCGTATGGCCAGTAGGCCTCGTAGAACTTTTGGAGCTCATGTGCCATGGTAGCAACCAAGATGCTATTGGATTAGGTGTCTAAGCCCATAACTATTTTTGTATGTACTTGACTCGATTCTGAGCATGGTCCTTTTGGGTTGCCTTCACCATAGCAACTGATAGGATGAACTAAGGAGAAAGAGGATTAATTATGATTTATTAAAATATTATATAAATAATATATTAAAAGAGAAATCATATTGTTTAATTAATATTAGTCAAGAATTAATAAGAATTAATTTTGTGGCTAAAAGACACTAATTAAATAAAAGGGACTAGAACTGTCAATTGTGTGATAGTTGAATATTAGGCTAATGAACTCCATAGAAGTTGGAGTGGAAGAAATCTATGGGAACCCATTAGAATTTGTCCAAGGCCTTTAAGGAGGGAGTCCATGGGTTGTTTAGGGCCTAAGCAATCAGATTAGGGTTTCCTGGTTGAAAACCCTAATAGCCTAAGTATAAAAGGAACCCTTGGCAAGCCAAAAATGCACCTAACCTTCTAAGAGAAACCCTAGGACGTTTTTGGTGCCTCCACCTTCTCTCCTTGTTCATCTTGTTGCATATGGTGTTTGTGACTCCATTAGAGGTGCAACATTTGAGGCACTAGGCTTTCAGAAGTCAATTAAAGGAAGGATTCATATTGTTATTGCAACATAACAATCAAGGTAAGATCTAAACCCTTTTATTATAATAAAATCGATTTCTATATGCTAGATCTAGGGTTTATGATCTTTGGATGATTATTGCATGTTCATTACACAAACTAGATCCAAAGCTTTAGGGTTTGCATGTAAACCATAGGATTGATGTAGTGCTAAAAACCCATCAGATGCATGCAACCTTAATGGCAACTTCATGATGCTTGTTTAACGCGACAATCTCTTTAGGAGTGGAAGTTGATTCATCCATTTCAACAAGAGGCTTCTTGAGAACATATTTTCTTTTCTCGTGTCGAAGAGCCATCTTCATATTTCTCATCCAGTCCGTATAGTTTGGACCAATGAGATTCTCTTTTGACAAAATCGACAAGAGAGTGAAGTTTGACTTTTGAGTGGAGCTTTGAGCAGCAGGAGCATCACCGTTTTCATACATCTATTATAAGAGATATAGTTTTAGTTAGTTTATATAAATTCTTAATATTTTAACCCAATTTAATATTCAAGGCTAGGATCTAAAATACAATTCACAATTAAGAAGAGGGATGTCCTAATCTAATTTCAAATTTATCAAGGCAGGTAAAAGGATTTGACAATTTCAATATTACAAAATTCCTTTATCATTTGAGATTCATTGAATCATATCAATAACATGTTTAATCTTGGATTATGATCTTCAATTTGTGACTGGGATACCAAGGATCACAAAGAAGATGTGAATAACCATGCAAACCTGCTCGACAACCTCGATGTCATTTATCATCGCAAATCGATATGCTGATAAACCACACACACTCCATCAATAACGATAATTTTTTATTTATGCCATAATCTCAACTTTATTATCCCAAATTAGTGTATTGGTTAGCCACGCACACTCCACTAACAACTCATAAAGAACGATGTGTGTTTTCATGGATTAGCGTACATTTCATATTTTTTTCCTGAAGTAACTAGAGTGGGATTTTAAAAGGTTCTATTACTTTATATCATTATAATTTTAATAAGATTATGTCCTATCGAACCTGTTTGGCTAACGACCTTTACCACATAGGACAGCGATGGGTGAAAAGGAGATCCATTTAATGGTCATTTTCTATACCGTTTTCATATACCTACTTATAGCATGGTTTTGTGAATGAGGCCTAATATTATTTCGACTGGATTTTCTTATACATATAGTAATTAAACCTTTAATAACATATATAAGGTGTATTTTAAAACTTTTCAAAATATAAGAATTAAATATTAATTATCAACTTAAACATTTAATTAACTAATCAACTCTCATCTCTCTCTCTCTCTCTCTCTCTCTCTCTCTCTCTCTCTCTCTCTCTCTCTCTCTCTCTCTCTCTCTCTCTCTCTCTCTCTCTCTCTCTCTCTCTCTCTCTCTCTCTCTCTCTCTCTCTCTCTCTCTCTCTCTCTCTGTTTTTGATAAAACCCAAAAAACATATTCATAGATTCAAGAACACCAAAGAACATATTCATAGATTCAAGAAAACTTAAGAACATCTATCGCCACCACCACCATTCTGCCAAATCAGATTACACCAAAATTTGTTGAAGACACACACATGCATGAAATCAAATGAATACACATATACACATGAAATCAGATGTACAAACACATACACACAAGAAATCATATGAACACACACACATAATCAGATCAGATGTCGACCCCCTTCTCAGATCTACATCGTGGTTGGAAGACTCACATACAAATCGATTTCTGAAATGAACAGATAAACACAAATGGATTTCCAAAAATGAAAACCACATACATACATACAGTGAAATCAATGAAATCTAGGTGAAATCAGACATAAAAGCAGCCAATTCCGATTTTCGGTGTATGTGTTTGCCTTGGATATGACGATGAAATTAGGGCTAATTCCGACCACGAGATTTCAGACATAGAAGAGTCGAGTACAGTGCAACAACAATTGCAAGAGATTTTCCGCTGGCAAGCTTGATAAGCTTGATTCGAATTTGTGATCCACTTCGAACAGAGCAAGAAGCTTTCTCCTCCATTATCTAGTGTTTGTAGGTAAAGGTGGAAGTCAATCTGAGTGGATCTGCATGTAAGAGGAAAGAGGGCGAAGTCGATCGGTGGGCAGATGGTAGATCCGACATAGATATGGCAACATAATGTTGGTTCGCTTTATATTGGGATGGAGAAGATGTAGCCTAGAAATTGATTTCTTCCAAAATATGAAGGTTATTATTGGGTTTGAGTTGTAGGGAGGAAGAAGGTATTCTTAATCGTATCTCCTTTGCTTCGAATAATCAAACTGTAACATGTACCGCTCATTTCCTCCCTATTGTTCCTAGCGATTTGGATGCATCTAAGGTCAAAGTTGTTATGTGATTATAGCTAAACTCGTTCCTCTTTCTATTAAATCCCAAATCGCAGGTCCTTCTTAAGAAAAGAAACACACCGTCGACACTGATAGATAGATAGATAGATAGATAGATAGATAGATAGATAGAGAAAGAGTGTGT